>NC_069079.1:17050000-18300000 GCF_025698485.1 Gossypium arboreum | reverse complement strand
TATTTATGATTAATCGTACTTGAAAACTAACTATTATCACGATAAAGGCAAGCGCACCTATCGAACAGTAGTATAGCTTATAGCAAGACCGGAATGTCGAACCCATAGGAACTAAAAGTACTAGTATTAACCTTCTTTTTATTGTCTAGCCTAAAAATAAGGGGGTTTGCTTTATCTAAACTAATTAACTAAACTAAGAATGCACAGGAAGTAAACTGGGGAAATACTTTTTGGGAAACTGATCGATTTAGACAATACCCAAGGAAGAATCCACCTAAACTTCACTTGTTATTTGACTCTGAATTAGACGATTTATTCACTTGACTTGATCCGTAGAAATCCCTAATTTATATTATTATCTCTCTCGAGACTAACAACGTCTAACCCTAGGTTGATTAATTGAAATCTCTTTTTAATTAAAACCCCTAGTGTTGCATTAACTCGATTTATGGATTCCTTTATAAGGTTTGACCCTAACCCGACAGATTTATGTCGCCCTATGTCTAGGGGTGCAATCAACTCCGCTTAATTATGCTAGATCTACTATTAGACAGGAACTTTTCCTCCTCTAAATAAGCACATCAATACTTGAATCAATATCCTGGAATATTAAAGCAAGAATTAAGAACACACAATTAAGAGCAAATCAAGTATTTATCATATAATTCAGAAAATAGTGACAAGATCCGTCTTAGGTTTCATCCCCCTCAGGTATTTAGGGGATTTAGTTCATATGTGAAAAAGAAAACATCTCAGAAGAATAATAATAACAAAACATAAAGATACCCAAAAAACCCTGGTGGAAATTGAAGGGAGATCTTCAGTCTTGAAGGAGAATCTGGCTTCTGAGATGGATCAACCAGCTTTTTTCGAGTAATTCCTTTCCTCCTACTCCGTGTGTCACCTTTAGGTGCCTCCTCGGGTGTTTATATAAACTTTAGTATGCTTCAAAACCCTCAAAAGTGGCCTTTTTCGAGTAGGACTAGACCTGAGCTCGACAGGGACACGCCCGTGTGGGGTGGCTTAGGCCGTGTTAGAGTATGCTAAATAGACACGGGTGTGTGGTCTACCGGCGTGAGGAATTCCAGGCCGTGTTGATTCCCCACGTTGACCCATTTTCTCCGTTTTTGGCCCATTTCTCGCTCTTTTTACTCTCCTATGCTCACCTAAGTATAAAACATGAAATTAAAGGATTAGGAGTATCAAATTCCACAAATCTAATGATAATTCATCCAAAAATGTGCTTAAGCATGGGATAAAATATGTATAAATTACGACTTATCACCCTTGAAGCTCCCTATTTTCTTTCAAATTCATTCGACCGTTAAAGATCTCTATGTTCTTCCCTCTTGCTTTAACTCTTCAAATTCTCTACGTTCTTTCATCTTCCATCTTCCTTCAACCCTTCAAGCTTCCTACTTTCTTCCCAATTCCTTCAACCCTTTGAGCCTCCTAGTTTATTCCTGATTCTTTTAACTCTTTAAGCTCCATACTTTCTTCCCTCTTCCTTCAACTCTCCTCATCCCATTTCTCAACTTCTTCAGCTTTTACTTATTTTTTTCTATAAAATGTATGTAAACGTTAATGCTGCATGCATAATCATTTTTATAGCAACTTACGCATTGATGCTCTACCTTCTCTCATTTTTAGATTTAGGAGAAAAGCTATTTAAGGTGTTTGTGAGCCAATGGTATTATGTTACGTTTTGTTCCCTTTTTTGCAATTTATTCTCCTCTATACTCATTTGTTCCTTGATAATGTTTACGTATTTCAGGGAAATATGGGGTTATAGTTAAGACATGTGTAGAGTTTATAAATAGTTGGGGAAGTTTTTATTTCCTGTATAAAAGAACTTGGTGGAAAGTTATGGACGAATGTTTGGTATGGACTTTTTACTATTTAGGATTTATAAATTTATATTCATCTATGTGGGTGTTACCCAATTTTAAGTTTGGAAATACAATAATATTTATCGATCTTTCATTTGCATTAAGGTATTGTATCAGTCACAATTTAACGAATAAAACAATTACATTTGGAGTTTTATCTTTTAGATTGTTGTTATTGCGGAGTTATGTTAAGTACGTCGATGATAGCGTTTTGCATAATGCAACGGTTTTTGATCCATCAAATGAAGGTGGCGATCCTGCTCTACGAGAGCATCACATTCCTATGCCTCAAAATATTATCGAGTCTTTGTCTATTTCTCCTATACCTACAAGCGGTGCTGAGATTGGGATGTCATCAATGATGTGCTTGCTTTAAGGTTTGGGAGCAGGCATCACCCTTCTGTACCTACTTCGAGTTTTGAAGTTGAACCTACTGTTGGTGCTGAGATTGAAAAGCCATTAATATCGAGTGCGCCTACTCCGAGGCTTGAGAGTGACATAAAGCCGTAAAAATTGTTAACATTTTCAACTCAAAAAATGGTTATATTGTGGTTTTAGTCCCATTATAATAAATTCTCTTTTTTATTTAGAATATGAAAAAAATCACAAAGAGCTAAGAATTTGAAAATTACAGCGAGAAGATCACACAAAAATCACAAGCCTTCTTTCAACCCTTTAAACTCCATATTTTCTTCTCGCTTCCTTCAACCCTTCAAGCTCTCTACGTTCTTCAGTCTTCCTTCAACCGTCCAAGCTCCGTACGTTCTTCTGCCTTCCTTCAACACTTCAAAGTCTCTACTTTATTCCCGACACCTTCAATCCATCTAGCTCCTTACTTTCTACACTTTTCTTTCAACCTTCCTCCCCTTTCACACCCTCTTCATTTTTTACTTCGTTTCAATTCTAAAATGTATGGAAAAGTTATTGCTACATGTATACTCCTTTTTATAGCAACTTATGCGGTGATGCTTTACCTTCTCTCATTTTCAGCTTTAGGAGAAAAGTTTTTTAAGGCATTTATAGTCCATGGTATTATGTTACTATTATGTTTCTTTTTTTTAGTTTATTCTTCTCACTAATCATTTGTTCCCTAATAATGTTTACACATATTTTTAGGAAATACGAGGTTTTAGTTAAGACATATGTAAAGTTTATAAACAGCTGGGGTGATTCTTATTTCCTGTATAAAATAGCTTGGTAGAATGGTATGAACGAATATTTGGTATGGATTTGTTACTATTTAAGAGTCATGATTTTTTGTTTATCTAGGTTGGTGTTACCCAAATTTAAGTTTGAAAGTACAATAATATTTATTGACCTTTCATTTGCATCATCGTATTCTATCAGTAACGTTATAAATTTTATCTTTTGGTTTTTTTTGTTGCGTAATTACACTAAGTACATTGGTGATATCATTTTTCATAATGCAATGACTGTTTATCCACTAAGTGGAGGTGGCGATGCTCCTCTGCAAGAGCATCGCACCTCTTTGCCTCCAAATATTGTAGAGCCTTCATATATTTCTCTTATGCCTAATGTCGATGCCAAGATTGAGATGTCATCAATGATGAGTGTACTTCCTCTGAGATTTTGCAGTAGGCATCATCCTCCTTACCTACTCCTAGTGTTAAGGTTAAGCCTACTACCAATGCCGAGATTAAGAAGCCATCAATGTCGAGTGCACTTTTTCTGAGGCTTGGGAGTGATATATAGCCATAAAAATTTTTAACATCTTCAACATAGAAAATGGTTATACTGTGGGTTTTTTTCCAACTACAATAATAGAAAATGGTTATACTCATGGATCTAGACACAATTTTCCCTAATTTTATATTCAACATGTGAAGAAGAAAATTAAATAGAAAAAAGGAATACGAGAATTGATCAGTTTTTATATCAACTTGCTCACAAAAGCCAGATTTCTTTTGACAATTGTGAAGACAATCTCTATTGCAATTGAAAACCAAAAAGAAATATATAAAAACTATTTAATTAAAAGCTTGAACAATCTAAGTTAAACAAAGAAAGAAATTCTATTTTGTAACATGAAAGGGCTAAATTGGACTAAAATAAAAACTTAAAACTAGACTAAGTGGCTCAATCAGCCAAGCCTCCTAAAGTAAGGCTAAACACACCTATTTATAGCCAATTTTTTTTATCTAATTAGGTTTATTACAATCCTAAAAACTAATAAATATTCATTGTGAAGACAAAACACCCTTGGTTTAATTATTCTTGTTCGTCTTCCGGTGTTGCGACATTGCCTTTCGAGGCTAAATTCCTTAGCTTCGAAGTCCAACATTGCGACACCAAATGCCATTGTGATGACACTATCATCGTCCTTCTCGTTCTTAGCCCAAAAATAGTGTCATGCACACTCAATTGGCTCGTCAATTCATCCCTAGGACCGTATTAGCCCATTAGGTCATCACATGGCTAAAAATTGCGTAAAAACTCTTATTTTGCTTAAATTAAACTTAAACTACTAAAAATGGAAACAATAATAAAAAAATACAAAAGAGTTAGAAAAGAAGCTTGTTAAGTGTCAAAAAGACTCTAATTTACCACAACAAATTATGGAAGATGAAATATCAATACCCATCAAAAGGTATCGATACCTGTTGTTGCAGGTGACATTAATGCATTTATTTTTACATCCCTAACGGCTCTATTCAATTCCACAACAACCATAATGGTTGGAAATCAATTTGGGACTATAAATACCAACTTCCAAAGGTTCAACAACAACAAGAAAAAGTAAAAAGATCAAAAAGCCATCCTATCAACCTTTGTGCTTCAATTCTTCATATTTTTCTTGTATACACTTGTGAGCATTTATTGTTTTTTTATTAACTCAAGTGTTTTCTTTTTCTTAGTGCTTAATTGGAAAAAATCCTAATCTTGTAAGAATTATTTCTTTGTTTGCTTATTTTTTACTCTTTTGAGAGGGTTTGTATCTTAATATTTGGGTAGAAATCTTTAAGGGAGTTGTAAGGTTAAACATTGTCCTCAAAGGTTCATCAAATTACTAAATTTAAGAAAATTCTTAGTTGTGGACAACTAAGTTAATGGAGTAGGCAATTGGGGTCAAACCATTCTAAATTATTGTGTTCATTATTTCAAACATTTTCTTTTGCTTCAACAAGTTTTTTAAAAAGGCCAATTCACCCCCTTGGTTATTTTGGTTAATTAACAACCTAATAAATTTAAATTAAAGTGATGGAAGTTACCAAAATTTGAATTTTTTTTTATTTTTTTTCAATTTTTATGGGTATCTTTCTAAAATATTAATGATTTTGTAGGGTAATTTTAAAAAATTTGAGATATTTTTGAGGGACCTTTTTTGAATTTTTAGAATTTTGGGTGGGGAGGACTTTTTTTTGTTGAATTGATGGTTTTTTTTGTGTGTGTGTGTGTGCCCTTGGAATGTTTGGGTCTGGAGAGAATTTATAAGAGGTTTAAGGCTTAAGGAATTTATTAGGGTTAGGTTAGGCAATTTGGGGTTTAAATGGTTAGGTGGGATGGTTTTGGATCTGAATGGTTAAAACTATATTCAATGACTAGGGGTAAATGGTTTAAAACAATATTTAATTTGGTTTAAGAGACATATCTCATCCATGTCAAGTGTGTAGGCCTCGAGGAGGCTTAAGTCGATACCCTCATCTTGATTTTGGCCTTGATAAAGCCCATTTTTAATGTAGCAAATATATCATTTGGACAAATAATTTTGATCCCATATTATTTCAATAATAAATTATTTATTTCATATTATTTTAATCATTTTCCCCAAAGCTAAATATGGCTTTTAACGTCCAAAATACAATTGCTATAGACAAGAAATCTATAGAAACTATGAAGGAGATTAAGGAATAGATAGCACTTGTCACATCCTAAAAATCGGGTTAGTAGAAATTGGGTTCACTAACCAGGATATCACATCCTGTTTTTGAATTAAGGTTGTAGGAATCATGTCAAGGTCATAAGGTTATATAACGACATGTAATTATAGAGTAATTAGTATATATATATATGTGGTTCAAGTGGTAGATTGTTGGAAAATATAGACATCACATATATAAGAAGAGTAATTACATGTTATTATTTACTATCTTGATAGGTTAGTCCAAATTAAAAGTGATCTAATTTGGTTACGGTTTATTTGGCTTTAATTATTAAATAAAGTATGGGTTGAATATATGTAGATATTCAATTAACTAATTTCTAATTTATGATGGGCTAATTAGAAATTTAATGTGTCAAAGTTATATATATTAGGGTTATGGTCCCCAAATTACAAACAAGATAACTTTTCTAATATCCATCTAGAAAAGATAGAGTCACCTTTTCAGGATTACTTGTGTGTTAATTTAGAAGATCAAATCCCCAAGATTCGTAGATTTCAAGAAATCGATGAATTCAGGTACGCTTCCGCATCTAGTTTTGTTCTTGATTTATTTTTGATGATTTGACATGATAAATCCTAGTTCACAGTTCTAATTTTATATTAGATATTATTTACGGTTCTAAGAAATGGCATCCGAGCCTCGTCATGTTGAATTATTGAGAACGAATTGATTCTTTCTTATTTTTGGATTGATTCGTTTTTCTTTTTTAATTTTATGGATTTGATATTTCAATTATATACTATGTTGAATCTTTGAGATTGTTGATAAAATTTTTGAGTTTTGATTCTTTAAATAAAGTTTTAAGGTTTTATAAATATAATCTAGTTTAAATTTGCATATGATATTCGGAAGATGAAGGTTATTTATTTATAATCAATTGATAAAAATTGATTTGTGAGATTTCTTTCTCTTCTTTTCGCACAATTATTTTATAAATTTTGGTTAAAGTCATTATTAGATTAAAGTTATAGACTTACAAATTTTGCAATTGAAGAAACCCAATTGGGTTGTATAATTGGTTTTGAAAGTTAATTCACTTGATAATAGAATAAATGAATTATGTTAAGATTTTTTCTTTTCTCACTATTTGTTTTAAATTTTCTATTTGTGGTTGAATGTATATGGAATTATCATCTTTTATCTTTATTCATGATGAATTATATTCATGATTGAATTCAATTTATATATCTGAATGATTACTTTTGGTTTCTTCTATAGTTATTTTATATAAGTTTTAGTCCTTATGGAACCCGACTAAAATTAAAATATTTGGGATTTTTTAATATGGTGGCTATGAATTTTCATAAGTAGTTGTGCATATAAAGGCTTCTATACAATTTGGGATTCTTTTTATATTTGGTGATTATGTATTTTTTTTAAGTATTTGTGCATATAAATAAGTTTTACGATAATGTCTTTTATCATGAATATAAATTGAGTTTACATGAAATATGTAAGGTAAGCCAGTATATTTTCCTATTATTATAATTGTGTGTATATATTGGGTATGTATATTATATGCATATCAATGATTTTGAGGATTAATGCATGATTTTAGTTTGCATGAATAGGCGTTTATAACCATTATTCAATAAGATATATAAATTAAGTTTTGATGGATATAGTTGAAGTTGTTAAATTTTTTTTTGTTATGGTTATATATTTAATTTTATGGGTGCTTGGGTGTAAATTCATGTCAACTATATACATGTTTAAATAATTTGGTTTTAAGTTTGGCTCTAAATATTAGGTTTTGGCATCTTGTTGTTCCAAATATTTGGTTAAATTATGATGATATGGTTTATTGTTTGAATTGTGGGATATGCCAACTATTATGATTTTATTTTTGAGATTTATTGGCTTGAAAATATTTTGGAAGTATTCATGCAAATATTTGTTTAATCATAAATACAACTTTGGATTTACATGATATATTCAGAGTAAGTTTTTCTATTTGATTATGAATAAATGTATATGCATGAATTGCTTTGGTGTTTTTGTCTATACCAAAATTATGAATACATGTGCTTGTTAATTATTTGGCTTTGAACCACTACATTATTTTTGTTTGATTTTGATATATATGGTTTTGGAACAAAAAAAAGTCAAATATTAAGATTTTCAGTTTTTTATTGCATTATTAAGATAACCTTATTTTAGGTTATTTGAGAATCTATAAAGCAATAAAAAATAGTTTTCACCTTTGACTAATGGGTAAATTTTAAATTTGAATATTGGTATATTTATATATATATATATATATATTAAAATAACTTAATTGAAATAATAAGTTGCCAAAGTGATTTTTGTTATTGAAATTATTTTGTTATAAAATATAAAAGTTGTATGCACGTAATTTAAGCTACATTAATATTGATCAGCTCAAAGGAATGTTAATAATATTACATGTATAACTATGGTAATAAACATGTGACCATTATCCAATTTTACATGTGAGTAATAAATCGGCCCAAAGAAAGATTTATTGTTAGGCATGTTCTTATTGTCAGTGTTTGATTACTACACCAAGATATCACTTACAAATTAATATTTTTCCAAAGATGAAATATTAATGGAGTGTCTCGATATCTTAATATGAGATTTTCCTTTATTCAAATTATTTTAGATTAAATTTAAAGTCTTATGTGAGGTTATTTTGATTTATTCAGCTATTATTATATTTGTCAACATTAATGTATGTTGTTTTGGGATAAATATATATACATATATATACTATTATCTTTTAATTTGATTGAAAGAGGAAATTAAAAAATATTTTGAAACAAATAAATTCTGATTTTGGCTTTGATTTTTAATTAAGAATTTCTAATATTTTAAATAGATTAGTTGAAACAAAATGCCGCCAAAGTGACCTCTTTTGTGTAAATTAGTTTATTTAAAATATTAAGATGATTACATGTTTTTGTGATTCATGCGTTTATTAATTGACCCAAAGGTAAGTTAATATTCGATTGAATTTCAACAATAACTGTGGTGATAAATATGTAACAATTATAAGGTACTTTATGAGAGCAATATGTTAGTCTAAAGATTAATTCATTGTTTGACATAATTTATTGTCAATGTTTGATTGCTACAACAAGAGTACCGCTTACTATTAATATTACTGTGCAAAGACTTGATATTAATGTTGTGTTTGGTATCTTGAGATGAGATTAGCCATTATTTTGAATTTATTGTTTACTTATGAATATTGATGTGAGCTTGTTTTTATCTAGTTTGTCATGGATTCAACTAGTTTATCTTTTGCTGCCACAATGTTAGCTAATATAAATTTTATACCCATGCTTAATGGGAAAAAATTCAATGGAAGAAAAATGCACTTACTTATAATGCTTGGCTATACAGACATAGACGTTGCACTAAGGGAATAACAATATGTACCTCTCATTGCACAAAACACCATTTATGTTAAAAGGGATTTTGAGAGGTGGGATCATTCAAATCGCATGAGTCTAATTATCATGAAGCACAGCATTCCAAAAACCTTTAGGGGCACAGAATCTTAAGATATTACTCAGAACAAAGTTTTTTTGACGAAATTGAGAAATTTTTTGCTAAAAACGATAAGGTTGAGATGACATCACTCTTGACTTCTTTGATGTCTATAAAGTATGAGAGTAAAGGAAATTCTGATCGAACTAAGGGCTATGAGTTTTATGATCCCACAATTAGGAATATTTTTTAGATGAGAATTACAATATTTTTTTAGGATGCAGAGTTTGGAGAGAGAAATAAGGATAGAGACATTGCTTTTGAAGATGAATTAGATTTTAACTCAGTTCCTACTATCACTTTTGACAATGTTCAGGTTTTCATACCTATCATTGATCAAAAACTGAATCTAGCACCTCAACAATAAAATGTTGAACAACTCTGTATTCAAGATGAGACAATTGCTCCAGAGAAACAAACTCAACAACCTCAAGAACAAATGTCATTGAAAAGGTCCACTAGAGAAAAGATTATAATGGCTTTAGTGGAATATTTTGACCTTTAAGCTACATCAAATGAATATTAAGTTAATGGTTTCTTAATGGTAACATTGATCATACATTTATATGGTGCAACTAGAAAACTTAGTGTCTGATGATGCAAAGTTAATTATTTTCAAATTAAAGAACTTTATCTATAGGCTTAAACAGATTTCTCAATAGTATTACAAATTTTACCAAATGATTATCTCATTCGGTTTAGAGATGAATTTGGTCAATAATTGTATATACCATAAGTTTAGTGGGAATAAGGTTTTATATTTGGTTTTATATGTTAATGACATACTGCTTGTCAATAATAAGTATATTCTCAATCAAAGCCCTAAGAATGATTTTCAGATTATAGAAGTGCATAAGATTCCCTACGTCTCAAGAGTGGGAGTCTAATGTATGCTCAAGTATTTACGCATCCAGACCTTGTGTACATTGTTGGGATGCTAGGCAGATATTTAAGCAACCCTGGTATGAACCATTGGTTAGTAGGCAAGACGGCTATGAGGTATCTTCAGAAATCAAAATACCACATGCTCATATATAGGAGGTCTGATAAGTTAGAGATCATCAAGTATACAGACTCTGATTTTGATGGAATATTGATGGAAAATTTTGTCACTAGGATGCAATTTGTGATAATAATTGGTAATCATTTATTCTAATAACAACAAGAGCACATCAAAGTCAAAGCACATAGACTTTAAGTTCCTGGTTGTTAAAGTAAAAGATCAAAGTGGTTAGGTGCCTATAAAGCATACTGGGACAAACTCCATAATTGTGGATTTGCTTACTAAGGGACTACACCCAAGGTTTTTCGTGAACACATTGCTCATATGGGTGTAATGTCATTTAAGGATATTTGGTTTTAGTGGGAGTTTGTACTTTTAAAAGCGTTTATGTTATAGACATACTTTCAGTTATTTCAGTTTACGGATATTGAGTTTATTTTTTGCAGAAATAAAATTTATTTGGTTTATTCACATTCTGATTTTGGTAAGGTTTAATCTCACTAAGGTTTAAAGAAGACCAGTTGGAAATAGACATGTTTAGATCATATTGAATTTAATTTCCATGCTACACATCCATACTTGATCTATGACATTTAGTTGTGTTAATATACGTGATCAGGGATAGAATTAGGACGAGATATGTAAAGGAAGTCACCTTGGTTCTATGTTAACATAATCAATGGATGGGATTGCTTAGAATACCTTTTGGATATGATAGTAAAATTTTGAGCTCATAAGGTTATATAATGACATCGAATTATAGAGTAATTAGTATATATATGTGGTCCAAGTGGGAGATTGGTGGAAAATATCGACAACACATATATAATAAGAGTTATTACATGTTATTATCTACTGTCATGATAGGTTAGCCCAAATTAAAAGTGATATAATTTGGTTAAGGTTTATTGGGCTTTAATTATTAAATAAAGTATGGGTCGAATATGTGTAAATACTCTAGTAACTAATTTCTATTTAGTGATGGGTTGATTACAAATTAGGGCTAATGTGCCAAAGTTATATATATTAGGGTTATGGTCCCCAAATTACAAACAAGATAAATTTTCTAAAATGCATCTTCAGAAAAGAGAAAGCCACCTTCTCAAGATTACTTGTGTGCTAATTTGGAAGATCAAATCCCCAATATCTTTAGATTTCAAGAAATCAATAAATTCAGGTACTCTTTCGCATCTAGTTTTGTTCTTGATTTATTTTTGATGATTTGACATGACAGATCTTAGTTTACAGTTCTAATTTTATATTAGATATTATTTACAGTTCTAACAGTGATGGTTTAGGATCTGAATGGTTACAACTATATTCAATCACTAGTGGTAAATGGTTTAAAACTATATTAAATTTGGTTTAAAAGACATATCTCATCCATGTCAGGTGTGTAGGCCTCGGGGAGGCTCAATTCAGTATCCCCATTCCGATTTTGTCCTTGATAAAGCCAATTTTTTTAATGTAGCAAATATATAATTTGGATAAATAATTTTGATTTCGTATTATATATTTCATATTATTTTAATCATTTCCACCAAAACTGAATACAGTTTTTAACATCCAAAATACAATTGCTATAGACAAGAAATCTATGGAAACTATGAAGGAGATTATGGAATATATAGCACTTGTTACATCCCAAAAATCGGGTAAGTAGAAATTAGGCTAGTGAACCAAGAGTGGTTATGTCCTATTTTTGAACTAAGGTTGTAGGAATCGTGTCAAGGAATTTGGATTGGTTTTGTGGTTAAATGCCTTGGATGTTTTCTTTAGATCTTGTGTTTGATTCCCTAATCTTTGGAAATTTTCTATTAATTTTGAAACTACATTTAACTTGAGTCGTAAGGCATATATTTTAACCTCGTTAGTTTGCTAACAAAAATGAGTCTACTAGTTTAGTGGTAAGGTCTTAAATTACCTAGAGGTCTCATGTTCGAATCTTGTACGTGTGAAACAAATTTAATTTTTGCCTAGATTCTATTATTATCACCCAAGGGCTTAGAATTTCAATTAAATCTAATTGCTAACTAATCTGGTGGTTTAAATTTTATCGGATTTATTATTTTATTTGAAAATATTAACATCCCTAAAATTTCTCCCCACATTTACTGTCCAGTTTCCCACTTTCTTTTCACGTTTTTCTACCGGAATTTTCTTCTTCCTTCTTTGTCGTTACCCCTCTCTTCTCTTCATGTTATTCTATGATTCATCATCTTTTTGTGCTGTTGATTCTCCATCAATTCGTTGTTCTGTTTCGGGTAAGTGTTACTACTTGCTCTGTAAGGATTTGGTGTTGATTTTCTATTCATATGGAGGTAAGTGGATGAGTTAAACGGTTTGGTTTGAGATTCATTTTTGATTAATTTTTGTGGACCTGAATAAGTGCTGATTATAGAATTGTTAATCTCCTGACGAGTTAGGTGCTCTGGAAGTTGTTGACTTTTTTGGGTAAGTGACCAAACATTGGGTTTAAGGGGTTGTTTCGTTAAGTAATTTTGTTTTGAATACTTTAATTCAATTTCAATAATTAGTTGAAAATTGAGTTTTTTCGTGTATGTTATTTAAGACCATGTTGCGATTTTAGTGCTGATATTTTAGTAGCTTTAAGATGTGTGTTTCTAACTCAAAAACATTGAAACAGTCACGAAAATCTAGAACTTTGTGTAAATTTCGAAGTTGGAAGACTGCGTCACATGACCATTTGGTTGGTCGTGTGGCAAACCACGTGGGTCATACGGCCTTGTGGTTGGCCATGTGGTAGACCGTGTGGGCCACATGGCCTGGAAAAGTAGGGTGTATGGGCCACACGGGCATTTGGGCACATTTTAGGTGAATTATTGGGCCAAGTTTGGGCTTAAATTAATATTTTAAAGTCAAATTTGTAGATACTCTGTAAGCTTGTAAGACCATGAAATCTGTAATTTAAGCATATGCACGTTTGTAAAACATGACTTTGATTAGTAAAACTCTGTGTAGGTTATGTGACATAACCTGTTTTGATGACACTTATGTAAGCATGTCATAAATCTATTTTTGCTATGATCATATGTAGCATGAGATGTTAGTATATTTTTTTGCATGTGCATTGGGGTGGGATATGGATATGTGATGGAGGAAGCGTGTTTCTGGCAGTTTTACTTCAATTTTAGCAGTATATCCGCAATATATACTCTAGCAATTTTACTGCAATTCTAGTGGCTAGACCACACTTATCTTATTCTGACGGTTCACCGCATTATTTCTGGTAGCTTGACTACACTTATCTGTATAGTGACATACACTCAGTTATTGGTGTGATGGGTGTATGGGCTCTTGTAGTCCTATATGGTGTGATTGGTTAGACGGAGTGGTGTGTAGAGGATGGGTGAAGGATTACTCTGTTCTGATATATGCATTTATACATGTGAAATTTCTAATCAGTCTGTTCTGATATATTCATTAAAGTATGTTCTGATGTAACTTTTGTTTGTGGGCCAAGACACAAATTGGGATTTTTAGCTCACTCTGTTTGTTTAACATTTTTTAGATCATCCTCATACTTAGGATTTGGTGGCGCTCAGAAGCTTGGTTTGGTTTATTGAATTAAATTTTACGGAAACTTTTATTTTGGGTTTTATGATTTGTTTGACTATTTACGGACTTTAACTTTGGTATTTGGGCTTTGCTATATATTTTTAGTTAGTTTTTTTAAAAAAATTTGGCATGATTTTCTGATAATTAGAATTAAACGAGCAATTTACAAAATTGAACAAACCTGAAAGTTTTTCACTGCAAAGTTTTAATTAAAATTGAGTGTTTTGCAAAGTAGGTAACCAAAGTTGATTTCGAGATAGATTTGTAAAAAAAATCAAGTTTCATAAGCAAACAATTTAAGATTTCACATAAACATTTTATGTAGGTCAAATTTCTCCTACCAATAAGTAGTGACGAGTTTTTTATAAATTCTTCGATTTCGATTTTGAAATTAGATCCATTTTGAAAAATAATTGTCAAAATCTTCAATTTATTAATGTAACCTTCGTGATTCCGCCATAACATTTAGATCGAGATTGGGGTGTTACATTTAGTGGTATTAAAGCCCTGTTCAAAACTCGGGTTGTGGTTTTTGGTTTAAAAATTGCATGCATAATTTACTTTTGAAATTTCTGATTTTAAATAAAAATTTTAGGAATTATGATGTGGGTAAATTTACACAAAATTTACTAAGATTTTGGAAATGTGAATCCGAGTCTTCGACGTCAATCCAAGTAAATATTTTTACTTTAGTTAAACTATACTTAAGTTAATTTAGTCAATTGGTAAACTATAGAGAATGTAGAATAGAACCTTTCTGCTTTAGAAAAGAGACTGAGTTACTTTTGCTAAACTTCAAACTTAGGATCTAAAAATAACCTAAGCTAAACTTTAGACTTCTGAACTATAGATAAGTAAAATGAGTACACATGGTCATGGTACATGAAGGCATGGTGGGAATAGCTTAGTGACTCGAGCCAAGTCCACTTCTCTAAGTGATGTGCCCAATCTGGAAACTAGCGAGACTGTGGAGACTCCCGTTTCTGAGGGCGATAAACTGGAAGCTAGAGACGATGTTGTGTCCCAACATATGCTTAGAGATTTGCAAATGGTAGTTGAGGCCCAATTTGGATTTGTGGGTTGTGGCTAAGTGACTGAGCGACTCTGATCAAATGAAATAAAGATAGTGGAAGAGAGTAATTGCTTGAAGAGCAAGAAAAAAAAAGGGAGTAAAATATGGAATAAGAGGAGTTTTGGTCCTACTAGTTCGAATTCACGACCATGGAAGTGTGCCAAAGCAAATAGACCTCAGTAGGTTAAGGCAGTTGTGGTTGTGGATCAGGCTTCGATTTGTGTTTTCTGTTATAAGCACCAAACTATAGAGACTGTAGAATAGAACTTTTTTACTTTAAAAAGAGACCGAGTTACTTTTGCTAAACTTTAGACTTAGGATCTAAAAATAACCTAAGCTAAACTTTAGACTTCTGAACTTTAGATAAGTAAAATGAGTACACGTGGTCATGGTACACAAGGGCATGGTGGGCGTAGCTGAGTGGCTCTAGCCATGTCCTATTCTCTAAGCAGTGTGCCCAATCTAGAAACTAGAAAGACTGTGGAAATGACCGTTTCTGAGGGCGGTAAACTAGAAGCTGGAGACGATGTCGTGTCCGAATATATGCTTAGATATTTGCAAATGGTCATTGGGTCCCAATCTGGATTTGTGGCTCGAGGCTTAGTGACTAGGTGACTCCAGTCAAATAAAACCAAGATAGTGAAAGAGAGTAATCGCTTGGAGAGCGAGAAAAAGAAAGGGAGTAAATTATGGAATAAGAGGAGTTCTGATCTTACTGGTTGGAATTCGTGACCATAAAATCGTGCTAGAGTAAATAGACCTTAGCAGATTGATGTATGAATCGGGCTTCGATTTGTGCTTTCTGTGATAGGCACCAAATTAGAGACTGATTTATGCAGCTAGCCGTCGAGAGTATTAAGACGCATCTAGCAAAAATGCAGGTACTTTTATGACTTGTTCCAATTGTACCTTGCACTAGTTAAGAATTTTTTGCACTTAAATGTTTGTTAGCAATAGTGTTTCTAAGAGTTTTCGGTAGAGGAAATCGTTAGTGATAATTTTATAGATAGTCCCTTGATGCCATCCAAGATAGTGAATAGGAAGTCCATTGGAGGATTAAGAAGACGCATTGTCTAGATTCCAACGAAATTAGAGTGGCACAGCAGTAGCGTGGTGGTTAGTTTGGAATAAGGAGTACAGATTTTATGGTTAAGTGAATGGTGTGACAACGGGAATTTCGAGGACCAAATTCTTTTAAGGAAGGGAAAGTTGTCACGTCCTAAAAATTAGGTTAGTAGAAATTGGATTAATAAACCAGAAGTGGTCACGTCTTGTTTTTGAATTAAGGTTGTAGGAATCATGTCAAGGAATTTGGTTTGGTTTGGTGGTTAAGTGCCTTGGATGTCTACTTTAGGTCCTATGTTCAATTCTTTACTCTTTGTAATTTTTCCATTAATTTTGAAACTATGTCTGACTTGAGTCGTAAGGCATATATTTTAATTTTGTTAGTTTGCTAACAACAATGAGCCTACTATTTAGTGGTAACGTTTTAGATTACCCAGAGGTCCTGTGTTTGAATCTTGTACGTGTGAAACAAATTTAATTTTTGCCTAGATTCTGTTGTTGCCACTCGAGGGCTTAGAATTTCAGTTAAATCCAATTGCTAACTAATCTGATGGGTTAAATTTTATTAGATTTATTATTTTATTTGAAAATATTAACATCCCTAAAATTTCTCCCCACATCTACTATCCAATTTCCCACTTTCTTTTCACATTATTCCCTTCTTCTTTCTACTATTTTCTTTTTTTTTTCTGCCAAAATTTTATTATTCCTTCTTTGTGATTGCCCCCTCTGTTCTCTTCTATTATTCTGTGATTCATCATTTTTTTGTGCTGTCGATTCTCCATCATTTTTTTATTCTATTTCAGGTAAGTAGTAGTACTCGTTCTGTAAGGATTTGGTGTTGATTTTTTGTTCGTGTGGAGGTAAGTGGATGAGTCGAACGGTTTGGTTTGTGATTCATTTTTGATTAATTTTTTTGGACTTGAATAGGTGTTGATTGTGGAACTGATAATCTCCCAACGAGTTAGGTGCTTTGGAAGTTGCTGACTTTTTTGGGTAAGTGACCAAATGTTGGGTTTAGAGGGTTGTTTCTTAAGTAACTTAGTGTTGAAACTTTAATTAGGTTTTGATAATTGGTTGTTAATTGGGTTTTTCTATGCATGTTGTTCAGGCCCTTGTTGCGATTTTAGTGCTGATATTCTAGAAGCTTTAAGGTGTGTGTTTCTAACTTGAAAACACTGAAAATGGTCACAAAAATCTAGAATTTTGTGAAATTTTTAAAGCTAGTAGGCTGCGTCACACGACTGTTTGGTTGGTCGTGTGGTAAACCGCGTGGTTCACACGGCCCTGTGATTAGCCGTGTGGGTCAGACAGAAATGTGGTAGATCGTGTGGGCCACACAGTCTGGACAAGCAGGGTGTGTTCGCCCATTTTGGGTGAATTGTTGGGCTCAATTTGGGCCAAAATTAAAATTTTAAAGTCAAATTTGTAGATATTCTGTAAACATGTAAGACCATGAAACCTGTAATTTAAGCATATGCATGTTAGTAAAGTATGACTCTGATTACTAAAACTCTGTGTAGGCTATGTGACATAACCTGTTTTGATGACACTTATATAAGCATGTCAAGATCTATTTTTGCTATGATAATATGTATGACCCTAAAGTCTAGTGGTTTTAGAAAATGAGGTATTAGGATCTCGTTTTTATAAATCAAGCCATAAATATTTTATTAAATATTTATAGAGTGTTATTAAGGTTGTATTAAAATTTGGTTAAGAAATTTTCATGTTTAGTTCGTTAATTAAATAAAAAGACTAAATTGTTATAGATATAAAAACTCATTTATTATCGAATTATGTGATTAAGGAAGTAATTAGTAAAGGTGGGAGGTTTTATAATGTAATTATGCCACTTTTAAATTGCATGGACGATTAAGGCATGAAATAGGTTGAAAATGTATGAATAATTGAAGGGTAAATTGGTAATTTAATAAAGAAATAATTAGTAAAATAAAACAAAAGTGGATTATCATCTTCCTAATTGTGTTTGACCAAAATTGAGAAAGGGGAAAATCACCATTGAAGGTTGAAGGTTCGGCTATCACATTTTCTTTGCATGTGAATGAAAATTTCACCCGTTTCTTATTTTTTTTTATATTTTTGTGATCGTTGCAACTAGATCCAGCTGACCCGTACCTTTATTTTTGAAAATTTTAAGGATTTTAGATGTTTCCATAGATTATTTTTAGTTATTTTAATGTTAATTAGTGAAATTGAAATATTGATAGATGGTTAGAAATAGTTTATTAAGTGATTTTTGATAGTTTTTAGTTAATGGGTTTAATTGTTAAAATATTTAAAGTTTTATGGAATTTTTGTAAATTATGAAGAATTGTGGACTGTTCTAGCATAGGAAGAAATTCGGTTGACATGGGAAATTGTTAAAATTTTGTTAAATTTAGAATTTTAGGTTTAGGGACTAAATAATTTTATAAATTCGCCTTAAAATGGATTATAGGCTTGAATTAATTATGTTAAGCTATTTGAATGATTTAATTGAATAAAAATTTATTATTTAAATTAAAAAACGAGCCAAGCGGATCAAAATTTAGGAAAAGCTAAGTGATGGATTAGTCATCAACTTTGTTTTAAAATTGTATTTATCGAGGTAAGTTTGTATGAACTATGCATATTTTAATGTTAGTTAAATTAACTATTTATTATGTTGTTGTAATATAAATTAATTAGATTATAAATGTATAAATGATATGATGATTTGACAGATAACAAGTTTCGATTAAACCTTAAGAATTCTTAGGATACAAATGACATTTCATTAGGGATTTCATGTTTCGGGTGTTGGTCTTGTATGTCCTACCGATGGCTGAGGTCTTGCATTTGTTGCGAATTCTCCACAGCTCGTGTGAGCAGAATCTTGTAGCTTACATTTCGACTCATAGCTCGCGTGAGCAAGCCCATTTCACAACTCGTGTGAGCATTAATGTAAAGGAAAGGTTACGGTTATTCGTAAAGGCACACTTCATGTGAGCTTTCCCGAGTATCTGATGTAATTCTAGATGGTTCAACAGGTAAGAAAAGGAATGGAACGGTAAGTGGCTTAATGGAAAAACTCATGACTATATGAAAGGGTTGATGCTTATGTAATGTATCTTATGAAATCCTACTTATGATATAAATGAGTTTTTATGTGTTGTTGATGAATCTATTAACATGTGAGTTCGATGATGTTTGAATAGCCTTATACTAAACTCATGACATTGGTAATGGTTTATGTTTAATCTCTGAATTGTAATATTGGAATTAGTAATTAAGTAAATGGAATGAATCATGATCGTATGTAATGATGATGAATTAAATGCTATGTTTATACATGGTTGATTTCATATGTATTATGAACAAGTATACTAACTTGTGAGTTTGATGGTGTTATATAAGCTTTTATTAAGCTTATGGCATTGGTAAAGGTTTATACTTATTCTATAAATTTCATTATTGAAATGGTAAGTTATGTTTTAAGTTTATATGAGCTTATTAAGATTCATTGCTTATGTAGTTATTTTCCTTGTTTTATAGATTATCGGAAGCTCGATTTGGTTGGAAGCTTGTCGAAAATCTATCAAACTATCAAGTAGACAATTTGGTAGTTCTTGAGTAACTTGGATAAGGTTTATAATGGCATGTATAGGGTGGTTTGTAATGGTATTATGGTGTATGTGTTAATGGTGTTTTGACATGTATAAGCTTTGAAAGCTAGGTTGGTTTGGTACATGTTGATTCCTTACCAAGTTATGTGATTTTGGTTACTTTAAAGTGCTTGTTTTTAAGGTTATCTTGGCATGTTGATGATGACTTGAAAATGATTACTTGTGACATGTTTTACTTCATATATGAGCTAGGTTATCATGTATGGAAATGGCAATATTATCATGTATAGGTCTATTGTATTGATGGCTCATGGATGTATTAATGGTTGATTTTGTATGCTTGTATCTTTAAAGTTTATGTTATATGATGGACTTGTAATGCTTGTTAGGTAAGGTCATCTTAACCACTTTTAGCTATTGAAAAGCATGGTCTCTTGGTAGGCTTGTAATGGTTGAGAATGGTCATTTTAAGGTATGTTTTGGCAAGTAATTGAGCTAGATTATGATGCTTGAAATAAGGTAATGTTGACTTGTGTTGGCATATTATCTTTTGGTATGTTTGTGGTGCGTTTGAATGGCATATTGTTTAGGTAAATTAGGATGCTTGAAATGGAATGTCTATACAAGTTTGAATGGTGTTTGAACCCCTTGATTGTGTACACAAATGATTTATATAAATATGTATGAAATGGTTTTGAATGACTTGAATTAAGTAAAATTTGGGTTTACACGGCTTAGGACAAGGGCAACTCAGAGAGTTACACGATCTGGCACACGGGCATGTGACACGACCATGTGACCCTACTCAGTGAGTTACACGGGTGAGGACACAGGCTGGGACACGGTTGTGTGTCCCTTGTTCTAAAATTACATGGCCTGGGGTGATTCCACACGGCCTGGCCACATGGCAGTGTGATCCTTGTTTCCAATTTTTGCAACTTTTTCCTAAACTTTTCGTTTTGTTTCAAATTGGTCCTGAATTACTTCTATGTTATTTTTAGGGCCTCGATGGCTCAATTTAGGGACAGAATGCATGTAATTGAATGGACTATGATATGTTTAATTCATTTAAACATTATGATGTTAAATGTTTTCGATAGTACAGTAATGCTCTGTAACCCTAATCCTACGACGGAGACGAGTTAAGGGTGTTACATCATATGTAACATGAGATGTTAGTATTTTTTTGCATGTACATTAGGGTGGGATATGGATATGTAATGGAGGAAGTGTGTTTCTGGCAGTTTTACTGCAATTCTGGTGGCTAGACCATAATTATCAGATTCTGACGGTTCATCGCATTATTTCTGGCAACTTGACTGTACTTATCTGTATAGTGACATACGCTCACTTATTGGTGTGATGGATGGATGGGCTTTTGTAGTCCTATATGGTGTGATTGATTGGACGGAGTGGTGTGTAGCAGACAAGGGTAAGATTATTTTGTTCTGATATATGCATTTATACATGTGAAATTTTTTATCAGTCTGTTCTGATATATGCATTAAAGTAGTTTTGATTTGATTTTTGTTTGTGGATCAAGGCACACACTAGGCTTTTCATTTCACTCTGTTTGTTTAACATTTTTCAGGTGATCCTCAGAGTTAGGATTTGGTGGTGCTCAGGAGCTCGGTTCGATTTATTGAATTAAATTTTACGAAAACTTTTATTCTGAGTTTTATGAACTGTTGGACTATTTACAGACTTTAACTTTGGTATTTGGGCTTTGCTAAATATTTTTAGTTAGTTTTTTTTTAAATTTGCATGATTTTCTCATAATTTGAATTATATGAGAAATTTATAAAATTGAACAAATCTGAAAGTTTTTTGTTGCAAAGTTTTAATTAATATTGTGTATTTTGCAAAGCGAGTAACTAAAGTTTATTTCGAGACGATTTTGTAAAAAAATCAAGTTTCATAAGTAAACAATTTAAGATTTCACATAAACATTTTATGTAGGTCAAACTTCTCCTACCAATAAGTAGTGACGAGTTTTTATAAAGTCTTCGACCTCGATTTCGATTTTGGAATTAGATCCATTTTGAAAAAATAATTGTTAAAATCTTCAATTTATTAACGTAACCTTCCTGATTCTACAATAACATCTAAGTCAAGTTTAGGTGTTATAACACTACTTTCAAAAAAAATTTAATAGGACTTTGAAGTGCTTCGCAAAGAAAAAGATGGTCACTGATGATTATGAAGAAAAAATGCCAAAAAAAAAATCAGACTAAAGGTGAGTACGTGAGAAGGAAAACTGTCAAGTGCTGCAAATGCAAAAGGTATAGGCACAAACAATCCAAGTGCACAAATACCAAGAAAAAGCAAAAAATGTTGGTAACTACATGGAGTGACGAAGAAATGAAAGATGATGTATTTGTATCTAATGAAGAAATGAGCAATTATGTGACATTTATTGTCAAGATAAAAGTTGATAATGAGGATGAAAGTGACAAGGGATCAATAGGAAATGCTTATTTCCATTTGCTAAAAAATTGGAAATTGTGTGCAAAATTAACGAAGATATGTGCGCAGAGGTATGTATTCTTAAAAGCAAGAAGAAAGCCCTTGAAAAAGAAATTCTTGAAAAGAATCAAATTATTGATAGGATAAACAAGGAACTTGATGAAGCAAAGTTAACCCTATTTTGGCCACTTCAAATTTTTTTTATTAATTTAGATACTCTAATTAAAATAATTGCTTGAATAGGCCATTGTCGTTAATTCACTTACAAATTGTTGATGTGACATTTTTTTACTTTTGACTAAAGTTAAGGATCGCTCCATAATTAGTCCAAAGTATTTTTTTGATTTATTTATAACATGAAAATTTTAACAGTAACATCATTAAAATTTAAATTCTCTTTAAGAAAAAATAATCCAACAAGAAAGACGAACCAAGACCATAATCTCATTTGCCAACATAATACTACTGACCATCCTATTGTCACCGACTACCATGACCTAAGTTAAGGTTAATATTAAAGATAAGCATATAAAAAAAAAGAAAAAAAATAAATTTTATATCAAATTTTTATTAATTCATTACATAATGTATCATAATTTAATGTTATTTTAAATGCATAGATAATGTGATATGTTACCGCAGTTAATTACTCGAAATCACAACCAAGGCAGTTTCAGTTTATAACAGCAGTCACACGGCCTCTTTTGGTCCTAAAATCATTGGGGGAAATTTTAGTTTTATCAGTAGGTTTTCTGAACCGCGACTAGAGTGACATTCCCAATTAATCCTCTATTTCACCACTTGTTATTAATTCCCAGATATTATTTTTCGGTGTCAACAACAACTGAAACAGTGTTTTTCATTTTCCCAGCTTCACATTTTCCTGTAGGGTGGGTGGACAAATTTTCAGTCAAAATTGATTATTTACTCAGGCATATAAAGAAACAAACTATTGCCTTCTTACTATTGAGTCAATCATGTCAAACTATATTATTTCAGATATTTTAAGGCTTCAACTTTCAGTCCCCCCAATTCTTGGAACCCAACTACCACACTGTGTGTTTCAGATATGGTCCCATCCCATCCCATTGTTGAAATAAATAAAACACATACGTGTCAAGCAGAACTTATTGTGGATCATAGTCAAAGTTGTAATGATAAAAATGATTATTTTATAATTTTTAAATTAATTTAATTTACTTAAATGATGAAATTTGATATTATTACTAATTAAAAATAAAATAATTAAATGATAATTATAAATGATTATTTTGTTTTTAATTAATTAAATTAATAAGCGGTAAATTATAAATAAAAAGTTTAAATCATTATAGAATAATTAAATGAGACAATGATAATATCAAATGATTATTTTTATCTCTTTTATTCATATAATTGATACTATAAAAAAAATCACCTCAAGTCATTCTATGATAAGTTAAAGGGGAAATGATTGTATGAAACAGTGACGTCCCTTTCCAATAGTTTTATGCCACATCAGTATTCTTACCCTGAATTTCAAGATTTTATCTTGAAAAAAATCAAATTCAAATTAAAATATTGAAATTCAGGATAAAATCTTGAAATTCAGGGTAAGAATACTGAAGTGGCATAAAACTATTGAAAATGGATACAGATGACGTGACGTCACTATTTTATACAATCCTTTCTCTAAGTTAAAGAACCCTTTGATCGAAACTAAAATGAAAAAAAATTAAAAATATTTTTCTTTATATTCAAGAAGTTTCAAAGATTATAACTTCCTTTCAAAATTATCAATAAATTTAATTCTAAATTTTAAATCAACTTTCACCTCAAAATTTATGTAGACATATAAAAAACTATGTAGTTATTAGAAAAATCTTAATAAATATTGGAAGAGCTTTCCTCTATTTTAATTCAATATAATCGAAATCCAATGCAAGTATGGAATATGGAAAGAGATGGTCCCATGTGCAAGGCAAATGTGCGTCCTGCCTGGAGTCAAGGAGTTCAATCTCACATATGTTACCAATCTAAGCGGCTGGAAAACATGGGTGTCAACAAAAATGGACCTATCCCGCTTATTCATCATTATGTATTTTGCAAGTTATCTATAATTATTTTTATAATGATTGAAGTTTGCGCACCTGTTTTCATCCCCCACTTTTACTTTTTCTAATCTTCGCTTCCAATTTGGTTTTCTTTTTATTCAATTTCATCCAGTTTGGTTTCAGTAATAATTCATTTTGGTTTATTTTTTACTCAAATTGAAAAAATGGTAAATTATATCAACTTAGCCAAAAAAATTTCTCAATTAAATATTTTGATTTTATAATATATTATATTAGAAAAAGAAACTTCCAAAATATTATATATAGATAGATAGATAGATGAATCATCCAATTATGTGACTTTAGTCATTGCACATTATTTAATTGGGGTTTAAGTTTTAGTGATTATTTATATAAAATCTGAGAAATAAATATTTATAAAAATGGTGAAATGAACACCAAACCTTTGCTTTTCCAAATGCTATATCTAATTAGACTATTATCTAAATATTTTCATAAAAGTTTAGACAGTTATCTAAATACTTTCATTAAAGTTGATCTTTAAAAAGAATGCGTACGTCCTAATTTGCACATTTAACCTTTAAAATATATATATATATATACATGAATTGTATTTTCTTTTCAAAACCGAACCATTTATCACCCCGTAAATACTTTTTAAATACTTTTCCAAACTGAAACATCTTTGATTACAGGCCCAAAAATCTTAGGAAAAATGAGACAATTAATAAGATTATAAAATCAAATCAACTCTCAAACTATAGATACACTATGCACCCACAAATCCAAATGAGCTAAGAATCTTCAATATTCTCTACTTGTAAAGAGAAAGAACAATCAAGTTAAAATTTAACCAAAGATTAAAAGAAAATTCATTAGACAAACACAAAGTTCTTCAAAGATTCTTCTAATCAAGCTCTCCTCCATGCTTAGTTCTTCTCCCAACTTCCCATCTTTAGCTTCGGATTACAGAAGGAATCAAAGTTGAACTTACAAGAGTCGAGCTGAGCACATCATCGCAAAGGCTCGCTCTGTCACAGGACTTATTATTCTCATATATAGAATTGTTCCCAGAATTGTTCCCGGAACTGATATCAGAAAGTGATCTGAAAGGTGTCGTCTGCAGCAGACCTGTTGACAACGAAGATCGTGCATGTGGGCTGCCGGACCAACCTTCGGATAAGAGACTGAGTGCTGATGAGTTCCTGCAGGTACCCGCATTGCTCCCCATGTTGGCTAGGACCTCTCCTAAAGGACCCCCCATTGAACTTCCCCCCGATATTGGTATCCGTTTTGGTTCAGAAATCACTAATGTCGTTTTTGACTACCGAGCTCATTTGGATTGGATCGAATTCCCGAGATAAGCTAAGAGGTGAAAGGGCAAGCTTCTCTTGTGCAGGTGAGGACGAGGATGAAGAGAACTCGGAAGATGTCATAGGAATAGATATAGAGAGTTGGGTCAAGTCCGATCTTAACTCCCCTGGCCAAGTAATGACGGAGTGGATGGATTCACCCTTGGGCCAGTCATCGAATAATTGGTGAAGCAGATTTTGGTCTAGGGTTTCTTGATCAGTAGTGAAGTCTAGGTATGGACCATACTCTTTGGATTCCACGATCGAGCTTCTATGTGACAGATTCACAGGAGAATCATAGGCAACATGTCCAAAATCTAATGGAGAGAATTCCGCAAACGGAACACCTTGTTTTGTAATCATAAACGTCGAGTTGTTGGACTTCAGGTTGGTGGTGGAAGACATCACGGACGATGCCCACGGATCTTGTATTCTGCCACACAAACATCCTCTTCGTTTAGAAACAACTTAAAAGACAGTCGAAATAATGAACATGATTAAAGATCAAGAATTTCGATTTTAATCAGCAATGTATCCTATTAACCAAAGTCAAAATAGAAATAATTGAAAACGCTCCAAGAAAGAGAATCCTAAGTCCCAACTAGAAGGTGTTGTCAATGTCACCAAAGTAAAGATGAAACAATGGGGATCTACTTTAAAGTGAAAAAGAAAGGAGAAGAAAGTATCCCTATTCCAACTGCTCAAAGCAATACCATCCGATAAATCACTAAAGGAATAATACCAATGCAAGCAAATAAAGCAAAATCTCGAACGCATGATCGATATTTTTGTTACCTGTTGACAAGGGCATCCGCAGAATGATGGGTAGCACCAGATTGCCAGTTCTTAAACTGGTGCTGCTGTGCAATCGCGAGGCTGCTAGATGCATCGCCGCCAGTTATCACTGATGTCGACATTGACGAAGACATCGGCAGCACCTTTGGATTAGAGGTCCTAGAGGCAGCATGGCCAGTCTGGCCTTCCACACGCTTTCTTGAACGATGGCGGCCCCTGTTTACGTGCCTTTCACAATACTTTTGGTTGGCAACAGCATCCCGAGAGCACCGCCATTTCTTTCCATCAGTTCGACGACACCTCTCCGGCTCAGGGTCATTGCTGCCAGAGTACCCCAGATGGAAAGAGCCCCATCCCACTACATATAATTTTTTATTATAAACCAAAAATAACCATCCATTGGTCAATATTAAAGACAAGCAAGCACATAAAAAAAAAAGGGAAAAAAATACCTTGTTACATTTTAGCTAAAATTACTTTTAATTTGTGAAAAAAAGAAAGAAAGGGAAACAGAAAACTTCGAGATCATTGCATAAACTGTAAGACATAACTGCAAAATCCAAAATTTCCTGTTACAAGCAGCAAAGTCAAATAGGATACAACAGCAATACATGGAATCTAACAAGCACTTGAAAAAGAAAGAAAACCCAAATAGAGGATTCAAAAACAGAGAAACAACAAAGAAGAGATCTTAGTAAAAAAAAAAGATATTAAACTTACATGAATTGGGAGGCAAATATCCAGCAGGAGAGCTGGTGAAGCCATAAGGATAAAGTGACTTCTTGAGTGGGTTGAGCAAATTGGAAGGCACTGCCACATTAGAAGTGATGTATTTGTAGATCAATGCCTGGTGCTCTAACTCAATCCATTGAGATGGAGAAAATGGTCCTCTGACACCATTAAAACCCCCATGCATGCTTGCATTTAAGCTTCCAGAGCCATAACCTGAAACCACAACATTCAAAGGCTTCACTTGCCCACAACATTTATTGGACATCCATATGCCATAAACCCTTAAAAAAAAAAGACCAAACAGTTTCTGATGGCAAGAAACTTGAAATTTCTACTAGAAAACAAATCTACTTGAACATTTAAGTAGCCCCATATTCAGCACCTAGAAAAATCAGAAACCAAAACAAACCCACCAAAGAAGCAACTTTTTGGACCCAATCCATAAAAAAAAGTTACCTGCATTTCTAGTATATGAGGAGGGTTTAGGTTGATAGTAAGAAAAACCACTATTTTGTGTACTTATCTCCAAAAAGTCACCATCTTTGATGTTGATAAAAGGAACTTCAGAATTGAGTGAAGAGAAGCAGAGCATATGCTCATGGGGGCCAGTGTCAGCTGAGACCAAAGAATTAGATCTCAACAAAGGAGAAGGTTGATGCAATGGCATTGTCTTGGGAGTGAGCAAATCACCACTTCTTTGCAACTTGGAACACTGGCAGTGATCTTCAGATCTTTCTAGCTTAGGCTGAGGTTGAGATGGAGCTCCGTTTTCAGGTCCCAGAATACCATCCAAAACCGGAACCCCAAAATCCATTTTGGAGAAGGAACCAATCAAAACAGCCTCTGAAAAGCATGAGTTGAAGCTTTGAATAATAACAAGTGTTTGAAAAGGGATAAAGAGAGCCACATCTTTAAATGGTGATCTTCATGTCTGTGTTTTGTGGGTTATTTATTTCACTGCTCATAGTTGATTTTTAGTAATATTTGAGATTTAAAAAAAAAAAAAAGTGGAAACTGAGAGGGAACGACAAAAGCTATAGTTACAACAAACCAAACACAGTAACCACATCTCAGCCATGCCCATGCTAGTACTTATTTGTTTATTTATTTATTCAGTTTATTGTTTTCTTCAAGAAAGGACAAAGTTACGGATTTCTCCTTCTACCAGACGAGGAGCCTTTAAAACTTTATATTATTTTATAAATACCAAAACTATTCATGAATTATAGTTTAATTTGTGATTCTATATCTAAGCATTGATTTTGTGTAATTTTATACATAAAATTTTAATTTGATCCAATTCTTGTAAATTATTAACACAATTATTGATACATCATTTTATGTTTATATATTGCATAAATAAATAATTAAATTTATCTAATATAAAAATAAATTGATGTATTTATTAATTTAAAATTGTATGATTAAATCAAAATTAAAGTTTCAAGTATACATTTGAATCACAATTAGAGTTTCACATGTATAATTGCACCAAATTAAAGTTTATGTATACAGTTGCACATTATATTGAAGTTCATATATAATTTTGATATTTATTCTCTTTTTATTATTTTAAGTAGTTTTTTTGGAGAATTAGGAAAAATCTCGTTTTTTAAAGTAAATTAGTAAATTAGGTTGTTTTTTTCTTGAAATTTAAGGAAATAGGTCGTTTTTTGAGAGAAAAATCAAAAACACGTCTTATAACAACTTAATTTTTCAGTGGTGTCAAAAATTACGATTCCAAAATGTCATTTTCGTAAACCGTGCTCGTGGCTAGTATAGAAATATATTAAAATTTGATCTGGTAATTTTGTTTAATTGATAGTTAATTAAGGTACAAGTGTAATGTTCCTAAAATAAGTGGTATTAAAAATTATGGTTTCAGGATCTCGTTTTCATAAATGAACTATTAAATATTTATTATATAAGTGAATTTAATTTTGAATAGATAAATTTTTGAATTAGTATTTAATTAAGGTATAGAAACTAAATTTTAAAAGTATTAAAAGTTCAATTTCTATAGATTTTAATTAAAAAAAAGACTAAGGACTAAAGTGACAATTATACCACCTTAGGGATGATAATGGACGTGTAACAACTTATTTTTTAGTGGTGTTAGAAATGATGGTTTCGGGGCCACAAATTTGACGAATGAGCCCATAAATATTATTATTTAATATTTACGAGTCAAATATAGAATTACGTTGAAATTTGATTTAATGATTTTTGTTAATTGAACGAATAATTAGGTTTAAGTGGCATGTCCCTAAAGTTAAGTGGTTTTAGAAAATGAGGTATTGGGACCTCGTTTCTGTAAACCGAGCACGTAAATATTTTTATTAAATATTTACGGAGTGGTTATATAGATGTATTGAAGTTTGGTCCAGAAATTTTAATATTTAAATAGTTAATTAAAGAAAAATGACTTAATTGTAAAAGTTAAAAATTCATTCGCTATTGATTTTATTAATTAAATAGCTTATTTTGTTAATTGGAGAGCACTTATATCATAATTAAATCACAATGAAAAAGATTAAAAAATTAATTTAAACAAATGATTAAATAAATAATAATAATAAAAGAAACATATCATCTTCTTTATTTTTGAAGTCTTCCACCGAAACTCCATGGCTTTAGCCTCTTCAACCTTCGGTCTTGCTTTTTCTCACGCATGTAAGTTCTTTGGCTATCAGTTTTTAGTAAATTTTATATTTTTAAGTTCGTTTTAACAATTTTATATTGTTGAGTTCGTTTTAGTTTAATCTAGCTAACTCAGAGATTAATTCATAAAAATGTTAAACGTTTAGAATTATGTCATTTTTTAGTTTGAGGTGCTTTTTAAATTTGGTGGTAGAAATACAAGTTTGATAGTTAAATAAGATTATTTTGTAAAGTGGTTTTCAGTAATTTTAATGTTTAAGGATTAAATTGTTAAAATAAGAAAACTTCATGGAATTTTAGTGAAATTTTGATAAAGGTGGGCTGAGTAGGGACTAGGAAAAAATTGAATAGCATGGGTTTTCTTTATTTGTGGTTAATTTGTGAGTTCCAGGTTTAGAGACTAAATTGTATAAATGGTAAAATATTGGGGTAATTTTATAAAATGATGATGGAAGGATTTAATTGTATAAAACTGCTTATTTAAGTGTTAGAATTGTGTTAATTGAATGAAAATTATTATCTAGATCAAGAAACAAACCAATCGGATTTAAATCGAGGAAAAGCTAAAATATCGGACTAGTTGTTGGCTCTATTTTTGCAACTGTTTTAGTCGAGGTAAGTTTGTATAATTGTTAATCCATTACTTGTAGCTTTGTTTAAATGTTAATGAATAATTATGTTACCAATATCTTAAATTATTATGATGTATTATATGCTTAATGAGATTAAATGATTAAGGTGATTAATTGACGAATTGTGGAAAATGTAAATATCCTGAATATGCATATGAAATGTTATATCGAAAAAGGAATTAAAGGATATGTAATATGTCCTGTGTGAATCTTTTGAATACTTAGGATACAAATGACATGTCATTAAGGGTTATACGGTTTCGGGTGCTAGTCTTGGATGTCCTACCGATGGCTGAGGTCTTCCATTTATTGCGAATTCTCCACAGCTCGTATGAGCAACATCATGTAGTTAACATCCCGACTTATAGCTCATGTGATCAGGCCCACTTCATAGCTCATGTGAGCATTACAGATATGGTTACGATTAAAGATACAGTCACACTTTGTGTGAGCATGGTTCCTGTGTACCCGACGTTGTTTCATTTGGTTCAGCAAGTAATAAAGATGTAAAAGAGTAAGCTTAATTATATGAACTATTGAAATGGAAGATGTTGGTATAATGCTTTGATTTGGATAAGTTATGCAAATTGGTATTATGGTGAATGGAACGTATATTTGATATGTTACTATTATGTGTTTTATGACATGATGAGATTATATGTTTTCTTGTGGAGCTCACTAACTTGTTGGACTTGTCATGCGTATAGGATTTTATAAATTCATGAGTATGATAATGAGATTATGCATCAAATTTATATAAATTGAGTTTAAAAGGTAAGTTTACATTTAAGATTGTAACAGCCCGTTTTTAGTTAAATCAGAATAGTAATTTCAGAACCATAATCCGAGGTTGAAAAATTATTTTAATATTATTTTAAGTGTTTACAGCATGATAGTATGTATGTGTGAAAGTTTCGTGAAGAAATTTTATTATTTGAATAGTTAATTTGATAAAAAGGACTAAATTGCGTAAAATGCAAAATTGGTGTTCTATTAGCTAAAGGTATTAAATGGCTATGAAATTAAATAATGGAGGTCTTTATGTGGTAATTAGACCATTTCAATTGTGAGTGAACAATTATGGACATGCATTAAGTGATTTTAATGTTTTATAATTAAGGTTAATTAAGTAAATGTGTAATTAAACATAAAATAAATAAAACAAAATCACAATTTGGTGTCCATCTTCTTCATTGCCGAAAATTAAAGAAGGAAAACACCATTTTTGTGCTTTTGAAAGTTCGGCCATGGTACCTTAAGCATATTAAGAAAAACATAATTTGGATCAAGATCGGGAAAAAACGAAAGTTATCAACTAATCGACTCGATTCGCCGTTTTAATATCTGAGGTAAGTTCGTATATAATAAGCATTGTTATAATTATGCTTTTAATGCTTTGATAGTGCATAAATTGTATATACGGGACTACAGTCATGTTCGACGACTAATCAGCTATATATGGCACTTAGTGTGCGAGATTGAGATAGCTTCGACTATATATGGCACTTAGTGTGCGATTTGAGATAGCTTCGGCTATGAACGGCACTTTGTGTGCGAGGTATCAAGTATTCAACGGTATTCCGAATGAGCTTAATACGGATTGGTACAGGTATGTACATGCATAGTATGAGCTTTAAATCGAAGAAGTTACGAGGTTTGCATATAAGACTATGAATAAGCATGTGAAAGGTTTAATCATGAATTTCAAGTTAATATGTTTAAATTGATGAATGGTGTATTTGTGATTAGTTAAGTTTATATAATACAAGCTTACTAAGCTTATTAGCTTACTTTGTGTATTTTTCCCGTGTTTTATATTGATATCGAAGCTACCTTGGATTCGTGGATCGTTGGAGATCGTTTCACACTACCACTTATCACTTGGTACCTTTGGACTTTGGTTTATTAAGTATATGGCATGTATAGGTGTTTTGAGTCCTTTTGATTATGGATTGATAGTGATTTTAAACTTGTAATGGCTTGTAATGGCATATGTTTTGGTTTGTAAATATGGCCATGAATGTTGCCTTATTTTGGTATATTTGATTATGTGCATATATATGCATATATAGTTGATATTTTGAGTCCATAAATGGATATGTGAATGACTTATATTATTTAGTTTGTGGCATTGATATCCTGCTTGTAAATTGGTGCAAAATAACGTATGATAGGTAAACTAGATGATTTGTATATGTATTTTGGTATGTTTTGATTGGATAAAACTTGAGGTATAAGCATATTGGTTGCTAGTATTGGAAATGGTATAAATTAGCCTTGTTTATGGCTAAATTGGATGTTTATTTATACTATGATTTGGTGTCATATTGGTTGCTTAGGTGAACGTAAGTATGGGTGGCAAATTGGATTGGTAAATAGCCTATTTTTGTCCACACGGGCAGAGACAAGGGTGTGTGTCTCAGCCGTGTGTGACACACGGTCTTGTTATACTGTCATGTGTCCCCTAGTGATGAAATTAAAATCAAGTCAGTATGCTTCACACGGCCTCACACATAGGCGTGTGACTTGGCCGTGTGGTATAAGTCAGTATACTTACAGGTTTGGCACGGCCTGGCACACGGGCGTGTGTGGCCATTTTTAGGAGCACACTGGCTATCCACACGAGCATGTGTGTTGGTCATATGACCCAAGTCAGAGAGTTACACAGGGTAGAACACGAGCTGGGGCACGGCCATGTGCTTCCATTTTGAATGTCCACAATGTCACATGACTTGGCCACACGGACATGTGTCCCCTATTTTTAGAAAAATTTTCTAAGTGTTTCAAATGTTTTAAAAGTTATCAGTTTAGTCTCGAACCAATCCCAATGCATGTTTAGGGCCTCGTAGGCTTGTATTAGGGACAAATTGATTGAGTTTGAATGATGAATGTATGAAATGATGTTATGCATGCTAAATGGTTGTTTAATGGTTTCATAAGTCCGGTAATGCTCTGAAACCCTATTTCGACATTGAATATGGGTGAGGGGTGTTACAAAGATTATACGAGCTTACTAAGCACCAATTGCTTATATAGTTGTTTTCTTTGTCTTGTAGATCATCGTAAAGCTTGACCTGTTGAAACCTCGTCGGAGCACAAACACACCATCCATCCATCAATTTGGTAGCTTTTGGGTTATTTTGTTGATGGTTATAAATGGCATGTAATAGGAGTTTTTATGCTATTTTTCCAATATGAGATGGTTTGAACTTACTTCTATATATATCTTGATTTCGACATGTAATTCTCTATATATATGTGTTTTTGGTTGCTTGTTTATACCTCTGGAAGTAGATATCTCATGGTAGAATAGAATGTGAAAGAAATGGTTAATTGACATGTTTGATATAGGTGTTTAAGGTACCAATGATGGTACATTGGTTAAGTGTTAGGATTGAATGATATGTGTGTGTTTTGGCATTTTTCGGGTTTGTTTAGGTGTGTTTTAAGTATGTTTACTTACCGGTAAATGGTATGCTTGCGTCCCAAGTAAGCACGATTTGGTAAACTTGTTTTTGAAGGTACTTTTAGGGGCACACGGCCTGGGACATGGGCTGTCGCACGAAATGTGCCGCACACGGTCTCCTAGCTCGATCGTGTATATTAAACAGAGAGTTACACAATCTAGTGCACAGCCGTGTGACCTTATTTCAAATTGTACACGGTCTGGCACACGACCTGAGACACAACCATATTTCTGAGCCACACAGTTTGGCTACACAATCGTGTGACCCCTATTTTCAAATTTTTCAAATTTTTCTAAAAATTTATGTTTTGTTTCAAATTAATCCCTCATTATTTCCAAACTATTTTTAAAACCCTGAAAGCTCGATTTAAGACCCGTAAGTGTATTTATAATATAAAAGAAATGTGTAATTAAATGTTAGTATTTAAATTTGAATAATTGTTTCTATATGAATTTAAATGTTTTAGTTTGTACTATGATACTTTGTAACCCTAATCCGACAATGAAGACAGGTAGGGGTGTTACAGGACGGTTCCATAGACTATTTGTTCCTAAGTTTATGAGATTGGTTTCGTATTATGTTGATTATTGCTCAGACTTATTTTTCAATGTTTGAGAATTTTGCTATAACCATTTCGATGTTTATTTGATGATGATACGATAGCATGATGAGTTGGTACAAGTTGGAATTACTTAAATGTTTAAAAATGTTGCATTTTTCTGGTTTGAAACAGAGGTATTGATATTCGTGTGTTAAAAACGATACCTTTGTGTTTTGAAATGTTCAGGAAGTCAGAATAGTAAATTGGTATCGATACCCTTTCACGAGTATCAATATTCAAGGTGATTTTATCGATACTTTTTCAAATGTACCGATATTTTCCATGTTTTGATTTTTGGACGAGAAACAGAATGCTAGTTTGGTATCATTTTTCCAGGTGGTATCGATACCACTTAAAGAAAATATCAACACCCACGTTCTAGTATCGATACCTTCGTAGCCAGTTTTGAGATTTTTCTAATTGGTCCTTATGCATGTTTAAGCATTATATAAGATTATTTGATGTATGTTTAGCATGTAACAATGATATAACTAAACGTTAAGAATGACTTAAAACCTATACAAATACTAAAATGGAATACGTTTTATTTGGAATAAACTTTTATATGTTGTGTATGACATGAGACGGTGATGTGGCATCCTGATATTCGAGCGAAGCGACTAGATCAGGTATAGGGTGTTACATATTATTTAAGACAGGCACTACATGCTCTTGAATTGGCCTATCACAATCATCAAACATCTAAGCAACAAAGGGGATTAACATTCGGAGCTACTGGATTAAGTTGTTCATTCATAGCAGGTGGATTGTTACCATCTTGATTCATTTCTTGTTCACTTCTTCTTAGCAAGGTTCTTTCAATTTCTGGATCTAAGGGATAAAGTCCTTCAGCAGGAGTGCCTTTACGCATACAGCTAGTAACAGACCGCCAATCCCCAGAAATGGCGTTAAAAACTTGTCCAGTGTGAATATGATGTGTGAATTGTACAAGTGTGCATGTCGAATCAAGTTATAAAGTGATGAGTGAGTATCGTTCCCACGAGGATTGGATGAGCGCTCTTTGTCTAAGTCATCACAATTGAACAGAAAAGATAAATGTATCGAATGATGTTTAATGAAATTAAAATGGGATTAACACCTTAGAAGTGAGAGTAATGAAGTATACTAGCAGAGATTACAATTGCAAAAAATCAAACAAGAGTATAAAGACTTTAGCAAGGTTGGAATATTTGTCGTGAAGGCTGAGATTACTAAGGGATCTATTTTAACCCGTGAAGAATGCCGTGGAAAAACTATGGCGAACTTACTATTCGATTGGGTACTAAAGTGGTTTACTTTTATCAAAAACAAGACCTAGGGTTATCACCCCTAAGGCACTATATGTCTATAGGCTCAGTATTAGTAACTACTATTAAATCTCAACCCTCTAAATTGTATAAGGTAAGGCTCTCTATCTAAAGTTTACACAAGTATTTCATTCAACACTCACTTATATTACCCAACTTCGGTCTAGGTAACCTAATCCTGTCGGTGTCAAGCTACCTTAAGACTTATTGAGCATTCATCAACACTCTCTTAAGCATTTAAACAAAAACAACCATTGGGTAAAGCAGTAATATGAATCATATTAATCCATAAACATTAATTGAAGTTAAAACATCATCCAAAGCAAACCCAAGCTGTATTAAGTTAACTCATGGCTAGGCTACACAAGTTCAAGTGGTTTTTGCATCATCAATATTCCAAAATATCAGTTTAGAACAAAAGAATCGAAACAAAATGCAGAGGAAAAAATCTGGGTTTCAAAACTCAAATCCCCCAAACTCGGTGACTTGTTGCTTATCTTCACCAAAGTTCACAGTCAGCTTAACTTTTGCTTCTTGCTACAATGAGACCTCTGTCCAAGCTCAAAAAATTATTGTCCCCGTCTCTCCTCTTTTTATTGCCTTTTATACTTGGTTTGTCCTCTAGGGTAAAAGCTGTTAGCCAATAATTGTTTTTCCCTAATTTTGAGGTGAATATTCTCTATTACACGTGCATGTGGGGGACCAAATGCTGAGTGCTCTCATTGCTGACTGGGTGTTTGTCGTTTTCTTCACCAGTATTGCCATGGAAACCTCTCATAATGCCTCGAAAAACCTCCATCCTTTGCTATCCTTGTCCCTTAAACCAGCCATTTAGCCACAACAAGACCTTTCTATAAGCAATTAAAAGTAAAGATGCAATAAAGTAATCACCATCTCAAGTTCTTAGATGCACTACTTGATTGACTAGAAATGATCATGCAATTACCTAAAATAAAGCTAATTATAAGCAATTAATTAAATCTAAAAGTATGAATTATAAATCTTTTCAAGAGTTATCAATTATTTGAGCTAAAATTAATTATGAACCACTTGTCAAAATCATACTTGTAAAATAAGACTTTTTTTTTTTTTTTGCTATAGATAATAAATGACACAATGAATGCTTGGATAAATTAACCATGGTTTGTTGTATACATATAAAAATTGGCATAATAAATATTTGAAATCTTTAATAAGTTTTGAAGTTATCAAGCGATTATAATACCGTATGTTATATTTTTGGTCTGCATTTAAATAGATGAACTTTCATATTGCACCATCCTTTACTTATGTATTCATTTGCTAAACTCTTGGACTTATTGGACTCTCATTTGATAGACATACATTTGCTTATGGATTCATATGCTTAATTATTGGACACAAATTGCTAGATTATCTGATAGGAACCTCCATTTTGAGTGGATTCTAATTTAGCAGTACTGAATTTAATCTTAATATGACACCAAGAGTGGATCCTCTAACCTTAGCATATTTTCTTCCATGTATTTTTTTTATTATGATTTTTAGTTAATGTCATGTGTTGATTTTTATTTCTAGTGTTTCTCTTTCCTACTTTTATTTTCAAAACTCATTCCAAAGTTAAGTGTTAAAGAGTTTTCTAACATAATACTTGTAAGTTCTAATCAACTTCCCTGTGGATCGACCTCAAGCTCCTAAGATTTTATTACTTAAATATAACCTACACTTGGGTTACAGACCTAAAAAGTGTCTGTTAGCAGGAATGCCAAACTACCGAGTTTGGTTAGAGAGGTTTTGATGCTTAAGAATGACCTTACTGATGTGCTAATAGATTACTTAATGGTATGTGTCATTTTTGTACTACCGGATACTCCTCCACTAGATATAACAACTCGTGGCTTACTTGACTAAACCGTTGCATATATAGTTTAGAAGTTCAAAATTATTTCCCTGAAGATAATTTCCCTATATATGCTCTACTCAAGTAACTAGTCTTAGAGCTCAACTCATGGTGCATGCTTTATTATCAAAGGTTCTCCTACTTCCTCAAATCTATCCATCGAATTTGTTTGATGTTGTAAGCCTCCTCCAAAATTTTATGCATGAACCCAAACTAGCATTTTACCCAATTAGGATGTTTCCACTCCACGATGTGGAAACAAATGACGGGAACCCGTGCCTAGAAAAATGCATGCTACTTGAAAAATAGTCTCTGGAATAATGACAAATACCATACTATCCATGTACGGCATCTACTAAAATTGCAAATTATACAAATACATTTATATTCATCAATAGAATTATTTAATTTCATTGAATGTGAATACATTATCAACATAACTCTTCATCAACTTGCCGATTGATTTCTCGTTGATCCATGCCAAGTCCTTCCTATAGCATACATATGGTCAAAACAACCTATAATTCTATGCCAATATTCAATGCAATGAGATATTTTAAGGTATTGATACAAAAATATGCTTTAAAATAATATAAAACGTGATATTTTTACCTTTTAATTAAAGGGAACTCTCATGGGAAGAACTGAACGCTAGTCACAATAAACATATCTGCCCCCATATTTATTGGAGTAGGCTACAATTGTTTATTTCATTAATTAGTTCACGGGTCACCTTACATTGTACTAAGCTATATTAAATTAGTAGCACCTCATTAAGTATAACAAATATTAGCGTGAAATATTGGAAACTTTAATTCATGAGGTAATTAGTTGATGTACAAATATATTACACAGCCTTCATCAACAAGAATCACATCACCTAGAATTAAATGGAACAATAATGAGTTTCTCGTGAAAACTCTTTAAACATTATAACATACCTATAATGGAACCAAAATGTTCATAAATAAATTGATTGAGAAATTTTGAAATTATAATTTTAGTGGTTAAATGTTGATATTTCTAAATAAAAAAAGATAAAATGCGTCTAAATAAATATAATGAGACATAAAATAAACACTCCAACGTGACTAACAAGAAACACTATAATATTAAATTAAAGACGTTTAAATTGAATTACTCATAACTCTTTTTGAGTGCTTTAAAATTCATAAGAATTGTTTATAAACAAAAATAGTGTCTAGTCAAATAATACAGGATGAACAAAAATATGATAATCTTTAACATAACACAGTTATATAAAATGGATTAATATACTATACAAAATATTAATACTATGAATACGATTTAAATAAGTATGTTAGAATTTATATTATCCATTTTGTTAATATATCGAAATATATTTATTATACAGCTTGTGGTCAATTTGGTATAATAAGGTACCATGCGACAACATTCTACAAACCGAGGCAATTTTTGGACCAAGTCAAGCGATTTCTGTGTCTTTTCCTTTATCCTCATCTACATTGTCTCCCATTTACAATTTTCAACCTCATCTTCCTTGCTTTTTCTATTACTAAAATGTTAGACCTACAATACAATCTTTAGCGCCTCTTATTTTATCTTTGTCGTGAGAGTTTTTTTTTTTTAATCTCTAAATTTGATTCAACTTAAACAATATTAAATATGCAATATTTATTTTTAAAATATTTTACATATTCATTTTATAGTTATATTCTAAATCTGTGACTATTCTTTTTAATAATATTATTTTTAAGATTTAACCTTGATACTAAAATTGTAGGTTATTAATAGGAGGGCCCTGTCTATCTGATTTTTCTTATTATATGCTTATTCGACATTGTTAACTTTCTAACCTTTCTATTTCATAAATAATGTGTGATCAAAGATTTGGACCAATTGTTCATTTAGATGTTTTAGTATTATTGTTGCAGAATTTTAAATGTTAAAAGTTCTTTCTTTTATAAAAATAAAAATTCTTTTATCATTTAAGATTTGGTTTGATATTTGTTTAATGTGGTAATATTTATGTTTTTTCCTATTCAATGACAGTTATATATTTTGATATCCGAAGATATTATTGTTAATTTTTCATGTTTAATTTGGTTCTTAGTGTTTGAATTTTATAATTGATTTTGATGAAAGTTAATTACTAATATTATTAATTAATTATAAATTTTCATCAAATCAATATTAAAACCTAGATTAAACAGTAAAAAATAATATCACTACATTTAGATATGAAAATATATAATTTTTACTAAATATAAGTACCACATTAAACTAAAAGAAACACCAATATAAAAAATATCAAACTTGAATATCTAATAATGCATTAGACATAAAAACAATATTAAATGGATAGAATATTTTAGTTTTTGCTAGTAAAGTTATGGGATAAAAACAATGTAAATGGTTTTTTTTTATATTTCAAATTTTATTTTCTAATGAATTAAATTAATTTATTATTTTCAAATATCTAAAATTTTATTATTTCTAAAAACTTATCATGCGCGATATCGTGTGAAAACCATATATTTAAAACATAAATGTTTGTTTTAAAATAATATACAATAAACAATGAAATGTGTAGTTTAAAACCGATGAAGGGATTTTCTCGTAATTTCACTGACTGAGTTGGTGTCCGGTTGGCTCGTGGCACCCACTCAATCAAGGGATTAAATAATAGTATAGATATATAACTTATGAAGGTAATAAAGTGTGCATAATGAAATTAAAATGTATAAAATGTCAAAATATAAAGCTTTATTAGTATGTATATTTTTATTTTTTAAGTAAAAAACTAAAATACTTTCAAATAACATTATTTATTTTTATTATGAAAAGATATTATTTTATAATTTTAATTGAATTAATGTTGAATTGATTCAATTTATTCTGAAATTTAAATAATAATATAGATTTTAAGTAATATATTCAAAGAAGCAACATCAAAGATAAAAAGAAAACCAACCAAAGATGAAGTTATGAGGAGATGTAAGAATTGAACTCTCACAAAGTCTCCCTTTGTCTCTATTTACTCCCATTATTGATAGGGTATGTTGTGTTATTATTATTATTATTATTAATCAAAGCTTATAAATTGTTAAATCATAATTTCTTCACTATTCTTTCCAACCTAAGCTTTCTCAAATAATAACTCTAAATTATCTACCAAACAATTTGAATAAAAATATTAAGTTTAAAAATAAGTTTAAAAAATATTTAAAATTATATACGAATGATCCTAAAAATTTTAATTTTTACATGTAAAAATTTTATTATACATCCTTCTATGTAGAATTTCTACTCTAGTTCAATTTAATTTATATTAAATTATTTATAAAATAATTAATTAATTAAATAGTTTTAATTCTTTTAAATTCATTATAAAAATTAAAAATTAATTCCAACATTCCTTCTCCATTGATGACTTTTCCATTCGTGTTCCAAGAGAAGGAAACTAATCTAACCATCTAATTTTTACACAAACATTTGAACATCTTTAGGGTTTTTTTTTTTAATATATCTTTTCAACAATATACTATGTATCCATACTGGGTTTTTTTCTTTTACAACAAAAGCTGAGGTTAGGATCCATATCTCAGCCACCAACTATAATGACACCTTAACTTCCCCTCTATCACAAAAGAATAAACCAATACTAAAATAAAAAGAGTGGAGATTAACCAAAAAAATTTGTGTTCAGACACAACAACGTTAGCTTTTTCGGTCTGAATATTAGAAAACAATAAATTAATCGAAATATTTGACCATAGGAGATCGGTGTATGCAAAGATATATATGAAGAGGGGTTCGAAAAATAAAGGGATCATACATCTAAGCTTCCTCTGTCTTGTGTAAAAATTGAGGTTCAAGTCTTTCTCTTGAAGGGAATCGGTGGTAAGGGGATGCCCCAGTTATTTTATTATGAGTTTAAAAGATTTAAAAGATTTAAAATCTTTTAATTATTTATTTTATAAGTAATTTAATCAGAGTTAAAATTGAGTTAGTGAAAGATTCTATATGAATGTATATTGTAACACCATTAACTCGTATCCATCGTCGAAATAGGATTATGGAGCATTACTAGAGTCTACAATTCAAAACAAACAAAAATTTTAAACATTTTAATTCATATCACTAATCATAGCAAAGCCAAATAATAACATCCATATCGTCCCTTATACGAGCCCTTGAGGCCCTAAAAATACATTGGAAACAAGTCGGGACTAAATCAAAAACATTTAGAATTTTTTAGAAAAAGATAAAAATCTTCAAACTGCAAGGGTCACACGGCCAAGAGATATGTCCATGTCACAGGTCGTGTGGACATTCGAAATAGGGACACATGGCCTTGCCCCAACCTGTGTCCATACCCGTGTAACTCTTTGACTTGGGGCACACAAACAAGCCACATACTCGTGTGCTAGGCTGTGTAACTCTCGAAATGCAACCTTTAAAAACCTACAGGGGACACACGACCGTATCGCCTGATCGTGTGTCACACACGATGAGACACACGCCCGTGTCTTTGACCGTATGGACAAAAAATAGGTCATTTCCAAGCCATTTTTCTGACCCATTCATGCACACACCTATAACCAATTTACCCAATGTAATCAAGCACTCCAAAGTGCACCAAACCATGCTATAACAAGCTATCCAATTAAGGTACATAAGCATACAACCCATGTGTCCAAAAAATGCCTCAATCACAATCATTAAACATGTATATCCATATACATAAATTGGCCAAAAGTTCAACTAACTTATAACTAAACTTATGTCATAACTTACCACTTTTTTTACCTATCAAATTTCACACTAAAAGTACCAAACATGCCATTTTACATCTAGCACCAATAGCCATACATGTCATCTATAACAGTTATACCAATTCACCACATTTAACATATCAAAAGACCATTTATAACATACATTTTTATTTACCATATGAACTTCCATCATATAGTTATTATGTGTCTCAAATATACATATATCTAACTTATACATAATTAACCATAACTCATCCATAAATATATAGTTTAATTCCATACCAAGTTACACCATCATTGGCCACATACCAATTTGGTTATTCAAAAAACCACTTCAAATGACCATATCAACTCCAACCATCAAGGCCATCTAAATGACACAAATCTAACCATATCTAGATGGTTCCAACAAACATGTATACAAACCATATTTCAACCATGCACATCTATTCAAAACCTTTCCAAGGCATACCATATCTTGACCATGTTGAGGTCAATTCATCATATATCATTTTGGCCGTTCAAACATGCTTTAACATATTATCAAATTAGCACATATCAACAAGACATCAAATGTACCAAGGCTACATCACCTAAAACGACATATACATGTCAAACACATCAATTAACATTCAACTAATCATCAACCATAAGTTCACCTATACATGACATTATAACCTTAACCAAGATATCAAAATCTACCAATATAACTGCTAGATAATGTGATAGATCTCCGATGAAATTCCAACCAGATAGAGCTTTTGATAATTTGAAAAGTAACGAAAAAAATCTACTTAAGTAATGAATGCTTAGTAAGCTCGTATAAACTTTAGTCATATCAATCCATTTCAAATATGAAATTTATACATATCAAGAATAATCATATAACAATATTGCAAGGTTCATGAAACCATATCCAACAACTTACAAAGTGAATAAGTCCACAGCGTCACATATATATATCATCCTAGCATAGTAGGACTTTATAAAACTTTAAACCTTTTCAAATTTTCTTATTTTCATTTTCATTTTATTATTTTCTATTGCATTTACTCTCATTAGCTTAAATAACAACATCAATTCAGTTCATCATTCCCTTTTTCATCATTCTACACTTTAGATATGAACTTACTATTCCATTACCTTTCCACACCCGTTTCATATGCATAACATGTAACAACCCATTTTTAGTCAAATTAGAACAGTAGTTTTGGGACCACAAATTTGAGGTTGAAATAATTATTTAATTGTTATTTTAATGTCTACAGCATGATAATATAATTGTGTGAAAATTTTGTTAAGAAATTTTATCGTTTGAGTGTTTAATTTGATAAAAAGGACTAAATCGCGTAAAGTGTAAAAGTGGAGTTCTATTAGCTAAAGGTATCTAATAGCTATGGAATATTAAATTAGAGGTCCTTATGTTGTAATTAAACCATGGTTAATATTATTGGACATATATGGGCATGTATTAAGTGATTTTACTATTTTATAACTAAGGTTAAAATAGTAAATTATTAAATAAACTAAGTAAAATATAGAAAAACAAATGAGTTATCTTCCTTAGTGTGTTCATCCACTGAATTTTAAGCTAGGAAATCACCATTAAAATAGCTTCAAGGTTCATCCATCTATCATCTATGCATGTAAGTGTGATTTCGTTCCATTTTTAATGATTTCTACGATTTTGATATCGTTGCAGCTTAATTAGCTAGCCCAGAGACTAATTTTCAAAACTGTTAAAGTTTTAGGGTTTTTCCATTGATGAATCCATGTTTATTTTGATTTTTGATAATAGAAAATATATGTTTGTTTTTAGATATACAACATTTGTAAAGTGATTTTTAGTAAAATTGTCAATTAGGGATTAAATTGTGAAATGTGTAAATTTTATGGTTAAATTGTGAAATAAATGAAAAATTCAGGCTGATATGGTAATAAGGGAAATTCGGCTAGCTTAGGTAGGGACTTAATTGCATGAATTTGTAATTTTATGAGATAAGGACTAAATTGTAAAAATGTTGAAATATTGGGGGCAAAAGTGTAAAGTTGTCATAATGTGATTTTTTTGGGCTAAATTGAATAGAATGAAAATTAAATAAGCTAAATTTGATTACATATAGATCAAGAAAAGCGAAGTTCGGATCTAAATCAGGGGAAAAATAAGGTTTTGGACTAATCGACTCATTTCGTCATTTTTGCATTTGAGGTAAGTTCATATGTTACTAAGCATTATTGTAATTGTGTTTTAAATGTTTTATAATTGAATTGTTGATGAATATGATTGTACGAAAATGTTCGACGACAATTCGACAAATGTGAAATCCCAGTTGAACTTTAGGAATAGATAGGATACAAATGACATGTCATTAGGGCTTATGTGATTTGGGTGCTGGTTCGTACGACCTACCAATGGCTGAGTTATCTAACATGTGTTGCGGATTCTCGTCAGCTTGTATGAGCAGCACCATTTAACTATGTCATGACCATCAGCTTGTGTGAGCAGACCCGTTGATAGCTTGAGTGAACATTATATGTGATATGAGATTGAGATAGCTTCGGCTATGTATTGGCACTTAGGGTGTGAGATTCTTGAGTATTCGATAGTATTCCAAATGGTTCAACGGGTATATCAAAGATATGGATGAGTATGAGATTGATAAGAGTTGATACAAGTATGTACATGAACCGTACAAGCTTTAAATTGAAGAAACTTGTGAATTTCTTATCTAAACTTATGTATGAATATGTGATAGGTTTGTGGAGCTGTAACACCCCGTACCCGAGACCATTACCGGAGTCGAACACGAGGTGCTAACCGACTAATTCATTTACTCTCACAGTCCAATTAAAATTTTTCCAGACGACTAGCTAACTGCATCACTGTCACCTTAAAAATCATAACTTGAGTTCCACAAATCGAAAATCAGATTTGTAATTTTTCCCCGAAACTAGACTCATATGTCTATCTACATTACATATTTTTTCTTAGAATTTTTGGTCGGGCCAATTAGTACAGTTTATTAGTTAAAGTCTCCCCTATTCCAGGGTTCGACTACACTGACCTTCATGCATTACGAATCAGATATCTCCCTGTACATGGATTCAATACTGATATCGTTTGTTTCTGTAGAAACTAGACTCAAAAAGGAATCTATACATATATGGCATGACTTCTAAATGTCTCTGGTTAATTTATAATGAATTTCCAAAGTCAGATCAGGGGATCCAGAAACCGTTCTGGCCCTGTCTCACGAAAACTTTAACATCTCATAATATACTGTTCATATGAACGTTTTGTTACTTTCCTATGAAAATAGATTCATCAAGGTTCGATTACATAATTTATTCGCTATTTAATTCCATTCCTACTATTTTTAGAGATTTTTCACATCCACATCACTGCTGCAGCCAGCATTTATTTTTAAGGTAAACTTTACCTATTTCATGATCCTCATGGATCAACTAGAGTTTGTCATACATATACCAAAAGTGATCATGAATAACCATTCCCATGACTAACCGTTACCAACATTTCCATACCTCTCAATGGACGACATACAAAATGATTACAATGCTATGATCAAAGTATACTTAAAGCCATTTTCGCATGGCTTATATACATTAACCAAAATATCCTCCCGCTACTAGTCTATTCTATACATGCCATAAGATAATCCAAAACATAGCAGTACCAAACAGTGGATGGTGATAGTGTGACTAGTTGCTGACGATCCCCGAGCCTGTAGCTTCCAAATGAGATCTATAAAACAGAGGAAACAAAGTAAGCAGAGTAAGCATTACAATGCTTAGTAAGTTTTAAGCAAGTGTCAACAGATAATAACCAAATTATAAGATAGTTGTTCGTATTTTTATTTCACTCTTCTTTCGGGCATACTATCCCTTTACCGAATATGCACATCTCAACATATACTGATGAGGCAAATAAACTTTCACATAAAAGTGAGCTCATGTGACATAAATATATTGTATGATTTCACATAACCTCTCACACTGATCCGATGTCACATACTCATAGGAATAGTCTCATGGATTGCTCTCGTATGCATCACATAACTACCTTATGATTTAGTTCAAATCAAGCTCACATACAAACTTGGAGTACATACTGCTTAACCTTTCGTGACCGAATATAAATTTATAAGCAATTCTTATTACAAAGTCTTATAGCTTTAACCTCTACTCGGATTATCAGCGAGACCTTTAGCTCAGACGAAATCTCCACACGAAGTCATCGGGTCTTACCCGGACATACTCTCCACACGTAGTCATCGGGTCACTAGAGCTCGGATATAGTACGAGCACGAAGCCTACGGTCATTAATCGGTGATAATATTCTCGCATAAAGCCTGCGGGGTTTTAACCCGGATATAGTACTAACACAATTGCCCTTCGAGACTTATCACATTTATACACTTCCACATCCATCACGTCGGCCACTAGGCCTTATCACATATATACACACTTTCACATTCATCACATCGGCCATTAGGCCTTATCACATATATACACACTTTCACATTCATCACATTGGCCATTAGGCCTTATCACATATATATATCTCATACATATTTCATATTTTTCTTGTACATCAATTTCAGCAATAGCTTATAAGCAACTCAAATAGTTTCATCAAAGTTTACAACAAAATCACATATTCACTACATGCAGTTTTCCGAGCAACAATCACTAAATTGTTTATAACTGGAGCTACAAAACTCAAAATCAATTGCCCTTAATTTTCCCCGAATGTAGACTCACGTATCTTTCATCCATAAAATTTCAGAATTTTAGGTGTGGCCAATCAATACCAGATTTTTCTTAAAGTTTCCCCTGTTTCACTGTTTGACTAATCTGACCACTCTTCACTACAAATCAAATTTCTCATTGTACAGAATTCAAAATGTGTTCTATTTGATTTCATTTAAAACTAGACTCATTAAGGAGTCTAGGCATATAAATATTATCTTATAACCATTTTTTTACAAATTATAATGATTTTCCAAAAACAGAACAGGGGATTTTGGAGTCATTCTGACACTGTCCCACACAACTTTAAATATCTCTTTATAGGAAATTTCTTTGCTTCCACGGTCTCTTTTATAAGAAACTAGACCAACTAAGCTTTGATTACATATTTTATTCAGCCTATAATTCCACACCAACAATTTATAGTGATTTTCTAAAATCACATTACTCTTCTTGTCCAAGCAAATTATCACAATTTGCTCTTAAATTTCCAAGTCCAAACACTTATGAACTTACCATTTGGGTTTAAGACATATCATGGCCACATCATATCTTATTAAATCAACTCATTATGTCCTATTATGATTGAATTTACTCAACGATTAATCGCTTAAAACTTACCTCGGAAGTGGTTGACGACTAGATATCCACGGCTATTCGTTTACTTTCTCTTTTCCCTTATCCGACTTTGATCCTCTAGGCTCTTGAGCTAAATCAAACAATTTACTTCCCAATCAAACACAATCACACGGCATCCATATACATTTTAGAACCATTCTTAACATATTTACTACTCAAGCATGTAACTTAACAACTTAACCATTAGTTGCCGAACCACAAACAAAACATATTCATACGTCAATATCTCAAACCTTACCATAACAACCAATATGCAAGATATCACATATACATAACTTAGCTTATGAGAACATATGTATTACATCATAAACACATCTTTTACCAATTACCTCACTTAAGCCAAATTTTTATAATCAATCACAAAGAAAATATACCACAATCACACTTCCAAAATGAGCTACCTCCATGGCCGATTATACTTCATCATTAACATATCTCATTTTCGAATCATATAATCAACATTTGTTCAAGACATCAAACCTCTTTAATTTCGGCTATTACTAATATAAACATTCACAAATCATATTCTTAGGAAGACCGATTTCTTTCCATAACACATTCATCATCAATACATAGATGAAACAATCAAAATCCCTTCCTTTATACCCTAGCCGAATGCTCCAATCATCCATCAAAATTACAAATTTTAGCATGGGCTAAGTAAGAACCATGATTATTTACCTAAAACAAGTTAAAAATTTCACCATTTAACATAATATACTAACCTTCTTAATGACTCAAGTGACCAAAAATTCTTCCCCTCCTTTGTTTCTTCTATTCGGCCATGTTGAACAACCAAGGAAGAATTTTGTTTCTCCTCCCCTTTCTCTAGTCACGGCAATGGGGGGGGAACATGGATGAGACAACTTTGTTCTCATCACCCCTTCTATCCATTTCTTTATTACTAACCCTTTGTTTTATTCTTTCTCCCATAACACACTAACAAAACATGTTTCCAACATGTTTCACCCCATAACATTTTGTCCATCCTCATGCTCATGGCCGGCCACTACATATTAGGGGGGGAAATTGACATGCAAGTCTTCCCTTTTGACTACATGCACTATTAGATCCTTGTAGATTAGCCTATCACATTTCAAAAGTGTCACACAAGTCCTTTTGACTAAATTCACATGCAATTTACTAAATCGAAGCTTAAAATTTTCGCACATTCATATTCACATATTTTAGACCATAAATATCACATCCAAATAATTTGGTGATTTCGGTTTAGCGGTCCCGAAACCGCTTTCGACTAGGGTCACTTTAGGCTGTCACAACTCTCCCCACTTAAGAAATTTTCGTCCCCAAAAATTTCTACCGATGCATAGTTTAGAATAACGTCCTCTTATTGAACTATATTCATATAAACATTAGCTCATCGATAGCAATTGTAATTCATTATTGATTTCACATCGATCTATAAAATCATTTTCTTATCTCAAAACAAATACATAAACATTTCTACAAGTATGCACATATATCTCATTTCCTTGATTTCATAAGCAATAATCACTTAATTTAATTCACAATTGCATTTCAAACACATATCAAGCACATACTAACATGTATAATTCACATCATCAACCCACATATTTGTAACCCACATTTTCATCCATGTATAAGTCAGTAACTCGCCGAAAATACACATATACTCAAACATCCCAATAAATATCCTTTATAACTCCATCGTATCTCAATATTCAACTTCCACACACGAACATTTAATTCATTCAAGACATACGAACATACCTCATTGCTGGAATTTTTACAAGCGTATTAACTGAAATTTTACAGCAAGATTGCTCATTTCGAATCACGTACCTTTGGATTTAATCGAATATAGCGACTCGCTCGATTGTCTTGGGACATAGCCGGTTATAGTGATTCGCACAATTGCCTTTGAATTGACCGGATTTAGTCACTTAGCACAAAAGCCTTCGGGACTTAGCCGGATACCATTTGAATAACCAAGCACATATATCAACAAATCAATACACATTCTTATTACATTCTCATTACCAAAGCTCAAACACAAGACACTTATCATATTTACAATTTCGGCTCAATAGCCACACACCAAGAGCATGATTTCGATTTGCTTAAAACATGATCTAATCAAATCATAATTTAAGCTCTATTTACTCAAGAACTTACTTCACATTACCAACCCTTATGTTCATACACAAAAGATCAACTTAGCTAAAGACCGGTAGCTCGTTTATCAATCGGCGAATACTTACTTGTAAGGGCTCAACTAATTCAAGCACATATAGCTCTTACAATGCCATATCCTAGATATGGTCTTACATATTCTCACATATCGAGCCGATGCCATGTCCCAAGCATGGTCTTACACATTATCTCAAATCAATGCCTTCGTCCCTGCACGAGGTCTTACATGAATTCCACTTCACACACTTAGTGCCCATCGACCGATCTCGCACTCATAGTGCTCGGTTAAAGGGATTTACACACGCAAGTGCCTCTAATCATTCACACACATAGTGCTCTTATTCATTCGTTATTACACATTGAAATGACTTACCCAAGTCTATAAACATCACGTATGTACACTTTTAAACAAATCGTCTCATATAAATTTGAATTGTATAATAATGAACACTTAAACTTTGCTCAATTTACCCAAGACGAAGCCTACTAGGGACGAAGGTCCGAATACACGTCACCAAAGATGATTGCTCTTCGGGACCTAGCCCGGATACATCACTAGCACGAATGCTCTTCGGAACTTAGTCCGGATACGTCACTAGCACGAATGCTCTTCGGAACTTAGTCCGGATACATCACTAGTACGAATGCTCTTCGTAACTTAGTTCGGATACGTCACTAGCACGAATGCTCTTCGGAACTTAGTCCGGATACATCACTAGTACGAATGCTCTTCGTAACTTAGTCCGGATACGTCACTAGCACGAATGCTCTTCGGAACTTAGTCCGGATACATCACTCTCAATTCTCATGGTCATATACACATATAACAATACACATTAGTATATCATTTACATTACTTGAATACAAACACAACATGCTTATCGACCATTCAACTTCCAGTTCCATAGCCACATACAAAGAATCACATTTATAGTCATAACACTCTTTCAAAATTGCATCACTTATACCCTTAATTCAATCCAAATCAAAATTCAAATACGAGTGCATGATACGTGCACGATCAACTTAATAATTTAGGCATATCTAAGTGAAGTTATATCGCAAATTCTCATAGTCGAAGCTTGCTACACTCGATCGGGATCAAGATTCATTACAATACAAACAACCACATTTTAATAGTCAAAAATCATCACACTATCATTTTATCACTTTATGGCATGTATAAATAGACTCACGCGTGCTACGTTAGTCCTAGAATCGACTAAACCGTAGCTCGATACCAATATAATTGTAACACCCGTGCCGAGACCGTTAATCGAGTCGAACACGAGGTGCTAACCGACTAATTCATTTACTCTCACAATTCAATTAAAATTTTTCCAGAAGACTGGCTAACTGCATCACTGTCACCTTAAAAATCATAACTTGAGTTCCACAACTCGAAAATCAGATTCGTAATTTTTCCCCAAAACTACACTCATATGTCCATCTACATATTTTTTCTTAGAATTTTTGGTCAAGACAATTAGTACAGCTTATTAGTTAAAATCTCCCCTATTCCAGGGTTCGACTACACTGACCTTCATGCATTACGAATCAGATATCTCCCTGTACAGGGATTCAATACTGATGCCGTTTGTTTCTGTAGAAACTAGACTCAAAAAGGAATCTATACATATATGGCATGACTTCTAAATGTCTCTGGTTAATTTATAATGAATTTCCAAAGTCAGATCAGGAGATCCAGAAACTGTTCTGTCCCTATCTCACGAAAACTTTAACATCTCGTAATATACTGTTCATATGAACGTTTCGTTACTTTTCTATGAAAATAGATTCATCAAGGTTCGATTACATAATTTATTCGCTATTTAATTCCATTCCTACTATTTTTAGAGATTTTTCACATCCACATCACTGCTGCTGCTAGCATTTATTTTTAAGGTAAACTTTACCTATTTCATGATCCTCCATGGATCAACTAGAGTTTGTCATACATATACCAAAAGTGATCATGAATAACCATTCCCATGACTAACCGTTACCAACATTTCCATACCCCTCGATGGACGACATACAAAATGATTACAATGCTATGATCAAAGTATACTTAAAGCCATTTTCGCATGGCTTATATACATTAACCAAAATATCCTCCCGCTACTAGTCTATTCTATACATGCCATAAGATAATCCAAAACATAGCAGTACCAAACGGTGGATGGTGATAGTGTGACTAGTTCTTGACGATCCCCGAGCCTGTAGCTTCCAAATGAGATCTATAAAACAGAGGAAACAAAGTAAAGCAGAGTAAGCATTACAATGCTTAGTAAGTTTTAAGAAGGTCAACAGATAACAACCAAATTATAAGATAGTTGTTCGTATTTTTATTTCACTCTTCTTTCGGGCATACTATCCCTTTACCGAATATGCACATCTCAACATATACAGTAGGCAAATAAACTTTCACATAAAAGTGAGCTCATGTGACATAAATATATTGTATGATTTCACATAACCTCTCACACTGATCCGATGTCACATACTCATAGGAATAGTCTCATGGATTGCTCTCGTATGCATCACATAACTACCTTATGATTTAGTTCAAATCAAGCTCACATACAAACTTGGAGTACATACTGCTTAACCTTTCGTGACTGAATATAAATTTATAAGCAATTCTTATTACGAAGTCTTATAGCTTTAACCTCTACTCGGATTATCTGAGACCTTTAGCTCGACGAAATCTCCACACGAAGTCATCGGGTCTTACCGGACATACTCTCCACACGTAGTCATCGGGTCACTAGAGCTCGGATATAGTACGAGCACGAAGCCACGGTCATTAATCGGTGATAATATTCTCGCATAAAGCCTGCGGGGTTTTAACCCGGATATAGTACTAACACAATTGCCCTTCGGGACTTATCACATTTATACACTTCCACATCCATCACGTCGGCCACTAGGCCTTATCACATATATACACACTTTCACATTCATCACATCGGCCATTAGGCCTTATCACATATATACACACTTTCATATTCATCACATCGGCCATTAGGCCTTATCACATATATACACACTTTCACATTCATCACATTGGCCATTAGGCCTTATCACATATATATATCTCATACATATTTCATATTTTTCTTGTACATCAATTTCAGCAATAGCTTATAAGCAACTCAAATAGTTTCATCAAAGTTTACAACAAAATCACATATTCACTACATGCAGTTTTCCTGAGCAACAGTCACTAAATTGTTTATAACTGGAGCTACAAAACTCAAAATCAATTGCCCTTAATTTTCCCCGAATGTAGACTCACGTATCTTTCATCCATAAAATTTCAGAATTTTAGGTGTGGCCAATCAATACCAGATTTTTCTTAAAGTTTCCCCTGTTTCACTGTTTGACTAATCTGACCACTCTTCACTACAAATCAAATTTCTCATTGTACAGAATTCAAAATGTGTTCTATTTGATTTCATTTAAAACTAGACTCATTAAGGAGTCTAGGCATATAAATATTATCTTATAACCATTTTTTACAAATTATAATGATTTTCCAAAACAGAAGCAGGGATTTTGGAGTCATTCGACCTTGTCCCACACAACTTTAAATATCTCTTTATAGGAAATTTCTTTGCTTCCACGGTCTCTTTTATAAGAAACTAGACCAACTAAGCTTTGATTACATATTTTATTCAGCCTATAATTCCACACCAACAATTTATAGTGATTTTCTAAAATCACATTACTCTTCTTGTCCAAGCAAATTATCACAATTTGCTCTTAAATTTCCAAGTCCAAACACTTATGAACTTACCATTTGGGTTTAAGACATATCATGGCCACATCATATCTTATTAAATCAAATCATTATGTCCTATTATGATTGAATTTACTCAACGATTAATCGCTTAAAACTTACCTCGGAAGTGGTTGACGACTAGATATCCACGGCTATTCGCTTACTTTCTCTTTCCCTTATCCGACTTTGATCCTCTAGGCTCTTGAGCTAAATCAAACAATTTACTTCCCAATCAAACACAATCACACGGCATCCATATACATTTTAGAACCATTCTTAACATATTTACTACTCAAGCATGTAACTTAACAACTTAACCATTAGTTCTTAGAACCACAAACAAAACATATTCATACGTCAATATCTCAAACCTTACCATAACAACCAATATGCAAGATATCACATATACATAACTTAGCTTATGAGAACATATGTATTACATCATAAACACATCTTTTACCAATTACCTCACTTAAGCCAAATTTTTATAATCAATCACAAAGAAAATATACCACAATCACACTTCCAAAATGAGCTACCTCCATAGCCGATTATACTTCATCATTAACATATCTCATTTTCGAATCATATAATCAACATTTGATCAAGACATCAAACCTCTTTAATTTCGGCTATTACTAATATAAACATTCACAAATCATATTCTTAGGAAGACCGATTTCTTTCCATAACACATTCATCATCAATACATAGATGAAACAATCAAAATCCCTTCCTTTATACCCTAGCCGAATGCTCCAATCATCCATCAAAATTACAAATTTTAGCATGGGCTAAGTAAGAACCATGATTATTTACCTAAAACAAGTTAAAAATTTCACCATTTGACATAATATACTAACCTTCTTAATGACTCAAGTGACCAAAAATTCTTCCCCTCCTTTGTTTCTTCTATTCGGCCATGTTGAACAACCAAGGAAGAATTTTGTTTCTCCTCCCCTTTCTCTAGTCACGGCAATGGGGGGGAACATGGATGAGACAACTTTGTTCTCATCACCCCTCCCATCCATTTCTTTATTACTAACCCTTTGTTTTATTCTTTCTCCCATAACACACTAACACAACATGTTTCCAACATGTTTCACCCCATAACATTTTGTCCATCCTCATGCTCATGGCCGGCCACTACATATTAGGTTGGGAAAATTGACATGCAAGTCCTCCCTTTTGACTACATGCACTATTAGATCCTTGTAGATTAGCCTATCACATTTCAAAAGTGTCACACAAGTCCTTTTGACTAAATTCACATGCAATTTACTAAATCGAAGCTTAAAATTTTTGCACATTCATATTCACATATTTTAGACCATAAATATCACATCCAAATAATTTGGTGACTCGGTTTAGCGGTCCCGAAACCGCTTTCCGACTAGGGTCACTTTAGGGTTGTCACAGGAGCAATATGAATTATATTATGATATGTTTAAATTGCTTAAATTGTAATTGTATAGTAAGTTGAGTTTATTACTATACGAGCTTACTAAACTTTATAGCTTACTTGGTTTACTTTTCTGTGTTTTATAGTGACTATCAAATCTAGCTTAGATTGGGAGTCATCGGAGATCTCATCGCACTACCAAGCTATCACTTTGGTACTTTTTAACTTATGTAATTTGGTTATATGGCATGTATAGGAGTTATGGTCATTTTAGTATATGTTTGTAATGGATTTTAGCCATTTGAGTTGGCTTGTAAATGATAAGTGTTTGGTTTTGTGTATAGCAGTGAGAGTTGGCTTATTTTGGTATATTTGGTGATGTATATATTTGTACAAATGGCCTTTTATTGTGTGGTTGATAATTTCCATTTTATATACTTGTTGTGAATTGGTATTTGGAGTACCATATAGTTGAATTTTGAAGAATTGGTATGCATGTGATTAGAAGTAAGAAAGTACATATATGAAGTTAACTAGTTAAGTGAATTGAGAATGTGAATTTGGTATAAAATTGAGTAGGAAATTGTGATACTTGTGTGCCTCGTAGTTGATGGTATTGAAATGGCATGAATTATACTTGGTTGGGATTGGTTTGAATGTCTATTGATGCTATGCATATAGGTGGTTGCAATTTGAGTGAGAAAGATAGCTTGGTAAATAGCCTATTTTTGTCTACACAGGCAGAGACACAAGTGTGTGTCTCAGCCGTGTGTGACACACGGTTAAGTGACACGGCTGTGTGCCCCCTAGTGTTTAATTAGAAATCAAGTCAGTATGCTCTACACGACCCAGCACATGAGCATGTGACTTGGCCGTGTGGCATAAGTTAGTGTACCCTCTAGGTTTGGCACAGCCTAGCACACGGCCTGGCACACAAGCGTGTGAGGCCATTTCGAAGTGTACACTGGCATATGGTTGGCCGTGTGACCCAAGTTATAGAGTTAAACGGGGTTGAACACGAGCTGGGACATGACTATGTGATACCATTTCAAATGTCCACATGGCCTGTGACACGGGTATGTCTTTGACTATGTAAGACACCCGGCTGGGCCACAAGGCAATTGTCTCTTGTATTTTGAAAAAAAATTTAAGTTTTCTAAAAACTTCTTAAAATATCGATTTAGTCTTGAACCACTTCCAAAGCATGTTTTGGGCCTTGTAGGCTCGTATTATGGATGTTATGAATGATTGTGAATGTTTTATTTGAAATGGAAAATGTATGTGAAATGTATGTTCGATTGTGTTATAAGATCGATAATGCTCCGTAACCCTATTCCAGTGACGGATATGGGTTAGAGGTGTTACATTTATTGGTATCAGAGCTACAGTTTAGTCGATTATAGGACTAACGTAGCATATGTAACTGTCTAACTATACATGCCATATATAACATGTGATAGTGTGATATCTCATGATAGTTTAAAACGTGTTTTCTTATAGTAAATGGATCGCAATCAAGCAGTGGCTGATGATGTTGAGAGTAATGCGCCAGCCTCCATTCATGAAGTAGCGCAATCTGAGTCGAGACCCATATCGGGTAAAAAGGGAGAAGAGGCCAAGGAAGCCTTCTTCTAAATGATGAACGAATGGTTCACTGAGTTTGTCTGAACTAATCCGGCTGCTCAGCAACCTCCACCCCCATCTATTCCCCAACCGGTCCCCATAGCTCCTCAAGGTGTGGAATATTTACAATTGAATAAGCCGCCTATTGATAAAATCCAAAAATACTAGGTTGAAGAGTTTAGAGCTACAATTGATGACGATCCTGAGAGAGCCGAGTTTTGGCTTGAGAACACGATCAAAGTATTTGATAAACTATCTTGCATGCTAGCTGAATGTGTAAAATGCGCCGTATCACTTCTAAGAGACACTGCATATCAGTGGTGGAATACCTTAATATCTGTGGTACCGAGAGAAAGAGTCAAGTGGGAATTCTTTCAAACCGAGTTCAGAAAGAAATACATCACTCAGCGATTTATTGACCAAAAGCGCAAAGAATTTCTGGAATTAAAATAGGGACAAATGTATGTGACGTAGTATGAGAGAGAGTTTGTGAGACTCAGTAAGTATGCTCGAGAATGTGTTTCAACTGAGGCAATTATGTGTAAACGATTCGAAGATGGGTTAAATGAAGACATCAGACTGTTAGTTGGAATTTTAGAATTGAATAAATTTTTTGTATTAGTTGATAGAGCATACAAAGCCAAGAAACTGGGCAAAGAAAAGAGAAAAGCTAATTTTGAAGTTAGAGATTCGAGAAAGAGATCGATGAATAAACCCTATCAATCCTCGTCAAAGAAATCACAGGATTTATATAATCCTTCAACAGCTTCAGCGGGATATTCTAATAGAGATCGTGGGAAGCAATATATGAGTCCTAAAGCTCAGGCTACTTCAATATCGAGTGTGGGTAGTGTGAGAAACAATAAACCTAAGTGTCAACAGTGTGAAAGGCGACATTTTGGAGACTACTGGATGAATAATAAAGGTTGTTTCAAATGTGGCTCACATGATCACTTCATTCAGGATTGTCCTAAGTTACCCAAGAAAGATAGATATTAGAATACAAGATCAAGTAACACAGCTGCTAGAGGGAGACCACCTAGAAATACAAGAAATGTGACTAATAGTAAAGGAACAAAAAAGGACTCTGCTATGAGATCCGAGGCTAGAACACTAGCCAGAGCTTACGCTATTCGCGCTCGCAAAGATGCGTCGTCACCAGATGTTATCACTGGTACATTTTCTCTCTATGACACTAATGTAATTTTCTTGATTGATCTTGGATCTACTCATTCATATGTCTGTATGAATTTAGTGTCTAGTAAGAATTTTCCTGTTAAGTCTACAGAATTTGTGATTAAAGTATCAAACCCCTTAAGTAAGTATGTCCGAGTTGATAAAGTTTGCAAGAATTATCCTTTGATGACCCGGTGTTACTGTTTTTCAGCAAATTTAATGTTTTTACCTTTTGATGAATTCGATATGATTCTGGGTTTGGATTGGTTGACTCTGCATGATGTTGTTGTGAATTGTAGATGAAAGACTATTGAATTGAAATATCATAATAATAAAATCCTTCGAATTGAATTTGATGAGTCGAGTGGATTATCTGTTATGATATCGTCGATGTTAGCTCAGAAATATGTGAGAAAAGGTTGTGATGCTTACCTTGCATATGTACTAGATACAAAAGTGTCTAAATCGAAGATTGAATCAGTACTAGTGGTTTGTGAATATCTGGATGTGTTTCCAAAGGAGTTGCTTGGGTTGCCACCGATCAAAGAAGTCGAGTTTAGTATTGAATTAGTGCCGGGAACATCACCGATTAATAGCTCCGTACATAATGACTCCAACAAAATTGAAAGAGTTGAAATCTCAGATGTAAGAGTTAATAGATAAAGGTGTTGACGACCTAGTTTTTTGCCCTAGGCTGCACCAGTGTTATTTGTAAAGAAGAAAGATGGGTCGATAAGATTGTGCATTGATTATCATCAGCTTAACAATGTTATAATTAAGAATAAGTATCCTTTGTCGAGAATTGATGATTTATTTGATTAGTTGAAAGGAGCAACCGTATTTTCAAATATCGATCTAAGATCTGGTTATTATCAGTTGCGAGTTAAAGATTCAGATTTGCCGAAAACTGCATTCAGAACAAGGTATGGGTATTATGAATTTCTTGTTATGCCTTTTGGATTAACTAATGCTCCTATAGTTTTTATTGATTTGATGAATTGGATTTTTAGACCGTATTTAGGCAGATTTGTTGTTGTATTCATTGATGACATTCTGATCCATTCCCGAGATAAGTCTTAACATGCTAATCATTTAAGAATTGTATTACAAATATTAAGAGATAATCAATTATTTACTAAATTCAGTAAATGCTAGTTTTGGCTTTGAGAGGTTGGATTTTTGGGGCATATTGTTTCAGTAAAAGGTATCCGAGTTGATCCGAGCAAGATTTTAACAATTGTTGACTGGAAACTACCAAGAAATGTGTCTGAAGTCAGAAGCTTTTTGGGATTAGCTGGCTACTATCGGTATTTTGTAAAAGGGTTCTCAATGATAGCTACACCGATGACTCGATTATTACAGAAAATTTGAAGTTCAAATAGTCTGAGAAATGCCAACATAGTTTTGAATAGTTGAAAGCATTGTTAACTGAGGCATTAATTTTAGTTCAGCCTGAATCGGGTAAAGAGTTTGTGATTTTCAGCAACGCATCATTGAATGGTTTGGGATGTGTTTTGATGCAATAGGGCAAGGTGATAGCCTATGCTTCTAAACAGTTAAAGCCGCATGAAAAGAATTATCCGACGCAAGATTTAGAATTGGCCGCTATTGTTTTTGCTTTGAAAATTTGGTGACATCATTTATTTGGTGAGAGGTGCCATATCTTTACCGACCATAAGAGTTTGAAGTAGAAAGATTTGAATTTGCGACAATAAAGATGGCTCGAGTTGTTAAAATACTATGAATTAGTATTTGATTATCATCCAAGGAAGACGAATGTAGTTGCGAATGCTCTGAGTAGAAAATCTTTATTTGCTTTGCAGGCGATGAACACATGGTTAATTTTGTCTGTTGATGGTTCAATTTTAACTGAATTAAAAGCTAAACCGTTATTTCTTTAGCAAATTTGTGAAGCTCAGAAATGTGACGATGAATTACAAGCTAAAAGAGTACAGTGTGAATCTACTACTAATTCAGAGTATCAGATCAGATCCAATGATTGTTTGATGTTCCGAGATAGAATATATGTACAGAGAAACTCCATGCTTATTTAGAAAATTATACATGAAGCACACAGTGGTTGTTTATCTGTTCATTCGGGAAGTACTAAAATGTTTAATGATTTGAAACAGTTTTATTAGTGGTCGGGATGAAACGAGACATTTCAGAGTTTGTATCGAAATGCTTAGTTTGTCAACAAGCTAAAGCCGAACATCAAGTGCCTTCGAGACTATTACAACTAGTAATGATACTAGAGTGGAAATGGGATAGAGTTATGATGGATTTCGTATTGGGATTACCCCTGTCTCTGAAAAAGAAAGATTTTATTTAGGTTGCCATTGATCGACTGACAAAATCTACACATTTCATTCTAGTACGTACAAACTTTTCACTTGATAGACTAGCTTAGTTGTACATATCTGAGATCGTTAGATTGCATGGGGTGCCAATTTCTATTATTTCAGATAGAGATCCGAGGTTCACATCACGATTTTGGAAGAAATTGCAAGAAGTTTGGGTACGCGATTGCACATTAGTATCGCATTTCATCCGTAAGCCGATGTCAGTCTAAGAGAGTAATTTAGATTCTTGAAGATATGCTTCGTTGCTGTGTTTTAGAGTTTAAAGGCAATTGGGAGAAATATTTGCCATTGGTTGAATTCGCGTATAATAACAGTTTTCAATTGAGTATAAAAATGGCACCGTATAAAGCATCATATGGTCGCAATACCGAACTCCGTTGTAGTGGACCGAGCTTAGTGAGAAAAATATTCATGGGATTGATTTGGTTAGAGAGACCGAAGATAAAGTGAAAGTAATTTCCGATAGTTTGAAAGCAGCTTCAGATTGATAGAAATCATATGCGGATTTGAAACGCAAAAACATTGAATTTCAAATCGGCAACAAAGTATTTTTGAAAGTATCTCCATGGAAGAAGATTCTTCGATTTGGTCGCAAAGGCAAATTGAATCCGCGATTTATCAGGTCGTATGAGATTATGGAAAGAATAGGGCCGGTGGCATATCGACTAGCTTTACCGTTAAAGCTAGAAAAGATTCACAATGTATTTCATGTTTTGATGTTGCATCGATATAGTTCAGATCCGTCACATGTAATTTCTCCGACAAAGATTGAAATTCAGCCTGATATGACTTATAATGAAGAACCAATCAGAATTTTAGCTCGAGAGGTTAAAGAGTTGAGAAATAAAAGCATAGCTTTAGTGAAGGTTTTGTGGCAACGTCACGAGGTTGAAGAAGCTATGCGGGAACCCAAGGAAGCTCTGAGAAAACAGTACCCTAACCTCTTTTCTGGTAAGATTTTCGGGGACGAAAATTCTAAGGAGGGGGAGAGTTGTAACAGCCCGTTTTTAGTCAAATCAGAATAGTAGTTTTGCGACCATAAATCTGAGGTCAAAATAATTATTTTATTATTATTTTAATGTCTACGGCATGATAGTATGATTGTGTGAAAATTTCGTTAAGAAATTTTATCGTTTGAGTGTTTAATTTGATAAAAAGGACTAAATCTCGTAAAGTGTAAAAGTGGAGTTCTACTAGCTAAAGGTATCTAATAGCTATGGAATTTTAAATTAGAGATCTTATGTTGTAATTAAATTATGGTTAATATGAGTGGACAAAGATGGGCATGTATTAAGTGATTTTAATGTTTTATAACCAATGTTAAAATAGTAAATTATTGAATAAACTAAGTAAAATATAGAAAAACAAATGAGTTATCTTCCTTAATGTGTTCATCCACTGAATTTTAAGCTAGGAAATCACCATTAAAATAGCTTCAAGGTTCGACCAACTATCATCTATGCATGTAAGTCTGATTTCGTCCCGTTTTTAATGATTTCTATATTTTTGAGATTGTTGCAACTTAATCTAGTTAGCCTAGGGACTAATTTGCAAAATTTTTAAAGGTTTAGGGTTTTTCCATTGATGAATACATGTGTATTTTGATGTTTAATGATAGAAAATGTATACTTGTTATTAGATAAACAATATTTGTAAAGTGATTTTTAGTAAATTTGCCAATTAGGAATTAAATTGTGAAATAAATGAAAAATATGGGCCGATATGGTAACAAGGGAAATTCGGGTAGCTTGGATAGGGACTTAATTGCATGAATTTGTAATTTTATAAGATAAGGACTAAATTGTAATAATGTTGAAATATTAGAGCAAAAGTGTAAAGTTATCATAATGTGATTTTTTGGGCTAAATTGAATAGAATGAAAATTAAACAAGCTAAATTTGATTACACATAGATCAAAAAAAGCGAAGTTCAGATCTAGATCGAGGGAAAAACTAGGTTTTGGACTAATCGACTCATTTCGTCGTTTTTGCATTCGAGATAAGTTCATATGTTAATAAGAATTATTGTAATTGTGTTTTAAATGCTTTATTATTGAATTGTTGATGAATATGATTGTACGGAAATGTTCGACGACGATTCGGCAAATGAAAATCCCGGTTGAAAATTAGGAATAGATAGGATACAAATGACATGTCATTAGGGCTTATGTGATTTGGGTACTGGTCCATAGGTCTTACCAGTGACTAACTTATCCGACATGTGTTGTAGATTCTCATCAGCGTGTATGAGCCGCACCATGTTGCTAACCGTCAGCTTGTGTGAGCAAACCCGTTGATAACTCGAGAGTGAGCATTATATGTGATATGAGATTGAGATAGCCTCGACTATGTATTGGCACTTAGGGTGAGAGATTTTTGAGTATTCGATAGTATTCCAAATGGTTCAATGGGTATATCAAAGATATGGATAAGTATGAGACTAATAAGAGTTGGTACAGGTATGTAAATGAACCATACAAGCATTAAATTGAAGAAACTTGTGAATTTCATATCTAAACTTGTGTATGAATATGTGATAGGTTTGTAGAGCAACATGAATTATAATATGATATGTTTAAATTGCTTAAATTGTATTTGTATGGTAAGTTTAGTTTATTACTATATGAGCTTACTAAGATTTATAGCTTACTTGGTTTACTTTTCCGTGTTTTATAGTGACTATCGAAGCTAGCTCGGATTGGGAGTCATCGGAGATCTCATCACACTATCAAGCTATCACTTTGGTACTTTTGAACTTATGTAATTTGGTTATATGGTATGTATAGGAGTTATGGTCATTTTGGTATATGTTAGTAATGGATTTTAGCCATTTGAGTTGGCTTGTAAATGATAAGTGTTTGGTTTTGTGTATAGCCATGAGAGTTGGCTTATTTTGGTATATTTGGTGATGTATATATTTGTGCAAATGGCCTTTTGTTGTGTGGTTGATAATTTCCATTTTATATGCTTGTTGTGAATTGGTATTTGGAGTACCATATGGTTGAATTTTGAAGAATTGGTATGCATGTGATTAGAAGTAAGAAAGTACATATATGAAGTTAACTAGTTAAGTGAATTGAGAATGTGAATTTGGTATAAAATTGAATAGCAAATTATGGTACTTTTGTGCCTTGTAGTTGATGGTATTGAAATGGCATGAATTATGCTTGGTTGAGACTAGTTTGAATGTCTATTGATGCTATGCTATATGCCAATTGACGTTGTTAGGTGGTTGCAATTTGGGTGAGAAAGATGGCTTGGTAAATAGCCTATTTTTGTCCATAAGGTCAGGTGACACGACCTTGTGTCCCCTGGTGTTTTATTAGAAATTAAGTCAGTATGCTCCACACGGCCCAGCACACGGGTGTATGACTTGGCCGTGTAGCATAAGTCAGTGTACCCTACAGGTTTGGCACGACCAAGCACGTTACCTGGCACACGGGCATGTGAGGCCATTTCGAAAGGCACATGGGCTGGTCACACGGGCGTGTGGTTGGCCATGTAACCCAAGTCAGAGATTTACACAAGGTCGGACACGGGTTGGGACACGGCTATGTGATCCCATATCAAATGTCCACACGGCTTGTGAGACGGGCGTGTCTTTGGCCATGTGAGACACACGATAGGGCTATATGGGCGTGTGTCCCCTGTATTTTGAAAAATTTTCTATGTTTTCCAAAAATTTCCTAAGGTATCGGTTTAGTCCCGAATCAGTTCTAAAGCATGTGTTGGGCCTCGTAGGCTCGTTTTAGGGATGTTATGAATGGTTGTGAATGTTTTATTTGAAATGGAAAAATGCATGTGAAATGTATGTTCAATTGTGTTATAAGTTTGGTAATGCTCCGTAACCCTATTCTGGCGATAGATACGGGTTAGGGGTGTTACATAACACACAAGACATAAGCATATCATTCAATCATAGCTACAAGTTAGCGCATTAAAACATAACTCCTTTTGGAATTAGTCACATAATAAATTATTTCACAAGAAATTACATAATTTAAACCTTACCACTCTTTCATGAACACAAGCATATTTCTATTAGAGCACTTACCATTTCAATGCAACTTATAAGTAAACATAACACCATTCAATCAATAGCTTGGCACATGCCTAAGCATCAAACAACAGCACATGTTAGCCATGTAAATACATATATAAACCAATAATCATGGATGAGCACAACAATTGATTAATTTTCTTAAACATGTATCATCCAATTCAATTTTTTATATACTATATAACAACATTTCCATGTAATTCATATGTGTCCCTCTAATAGTCCGTATTGAACTCTTACCATTTCGTATCAGAATATTGCCCATTGAACCATTTAAAATATCATTGGATACTCGGGAAAGCTCACACATAGTCTGCTAAACTGTAATCCATCAATTATTGTACATGTATGCTCATGTGAGCTATGAATTGGTATGCTCTCACGAGTAGTAAATCGATAAGCTCATATAAGCTAAGAATCGGTAAACTCTCACAAGATGAAATCGGCAAGCTCATTCGAGCTGAGAATTGGTAAGCTCTCACGAGTTAAAATCGGTAATCCCTAATGACATTTCATTTGTATCCTACAAATTCCTAAGGTTCAAATGGGGCTCGTTAATCGTCATATGTCGTTGGATTTACGTCGTTTCATAACACGGTAAATTGCATACTAATATATATAATGATTTAATCACAATATAATCACATATTAACATTAAATTTAATCAAAATTATACATAATACACTTCATACGAACTTACCTGGCTAAATTGCAGAAATACCAAAGTTTAAGGACATTTTGGTAATGTTCTATTTTCCTTGATTTTCCACCCGATCTTGATCTAAATTAATAATTTCATTCAATATATTAATTTAGATAATAAAATAATTCATTTCATGCAATTTGATCTTTTTTACATTTTTACAAAATCACCTCTAAAATTTTACTTTTATTCAATTTAGTCCTTGAGCCCAAAACATGCAAATTAACCATTTTTACCCAAAATTGAACCTAGTCGAATACTTATGGCATCAAATACAACACATTATTGCAACAGTTTCACATCAAGTCCTTATACTTTTACTATTTTAACAATTTAGTCTCTAATTGAAAAATTCATCAAAAATCACTTAATAAAATACTTTTAAATATCAACCAACATTTCAAATTCATCATTTAACATATAAAATCATAAGGTTCATTAATGACAATATTCAAAATCTTTAACAGTTTCAAAATCGAAGGTACAGGCTAGCTGAACTTAGTTGCCACGATATCAAAAACATAAATATTAAAAGAAATAAACTCAAATTTAGCTTACATGTAAAGGAGGACTTGGCCGAATGTTTAAGCTATCATCCATGCTTCCTTCATTCTCCAATTTCGGCAAAACTAAAGAACAAAGGTGATAGCATAATTGTTTTATTTTTAATATAATTTAATTTATCAAATTATCATTTTAACCTTGATTAATAATTAAAATAAACATTAAATTCAAGCTCATAATTGTCCACTAACACCTTGAATGGTCTAATTACCATTTAAGTCCATTTTCCTTTATTCAATTACCCATTTAATCACTCAAATTAAATAGTGATCAGATTTTATATCTTTTACGATTTAGTTCTTTTTAATTAATTGACTATCGAAACGTTAAAATTTTTCAACGAAACTTTAATAACACCTTAATGACACTACTTAAATATTTATAAAAATATTTACAGCTCAATTTATAAAAACAATGTCCCGAAACCTCATTTTTTAAAACCACTTGACCTCAAAGATTTATCACTTGAATTTAATTAATCCTCGAATAGTATAAATTATCAAATAAAAAATATTTTCAAAGTCACAATTAACTCGTAAATATTAAATAATAATATTTACGAACTTATTCACCAAATTTAATGACTGAAACTCTGCTTTCAACACCTCTAAAAAATAGGTCATTTATATATATATATATATATATACCAAAATTTTAATGTGATATGACTTTAGTTCATTGGTGTCATCTTAATGTAAGTTATTCAACCCTTTTAATTATATTTTCATATTTATTTCTTATCTAATTTACATATCAAAGTATGTCATTTTTCCATTTTGGCATTTAAAGTATTTTTCGTAAAGGTTTGGTACATTATATAATTTAGATTAACCTTATTTTCTTTAAAGATAAATTCATTAATTCATTTAATAAATGGAACCATACAATTTAGGGAGAAAAAATAACAAACACTCGTTGTAGATGGTGAAGGACAAGCTCCATAAACACGACAAAGGCTTTAACCTTAGCATCAATAGAACATCATGGCACGTTAACAATTGATTTTGTCACAACTCAAGCACGACATATCTAGAGTGACTGTAAGCACTTAATACGATAAATAAACCAACCCCGGATGGTCCAAAGCGACAAGCAAAATTTGACAAAAGAGTCAAACATTCACCAAACTAGAGAGGACGGCAACCAAACCATCTCTAAAATTACTTGTAATACTAATGTTACATGCATAAGTAAGACTTAAAAATGTGCTACAAGAGTAGACAAAAACTTCCAAAACTGAAAACATATTAAACAATGGAAAAACAAGCAAAAAAATATATATAACTTAAGACAACAATGGCCCAAATCGACTCATAAAATCATTTATTATTCTAAAATATTCTCAAAAATAGAAATAGATTAAGAAGCTAACGAAAAGTCACACACTTTCCAAGAAAAACTATTAGTGGCCTGTATAGTTTTAGCGGACAACAGGCGTTGTCATTTGTCCATTACAACTTGTGAATACAACAAAGATACCTATAAAATAGATCTGCAAACTGAAAAGAGAGAAGACACGAGGAGTAAATGAGAAAGAAGAAATAAAGGGTTGGTAGGAGCAAGACTATAAAAATGTTCACTAAATTTTGGTGAAATTTTTTTTCACTAAATTATGAAATGTTACTTTTTGGTCACTAACATTATTGACTTATAACGTTTTGGTCACTCGTCCGTTAATGGTCGTTATGGCCTTAACAGAAAAAGTGAAGTGCCACATTTATTCAATGGTCAATATCCAATTTGATCCCTAAACTATAGTTAAAACATTCAATTTAGTACTTTTATAACATTTTTAACTATAATTTTGAAATTTTAATTAAAAATTCTAAAATATAAAAAATTTAAAAATTCTAAAATTAATTATTATTTTTATTTTATAAAAACTTAAAAAATTATAAATCATTGGTGTGATTTTAATTTCTTTTTGAAATTATAATTATAATTATGTAAAAAATCAAAGAGATATTTATGAGTATTTATAAAAATAAACTTAATGGTTTGATTAACTATTGAACTAAGAAAAATATCAACTTGGAAAGGAAAAATAGATTAGGTACCACTTGTAAAAAAAATTTAAATACTAATTTACAAGTTAAACCTTATTTTTACAATATTAATGTAAAAACCTAATTTATAAATTTATAAAAAAGTATAATTTAACAAAAATGAAAATGTGAAATTAAAGGAAATTAAATAAAAGAAGTCTTATATTTTTATTTTCAGAATTTCGATCACACAAAGATAGAAATGGTCGAGTGGAACTGTGGAAGTGGTTGTTAAAAACCCGCCCCCAAAAAAAAAAAATTTCCTGGCGCCATCCACCATACATATTGCCCAAACTTCCGCCACGTAAATAACGAATACAAGACGCGATACACCGCCTTCGACGGTTGGCTTAACTTTCATTGCTCCGTGAAAAAAATAAAAAAACGAACTCCAAATGTCTATGGCGATGATGACTTGTTCAAGGATTTTTCTCTGTTATTCAACTCCAAGATCCCAATTCCCTACAGTCATTTCTTCTCCTTCTCACTTCCTTACTCCAAAGAAAGCTACCTATAAATCCACCAAACATATTACTTTGAACGCCAACGGTGGTAACTCTCGTTTCATGGCCCGAGTCTCTTCTTCCTCTGCCGCTGAATTCCCCACCAACATCGGCGATATGCTCAGCGACGTTACCATTTTCACCGCTTCGGGTCAACCCGTTCTGTTCAAAGACCTCTGGGACCAAACCGAGGTAGTAATAATACTTATTTCTATGCTTGAATTTTCAATCCCTCTTGTTTAAAACAATAATTTCTGGGAACCCAAATTTCTTAACAAGCAGCTTAATATTGATTCAGGGAGTAGCGGTTGTTGCATTTTTGAGGCATTTCGGATGCTTTTGCTGGTATATATGTACATATTTAGGAGCCATCTTTGTTAATTTAAGAAACTAGATTTTCCGTTGGGTCTTTTCAGTGATAAATTTATATTATACTTGTTCTTGGAAGTTGGGAACTTGCTTCAGCTTTGAAAGAAGCAAAGCCAAAATTCGACTCAGCTGGTGTGAAATTAATTGCTGTTGGGGTTGGTACTCCTGATAGAGCTCGTATCCTTGCAGAGCGGGTACTTATGTTTTTTCCATTACTTTTTTTCTTTTTTTTGGTTTTCTTTTTTTTTTTTCTTTCCATTACTTGAGTTCTTCATAGTCTATTCGACAATCTAACTTATGAAAGCTTTAAATGGGAGACCATGAATTTTGAGTCTAACTTGTTTGCTCAATTAGCTGTTTGTAGCAGTTCGTGCTTCATCTTTTCGTCAGGGTTTCCCTTAATCGTTTATGTTACATAATTTGGAAATATGTTGTCAACTTTCAAGGCTTTAACATCTAAAGAAGCTTTGATAGAATAGTTTAACCTATGGTTATCGGACTATTCAGTTTTCCTAAATCATCCATATTTGGATATAGATGTGAGGTATGATCCTTCGAATATATGAAAAAGCTTAGAAAAATTTGGTGAACTTGTGCCGGATCCCATATCCAATACTTACCTTTGAGTCTAAGTAACATAGAGTTTAAACACTTGAAATGTCTTTTCATCTTTCTTATTCTCATATGATTAATCAGATAGGTTGTTACTAAAAATGTAACAATTGCATCTTTTGAGTAGATATGAATGTGTGATCTTCTTTCTTATGGAAATGGATTGAGCATGAAAATTGATTTGTTACTCATTGTAAAACCTAAGTTGAACTTGGCACTCTCGGTCATCCGTGTATTTCTGCATCTGCCTATGTCCTTTTTAACAATTGCATTCATGGAATTTGCAGGTACCATTTCCAATGGACTCCCTTTATGCTGATCCTGAACGTAAGGTAATATGTTGCTAGTTTTACGTCTTGAGTGTGAGTATTGGGTGCGCATATGTGTCTGACATAGATATGTTCAATATTTATCAAGATTTCCATGTATTTGGAGGGTCTTTGGAGGATAATACCCTTATACCACTGTCTGGATATGTTTCGGAGATGTGTGTAAAACACAGGACAACTCATAGATATGTTTTACTTATTAATCATGCTCATTTAGTTGAATTTCCCTCTTTTTGTGATTGCAAGTGTTGAACATCTCTTCAATTTCAGGCATATGATGTTCTGGGTTTATACTATGGTCTTGGGCGCACATTTTTCAATCCAGCCAGTGTAAATTCCATTCTCAGCTTATAAGGAGTTACTTTTGTTGTTCATTGAGAGACGATGTCTCATTAATTGATTCATATAAAATTTCATATGTATGTACAGGCGAAGGTGTTCTCAAGACTTGACAAAGTGAAGAAAGCTATGGAAAACTATACCATCAAAGCAACTCCAGATGATACAAGCAGTGTCTTACAACAGGTTTCAGAATTTGCATCAACATTCTTCGTAATTGGTGTTTCAGTTAAGATTAACCGGCTGATCATTCAGGTTTGATTTGGTTCTTTTATCAGGGAGGGATGTTCGTATTCAAAGGTAAACAGTTGTTGTACGCACGAAAAGACGAAGGGACCGGAGATCATGCTCCCCTAGATGATATCTTTGATGTTTGTTGCAAAACCCCTGTTGCATGAAGTGTTCCCTATGCTGTATATTCTTCGATCGTTCTAGGCAAGGCGGCTTCTGATATTGGTATGCTGCAAATTCTGGGTTATTGTTCCAGACACATCTTATTTGTAATCCAGGCTGCAAAATATTGCCTTCAATAATGTTGGAAATCCTACCTGGGATAGTTTGATATATGCAGTTTCTCATGTAAAGCGTGTTATGATAGGAGAAAGAAAATCTATGAAAGCCTTGATCAAAAGAAAGTTCAATTTATGCTATCAAGTGATAAAGTTTAAGGGCTGAAACTTATTAATTTGTTTTCATAAGGTTTTGCATATGAACTTAGAAACAAGTATGTTTTATTTATCACGCACAAATGTTATATTTGGACTTTTCTTGTATATGTGTGAGTTTAAGTTTCACCATACAGATTACTTACTAATAATTGAGCTTGTAAAATCCTTTAAAAAATTAATGGTCAACTAAATTACAAAATAATAAGTTAAAATTTATAGTTAGTCTTTGTAATTTGACAAAATTTAAGATTTAATCTATATATTTAAAGAGATAAATATTAAGTTTATTTATTTATTTAAATATTTTTGTTTAGTTAATTTGAAGTTTGGATTAGACTAGTATGATTGAAAAAAAAATAAACATGATAAAGTTTTGACAAATGATAATGATTGAACTAGGATTTTTAAGTTGAAAAATTAGGAGGATTGAATTTTAACTTTTAAAGATAAGGACTAAATCTCCAATTCTATACAAGTGCAGGGACCAACAGCACATAATAACAACAATGCAATTCAGATAAGGCTTATGAGTTATGGGCCAGGCTAGGTCTATTTTAGGGCCATTTATGCTTTGGCAAACCAGCACTATGATTTAGGCCGTTGATTAAGTTTTCAGTTGGGCTTCCCGTAAGATTTGAAGAGATGAGATAGGAGGAATCCTTGATTTTTGGATCTGAATTGCATTATAATTTTTTAATGGTTGCGTTATGTGGAAAGAAAAAAGGTGTTGAAGATAAACTCTTATATATGTTAAAAGACAAAGATAAAAGGCCTATATGTATATAAGCTAACAAGCTAAGAAGCTCTAATTTTGCCGGCCAATTTGCTTTGAGCAAGCATATGCGTTAAGGCATATTCTTCATCTAGATTTATGAAATAAACAAGAAAAGCAAAGCCTTGTCGTATCCGACAGTCTGCCTCACCAACAATCTTTTATAAATGAAACATTCTTAATATAATCAAAGAGGAATATGAACACGACCTAAAATGCATGAGCCAAAGGTTGTTCTAGTCACCGGTTGTGCAAAAGGTGGCATTGGATTTGAGTATTGCCGGGCATTTGCCGAGCAGGATTGCCGGGTCATCGCCTCCGATATCCCTCAACGCAAGGATGACATGCTAGATTTCGGTTCTGATAAAATCGAAATGGAAGAGCTTGATGTTTCATCAGACGAGAGCGTATCATCAGTTGTGAATGGTATTATATCCAAGTACGGTCACATTGATGTGCTTGTAAATAATGCTGGTATAGGAAGCACCGGACCGTTAGCCGAGCTTCCGTTAGATGCAATCAGGAAAGCTTGGGAAATCAATGCACTGGGGCAGTTAAGAATGGTGCAACAAGTTGTGCCTCACATGGCGTCGAGGTGTCGGGGAGTTATAGTTAATGTAGGGAGCATCGTTGGGAAGGTGCCGACACCATGGGCGGGGTCATATTGTTCTAGCAAGGCTACAGTCCATGCCATGACCAACAGTTTGCGAGTTGAATTAAGGCCCTTTGGCATCGATACGGTGCTTGTGATGCCTGGTTCTGTGAGATCGAATTTCGGAAACTCTAGCCTCGAGAGGCTGGGACACCATGATTGGAAACTTTATAAGGAATTCAAGGAGGCGATTGCAGAGCGGGCCAGGGCTTCGCAAGGTTCAAAGGCAACGGATGCAACTATGTTCGCAAGGCATGTAGTGAAGAAGGTTTTGAGTCCTAAACCACCAAAGCAGATAGTGTTCGGTCACATGACTGGCTTGTTTGCTGTTCTTTCATTGTCCCCGCTTTGGGTTAGAGATATGTTTTTTCGAACTCGTTTCAATTTAAATAAGAAAATGTAATTGATTATAATTAATTGAACATAAATATCGGATACAAATATATGTCCGATATATATATTTTTAACAAAAAATATCCAACACAAATACTTAAAAAACTGTACTAATGAAATTAATTATAAATTAATTACTGGTATTGCTATGTTTATGAATCACTGGTATCTATGAAATTGCACAAAAATGTACAGACTTTCCTTTTAATGGTGATATTAAGGAATTGCAAAAATTTTTATATTCAATTTTCAAAAACTTCGAAAAACAAAAAGAATTTAACAAAATTATTCTCAAGTCTAAGTAATATAACTTATATGTAATGGAATTTCATTTCAACCTTTTAAAGGTTTTACGGTCACACCATTGAAACGCCTCTCATGGTTTCTTTGCAAACTGATGGGAGATTTAAACACCTCATTTGCTATTTATATCAATTTTTTTAAATATATTTATCGCATAATTTTGTTCTTAATCTAGTTCATGACTATGCCATAATCTACTTGTTTATTGTATAAAGGAAACAAGCATCACATTTCAACAAAATCTTATATAATTTTTTAAAATTTTGTTACATAAAATTTTTACTGACATTATATCTGTCAAAACCATTTTTTTGAAAACGGGAAATCGACTTTTGAAAACGAAAAGTTGGGAGTCGCCACCAATCCTTTTTGTTTAGGTGTGATCGAGTCACCCTGTGGTTGATTATTTTAATAAAATATTTTGATTTATTAAAACAACATTTTTGGTCTACGAAAAACTAGAAAATGGATTCGGGAGTCAGTTACGCACGAGGAAGGATTAGCACCCTCGCAAAGCCCAATATCGGTACCGTATTATCGATTAATGTCCTAATGTTGAAAATTTGAAAAAATTTTAAAATACAATCTTTAAAAACGCTTGGATAACTTAAATTGGATATTGAGATTCTCTCGCTTAAAAGAAATAAAATATTACGTCCAGCACGATTGGATACAATATTTCGAAACCTCAACACAGGATCATCTCAAGATTTCCAAAACACATGCACTTAAAACTTTTAAAAAGGATATTTGGCTATTCGGCCCTTCGGCCCAAATGGTAAATCGAAACCTCGACACAAGATCATCTCAAGATTTCCAAAACACATGCACTTAAAACTTTTAAAAAGGATATTTGGCTATTCGGCCCTTCGGCCCAAACGGTAAATCGAAACCCAGCACGATTGGGCACGATTTATCGAATTTCCAAATACGAAACATTGCCTCATTTTAATTTGAGAAAACATGGATGAAATGTCGGAAGGATATTCCGTATCTTAGCCGAATAAAAAAACGAAACCCAGCACAATTGGGCACGATCTCTCAAACTTCCAAACACGGAATATTGCATCATTTTAGTTTAAGAAAACATGGATGAAATTTCAAAAAAGATATTCCATATTTTAGTCGAATGGAAAATTGAAGCCCAGCGCGATTGGGCAGGACTTCCCAAAACTTCCAAACACGAAATATTGCCTCGTTTTATTTTAAGAAAATGTGGATAAAATTTCAAAAAGGATATTTCATATTTTTAGTCGAATGGAAAATTGAAACCCAATACGATTGGGTACGACTTCCCAAACTCCCCAAATACGAAATATTGCCTCATTTTAATTTTAACAAAACATGGATGAAATTTCGAAAGGATATTCCGTATTTTAGCTGAACGAAAAATCGAAACCCAGCACGATTGGGCACGATTTCTTGAACCTCCAAACACGAAATAATTCCTTAAGTTGAGAGGGTAGGAGTTGACAATGATAAAAGTCGAGTTAAAACGTACTTGTTTGATTTGTTTGGAGATAAAAGGCTATCGACATTTAGAAAATATGGAAATTACAATCATGTTGCATTACCAAGAAATTAAACATAAGCATATGCACTAAATCTAATTACTGATGGTGACACATGATGTGCAAAACCGTACGAAGATTTAGAGTCAATGCAATATAATCGATTTAAAGGCTATTAAATATGTACAGGAAAAATACACATGCTAGAATTTGAAATAATTTGTATGTACATAAAACTAATAATATATGGTCAATTCTTTAAATATACAACATGTAAGAAGTAATTGAAATAAATAATATGTTACAAAAATTCAAATGAAACAACTCGATTTAACTAATTATGTATATGCATATGAAGATGAAAAATTAATGTAAATAATATATACACAGAATTACTAAAGTATTTAAAATAAATAAACAGTTTAAGCTAGGATGCTCAAAAGAAGATTAACTTATACATAAATAAATTTAAAAGGAAAGAAAGGAAAAAAATACCTAAATAAATTTAAAAGATATTTGCATGAAATAATATAGTCCAACAGTGTGTACTTAAAGTATAAAAAGCTATGTATACGTGCACACAATAGTACTAAATTAAAATCATATAAAGACGTAGAAATATATGTGTTAAAGGGAGTTTAAAATAGATAAATTGTAAGGTAAAACCATTTTAACACACAAAAAAAAATATAAAAATAAATTAATGAAAATATAAAATAACCAATTAAAACCAGTAAAGTCTGCAAAGACAATTTCTAAAAGATGACTAATGAAACAATTTTAAAAACAAAGAATAAAAAAGGTATACTGAGATAACAAATATTCAATTGAAATAAAAAAAATATAATAAAAAAGGACAATTTGAAAATAAATGTAGTGATGAAACATAATTAAGGATTTAAAAAGATAATGCGCGTAAACGAAAAGGGATTGAAAATACAAATAACCCAACTCCTCAAACGTGATGCCTCAAAACGGGCCAAAATGCAAAAGCACGAGAACTTTGCGCAAAATTTAAAAAAACGAATTAAATGTGAATAGGGTTAATTAAAAGATGAGATAAAAAGGAGGGCCAAGTATGAAAATAACCCCACAAGCCCAAAATGCATGGATCATAGCACCCCAAACGGTGCCATTTAAAATGCAGTACAAAGAGTCTTCCTTTTTTTAAACCAAAATTCATTTGGTTTCTGCCATTTTTGAAATAGAATATGGCAACCCCTTTTTCCCCAATTTGCTAGGGCTTGCACCCTATTTTGGTGCACCAAAAATGGAGGGTCATCGGCACCCTCATGCCGTTGCCTCCGGTGCCTATCCACGGCGAACCCAGGTAAGTCTCCTTTCCTTCGATTTTACTTTTATTTAAAAAAAAAAAAAAAACAGTTTATAAAAGGAAAACATTAAACGAAAATCAGAAAAGAAACAGAAAAAAAAACACCTCTTTAACCTTTAATCTGACTTTTTTTGATGACTATTGCTTGTGTATTCTCTGCTGTGGGTAAAAAAATCGGGAAAAAAACCATTACTTTTACATTTGTTTTGTTTCCATTTTATAGCCGACTTTTACAACTTATTTTACATGTTTGTAGGAGCACGTCTCTAATGTGGAGGTGGAGTGGCATACAACACGGAGGAGGTGCGTGACGTGCGGAAGAGGGACTGCTTCAATTTGTTGAAACGGCACAAAATGACTGCTAGGGTTTCCTTTACTGAAGATGTGCTGGGTTTGTGGGCCAATTGGGCCCTTAAAAATTTGGGTCTGAATTGGTAAACAAAGTGGACTGTTTATTTTGGTTTTTATTTATGGGTCCCGGGCTGAATTGGGCCATAACAATATCATAATTTAATATCTATCTATACTTGTATCAACTCCTTCACCACATTGCGAGTTAATCAGACATAATTTAATTGAGATATTAGTAAACACACTTCTTTCTATGTTTAAATTAACCTGTCACTAGACACCAATTAAGTTGAGATATTAGTAAAATGTCTTTTATATACAAAATAACAAATATTAATATAAGGATGTTTAGGGTTTAGGATTTTCTATCTTTTCATTTTAATAAAAATAATATCATAACGGGATTTGAATTAGAGCACATACATATCAAACTTGATTTTTTATATAATTTTTAATAAATATATTTGTGACATAAAAATTTCACCCACATAATGAGTCACATACCCTATGCCACATGCATTATGTGAGTAAAAATTATTATGTAAAAAGTTTATATAAAAATAAACTTTAATTGAAATAGGTGAAAATTTGAATCTCTTTGAATCTCGTCCTGATGAAAATAAATTTATATTAAAATTTATTAGATATTTAATTATTTTTAATTAAAATAGTGTCTGATAATAATAATAAAAACTTAATAGTGTGTATGTATATAATCACTGACTGCTCCCCATTACTTGAAAACCTATTGAGAATTTTGCTAATATATGCACAAAATCAATGTTGTATGAAATGAGTCACTTGGTCAAATAAAAGTCAATGTGGGTATAAGTCGGCTGTTATATTGGTTGTTGCATGATTAAAAATACCCAACTTACACGATATGAAAACACATTCACTTTTATTAGCTCTAAACATTTTTTTGGAAGGATGGATCAATTTTGGTCTGATTAAACTGAATTTTCTTTTTAAAATTTGGAATTAATTATGATCAATAAACCAAATAAATAAGATGAATTTAAGTTTCAATCCATTCAATTAAAAGTTTCATAATATAATGAATATTTTTTAGAGGGAAATTTATTAATTCATTCCATGAATAAGATCATATAATTCTAGGGAAAAATAATAAACATCCGTTGTACACCTTGAAGGACAAGCTCCATCAACACAACAAAAGTTTCAATTTCAGCATTAATAGAACATTATGACACGTTTGACAATTGACTCTATCACAACTCAAGCACAACATATCAAGGGTGATTGCAAACACTTAATACAATAAGAAAATCAGCCTTGAATGGTCTTAAGCGGCGGGCATAAATCGACAAAAGAACCGAACATCCACCAAACTAGAGAGGACGACAAAAAAATCATCACTAAAATTAAGCAAGACTACATGCATAAGCAAGAGTAAAAAGAGTACTACAAGAGTCACTGCAGCAAAATTGACTTTTAGAAGCGTTTTTTAAGGTCTTAGCGGCGTTTATATGAAAAAAGCCACTAAAGAACATGACCTTTAGCGGCGCATTTCCTACAAACGGCGCTAAAGATCATGACCTTTAGCGGCGCTTTTCCCACAAACGCTGCTAAAAGTCATGTTCTTTAGTGACGCTTTTACCAAAAACGCCGCTAAAAGCCATAAAATTCAAAAAAAAATTATAAAATATTATAAAGGTCATGAAAAATATAAAAAATTTAAAATTCATTATCAAAATATTGAGAAGAATAATATTCATGATATAAATATAAAAATTTTCTATTAAAATTCATTATCAAATTAAATTTTCTATTAAAATTTTAACTTTAAAACTAAATACAAAAATTAATGAATTTAAATTTAGAATTTAAAATAATAAATTAATAACACAATTAAAATCCAAAAGTTAGAACTCAAGTTATCTTAAATATTAAAATAAAAATAAAATTTAGAATCAAAACTAAAATAAATAATAAAAATTAGATTAAATATAAAGATATCAATAAAATAAGATATTATAATGAAGTCCCTTAAATGAAATAAGGATTTAAATCATAACCATGTAAAATATAAGATTTGAATATCCATTCCCATGTGAAATATCAACATTGATTATTTAAATTGATTAACTAAGTCAAAATTGCAATTCGTGTTTTTCTTCTTTCAACTCAAATAAAAATAAAATGTTGAAACAAAACAATTAAATAAAAAAAATAGAATAATTAGTTGACACGAGATTATTATTAAATATATGCAAATATGCAAGTAGACGATTACAAAATAGGGTGTAGTTTTTGATCAACTAATTAGTTGATCCTACTGCAGGTTCTATCTATAATCTGCTTAACTAACATACAAACATAAGGCACTCTAATACTTTTTTGCACATAAAATATCTAAAAGTCACACCTGAATTCGGATTCAGAGCACATATGGTGTCAACTGCATGTTGATCAATATCATCCTTATTCGCTGCTGCAATGCCTCCCACAAGCATTCGTAGAGGTAGGAGCTAGTCATTATGTGCCTTCTGCAAATTGTTCTTGGACCGCAATCTAGTGTAGTTGGATTTTCCTGTTCCATTTGCCACCAGTCAAAACATAAAAGAGCTATTGCCACACAAAAAGTAATCATCAAAACGATATCCAGAAAAACAATATATAGTTAAATTATGAGAATGCAGAAAATACAAAACGATACCGATGTTCTTAGATCCCACAACATTACTTTCCCATCATAAGATGAAGAAAGTAAATGAAGAGGAGATGTATTGTGCCACTTGCAAGCTGGAATCCAATAACTATGTGACGAGAACTAAAACACAGGTGTCGATGTTCCTTGAAAAGTAGAAAAAAAGTTTCAAGTAAGATGGAGTTTTAGTGGTTTCATGTGCCTGCACATGCAACAAGTAAGAGAAAAAGAAGCGAAAAGAAAAAAATGAAAACAATCTAAGAAATAGTATCCTTTTACCATTTTTTCTCAGATGAACAAAAATGGTACATCCAAAAATGGAACATCCAAATATCAAATTAACAATAATGATTATGACAAAGAGCTCATTCAACTAATTTGATATAATTTAATCAATTAATTCAATAGTCAATTAAAAATATTAACTATTATGGTTAAAATGCTAAAATTTATATTTTAAAATATATAAATTCTAATAATAAAATTCAAATCAGCATTTTCATAGAGTCAACAATACTAACTGATTGAACTAACAGATAACAATTAAATTAAATTATGTCAAATCAAAGTATAAGGATTAAATATTAAATTTTAGCATGATAGAGGAGAAAACTATAATTTGACCATTTTATTGGTTATTTCAATTTAATTTCAATTTATTCAAATAAATTGATTTCAATTTGATTCACTATTTGTAAGTTAGAAAACTATAATCATCTGAACCAAACTAAATTCTATTTTTTATTTTATAACTAATTTCTTTTACAAATATAAAAATAAAAAAATTATTTAAATTAGTAAAAAATTAAAATACTTTATACAAATATATTTTAAAAACTAATTAATCAAATGTATACAAGGTTAACTAGTGCTAAGAAGTGGCATTTACCTCACATATCAAAGATCTTTTAGTCTGCACCATATCATTAAAAATAAGTTCAAATCACAAATGATCAACACAAGCAGCATACTTCTTGATGGCATTTCTATCTACCTAATCCTCATTAATATATAGTTTATATATTTCTTATGCATCATGGTATTTCTTTGTTTTTTTCCATTACTTTATATTGTGTTTTATTACAATCTATGCTAATATGATATGAATGAGACTTAGTTTGCAACAAGAGGACAAGCATGGATGTAGCCAAATCATCTAGCAGATCATAAAATATGGGACTACAGTACAAATTCTATTTAATAGAATTATACCGAAGATGGATATTCTTGAAGAACAAAAAGGCTTCTTAACAATATAAACCAAAAAGAAACTTACCCTGGGCAGTTCCAATCCCCTTTCTTCATTTGAACATTATCCGTAGCAACCCTCTTTGGACCCTCTGCTTTACACTTTAAGCACCTTGTATTTCTAGAAAAGTTCATGAAACTGCACCTGTAACATAAAAAGCAATGAATAGCCAAGGTAGAATAGAGATAGGACAGTTAAGTGTAAAGTCCAAAAGATAGATATAGGCATTCATACATATAGGCATTCACACATAAAATGAAATTCTTAACCAACCTGCAATGTACAAAAAGTAACAGATAGCCATTTGATACTTGATAAGGCTGCTAACAAACTGATACAAAAATTATTAATGACACAAAAAGGAATCACAAGAAAAGAGCATGTGGATAAAATTAACATTACAATTTAAAAAAACGAAAAAAAAAAGAAAAAAAAAAGATTAACTAACATTCTGGTTATCTAGGCTTTCTGTGTATTTGAGTAGTATTTGTAGTTTGTATTTGGTTTCTTAGATCTCGAGTGGTAACTGATAGAGCAGTTGAAAGAAAATAAAAGGGAAATGAACTTGATACAACATTACTGCTGATAAATATGATAAAATTGGAACTATACAAGATATATTTGGCAGCAATGAATTCTGTAACTCAAATTTATTCAAGATCTAAACACACATCTGCCCTTGGATTAAGTTGACCTCATTTCTTTGGCCAAAGGCTATATTTGACTTTAGCAAGATCATATATATATATATGTTTTGAGTTACAGAATTGACCAATTAATGAATAAAAATAGCAGGATCATTATACAACTAAATTAGAGCCAAAATTTTCATGCTATGCCTTCACATTTTTCCAGAGAGAATTTTTATAAGAATTTCTGAACTAAAACTATTTTCTTATTTTCACATATTGCCTCGATCTAGTAACTCTTGACCGACACCTTGGGCTGCTAACCGCAAACCAAAAACAGGTTTGATAATATTTAGATGTTAAAGGTACATTCGGTAATGTGGTGATCAAATTAACACTTCTAAGGCATAGGAAACAAATTCTTAACCAAAAGAACACACCCATGTATTAATAATGGTTTAAAATAAAACAATAACAGAAAAATGATAAAAAGCCTCGGCAAAATAAATATCATTAAGAAATTGATCAATATCATAATGTCTCCGAAGAGAAAGCTCGCATGACTTTTGCATGATAGTCTCGATGAATGCTAGAAAAGACATCCCGCACATAAGAAAAGTCATCGGGGAAAGAAGTCTTTGAGAAGCGACAAATTGATTGAAAGAACATTAAAATATATGTATGTATATGAGCATAAAATTTCCTTTTCTAATTGCCCTAATTAACCTAGTTTCGTGAAAAACAACAATGAGATGGACTACTTTGCATCAAAATGGACCTTCTATTAATATATACACATATGGTAATTGGACATACAAACAACCTGAGATTAATACAACAGTCAACACATACCCTCACAGTCTGAACTAATGATAAATGAGTGATAGTGGAATTCCTACCACAAGTGCATTAGAAAGTTCAGAACAAACTAACTTTGTCTTTGCCAAACCAACAGAACAACCTATAATAATCAAGAAATAGTTTTCATTCAATAACAGAGGCAACTAACAAAATTTTGCCTACATCAGAACAAAACCACCCAAAAGATTTACCTGGAGAATGAGATGAGAAAAGTTACGGACATGGGCAATTCCTCTAGGCTGAAGTAATAGAATCTGTTCAAACACATGAAATTCAAACCTTCCGAGAATATTTACTACTCGATGAATGATGAATAAAAATCCAAAATGATTAAAAAAACACAACAACTTCTATTTGATTATTGCTTGTACTCTGAATTATTCGAAATGGGATGAGAGTCTGATAGGGACATGTGTTTGATACAAGTATGCTCGATTTTTTAAGAGTGGTTTCATATATTTGAAGGACCATATAATATACGTCGAGCATAGTTGTCCAACAAATACTTTCAAGAAAATGAAAAATCCAGGTAGCAAGGCTTTAACTACTTAATTTTTGACTCATTGCTTCCAAAAGTGAAAATAGCAAGCGTAAAGTAACTAATAAGTTAATGACAAAATGCAAGGTTTTTACCTTCAAAATGACAGGACTAAGGTTTTTACAATTTCACTAATTGTTCTTTATATATTAAAAGAAAAAGAAACAAAAAAAAATGTTAATCTTGCATTCTTTACCATATTCTTACTTCATATCAACATTTACTGAGACAAAGCCTAAACAAATCAAGCATCTTCGACATCAATTACAAATAAAAGAAAAATAAGATCGATCAAAATTCAAATAAAAATCAACTATAAGCATGAATTACTCGAATATTTACCTCTTCTCCAACATTGACAGAAACTCTAGATGATGAAATACCTGGCCGAATCGCTTTCCCTAATACCTGAAAAAAATTGAATTTTTTTTTTTTAAAATAGAAGGGCTTTACTTAAACGAAGTACTATTTAAAAAAAACTTAGGGATTTTGGAGGAAATTTAGGGATTAAGGGAAATGTAGAGAATTGGGGAAATCTATTTTGGGGTTTTGCTGGGAATGGCTAAGTGTTTGGGAAATCTGTTTTGGGATTTTGGGAGAAATGGCTAAGTGTCGGGCATGACACAAGAAGATAAAATTTAAGAAAGGAAAACAACGCTGTTTTTATTAAACTGTAGTGTTTTTTGCGGTGTTTTTTAAAAAAAGTCTCTAATGCCCTATTTTTTTGTGGCGTTTTTTTAAAAAACGCCACTAATGTCTTAGTTTTCATATTTATTTTTATTTGTTATAATTTGGTAGCCACAATAATTAACTTATGATAGTCAATATTTAATAATATATATAAATTTTATCTATTATCTCCTAAATAATTTAAACAATAATCATAATTTTAATATATTAAGATTAATATTATCTCTTTTACAATTAGATAAGAAATCATTTAATATATAAATTAAATAATACTAATTAATCTAAACCCTAAACTTCTAACCCTTATCCTTAAATCTTAAACCTAAACCACGAACCCATATCCCATTAACCCTTAAACCCTAAACCCTTAACACCTAACCCCTAAACCTTAAACCCCAACACATAATCCCTAAACCATAATCCATAAACCTTAAAATATTAACTCATAAACCATAAACCCCTAACCCCTGTCCCCTTAATGCCTAGCCCTTATGCCCTTAACACTTAACCCCTAACCCCTAACCATTAACCCCAACCCATAAACCACCCTTAAACCATAATCCTTAGACCCATAATCCATAAACCTTAAAATAGTAACTCATAAACATTAAACCTTTAACCATATACCGTAAACCCTAAACTATAATGATAATTAATTCAATATTTTAAAATTAATACTATCTCTTTTACAAGTATATAAGAAAATATTTAACATATAAATTAAAAAACAATTAATCATATACCAAAAATCTTTAAAATTAATTTAAATAATAGTATTTTAATTTTTTCATTTTTTGTGGCGTTTTTCAAAAAAGCCGCTAAAGATTGAGCATTAGTGGCTTTTTTCAAAAAGCGCCGCTAAAGGTGTACTTATAGCGCCGTTTCTTAAAAAAGCGCCGCTAAGCCACTAAAATTTTGCAAAACTCTTTTACGGCATTTTTCAAAAAAAGCCAACGCCGCTAAAGGTGTACATATAGCGGCGTTTTTAAAAAGCGCCGCTAAAGGCACTAAAGGCTCAATACAAAACGACGGCGTTGTGTTAAATATTTTGCGGCGTTCAAAGATCAAGCATTTTCTAAAAAGCGCCGCTAATACTCAATCTTTAGCGGCGTTTGAATGAAAAACGCCGCTAAAAATGCTGCTAAAAACCTATTTTGCTGTAGTGAATAGACAAAAACTTTTAAAAGTGAAACTTATTAAACTATGAAAAATATAAAACTTAATAACACGAGTCCAAACCGACTCATGAAATAATTTATTATTTTGAAATACTCTCAAAACAGAAACAGATTAAGAAATCAACGAAGAGTTACCCAATTTTTTTTTTAAAAAAAGTCGGTAGCGTGTTAATGATGATAGACACCGTCATTTGTTCATCATAACTTGTGAAATACTTAAAAAATAAATTTGTAAACTGAAAAGAGAGAAGATACTTGGAGTGAATGAGAAAAAAAAAATAAAAAGAGAGTTGATAGACAAGAGAAAAAGGTGGGTGGTAACTAGGCTCAAGTATAACACCGCCACTAAACAAAAGAAAAAATTGTAGGGTATTGAAAAAGTTCATAATGAATATTTTTTAATTTAATTATAATAGTATATCTATTATTTTAAAATAATAAAATGTAATATTTAAAATAGTCGTAACTCAATCTGAAAATTTCAAAGCGAGGGGTAGATCAAGGACATCTTGAACAAGAGGGTTGGATTGGTTAAGAGAAAGGGCCTATACCCTCCAACTTACCGTAGACTTTGATGTGGGTGGAGTCGTGTAGCCCATGCTTTTGCCTTTTTCCTCCATAGGACAAACAAATAATTTTGATAAGAAGAGAAATTGTGTTTAATTTTTGGGATTTCTGTAACCTTTTCATATCTCATTTGTATAACAAGAAATGTAGATGAAAATGGATATGTGTGGTAGAAACAATTATTTTTCTCTTTATATTCAATATATTTATTATATAAAAATAAAAGCTAATGGGTGCAGGCGGACGCTTCTGTTCCCTTAATTCCTTATTAGACTTTTTACAATATTTTATAAAAAATAGTAAAAGATTATCTTCTAAAATTTTATAATATAATTATCTTTTATTGTTATGCCCAAAATAAAATAATTAGCTTATCTGCTGTTTGGTAAATACATAAAAAACCTGTCATTTATTAGTTCTCTGTTTCTATCCTAAATAAAGCTCCAATCAGTATAGTCAAAAGCGGCCCTAATTTAAAACTTTGGTGCCTTATGCAATGTATATATATCTCCATTTGCAGCAGACCTCACCATTACTTACATTTCTTCCCTCTCTTTCTCTATTTTTTTTCTTTTGGCTACGATTGATCTAAACAGGAGCTTATATTAGAGCTTTTTAAGTCCTTTTTTCTATAGCTCAAAGAGGCCAAAAATGGGGTTATTGTCAAGAAAAGCCACTTGTAACACTCATGGGCAAGATTCTTCTTACTTTCTAGGATGGCAGGAATATAAGAAAAACCCCTACAATGAAGTCAACAACCCTAATGGTATTATCCAGATGGGTCTTGCAGAAAATCAGGTAACGAGATTTTCTTTTTCTTTTCTTTTTTGAAACTGAGTTTGATATCTCAAATCTTAATGCATTCTTTTTTGTAGCTCTGCTTGGATCTTCTTGAACCATGGCTGATGAAAAACCCAGATGCACTGGGTTTGAAGAGAGATGGGATATCCATATTCAAAGAGCTTGCTCTTTTCCAAGATTATAATGGCTTCCCTGCATTCAAAAGGGTAAGCTTAGCTAATTAAAAAAAATATCCCATAAACATATTAGAAGATAATATTTGGGTTATTGATGATTTTGATGAACAGGCATTGGTTGATTTCATGGGTGAAATCCGAGGAAACAAAGTAAGTTTTGACCCAAATCATGTAGTTCTCACTGCTGGTGCAACCTCCGCCAATGAAACTCTTATGTTTTGTCTCGCTGATCAAGGCGACGCTTTTCTTCTTCCTACGCCATATTACCCAGGGTATATCTTTTGCTTTCTTTATACCTTATTTTATGCATGCATGAAAACATACGTAATTCACTCATACATTCATCATTTTCTCCCCCCTTAATAGTTTTGATAGAGATCTGAGGTGGCGAACTGGGGTTGAAATAGTACCCATACATTGTACCAGTTCTAATGGCTTCAAAGTCACTTTACCCGCCATCGAACAAGCTCATCGACAAGCTCAAAAAAGGAAGCTGAGAGTGAAAGGGGTTTTAATCACCAACCCTTCTAACCCACTGGGGACGACAATGGCGAGAGACGAATTGGATTTACTCATCAACTTCATTGAAGACAAACAAATTCATTTAATCAGCGACGAAATTTACGCCGGCACTGTTTTCACCTCTCCATCCTTCGTAAGTGTAATGGAAGTTTTAAAAGATCGAAATCTCGATCAAACTCAAGTCTGGGAAAGAGTTCATATTGTATACAGTCTTTCTAAAGATTTAGGTCTTCCTGGTTTTCGAGTTGGTGCTATTTACTCCAACGATCCCGTCGTTGTCTCCGCCGCCATTAAAATGTCCAGTTTCGGCCTTGTTTCTTCTCAAACACAGTATCTACTCTCTGCCATGTTATTCGACAAGAAGTTCACGAAAGAATACATGTCCGAGAACCACAAGAGGCTTCAAAAGCAACAAAAGGACCTGGTTTCAGGCCTGGAAAAAGCCGGCATTAGGTGTTTAGACAGCAATGCCGGGCTGTTCTGTTGGGTCGACATGAGACACCTTTTGAAGTCCAACACGTTCGAAGCCGAAATGGAGCTGTGGCAGAAAATTGTTTACCATGTTAAAATAAACATTTCGCCTGGTTCTTCATGTCATTGCATTGAACCAGGTTGGTTTCGAGTTTGCTTTGCTAACATGTTGGAAAGCACCCTGAAACTCGCCATCCAACGGTTGAAATCCTTCGTTAGTTCCATCGCCATGAAGTCCCAAAGCCACCAAGAGTTGAAAAGCTTAAGACGAAAAGCCCGCAACAATTGGGTTTCTCGGCTTTCCTTACAATCTTTCTATGATCGGGAACAAGACACTACAACAGAAGTTAGCTTTAGCTACCGACCACATTTCATGTCCTTGTCTAATATTGCAGCCACATTAGATGCGGCTGCCTAAAATAAGAATATTCGTAACATTTTTAAATGTTGTTAAATTTAATTGAAACCATAAAAATTCTCCTTGTGAATAAAAAATTATACATTGTCAATAAAACAAATTATTGTTAAATGGTATAATTTTACCAATTTATGTATTTGAATTTTTGATGTAATCATTCGAAGATAAATTTATTCCAATTTCATTTATTATAAACATTGACGTAATTTACGCTCAATTGTTGATATTAAAATATTATTAAGCTGAGAATATCAGACAGTACGAAAATATGGAACTAGACTCCATACAAAATAGAATATGTGCAATTATTAAGAATTTAGAATAAAATCATCATAAAAATATCGATTTTTTTAATACGAAATAAAAATAGCTTAAATACAATTATGGCGTGATAAAATATATAAATGCATTAAATTATTGTTAAATGAATTTCATTTCTTAAGATGTCTAATTTCTCTATTTAAATTAATTCAATAGGGTTAAGTGTTTAAATCAGCCATATCTATTATTTGTAAATTAGATTAACTTCAATTAATATATTGTTTTAGCAAACTGAACATTTTTTCTTTTAGATATCTAAGCTTATCTGGTTAGTCAATGAAAGAGTCATGCGTTCACATTTTGGCTAGCATATATATAATTTTAAATTTTAAATGGTTAAGTTCAATTATAAACTTTTTAAAAATATTTTAAAATTTTTAAAGTGGATTGAGAACTAGCATTGCACCGCCCTTGATAGAATAAAATTAAATTACTTTTATATATTTTCATAATTTTTATATTATTTTATTTTTTATTTGGATATTCATATCTTATTCACCTATATATATTTTTGGTGAAATAAATAATTACTAGTATGAATTACACAAAAATATTCTCAAGAGGAACAAAACCCTTTATCTTATCAAAATCAATAAAAATAAAAGCTAAACTCTCTATAGGGGGAGAATCAAAAACTTGTAACTCCTCTTTCTTGACCAAAGCCAACTTAGCTAAGTAGTCTGCAACCTGATTTTGCTCTCTAGGGATGTATTGCCATTGACCTTATTGGGACAAAATGCTCTATATCCTTTTGATCAAAGCTGAGTTTGAAGAAATAGAAAAACCTCATTGTATGGCTTTCACAACTTCTAAGCTATCAGATTGAATTAACACCTTATCGTAACCTCCATGTTGAATGAGTTTAAGCCCCTCTAGAATTCCTCAATTGCATAAAAAACTGAACATTTCTCTAAATATCTATTATATCCAAAAACTCAATCTCTAGTCTCATCCAGCACTATTCCCTAACAGTTGCATTATCAGAATGTAACTGAACAACACCGTCTGTATTCAACAAAAGCCATTTCTCACTTGCTGACTCTCCAGTGTAAGTCTCACAGCAGCCATTCGGATCAGCATTGATGTAAAAAAAAAAAACTCTGTTTGGCCCAGCTGCTCGAAACTTTAACTATTTCCTCCGGACTGCAGGATCTTCCTTGAAATATAAAAAGGTTACAGTTCTTCCATAAACGCCAAGCAAGTATGCCAAAGAGGCACGACCAGTTGGCTCTTCCCTCGTGTATCTTGGTAGTGTCCTGCACATTACAATAGATCTAATCATGTAAACTATTTGAAAAAAAAAGTTCGTTCGATGACTTACCTGGATGACCTGACTCCAGATTACCTTAATGCTTGTGTAGCCTCTAAGAATTTGTAAAATATCTTCTGGAGCATGACCGTAAAAAGGACAAGAGGAATCAACTACTAATCCCCGCATAACTCCTTCAATATTTCTAAGAAGTCTTTGTTTCAAAATCGTCCATAAGAAAAAATGAACCCTTTGAGGACCTGGCAACTTCCCTACTCTCCAAGATTTTTCTGTCAAAATCTTATACGCACTTTTGATAGAGAAAACCCCTGTCGAGGTATGGCACCAACTCTATCGTTCCCCTCAGAAGGATATAGAGGAGGGATACCCATAATATGTTGTACCGCAACATCCGACAACCAGATTTTGAATAGATCTAGGTTCGACAAACCTTTCTCATTCACCATTTCATTGAGTAGACAATCAAAATCAATATTGACATTGGCGGGTATAAGTTGAATCAAAGGTCCTACCCTCGGAACCCAATTATCCGTCTAGCATCTAAATCTGTCACCATTTCCCATAGACCAAATTAGATTTTCTTGTAATAATGGCCAAAACTTTGAGAGCTATTTCCAAAGAAATGAGCTTGTAGTTCATGCAATACAATCTGAAAAATTATCATTTAACCGATACTTCGACCTGATTACTTGGGCCTATAAAGTCTCCTTATCTGAAACTATATTAAACCCAATCTTTAGCAAGAACGATATATTTTGGCCTTGAATTTTTCTAATCCTAAGACCACCACACTCTTTGGGTTAACAGAAAAAATCCTACCCAACTAAAGACATCTTCTTTTTGCCCTCAAAGGAACCCCAAATGAATATTTTCACCAAACTCTCGATCTCGTCATAGATTGATCTATGAATCAGCATGGACCACATGAAGTAGCTAAGAATGGACATAAGGACTGACTGTGCTAAAGTCACCCATCCGACAATAGATAGTTGTCCAACATCCCAACTCTACAACTTTCGACGCACTTTCTCAATCACAAAATGAATGGTACTATTCGTGACTCTATTATGAAAAATAGGAACTCCTAGGTAATGCCCAAGATTTTGCACTCTTTGGAATCCATGTGTGGAATTAATCAAGTAAGCCATAGACTCCTCCACCCCTATAGAGAAAAAGATGTTTATTTTTCTAGCATTAATCTTATGGCCAGAAACTTCACAGAAATCCCCCAACATCTTATTGAGTATCCTACCATGCTCCAAATTTGCTTTGCTGAAAATGACTAAATCAATCGCAAAGAATAGGTTGGAGAGGGCCGGTCACGAACGTGACAAACGGATGGGGGTCCACATACCATTAGAGATAGCTGATTTAAAAGAATGACTGAGCCATTCCAAACAAAGCACAAAGAGATAAGGAGAAAGCAAGCAACCCTGACGAATACCCCTAGCAGGCCTAAATTTAGACAACGAAACTCCATTCCATAAAATTTGCATCGTGGAGTTAGAGATAGCAGACATAATCACATTTCTAAGATAGTCTAAGATACCTGTTGCCTGGAGAGAGCTTTAATGAAGTCCCACCTGACACGATCATAGGCTTTCTCCAATTCGATCTTGATCGCCATCCATTTCCTCTTGTTGTTACTCCGTATAGAATGAACCATCTCTTACGCAATGATAATATTATTTGTGATGTTCCTTCCTGCAATGAATCCAACTTGTTCTTATGCAATAATTTTAGGAAAAACACATTTGTAACAGTTAGCTATTACCTTCATGATCAGTTTATAGAGGACAGAACAAAGATTTATAGGGCGAAATTGAGTAAAAATTTTCAAGTTAGAGACTTTAGGTATGAGGACAATCAAAGTATTATTCAAATCATAATCAATGTTCCCCCCATTAAAAATCACTTTCACCCAAGTACAGACAGCCCCTCCAACCTTGGTCCATTACTTTTGAAAGAAAAAAGCGTGATAACCATCACTGCCCAATGCTTTAAGTGGAGCCATGTCAAAAAGAGCAATCTTAATCTCATCATTCGTGACAGATTTTCCCAAAATATCCACATCAACAGAGACCAATAGTGGGAATCTACTAGCAGGAAAACTCCCCATAGGCCCAAGGACCTCCCCATACAAATTTTGAAAAAAATTGTTTGCCTCTAACTCAATAATCTTTGGATCATAAATCCAATCACCACTAAAGTTACAAATAACAGTAATACGACTTGATTTTTTTTATAGTGTACGTGCATGAAAAAAATTTGTGTTACGATCACCCATCTTTAGCTAATCGCATCTCAACTTTTGTTTCCAAATGAGTTCTTCATGATAAAGCACATTTTTCAGCTCCTGTCTAATACTCAATTCGGTTTGAGCTAACTTATTTGAACCATAAGAATCCATGTGCCACTGAATATCCTCTAATTTATTTATCAAATTTTTTTTATGGGCGATGATGTGACTATAAATCAATTTGTTCTAATCCTTAAGTCTAAAAGTAAACTTGGTCAAAGCATCAGACATATTCCCACTAAATTTCCAATTAACACCCACAAAATTCTCAAAATCGGGATGTTCAACCAACCTAGCCAAAAACTGAAAATGCCTTCCTTTAAGTAAGTTTAACTTTGGATTAACAGATAAGAGAAGAGGTCTATAATCCAACTTAATCTTCGGAAGATAAGTAACCAAACAAATCAAAAATTTACGTACCCAATTAACATTACCCAACGTATGATCCAACCTCTCAAAAAGACCTCATCTGTGCCAGGTAAAAGAAGGGCCTCTGAAACCTAAATCTTGTAGCTTAGTCATGTCTACAAAATCATCGAACTAAGGATACCTTCTCCTACTAGAATTACCCCCCAATTCTTCGTTAGGAAATAAAATAGCATTGAAATCTCCAATCGCAACCCAAGGAATGGGTCCTAACGGAGTCGTTATACTCAAATCCTTCCAAAGATCTTTCTATTTCTGCAGATTAGAACTCCCATATACGAAAGAGACAAGAACCGGTAGAGTAAAAGAAACAGACCATATGTGAGTCAAGATGAACTAAGGATGACTATGAACCACCTCAAGCTGAATGGAAGCTTTCCATCCCAACCAAATACCCCCTAGGTATCCAATCTCTTCAAGTTGATGAGAGCACTGAAAACCCAGCTTTGCTATACTGGTATCAGCTTTTACTCAACTAACTATCGGTTCTAATAAGCTAACAATATTTGGCTTATAATCCATGTTATATTCACGAAAAATTCTTGGAAACTTAACGTTAGCGCACCCGTGACAATTCCATGAAAAAAATCACAAAATTCATAAATAAAATTAAAAAATAAAATGGACAAACCCTTATTTTCGATGGGAAGAACTTTAATTCATATTCGAAGCTGCTACTCCTTGTGGTCTTTTTTCTGATTCAATCACCACTTGAGAAGACAGGAGATTTGCTACCACCTCCATAGACTCAGTTAAAGGAACTCGGGAATTGCTAGTGGATTTAAATTGACTTCCCATTCTTTTTAAAATATTACTAATTTTCTAACCACCATGAGAAATATTAAAATTACCCATTATTTTCTTATCATTGGCACTTGAAGAAAACCCATCTTTGGAAACTGTATCACGCCTAGCGGTAGAATTATGCAATTTTTGGTGAACATCACCCCTAAAAGTCATGGCAGACTGCTTACTGAGGTCTAGGACGCCGTCAACCAACTAGACTTTCTCTCCTTCCGATCTTTCAAAAGCTAGGTTGACTCTTGTTTTAACTCCAACAATTTTTCCATAGGGTTTAAGGACCTACTTTTCCAATAGAGTCGCACTTGCACCAGAAGGAGAAAAGGGTACAGTATTTACTTTATTAAGACACGGGGTGAAGAAACTGACCAATAAATTTATTAATTTCTGGTCCAACAGACTGTGTATTGCTATTAGAGCCCATTGTGATCAAATCTGCTCCAAATAAACTCAAAGTACTCTGGCCCAACACATCCCCAATCATTTTTTTTAATTGTAGGGCCTTCTAATTTTTCCTTCCATCAAAATCCATTATCAGTGCTTCTGCCCTAATTTCATGAGTTTGGCCCACATTAATTAAAACCTTCCCTGTAACAGCCCGTTTTTAAGATTAACCGGAACAGTAGTTTCGGGGCCACTAAATCCGACGAGTAGGTTTGTAAATATTATATTTAATTTTTACGAGTTAATTGTGATTTTAAAAAAAAAATGTTTTTGATATTGTGATATTTGTTTTATAAGTGATTTATTAAGTTCAAGTGGTATGACCTTAAGGTCAAGTGGGTTTAGGAAATGAGGTATCGGGACCTCATTTCTATAAACCGAGTCATAAATATTTTTATAAATATTTACGGAGTGGCAAAAAGATGGTATTAAAGTTTCGTTGAAAAATTTTATCATTTCGATAGTTAATTAAGTAAAAAGGACTAAATCACGTAAAATGTAAAAGTTGCATTCTAATTGTTTAAGTGTTTATTTTTCATGTTTTACTAAAGTAGAAGTCCCTATTTATCAATTAAACCATTACTTTATGATAGTGGAGATTAGTGGTTTGGCATATATGAAATTATGTATTATAAAGGACAAAAAGGTAAATGGAATATTAAAATGTATTAAATAAAAATAAAACATAAAATGGCCATGCAAATTTTATTTTGGCCGAATATGGAGGAGAAAAAGAAAGCCATTGAAGCTTCCTTATTTTCGGCACTTGCACGAAGTGATTTAGGTATGTTTTGTGTTCGGTTTTTGATAATTTTTATGTTTTTAAGATCGTTGCTTCGTATTCTAGCTAGCCTGTATCTCTGATTTCAAAACTGTTAAAGTATTTGAATGTTGCCATTGTTGAATGCATGAGTATTTTGATATTTGATGATGGAAAATAAATTATTGTTGTTGGATATACATGTTTTGTAAAGTGAATTTTGGTAAAAATGTCAATTTTGGATTAAATTGTGAATTATTGAAATTATATGGTTGAAAGTGAATAAATGAAAATATGGGCTGTTATGAAGTTGTAGTAAATTTGGCTTGGCATGGGTTTGGCCAAAAATTGAATGAATTTAATTTTTCGAGCTTAGGGACTAAATTGTAAAGAAGTTGAAATATCAGGGGCAAAAATATAATTTTGCCATAAAATAATTTTTGGGCTGTTTTAATACCATGAATATTCGGTTAAGCTTAATTATGGTTAAAAATGGTTAATTTGCATTTTTTGAGCTCATGGACTAAATTGAATAAAAGTGAAACTTTAGGGGTGAAATAGTAATTTTACCAAAATATGAAATTGAGTTAAAATGAATAGAATATGAATTGTAATAGTTGAATTTGATTGATTTAGATCAAGTTAAGCCTCGTACGAGTCTATATCGAGGGAAAAACGAAGTATCGGATTCGTCGATCTAATTTGTCGTTACCGCGAATGATGTAAGTTCGTATGCAATAAGTATTGTTAAATTTATGTTTCTAATGCTTTAATATCACATAAATTGTATATACGTGAATATTTTAATGTATGATGACATATCGACAAAATGTGGCACTTAGTGTGCGGGGCAATCAAATATGGTACTCAGTGTACGAAATATTGAGAATGGCACTTAGTGTGCGAGATATTGAGAATGACACTTAGTGTGCAAAATATCAAATGATTCAAAGGGCAATTATAAATTGTAATTGAATGATTAAATAGAGCAAAGTGAACAGATATACATGCTATATTATATGAATTGTTTATGAGACGACTTTATAATTGTGATATTCGGGATTTGAGCCTAGCAAGCTTTAAGCTGGTGAATAATATTATTGGGCTTCGAGCCTAGCAGGCTATAATGCCGGTGAAATGATATCGGGCTTCAAGCCTAGCAGGCGAAATGCCGGTGAATGAGTTCAGACTTAAAGTCTAGCAGGCTTCGTCTTGGGTGATGAATTCGGGTTTAAAACCTAGCGAGGCTAAATCTTTGGTGATTTGATAAAAGTCTAAGACTATGAGACCTTGTGTTAAATCGGCAATTGAATTCGTTCAATACATTAAGTTGGCCAGGTATATGATATATACTTATGCATGTTAGATCGATTGGAATTGAATCATGAATGTGAAATGAGAAGCATAGATGAAAATGCCTATGTCATATATGTGAGTAAGGGTAAAACCATCTTAAATTATTGATAAGGGTGGGCTATGTGCGGAACCATCTTATAATTGCTAATTTGAACGGTTGTGTGCGAATCATTGAGCATAATGTATTGCATTGAGATTATGCTTAAGTGAAATTATAGAATTGTGATGAAATTGATTGGTGATATACATGTTTAAATAATGTGAATGCAAAGAATGGGTGAAAGAGTAAATTTGTAATAAATCTGTTTGGGACAGCAGCAGTAATGTGATTTTGGAAAATCACCATAAATTGTGGGAGTTGAGTTAGAAGCTGAATAAATTATGTAATTAAATCTTAGTGAGTCTATTTTCTTATAAAAGAAACCGTGTAAGCAAAAGAATTGCTGATAATGAGATATTTGAAGTGGCGTGGGATAGAGTCAAATGACTTTGGGGTCCCTTGTTCTGTTTTTAGAAAATCATTATAATTTTTAAAAAAATGTTTATAAGATAAAATTTATATGCTTAGACTCCTTAATTAGTCTAGTTTCAAATGAAATCAATGAGAATATATTTTGGATTCTGTACAATGAGAAATTTGATTCGTAGTGAAGAGTGGTCAGATTAGTCAAACAGTGAAATAAGGGAAAATTTAAGAAAAATCTGGTATTGATTGGCCAAACCAAAAATTATGAAAATTTTATGGATGGAAGATATATGAGTCTATTTTCATGTAAAAGTAATGGCAATTGATTTGGAGTTTCGTAGCTCCATTTATAAATAATTTAGTGACTGCTGCTCAGGAAGACAACTTGTAGTGAATTTGTGATTATGTTGTAAACATTGATAAAACTTGTTAATGAGTTGCTTATTATTTTCTTATGAACTTACTAAGCATAAAGCTTACTCCCCTTTTCTTTCCCATATTTCCTAGGGTTGCCAGGTTAGCTCGGTTGGAGGCTATCAGAGATATTATCACACTGTCGAGTTAACGCTATTGGTGTAAGTAAATCCTAGTGTTTCGAGTCTATGGCATGTATAGGGTTTTAATGTTGAGTATGTGATATTATGATTTAGCCAAAGATGTTGGCTTGTATTGATAAAGTGTTGTAGCCATGTGAATTGGCCTATGTTGGCTAATAATGTTATGGGCCTAAATGTTTATTCATATATATGTATGATACTATATCTTGTGATGTGGCTTATAGTATGTATGCCTAGAGATTAAAATGAGATTCATTGATGAGTTAGTAACTGATGCAAGATTTGGTGATTGGTAAATAGTTAATAATGCCTCATGAATGGTTTGTGGAAATGATTATGTATGCTTAGTGATGGGCATGAGGTTTGTGATGTAATGATAGTTATGACTAGTATGTGGTAATGATGTGGGCAAATTCTATAATATTTATTGCATAAGAAAATGACTTGAGCATAACATGTTTGTAGATGTTTAAGAGCTCATTTATGCCATGTTGTATGTTATTGGATAAGTATGTATCTATGCATGTGGTGTGAGAGTGACAAAAGGCTTGGTAAATAGCCTATTTACGCCACTGACTGAGCATCTGCGTGTGAAGCCTTAATGTAAGAGATTTTTCTAAGTTTTTCATGAGTTCTTGGTTGGGTCCTAAACCACCCCGGATGTATGTTTTGGGCGTCGTAAGCCCGTCTATGGGACAGATTGCATGTGAAAAGAAAATTTTTTAAATTGATCAAAATTTTACGGCCCGATTTTTGTGTGATTGATTGAGTTTTTAATTATTTGAGATTTCATGGCCCTGTTTAGTATGGATGTGTTAGTAAAAGTCAGGTAGCACCTTGAACCCTGTCCCGGTGTCGGATACAGGCGAGGGGTGTTACATTTAGTGGTATCAGAGCTATGGTTTAGTCAATTCTCGGACTAACCTAGCGTATGTGAGTCTAGCTATACATGCCATATTACTACTCATGATAGTGTGACATCTCCCAGCTCTAACGAAATTGTTTTGTAAGACAGATATGCTTTCCAACCGAGCTAATTCTGATAGTACAGAATGTTATACTCAAACGTTTGAGTGAAAATGTGTTGGTGATGAGTTGAAACTCATAAAAGGTATGAATCAGAATGCATGATATTCTGCTATTGATAAATGTTATAATTATATGAGTATATGAGTTGTGATGTTGGGTATATAATTGTTGTGTGAATATTTTGATTTGGAATTTATGATTTGATTTAGCGTATGAGCTATGTGTTAAGTACCAAGTGATCATAAGTAAATGATTGCTAGATGTTTGAGAGTACGGAATTAGTAATGAACTGTTCGTTCATAATAGTATGTGTGATGTGCATGCTTACGTAAGAATTAAAATTGTTGGCTTTACAACCCTCACCCCCTCATTGGTAAAGCATTGTAATGAGATCCGTACTATATGGCTTAAATAAGCTTACAAGTGTGGAATGATAGAGTCTCGTGATTAAAGGATTAGTACTGTGATCAGATAAGAGAATGAGTCCGCAAGTGAAGAAAGTAACAGAAAAGATATTGGATGTGTTAAAGGCCAATTGTAATATGCAAAGTCACTGTTAAAAGAAAAGTTGAATTAGATGAAATCAAATATTCAGGTATGATATCTAAAGAATATATTAACTGAAAGTTCTTCCGAATTGGCCTCTGTTAGTGTTGGGATAATGAGAAATTAGTGATGTCAGGGATAGATAGTAGAATCATATTTGAATTATAAAGATATTTGAGTAGTCGAATGGTTTACGAGAACTCTTCTGGGTACTCTATGTGTTCAATTATCCTCAGAGGTATCTGAAGCTGTATATTTTCAGATGAAATTCTTATCATATGAGAACGTTATCTATATATATTGATATATGAAAGCATTGTTGGGCTGTTCGGGTTACAATCAGCATTATTATATCTTTCTCTGGTATTCTATTTCATTTTATTGAAAGAAAAGATCGACGATTAAATCTGTGTGATGCTAGTATTTTGCTCCTACTGGTTGTCGATCTGCTTAGCATACATGAAGATTATATTGTTTCTGTTACTGTTGACTCCGGTACATATGAGTGATGCTTTACTTCTGGATTTCCTCTGAGACATCATTGAGATATCTGTCATCTGATATGGGTGCTTTCTTAAAAAGATCAGTATAATGATATATTTGAGAATTACAGTATCTCTGCTTTCATATGATTCTATATGGTTATCTGTGAAAAATATCTATTGAATGACTGTAATTATAGTTCAATTTCTCTCATGTTCAAAATGCATTATTGATAATTGGGACATTATATATCTATACGGTTGAGATGTCAGCCTTATTATGGCACTATGATTTTAATTTATCTAATGGTTGTGGCTTCAGTATGGTTCAAAGCTTCGTTGATTAATAATTGAAAAGTTATTACTTGACAGTCGAGATCGATTCAGTTGTCTAGTTTGATTAGATTAATTGCTTGAAGGATTAATCGAGTTACTTGTATCTGAATCTATCCACATGGTGGAAATAAAGTTTGAATGTTCACGGATAAATAGATGAATATTTTGAATGCAGGATTCATATTCTAGAAGATATGATATAGAATTATATCCATCAGAACGATTTTATTGAGAAATGTTCTTATAGATCACGATTGGGAAGTCTGAATGATGTGATATTTAGTTGTGACAGCCCTAATTTGACCCCAGTCGGGAAGTGGTTTCGGGACCACTAAACCGAGTCGTGAAAATAATTGAATGATAAATTTTGTGCTTAATTTGTGTGAAAATGCATATGTGAATTTGTGGTGCTTTGATTTTTGCCAATTAAGGTGAATTTTATTGAAAGGGACTTGTGTGAAAAATTTAAGAAATGTGCTAGGTATTTATGTGATGGCTTATTACTATGGTTTAAAAAGCATAAGGATGTGCATGTCAAATTGTCATTTTTTTTATAGTGGCCACCATGTGGTTGAGTAATTGAAAAAGTATAAATTTTATATGTATTTATATATATAAATGTATTATAATATGTAATAACAATTTTATATTATAATGAAATAAGTAAGTGGGTGAAAAGAACAAGGTTGATAACTTTTGTTCTTCATTGCGAAAGGGGGGATAGGAGAGACCAAACTTTCGGCTATGTTAGCATCAAACTTAAGGTATGTTTCATGTGCTATCTTCAAAGTCTTGTGAAAATCTAGTTAATCACATAGTTTCCTACATAGCCCATGTTAAAAACTTTAGTTTTGGTTGAGGATATAGCATTCGCCATTTACCTAAGTTTTTGCTAAATTATTGATAGTTGAATGTTAGTTTTAAAGAATGAATAATTGTGATTGTAATGGAGTTTCATGTTGCTTAGGTGGTGAATTAAGCATATATGTGCATTAGATGCTAAGTAGGAAATCGGCTAATGTGTTGGGTGTACTATGGCGATTGTGACTTGGATAAAATTTAGTAATGTATGTGCTTTAAATGTGTTATGAACTATTATAAGTTAAATTAAGTTGAAGCTTGGTAAAATTGAATAATTGTGGTTTAATTTCTTAATGGCAATTGGCTATTATGGTGAAATGCAAATGTTAATATTTAGTTACTAGTGTTTATATGTGTGCTAGCCGGATTTGAACTTGAATGATGATTTGAGCACAATGTGTTGTATTGATATTATGCTTAAGTGAAATTATAGATATATATGATGAGATTGATTGGTGATATACATGTTTGAATAATATGTATGCAAAGAATGTGTGAAAGAGTGAATTGGTAATAATCTGTTTGGGACAGCAGTAGTAAAGTGATTTTGAAAAATCACCATAAATTGTGGGAGTTGAGTTAGAAGCTGAATAAATTATATAATTAAAGCTTAATGAGTCTAGTTTCTTATAAAAGAAACCATGTAAGTAAAATAATTTCCAATAATAAGATATTTGAAGTGATGTGGGACAGGGTCAAAATGACTTCTAGATCCCCTGTTCTATTTTTATAAAATCATTATAAATTGTAAAAAAATGGTTATAAGATTAAGTTTATATTCTTAGACTCCTTAATGAGTCTAGTTTCAAATGAAATAAACGAGAACATATTTTGAATTCTTTACAATGAGAATTTTGATTCGTAGTGAAGAGTGGTCAGATTAGTCAAACAGTGAAACAAGGGAAACTTTAAGAAAAATCTAGTATTGATTTGCCAAACTAAAAATTCTGAAAATTTTATGGATAAAAGATATATGAGTCTATTTTCAGGGAAAATTAACGGAACTTGATTTGGAGTTTCGTAGCTCCAGTTATAAATGATTTAGTGACTGTTGCTCAGGAAGACAGCTTGCAGTGAAATTATGATTATGTGGTAAACATTGACAAAAAATTCGTTAATGAGTTGCTTATTGATTTCTTATAAGCTTACTATGATCAGTAAGTGTGAAAGTCGAATATATATATATATATATATATATATATATATTTATAAAGTGATGCTTGAATAGTCGAATAATGACTAGTTTAAAATCTTTGAATTTAAGCTCAAGAGCATAGAGGAACAAATTCGGATAAGGGAAAAGAGAAAGTAATCGAATAGCCGTTGTAATCATTCGGTAACATTCGAGGTAAGTTCTTAAGTGTTTAAGCTTGATTCCTTTTTATATGCCTAAGAGTTAAATTAATATGGCAAAGAGAATGTAAATTTTATTTAGTTAATGTGCCGAATATGTAATGATTTAAGGCTATAATCCGATTATGGCTATTATGCTTAAGTTGAATTGGATTTGGAAATTTGATGCACTAAATGAGTGTTACAATGAGTAAACTATGACGTATATGTGTTGGTAAAGATATCACGATTTGTGATTATTAAATATCTAAAGGAAACCATTATCTGTATAAAATTATTATTATTAGTCCTTTGTGGTAGCCAAATATGGCTTGGCACTAAAGTGATTAAATGTGAACTTCGATGAGGTAAGCTATTAAAAGTGTGGTGCTTTAAGACTATGGGCTAATACGATATGTGGATTCGTTCCGTAAAGTAAATTATTCAGGTACGAATAACCTAATTAAGTATATGTGAATTAAATGAATTTGATGATTGATGTGAATCGAACATATAAAAAATGGTTTCATGTTTATGTTCAACTATGAGACCTTGTGTTAAATCGACAATCGATTTCGTTCAATACATTAAGTTGGTCAGGTATGCGATATGTACTTATGCATGTTAAATCGATTGGAATTGAATCATGAATGTGAATTGAGAAGCATAGGTAAAAATGCCTATATCATATATGTGAGTAAGGGTAAAACCATTGTAAATTATCGATAAGGATGGGCTATGTGCGGAACCAACTTATAATTGCTAATTTGAAAGGTTGTGTGCGAATCGGTGAGCAATATGTATATATTAGGTGAATTGTAACCTTTTGGTTCTACTTGAATTAAGTTGTGCGATAAATAATTTATGTATATGACTTATAGCCGAATGGTCACTATGGGTTAAGTTTGAATGGTAAAATGGATATGTGATATTTATGTATGACTTTTGAACTGAAATGTAAATGATGGTGTTCATATAGAGCTTATATCCGAATGTAGCAAATGACTACTAATGTGATATGTTGAATGAGATGTGTTAATATATGATTAAATATGCATGATATTTGATGTGTATCCGGGCTTAAAGACCCATGAGCTATATCTTTGGAATTATATCCGGTTAAATCCATGCAGCTTCGTCTTGGTATTATATCCGAGTTAAATCCTTGAGCTTCGTCTTTGGTGTTATGTTTGGGTTTTATACCTCGCAGGCCAAGTTTTAGTGAATTTGATAAAGTATATGACTACGAGATCCTATGCTAAGATGATAAATTAAACTCGTATTACACATTAAGTGATTCAGGTATGTGATATATATATATATATATATTATATGAGATTGATCTGACGGGAATTAAGAATGTGTAATGAGAAGCATATGAAAAGATGTTGTAAATTCATATGTATATTTGTATATGTGTGCATTCAGTTATTATGCAAAGTTACAAGATAGTTTTCGATATGCTATTTAACTATGAATGTTGAAAGTAAGTATGAGTAAGAAATGATACACTAGTGAAATTTGAAAGAATTAAAGTTAATCTGGAAGCTTGTAAATACTATGTTTATATGAGTTTGAGTATAAACAGAGTAAAATGATATGTGTTTGTGCATAATCAGCCAAATAGTATTGTAATTAGAAAGTGTTATGTGATTTCGAACATTTGGTTTGTTTTTAAGTTCAACTATTTAAATTGCTTAAGACTTACTAAGCTTATGAAAGCTTACTTTGAATGTTATGTTTCTCTGTTTATTTTTGTAGATCGTTGACTCTTACTATTAGCTTGGGGATCGTCAGCACTTCGTCACACTATCTACTATTGTAGTAATCATGTGATTTGGACTTAGCTTATGGCATGTATAGGATAGACTATAAATAGAATGATATTTTGACTATTGTATATAAGCCATGCGAATATGGCATCGTATGGAAGTTTACTTTTATAAGTTTTAAATTCGATCTTTGTTTGTGTCTATTAGTTATATAAATAAATGATCTTTTATTTAAGAAAAGGTTCAAAGTTTTACTGTTCTGATCCGATTTCTAATTTCTGGTAATGTCTCGTCCTATTCCGGCGATGGTTACGGGATAGGGGTGTTACATTTTATTGGTATTGAAAGATTATGAGTCAGCGATTGATTATCAATCTGGGCAAATGATTATAGTCTTTGGGGTTCTGAGCGAGAATCTTTATGTGTTTTACGATCGACAATCATGTGATTAATCTTATCAAATGATGAGTAGCTATTGGCTGAGCTAGAAACTAAATTGATGTTTAATCAGCAAATTTGTGAGGCTAGGAGGTCTGACAGTGAATTACAAGTTAAAAAGGGTACAACGTAAATTGATTTCTGATTTAGAATTTTAGATTGGAACCGGCAATCATTCGTTGTGTCGAGATAGAGTTCGTATATTGAGAAATCCAGAGATTTTACAACAATTGTGACATCTAGTACAGTGGTAATTATCTGTCCGTACGGGAAGTACTAAAAGAGTGCCAGTTTTCATTGTTCAAATGGAGACACGAGGATTATATCGTGTTACTAAAATAAACTACTGCGAGCTTGGGTATGAAGTTACTTTGTCACACTGTGTTCTAGAACTTGAAAGCAACCGAGAAAGACATTTATTGTTGGTTAAGTTTCCGTATAATTATAATGGTTATGAGATGAATATTAAGATAGCATTGTATGAATGCAGATGGTTGCAATTACTGAACTTCGTTATATCGAATCGAATTTTGATAAAAAGAACTTCGGGGTCGATGTGATTGGAAAGGAGAAATGAAAGTAATTCGTGACCGTCTAAAAGAATTTCATATTGGCAGAAAATATAAGTGGGCTTGATGCGTAAAAACATTAAATTTTCAATTAGAAAATTGAGTATTTGTGAAAGTATTATAGTGGGAATAGAATTTCTCGATTTAGCTATAAAAAGAAGTTGAGTTCGCAATTCATCGGACTGGATGAGATTATTATCAGAACTTGAGAAGAACCGTAATGTGTTTCTTATATATATGATGTGATGATACAGATAAGATCCTTTATCTATAGTATCTCTTACAGAAGTAGAAACTCAGCTTGTTATGATGTATAGCAAAGAGCAGATCCTAATCTTAGCTCATGAGATTGAAAAGTTGAGAAATCTAAGGCTATGTGAGACATTGTTAAGACTTGTGAAAGTAAGTCACTAATTTATTCTCTGTTAAGATTTTCGGGGACGAAAATCCCTAAGGGGGGAGAGTTGTAACAGCCCGTTTATAGGATTAACCGGAACAGTGGTTTCGGGGCCACCAAATCCGACGAGTAGGTTTGTAAATATTATATTTAATATTTACGAGTTAATTGTGATTTTTAAAAAAAATGTTTTTGATATTGTGATATTTGTTTTATAAGTGATTTATTAAGTTCAAGTGGTATGACCTTAAGGTCAAGTGGATTTAGGAAATGAGGTATCGGGACCTCATTTCTATAAACCGAGTCGTAAATATTTTTATAAATATTTACGGAGTGTCAAAAAGATGGTATTAAAGTTTCGTTGAAAAATTTTATCATTTCGATAGTTAATTAAGTAAAAAGGACTAAATCGCGTAAAATGTAAAAGTTGCATTCTAATTGTTTAAGTGTTTATTTTTCATGTTTTACTAAAGTAGAAGTCCCTATTTATCAATTAAACCATTACTTTATGATAGTGGAGATTAGTGGTTTGGCATATATGAAATTATGTATTATTATAAAGGACAAAAATGTAAATGGAATATTAAAATGTATTAAATAAAAATAAAACATAAAATGGCCATGCAAATTTTATTTTGGCCGAATATGGAGGAGAAAAAGAAAGCCATCGAAGCTTCCTTATTTTCGGCACTTGCACGAAGTGATTTAGGTATGTTTTGTGTTCAGTTTTTGATAATTTTTATGTTTTTGAGATCGTTGCTTCGTATTTTAGCTAGCCCGTATCTCTGATTTCAAAACTGTTAAAGTATTTGAATGTTGCCATTGTTGAATGCATGAGTATTTTGATAGTTGATGATGGAAAATAAATTATTGTTGTTGGATATACATGTTTTGTAAAGTGAATTTTGGTAAAAATGTCAATTTTGGATTAAATTGTGAATTATTGAAATTATATGGTTGAAAGTGTGAATAAATGAAAATATGGGCTGTTATGAAGTTGTAGTAAATTTGGCTTGGCATGGGTTTGGCCAAAAATTGAATGAATTTAATTTTTCGAGCTTAGGGACTAAATTGTAAAGAAGTTGAAATATCAGGGGCAAAAATATAATTTTACCATAAAATAATTTATGGGCTGTTTTAATACCATGAATATTCAGCAAAAATGCTAATTTGAATGGTTGTGTGCGAAGCATTGAGCATAATGTATTGTATTGAGATTATGCTTAAGTGAAATTATAGAATTGTGATGAAATTGCTTGGTGATATACGTGTTTAAATAATGTGAATGCAAAGAATTGGTGAAAGAGTAAATTTGTAATAAATCTGTTTGAGACAGCAGCAGTAACGTGATTTTGGAAAATCACCATAAATTGTGGGAGTTGAGTTAGAAGCTGAATAAATTATGTAATTAAATCTTACTGAGTCTATTTTCTTATAAAAGAAACCGTGTAAGCAAAAGAATTGCCGATAATGAGATATTTGAAGTGGCGTGGGATAGAGTCAAATGACTTCGGGGTCCCTTGTTCTGTTTTTAGAAAATCATTATAATTTGTACAAAAATTTTTATAAGATAAAATTTATATGCTTAGACTCCTTAATGAGTCTAGTTTCAAATGAAATCAATGAGAACATATTTTGAATTCTGTACAATGAGAAATTTGATTCGTAGTGAAGAGTGGTCAGATTAGTCAAATAGTGAAACAGGGGAAAATTTAAGAAAAATCTGGTATTGATTGGCCAAACAAAAAATTATGAAAATTTTATGGATGGAAGATATACGAGTCTATTTTCATGGAAAATTAACGGCAATTGATTTGTAGTTTCGTAGCTCCAGTTATAAATAATATAGTGACTGTTGCTCAGGAAGACAACTTGTAGTGAATTTGTGATTATGTTGTAAACATTGATAAAACTTGTTAATGAGTTGCTTATTGTTTTCTTATGAACTTACTAAGCATAAAACTTACTCCCCTTTTCTTTCCCATATTCCCTAGGGTTGCCAGGTTAGCTCAGGTTGGAGGCCGTCGGAGATATTATCACACTGTCGAGTTAACACTATTGGTGTAAGTAAATCCTAGTGTTTCGAGTCTATGGCATGTATAGGGTTTTAATGTTGAGTATGTGATATTATGATTTAGCCAAAGATGTTGGCTTGTATTGATAAAGTGTTGTAGCCATGTGAATTGGCCTATGTTGGCTAATAATGTTGTGGGCCTAAATGTTTATTCATATATATGTATGATACTATATCTTGTGATGTGGCTTATAGTATGTATGCCTAGAGATTAAAATGAGATTCATTGATGAGTTAGTAACTGATGCAAGATTTGGTGATTGGTAAATAGTTAATAATACCTCATGAATGGTTTGTGGAAATGGTTTGTGATGAGTTTTTGATGTCGCTGCAAGCGTAAATATAGTTGTCGATAATGCTATAATTTCACAAACGCCCAATTGCCAACAGCCAATTCTAGATCGCGATGATGCCTGTCCGCTTGGAGCTTCATGCGAGTTTGAGCTTTTGTCAAATTGTGTTTCAAGAGTTTCAGCAATTGGTCTCTTTCCAAGAGTTCGTGAGCTAGCTGCCCATTGGAAGAGCTACCTTCCAAATATGTAATGATGGTAAGGGGTTCACGACCATACAACGCCTGAAAAGGTGTTATGCCAGCGGATGTTTGAAACACCGTATTATACCAATACTCCGCCCAAGCTAAAAATTTCTCCCATTCACTAGGATCATCCCCCGTTATACAACATAAATACATTTCGAGGCAACGATTTAACGCTTCCGTTTGACCATCGGATTGGGGGTGGTAGGCAAAACTGAAACATAATTTTGTTCCTTGTAATTTAGCTAAGTCTGTCCAGAATGTACTCAGGAAAATACGATCTCTGTCACTCACAATAGTTCGAGGAATACCATGTAATTTAACCACTCCTTGCATAAAAACACGAGCAATATAGGCACTATCAAAATGTCAAGGTAAAGCAAAAAATGACCATACTTTGTAAGGCGATCGATGACCACTATAATAGCTTCTTTACCATTAGACCGAGGCAATCCGACAATGAAATCTATAGATATATCTTCAAATACTTGGGAAGGAATAGGAAGAGGCTGAAGCAAACCTGCTGGCGCTAAACTTTCACTCTTCATATGTTGACATTCTTGACAATTGAGGATAAAACGGCAAACATCCTGACGCATTCCTTTCCAATAAAACCTAGCAGCAAGCTGGTGAAAATTCCTTGTAATCCCCGCATGACCCCCCAACACAAAACTTTGAAATTCACTCAAAAGTAGGGTGCGCAAGGCTGTCTCGTTAGGAACTAAAACTCACTCGTGGAATAAAATTAACCCATCTCTATCATTGTAGCCGACTAAACCAGAGGCACTTTATTGTAAACCAGCTCAAAGTAATTGCATTTCGCCATCGGCAAGTGTTGCTGCACGAATTGCTTCAATAATCCCCAAAATAGGCCGAGAGAGAGCCATAAAACTAGCTAATGTTTCACGCGACAAGGCATCCACTATCGTATTTTGTTTTCCTGGACGATAGTGAATGTCGAAATCATAGCCGACCAATTTGGAGAGCCATCGTTGCTATTCTGGGGTCTGTATGGTCTGCTAGTTTAATTCGCGTAGGGCCCGTTGATCCGTAAGAATGTTAAATTTACGGCCTACCAAATATTGGTGCCATTTGCCCACCGCTTGTGTTATTGCGTACATCTCGCGAGAATAGGTCGAGGAATTTTGTAAGCGAGGGCATAATTTCTGACTAAAATAGGCTAAAGGTCAACCCTCCTTAGTGAGAACAGCCCCGATGCCGACACCTGAGGCGTCTGTTTCGACTTGAAATTCTTTATCGAACTAAGGCAGACCGAGCATCGGTGCAAAACAAAGATATGTTTTAAGGTGGTCCAGTGTCGTTTGAGTCGTAGGAGTTTACTCGAAGGGATGATCTTTTCGTAGTAAGTCCGAGATCGGAGCATCGATAGAAGCGAAACCTTTAATAAAACGTCGGTAGTACCCGGCGATATTGAGGAAACTACGGACCTCTCGTAATGTCGTGGGGGTAGGCCAATTACGTATCACCTTGATTTTAGCCGGATCAACAACTAAACCCTTCCTTGAAATGATATGTCCCAAATACTCGACTGTAGGTTGCCCAAAAGTGCATTTGCTTCACTTGGCAACAAAGCCAGTCTCCTGCAATCGTAAGAGGACTTGCCAAACATGCTCCAAGTGATCCTGCCATGAACGACTATAAACAAGTATATCATCGAGAAAGATCAATACAAATTTCTGTAAAAATAGGTGAAAAATATCATTCATCGTAGCTTGAAAAGTAGACGGAGCATAGGTCAAGCCAAAAGGCATGACGAGAAATTCGTAGTGGCCCTCGTGTGTACGAAATGTAGTTTTGTGAACATCGGCCGCTTGAACTCTAATTTGGTGGTAGCCAGCAAGCAAATCAAGCTTTGAGAAAAACTGGGAGTTGCCCAACTCGTCAAACAATTCATCGACCGTTGGAATAGGGAACTTGTCTTTGACTGTGACAGCGTTCAACGCTCGATAATCCACACAAAATCTCCACGTGCCATCCTTTTTCTTGACGAGAAGGACCGGAGAAGAAAATGAACTAGTGCTCCGTCGGATTAAGTTTTGATCCAACATCTGTTGCACTTGACGTTCGACCTCAGCTTTTTGGAAATAGGGATAACGATAGGGGCGAAATTGATGGGTTTCGTATCGGGTTGAAGATGTATGGCGTGGTCATTTTGTCAAGCAAGTGGAAGGCCCTGAGAGGGAACAAACACTGACTCAAATTCTGCCAAAAGAGCTACCATGTCGGTCGACTCAACTGAAGGTTCGACCAAGGGTATGTGTTGAAGATGCAACAGATAACACGTGGCCATGGCATTTGTTTCAAGCATCCGACGAAGAGAATGCATCTGAACTTGTTGCGAACCAAAACTAGACTCACCCAACTAATGAATGTCGACAGTGCCTTGTCAAAATTGAAACATTAATTTGGAGCAATCCATTGTTATCGGACCCATAATAGCTAGCCACGCGACCCCAAGAACCAATTCGGTACCTTCTAATGGAAGCACATAAAAGTCTGTCACAATTTTAGTCCCTTGAACATATAGGTGAAGATCCTTGATACACCCCTCGTTCTGCAGTTTTTGACCACTGCCCACCATGACTCTAAAATTGGGGGTAGAAGTAATCGGAAGTCCCAAATGCTTGGCCACGCGAGACTAAATAAAATTATGTGTACTGCCTCCATCGATTAGAATTCAAACCTGATGATCGAAAATGTTTCTCACGACTCTGATGGTATTAGGGTGAATCCCACCTGCCAAGGTATTCAAGGATACTAAGGATTGATCCGGACCAGAGTTATTGATGTCATCATTATCTGAGGCAACAAGGAGTTGTGGTGGGGGTAACGGAGCTGAAACAACTGATGTGCCTTCATCATCCAACAGAAACAGTTGAGGGTCTTTGCATTTATGCCTAGGCATATACTTTGCATCACAGTAATAACACAGCCCCTTTTCATAGCGTGCTTGAGCTTCAACCGAAGAAATACGTCGAGGGGTTGGAATAGTAGAAATTGTCGGATTGGGTTGATCTACTGGAGGGGGACGGCCTGGTTGAAACTTAGGCCCAGGAATAGCCAGATTGGGAGTGGGTAATAACGGTGGTGGCTTGTTGAAGAAGGCCCGACCCAATTGACGTCGATCGTGTAAACAAGCTTCCTGAAATCGAGCAAGTGCCTGAACCTCGATCATGGAAGAAGGACGATGGCTGAGCACCTCATGCTTGATATCTGTCCACAAGCCTGATATAAAGCAATCCGTTAAAAACTCATCAGATAAATTATGAGTACGCAAAGCTAAATCTTGAACCGAGATTGATAATCCTCCACTGTCGTTGTTTGAGTCAGTTTGGATAATTGTCCTGCTGGTGATTCAATTTCCAGAACAGTGAATTGCTTTCTAATCGAGTTAACCAAGTGATTCCACCCAGCCAGTTTTCGTTGGTGTTGCATCCACCGGAACCATTTCTTCACCGTGCCATCCATCCGGAAAAAAGTCATGGTGACGCGATGATGGTCCTCCGTGCCGTAGAACTCAAAGAAACCATGGGCCGATGCTAACCATTCGTCGGATCTTTCCCGTAAACAAAGGAAGTTCCACTTGGACAGGCTTGGGAGCAAAGGGAAAAACATCATCTGAATCAGCGCAGACCTTTGCCTTTCCCGCACCGCACTAGTATCGACGGTGTCGTCGCCTCCTCGTGATATAGGCGAGATGGCGTGTAACTGATTGGCCATGTCCTGAAGTGTGAGATGGGTAGTTGTGTTCCATTGTTCCTGAGTCGTAACATGATTCTATAACGAGGCGAGAACCTTGTGATGGTGAGCTGTAGTGTATTGAAGGGCTTTAATGGATTCAGAATGGTTCACCATGAAGAAGTTCAATGAAAGCACCAATTTTTATGAATAGATTTGGAAGAAGAATAGTGCAGGAATTGAGAGAATTAGATGAGGAAGAAGGGAGCTTAGATTTCAAGGAAAGAGTAAATTCAAGGTTTTTCTTATATCCCTTCGGATTACACATGCATCTTATTTATAGTTTGTTCCCTAGGATAGGACAAAATCTATTAGGGAGGTTGGGATTCTTCTTTCCCTCTTGCTCCTGCGTGGTTCCACTTGGCCTGGTTCATCCGCCTGTCCTGTATTATTGGTAGCAGCTGTGACATTTTACCCCCTTTTTGATCATGCGATCCCTTTCCCAAGCATCTCCTTCCAAGAAAGTTTTGCCATCGGGGACAGCCTATCAACCATCTTCATATCTGAGTCTGAATTTGGATATTTAAAATGAACTTTCTTCATGTTGTGATCACCGGCGAAGCCAGCGTCGCCATCAGGAAACTCTCCAAGAGAAACACTACCAGCCATTATAAAGTGATTAAGGCCAAAAAACTAAATCCACCTATATATTTTTCAATACATTAAAAATTTGTAACTATTTATTAAATACTAAAAGCTTACCATAATTAAATATATTTTAATTATACCTAAATGGCATTTATTTACACTAATTGACTAGATTCCTTACTAAAATAGTAATGTTATTATATGTGATTAATGTTTTTTTCCATAAAACCAATAAACCATCTTTAACTAAGATTATTTTAATTTTGATTATGATTTTCCATAATAATTAATTACTTTTTAACTAATTCAAAATCTATTATGCCAAATCATTGATTGATAATTAGTCAAATTAATTAAAGTTCATATATTTTATTCCTATTTTAATAACATAACTACACTTTTTTCTTTTGTATTGACTTTTAATATCATATGCTTTTGCATGTGGTTTTACATAATACCTAAAAATAAGAAAATTCAATTTTGAAATTATCAATTTTCAATAATTTGAAACCTGCTAAAAATTATGAAGTAAATCAAATAGTCAAAACAATTTTAAGAAAAGAAAAGAAACAGTAAAAAAAATTAAAAATTAAGCAAATTGGTCCCTCTAAAAAAATTAGAGCAATTTAATCCATGTCAATTTTGAAAGTGAGTAACTAAGAACAATTAACCATATCATTAATGTTTTCCATCAATTTTACATGATTTTGATTGTTATAGTAATAAACTTAGGCCTCAAAGTTTACACATTCTGTCATTTTGGTCCCAATTTAACAAATTTATCCAACAACATTTGTGTAAATGTACAAATGTTGAGGCTGAATTTGTTGAATTTTTTAGAATTAAGGCCAAGTTGACAAACTATATAAATATTAAAGGTTAAATTGTTATTATACTAATCAAAATTATGTACAATTGATGGAAAATATTAACGCCATGATTAATTGTCTTTAGTTGCTCACTTTAAAAATTGACAATGACTAAATTGCTTCCATTTTTTTGAGAGAGACTAATTGACTGCGTCTCGGCATGCGTGCATCAGGCTATGAATCAACACAAATAAGAATAATAATCTAGCAGTATATTGCAAGTGTGACAAGTCGAGTTGTAATATTTATAGTGTTATAATGGAACAACTGAGTATTCCAAAGATCGAACCCAAGAGAGTTCGAGGGCAAAGTGATTCCTAAGCAACAAGCATGCAACCAAGAAGTCTAGCAAACTACTTGTTAAGTGCTATATTACAACAATTCAAAATCGAGGTTAAATTACATTAATTGGCTACCTAACACTAAAAAGAATGAAATTGTGAAATAGTCAAAATTAAGCAATTAGCAATTCAATGAGTAAGAATAGTTGGTTTACTTCCATGTTGTTGATTAGTCTTTGGATCAGCGATCTAAAAAGCTTAACTTCTAATTGGCTCAATTTTACCTCTCGGTCACCATTTTATCAAGTTAGACGATTTAGTCCAATTTATCTATCACCCTTACCAAGCTAACTCAAAATAACCAAATTGGTGCTGAATAGAATCTCCTCTTGGTCTCACCTATCTATATTTTCCCCTAGAGGCACCAATTTTAGATTATGAAGTTTATTCGATTTAGTATAATTTTTACAATTTAGTTAATATACCAAAAACTAACCAAGCAACATTTCCATCAACCAACCACCATAGATTTAGTTACCTAACACCATTTTCATACAAAAAATAACCTAACACACATTCAAATCATACCTTCAATTAAATAAAAAAATAGGGTTGGAGAAAGCTTAGAGATTTCTTGGTGATTCATTAGAGAAGATGACGGTGTCAACAATGGAGGTGAAAAATACCAATAAATTCCAGATTTTTAACTAAGAAAAAGGAAATAAAGTTAAGCTATATTAAAAGCTATGGATTAAAATGAAAATACAAAGAAATCTTGAGTACAAATGTAAATAACACCAATCTACAGTAGAAACTAACTAAACTCAGAACAAAAAAAAACCCTTAACCTAATGGAGAAGAAGACATCTCCTTAAGCTAAAAAGATGATGAGAAAGTAAGGAACATAGTTGGTTCCTTTAAAGTTATCAGTCAAAAGTCTTTTTACATCTAAATACAACCCAAATTTTGGACAAAAGTGCCCTTAGAAGCTACATTTTGATTGGAGTTGGTGTTGGACAAAAACTACCCATGTAGTAAATTTCCCACTTGTTAGGCTTTGGTGTCGTGAAACCCAAAATAGTAGCTAATGGATCTTTAGGGTCTCATTGTCATGACACCCACTCCTTAGTGTCACGACATTACTGAAGTCGGCCTCAATTTCTTCACTTCAACACCTTCAGGTATATCATGACTTTGGAGGCTCAATATTGTGATGTTGGCTTAATGTCATAACATCCATCCCTCGTTATATAACTCCCACAAAAGTATGCTCAATGTTGATTTGTGTTGAAGTTTTACATCCTCAAGGTGAAAGGTCTTAGTGCTGCAACTTCTGCGTTGTGACACATTGTCAATATCATGATAATAGTAATAATATTTTAATATTTAGGATAATAATAATATTTTAAATGAAAATTAATTTTAAATATGGAGGATTTTTCTAAAGGGTTAAATGGTGATTTGCCCCCTAAATTATCCCTCATTCCTAAATGTGGTACCTGTGGTTTTTTTTCTCAATTTGGTACCTATGGTTTGATATCGTTAAAGAACTTACCCCAAACTGTTACGAAATTTAATGTGGCAATCTAGGGCCATTCAACGCTTTACACGTGTCATTTTAAAATAATTACTCGATTTTTTCCTTTTATATTGGTTGGTTATAGAGCTATAATGCACTTTAGTCTTTTAGTGTCAAGGAATGTAATAAAGGATGGCTTAATTTTCGCATATGGTAATACATCTTTGTTTCAATGATAAAACACTTAAGAAAAAAATGGTGTGTTACATGTCTATATAGAGTATAAGGTAGACAAACCTTAGTTTGCAAACCATGTTCCAATAAATAAAGATGTTGGGAAAGTTGGGCAATCATGTGAGGCATCTAATACTAGTGGTTTACAAATTTTTTTTGTTGGTGAGGCATTTAATACTAGTGTGTCCCATACTATGAAAAATTATGAGGAGGATGGTTTGATTAATATGGAAATATGTGAGTAAAAATGATAAGGATAAAACAAAGGGTTTTAGAGAGTTTAAAATAAATAGTGATAATGAGAGTGGGATGGATCGTGAATGTGATTCTTCATTTGACAATGATTATTTGAGTTTTATTTTTTCTTAACAATAAGGTTACAAGAGTGAAGATAAGGAGATAAGGGAGATAGGAGAAAAACATGTTCAGATCAAGAAAAAGAAAATTAAGAAGACTATGTCAAATAATGATGTAGAGAAAAAGGTCAGTTTTGATGTCGAGTTCAAAGGGGTGAATTGTGAAGCTAGTCAGTCTAGTGGTAGCATGGGGAAGGAACACTCTTATAGGAATGTTGGGAAAATAAATCTAGTGGTTCTATGATATATTATATTAATATCTCAAATATAGGAAATTATGAGAGTGATGATGATGGAAATCTCTACAAGAAAAGTAAAAAGGTATTTTTTTATCCTTCAAATCTAATACAACATTTGTAGCTTGGAATGATATTTGAGAGTCCAAAATAGTTCAAAGATGTTCTAGCAAACTCAAGCAAAGTATGCTATCTCAAAGAGGTCTGATTATATGTTAAGCAAGAATGAAAAAGATAGGACAAAATCTAAATGTAAGGGTATTAGGTGTCCTTTTGTGGCATATGTTGTCACGCTCCATCATCTTTTATGTGCCAAAATTTAAGGGAAGTTAGGATTAAATTAAATGGATTGGCAAAATTTTAGGCTCCATTGGGAATTTTAGAAATTTTAGTGGCTGAATTATGTTTAGTTGGATCCCAAATCTGGTTTAGTTAGTTTGAAACTGGCTACCTCCCTAGTGGGAGACAAAATAATTAGTAATTAATGACTATAATGGACTAAAGAGACTGTGCAAACTTTGAATATATATGTGTGTGGAGAGGAAAGAGTTCTACTGAATTAACTTGTAATCTCACTTTTGTTTGCAACGTCTTCTTCGATTACTCCAAAAAGGAAGAAAAAGAAATGTAAGAAGGCTTTGCATGAGGAAGTAAACATGAGATTCAAGAGTTAAGTATTCGAAACAGAAATGTGATGATGAATTGGTAAGGTATGAAACTCATAGTGTATAATTAGCATGAAATGGTATGAGAATTTGATAGTAATGAATAACTTATAGTCATGTTAACATTTTTGGTATGACTTGTTGTGAAATGATGTCAATTGTGACATATTGGTATGAGTTGGTATTGTTTGATCTATCATTCAATTGATATTTTGAGTATGTTTTGATATGGTATGGTTCAAATGATGGAGTAAAATGGTAACATATGTTTAGAATGAGTAGTGATGTATGTTTGAATTATTGTGAATTCATAAGTTTAAATGATATGCCTAAGTGTCTAATTAATGCATACTAGTTTGATGGCTATGAGATGGTACAATGGATGTTTTTTATATGTTTTGAATTGGTTTTATGTAGGATATATTTTTGCATTATGTATCAATTGTGCTAATGGTTTGGCTTGGCATAAAATAAGTACCAAAATGGCTTTAAATGTACAAAAAAATAGAGTCCACATCGATACGAGAAACTCTCATCGTCACAATGTCAACCAACATTTTGTGACGTTCTGATGTTGAGTGGTTGAGCATCGCAATGTGACAAACTATTTGGCGACATCACAATGTTGGCCATGGATTTTCAAAACTTTGCAATTTGGTCCTAATTCCAGCTTGGGTCAACAATAAAGCTTTCGTAAGCTCAATTAAGGTTTGAATTTAGTTGTGAATTGTATTATAAATGTGTTTAAGTCATAAATGTTTTTTTGATTGATGTATTTATTGTACTCTATCAGAAGTTACTACGGAAACTCAAACCCAATGATCGGGTCAAGCAAGGGGTGTTAAAACATGCAACTACTAAATGTGAATTAAACAATTGATGTTCCTTACAGACATAAGTTTTGGGACAAGTCACTCTAAATTTAATTACCACCCATAAAATACATTAATATAACCATCAAGCAAAATAATAATGCAATATTGTACATGGAAGCTTCTTTTTTTAGTCTTCATTAGCTTATCTTCAAACACTTTCGAGCTTTCTCTCTCAAACTTAACTTTCTTGCAATTCAAAATTACTTGTGCAATCCTTAATTTTCTATTCTCCCTTGAACGATATATTATTTTCAATTCATGAATCAAACTCCTAAAGGTATCTTCTCTTACCTCAAACAACATATTATTTTCAATTCATGAATCTAACTCTTGAAGTTATCTTGTCTTGCGCATTCGTCCTTAGTGTTTGAATCAATCCAATTGAAAAATCCACATCCACCTTTCTTTTATACACAAATCAATAACAAAATGACAGAATTTAAATTTTATAATTCCAAAACCTAATTTCTTTCACTTTGCAAAAATGGAGAAAACCTCATATCAACTATCAACATACTCAAATTTTTTGGCTTACATTTTATTAAAAAAATAAAATATGAAAAAAATCAATTATCTCTTTTAAATCGAAAAAATCAAATAATCATTTCCAAAGGTTTCTTTGAAAAATCAAAATAATAACCTCAAAATACATAGAACAATCATAAAATTTATTCCTTTTACTTGATGGAGTTTTGGAGGTAAAAATCTCAACCCTAAATCAAAAATGAAAAAAATATTTCTTCAACGTCTCCTTCCTTTTGAGTTTGATGAGAATACCAACATCTTGAGCAATGTAGGGCTTCTCAACTATTAGTTCAACTCAACTCAAGGAGACAAAAAAGAAGAGCACAAGAATTAATGGTAAAAAAAAACCCAAGATGAACCCTAAACAAATACCACTATATAAATATGAGAAGAAGAAGAAGAAGAAGAAGAAGAAGAAGAAGAAGAAGAAGAAGAAGAAGAAGAAGAAGAAGAAGAAGAAGAAGAAGAAGAAGAAGAAGATACTAAAAAAAAGAACTAATTAAATATACAAGTGAAAAATAAAAGAAAATATGAAGGAAAATTTTAGGGAATTATGACATGTGTCAGGCGTGACTAGCCTTGGACTACCATGTCAAATTTCGTAATAGTTTGGGGTACGTTGTTTGAAAAAATCAAACCACAGGTATCAAATTAAGACATAAATCCACAAGCAACATATTTAGGAATGAAGAATAGTTCAAAGGGCAAATCACCATTAGTAGCCTAAAAAAGTATAAACTAAATGAAGTTATTTGTATTTTACATATTAAATATGACTATGTTTAAATTAATAACATCAAATTATGGCACACTCACTATATGAGTGGATATCTGATGGTCACTAAATTAACTATAAATACAACAAAGGCAAGCGCACCTATCGAACAATAGTATAGCTACGGTGAGTAAAGATACCATATCCACGGGGACTAAAAGTATTAGTAATTATTATTTTCTTATTATTTAGATGACAAATAGGAGTGGTGTGTTTTAATCTGAAATTTACTAAACTAATTTAACTAAGACTGCAACAGAGAACGAATCAGGAATATAATCAAAAGATAACCAACGAGAGAGACATTACCCAGGTAAGAATCCACCTAGACTTTTTATATTATTATGAATCTGAATTAAACGATTTATTCACTTGTTGTCTTGATCCGTAAAAATCCCTAAATTATGTTAATATCACTTTCAATAGTAAGAACAACTAACTCTAGGTTGGTTAATTGAAATCTCTTCCTAATTAAAACCTCTATCGTCACATTAACTCGATCTATGGATCTCTATTAGATTTGACTCTAATCCAGTAGATTTGTGTCACCTTATTTCTAGGATTGCATGCAACTCCACTCAATTATGCTAGATCTACTCTTAAATAGGGACTTTTTCTCCACTGAATTAAGCACATTAAACATGAATTAATATCCCAGAAATATTAAAACAAGAAATTAACAAACATAATTGAGAACAAGAATCAAGTATTTATCATGTAAATCAGACATCAAATAATAAAATTCGTCATAGGTTTCATCTTCCCTAGGTATCTAAGAGAGTAGTTCATAATCCTAAATGAAACCATCTCAAAGTTAGAAAAACCACAAGACATAAAGAAACTCAATAAAACTTCCAAAGAGATTAAAAGGAGATCTTCAATCTTGATGAAGACCCACTTTCGAGTTGGCTTTAATGGTGTTCTTCGAGTGTTTTCTTCAATCTTCTCTAATGGCTCCTTTATCTCTTCTTCTAATTGGTATTTATAGACTTTAAAATGCTCAAAAAGCCTAAAAATTTCATTTTTTTGCGTGTTTGGGAAGCAATGTGTGAAATTGACATGGGCTGGCACATGGGCATGTATCTAGCTCGTGTGGAAATGCCCAGGTCATGTGGCTCCTGAAAACAACTCTATTTATCCAATTTTAGCTTGTTTTCTCTCTTTTCACTCTCAAATGCTCTCCTAAGTATAGACAAATGAATTTAAATGATTAGGAGCATCAAATTCACTAATTTTCATAATTAATCATCCAAAAATGCATTAAAAATGAGATTAAAATATGTTACTTTTATAACTTATCAAATTTCCAGCACTTAAGCGTTTGCTTGTCCTCAAGCAAAATCCTCTACTCTCATTAAATTAATCTTTCTCAACTTGTAATTCTCATCAATAATGTTTCAAAATAATTCGCAAATAATCATGCTTTAACAATTCAACTAAAAGGGCACTAAAGGTTAAAACAATCCAAGTCGAAATTTATAAAGTACGAAAACATAAGTATCTCCCCTTATTTAAGTAATTACTTTTAATTCAAAATTTATAAGAATTGACATCCTCACTAAAGATTCACTTAAATCACTCAAAGTGTTTAAGGTTCAAGAATAAACACTTAATAGTCAAATAAGAAATGTCATTACATAGGCTTGCATGAAAATCAAATCTCTACCACTATAAAATGATATGATACACAAATCAAAAGGTATTTAAGAGGTTGTAATGGGGCTTAGGTTAAGGGTGTGGAGAAAGGCCAGAAAAGTTAGTTATAATCGAGATCAATTTGATAAATTACCAAACTAGAAAAAAAATAAACAAATGTTGAATTAAAAACAAGTGCATAAATTAAGAACTATTCAAGAACAAAAGCGTGCTTCTTCTCAAAATATGAATTTAACCGTTCAAGCTCAATCAACAAATAAAAGTAATTAATAATTAATATTTTTTTTATTTTTAGATATTTTTTCTTTCTTTTTTTTTATAAGAACATTAAGAAATAATTTAGCAAATCAACCAGAAGATCATAACTAGGCAACTAACCAAATCAAATCTCGACAAAAAGGGAGTCAATAAAACGGGAAAAAGTCTCAACGAAAAAATGAGTTATGGGTTAACATTAATGGGTAAATCAAGAAACATTGTGTTAGGCTCAACGAGGTTCACTAAGGGTTAATTAAAAAGGTAGGCTTTTTATGGGATAAGTGGGTTAAAACCTAAGTGCCTTTATCATCTCAGTATACCAAATCAAAGGTGTGGTCTCGACATGTATAATCGAAGCAAATTCTATAATAACAAATCAAATTGACACACTTATAACCAATAATAAAATGAGCAAGAAAAATGTATGCTCTAAAGGCTCAAAATCTCACAAAAAATCATGGTTTTTTATGTCAAACTTGCAAATCTCAAACTTCAAGATAATACTTCAATTTAGGGAGACAACATAAAATTTTTTAATTTTGAAAAATAACTTATCATGCTTGATTCTCTCATGTCTTAAAGTTTAAATCAACCAAAGCACAAATATCTACAAATTAATCCAAAACAAATCAACAAAAATCCCAAATCGACAAAAATTCATTCTAATGGAAGTATGAGAAAGTTACTAAAGCATAAGAAATAATTCATGGATTTTCTAATAATTATATAAATAACTTCCTCACACTTAAGATGTACATTGTCCTCAATGTACAAATAGATATAAACACAGAATAAGCAGAATATCATAAGAGAGGAAGAAAACTGAAACTGTCGTGAATATGGATGAATTTGCCACAATAGTGAAAACCGAAATGGTGGGCAATTGAAAGTGTAGTGCATGGTTCCGAGCAAACTAATAAGAAAATAAACACAAATAGTGAAGAAGATTAAAAGGTTACAACTCAATTAGAAATAACGATCAAAATAAAAATATAGTTTAAAAGATAATAAATGAAATAAGTTTAAGAAAATAAAAATAAAACAACAAAAAAAATAAACATAAAAAGAAAAATAAAACTAAAAAGAAAATAAATAAACTCAATGATCCTCATTGCCAGAGACATCAGTATCGTGAGTCACCGGTGTTGAAGACGATATATGGAGGTGCTGACAGATCTACTACAAAGTCGCGTCAATATTGTAGAACTTCTGAACATAGTGCTGTTCGAATCGAGTGAACCACTCGGAGAGGTCCGCTAAAGTGGCAGCAGAAGTAGCAAGATGGTAACTCTAATGTGGATGATGAGGTGGATCCACGTGATGGAAGGGGACATCATCAGTGAAGTCATCGAGCTTATCCTAAGGGTCAGAATGAGATAATCAGTACTGAGGAAGATCCACTCTACGAATTCATTCAATCATCCTCATATGGCTCATGCTTGATAATCCTTGTGGAGACATCTGGCCTACTAGAGTAAGTGAGGAAGACTACTCCGATATGTCGAGGAGACTGAAGTGTCATGCGAGTCGAGTCACATAAGGGCCTAAATAGCGAGGGCGATGAAATAAGCAAGATCAAAGGTACACCTCATGGCCATACTTCATAGAAAATAAGCATCAGTGGTACCGACGACTCTGGTGCTTTCCCTCTGATCGGTCAATGTGTGGGCCAAGATGGCATGAATATATCTCAAAGCTGGAGGTAGTGAAGTCGCCTTCGATCGACTCACGTCATAAGGCATCGTACTCGTCGTGAGGTCTACCCAGAAAAAAGATGGCGAGTAGTGGATGTACCAGTATAGTTGGAGTAAACCCTCAGCACCCATGAACTCTGTAGTATAGAGTCCCAATGTACCGCCGAACTCTGAGACACTCAAATGTTGCGCCATGCCTCCGAGTCTAAAGGTAATAGTGCCTAGCTCGTCATGGGTCGTCATCACCTGCTGTAGGAGAAATGCCAAACAAAATTCCAAAGTCAGCTCCATATATGTGGCCTCAAAGATGGAAAAGAACTAATCCCAAGGAGTTGTGGCAATGATGGCTCGAACACTATTAGCTATGTGGACCTGCTCTAAAGTAGCCCAACCAATGCAACGGTCTAATCCTAGTGGCCTATGTCAAAAAAGCTGATATAAGTCCTCTTGGGGACCATGCGAAAATCGGAGATAGGGGTGGCATGCATCGGCGGAGCGCCCGAAGAAGAAGTTACGCCTGAAGTATTCCATTTTTTTTAAATGGGGACAACAACCTTAGATTTGTTGCGTGTGTTTGTCATTATGTCCCTGCAAGAAAAATAGAATAACCATATAATAACATCACAAGAAGCAAATGGACAAATCATATAGTATGGGCAATTCAACAACCTCTTCATTAAAAGTCGCATTCAAACTAAATAAATTGACGAATAATGAAGTCGACATTGAACATAACATAAACAAAAATTGGAAAAACAATCTCAAAAGAAATAAAACCTAAAAATAAAAAGAATCAATAAAGGACAGTACGAAAAAGAATCCTAAATTGGAATAACAATAACGGTGAAAATACTAAGAAATAAAATAATAAATGATAATAATAATAATAATAAACAAAACAAAACTTTAACATAATAGAACAATAAGTCATCAACTACTAATATAACAATAGAAATACCAAAATGATTCATAACAAGAATAAGACTAACTAATAAGAAGAAGAAATGAAAATAATAGAACAAACCAAACTAAATGGAGCAACTAATTTAAATCACCAAAACATAACTCCATAATTAAATAGCGAAACAAAAAAATAAAAATAAAAGTAATAAACATAATAATAATAATAACAAATAGAAAGAATAATAAGAAAACAAAGCATAATAAATATAATAAAATCAATAAGAATAATAATAAATAAATATAAAAAATAATAATAAGGAAAAAGGTAAAAAGGAAATGACTAACGAAGGCCGATGATGGTAATGACGGGACGAGTGTTGAGGGTTCGGTGTTCGGCGTGAGGGAGAAAGGAGTGATGTAAAGAACAGGAGAGTGTCGGAAGGGGCTGGCTGGTTTGTGCATGGCTCAACGAGGAAGAAAAAGGAAAGAAGGGGGTCAAGGTGGACAGTGAGGCTGGTGTGTGCGGAAAAAGGGGGTAAGGAAGCGTGTTCAATGAAGAAGGGTGACGAGGCTTAGGGTAGGGTTGTGGCTAGGGAAAGGCCAATGAAGGGAGAAGATGTGGGGTTTTGGGAAAAGAAATGGAAGGGAAAGAAAGAAAGGGGGAAGGAGACACAAGTAGGGGGAGGGAGGTTAAAGTCGAGGCAAGATGGTGGTTCAACGAGGTGAGGGACGGTCGGGGTGGCAAGAGTTTTAAAGGAGGGGATTGACGGAGTGAGGCCTTTGGGGTAGAAAGAAGTTAAACACAAAAGAAATGGGGATTAGGTTTTGAGGGTTAAAAGGGTGACACGGTCATGTGAGGCCCATGTGGACTCTTCTCAGCCCATGTGCAATTAAAAAGACCAACCCAATTTTCACAAGGCCTCGGGCACGCCCGTGTGTCCAAGTCGTGTGTGATTTGCTTCGTTTCTCTCATGCTCATGTACGAGGCAGTGTGGGTCTCATGGTCTCACACACATCCATGTGTCCCGGCCATGTCCCTTGCCTATGTAACTCTCTAACTTGAATTAAAATTTAAAAATTAGCTCTAGGCCGTGTGGACCATTTAGGCCGTGTAACCTTTAAAAATTTGAAAAATTAAGTCCCAGGACTCACGCGGTCGAGGACACACTCGTGTCTCCATTCCATGTGTCTCACATGGCCATATTTTTACACCGTGTAACTCTCTTTCGATTGCTCTCTTATGCACTCGGCCTATGACATGCCTGTGTGTCCAAGCCGTGTGACTCACTGTCGATTCCCTTATTGTGCACACAGCTTGGGGACATGCTTGTGTGTCCAAGCTCTGTGGGTGAAAAATAATTTTTCTAATATTTTAATATTTTAGTTTAATTAAATTTAAAAATAACATGAAATAAAATTAAAATAAAAGTAGAAGTTAAATACTCGGGTTACCTCCCGAGAAGCGCTTATTTAAAGTCTAAGTTGGACTTACCTTGTGTATGGATATGGTGGTTTTCGGAGCCGAAGCTCCTCTCTATCATTTCTAAATTAGTCACCACTATAAAATTTGAGTTGATGTCCGTTTACCTTGAATGTTTCATATGCTGAATGTGTTACTTCTATTGTATTGTATGAGAAAATCCCACAAATAGACCATTCTATCTTAATTTCAGCTTTTCAAGAAACAATTTGAGCTTTGAATTGTATAAAAGGACACGATCCCCAACTATGAATTGTTTGGGCTACTTCAAATGAGCGTCGTGGCGTCGCTTTGTCGCTTCTTTATATGGTCTCAAGTTCTTGTAAACATTAGCTCACCACTCGTCTAACTCATTTAGCTGCAACAATTTCTTCTCACCTGCAAGTTTAGGGTCGTAGTTTAGAAATTTTATTGCCCAGAATGCTTTGTGTTCGAGTTCAAGCGATAAATGACAAGTTTTTCCATATACAAGTCTATAAGGAGATGTTCCTATTGGTTTTTTATACGCAGTCCTATAAGCCCATAAAGCGTCATCTACTTTTAACACCTAATCCTTTCTATTTTACAGTTTTTTCTAGGATACGTTTGAGTTTTCGATTTGCAACTTCGACTTGACCACTTGTTTGAGAGTGATAAAAGGTAGTTGTTCTATGATGCACCCTATAGTTCTTAAGGACCTTATCAAATTGAGCGTTAAAAAAATGTGTACCCCTATCACTAATAATCGCTCTAGGTGTTCGAAATAAAAAAAATAGCTTCTTAAGAAATTGAACTACCACTCTAGCATCATTAGTAGGTAAAGCTTGAGCTTCTACCCATTTGACATATAATCAACTGCTACTAGTATGTATTTATTACCAAAAGAGCTAGGAAATGGTCCCATGAAATCAATGCCACAAATGCAAAAAATTTCACATGAAAGCATATATGTTTGAGGCATTTCATCACTATAGAAATATTACCTGTTCTCTGGCATCTATCACAAGAAGTAACATACGTGTTAGCGTCCTTAAACAGTGTGGGCTAATAAAAACGTTATTTAAGTGTTTTATGTGCTATCCTAATCTCATTGTAATGTCCTCCTGTCGGTCATTACCGGCAGTGTTCTAAGATTTTATTCACTTCTAATTTTGTAACACACCTTCGAATTACTTGATCTGCACATACATGAAAAAGAAAAGGGTCCTCCCAAAAATAATTTTTCAGATCAACAAATAATCGCTTATTTTGATGCTACTTCAACCCTTTTGGTAAGATGTTAGCAGCCAAGTAATTCACAATATCCGTAAACCTTGGGACTTTAGAATCGGTTACAACCAAGAGTGGTTCTTTAGGAAACGAGTCATTTATCTCGTTCTCATTGAGCTCTTTGAAATAGGGATTCTCTAGTCTTGAAAGGTAATCTGGTGCAAGATTTTCAACTCCCTTCTTATCTTGGATTTCCAAATTGAAATCCTGCAATAATAAAATCCACATTATAAGTTGAGGTTTTGCATTCGGTTTTGTTAGAAGATAGCGAAGAACAGAATGGTCAGTGTAAACAACAACTTTAGACAATATTAAATATGGTTTAAATTTATCGAATGCAAAAACTACAGCTAGCAATTCTTTTTCTGTAGTAGTATAATTTTCTTGTGCATCTGTCAAAATCTTACTAGCATAATAGATTGGCTGAAAATGCTTGTCTCTTCACTGCCCAAGAACTGCACCTACTACAAAATCACTCACATCACACATTAGTTCAAAGGGTAAATTCCAATTAGGTGCAACCATAATCGGGGCATTAATTAATTTTTCCTAGTACTAAATGCTTTTAAGCATTCCTGACTAAAATCGAATGGCACATCTTTTTCTAGCAAATTAGTTAAAGGCTTAGCTATTTTAGGGAAATATTTGATAAACCTTATATAGAACCCAGCATGTCTTAAAAAGCTTCGAATAACCTTAACTGGATTAGGGGGAGATAGTTTTTTTATGGTTTCAATATTCACTCTATCAACCTCAATCCCTTTACTAGAAATTTTATGACCCAACATAATCCCTTCTTGAACCATAAAATGACATTTTTCCAATTAAGCACAAGGTTTGTTTCCTCACATCTTATTAAAACTTGTTTTAAATTTTCAAGACAAAGATGGAAAGAATTACCAAATACCGAGAAGTCATCCATAAATACCTCTGTAATGTCTTCTACAAGTTCATCAAAAATGGCTAACATGCAACGCTGAAAGGTAGTAGGAGGGTTACATAATCCAAAAGGCATTTTTACTAAGCAAACGTACCATATGGACATGTAAATCTCATTTTTTTTCTTGATCTTCAAGAGCTATCGGGATTTGAAAGTAGCCAAAAAGTTCATTTAGGAAGCAATAATACATGTGACTAGATAATCTCTCCAACATCTGATCTATGAATGGTAGAAGAAAATGGTATTTCCTCGTGGCGTCATTCAACTTCCAATAGTCAATACAAACTCTCCATCTTGTGACTTTTCTCGTTGAAATCAACTCGTTCTTCTCATTGGCCACAACAGTCATGCCTCCTTTCTTAGAAACAACCTGCACAAGACTCACCCAAGTACTATAAGAAATAGGGTAAATAACTCCATCATCTAAAAGTTTAATTACCTCTGCGTTAACAACTTCCTTCATGTTAGGATTTAACCTTCTTTAAGCTTGTACACATGGTTTGTACTCATCTTCCATTAAAATTTTATGGGTGCAAAAAGGATTAACCCTCTAATGTTAGAAATCTTTTAGGCTATAGCTCTTTTAGGTTCCTTCAGCACTTGCAATAACTCATCTTTCTTATTTGGCTTTAAATTTGAAGGAATAATTACTGGTAATGTAGAATTGTTTCCAAGAAAGGCATACTCTAGGTGATTTGGTAATTGCTTCAGTTCCAATTTGGAAGGTTCTTCAATAGAGGGTTTTAATTTTTATTCCTTGTTTACCTCAATTTCCTTATAATTTTTTTTGTTTCAGTGAAGACTCATTGGAGTCTAAATCAATTTTTGTCTCACTTATCAGAGTATTATCTCCATCTACCTCCTCTCCTTGAATAAGACATAGTTCTAACATGTCCTTATGAACGATTTCCTACGATAAATCTTGAATAACATGATCAATAAAGTCAATAAAACAACAAGAATCATCTTGTTCTCTAGAGAATCGCATGGCATCATAGATTTTTAAAATAATCTCTTCATCATCTACCCTAAGCACAAGTTTACCATCACCCACATCAATGATAGCCCTAGCATTGGCTAAAAAAAGGTGACCTAAAATTAAAGGCACCCCAACATCCTAATCCATGTCAAGCTAGGGAATATGAATTTATCTACTTTTACAAGTACATTTTCAATAATTCCCCTAAGATATTTAATAGATCTATCAGCCAAATGAATACTTGTCCTAGTAGGTTTTGGTTCCCCAAGACCAAGTTGCTTGAACATTTTATAAGGCATCAAATTAATGCTAGCACCCAAATTAGCTAATGCTTTTTCAATGTTTAAACTACAAATAAAATAGGGAATAGTAAAACTTCCTGGATCTTTCAGCTTAGTTGGCAATTTATTTTGGAGAATAGCTAAACATTTCTCATTGAGTTCTATAGTGGACAGCTCTTCAAACTTCCTTTTATTTGTTAATAGCTCCTTCAAAAATTTTGCATATGTGGGCATATGTGAAATAGCTTCAACAAAAGGTAAGTTAATATGTAATGGTTTAAAAAGTTCAAGAAATTTACCAAATTGTTCATCCATGCAGTCTTTCTTCAACTTTGTCGGATATGTGATCGGTGGTTTATATTCTTTAAGCATTGGTGTCTGAATTTCTTTAGGTTTTATCCCCTCATCATTTACCTTATCAGGTTCCTGTTGCAGCTTCTTTTTAGGTTCAACCAACACTTTCTCATTCCTTAATGTAACTGTCTTCACATGCTCTTTTGGGTTGGGTTCGGTGTTACTAAGTAAACTACCTTGCTACCTTCTAAAACCAATTTAGCAAGCTATCCAATTTGATTTTTGAGCCTATGAATTAATGCTTGCTTATTTTTCAAAGTTGTCTCGGTGTTTTGAAAACGAGTCTTTGACAACGAAATAAGTTTTGCCAACATCTCTTAAAGGTTCAGCTTCTTTTCTTGCTGATAAGGTTGTTGAAAGCCCGAGGGTTTGTGATCTTTGGTTTCCTTGACCACCGCATGAGAAATTTGGGTGGTTCCCCCAATGTGCATTATAGTTATTACTATAAAGTTTATTTTGAGGTCTAGAATTATTACCCATATAATTTATTTGCTTATTCTCCATACTAGGACCAAAGGGTAAATATTCTGAATTATTTATTCCACCTTCATTTTCATCTAATTGCATCATCGGATTTACCTGCGTAGAAAGATACAAACCATCAATTTTTTTATTTAATATTTCTACTTGGTTCGATAACATTGTGATTGCATCTAAATTAAAGACACCAGCTACTTTTATCGGCCTTGTTCTCATGACTTGCCACTGATAATTATTCAATGTCATCTCCTCAATAAATTTATAAGCCGCTTCGGGTGTTTTATTATGCAGAGTTCCACCAACTGCTGCGCCGATTAATTATCTAGTTAAGGGATTCAAACCGTTATAGAAGGTTTGAACTTGTAGCCATAGAGGTAACCCATGGTGAGGACACCTTCTCAATAAATCATTGTATCTCTTTCATGCATCATATAAGGTCTCTATATCAATCTGAACAAAGGAAGAGATGTCGTTCCTCAACTTGGTTGTCTTAGCCGATGGGAAGTAATTTAGCAAAAATTTCTCAATCATATGAGCCCATGTAGTGATGGAACCTCATGGTAAAGAGTTCAACCATTGTTTAGCTTTGTTCCTTAATGAGAAAGGAAATACCGTAAGCGAATGGCGTCATCAGTGGCGCCATTAATCTTGAAAGTATCACAAATTTCCAGAAAATTAGTCAAATGAGTATTTGGGTCTTTATCTTGCAAACTATGAACTGAACAAACTGTTGTACCATCCGAATAGTGTTCGGCTTCCGTTCGAAATTATTTGCAACAATGGTGTGTCTCACAATACTCAATTCAACCTCAGTTAAAATGGGCTTGGCATAATCGTACATAGTACGAAGAACAGGAGCTGCAGCAACTACACGAGGTAGTTGATTATTCTGATCATCACTCATCTCCTCAGTAATAATAATGTCGTCTTGTTCGTCTACTAAATTCTTTCTACTCTACCTTGCTTCTCTACTGTTTCTGTAAAGTGTACTTTCAATTTCACTGTCAAATAACAATGGTCCCGATGAGTTTCTTCTTATCATAAACTAAAAGAACCTATCAGAAGTAAATAGAAAAATAGAATGTAAAAATTAAACTAAAGCTAAAAATAAAATAAAATAAAAAACAGCTAAATTAATAAAAATAAAGTGTTCCTAATATTTTAGTCCTCGACAATGGCGTCAAAAACTTGATGGTCACTGAACTAACTATAAATACGACAAAGGCAAGGGCACCTATCGAACAATAGTATACCTACGATGAGTAAAGATATCATATCCACGATGACTAAAAGTATTAGTAATTACCTTTTTCTTATTATTTAGTCGACAAATTGGAGTGATGTGTTTTAATCTAAAAATTACTAAACTAATTTAACTAAGAATGCAATAAAGAACGAATCAAGAAAATAATCGAAAGATAACCAATGAGAGAGACAATACCCAGGAAATAATTCACCTAGCCTTCTTCTATTATTACGAATCTGAATTAAACGATCTATTCACTTATTGTTCTGATCCATAGAAATGCCTAAATTATGTTAATATCTCTTGACTCTAGGTTGATTAATTAAAATCTTTTTCTAATTAAAACCACTATCGTCACATTAACTCGATCTATGGATTCCCCTATTAGATTTTACTATAATCCAGTAGATTTATGTCGCCCTATTTTTAGGATTGCATGCAACTCCACTCAATTATGCTAGATCTACTCTTAAACAGGGACTTTTCCTCCACTGAATTAAGCACATTAAACATAAATTAATATCCTAGAAATATTAAAACAAGAAATTAACACACAAAATTGAGAACAGGAATCAAGTATTTATCATGTAAATTAGAAATCAAATAATAGAATTCGTCATAGTTTCGTCCTCCCTAGGTATCTAGGGAATTGGTTCATAATCCTAAATGAAAACATTTAAAAGTAAGAAAAACCACAAGACATAAAAAAACTCAATAAAACTTCCAAAGAAATTAAAAGGAGATCTTTAATCTTGATGAAGATCCGCTTCCGAGTTGGCTTTGATGGTGTTCTTCGAGTGTGTTCTTCAAGTGTTCTCTTCGATTTTATCTGATGGCTCCTTTATCTCTTTTTCTAATTGGTATTTATAGACTTTAGAATGCTCAGAAAGCCTAAAAATTGTGTTTTTCTGCGAGTTTGGGAAGCAAGGTGCAAAATCAACATGGGCTGGCACATGAGCGTGTGTCCAGCCCGTGTGGCTCCTGAAAACAACTCTATTTTTCCGATTTTGGCTAGTTTTTCTCTCCTTTTGCTCTCAAAATCTCTCTTAAGTATAGAAACATGAATTTAAAGGATTAGGAGCATCAAATTCACTATTTTGCATAATTAATCATCCAAAAATGCATTAAGAATGAGATTAAAATATATTACTTTTATAGCTTATCAATATCCTAATTACAAAAAAAAAATATTAAGAATGATATAAAATATTGAATGAAATGGTAAAGTTGAAGATTTAAAATTTGTAGTGTTTTTTTTAGAATAAAGCTTCATTAATAAAAAAAAAATGTGGGAAGAGGGAGAGAGTACTTAAGTCTCAAGCCATTAGGCTTACCCAAGTACAATGAGCAATGAGAACAATGAGCAATGAGCAAAAACTTTATTTGAAATAGAGACAAAGACAAAAGACACATTCATAGTAATTCGCTTGAGATAAAGCCTTACTGGCCAAAGCATGAGCCACTTTATTAGCGCTTTGTAGTGTTTTTGGTTCAAATTTCACTAGAAATTTTTACTTATTTATAAAAAGATAAAAACCTCTTCATTATAATATAATTTATTTTGTAAAATGAATGGTATTTTTGTCATTTTTCAATGAGTTGATAAACAATTGGCTCATGATAACAACTCAATTAAAAATTTAAACAATAATATGGATTAAATTTAATATTAAAAAATAAAAACATTAACTATTTTGCCTTTTTATTACTTTTATAATAATATTAATTATTTATTAAAATAAAAGCATTTTAATAATCTTGTAATTGAATTATGTAGAATTAACTCATCACATTGAATTCACTAAATCATTATATAAATATATATATAATAATATAGTTGCAAATATATAGAATAGATTACGCAATCTTTTTCAGTTGCATGAAATAAATAAAAATACATATGATTTTTTGTTATGTGTTTTATTTCAACTTAGAAAAAAACAATTTATTTATAATTAAAAGAAAGGAAAATACTGATTGTCCATGATATGCGGCGACACCGGGCTCAACTGTCCATGAACCTTGCATGTGAGGAGTCTGGTAGCTTTCAATTTCATAAATTAATGGCTTTAGATTGAATAAAATATATAATGATTTTGTTTTTTTTTAAAAAAATTGAGAATTTCTGTCTATTTCATCATGTTGTTTAATGCCCAATATCTGATATTGAATATTGATAAAATTATTTAGATTTTGCTGCACAAATTATTTTGAAATTTCGAGTCAATATTTAATAATTTATGTTTGTATACAATAAGGGAGGAGATAAAGGCAATGTGATGGTGTTAGAAGGTCAGTTCACTTAAAATAAAAAATAAAAACAAAACAAAAAAAAAGATATAAATTAATAAGAAATAATGAAACAAGGAAAATTAAGTGCAGGTGAAGGCTTAAGGATGTAGAAGTAGTTAAAAAGATACATTCTTCAGATGTACATGGGGTACCGTCCAGGTGGGTCTCAGTAAAAGTGATGTGTGGAAGAGGGCCATCCGTAATATCTCATAACTCCATGTGTCCATGTCAAATAGGGGTATAATAAATTGATAATATATTTATTATATTAAAATATTATATTTATAATTTTTTTAGGTTTAAGGGTGTAAAAAGTCTTTCAAATTAAAAAAAAGTAATTAAGTTCTTTTTTTGTTACAGTCATTTAGGTACTTTAACTTTCAAAATGTATAAAAAAAGCCCTAAAACTTTTTAGAAAAAGCAATTAAGTCTCTACCTTTTTGTACTCAATTGGATACTTAAACTTTCAAAATACATAAAAATTCTCAATTTTTTTTCAAAAAAGCAATTAAGCCTATTTTTATTAAAATTAGAAAATAAAAATTATAAAACATTAAAATCAATAAAAGCTATAAATATTATTAAATTTTAATAAAAATTCAAATATTTAAAATTTATTAAAACTAGAAAAAAATATAAAAAAATAAAAATTGTAAAATGTTATAAAGATTGTAAAAATTATAAAATATATAGAAATATAAAAAATTATAAAATTTTATAAAGTCGTAAGAAAATTAAACAAAATGCAGAAAATATAAATTTGGTAAAATAATTATAAAATTACCGTACCAAAAAAGCATTTTATAATTTTTCTATAACTTTTATTGATTTTTATTTTTGTGTGTTGTGACACTAGATTTACTTTAATTGAAAAGTTAATTTTTATGATTTTTATAAAATTTTACAATTTTTATTTTTACGATTTTTATAAAAAATTCTAATTTTAAATAATTTTAAAATTTTATATTTTGTTATTAAAATTTAATAATTTTTCTAAAATTTATTATTTTTTTATTTTATATTTTTCTTATTTTTAATAAGAGTAGGGATTTAATTGTTATTTTGAAAAATTTTAAGTGTCTTCTTGATGCATTTTGAAAGTTCAAGTATCCAATTGAGTGAAAAAAAAAAGCAGGGGCATAATTGCTTTTTTTGAAGAAATTTGAGGTCTTTTTGATACATTTTAAAAATTCAAGTGCTTAATTGAGTATAAAAATAAGAGGATTTAATTGCTTCTTCTTCTTTTTAAGTTTAAAAGCTTTTTATACTACTAATTATTTTTATAAAAATTTTGATATTCAATAATTACATTAAATCTTAAATTAAATATCTACAATCAAAGGACAAAACTCTCATACTCAAACCAACAACTTTATTTAAAAATATTAAATTTATTATCAGTCAACCGTATTTAATGTTATCTGAAATTTAGTTAATAGACTTATTATTTTATGTTATGATGGATAGTAGTAGCGTTATTTGTTTTAGTTGAACGTTAACATGGTTTATTCAGTTAATTTAGTTTGTTAAACGCAGCAATTGAATTATTTAAAAAGATTCTCAAGACAGAGCAAGTAGACTGTAGGTTTATTAAAGAAGGAGATGAAATTCAGTTAATTTTATTTGATTTACTTAATTGAAAAGTAACTACATCCAATTACAGTTATTTTTGTTTAGTTAGTTGAGTTTATAAATTTTAACATTCAATATAAAAGTTTGACTTCTCATTTATATTTTAATTTATATTTATCTTTTCAATTTTATTCATTTTATTTAATTCAAATTATTGAACTGATAACAAATAAATAAATAAATAAATAAACTGTCAATGAGGCATGGTAAGATTGAGGGTGTGGGAACTTTAAAATCATAAAATAATATCTAGATTTTTAATCAAAATTTATTTTGATTTAAATTACAGTATATTCAGATTTATTCTAATTTGTGTACTTTATAATATTTACTTTTTGTTATAATTTATTTTAATATATTATTTATAATTGTAGTTATGATTTAACTTTTCAAAATAAAATGAAAGACATGAAAAGCATCGAGTGAGAAAAAGTTTTGTCCCCATAACAAGTTAAACACCTACATCAAATTTAGGCCTTAGCCAAGACTATAGGGATATTGACTGAAATTCAATTAAGATGGGGTATTTTTTTTACTTCAAATTAGAAAGATTTGGTTCAAAATAGAACTTCACTAGGGTAATTTTTTATCTCCACTTTTCATGGAGATATATAATTTCTTTCCTGTTTGATTCATCGAATCTTAGATTATGTTTTAAAATAAGATTACGGGAATGTAGGATTATGGGTGGAATGTAAGACTACATTGTTTGGTTCATTTAGTTGGAATGTAAAATTTAAGTACTTGGTTGATAGGATGTAAAACTACCTAAAAAGCAAATTTCATTTTATTGTCATTGTTATAAAATATGGACTCATCAAATAATTAAGTCAAGTGTAGAGAGGATCCTAAAGAGAAAGTCCACCAAATTGTCAATTATTCTATAATCCTAATAGCTGGAAAAAAAAAACTAAAATCATGTAAAAAAACAAGACGAAAAGAATTTGATTGAAAGCAATGACTTTAGTGACATTTTCTATTGAAACAACAATTTCAATCACAAACAACAAAGCAAATAAGTTTCAAACTTAATCTATAACAATAATTTTAAATTAATCAAATAAGTGTTAGCAATTGTTCTTCATAAAATAAATTAAACAAGTAAAAAAATTGAGATTTGAAAATTGAAAATTAAAAGTTAATTGAAACTTACAAACAATACAACACAGAAGAAGAGATCCGATGGTGGCAATTGTACAAGGTCTTCTCTTTCTACCTATATCTCTATATACTCTCTTTAATTAATTAAACAAGAATCTATAACAATTGAGAGAACCTTTTTCAAAACAAAAAAATGAGGGAACCTATAAAAATTAATAATACAAACATGAAGCCTACAACATAAATTGAAAAAATTCTACAACAATCAACAAACACGAAACCTATAACAAATATTCAAAAGAAAAATCTCTCAATGCAATAAACCATAAAACAATATGAAGATTTAACTATAAATTGAAAATATTAAACTTACCTAATTGGAGACTAGGGTGAATGTCCAAGAGAGTGTGGAATCAAAATTGGAAGAAGGCTAGGGATATTGGTTTTCAAATCTACTAGAGAAAAAGGGAAGAAAAAAAACAAAGAGGTATTTTGGTTTTTGTCTTGAAATATAAAAAAAAGGATTATATTGATAAATATAATAAAAATGAAGGGTAATTTTTTCTTAAAATTTAGATTTCACTTGTCATCTTAGATTACTTAAAAAAGAGACTAAAATGAAATTACACATTATATTACAAGATGATCGTAATGTGAGATTACGGCATGGCCAGAATGATGAAATCTAAACATCATAATCTCATTTCGTAATGTAAGATTACAGGTTGTAATGTTATATTCGGCAAACCAAATGCCCTCTAAAGAATATCTATAAATTAATTGGAGTTAATTTTTTTTTTGCGGATTGAGATTTAGTTTAAGTCGCATCTTTGTCATTGCTACAACTTGAAGGTTATTGATTCAAGTACGCGTAATTGTAGAATAACATACTCCATTTATTTATTTTGATGCATTTCGTAAACTACTCATAAATTCCTTCAAATTCTTAATTTGGAAGATATTATGAGCTTAAGCACGCTCAAATGTCACGGGGCTAGCCCTTTAGTCTCGGAATCCGTGCGACCTTAGACGATTCCTTCATTTCAAATGCGCTTAAGACAGTCTAACTTCCACAAAGTGATTATTCTCGTAGAATTCCTCCAAGGCACCAATTTATACAGCAGAAGCAACTCAAGCCAAAAGAATGCTCATAAGAACAGAATAGCCATAGAAAAATAATGCATGAGAGGTGTTTGAGTAAATGCTCTCAATTGTATTCACTCTCAAAGAATGCATGATACAATAGATGATTTACAACTAAAGGGGAGACTCTCTATTTATAGTTGAGCTCCCCAGATCTAACAGTCTAGCTATATTTATATCGACGAACGAGATGAAATCTATCTCTATAATTAAGGGATTTACAAGATTACATGATCAAATATAATATAATCTTATTAGATATTATTCTCATCAATCTTCTAAGATTAGTTTCCCTATTTACCAAGGTATCCTAATTTTCCATATTTGCTTCATTAGGCCATCTAGGCTTCTATATCAGTTCTGTGATTCGGGTCAGTTCTCGTAGGTCAAATGATCCCCATCTAACTAATAGACTTCCATGGAATGCATTTTGTGTGATGGTCAGGAGCTTTGAACTACAGCTCATGAAATTCTCCCCTACCCATTCTCGCAACGCCCTTGTTGCAGCCTCAAAATGGCACTGATTTGATTCACCTCGGAACTAACTCTATGTCTTAGCTTCTTCCCAACTAGTCTCACTATCGAGTTGTCCCACCCCTTGGAAATTTTTCCTCGGCTTATGTCACTTCTTAGCTCAATCTGTTCCACTCATTGGCACATCTCGCTCGCAAGAGTCACTCGCTCTTACTTTCCTACATTGTGACTTACCTCGATCGGGATGTTGAGAAATGTGTCCATATTGTAGTAAATATGTAATTGTTTTCTATTTATTTGAACGGTGAATAAATAAATAAAGTTAATTTCACATTTCACTATTATGTCTTTTATTTTGCATGCATGGCGAAATTGTGATAAGAAAATATTAGCTCATTGATTGTCTAAAGTTCAAAGTGAAGATAAGTGGCATTGTAAAGAATATTTACATTGCGAGAGAGACGACTTACTTCAGTAGATAATCTAAATGAGTCTATAATCTCGTAGAAGAATCGAAGTGAGCATTTGATTTAAATACTGAGAAGGATTACTATGTCATCTACGATTCCAATTGGGAAGATGGCTAGTCTTGGCTATCAGAGTAGTTAACTCCACGAGTAGAGACATAGATGTATTCATTGGTAGAATGATACATTGAACTGGACCCAAGATGAATTAATTCTGAATTTCTTTGTGGATTATTTTACTTGTGGCATTCATGGTGTCATTTACCTAAATCCTGAGTTAGTCACTGACAATGCATATGCGACTCATGTGCTTTGATAAAAGTAAAGGCTTATGCTCTAAAGATGATCAAGCCCATAGCCGATATATTGGGTACATGACTTGTGTATGGCATGACTTTACTAGAATCAGTGGAATTCATAGCTCAATTAAAGAGTTAATGATATCCTCTCATTGGCATTATGTGGATTGATAAATATGGAACGTGGCCATGGGTTGCTTATTCTCGAATGAAGAATTTTATCAAAGTCATTTTTCGATAGTGATCATACTAATCATTAAGAAAATAAAATGCTGACAATGAGATGAAATAGGATTGTATTGAGTGAACAGATTTAACTCGAAAGAATCAAGGATACCATATGATGGTAACACACACATGACAAGATCATTGGACAAAGCAGTTGGATGAATTGCTTTCGTAAAGAGTATACAATAAGGAGTTTTCAATCATGGTACTTCTTTTGGATTAAGTCATTGTGAATTATCGAAACGATGCTTCTGGACATAATTACAATCATTAGAGCCTAATTGTATATGTCCGATTGGTCCCTCCGCTAGCTCAATAAGAGCTCGATCAGACTACATTTGAATCAGAAGAAAATTCTACGACTTTGGAAATAAATTAATTGAGTCAATTTATTTTATGTGGAATTAAATTAGGTGGTCGTAAGAATTATTCAACTAGAGAATTTGATTAAAGAATTTTCTTGAAAAATTAATTTGGAAAATCTAAGTGATTTTTGGAAAAATTAATTTTGATCAAGTAAAATTTAATTAATCAAATCAATTAAAATTAATATCATATTTTTGGAAGTTAATTTTCAAGTCAAAGAATTGGCCCCATAGGTAGTTGAACTTGAAAATTGGGCCTGAAAGCCCAAAACCGAGACCGAGACCCAAAAACTAATCGAACCGGGCTTGATATGTGAAACAGGGCCGATGGTCCAACCGGTGCCTAGATTGAACCGATCGGGTCGTCATTGACTCGGACCGAACTGGCAGCAGTAAAATTGGCTTGGGTGTCGTAAGGATGTCGCACCTGCATCATTGGACACAGTGGTGCTAATGGTTGCGACGGCAGTGTGCCGGTGGCCGGCGGCGATTGGTTATCAATGGTTAAACAGTGGAAGAGTTACACTCCTACTGGAATTCTACCAGAAAATTTGATTTCAAATCAATTATTCCAAAAATAATATTATTTTAATAATTTAATATTAAATTTAGTTTAATAATTATCTTAAAAGTATTTTATTAATTAATGTTAAAGTGATTATCTTAATATTAAATTTAATTTAATGTTTATCTAAATAAACATTAAATTATTTTAATAAGATTTAATATTAAATTTAATCTAATATTTTATCTTGATAAATATTAGATTAAATTTAATATTAAAGTGATTAAGTTTAATCATAGTTGAGCTCTCTAAACTCTTCCTATATAAAAGAGTCCTAGGTCATTATTTACACACTTGAATTCAATAAAAAGTTGTAGAGATAAAATTCTCTGAAAAAATTATTCCAGAAAATTTTTAGAGATATTTTTCTAATTTACAACTTGACCCAAAAGTTTAGAAAAATTATAAAATTATCCCACCGATAATTTTTGTGAAAATTTTTTTGATTCGAAGCGAGCCCACACTCGGCAGACGTGAGCTTGAGGATAGCAGAAAAGACTACTCAGTTAAAATGCTCATCCTAGACGAATCGAAAAAGTACAATTTTGATTAAGTGTTTATTACTTTAGATATCACAACCAAGATCTTGTTTTGAAAAAAATTTAACTCTGGTTTTTCCTTAAATTTATTTTCCGCTACGTTTTCTAAACTTTTTTTTTCCAATAATTGGTATCTGAGTCAAGTCGTATTTTATCTATCAGTATAAAAAGATAATCAAAATAAATTTATCTTCTTCTTGAATGATTTGATTACATAGAAAGTGACAATTTTTAGATTTTATGCATGTTTTGAGTTATATATGGGAATGGATGTGATATATATATATATATATATATATATATATATATATATATATATATATTGCCAAGGTTGTGGTTCTTAGGAAATAGACCGTGGACTATCATCTCCACGTATGACTATATTTTTTTAAAATTCATAGAATTCTTGTGAGCCAGAAACGGACATAGGACTTAAAATTAATTTTTCCAAAAAAAGTTCATGACGAGGAAAAGATACGATGGCGGTTGAAGACCTAAGGAATGCCTTGTGGTAAAAATTTATGTAATTTTATTTTTCCATTTATTTTTATAAATAGAACCATAGAAACATTGGCTGGAAATTTTATTTTAACTACCTATCTTATTATATATCTTTTATAATTGTTTATAATATTTATATTATGTAATGTTATAATTGTGATATCTATATGAGATGATCCATAGTTGATCAATTAAAAGTAAGAAGTGTGGTAATGAGAAAATTCATGTGTTTTATTATTCTATTAACTTGTTTAGGTTATTCGATAATTGTGAGAAGTGTAGTAATGAGAATGTGCATGTCTAGAATTGGCTCTGGTTAGGAAAAAATTGATTTTTAAGCGGTCAAATTTGACTCACTTCTCTTTTCTAGGACCCTACCTGGTGCACGGTTCACATTTACTTCTTCGGTTTTTCCCTTAAAAAAAAACTATGGAGAATCAAAATTGTTTGTTTTTATGATTGATTGATTCTTGCGAATGAATATGAATATTATAAAATTGTCATAGCATGCCATGCATATATTGGAAGCATGTCATTTAGATTAGGTAAGAATGCCACTAGGACTATTGTATGATCATTCTTGAAATTTGGGATAAAAAACCTTACATGTATTTAAAATATTGAGTGGGAGAAGGTCATTGAACAAGACCAACGGCCTCCATTGATGGTCCCTAACTGATAGCATGATAAAGTTTTGAGCCGGTTCTTACCCTGGCCGCACTCCAAGGTAAACTTTGTCATGTGGGTTCATTACATGGGATTTCGTTATAAGGACAATTAGTTATGCATGACTTTCAGAGAGATTGTCCCAAGCTAGCTCATAAATAAAATCATGTTCATGATGGGTGTTGAGTCAATAGTTACACACTCAAGATCATATTTTATTAAATAGTTTCCCAAGAAATGATACTTAAGCTAGAGATGATGGTCAAATATTAAACGATCATTAGTTCGTGTGAAGTCTTAAAAAATTAAGATTTACGAACTGATTGGATGTAATTCATGTTCTTGCTAGTTAACCATGGGACCCTAAGGCGACATGGTTGATAGGTGTAAGAATGATCATAACAACGTATTTTTTTTTCAAGGTTTTAATAAAAGACGCATGCATCATACTGCATTCTTGATATGTTGCTGAAATGAAAAATATTTGCTTAATACAATTATAGTAATTAGTGAAATCTTTATTTTTTTCACTTGAAATATGTCTCCTACTTCTATTATTAACATTCTTATTGAGAACAAATTAAATGAGGATAACTTTCGAGAATAGAAATGGAACTTGCGATAGTTCTCAGCTCTGAAAAACACAAATTCATTCTTGACAAAACGTGCCCTCCTGAAGCTCAGCCCAGAGCGAGAAATCACTAGAGAGATTCTGACTCGATTGCTCAATGTTATATGTTAGCGAGCATAACTAGTGTGTTGCAAAAGCAACACGAGAATTTTTGTACTACTAGAGAGATCATGAAAATTTTGGAGGATTTGTTCAGAGGCCAAGTCGTATTGGCTTGACAATCTGCTATTACAAATTTGATGAATTCTCAACAAAAAACCGGCACTCAGGACAAAGAATATACGCTTAATCTTATGGGATTATTTGCAAAAGTGGAGGACAATAGGGGTGAACTAAACGTGAACACACAAATGGAATAGTATTCAAATCCTTAACCAAGGAGTTTTCTGGTTTTAGGGCTACTTAAAATTAGGGGAACAAGGCTCAGTTCATGAAGGAATTACAATTCTATAAGTTGATACTGAATGGTGGTAAGCTGGTTCAAAAGAAACCTGATGCAAATCCTCTAATGGGAAACAGAAAGCTAAGGGAAAGAAGAAATCAACTAAGTCTTCAGTTCCACCTCATGTGGATAGCAAGAAGGAGAAGTCAAAAAATCCTAAAAAGATCAAATGTTACTTCTGCAATAGAAAAAAGCATTTCAAATAAAACTGTAAGGAGTATTTGGATTACCTAGCAAAAAAGGAAAAAGGTATGAAACATTTTTTGGTTAAAGCTTGCTTAGTGAAAGAATCAATTGACAACTGGGTTATTGATTTTAGAGCCACTAACCATGTGTGTGTTTCTTTACAGGGGTTCAGCAAAACGAGAAGTCTGCGTGACAGAAGCCTTTCGTTACGGGCTGGAGATAGGAGCTATGTTTTAGCCGAAGTAGTGGGAGAAGTTATTTTACACTTTGATAATTTTAGGAAGATTATTTTAAAAACACATGTTTTATGTACCTCATTTTAAGAGGAATTTAATTTCTGAAGCATATTTATTTTATGACGGTTATACCGTGACATTCAATAAAGGGATTGTTATTCACAGAAATTGTTCTTTAATATATAATAGATGGATGGAAAACAATCTCTACTTTATCAAACCAAATAACTACTCGATGCTTCAAACAGAAATAGTGAATAAAAAAGCTTAAAACTTCTCACTCTAATGAGGGTACTGTAACGCCCTGATTAATTTATCCTTGTTTCTGTAAATACTTGACACAAGTGTGTATCTGCTTAGTGGCTAAGTGTTCTGGGGGTGTGTGTGAGATATTGGGTTCAAGTCTCACTTTTGCCAAATTTTGTTATCTTTCTAATTCTAACTCTACCCTTGTTGAATGGGCTTTATTAAATTTTCTATTAATTCATATCAGAATGAGCCTGTTGGCTCAAGTGGTAAGGATGTTGGTGTGGTGGAGATCCTGTGCTCGAATCCCTCCGTTGGCGAGGATATGAAATTTTTGCTCTGTTATCTGATAGAATTTCAGTGGAGTTGGGATTCTGAGAAGTGGTTTTTAGGGGGATAGTAGGGAGGAATTTGAGGGATTCTGATAGCTATCTGATTTTTATTTTGAGTTTATTTTATTTTCTTTTTCTTTTTCCAAATTTTCTCTCTCTTTCAAAATTACCAAAAGAACTCTAACGTTAATTTTCTGCCTAATCTCTGTCACCCTCTTCTCTTTTTTTCCTTTCTGGCGGTTCTGTTTCCTTGTCTTTTTGTCTGCTACAGTGATCCCGTATCTTGATATTTAGGTGCTTTTTGTGCGTTTGGTAAGTGTGGTTAATTTTTTTGGTTTGTAAATCGTTGGTTAATGGGGATGGTTTTATGGTTTAGAAGAAGTTCAAAGGGTTGGTTGCTACTAATCAGCATTCTAGTTGTGTGAAATCATCGTTGTTGTTCGAAGGTAAGGGTTTTGGTAGTTTAAAAGGTTGTAGTTCGACTTAATCTTGTTTGACACAACTAATTTGGTGATATGTTGGACAATGATAGGTGCTGGTGGTCTAGGGATTAATTTTACGACGAAAACGAATCAGGTGTGTTCCCAAAATGCAGAAAAACAAGCTTTGGTGAAAGCCAAAAAACCTCACTATCGACGCCATACGGGTGTGTCACACGGCCATGTGATCGACGAAAGCTTGACCGTGCGCAGGACACGACCGTGTGGTGGCTGGCGTATAGCCGTGTGGGCCACACGGGCTAGGCCAAGTTGGGGTGTGGGCCCACACAGGCATGTCACAAGGGCTTATTGATTTTGGGACAAGCCGTGTGGGCCACACGGGCAAATCATACGAGCATGTGGGCCCATTTTTCTGAAACTTTCCTTAGGGTCATACAGGTCGCTCCGATCGACTGTGGGCCTATAGTAAGGTCGGTAAGGGCCAACTAAACCTTAATTTGTATGCTATGATATTCTGATAGACTAATCTAAGTAGGATACTGAATGTATGCCTGATTGTACTGCTATACGTATATCTGAGATCTGTATTTATGCAAGTTGAACATGTTAAATCTGTTATATGTGTATCTGATTTATGCATCTGTTATTGGGGGTGGGATTTGTTATGAGGAGGAAGTGATTTGTACGATGACCATCACCTTTATTCTGGCAGCTTGGCTGCACATTATTTGACATGTGTCTAAATGGCACGATATGGTGTGTAGGGATCGGTGGGTGTTTTTAACCATACATGGTCTATTGGGATGGTCAGAGTTAGTGTGTAGAGGATGGGGGTAGGATTCTGTATATTTGATCTGTACATCTAATTCTATTATCTGTATCTGAGATGGGCATAAGCCCGATTCTGTATCTGATTGTATGAGATGTTGTTGTATGTTTGCTTGTCTATTTCTGTTGGGTTACACACTAGGTTTACGTAAACTCACCTCTGTTATCTTTTCTGTTTAGGTAATCCACAAACTTATGCAGATCGGTGAGACGGAGACTCAGTGGTGACCACTCGACCGTAAACTATTTAAAGTTATCAACTTATGGTTTATTTACGATTTTGGTTTTATTCTGAGAGTTGTAATTTCAGGGACTCTCTGGACTATATGATTTTTAACTATTGATTTTGGTTTGATAATAATTTGCATGCATTGATAAATTATTTTATGAAGTCGACAGATTTTGCACAAAAGAGATTTTTCTAAAAAAAACAAATCGAGTTTTTAAAATTTATCATATTTATTTAACTTCCAATGTAGTAAGTATTTGGTAAATAAGTTAATTAAATAACATTTTCAGAATAATCATGAATGAGCACGAGGTATCAAAAGTTGAATGGTTTATCAAGTCAACACCGGTTTCAAAACCCATTCCCTGTGACACCGCCAGATTCGGCCATAACGTCTAGGTCGGGTTTGAGGTGTTACAGGTACCTATGGCATTTAAGACTTGGTCATATTAACCAAGAAAGAATCACTAGACTCATGTAAGGTAGTCTCTTAAGTATGCTTAAAGAAGTTAGTCTTCCACAATGTGAATCTTGCTTAGAAGGTAAAAAGACTAAGAAGTCTTGTAATGCGAAAGGTACAAGGGCCAACCAATCTTTAGAACTTGTACATACTAATGTATGTGGTCCCATGAGCATCAATACCCAAGAAAGTTACGATTATTACATGGTTTTTTTCGACGACTATTCTCGATACAGATATTTATAGTTAATGCACTGTAAAAGCAAAACCTTTGATAAATTTCAAGAATTTTGTGCAGAAGTGGAAAACCAATTAGATTTATCCATAAAGAATCTTTGGTTTGACTGAGGTGGGGAATATTTGTTCAATGAGTTCTTAAGATACCTCATAGAGAATGGGATTTTATTCCAATTGACTACGCCGGGCACTCCACAGTAGAATAGCGTAGCTGAGAGAAGGAATAGAACCTTTCTTGACATAGTTCGTTCAATGTTAAGCTATTCACAACTTCCTACTTCCCTCTAAGATATGCGATACAAATGGCTTGTTATACTCTGAATGATGTGTTAACCAAGTCTTCTTATAAGACACCTTATGAATTGTAGCATGGAAAGAAACCCACTCTAAATCACTTTAGAATATACGGTTGTCCAGCATACATTCCAAATAAAGATGCAAAGAAGTTGGATGCATGGAAAAAATTGTGCATGTTTGTAGGATATCCAAAAGGAACAAAATGAGGATTATTCTACAATCTGAAAGATAATACAATTAAATTTTCTACTCATGCTACTTTCCTCAAGGAAAGCTACATGGATAACTTTAAGCCTCAAAGTAAAGTGGTACTCGAGGAACTTTCGGGAGTGGTAGAACAATCACCAAGTTCAATTCTTGAGAAAGTTGTAGAAAAACCTGCAAACGATCAACAACATAAGGGAATTCATCGTAGTGGGAGAGTTTCTAAAAAACTAGACTTTTTCATCTATGATGGTAGTATTTATAATATGGAAGCCAATCATGAAGCTATACATAGAAAGAAGGTATCAATTACGATAAGACCTTTTCTCTGGTAGTCATGCTCAAGTCTATCATCATACTCTTATCCATTACCACTGCTCTTGATTACAAAATCTATCAAATGGATGTCAAGACAACATTCTTGAATGGATACATTGATGAGATTATTTACTTGGCTCAACCCACTGGCTATGTTGTCAAAGGAAAACAACAAAAAGTTTTTTAAACTGCTAAGATCCATTTATGGACTTAAGCAGGCGTCTCGCTCATGGAATAAAAGAATTGATCAACCTATCAAGACTTTTGGATTTGAGCAAAATGTTGATGAACCTTGTGTTTATAAGTGTGTAAAAGAAAAAAAATGTGGTATTCCTCGTTTTATATGTCGATGATATTTTACTTATCGAAAATGATGTAGGAGAATTGACATCGGTTAAACTGTGGTTAGCTCAACAACTTAGCATGAAGAACTTGGGTAAAGCTAGTTCTATTCTTGGAATTCGAATCTTTAGGGATCAAAAGAATAAAACGATAGCTCTCTCTTAAACTTCATACATCGATAAAGTACTAGAACATTTTGCAATGACCAATACAAAGCCAAGCGTTCAGCCGACTGCATCAGGTTTTCATCTTTCTTTAAATAACTGTCCTAAGAAAGTGAAAGAAAGAGAGTATATAAGTAAGCTTCCATATACTTCGATAGTTAGAAGCCTTATGTATGCGATGTTTTGCACACGTCTAGATATTTATTTCACGGTAGTAATTGTTAGTCGATATCAGGTGAATCCATGTCTCAGGCATTAGCAAGATGTAAAGCATATATTAAGGTATCTTAAAAGAACTAGAGATTATATACTTATGTATTCTGTGGAAGACCTTACTCCTATTGGATACACAGACTCTAACTTCCAAACCTGTAAAGATTCGAGGAAATCCATGTCGGGAAATGTGAAAGTAGCCAAAGGAATTGTAGATGTGATGAAAGTAGCTTCTAAAGATAACCTTGCAGATCCGTTTACTAATTCTCTTGTAACTAGGAGTTTTAACAAAGACGTCGAGGATATAGGAATGTGAAACATGACACATTTACTTTACTAGGGTAAGTTGGAGATTGTTGGGAAATATGCTCATATTGTAGTAAACATGTAACTGTTTTTTATTTATTTGAATGATGAATAAATAAATAAAGTTAATTTCACATTTCACTATTATGTCTTTTATATTTTGCATGCATAGCGAAATTGTGACAAGCAAATATTAGCTCATTAATTGTCTAAAGTTTAAACTGAAGATAAGTGGTATTGTAAAGAACGTTTACATTGCACAAAAGATGACTTACTTTAGTAGATAATCTAAATGAGTCTGTAATCCCATAAAAAAATGCATCTGGTTAAAATACTGAGAAGGATTATTATGTCGTCTACAATTCCAGTTAGGAAGATGGCTAGTCTTAGCTATCTGAGCAGTTGACTCCACGAGTAGAGATATAAATATATTCATTGGTAGAATAATACATTGAATTGGACCCAAGATGAATTAATTTTGAATTCATTTGTAAATTAATTCATTTTTGACGTTCATGGTGTGATTACCTAAATTCTGAGTTAGTCACTGACCATGCATAAGCAACTCATGTGCTTTGATATAAGTGGACGCTTATACTCTAAAGATGATCGAGCCCATAGCCAGTACGTTGGGTACATGACTTGTGTATGGCATGGCTTTACTAGAAACAATGAAATTTCTAGCTCGATTAAAGAGTTAATGATATCTTCTCATTGGCATTGTGTGGATTGATAAATATGGAACATAACAACGGGTTGCTTGTTCTCGAACGAGCAATTTATCAAAATTATTTATTGATAGTGATCATACTAATCATTAAGAAGATATAATGCTGACAATGAAATAAAATAGGATTGTATTGAGTGAGCGGATTTAACTCAAAGGAATCAAGGATATTATATGAGGGTAACACACACATGACGAAGTCATTGGAATAAGCAATTGGATAAATTGCTTTTGTAAAGAGTATAAAATAAGGTGTTTTAATCATGGTACTTCTTGTGGATTGACTCCATGATTAAGTAATTGCAATCACGAAAGCCTAATTGTATATGTCCAATTGGTCCCTCTGCTAGCTCAACAAAAGCTCGATCGGACTGCATTTGAATCAGAAGAAAATTCTACGACTTTGCGAATAAATTAATTGAGTAGATTTATTTGATGTGGAATTAAATTAGGTAGCCATAAGAATTGTTCAACTAAAGAATTTGATTAAAGAATTTTCTTGAAAATTTAATTTGAAAAATCTAAGTGATTTTTGAAAAACAAATTTTGATCAAGTCAAATTAAATTAATCAAATCAATTAAAATTAATATCTTATTTTTGGAAGTTAATTTTCAAGTTAGACAATTGGCCCAATGGGTAATTAAACTTGAAAATTGAACCTGAGATTGTAAATTGGGTCTGGAAGCTCAAAACCAGGACCAAGACCCAAAAACTGGTCGAACCGAGCCCGGTATGTGAAATAAAGTTGACAGTCCAATTGGTGCCTAGATTGGATCGGTCAAGTCGTCATTGACCCGGATTGAATTAGCAGCAGTTGAATTGGCTCGGGGTGCCATAAGAACGTCGCACCTACGTCATCAGACACGACACGATGCCGATGGCTGCGAAGGCGGCGTCCCGATGGTCAGTGGCAATTGGTCGTTGGTGGTTGAGCAGTGGAGGAGTTACACTCCTACTGGAATTCTGCTGGAGAATTTAATTTCAGATTAATTATTCCAAAAATAAAATTATTTTAATAATTAAATATTAAATTTAATTTAATACTTATCTTAAATATTATTTTATTAATTTAATATTAAAGTAATTATTTTAATATTTTAAATTTAATTTAATGTTTATCTACAGGATAAGCATTCTATTATTTTAATAAGATTTAATATTAAATTTAAACTATTATTTATCTTGATAAATATTATATTAATTTAATATTAAAGTGATTAAGTTTGATTAAAGTCGAACTCTCCAAACTCTCACCATATAAAGAGAGCATTGGGTTATTATCTATAGACACTTGAATTCAAGAGAAAGTTATACAGAGAAAATTCTTTAAAGAGATTATTCTAGAAAATTTTTAGAGATATTTTTCTTATTTACAACTTGATCCAAAAGTTTATAGAAATTACAAAATTACCCTACTGGTAATTTTTGTGAAAAAAAATTTGATTCGAAACGACTCACACTCGGCAGATGTGAGCTTGATGATAAGGAGAAGGCTACTCGATTGAAGTGCTCATCCTAGACGAATCAAAAATTAAGTGTTTATTACTTTAGATATCACAACCAAGAGCTTCTTTTGAAAAAAAATTTTAAAACTCTAGTTTTTCCCTAAATTTATTTTTCGTTGCATTTTCGAAACTCGTTTTTCCAATAAGGATCCCTTTGATCCACATAACTAGGCTTTAACTTGTCTACAACCACTCTGCTTCCTCGCTTCAGAACTTTGAAAGGGCCCCTACGTTCTTGTGAAACCAATGGTAAGTCAAAATGTAAAACACTACCACAGTGTTCGAGATTTAACTCGCTTGTAGCATTTACTCAGTTTGACTGTCCAGTTTGCATCACCACTTTCCCAAAGTCTGATGCACAACCCACATTTCCAATAGGTGGTAGCTCCTCCAATGATTCAACAGAAATGAGCCTCATTAATCTTAGCTTCAAAGTTTGCATCATTACTTTTCCCCCTAATTCCGATGTATAACTCACCTCTTCCTTGGGCGAAAGCCTCTCAATGACTCAACAAGCTCCGTCGCTTTCACCAAATTGAGCCTCATTAGTCCAATAGTCAATGTTTGAATCGCTACTTTTCCCCCTAAGTCCAATGCACACCTCACCTTTTCATTAGGTGGAACCCCCTTCGACGACTCAACAAGCTTGGTTGTTGCCTTTCTTTTGACTACGAATAACTTAGATTGCTCTAGACAGTTCCGCAACTCATGTGGACCACAACACAAGAAGCATTTCACTCAATTCCTCTTGTTCCTCTTTGCCCACTTGGCTTCGACACCCCTTGCGCCCAAACCAAGTCTCTTAGGCGCTTTGTCTGACCCATCATCCCCTCTGATGACAGACTTCTTTGGATAGTTCTGCAACCTATGTGAACCATGACACAAGAAGCACTCAACTAACTTCTTCTCGCTCTCTTTGGCCTTCTTGACCTTACCTTCTGGCTTGTCATTTCTAGAAAACATGGATCACTTCAAACATATCTTCAATATATGGGAACCATCACAAAGGAAGCATATCATCTTGCTCTTCTTTTCTTTCAGGTTGTTAGGTACATTACCACTATTTCCGTTGCCATTATTTTCCTCGTGGTCCCTCCACATACACCTCTTTCCTCAGACTCAGAAGAATCAAGCTTCTCTTTCTTTAGACCCAGCTTGACTACAAACTCTGCTACCTTTATGGCTTTCAACAACTCTTGGGCACCTCCATGTTCCAATTCTTGTTTGATCCACGACTTTAACACATTCTTGAAGGAAAGAAACGCCTTATTTTCGTTCACATCTGAAATTTGGAGCATGAGTTCCCTAAACTCTCAAACATACTCCCCAACTGTGCCTCTTTGCATAAGCCGTGGCGACATTTCCCGAGCTTCCTCCTCAACATATTCCGAGTAAAATTGTCCTTTCAACTCATGCTAGAACTCTTCCCAAATTCCATTTCACTATGTATTTTATTTGTGGACCTACTCCGCTACCATAAAAATGTAAAATCAATAAGAAACATGGTAGCAACATTTACCTTAATAATATCGACCATGATGCCTTTGGAACCCATCTTAAATTTGAGAAAATAATACTAAACTTATTAAAATAATAATAAAAATTCCACTTGTAGTTTGAAATAATCTAAAAAATGAGTGTTATTTATATTACACTTTATATATTTTGACATTATGACATGTTTTTTAGAATGTGAGATTATGAGACGGTATAAATGTTTCAAATCCGAATGAGGTAATCTTAATATGTATTTGGTTTGTTAGGTAACATTCCACAATGTAATCTCACATAAAGGAATATAAGATAATCCCAATACCATCAATCCCTTAAATTATTTTAGATTTTGAGCGAATTTGAAATTTTAGAAAAATTACCCTTTTATTTTTATTCTTTTAATAAGTATTGTCCATTTTTCTAAAATAAAATTTAAGTCAAATTAAAAAAGTCTCTTTTTTTTCCTTATAATGAAACATAAATGTCATACTTTAAAAATATAATTATTAAATTTAATCTAAAGATTTATTTATTAGTATATTACTTATGATTATAATATGATTTATAAGTTTGTTTCAACATCATATATGTACTTATCAATCTATAAGTTGTAATAAAAACAAGAATTATCATAATTTTATGAAAATTGAGACTAAAAATTATTAAAAGAACTAAACTTATTAAGAATACAAATTATATATAACAAAGAAAATTTATGAAAATGTCCTTTTAGATAACATTCTATCAACCAAACACCAAAATCTTTAAGAAAATGTCTTTTTAGATAACATTCTATCAACCAAACACCAAAATCTTACCTTCTAAATAAGTGACAATAGTATTTCAGAAAAATAAGTAATAAACTTTCCAAACTTTTCTTCCATACATTTGGTCAAAATTACTAGAGGTAATCAAGCCCTTTTGTTTAATTTTTCATAGGGAGTTTGATTAAGCTAACTTATGTATTGATTTCGTTAATTCTTTAGTATACATTAAGTTACCATTAAAGAAATTGTTAGATTTAAAACTTAAAGATGATGGGTAGCTCAATTCGAAGCTTAAACTATATAAGATTATGTTAATGGGTAGTGAAATGAGCTTAGATTTACAAATTAAATTATATAATTAAGCTTAAACTATTTAAGATTATGTTAATGGGTAGCTCAATTCGAAGCTTAAACTATGTAAGATTATGTTAAGCATAATAGCATTAACAAAATAACACAAATCCATCATTGGAATTTCATATCATTACATAGTCATTATCAAATTGATGTCAAACGGTGTATACGCATAGGATGATACAAATGATGCAATGCAAAAGTTCCTACCTAACCATCCGCTACACACCACGAGTTCCCTAGAACCCGTATACCAAACTCCAGTACAGCAATGCAGATAATCTACCAAAATCTATGTAGACAAGCTACCAGTAACTGTAATGCAAATAAACTACCAATATATGTAGACAAGCTGTGTAATATCCTGATTTTGGGCCTAGTCAGAATAGTGGTTTCGAGACCACAAATTTGAGATAGAAATAATTTTTTTTATAATTATTTTGAGGTCTATGATATGATTGCATGATTGTATGAAAATTTCGTGAAGAAATTCTATGCATAAAGTGCTTAATTTGAAATTAGGGACTAAATTGAATAAATTGTAAAACTTGTGTTCTAGAAGCATTTTGCATAAAATTGAATTAGATTATTAATTAGAGGTCCTTACAGAGCAATTTGACCAATTTGTAAGTCTATGGACAAAAACTGGACATGGATGAAATTTTTGAAAAGTTTAGTAGTAAGGGCATTTTGGTCATTTAGATATTAAATGAAATTATGTAGTATAGGAAGTTGTAGATAAAACGAAATAAAAACGAGGTATCGAGACCTAGAATTCATAAACCGAGCCATAAATATTTTTAGAAATATTTATAGAGTGTAAATAAGTTAGTATTAAAGTTTCGTCAAGAAATTTTAAGGTTTCGGTAATTAATTAGGTGAAAAGGACTAAATTGAACTAAGTGCAAAATTTGTGATATGTGATTAAATAGCTTAAGTATTTAAAAAGATGGATTTAAAGAGCAATTAGACCCAAAGGTTAATGGCTGGACGGTTTGGGTATGAAATAAGCAAGAAAACAATGTGAACAAGGGGCAAAATTGGAAATAGCATAAAAGTTAGTAATTAAATAATGATGTAATTGAAAAATCTAGACATTTTCTTCATCTTTCTCAGCCAGAAACGCCGTAGCAGGTCTCTTATGCTGGTTTTTCATATTTTTGTACCATGTAAGTTAAATTTTTACTTTTTCTTAGTAATTTTTATGTTTTTGTGACTTTTACAATTAGGTCCAATAATCTAATTCATTAGTTTTTGATTTGGTGGATGAAATTGGAAGTTCCCCTGGCTGAGTAAGGGCAGTTTATGATGAATTATTATGAAATTGAAGTTCTAATTTCATATTAAGGTTGTTTTATTAAGTTATTTTGATAGAAAATGGTATTTAGGACCTAATTGTGAAAACAATTGTGAATTAGATGTTGGTGTTGAAATTCAGAATATCAAAGGTTGTGAAATAGTTTATAATGATAAAATAAAGTGTTAATTGAGAAAAATTAGTTCAATTTATGGGTGAATTGAGTAGGGACTAAATTGTAAAAACTGTAAATTTTCGGGTAAAAGTGCAATTTCAAAATTTGAACAGCATAAATTGTGAAGTGAAATAGAAATCAAATAAATGCTAATGAGTAGAAATAATTTATATTATAGATCAAGAGAAAGCGAGATTCAAGTCGTGATCGAGGGAAAAATAAAGTTTACGAGGAATAAGCTCGATTGCTAATATTTTATATCGAGGTAAGTTCATATGATTTTAATAATGCAATGTGTAATTTAATGTTTTGAAATGAAAATTTCATGAATGATATAGTATATTATTGCATATAAAATGTCATTAAACTGTGATAATTGTAAAATGATATTTGAATAAAAGTACAAATTAAATGGAACAACGGACTTGAGTACTTTCATTCAGTGGCTAAGACGAATTGACGGAAAAGACCATGGTTGGACCATGGCAGCATGTGAAATGTGATTTCCGTATAAGACCATAGCTGGGCTATGGCTTCGGAGAAATGTGATATGTGCTTCCGTATAAGACCATATCCGGGATATGGCATCGGTGTGATATGTGCTCTCAGTATAAGACCATATCGGGATATGGCATCGATGTGATATGTGATCCGTGTAAGACCATGGCTGGGCTATGGCCTCGGTATGTGATATATGACTATGTGCAAGACCATAGTTTTACTATGGCATTGTGATAATGAGGTACTCAATTCCGTAATCGTTCCCTAATTTGATTATGAACGAAAATATAAAATGGCCCGAAAAGATTAAGAATTGGCGAATACTATGAAAATGACACGATTTGGAATAAGTTCTTGATACTTGATGACATTGAGATTATGGATCTATGCTTATGAAGCATAACTATGTGTTCTTACCATGATGGATGAAATGATATTGTATGGATTTAGTGAATAATAGTGGTGAATGAATAAATATGGCCTTGGCAGTTTTGGGTTACTGCAGTAGTGTATATTTTGAAATTCACCATAAATTGTGGAAATTGAGTTAAGGGCTGAATAAAATATGAGATTAAAGCCTGATGAGTTTAGTTTCATATAGAGGAAACGGTGCATGCAATTGGATTTTATGTTATAAGATATTTAAATTGTTGTGAGATAGAGTTTGAATGATTCGAGATCCCCTGTTCTGATTTTAGAAAATCATTAGAAATTGTACAAAAATAATTATGAGTTTTAATTTATATATTTAAAATCCTTATCGAGTCTATTTTCAAGAGGGATAGACAGGAACATCATCCAAGTCCCGAATTATGAGATAAATAGTTTTTAGTGAAGAGAGATCAGAACTGTTGGACAGCAAAACAGGGGAAACTTTAATGAATAAACTGTACTAAATGGCTGAACCAAAATTCTGGAAATTTTATGGCAGAAAGGTATATGAATCTAGTTTCAAGGAAAATTAACGGAACTTAATTTGAAGTTCCGTAGCTCCAGAAATAAATTATTTAGTAAATGTATCTCGATAAAACAGTTTAATTTGAGTATGTATAATTGTACAATTGTGGTGTTTTATCTTAAAAGCATGTTGGTAATTGCTTATTAATTTCATATGGACTTACTAAGCATTTATGCTTACTCCTCCTTTTCATTCCTTGTAGTTTTGATAAGCCAGCTCGGAAATCGAACGCGTCGGAGGCCCACTCACACTATCCGTATACCATCATGGCGTAATGGCTTGTATATTTTGAGTATGGCATGTATAGCATTATAATCATTTTGTATATATGGTCTTATGATATGGATATTGAGTGGTATGGAAATGTTTGGTAATGATTAGCCATTGGAATGGCTAATCATGATCATATTTGGTGTTATATATGCTAAATTGCTAGCTAATCCATGGAAACCATGAAATAGGCAAAATTTACCATAAAATAGATCCAGACAGCAGCAGTGATGTGAGTTTGAAAAATCATTAAAAATAGTAGAGATACAATTAGATGATGAATAAAATATGGAATTGAAGAATTATTAGTCTATTTTCATATGGATGGAACAAAACAGGTATATGAGTTATATTTTATGAGAAGTTTAAATTTTTGTGAAATAGGGCCAGAGCGATTTCTGGATCCCCTATTCTGACTTTGGAAATTCACCATAAATTGTACAATGATAATTAGAAGTTATGCTTTATATATATAGATTCTTTATTGAGTCTAGTTTTATTAGACACAAACGGCATAGTCATTGAAACTCTGTACAGGGAGATATCTGATTCGTAATACACAGAGGTCAGAGTACTCAAACCCTAAAACAGGGGAGACTTTAACTAATAAACTGTACTAATTGGCCCGACCAAAAATTAAAAAAAAAAATCAGTAGATAGATATATGAGTCTAGTTTAAGGAAAAATTTACAGAATTTGATTTCGAGTTTCGGAACTCAAGATATGAATTTTTAAGCAACTATGACGCAGTTGGACAGCTTGTCCGAATTTGTTTAAGTGCTCAAATAAGTTTAGTAATGCCTCGTGCTCGACTCCGGCGACGGTCTCGGGTAAGGGGGCATTACAAGCTGCCAAAAAAATGTGATAAATCACCCAATCTCCTTAAATTTCCGATGCATCGCACTAACAACAATATTGAGAACTTTAAATGTTGTCAGATCTCCATGGAACTCCTCTGTTAACCATAAATACCCACCCCATGCAGATACAAAATGGCATACAATCAGAGAGCAGCTCATGCTATTAATATCAATACTGGTACAATGGCATGCTTAACATGCATATTAATATTCAATGTTAGTGTATGCTTTGCACACTTTCATTTAACAATAACATTGGCATTCATACATGCTTTCAGTAACATATTCAATTTCAAATTTGCATATAGTCAATCAACCCATTTAACAATCTCACTGGTATGTGACATATAATACAATCAAGTCATACGAGTATATAGTTAACCAGTGTCGCAGCATGTCGAACGTTACGTATGCATCTATTAACCAATATTCACTATATATTATCATTTCAAAATGTCACAACCAGCATTCAACAATCCATAACCATGGCATCCAAACAGGCAATCATAAATAGCAATTTCGCATACAAACAATCCCGATAAGGGGCCTAAACACTAGGTCAATATTTTAGGATACGTACCTTGCTCCGCACCTTTTATTTCTCTTATTAGGCCATTCGACTATGCCCAACCAAAAAATCATTTTTTTATCAAATTATATTTTAAATTATTAATTTGCAACCAATTATGTAACGTTAGGACCCACATCTTATTACACAATTCGCAACACTAAGCCGTAAAAATCCGCGCTTTCACACTAATGCCTTAAATGTGCCTAAATCCAATTTACATCACTAAACATGTTAAAATACGGTTGAAACCAGCCTTGAAACACCCTTAAGGGTTCATCCAAAACAATGCTATAATAGTGAATCCTTGGATTCACTATAACGGGCAAACTTACACTAAACAACGCCAAGCGAGATTGTGAATAGGTTTCGGCTTTACTGCTGATCCGGGATGTTACGACCAGCACCTACGAGTAATTTTATATAAAAAAAATAAGTAGCTAAAATAATTAATAAATCATTAGAATAATCGGCCAAATCCGCACCTTTAAATGAAATTAATACGACACTAAATCTCACTAGTTTCTGCGCTTACACTACCTGTTAACTACTTCCAAATTGTCAAATGAAGGGGATCGAATACATCTAAAAATGACACAATTAAATGCTTATGAGAGGAGTGGAATAAAAAATTTATTTGCTGGAAAGAGGCGGCAAAAGATAAAATAACAGCCCCAAAAATGTTATTTAAAAGGGTGGCACACCACCATGGATGGCACATAAGGGGATACTTTAGGGTAGCACAAAGAAGGGATTAAGGGGATGATTAGAGATTGTATAAGACTTGAAAATAGGGAAAAGAAGGCTATGAATAGTAGGTTAAATCAGTACTTTATGGACATAAAACGACAACCACAAAAGGAGTTTTAAAGGGCGACAAACACCCCCAATGGCGGCAGCTTAAGAGGCTGCCATGTGTAGTCTTTAGGGAACGTGTAAGGGCTGAAGGGAGGCTATTTTTTAACAGAAAAACAACACCAAAATTTCATAATTAAATCAGTAATAAAATGGCAGTAAAAAAGAAGAGAAAACGACACTTACACAATGAGAAGGAAAGGGTGGCAAATGGTGATTTTAATGGTAGCAATATGGTTATTTTTAAGTGATAAAAACAACGGATTAGAGGCTGGAAAATAAATGAAAAAACAGCAGCAAAAAGATGAAGAAAACGATCAACAAACCACCTCCAAGGGAAGAGAAGCAGATGGCAAATAGGGGGTTGATGGGGATGGCACAATAAAGGAGAAGAGAGAAAAAAATAAAGTTTTGGGAGAGGGAGAAGTATTGGATGGCGGAAATAGAAAAGAATGAATAAAGGTTGATCAAAATAATAATAAAAATGACTTTTAACCCTAGGTTTACTAGGTGGGACGACAATAATTAAGGAACAATGAGCAAAAATAGCAAAATCACAACAACATGCGAGGGAAGAAATTCGAACTCGAGTCTTTAAGCCAATTTCACTGTCTCCTTATTTTCTCATAACTATTAAGCCAATAACTCATTCTTAAAATATTTACGAGCTTATAATTAAAGTCAAAATGTGACAACTCTTTGTCCACTAACTCAATTTCTTCTAACCCGATTTTTGGGATGTGACAGATAGTGGCTCATTGGAACATTTCGATGATTTTTCCCTTCAATGCATTTCATTGTTATTTCCTCATATTATACTTTTTTTAGTTGAGTCTATTGTGGGCTCCTGACTCAAAAAAAAGATAATTGGTAAGTGATTAAAGAATCTTGAGAAAGAGAGATATGTGATTAATGAAATAAGTGTTAAAAAAAGATAAGTTATAAGTGGAATAAGTAGTGAGAGCATTATCATATCTAAACACATTATACCAAAAATAAATTGACATATTATAGTGCATTAATAAACTTAAGCCATCTTAGATAAAGAGCTAGTGATATTAATTCAATTTATAATGCTTGATTAAAATTATGATTCATACGAGTACTTACTAAGCTTAAACGTGTTGTTTTTAACGCTTGGTGTGTAGATAGTACTCAAGAGAAAAAGAGCTCGAATAAGCTAGATGGATCACATCTCATCTTCAATAAGGTATGGATTATGAAGTTAAATTATAGAATTATAATGGCATGTATATAGGTGTATAGTTAGTATTTTAAGTGATATAAATGTTATCATGAAAGTGAAATTCAAATGGAATTTGTTTGAGCATTGAGTGGATAATTGTTATAGGGTGAACATATGATGTTTTGGTTGAAAAATTAAAGTATTTTAAGGTTGGAAAATGTTCATGAATGAATGGAAATAAATCAAGAATATTTTGACATGTTTTAGAAGTGTTTTATGCTTGTTTTAGGCTCCCATGCATCTAAGTATCGCACCCTAGTCTATAGGTATCGGTACCTAGAAGTCAATAGTAAAGAATGTACAGTAAAACCCAGAGGTGCTGATACCTAAGGTCTAGGTACCACACCCCTCTATCCCAAATGCCCTGTTTGGGCAATTTTGCTCCGAAAGGGTCCCGAACGAGCCCCTATAGCAACTGAACTTTAAAGGAGGCCCTAAAATATTTAAAATGCCTTAAATGATCTTAAAAGGTCTAAAAAGATCAAAAGAACTTGAACTAAGAATTTGGATTCAAAGTAGAGTGCTTGACCTAAAATGTAGCATTCCTTGCTTGAATCTAGATACGAGCACGGATAAAGGGTCTTACATCGCAACTCTGTACAAATTTATTCCTTTTAAAAAATTAAATTGATGACATAATTTTTCAAAACATATTCTATATACCAAAAGCAAAATTTAATAATATATTTCTCAAAGTAATCACATAATTTGATTTAAGTATAGAAAAATATGACACTTGGATAATTCGAATTATGCATTATAAATTTAAAATAATACTACCATGCTTAACCCATTTTGATAAAATATGATGAAAATTATCTTCTATCCAATAAATAAAAAAGAACATTTAAGATTTTTTTTTCTTTGAAAATTAAGCACTAAAGGAACGTTGAGTCCTTTACTTAGTCTATTGAATCGATACTTGAGTAACGACTTTCACAAATCACCTTGTGATATAAATGTGACAGCTTATACCCGACTTAGTTGTTGGATCCGAATATAAAATGTCACATTTCGTTGCTGAAGCAACTTACTTTTCCATTTTTTTTGAAAAGGAAACATAATCGTAAAATTATTTTATAAAAATTTCGGCAGCATTTCTGCCTATTTTACATAAAACCCCTTTCAAAATTTAGATTTTCACAAAATATTCACATTCAAATTATCTCCCAAATCAATTCCCAGCACTACAAGTTCTCAAAATATATCAATAAACTAGATTTCTATGTTTTACTATTTTATCAAAACATTAGTTATAAAATACTAGCTAAGAAAACATAATGAAAATATTTAAATTCAATTTATGATATAATATTATATATTTATAAGCCTAGGTACATGCCATTTACATCAACTATAAAGTACTCTTCACCAACATTGTTTGAGCTAAACTTCGGTTCTTCGGATGCTGCTGGAACAATCTAACGAATCTAATTACCTAAGCACGGAAACATAAACAAAACGTACTCTGAGCAATTTTTTTGCTCAGTGGTGCTAATATCATATAAATCATTACATAAGTTTTGGACACAAATTAATTGATAGAAATAAACTAAAACATGATTATAAATATCATTAATAACATCACAATAAAAGAAAATTTTAATATTAATAAATTTTAATATTTTGATATTGACAAATTGAATAAAGGAAAAAAGTTTTTTAATTAAAGTCAAAATCGCGTTATTAATTTAATTTGCACAATATGGAAATTCAAATAAATTCAAGTTTTGTTTTTGCTTTTTTTTCAACTTAGACCACGTACTAAAGTTTAGACTCATAACTAGATATACGAATTCGCCACCCCGAGTTGTTCTAGAACGATGGCTATCAAAGTAGTCCACGACCCTTTGAGAATTAGGACTGCCCATGACCCTTTGGGAATTGAGGCTAACAATAATAACAACTGACTGACTTGGCCTTTTCTCCCTCGACCCTTTGGGAATTGGGGAGATCTAAATTTTTTGGCATAAAGACTTTATGGCATGCCAACTATATCAGATTTAGTCTAACTTAGTGAAACGGGGTAAAAACCAAATTTCATAATTCATTTCAATTCTATTTTCATATAATTCTCATTTCAATTCTGTTTCATATTCAAATCACATATCGCCTAATGTAAAACAGGCTTCCAATTTGAAACATATTAAATATTTTCTTTCTCAATCATCTAAAATCATAATACTCAAATCCAAATCATAACCATGAATTCGCTAATTTAGTCTTATGAAAAATATAGTAATCATCTCGAAACATAATTTTATAAATATTAACTAAATTATTCAAGCTTATCCAAAACTCATAAAATAAATATAACTAGTCATATTAAGTTAGATATTCTAAAGCTTTATGTAATGAAAATAAGATATTAGCACAAACCGAAGTTTTAATCGCTTTACTCATTTTCTTCGTCTTTCTCCTTCAAGATGTTTGCTTTGTTATTTGCTACAATACGAGCAATTCAATACAAAACAATATCATTTATCCATTCTAAAATTAAAACTAATAAAAATAAACTTAAATATGCATGATTATTCATATTGACAACTTAAGTTTTCTAGTCCGAAATTCGCATATCTTTTGACTCGATTATCCGTTTTCAATTCCGTCTTCACCAGAGTACTCACTGCTTCACAAGCTATCATTTAGCACCAATATTACACAAGGTGGCCAATGTTCTCTATTTCCCCTTTAACATGGCCAAATATATTAAATAAACTTTTCATCCATTTTTGTTTCTTTTTCAAACTTCTAACAAGCTAGAACTCATCTTCTAATAATTTCCTACCCAAAAATATATCTATTTCACTTAAGTTTTCTAAGCTTCCATCAATGTCTTTTAATGGCAACTTCCAAAGTACTTGATAAAATTAAAAACTATTGGTATATATATAAAGCAAGCTTCAAAGATTTAAAATCTTTAAAAAAAATTGAAGAAAAATCATATCTTACACTTGAATTTGAAAGAAAATGATTGCAAGAAATTTTTTTCTTTCTTTCCCCCTTATTTGACGTGAAAAAGAAAGAAATATGAGAAAACACCTTACTCTCTTTTACCTTTCTCTCTTTTTCTTTTTATTAAAAGTCATCAGGAAATTATTGATTTTTTTAAGTAATGAAAAATTGTCATTAAATCCTTTCCATCAAAATAAAAATAGGATAATTGCACTTTAGTCTTTATACTTTTCTAACTTATTCAATTTAATCTCTAAACTCGATACTGAATTTTTAACTTAACCTTATAATCCTACTAATAATCTTTTATGTTTTCATGTCTAACGATTTTCTTTAAAACGATCACAATTTCTTATACTACTATATATTTATAGATCATTTATTCAAGGACTTCTACTATAAATATACTTTTTTTAAGTGGGGATATTACAATAAAATTTAAGAGTGAAACTTGAAAATAAGAATTGGATCAATAAATTAGAAGTTTAAAAGTTAGGAATTTTGTTGCAATCCTAAAACATTTTGGTTTTGACGATTCTCCAAACACATTAAGATACAATATAATAATAAATTACATACGGAAAATATAAAGTTAGAATCAAGGATAATTCTTAATTAACAAAATTACAATTTTAAATAAATTTCTTACTCTTTTTACCTTAAAAGTAAGTAAAAAATTAATAATATACCTAATATATAATAAAATTTAATAAATTAATAAAACTAAACTTAGTATGGTTTTCACCTAAACAATATATATTTGGATCGAAAATATTTTTAAAACAATTAAAATCTAAATTTTAAAATTCTAAACTATAAACTTCGTCATTATTTGGTTTATTTGAAGTTGTTTAGACTTACAATTTATTTGATATTTCGACAATGTAAAAAATAAATTTAAGATTAAATGTGATATTAAAACTTAAAATTTTCAAATCTTCAAAATTGGTGACCAAAAACCTAAGTATCAAAAGTCAATACATAAAAAATTATCACAATTTGCTCATATTTTTTGGGTTAATAGTTCAAGTAGCCTCCTTTAGAGTCGTATTTCTTAGCACAGGAGTCACATAATTGAGTTAATAATATCAAGGGAGCGTTCTCCTTTGTGGTGGAAAAGCCAAAAATGCTTTTCCACTGCAAAAGCAATGGATAACACTTGACTTTTAGACTTAAAAGTGCATAGTTAAAAATTGAAATGTAGATGCTTTTAGTTTTTACGTTTAAAAATGAAATTATTAAAATACTCTTTATTTATATTAATTTTCTTTTTTATAATTGGAAAAGGGGAATGGGGTTGCTTGGGATCGAACCCTAGCTCTTATGCCTACAAGTATCAAAATACCATTATTTATATTAACTATTTAAAAGGTAAATAAAAATTAAATTAAATTATAATTTATGTATCATTATATTAAATTATTTAAATATCAATTATTATTATATTTAAATTTTAAAAATATTTTATATGTCATTAATTTTACAGATAATTTATATTAATTATTTAAAAGGTATTTAAAATTTATAATTCATGTATGATTATGTTAAATTATTTAAATATCATATAACTTTTTTTCTTTTTCTTTTTTAACTTTTCACTATTATGTTTGAAAATGATATTTTAACCTTTAGCAGCAATTTTTTATAGCAATGACAAACACTTAAAATTAATAAGACTAAACTACTAAAATAGTCATTTTTGTTTACCTTAGGTTACATTTTGGTCACCTAGGTTTGAAATGTTACGTTTTAGTCACTTATGTTATCGTGTTGTAACATTTTAGTCATTGAGCCGTTAACTGACATTAGGGGTGTAAGATAAGATGACATAGCACGTTAGATAATCATTTAAAACAAAAATTTTAGGCTAATTTATACAATTAGTCCCTGTATTTTTTTTGAGCAATTTAATTTTTTTTTATGTTCTTTTAACTTTATTTTTTTCTTTATTTTTCATTCTCTTCTGCTTCTCCCTTTGTTTTCCTCCCTTCTCCATTTCTTTTAACGTAGTTATTTTATGTTTTTTATTTGTTAAAACTAGTACCTATTCTTTTTTTTTTGAACAATTTAATCTTTTCAAGTGAGGCAAGCTTGTGAACTAATTTTAACAAGTGAAAAATATAGAAAAATTACGTTAAAAGAAATGTAGAAGAAAGGAAAATAGGGGAGAAGCAGAAGAGAATGGAAAATAAAGAAAAAAATAAATTTAAAAGAACAAAAAAGAAAAAAATTAAATTGCTCAAAATGAAAAAATACAAGGACCAATTGTAAAATTTAACCTAAATGTTTGTTTGAAATGATAATTTAACATGTCACGTCAGCTTAACGTTATACCGTTAATAGTAATTAATGACTTAGTGACTCAAATAAAAATGCACGCTTCACAAAAAAACATTTAGATTTCGAAATAAATAATCATCTAAAGATGAATTTCTTTTGTGTTATAATTGACTAATTGAAATTATCAAAATCCGACAAAATTCGAAATTCAAACTAATTTGGGTCCATTTGTTTACATGTAAAAAGTTTTACGGAAAATATTTTCTGTATTTTCCTGTGTTTGTTTCACAGAAAATAGTTTGGTCAACGGAAAATGACTTACAAATCAAGGTAAAATAAACCCTTTTTTCCTGTAAAATGACTTACTATTTTGAAAAGCGTAATTCATTTTCCGAAAAAGAGCTCATCTATAGACAATTTTATTTTTTATAAAAATTAACTTAAATTAAGCTTAATATTATTATATTGATAATAAATTTTATTTTTTAAAAATATTTAAAATATTATATTTTTCAATATTATTAAACATACATATTTAATTATTTATATTTAATCATATAATAAATTATTAATATAAAAATACAATTTATTATTTTAATAAATTATTTAATATTCAATTTTATTTTAATAATAAATTTTAAAAATAATAATTTTAAATAATATTATTCACATATTATTAAAAATATTTAATATTAATATTTTATAATAAATATTTATTACAATTATAAATATATTAATAATAAATGTTTTGTAGTATAAAAGTTAAAATACATCATAAGTCTATGTACACTTCATGATTTGTAATTTAGTCTCTGTACTTTTATTTTCAAGAATTTAGTCACTTTACTTTTCAAATTTGAAAATTAAGTCCAATTGTTGACATCGTTAATTTTTTTGGTCAATTTTGTTGATGTCACATTTTTAAATAAGAAATACTCACTTAATAGTCATGTAATTAAAAATAACCTTGTAATGAATCTGAATTTAACATAATATTTTTAATATATGCAAAAACAATGTAAAATATAAAATCATAGATAAAAATAAATTTAATTAAACAATGAAAAAATAAGAAAATCTCAAATGTATGTTTATTTAATTGAAAACAACTTTTATAAAATATTTTTAAGAAATTAACCAAATAACAGAAAATATTTTATACAAATTCCTCTAAACATTAGAAACTATTAAATTTTTTAAAAAGTAAATTATTTTCTAAAATAATTTTCAGTAAAATAAATAGAGCTTTAAATTATGAAAGTCAAAGAAAATTTGAATAAAAAAAAGCGTGTTACCAACCCTCCCATTTACAACCAATTAATTAGGTTAGGTTTGTTATTTTATATTTAGATTTAATTAATTAATTGGATTGAGTTGTTTTATATTTTATTAATTGATTGGGTAATTTAATTTAATTGAGTTGAGTTATTTTATATATATATTTTTATATTTAGAGTTAGTAGTTATTCCTCTTAATAATGTTATCTTTAAGATTTAAACTTAGATCATTTCCTTTAGAGTTTAATATATTTTATCATTACATCCAATTACTTGTTGGTAATTGATTAGATAATTTAATTGACTTGAATTATTTTATATTTATTATCTTTATAATTTCTTTTTGAAAGTTTACTTTTTAAGCTTGTTATTTGATTTAACCCACTTCCTGATCTCCCCTGTTTAGCACCGACTCGCCGCTAAAGAGAATCTTGAATCTCCCAATGTATAGCCCAAGGGCCAGGATACATGATCCAGTCCACAAATGTCAAAATTCCATAAATACCCTCAATTCTTTAACGGGATAACAAGTAAAGAATAACGTAAAACGGCTAAGCCCTTTTCAGCCATTTCCTCCCCTTTACTCCTCCCTCACAGGGCGTCTACTTCCCCACCAAGGCTTTCCCTTCACTGATTCGATCCTCCGCAAATTCGTACGGTCTTCCATTTCTTTCTTTTAAAAAGAAACTATCATTCTAATTTCATTTTTTTCTTAAATTAATTTTTTATTTACTTTTTAATTTCCTCTCATTTACCTTAATTTTTTCTTCATTCTTGTGTGCCTAGATGAAATAATCATGAATTTATCGATGTGTTTTTTTTTTTTTTGAACTTTGACGCTTTAGTTTTCCCGATTGATTTGTCACTCGATTTCATTTAAATTTTGTTTTAATTGTTTCTTCGTCTGGTTAAATTGTTGATATGGCTCAGGTGAAATTTTTTAGTTACATTGGTGATATTAATATGATTGAAACCGTTTTGGCCTACATTCTGAACTTAAATTTATAGCTTTGAATCATGCATTGAATGTAATTCGTGTTGTAATTTTCAGATTGATTTGAACATTGAATTTTGATTATTAATTTTGTTGCAGGAATCATATTTCCAGTCTTACTGTTCTCGCCGAAGTTTAATATCGGTAATTTGAGATTTATCTGTTTCTGTTTCGATTGCCTTTCTTTTTACATTTGTTAATTCTGATTTGGTTTTTTGCGCAGTTTTGTAGCTATTTTTGGTTAGCTTCTTCTTAGAAGAGTTTTTTCGTTCTATCACATGAATTATATGAAATGCCACTTTGAAATAGATTGTTGATATTAAGTTGTAATTTTGATTATCATAAGCTTTGGTTCATAAGAAGTTCAATACACGGACAAGTACTTTAACCTCGTTGGAAATTAACTTATTTGATATATACCATGCAAACCTGTAGACCACTCTCATCTTCAATGTTGATACTAATTTGTTTGCGCTGAGACTCAGATTTGTCTTCTCGACTTTGTTTCTGTTTATGTTTGGTAGGACTAGGACGGATGGAGATGGGGAAGGATGGAAAATATTTTAATCCAATGGCTGAGATTAGAACTTCTTCCTTTGTCCACCCTTCCAACCAAATGAAGTATAAAAGTCTAAAATAATATGGAATATGTAAATCAACAAACTAGGCTTTTTCCCAACATGTATGTGGGGTTGGCTATACGATATATATTTCACCGCTATACTTATTCAAGACTGTGGTCTCAGTAAGCTTGTTGAAATTGAAGTTCTTCTTCTTCCTTTTATTCATTTGTTTATCTTTTGTGATTTCTACTGCATCCTTCTTGGCCTCATTCCCCTGTCTTGAAATTGGTTTCTGTTGTTAAAATCATATCTTTCCATTTGGGTATATTGAAGTATTCACAGATCTAAACTACCTTAAATCTGTTTTTTCCTCATTTTGTACTCAATGCTTCTGCAGTTGCGGAATTGATTTAAACACTTTTTAGCATGTGATCTTTCCTTGTGCCAAAGCTATATGTCTAGTTTTATGGATTTTAAGTTAATAGACTAAAAACTCTTCCAAATGTATTTAGACTAGTCCTATTCTTATTAAGCTTTCAGTTTTGCTCTCCTATTTAACTATAATAGTGAATTGAGCATATGCTCTATGTTGGTCTTGAAGCCAATTCATTGTGATATGCATTTTCTAGAATTAGTACCATTTTATGCAAACCTATCTTTTCTAATGCATTTGAGATTGTACCAAATGAAAAACCATGCAACTGTGGAGTTATCTTTCCTCCCATATATTCTGCACTTTCCTCCTCTTCCCAAGTTTATTTGAACATGTACTTTACCTTTCAGGCTGTTCATGCCTTTGCTGTGCCGGCATGAGTTGCATTTGTGAATATGTTAGCTGCATTTTTTAGGTCTTAATAATTCTTTTTTTGCTGCCACATATATTAAGTTCTTTGAAATTAGAATTTTTCACTGATACAAATTCTTAATTGCTTTTTTGCAGGTACTCTTGTAGCAAGATTCTAATATAACAATTGATACAGTGGATAGAAGTAAAAATGGAATTGCATAGCCTGAAAGATTCATTTGATCGCGTTGCAAAGAAGCGAAAGGTGTCCTATTCTAAAACACATGAAGTTACAGACCTGATTGTTCAGGAAATCAGTAACGCAATCAAGGTGATGCAGTCAAGCACCCTTGAATATCAATCAGAACTAGCTGAATTGAAGAAAAAGTTACAGGAAGTTTCTCCACTCAATCAGCTAGAAGGTGCCCAAAAGGAACTGAATATAGCACTGATAAAGTATCCGAAAGCTCTTGAGAAAGTCTTTAATCCTGATATATCCAAGGCTTATCGAAATATTGAATTTGATTCCCCTATAGTTAACCAAATAATTGCCAGCCATTTCTACAGGCAAGGGCTGTTTGAGGTTGGTAATTGTTTCATAACTGAGGCTCAGGATGCAGAAGCTGCTGTTGCTATGAGATCACTTTTCCAGGAACTTTATCAAATGCTCGAAGCCATGAAGAGTCGGAACCTGGAGCCAGCCCTGAAATGGGCAGCTGCGAACTCTAATAAACTGAAGGAAAATGGTTCGGACCTTCAGCTGAGAATCCATCATTTGCAGTTTGTGAAAATATTACAAAAGGGAAGCAGAGATGAAGCACTCAAGTACGCAAGAACCAACTTTGCTTCTTTTGCCGGAAACCATATGGCTGAAATCCAGAAACTCATGGGGTGCCTCTTGTATTCTGATAGACTTCATGAGTCCCCATATGCTCATTTATTATCGCCAACCAATTGGGATACAGTAACCAATGAACTAACCAGGCAGTTCTGCAATCTTCTGGGGCAATCATACGAGAGCCCATTGAGTGCCACAATAGCGGCAGGAATTCAAGGCTTGCCTCCTCTTCTCAAGTTTATGACTGTTATGGTAGGGAAGAAGCACGAATGGCAATCAATGAATCAGTTACCCGTGCCGGTAGAGTTAGACAAGGAGTTCCAATTTCATTCAGTATTTGTCTGCCCTGTAACCAAGGAGCAATCAACTGACGATAACCCACCAATGCTTATGTCGTGTGGTCATGTGCTGTGCAAACAGTCTATCAACAAGATGTCAAAGAATGGCTCGAAAACTTTCAAGTGCCCATACTGTCCAACTGATATTGATTCGACGCAATGCAGGCAGCTGATTTTCTGATGTAAAACCCAAATATAGTCATGAGGTTATATTAAAAAAAAAAAAAGTTTCCTTTACTGAATTGATAGTCTGGAGAGCTAGTAATTGGTGCGATGTGGCGGATGTGAAATGATGGCAATGCAGGTCACTGGTCAGTGATGGTGTTAGTGTTTGTTGATGAAGTTGTTGTAAATAGACGTTCTTTCCCACATTCATGCTGGTAATAGGAAAACCAAGTTGCTTTATAAATTTCTCCAAAGGAAATGGAAGATAATGATTAGGTCATATCAAAATGATACCTAAATCATTAGTAGTGTGTATACACACGTACATAATGTATATATATATAAAAGATATTAGCATCTCTGTTTTCCTTGTTCTCTTCATAGTACTTCTATGTTGTGTGTTGCTTTTGCTCTCTTTTTCTTCTGTGTTCGTCTTTAGACTTCCATCTTTTTCTGTTTAGTTTTCCCTTGAAAGTTTAATTTTTTATTTTCCAACTTTTGAGATTTACTCTCAATTCCGGGAAAGCTAAGGAAAAGAAACAAAAGATTTAAATATGCCAAACGTATCTGTATTCTTTTTAAATTTAAAATTTAATTTCCCTTTATTAAAGGCATTAAGTTCTTATATTTTTTATTTAAAAATTTTAGTTTCTCCATCTAATTTTGCCACTAAAATTAATGGTGTCGAAGTTTAAAACCTTTTTAGCACATTTACAGTATTTTGTTAATTTAATCATTACAATATTTTTTGCATATTTTAAATAAAAATCATAAAATTAAAAATAAAAAATATGAAGAAAATAAAATTCTTTAAAAGTCAAAAATAAAATAATTTTTAAAATTCTAAAATTCAATGTTATCTAAATCGGACCGGAATAGCTAGTTGAATTGGGAACCACTAGGGTATCAGTTCGATGAGAGATAAAAAAGTAGGTTGACCCATAAATTGGTACAGACTGGTTGAACCGAGTTAAAAAAATCGATTGAACTAGTAGTTGAATTGATTTCGAACTAGTTTGACTAATTGGTCCCAAAGCGACTAGTCCGACCGATTAAAAGTAAATAAATTATTAAAAATTATAAAAATCATTTCAATTGCCAATTCAACTGGTTTTTTAGCTCAGTTCAACCAGCTCAGACTAATTCATGAGTCAACTATTTTTTTACTTCTCACTGGATCGATACCCCAGTTGGTTCTTGATCTAATCGGTCCGGTCCGGTTTAGATAACATTGAATTTTTAAAAAAAATTATATTTTAAAATAATTATATTTTTGAATTTTGAATTTTGAAGAGTTTTTTTTTAAATTTTAACTTTTTTGTTTTTGTTTAAAATAAGAATAAATAAATTTTAATTTAAAAGAATACGTATTTTTGAAGCATATGGACCAAATTGACAAAAACCTGTAAATGTTGAAGGCTAAAAAAATTTAAAATTTTTTAAAAATCGATTTACCCACGAACCAATAAGGAGTGGTTGATCCGGACTAAAAAATTAGTTGAATTGGAAATTAAACTGATTTTTTATAATTTTTATATTTTTAATAATTTATTTGCTTTAAACTAGTTGGACCGATCGTTTTGGGAGCCAATTGGTTAGACCAGATCGAAATCAGTTCAAATGTTTGTTCAACTAATTTTTTAGTTTGGTTCTGTATCGATTCTCGAGTCAACCAATTTTTTTTATCTCTCATTGGACCAATATCCCAATCACTTTCCATTCCGATTATTTGGTTTAGTCTGAGTTAGATAACATTAAATTTTGGAATATTTTGCTATATTTTTAAATCTTTTATAGTTTTGAAATTTAAAATGTTTTTATTTTTCATAATTTTTATTTTTGAAAAATTTATAATTTTTAGTTTTTATTTTTATTTAAAATATGAAAAATTTATTTTATGTACTTTTAAATAGTAAGGATTAAATTGACAAAAACTATAAATGTTGAGGGTTAAAAAGTTATTTTGCTATTGATTTTGTTAACTTTAACGACAAAAAATTAAATGAAGGGACTAATATTTTAAATAAAACATACAGAACTCAATGTCTCAAAATTAAAGTTTAAATTTTGAAAAAGTATAAGAATTTTTGGCATATTTAAACTAAAACAAAATAAATTTTAAGATGGAAAATATTTTTTGTCCTCTTTCTTTTATAAATAATTTTATGAAAAATTATAATTGTAAAAATATTATAATAATATTTGGATAAACTTTATTCAAAACCTAACTTAAATAAAAATAAACTCGACTAAATTAAAACTTAATATAGAGATAATAATATAGGTTGAAATTAAAACTTAATATAGAGATAATAATGTAGGTTGAAATTTGAATGTTGCTCGCACTTGGGAGTTGGTCTAGGATAGCTTAGGTTTTTGTTTTTGTTTTTGTTTTTTAATTGTATTAAGAATTAGATTTATTTATTTGTATAACTTTATGAATTTTAGAATATCTTTTTAATTAATATATTCTATTTGGACATGTTTAATTGAAAAATAATTTTTAAATCTTCTAATTTATATTGTTATAGATCATTTTATTAAAAGAAATATGGTTTAAAATAAATATTGTTTAATCATTTAAGATAAGTATAACACTAATTATCGTTTGATTAAATTAATATATTCTATAATTATATATTTTATATTATCATTAAATTTAGATTTTATAGATTTTAATAAATATTATTTTTATATATTTATAATATATAAATAATTACAGTCTCCAATTGGTGAGGATCAATTGATAGGGGTAGAGGTTCGTGATCATCATCCTGGGATGGTGAGTCATCCGGCCTTGCGTACTTTGTTCAAGGAGATGGTGTGATCAATGAAAAATGGAGTGTTGGACATTCAAGAGAATGATGAAATGATGTTCAGTTGCTTGAGGAGGATTTTACGATTGGAATAGAGGACGGATTGTCGTCAATTAGGTTCTCTGACCGAATCCACCAACTTATTTACAAAAGAATGTCTAGATCGATTGTTGTGAAAATTTTGGGGTAGAATGATCGGATATCAAGCATTGTCAAATAGAATCTATTGCTTATAAAAACCTTCGAGTCTTATTAGGATTATGGATTTGGAGAATGATTATTTCTTAATAAAGTTGCAATCGGAAGAGGATTATGTTAGGGCCCTTCCTGAAGGTCCGTGGTTAGTATATGGACTATACCTTATAGTTCAACCATGGTCGGAATTTCTCTACGGAGCAACATTTCCCTTCTAGTATCATAGTTTGAATCCGCTTTTTGGGTATTCCTGGGTTTATGTATCGGAAAAATGTGCTCAAGTCTATTAGGGAGATGATTGATCGAGTTATCAAATTGGATGATAATATAGAAAGTGCGCAAAGGGGACGCTTTGCTCAGTTGGCGGTGGTTCTAGATCTTAACAAGCCATTAATCTCTAGAATTAAAGTCGACGGTTGAATTCAGAAGATGGAATACAAATCCTTTCCTAATGTGTACTTTACATATGGTCATTATGGTCATATGAAGGAGTCCTATTATAACCCGTCCGAACGAGGTCATTCTGGTGAAGATATAAGTGCGTCTACATCAAATATGCAACCACAAGTGCAAGGAGAGAACCATGATGTTGTGGAGAAGTATGGTCCATGGATGCTAGTTAATCAATGCCCAAGGAAATCTGATCAAAAAACCGGGATTGGAGGTAAGGAAACAACTAGTTTTAAGAGATCACGTTTTAATGTATTGACAAATTTGAGAGACAATGATTCGACTGAAATTCATGTGTTGAAACTTGTTAATTCAGCCAGTTTAAAGGGAGGGGCTGGCAATTTATGGCAATCCATTAGGTGGAAAGGTGGAAAGGATTCTAATATGGAGTGTGAACTGTTGCATGTTGATGGGTTGGATTGGTTGGGTCAAACTAATGAACCTAGTAAGAAAACCCAACATTGTGGCAGTTTGTCCAAAATTGTTAGTGGGCCTATGATTAGTCCTGGTCAAGTTAAGGATCTGGGTTAAAATATTCAAGCCCCGTTTATATCATCTGACAAGGAATCTTTCCCCCAAACTGTGGTGCAAGATCTTTCGATAGCTATTAATCCTTCTCGATTGATGGAAAAGAAGGCTAAAGGTTCCATTTTATTGACCGAAAAAAATTAAAACCGCTCTTAACGGGTCAAACCATTTAGTGGTGGTTTTTTTTTAGAATAAGATCCCGAACTTCCCCCTAGATGTAGCAATATTTTCTAGTTTGATGATGGCAGCTAATGGTCGCGCTTTAGTTCACAGTAGCCAATCGGAGGGAAGTTTCAAACATGTTAAAAAACCATCAAATATTCTCAAGGGTAAAGGTGGTAAGTTCAAAGTCTGAGGGCTAGCCTGTGTTCATTTATTAGAATCAATGAATAAAATAACTGAAAGGCTTGGGGCAGATGAGTCACTTTCTGCGTCTGATATGGTGGAAGATGTTTCGTCAGTTACTATATGAGCAGACACAACCTCTGTTTGAGGTCAGTTTGGTTTTGCTTATAATCTTTTCATTTTTATGATGTTACCGAATTTATTTATTTGGAATTATCAAGGTGTGCAAGTCCTAAATTCACAAGGGTTATCAAAGACTATTTTAATGAACATGAAGTCGACATAGCTTCTTTTCTTAAGACAAGGGTGAGTGGTGTTAAGGCAAATAGAATTATTTCTAATCTTGATTTTGACTACTCCTATAAAGTTGAATCCCGAGGTTACTTTGGTGGGATTTGGATTCTTGGAAAAGTTGTATTGAAGTCCAAATACTTCAAAACGATTCTCAATTTATCCATTGTCGAGTTAGGAAGAAGGTGGGGGATCAGGCTTTGCTAGCAACCTTTGTTTATGGAAGCCCAGATAAATAGAAGTGTTTGGCCTTGCAGAATCGTTTAAACAGTATAGGTCAGTCTGTCAATGGCCCTTGGATGTTGGCGGGAGATTTTAATGCGATTTTGTCACCGGATGAAAAGAGAGGTGGTCGTCCAGTTATTTTTGGTTGCAAATTATTTCAGGAATTTATTCATTTGAATACTTTAAGGGATCTTGGTTTCAATGGTCCACAGTTCACATAGCGAAAAGGGTCTATCTTTGAAAGACTTGATAGGGCCATCAGAAATCTTGAATGGTTCTGGCTATTTTCATCTACTGTGGTGTACCATCTACCTCATTTGAAGTCGGATCATAAGCCAATTTTGATATCTAAGAAGCCTTCGATGATGTCTAGATCAATTAGGCCCTTTAAGTTCTTGGCTTCATGAGCATCCCATCCTTTCTTTAGTTAGCTTACCCGAGAGAGTTGGAAACATGGAACAGATGTATTAGCTTCCTTATGTTTTTGTAGTTCAGGTCTTTGGAAATGTAACACCCCTAACCCGTATCCGCTGCCAGAACAAGGTTTTGAAGCATTACTACCATTTACAGATCACAAAAAAAAAATTTAAATACTTACCGATTCAATTCATCATATAAATAAATATATTACCATTCAATCAACAGTTTGACACTTGTACAACATCAAACAGCAACATTGTTAGTATACTTGCACATATCTCATATAAATTCAACATTGATATATCTATTTTCTCGACATATCGCACTTGAGTTTAATAATAGTCTCAACTTACATAATTTCCTTGTATCAACATATCAAAGATAATCATATATGTACATGTCATGAAACATATCATGCTCTTACCGTTTCTTCATAAGCATATATCATTCATTTCATTATATCAATATTTCATGCTCCATCATTTCCATATATTTTATGTATATTTATTCCTGTAATAGCTTATATCAAACTTAACATAGATTATATTCCATGTACTTTTACTTATTTCGTTTATCTATCTTCATAATTATTTCATATAATCATTCGTCATCTGATACATATTACCTGAATATCAATTGTTCAACAGATGTTAGAGCGTCTCCCATCCACGGTCTTATTTATCTTTGACATGATGCCATAGTGTCTTTCAACTATGGTCTTACTCATTTTCGTCATGTTGCCATGGTATCTTTCAACCATGGTCTTGTTCATTTCATATCACGTTGCCATGGTATCTTTCAACCATGGTCTTACACATTCATATCAGGTTGCCATGGTATCTTTCAACCATGGTCTTACACATTTCATATTAGGTTGCCATGGTATCTTTCAACCATGGTCTTACACATTTCATATCAGTCGCCATGGTATCTTTCAACCATGGTCTTACACATTTCATATCAGTTGCCATGGTATCTTTCAACCATGGTCTTACACATTTCATATCGAGAGCACACTATGCGAACCCCATCCTTCTGATGGGATTACCGGTCCAGGCTAAATCCTCGTAATATAAACTCATAAAGTATTGTCGGGATTACGGTCAAAGCTAAATCCCACAACGACAATTACTCTATTGAGCTTGGATCGAATTACAGTCCAGGCTAAATTGAGACCCTAATTCGGATTACCCGTCCGGGCTAAATCCATTTTACACGTATTCTTCGGGAGGGCTATATCAGAATAGGATCACCCATCCGGGCTAGATCCTTTTTACCGTCATTTCCTTTTCAGAGATCCATCGAATTTTCCTTTCATTCAACCGGGATTTCTTCCCATTTTATCAAATATATCAATGTTTCATAAATTTTCATACAATAAACATTCAAATCATATTCACATAAATAACATACAATCTCAAGCATTTAAGAATATAATTCAAGTTACACGAACTTACCTCATTGCTTGTTTGTGTTTATAATTTCATTAATCCGATATCTTTTCTTTTCCACGATCAAGTCTCATATTTGAGTCGTCCGGATCTTTATAAATAAATTTGATCATCATTTTCATTCATTTCATCTTCTAATGCATTTAATTAATGCTCTAGGCAAAATTACCATTTTGCCCCTAAACTTTAATTAATGACGATTTCGTCCTTAAGGTCGGAAAATAAAATTCTTGCAATTTAATCCTTATTTCCAGCTATTATTCTCATATATATTGATAACAGTCCATGAATTCTATAAAATATCAGAATTTTCCATAATTTCAACACTTTTCAATTTAATCCCTAAAACATATTTTCCCCATATCTTGAACTAAATTAATAATTTCATTCAATTTTGTAATTTAAATAATAAAATAATCCATTTCATGCAATTTGGTCATTTCTGACATTTTTACAAAATTACCCATAAAGTTTTACTTTTATTTAATTTAGTCCCTAAGCCTAAAATATGCAAATTAGCCATGCTTAATGAATATTCATATATGTTTTCCTCCTCCTCCTCTCCATTCCACATCCTTGATGTATGTAGCACACTTGTAAGTAACATTATATATAATCTTTATTATTTACTTTTATGAATATTCAAGCTGTCCATCTGTGTCATAGTCACTAAATTATTTATATCTGAAGCTATAGGACTCCAAATTAGATCCGATAATTTTCCCTGAAACTAGAATCATATATCTTCTTACCATAAAATTTTCAGAATTTTTAGTTTAGCCAATAAGTACAGTTTATTCTTTAAAGTTACCTCTATTCTGCTGTCTGACAGTTGTGACCCTTCTTCACTAAAAATTAATTATCTCCTTGTACAGAATTCGAATGATGTTCATATTTATTTATATTGAAAATAGACTCATTCAGGATTATAAAAATATAAATTTAAGCCCATAATTATTTTTATCCAATTTTTTTATGATTTTACAAATTCAGAACAGGGGAACCCGAAATCATTCTGACCTTGTCTCACAAAATCCATCATATCTCATGATTTAGAATTTCATTGCTTACATAATTTCTTCTATAAGAAACTAGACTTAATAAGATTTAATTTCATATCTTATTCATCCTATAATTAGATTTCTACAATTTTTGATGATTTTTCAAAGTTAGACTACTGCTACTGTCCAAAACTGTTTTAGTACAAGATATTAATTACCATGTTATAACATCCTTATTTTCTTTTTCTACACCATTTCTCATCACTTTCTCTTATTTTTTCTTCACTAACATATCAAGAACATAGGACCTTATGAAAGAAAACTCTACTATAACATTATTTCCATGCTTTATCAATAATAACAAACTTAAAAACATATTGAAATCTTGATGTACTTACCTTTTCTTATTGACTTCAATCTTTAACTTGATTTTTCTCTCTCCTCCAGCTTCGATTTCTTGAATCCAACTTGATATTCTTGCTCCCCATCATCTCCTTGCTATCTTTCTCTCTTGATGGCTATGGAAATTCTTTCAATTTTTAGGTGAAAATAATGAATTTTTTGTGGAATGACTAAATTGTAAAGAAAGCAAACTTCTTTTCTTCTTCTTATCTTACATTAGTTTGCATGGGAAAGGAAATGTGTTGATAATTCTTCATCTTTCCTTCCTTTTATACTAAATAAATAATAATATAATAATAATAAACATCTCATAAAATATTAAAATAATATTTATCTAATTAATTAATTTAAAATATCATCAACATAATCATTACATTCTAGAATTCTCTCTCTTACTAATTGACCATTTTCCCTTCATGATCTTTTAGAATTCCATCTTTGAGTCATCACTTAATTTGGTAAAATTGCGATTTAGTCCCTCATAATTTTTTACCTATTCAATTTGGTCCTAATTCATCAATTTTTCTTGGTTTCTAAATCATTCCACCCTTAAAATATTTGCACTATTAGTCCTTCAACTTTTTTATATTTACACTTTCAACCCCTTAAATTTTGAGTATTTACTCTTGTGCAACAAGACTTTTCTCATCTTTGCAATTTAGTCCTTTCTTGAATTAATATATCATAATATACTTCTCAATATTGACATCACTCAAAAATTCCCTTTATGTCACTTTATTTCCTTATTTTATTATATCACGGATAATATTTTACTGTAAAAATTTTCGGGGTATTACAGGAAATGGAACAAAGAGGTTTATGGTCATATTGGGAAAAGGAAACGAGATCTTGCTCGTCGTATTGGGAGTATCCAAAAGGCGTTGGATAAGAGGTGCTCGAAATTCTTCTTGTATATGGAGTTGGATTTGAGGATTCAGTATGAAAAGACCCTTGATGAAAAGGAATTACTATGGAGGCAAAAATCAAGAGTGGAGTGGTTTCAACAAGGTGATCGTAACACAAAATTCTTTCACAATAAAACACTAAGGAGGAGAAATTCTAATAGAATCTCAGGTTTAAAAGTTACTGGGGATTGGTGTTTTGTTGATAATATTCTTCAAAGGGAAGTTGTTTCATTTTTCGGTTCCCTTTATTATTTTAATGACGATAAGCATGTTATATTTCCTTTACATGGTTTTTCCTGTAATTGATTCGATTAACACAGATTATCTGGGTAGGGATGTATTCGGGGATGAAACTTGAAGTGCTTTGTCCAGTATAAGGTCATTGAAGGTTGGGGAATTTTTAAGGGACATAGTCTATGGTTTTTTGTCGTTTAGGTGCACCACCAACCCTGGTGGATTTGGGTCCGCACCCCCTACATACGAGGGAGAGCATTAGTTTAGTCACTCAATAACCCTCAAGTGGATTCTCATATATATATATATACCACACTTGGTATTTAACTAATGTAGGATCTAAGCTTTTTTTTTCCTCAACAAATATTCACAGGTGGCTTACTTTGAGCATAAATTTCTCATTCATCACTCATTCATTTTAAGCATATGGTATACTCTTGTAAAGGTTTCATGTAGTAGAATATAAAACTATAATTTTATGATTCAACTCTTCACTTTTACCAATCTAGCCTCAAAGTTTTCAAAATTTACATTTTTTTCCAACAAGACTCAGGTGGGATTTCATCGAAAATACTTTACTTGATACAGGAATTCCTTCTTTGTTGAATCAGATTATTATGGATTGTGTTTCTTCTGCACAAATGCAAATAGTTTGGAATGGTAGCCTTTCTAAGGAGTTTGTCCCGATGAGAGGTATACAGTAAGGTTGTCCTCTTTCCCCTTATTTGTTTGTTCCTTGTATAAAGAGACTGGGTCAGCTGATTCATAGAAAGGTTTAGGAAAATATTTGGAAGCCAATTTCTTTTGTCAAAAATGGGCTGGCTATTTCTCACCTTTTTTTTTTTTTGCTGATGATTTGTTCCTTTTCGTAGAAGCAAATGTGTCACAAACTTATATGATTAAGGAGGTCAGGGATGTATTTGGAAGTGTGTCAAGTCACAAAGTCAATTCCAGCAAGACAGAGGTGTTCTTTTCCAAAAACACAAACCCTGCTGATGCAGTTGATATTTGTAGTATTCTTGGGTTTGTTAGAACGAATGACTTGGGTACTTACTTGAGGATGCCACTGTTTCATCGGAGAGTGACATTGAGTACATTCAACATTATGGTTGTTAGAATTAAGTGACCCAAAATTCTTATTTAAATAAAATACGATGGAAAATAAAATAAAAGTAAAATCCATATAGAACTAAACTTCTTTTATTTTATTTTAGAATAAGGTTTTTAAACCTTATTAAACTCCATCTATTTTATATTGATTAGGATAAGGTGTTTCAATCCTACTAGAATATGGCTTTGCAAGCCTATAAATAGACATAGTCTATTCCTCTTGTATTTGAGTAAAAATTTTTCGACATAGTGAATTTTTTTCTCCTCTGCCCGTGGTTTTTTTCCCGAAAGGGTTTCCACGTAAAATTTATGTGTTCTTTATTTTTATTTATTTTATTCTATTTTATTTTTCACAAATTTGGTATCAGAGCTTCCGGGTTATTCATCTCGATCACGGTAATGGCGTCTTTGAAGTATGAAATTCCGCTGTTGAATCGCAACACCAGATTTGCGTTGTGGCAAATTAAGATGCAAGCGCTTCTTGCAGATGGATCTAGAGGATGCCCCGCTAGGATAGATAAGATGCCTTCGACATTAACAGATGAAGAGAAGAAACGTAAGGATCGAAGGCATTAACACAATTACATCGCATTTGTCCAACGAAATTTTGCAGGATGTGATGAAAGAGAAAACTGCCATTGCATTATGGAAGAGGCTAGAACAAATATGTATGTCGAAAACTCTAACAAGCAAGTTGCATATGAAGCGGCGTCTTTATGCTCATCGTTTGGAGGAAGGTGCGTCGTACACGAACACTTAATGTTGTTTAAAGAAATTCTCTCAACCTTGGAGGCCATGGAGGTTCAAGATGATAAGGAAGATCTAGGGTTGATTCTACTTTGTTCGTTGCCTCGTCTTATTCAACCTTTAGAGACACGATTTTATATAGCCGCGAGTCTCTCACAGTTGATGAGGTTTATGATTCTTTAACCTCGTATGATAAGATGAAGCATCTTGTGGTTAAACCCAACTCTCGGGAGAGGTCTCATTGTTCGTGGGAGACAAGACCGAATGTTGATGATGATCGTGGTAGAACACAGAACGGAATCCTCGTGGTAAATCTAAGGGTAGATCGAAATCTTCAAACAGAGGTAAAACTTGCAACTTCGCAAGAAGAAAGGGCACATTAAATCTGAAAGTGCTATAAGCTACAAAATAAGATTAAAAGGGAGGCTGCGAATCAAAAGGGAAAACAAAAGAAAATTCGGTGAAGTCGATGTTGTAGAAGACTACGCGATGGTGAACTTCTAGTTGCTTCATCAATGATTCTAAAGTAAGCGAGGAGTGGATACTTGATTCAGTCTGCACCTTCCACATGAGTCCCAATCGGGATTGGTTTACAACTTATGAAACGAAGATCTCAAGGTGTTGTTTTGATGGGAAATAATGCTTCATGTAAAATCGCAGTGTTGGAACAATTAAAGTTAAGATGTTTGATGGAGTTGTCGAACACTTAGTGACGTGCGGCATGTTCCGAATTGAAAAGAAATTTAATTTTATTGAGTACTCTTGATTCAAAAGGGCAGATACACACTGAAAGTGGGGTTTTAAAGATTTCAAAGGGTCCTTGTTGTGATGAAAGGGCAAAGAAAGATTGCCAAGTTATATGTTTTCTGTGGTTCTATATTATTGGTGATGCAATTGCCGCTTCCTCTTCCTTGTCGATGATGATATTACTAAACTTTGGCATATGCGCCTAGGGCATATGAGTGAGAATGGCATGGCGTAATTAAGCAAAAGAGGACTTCTTAATGGGCAAGGAATTTGCAAACCGAATTTCTGTGAGCACTTGTGTTTTGGGAAGCAAAGAGAGTTCGATTCACTAGAGGAATCCATAACACGAAGGAAACGTTGGAGTATATCCATTCGATCGTGGGGGCCGCCCGAGTGCCTTCGAGAGGTGGAGCTAATTATATGCTAACCTTTATTGATGATTTTTCCAGAAAAGTTTGGGCGTTCTTCCCAAGCGTAAAAGCGATGTGTTTTCCACATTTAAGTCTTGGAAAATTATGATTGAAAAACAGACGGAAAAGCAGATAAAATACATCCGTCATGAGATAATGGCTTAGAGTTCGCTCGATGAGTTTAATAGATTGTGCAAGTCGAAGGATCATGAGACACTTGACGATTCGTCATACTCCACAGCAAAAGCGGCGTTGCGAGCGAATGAACAGAGCGATCATGGAGAAGGTTCGATGTATGTTGTCAAATGCCAACTTACCAAGTCATTTTGGGCGAAGACCTCATCTTGCATGTTTTTGACCAACCGATCTCCATCCGCTGCCATTGAGAAAAAGACTCCACAAGAGGTATGGTCCGTAATCCCGCTAATTATTCCGATTTAAAGATTTTTGGGTGTCTGCGTATGCTCATGTTGATAATGGAAAATTGGAACCGAGATCCATTAAATGCGTTTTTCTTGGTTATAAAGTGGTGTAAAAGGCTATAAGTTATGGTGTCCTGAAAATAGAAAAGTTGTGATTAACAGAGATGTTGTTTTTGATGAAACCGCTATGCTACCTAACTTATCTCTTAAAGACTCTTCCAATAAAGAAAACCAAAAGCGGTGGAGCATCGATTAATACGAATCAACTCCTCAAGCCAAGACAAAAATTGAGAATAGAGTTGCTTCTTTACCGCAATACTCTATCGCCAAAAACAGGACAAGAAGAGAAATTAAACCTCCAAAGAAGTATGCCGAGGTTGATCTAGTTGCTTATGCTTTAAATGTGGTGAAGATATAGATGCGAATCAAGAGCCATTTAATTATTCGAGGCGATTAGTGTGAAGACTCGAAAAGTGGATGTTTGCTATGCAAGAGGAGATGGAATCACTCCACAAAAAGCGTAACATGGGATCTTGTAAAACTTCCTAAAGGTAAAAAGGTCATTCGTTGTAAATGGGTGTTTAAAAGAAAGAAGGGACTCAGGAGTTGAAGAACCCAGATATAAAGCAAGGCTTGTTGCAAAGGGTTACTGATCAAATTCCGAGTGGACTTCAGATGTGTTCTCTCCAGTTGTTAAGCATAGTTCGATTCGAGCTTTGCTTGGTATTGTTGCCATGCATGATTTGGAGCTTGAGCAGTTAGATGTAAAACGCATTTTTGCATGGAGAACTTGAAGAAGATATTTACATGCAACAACCAGAGGGTTTTATAGTCTCGAAAAAGAGGACTATGTTTGCTTGTGAAAAAGTCCCTTTACGGTTTGAAACAAATCACCAAGACAAGTGGTACAAGAGGTTTGATTCCTTTATGACTTCTCATGATTTCAAAAGAAGTAGTTTTGACAGTTGTGTCTACTTTAAGAAAAAAAGTGATGGTTCTTTTGTGTATCTACTTCTTTATGTTGATGACATGTTGATAGCAAAGAAAAGATAAAAGAGAGATAAGAAAGGTTAAAGCCCAACTAAGTGAAGAATTTGAGATGAAAGATTTAGGACCAGCAAAGAAGATACTTGGTATGGAGATTCTCGAGATAGAAAAGCAAGTAAATTGTACCTAAGTCGGAAGGGGTACATTGAGAAAGTTCTTTGCGTGTTCAATATGCAGAGTGCTAAGCTGTTAGTACTCCTTTAGCGACCATTTCAGACTTTCATCGGCCTTATCTCCTCAATCGATAATGAGATTGAGTACATGTCACATGTTCCATACTCTAGTGCAGAGGATCTCTCATGTATGCTATGGTTTGTTCACGTCCGATTTATCATATGCAATCGGGCAAGTTAGCGATACATGGCGAATCTCGGTAAAGAACACCGGAAAGCGATTCGATGGATTTTAAGATACTTACGAGGCACTACTAATGTTTGCTTACGTTTGGAAGAACTAAAGATGGAGTTATAGGGTATGTTGATGCTGATTTTGCTTGGAGACCTTGATAGAAGAAGATCTCTCTGAGTTACGTCTTTACAATCGGAGGTTGTGCAATTAGTTGGAAAGCCACTTTGCAAACTACGACCGCTTTGTCTACCAAAGTCGAGTACATGGCGATTCTTGAGGCTTGTAAAGAAGCTATTTGGTTGAAGGGACTATTTAGTGAACTCAATGAAGACCTTCAAATCAGACAGATTTTGTGACGGTCAGTGCCATCTTTCTTACAAAAGATCAAATGTTTCATGAGAGAACAAAACACATTGATATTCGGTATCATTTTGTTCGTGATATTATTGCTCGTGGTGATATTGTTGTGAGCAAAATTAGCACTCATGAAAATCCTGCAGATATGATGACTAAGTCACTTCCTATAACCAAGTTTGAGCATTGCTTAGACTTGGTTGGTGTTCATTGTTGAAGTTAAACCCTTAAGGGGTTTTTGGAAGAGGTGAAGAACTTGTTTATTGAAAGTTCGCGATGAAGAACTTGTTCATTGAGAATTTGTGTCAAGGTGGAGATTGTTAGAATTAAGTGACCCAAAATTCTTATTTAAATAAAATACGATGGAAAATAAAATAAAAGTAAAATCCATATAGAACTAGACTTCTTTTATTTTATTTTAGAATAAGGTTTTAAACCTTATTAAACTCCATCTATTTTATATTGATTAGGATAAGGTGTTTCAATCCTACTAGAATATGGCTTTGCAAGCCTATAAATAGACATAGTCTATTCCTCTTGTATTTGAGTAAAAATTTTTCGACATAGTGAATTTTCTTCTCCTCTCGCCGTGGTTTTTTTCCCGAAAGGGTTTCCACGTAAAATTTATGTGTTCTTTATTTTTATTTATTTTATTCTATTTTATTTTTCACAATGGTGGATAAAATTCGGCGAAAGCTTGATAATTAGGATGCTAAAATGCTCTTTATGGCAGGAAAGGTGACGCTTGCGTGGTCAGTACTCCCCTCAATCCCCAATTACTTTATGCAAACAATCAAAATTCCCTTTAGTATTTGTACAAAAATTAAAAAGATTACATGGGGTTTTATTTGGGGTAAGGAAGCAAGAAGACATAAACCATCTTTAGTAATTGGTCAAATTGTTGTCAACCATTCACTAATGGTGGACTTGGTATTCGATGTCTTAAAGAGCAAAACGACTCTTTCCTTATAAAAATGGGGTTCAATCTTCTCACAAATAAGCTAGCGTTGTGGATTCAGCTTCTTTGTGCTAAATACAAAGTCAAAGATGACTAACCTATGGACATTTCGAGGGGATCGTGTTCCTTTCTTTGGAGGTCCCTTTCGAAAGCTTGGCCTCTCTTGCGACAAAGCATTGTTTGGTCTGTTGGTGATGGTAGACTAACTAAGGTTTGGACGAATAATTGGATTTCGAAAACTGGTCTTCTAGTTACCTTTTGCCGAAATATAGACCTCATTAATATGGAAACTACTCTTTCAGAGGTAATGTTAGCGGATGGTAGTTGGGATTGGAATTTTTGGCATTGTATGGTGAATAAGGACGTTATTCCATATATTGTAGGTAATCTGCCTCCAAATCTTTCTATTGGGCAAGTTGAATTGATCTCCAAATGGTCGACTAATAAGGATTTTACTGTTAAATCTGTGTATAATTATTTGATGTAGAACCGTTTGAACCCTGTAGACAGTAAATGGAGACTGGCTTGGTCTTTTGTTGGCCTTCAACACGTTAGACAATTTCTTTGGCTGGTTTTCAAGGAACGTTTACTGACGAATGTCGAACGATTTAGAAGAGGTATGGTTGGTAATCCTTATTATTTACTTTGAGGTAATTCTGTATAATCGATCATCCATGTATTAAGAGACTGTAGCAAGGTCGTGGCTTATGGAAGCAAATTATCCCTGAAAGGATTTCAATGCAATTTTTTTCAGTCATGCTTTTAGATTGGATCTTGTTGAATTTAAGGAATGAGTTTGATTTGGCCCATATAGAGGTGGAATGGTAATCTTTCTTTGGGATAACTTATTGGAATCTGTTGAAACAGAGGAATTTGTGAATTTTCCAAGGTGAGGATGTTGATTTAAGGCATATTCTTCATTCTTGGTGATGTTAGGTGACCTTTATCAAGCATAGCCATGTTTCCTCTGATGGGATTTCTAAGGGTCTCAGACATTGTAGTCAATGGAAACCTCCTCCATTGGGGTACATTAAATCAAACACGGATAGGGCGAGATCCCCGAGCTTGGGATTTGCTTCAACTATAGTAGTGGCGAGAGATGTTGAAAGTAGTTGGCTTGGTGGTGTGGGAAGGAACATAGGAAGGTGCAGTGTTGAGCAAGCAGAACTTTGGGCAATTTATTATGCCTTTTTGCTGGCTTGGGATGCGAAATGGGTTAATATCATTGTTAAAACAGATTATGCTCAAGCTCTTACGACAATCTCTAATAAGTCTCGTGGCAAATCGAACAAGGATTTAGTGATAAGAATACAGGATCTTTATAGAAGAAACTAGCAGGTGATTTTTCAGAATACTCCAAGAGAAGCTAATACTACAATTCATACTTTGGCTAGGCTTATGCAAAAGTTCCCATATGGCTCTATCAGGTTCAAGAAAATCCCGATAGAAATTATTGAACAATTTCGGATTGATGGGCAATCAGTTTGTAGTGAAACTGTTTAATCTTTATAATTGATACCTAAATTTCTTTACCAAAAAAAAAAATTGTTCAACTTAAAAGGTAAAATTTTATTATTAAATACTCTTGTTATAAAATTTTAATTTAAACATGTAATGTTGATGAATACATTTTCATAAAATAAATATTTTTTATTTATTTATTTTATTTTAAGTAATATCACATAATTATATTAATTATTAATGTTTAATATGATTCTTCAGTTTTAAATTTAAGTTTGTTAATGTTTAATATGATTCTTCAGTTTTAAATTGAAGTTTGTTTGAACTTTAGGTTAAAATTATGTTGGGTTCGAGCCATATCAATCTCAAAATCAAATTCTTATAAACTCTAGCTTTCTTGGGCTCGGGTTCTGTCGGACTCATTTTCTCGATTTCAAAACTGCTAGAGGCTGAGCTCAGACATATTTTGTGCACTTTTGAAAAAGGAAAAGATTATCATAAATGAATAAAAAACCATTTAAAAGGAAACAAAAAGAAGAGAAGAGATTAGAGAGAGGGGAAGAGATCAAATTAATTTACCATGGCAGTTCTTGAGAAAGGATTTCACAAAGGTGCTTCTAAATTACTTGATCATTGATGAAATCAAAGCTTAATAAACCAAATGCAGATGTACTAATACTCAAATAACTCCAATCATTTACCCCCCCCCCAAAAAAAAAATTAATTTTAAATTTGAACTATCTTTTACAAAATAAATAAGCAACTCGATCAATCTGGAATTAGCTCGAAATTCTTTCAATACCAACCCAGCCAGGCTTTTGATAAAACCAGTATCTTTGGAATGAGAATAACATTACAAAATACCTCATCAACAAGACATACTTTTACGATTAAACACACATTCAACGAAATTCGGTACATCTAAACATTAAAGATCCTATTATCACTATTCTTTTTTTTTTTTTTTTTTATAAAACAATTATCATAAACTTGTGACAAATATAAAGTGCAATCAAAACATAGATGAGATTGGAATATGAAACGAACTTTTCTTTCTGCACCAGGTACCCTGAAAGTTTCTGCGTCTCAATTATCTTAGTTTCCTACACAATAAGGAATTTTCAGCTTCAATTTTCGCCATAGGAATTTATCTAACAGTCTTTCTTGGACTTGTCCATTGCTTTAGGAGCTGTATGACACAGAAAATGCCAGCTAATATTAAAACCTTAGATTTTGTCCAGTTACGGTTCAATAGGCAAAGTGAAACCACTGGACATAACTCAGATATTACATGGTAGGAGTGCCAAACATATGCATACACCCAGATCACAAACAAATAATTTAATGAATTAGATCCATACTGCAGAGCTTGCTAAACATAAATTACTTACCTAATCCGATCGCATCAGCACTCTTCATTATTTTCAACCTCCTGCATGTTTCAATAAACATCCTGCAACAAATCAAATCACAGTTAGGTAACTTGACTGAGGAAATCAATCTACAAGTTTAAATATGCAGCACTTGCATGCCAATTTAATTTCAGTATTAACAAAAATGTAGAATAGGCACAGAAAAGAACGAACACAAATACTAAATCTATTTATTTGTATGTCTCCTGTTGACAACAAATAGGAGAGCCAAAGTGCTTACTGACAAAAGAAATTCAGTCTTCAAAGATACATTCTGCCTATGTAATCTAAGATTTAAGGGCGGAGGGGAAGAATTTGGGGACAATAAAATGTCAAGGCAAATACTGATGTTGAGTGAATGAAGCTTACTCCCATGGAACATCCCCAACCAGCATCCAGTCACCATCTTTATCCTCGTATGTAAGCACATATTCCGATCCATGCAAAAGATCCTTCAACTTGCTCTCACTCAAGATTTCCTTCCCAGGAGTACCATGAGCCCCACATTGACCTGAAATGATAATGAAAATGTGGTAACGAGATCCATGCCAAATAACGGAAGTTTTCCTTTATCATGTGCATTTCTTGTATCAAGAAGGATTCAGCTCGATATTGCAACAAGGCAAAGAATGCAACAATAGCTTACCAAGGGTGAAACAGCTGAACATCTTCTCAAGAGCAGAAGACAGTTCCTGGTAAGTTGAATACATTCTCAAATCTACCTTCCTCAGATAAGGAGCTCCATCCATACTGACCTTGACAAAAAGAGTACCAGGTCCCGGTTTTCCATCAACTTCGTCATTGTTCTTTGAAGAAGTGGTCAGTGTTTTAGTCCTAAATGATCTTATTGGAGGCCAACCAACAACCTGAGCCCTGCTAAGAAAAGGGATTTTATAACAACAATCAAAAAGGATAAGAAATAATGCCCTTTATACCATCAAATCTTAAGAGTCATTTCTCAAGCTAATTATACTTACTTGGCAGTAGGTGCACTGCTGTTGTTAGAAATGTCAGTTCGGTTGACTTTGGTTCCATTACTGGTGCAAGGCTGTTCTTGTACCACATTTGCAGGCCCGTCTTTCTTTACAGATGCTTGAGCTACAGAGTATTTTCCATGTGACACAGGTTGCAGAGATTGAGAATCCGGAACAGCTCCATGACCCATCCATTTTTTTTCAGTGTATATGGTGCCTTTCACCTCAGAGAATCCCCTTTTGTTTCCAGTAACAACACTTTTCTGGGATGATGAGCAGATTCCATCTTTAGAAGGAAGTAGAGGAAACAGTGTCTTCTCATCAAGTTTTCCCGAGTTTAGAAAGCAATGCTCAGTTTCTCTCTCAGGGGACTGGGATCCAGGAAGACCAAGCCTCAGCTCTGTGGCTTTCAAATTCAGGTTATTCCCATTATCATCCGGGACACCGGAGCTGTCAACTGAACAAAAATCTGATAATCCAAGATAATTCCTCTCCCTTATCCCCAAGCCATTTTGGGAGATACATTCAACAGATGGAGAAGAAACCCTACTCTGCCCTTCCTCCTCCACACCAAGCAACGGCGGAGACATCAGAACTCAAAGCTTCTCAAGATAGCCTCTTTAAGCCACATAGAAAAACAAAAGACAAATCAAAATTTCCGCAAACTTCAAGAATAAAACCGTTTAAGCCAAGTTATTTGAAAACCACTACAAATTACAGCAGATCACAATTTATTTTACAAAGATATCTAAATTAAACCTTCAAGTAGACTCATTAACAATTACTATTAGTTCCAGGTGAAAACCCACCCATGCATTAGCTGTTTCTGAATGCACTAACAATACCAATGAAACCCACCTCAACTCATTTTTTCAAACAACTTCAGCTACAATAATTGGTTGTTATGCGTCAATTTTTATTGCTTATAAGGGTAGCAATTAATGAAGGTTCTCACCTTCTAAAGCTCAAATAATGGTGTAAGCCAGAAAACCTGCATTAGAGCAATCTAACTCATAAAACTAAATTACATAAACGGAAATATCTCTTAACAAGTCGAGAATAATTACTACTATAATTTTACAAGAAAAACAGTGCAGCAAAAAAGGACTCCAATTTTACAAAGAGTCTTACGGAAATTCTAGCAAAATCTTACGAGAAAGAACAGAGCTTAAAATAGAAAAAAAAATTGACCGTGAAGAACAAATTTTATTTAGCTCATAAAAAGATAGGGAGAATATTAAAGAGAAAAAAAAAGTCAACTCTCTTATGCATTAACTCTTTCTGCAACAGCCCATTTTCCCTGAATAAAAGCAGTAAAAAGAGAGAAAGGGAAACAAAGAAAGACAAAGCAGAAAAAAAATAGCAATCTTTTTCCTCCATTTTCTTTTGCTTTTACGGCAACCAAGCAGAGGGGGAGAAAAACTTGAGATCTTACCTTTGATCTCAAGCAAAACTGCAAAACAAAAATCGAACAGAAAAACTGAAATTTAAAAAATAAAATAAAAAGAAAAGAAAAGAGCTTACAGGAGTAAAACTTGGTAGAGTTGCAGAGTAGACAAAGAAAAGAAGATCGATTACTGCTTTCAAATATTGCAGGCTAAAATGCACGAACTGCAGAGAAAATAAAAGCAGAGAGAGAAAGAGAATAAGCTTAAGACCCTTCCATTATAAGCAGAAAGCCATAAAAGCCATTAGAGAAACTCGAGAAGTAAAAAACAAAAAAGCAGGGGCAAAAGCGAAAATAAACACAAAAAGTTGTGTAAACTTTGTACTCATTGTGAACGAATGGGACCATGTCGGGTTTTATAGTTATACTGCGCCGGTCTATGGGGTTGAAGGGAATCTGATCTGACGGTTGAGATTGGTGTGGCAATGAAGGGATCTAGACCGTTCGATTTCCCAAAAGAACTTATAATTAAACACGTGTCATTATTGCTGGTGGCATATTTGAGTAAAGTTAGTTTTGATTGGTTCCCGGTACTTGTACTTTTTTCTTTAGCTCAAGCTAGGCATTAGGCATACCCTTTTTACCTTACTATTCATATATAATGTTTTTTGTATCGTTTTGGATTTATGGATATTTTTAAGTTTAAATATTTTTCGCATGTAATTTTTTACTCTTAATTTATAATTTCTTTTTTACAATAAAGTGAATCCTCACATGAGAATAACAAATTAATAAAGAAAATAGTTCCTATAACGAACGTGAGTCTCTTTCTATTTCACTCTAATTTTCATGTCTGCAATTGAAAGTATATAAATAATCAATAATTATTGTTGATTGAGTATTGACTCGATTGATATAGATATTATTATTGATGCAAGAGGATATAGGTTTAAGTACGTTGAAACGCATTATCTTCCTATTTATAAATTAGAGACTATAGGTAATTTTAAACATTGTATCAAAAAGAATATATATAATCAAAATATATAATGAAATTCTTTAAAAAACAACAACAATTATTCAACAAAAATTTAATCTATTGAACTTTGTCATGTAAATTGGGTCTAACCTCACACTCCTATTTTGATCGGTACAATCTTTTTATTCATCAAATTTCTCTTCAAATGTATGAAATTATAAATTAAATAATAAAATTATTTTTAACCCCTAAAAAATTTATTATTCTTTTTTTGCCACCTAAATGGAAATTTTTACATACATGTGACCTTAAACATGAATTCTATTGAATGTGACTTTTTTTTTTTTTGTATGGAATACAAGTGGAAATAATAATTGATGTCTAAACGAAATTAGGACTTGGTCTACCTAAGTCACTCAAAATTTAAACACTCCTCTCTTAGTGCTCCGTTATCTAAGGGTGAGTTTGGATAGGTGGTGCGTTTACTTGCGGTTAGTGTAAAAACAGCGATAGCAGTGAGATTAGATACTGTAACGATACTGTAGCGTGAGATAAAAAGTAAGTTAAACACACCGCACCGCAACCAATCGCCCATCCAAACCCACTCTAAATCTTGTAAGTTATTCTTGACATGCAATTAAAGGAATTTTATGAATTTTTTTCATCCATAGTATTTTCATCTTCATTTTTTAAAAAATTGAAATCAACATGACGTATGAAAATTTTAAATTTTTTTTTTATAAATTGCTAAATTTTACCATATTAATACCAACAATCAACTAAATTGTTTGTATATGATGAATGCACACAGCTCACTTATACAAAGCTGTAAATGATTATTAGTCTGATGAGTGCTATTAATCACGGTCCTATAATTTTTAATTAAAATTACCCTATCAACTATAAATTTTTATTTTATTTTTAAGCACGGGATGTGTTTTCTTTTTCCTTTTACTAAAAGAAACGGTTAATTAAATCCTAGCAATTATAATGAAAATTTTAAAATGAGATTTATAAAAGTAAAATAATTTTAATTATTAAATCAAAATAAATAATTCAATTTTGTATTTAACTTATTTCGTTAAAATAAAAACAACACCACCTAATTATTATTTTTTCCATCATGCGATTAAAAACATTTGTACAATCTTTACTTTCATATTTAAATTCTTATATTTTGTCACCGCACATTTTACTACTATTTTTATATTTTTGTAATAAAATTGAACAATCTTTACTTTATTTGCATAATGGAAAGAGAAAAAAATTGAAAGATTGAGTATTGTTTTTATTTTAATGAGGTAAATTAAATACTTAACATGGGGTGTGTGAAATAAAATCACGAAAACAAACAATATCTCCAAGTTTAAGTGAAAGTCTACACTTTCTTATAAGGTATAATTTCATCCATACCCAAAATTTATCATTTTAAAATTCATTTAATTATTTCTCAAAATTATATTGAATTAGTTATCACCTTCTCCATTAAATTTAAAAAATGGAAAAAATAAATAAATAAAATGGCATGAAAGGGGTAAAAGTGGAAAAAAGAAAAGGTGGGTTGGTAGGGAAACATGTAAAAGGACAATAAAAATAGTGGATTAAGAAAAGGAGGGGGGGGACAGAGGAAAACAGGGGAAAGAGCAGTGATTGGGGGACAGCAAAAGCGCTATTTCCAAGCGACCAGGACACAACCTCTTTCATTTTTCCTTAATTTCAATCATGCCCCTTCTCGTTTCTTTTCTTTTCTTTTTGCCAACCCCCTTCTCCCTTTACCTACCACTTCTCTACTTTTATACATATTTTTATAAGCTTCAAAAATGTTTCAATTCCATGTTTTCTTAGTAATTTAGTATTTTTATTTTTAAATTTTAGTTTATTTATTTTTCATATTCCAAATATCAAGCCTAACTATTAACATTGATAATTTTTTGTTAAATATATTGATGTGACATTTTCAAATAAAAAATTCACTAAAATGTCATGTAACAAAAAAATGACATTGTAATTAATTTAAATTTAATAAAAGAATATTAATAATATTAACAATTAGGCTTACATTTTTAAATTTAAAAAGTAGAGACTAAATTTATTAAAATAAAAGTAAATAGATTAAATTCCAAGCGTACAATGAGTACAAAAACTTTCAACATATTTTAACTTATTTATAATTAAATTTCGTAATTTTGGATAGTTTAGATTATGCTATTATTTCTTATTCTATTTGTAAGATGAGAACTTATCGATTTTACTCCAATTTGATTTAATTTTAGTTCTTGAACTTTTAAATTTCCGATCATGATCCAAACCGTAACAATTAGATTAATTGGGTACAATTATATTATTAGTCCCGTATCGTGTGTAAGTTGTAAATTGATTTCATGTTTTCTAATTTGATAATTTTTAATGTTAACTCAAAATAATAAGTTGACATTATATTACAAATACAACAATATATTTCCTACAAAAGATATTTTAGAAATAGTAGAACTTATCTTATTGAATTTGACAACTACTATTTAGTTAGGCCAGAATTTCAAAATTCAAAATATAAGAATTAATACTAGATTTTGACGTTTTAAATATAATATAATTGTAATTTTAATACAAAATTTAGTATTTAAAATATAAATAGTTGTTTTCACTAAAATTATGCAATAATTTAATATCTAATACACAAATTCGTTGACTTGTTAAAATATTTTATAAATATATAACATTCTAAATAGAAAGAAAGAAAGAAAACAAGTTTTTGTTTATAATGGTGGGAGAGAAATGGAGTACAATGGTAGCATGATTAGCAGCAACAGGTACTGGTTGAGCATGCCTTAATAACCGCTCATGTCCCGTGCATGCCACACACCCATCATCACCTTACCTCATCTTTTCTTTGCCTGTCGCTACACCTATCCATTAGCCATGCCATTGATTCAATATCAGTTTTCAGCTCTGAATTTTAAAGCCCAAATTGTTTTCATATATCACCCACTTTAATCCCTAATTACAATTTTTGGATTATGTCTTCACTGCCTTTCCCAAACATTTTAATTAAATAATGGATTCCTTTACGCTACATATTACTAATTGTAGAATGCAGTGGAAAACTCGGAATCATATGTTGCTAACAATTAAAACATCATATGTCTGCTCTTTTTCGGCATTCACTCCTAATTTCACAGAAAGTGAGTCTTACCATTTATTACGAACATTAGCAGCTCCCTGTCTTTTACCAATTTAACCTTTGATTTATTTCTGCTGCAGCGATAAGGGAATGAAGTATTATACTTTCCCTCATTTTCTTCTTCTCAATCTCTACTAACAAGTAACATAGCTTGCAGTTCACGCAAACAACATTCATACATCACTAGTTGCTGCTCACTTTTGCTTTGACTACACCTTTTATATTAAAAATATGAACATTTTTCTTTTTTTTCAATCATGAAGTAATTCTCTTATTAATTATGCCTTAATAAAAAGCAAGTAATTTCCATATTAATCGACATTCTACTTCATTTAAGTTATAATTTTAATGAAAGAAATTATAGTGTTTTTAATTTACAATAAAGAAGTAACAACTGCCAAGTGACCCTGGTAGGATTTTGATAAAACTATAGAACTGAAAAATGATAAAATAAAGCTCGTTTAGAAAACAAGTTAGATCTTGAGTAAGGTTTTTTTAGCTTAAACTCGGCTCAACTCGAATTTGCAAAAAGAAAAAAAATATTGTTTTCTCACTGTTTTGTTGTCATTTCATTATTATGTTGCTATTGTTTTGTTGTTATTGTTTGTATATTATATTACTCTTATTTTATTATTAATTTTACTACTATTTTAGATATATTTGTTTGTTATTGTTAAGTTGCACTTGTATTAGTATTATCTAAGTATAATTTTTTTTAAATTATTATCAATTTTTCGAGAAATATTTATTTTAATATTTTTAGTATTTTGATGTATTATATTTTAAAAAATTATATATAAAAATTTAATACAGTCGAGCTTAAATTTTAGCATTTTTATTCAAGTTGGATTTAAATAAAATTTTATACTCATTTTTTAAGTCGAGATGAACCTAAACCTATCAAACGGGTCTACACTTTTATGGAGGCGGGACCTGCCATATACCATTCTAGTCGGAAGTAAGGTTTTTTATGGAAAGAAAAATCATAACTAGCTTAAATATACCAAGTTCTATGTAAAGGTCTCTGTATTTGGTTAAATATTTGTTAACATAGAAACATGGATAATAGAAATCAACAATTAGAAGTAGAAAATTTTATTCCGCCTTTTATGAAAATATGTTTCTTCTTAAGTAAAAATTAATTTAATAATATCTAATATTATTTATAAATAATGGTTGGTATCAAAATTAACTGTTACCATGTATATTAAAATATGACCAAGTTTGTAAAATGGCTACAACTTATGTATAAAAGATTTTAGTGATCAAGCAGGAAAATAAAACGAAAAACACTAACATTTTATTCATCAATTAAAGAAATAAATCTCAACATTTTATATAAATTTTAGTTTAATGTGTAATATCATACAAGAACTATTATTTTATATAATTTTATACATAAAATTTTAATTTAATTCAATCTTCACAAATCAGTAACATAATAATCGATAAAGCATTATTTTACATTTATATATTGTAAAAACAAAAAATTATATCTATTTAATATAAAAATAAAGTGATGTATTTATTTTTTAAATGTATATAGTTGAATCACAATTAAAATTTCATGTGTACATTTGAATTGCAATCAAAGTATCATGTGTATAATTACACCTAATCAAAATTCATGTATCAAATTGCATATTGAAGGAAAGTTCATATGTAATTTTGAGATTTATGTCATTCTAAAAGTACCCATAAATCCTTATAATTTTTAAATTGAAAGAGAATATGCACTTTACGTGCTAAAATTCCACCCTGATCGTTACAACAATAATGGTGCTAGTTGAACTAAGACCAAGGTAGTTAAGCACTGTATCAATGTACGTACCGTTTTTGTTCTAATATTATTACATACTAATATCAGTGTATTTCAATGTAACATTTTAAGTTTATGTATATTTTTAAATGTTTTTCATATATATTATATACATGTAATATATCTTAGTTACATACATATAAATATATTTATATAAAAATATTAATTTTAAAATTAATAATTATGCCCAATAACTTAATTTAATAGCAATAGTTTTTATTTTAAAAGTAATTATAAAAAGTAAAATTAATTAGGATAAAAATATTAAAATCTTGTATGGATCGAAGTACGTATTGGTATAGACCAAAATGCATCAAAATACTTATATCGACCAAAACTTTTACTGAAGCAGAAACTATAATTTGGTGTTTCGATATATTACAGGAATGGGATAATTCAACCGATACAGGCGGTATCAATACAAAATTGACTTGCTTGACTAAGATTCAATTGGTGATCAATTACGCCCTTGAAAAGATGAAAATTGAGTAATATATAAAACAATTTTATAATATAAATTTAGGGTACTATCAAAAGTATACATGAACTTTGATTCAATCTGCAATTTGATACATAAAATTTGGTTTTGTGTAATTATGCATATGAAACTTGATTATGGTTCAAATTTATACATAAACCTTTAATTTTGATCCAATTGAACACATTTAAAGAAATAAGTACATCAATGTATTTTTATATTAGATAAGTATAATAATTTGTATACATAATGTTTAAAAGTAAAAAGGTCTTATATAGATCATTATAATAGTGGTATGTGAAACTGAATCTACCCAAAATGTCATGTATAAAATTGTATCAAATTAAAGTTTATATATAATATTGCTCTTTAGTTCAAAAGTTTATCTATAGATTTGAGATTAATCCCTAAAAGTTTAATCCTAATTGAACTTTTTTTAACTAAATTTAATCCTAAAACTTAGTCTCATAGTAGTTGGTACCGACTGATACATACCATTTCAATCTTAAACTAGTACAAAGTAGTTTATATCCCTCTTCAATCAAATTATATTTTGATTGTAGAATTTCAATCTTAAACTAGTACAAAGTAGTTTACACCCCTCTTCAATCAAAATATATTTTAATTGTTTGTTTCGACCCGTTTCAATCAATGTTGACCTGTATTAACCTGTATCAATTAGTACAGAAGTTAGATATTTTATACCACTTTTAGTTTTTTTTTATTTTACCATTGTAATTAGTCTATAATTTTATTTAAAATTAGAATATATTTATTAAACTAAGTCATTGAAACTAACTAATAATTTTAAAATTTATATTTACATATAAATATATTTACTGAAATATATTTACATGTATATATAAGATATATAATTTATAAAAAAAATTAAAAAGTAGACTACAAATAGGCAAAATTAACAATATATGCTAATTTTATTTTTTTTAATTAGGCCTTTGGTCTGTTTTTTTTTATCTATTTATGGAAATAAGCCGATTTCATGAGAGAGAAACGAAAAGTGCAACAAGCTAGATGCGCTTTCCCCCAACGGTAAAAAGCAACGGCTTTTTAAACATTGCTGCGCCAACGGTGAAAAAATTAATACCCCCAACGTAATATATTTTTTACCATATAAATACCCCCTAAATTTTATTTTTTTTCATTCACATCCTTCTCTCAACTCTTTCTAACTCTCTCAACTCACTCGTTTTAAATTTTTTGATATTTTCATTTTAAAATATAATTTTTTTAATTATCTTGTTTCAAATCGACTTCTCACGAATGACCGCCTCTCTAATCTGCTTCGACGATAAGCATATTTTCTCCACCCACCAATAATGGTAAGAAAAAATTTTAAATTTCGTTATTTTCAATTATGTTAAAATTTAAAAAAAATTTAATTTGAATTTTTTTTATTGTGTAAATAAGGGAATGATCGTGTTCTGAAGGGTTTCATTCATAATATAAGAAAACATACGTTCCCTAAAATTTGTGGGCACTTGCAATAGGTTGGATTCTTGCATGCATCTCACATGACCAGGGGCTGCAAACTCGATTTTACACTAACCAATGCGTTGGTGGAAAGATGGAGGTACGAAACACACACTTTCCACTTTCTATGCAGCGAGTGTACAATCACACTCGAGGACGTAGTGCTACAACTCGGTCTACCAATGGATGGGCCAATCATCACGGGATCAATGGTCATTTCGGGCAAAGTGGATCTTTGCAGAGCACTGTTGGGGAAGGTTTCAGACAAGTTTGAAAGTGGTCAGATATCGATCAACTGGTTGAAGAAAATTTTTTATGAGCTCCCTCAAGACCAGACAGAGGAGGTCATAGAACAATACGCCTGATCATTCATCATGAGGTTAATCAGTGGCATTTAATGCCCTATAAATCTTCAAATTTGGTGCACGTAAGGTGGCTACTACAACTTATGGACTTCAATGAATGCAAAAAACTAAGTTGGAGATTAACCGTCTTGTCCATGTTATATCGAGAAATATGACGGGCCAAAGTACTGAATAAGATGTTGATCGATAGTTGCCTACTCCTACTGCAATCGTAGGCCTAGTGGCGACTACCGTTTCTATGTCCTAGGGTGACCGACCCAAACATGTTCCCATTGGTGACGAGGAAAATAACATTGAATAATAAATATATAGTTTGTACAATAAATTTTTTTATTTATTATACGTTTCAACTAACATATCGCTTGTACATATGAAACTATGAGCCGAGTTACGTGAGACTGCCCGATGAGCTAGAAAGTTTTAAGCTACTATTAGACCAATGTTCAGAACCCGAGGTTAGCTTCTTATTCTTTTGAACCTATATTAATTACGTAATGTTTCGTAAAAAAATTCATACATAATGATATTTACAATTTTGCTTTTCAATTTGAATGGATGTCGTACGCCGACACTAATATCATTTCTTATATCCCGCTGGAAGTGTTGGAAAACCGGGAGATATGGGACACCAATGTGCCATTGGTTGTGTACAAGATGATTGAAATACACAAATCGGACCGAGTGTTGTGGCAGTTCAAATGGAGGCAATCAAATTCGCTGCCACCGTGAGACTTAAAGGAGCTACACAAGGTAGACGTGCAAAAGAAGAACGATGACAATTTGGCGGAGCGACACGGGGAGCACATTGAGGCTTGGTAGCGTAGGATGCAATCCTTACATATCCGTGAACCATTTTTCAGTGGACATGGCGACAGATGTTGAGTAGATACCGTGGTTCAAACTCGTCGATAAGCCGTATCTACTATAGTCGAATGAGAGGAAAAGGCAAATTTGACACAAGAGGCAATGACGACCGCCACGACAGAATTGTCATTGGCCCTGGTAAAAGAAGCACCACTTGTGTCTACGTAATGTACAGGTCAATTCACTCCACTTATTCTGGTTATTACACTAACCCCATGTTCTTTTCACAACTACCACCGCATTATGGACCATCGCCGTAAGTGGTCATTTCTTCTGTTCTCGTAGGTACATATTTCCCTACATCGACGTCTCCTACATACTTTACCCCCTTCTCGACCCAGTTACCGAGCCAGATGCCGAGGCATGTACTGCCATCGATGACGATGTTAATACCGGTATAGATGCCAATGCAGCACTCGACGCAGATGCAAATGTCGATGCAATACTTAATGTCGATGCAATACTTACCGTCAATGCAGAAGCCAATACAGCACTCGATGCCGATGTCAATGTACCCGAGATTTAGGGCACATTATGGTTACTCGCCTATAGTGACCTAAACACCAACCGCATCACTGTTTTACCAAGATAGGTCATTGGCTCGACCATCGCCTGCTAAAGTGCCAGATACATGATGAGAGGTTAGGATCACATAGCAATTAACTACAGAGAACGAGGACGATGCTGGAAAACCCGAAGACGAAAGCTAGGGGGCATTGGTAAATGGGAGTCCTAGCGATGATGACGCTAATGAGGAAGTTTACAGGCCTGCACCTCCGAATACACCTCAGATTGAGTCTCCAAATGTACTTTCGGTTGCACCTCCAGATGTACATCTGATTGCACCTCCAGATGTATACATAAATTCTCCACACAATCGTCGTCCATCGCCTTGCGGTTGACATTCTTCCCGATGACACGATTGATGTGTTTTTGTTTTTTCTTAATACTGTAATGTAAATATATACAAAAGTAAATAAATAAATTATTTTATTCGAACATTACATTTGTCTTCGTTTCTCTGTAACGCAAGTCATGTGAAAGTTAACAATATATAACAAATTTCAATTTCCTAAATAAAAGAAGCACTACATTCGCAATATTATTTGGAAGAAAATAATCCTATCGACATTGAGGCTCCAATCTATCCCTGTACAAAGAACATGTTGTCTTCATATGCCCTGGGTTTCTACAGTACCTGTATAATCTCTGTTGACTGTCCTTCTCCTAGATATCCATGTTGTTCCTTATCTTTGTGGAATTCGAATGACTTTTCAGGACACGACACAACTCTTTGTTCAGTGCTAACTCATACGGCGCGCTAGACACCGACGACCATATAGATTCATCTAGAATGATCGAGAATTTATGACTCTATACACCGTGAATCCATTCTAGCCTGTAGACGTCGTTGATGTAAGGCGCGTACTCAATTTTCAGGTTCCCATATACAATAATCGCATGTGCACACGAGAACTGAAGTGCTTGGAATCTTTCACAATCGTAAGTTTCTGCTATTAGGTACACACAATAAGATGTCGTCAATATGTCCTGGTCAGGCCTAGCCAGCTCTGTAATGTGAAAATCGAGGTTTCAATGCCAGTGGCACACAACAAACATAATGTTTGCCCTCACTCTATTCGTCAAATCTCTTTCATGATGTCAACGTACCATGTACCATTGCTCACTATTTGTCCAGAACACGCTGTCACCCTCTTCAGGAAAAGGGCGACCAGGCAGAAGTATGTTTCTTTGACAACTGAGGTCATCGACAAATGACACATCCTCTTCAGTACCGAAATTAATACACTCAGTTAAGTTTAACGCCATTTATCTGTATCATAGGCCCACGTCGTATGATTGCGTCCACTGTTGGAACAGTATACTCTTAAGTACATCACACCGTAGGCATTGATGATGCTCAGCTTGTTCAACATTTCATGGAATTGACTTTAGACTAGCTCATAACCTATTGAGAAACGTCTACCCGTTAATGCAAGGAACAAATACCTGAATAGTGAAAGCACTGTAATGTATATATTAAATAGTTTAAACTATAAAGCCATGTCAATGAACAGGTCTCGCTCAGTTTTTGAATGATACTTTTTGTAGTAGTTCGATCCCATATGTCATAAGCAATATCGATGGTGGGTGCGATCTCAGAAGCTACCATGACAATTAATCGTAGACTATTCTTGGTTTTCTGTCTAATATAACACATATGTCGGGTTGCAAACAAACGTGGCTGCGCAATCGACTCAGGAAGAAACCCTAGTCATTTCTTATTTCTCCAAGAGTTATCGCAAACGCTATCAGCAAAATCCTCTGACTATCATCCTAAGCAACAAACGATGCTAATACCTTCCATAAAACCGTGCGCTATCAATTTACCAAGAGCTTACAGTGCTGACAATCCTCTCTGTATTGTTCAAAGCTCAAAAAGATTTGATGGAACACTATTTTTCTAAGGACCAATCAATCGGCAAATTACAATAGGTGCATTTCTAGATCGGTTGTGGAACCTGGTACATACGGTCTAATACTTACACCATTGCTAAAGATAATTGTATGAGTTGTCCCACTCGCAATGCAACTTATCCATGGCCTTCTATTTTGCAACCCACACTTTGTAGTACGTTGGAGTGTACTTATACTAATATTAGATGTTCGTAATCAACACCAGGATCAGAATCCTGGAACTCACCTTCACCACTAGTAGAACAATATCAGAAATTATATCCGGGTCTAATTTTGGATGGTTCTAACTTACACTTGCCTCAACATAGGTATGTGGACCGTAATACCTCTTTATTGTCCACACCTTGATTTTTTTATAGAGAGGCATCATTATTTTCTACTTGCACCTCCCATCTCGCATTGCGCATTTCCCTTCAAATTTCTTGGAATGGGACTTCGTGGCAAAGTACTTCGCGCCATTTTTGAAGGTGTACCACTTCAGTGTAGCAAGGAAAGTATATTTGTTTAAGTATTCCATTCCAACTTTTAGCGCTCGTACATCAAAAGATGTGTTTGCATGACCAAGTGTTCTGTACAGTAGTCGCAAAAACTGTAACCCACCCTCGATTGATAGGTCGATGTTCATCATGTGGGGTAGAGGTTCATATGCCTTAAATCATAGATCTGGATCTGAAGCATCGTCTGAGGCGTCCTCATCGGAACCGTAAAGTTCTAGTTCCGGTTCGAAAAGTAGTGCCACTTTTAAATCATCCGGACCATACTACTGGATTAGCTCAGAATTTAACTCATCCCTATCAACTATATTCGCTGCCCCCTTTTCTCACCCTCAGCCACCCCCTTCTTCCTCACATAAATCTTATTTCCTCAACTGCATTTTCTTCCTTATTTGCGCCTTCATTATCACCTTCAAGTAGGGGTTTAGACGTACCCTTACTGGTCCCCGTTAAAAGGAACAAGTCATCAGTTTTCCTGTGGTCATAAAAAAATGAACCGATTTGATGTCCGGTGTATATTGATGATCCCTCTATATAACTGCTTCTACCTCATGACATCGACGAAATGCCGAAGTTGAAATCAAATGCACTGATTGAATATCGAGCTCAAGTGTCTAGATTAGGGTTATGCTCAAGCCCTGACAGGTACTAACCATTGAAGTTTAAATTCGTGCCAGAGACTAATAAACGTCTTCCCAACGATGTTCTGGGAACATCATAGTAGCCTCTTTGTAACAAGTCAGTGAACCTACTGTATAACTGTGTAGTAGGACTTTCTGCTTTGACTTCAGTTTCGATTCTCATATTCATCGCAACGGTGGTAAAAGATGAGCCAGATCCATCAGCCTCAGTGAACTCGACGTATAACTCCATTACAGTATTTCTCCTTGAGTAATTCAATTGTAACACCTCTAACCCGTATTCTTCGCCAAAATAGGGTTTCAAAGCATTACCGAATAAATATTACCTAAATTATTCATTTCAAAACATTTCAATAATCACAATATAATCCATCATTAAACATGCATATCATCCCTTATTCAAGCCCTCGAGGCCTTAGAATCACTTTACAAATGATTCGGGACTAAATCGGGAACATTTAAAAATTTGAGGAAAAAGTTAGAAAAATTCAATTGTAGACGTCACACGGTCGTGTGACTCACACGACTGAGACACACGCCTATTTCTCAGGCCATGTAACTTTTGAAATAGGGATACACAACTGTGTCCCAGCCCATGTTCGTATCCGTGTAACTTTCTGACTTGGGTCACACAGCCAAGCTACACGCCCGTTTGGCAGGCCATGCACTAGCTGACTTACTTCTCAAGCACCCCACAAATGATACATGGGCGTGTCACCCAACCGTGTAGACCTAAAATGCATCTTAAACAACAAGTTTACCATTTCCTACTTGCTTAGACATTAAGTAACTCAAAAACCATTCGTTTAACATATTCAAATCACGATCAAACATAATCAAAACATGCTAAAACAATCATCCTAGGTGCTTAACCAATGTACCCTCATTGGTACCACAAGTTATATCATCAAAACATATCATCCATGCATCATTCAAATCAAAATTTTAAACATGTTACAATAAATCAATTTGGCCTAGCTTATATCTACCAAAATCATCAAACTTAAATTCACAAGCATCTAACAAGTCTTGGTTCAAATCAACATGCCAAATTATGGCTCCAAACACAAACATATACCATATATACTCAAACCAACATTATAATAATAACTCTATTACAATCCATTCACAAAATAACTATTAACTAAGACCTCCTATGTATATGCCATCACAAAAGGTAAACTTCACCATATTTGATATCAAGATCGTTGTTGGATGCTCAGTCGGCGATCAAAAGAGAAGTACCAAACCTGTGCACGGAAAACAAAACCATACGCTAAGTAAAACTTAGTGATATTTCTATAATCTGAACAATTAAAAACATAATGATACAAGAATACATAATTTGAATTATACGAACATACTATTGTCTAAGCTTACAACTGCCATATACCATCATTTCAATTTCATGTATATTACCATATCATTTCATATCATATTCAATTTTCATATGTTATCATATTTGATTTGTTTAACAAATATTTCAATTCACATCACTTGCTATATAAATAGTTTTTCACATATCAATCTGCATTTCATTTGGATAATACTCTAGAATGACATATTTTTATGTATTAATTACATATTTGTTTTGAGTGTGTTCCTACTAATTTGAGTTACTTATAGTTTTTATCTTGTAGGGACTAAATTGAAGGCAAAAGGAAATTTGAGGGTAAAAAGCGTGAATTTAAAAATAAAATGGGCCAACATGCGAAGTAGGAGAGAAGTGGTGCTAGAAATGCAAAGTATGGAAGACTTGGAGGGCGAAAGTACAAAGAAGAGATTTTATAAAAACAAGACTCTATTTAATTTTTAATTATATTAGGATAATTGTTAAAGATTATTATTTAGATTTAATTTTAGCATTTATATTTAATTTAATTTAATTATCTTTAATTATTTGTATTTATCTCTTAGAATTTAAGTAGGAATAGACTAAGTTTCCTAATACTATAAATAAGGGATAGAGTGACACAAATTTCACTCATCTTTTCTGTAAACACTCTCTCCCCTAAAAAGCTTAGCTTTATTTTCCTTCATATTATTCAATAAAAATTCTATTTCCATTACATTTATTTTTTTCCCCAAAAATCATGAGCCACTAAACTTATCTAGCCAAAGGTTGTTGAAATTCTCCAAAAGGGTTCATGAGGCTTAGAATCTGTGCTTAGCCTTCTCAACGAGTATTCATCGTTTCTCCGCATTACTGGGCTAACGCTTCCGTCCATGTCCCTTAAAAGGTGACCTTTTCAACTTGTGCAAGGAACGACCGCTTTGTATGTTTTGGGAATGTTGCACAGTCGGTTCATTAGCTTACTGCGTCAGAAGTTGGCGAGCCCAAGAGACAAAAAGGTATGGCATTCTCCATTAAGAAGTGATGATCTAGTATAAGATGATCCCACAAAAGTGATTGTTGGCTAGAGTCAGGTTCCTCTAAACCATAAGTCTAAATCTTGGAGCTGGTGGTCGTAGGCTTCCTCTTCCACTATAACTGGCTTATTCTGTTTGAGAAGGATCACCTAAAAACTGAGGATTGAACCCAAGGCGGATCAAGACAACCGAAGGTTGGAATTTCTCCATAAGAACTTTTTTTCCTCAACTCTATTTATCTCTATTATTTTAATTTTAATTTTCATAATTTCAATTCAATTAAAACTTTTAATTCTTTTTTTTATTTTTTCCAAGTACGCAGCTTTTCTTGGGCACGATTATGTCTGGGATTTCGAGGAACAAGCACTTCTGAAAATACAATCCCTGAGGATTTGACCCTACTTCCCTTATACTATTCTTTTTCATTATTTCATAGGGATAAGATATTTTTGGTGCTCTGAACGACCGTATCAAAATTTGGCACCATTGTCAGGGATTGGTAACGTATTAATCTTGTTTCTTTGTTTCTTATAACCAGATCTGCTCCAGGTATTCTTGCGTTTGATTTAAAAATAGAAAAGACTGCGAGAGATAATCACAAGAAGACAAGGTTACGAAAAAAGCAGTCAGAAATGGTTGAGATTCAGAGTAACCCACCACCAGAAATTGAAATCGACGATGAAGTTGAGTTTAGGGTTAACAAAAAAGCTACTCAAACACTTAAAAGCGAAAAAATAGAAGTCAATTCACCAGAAGAAGTGCTTAACGCTAGGGTTAACGAAAACCCGAATTTAGCAAATCAACTAATGGCTTAAATGATTCGACAACTGACCGAAGCTCCGGCAAAACAATTGCCATTGTGCATTGCGTATCCTACTATTGATACTAATTTTGAACTGAAGTCATGTTTAATCCAGTTGCTGCCAACTTTTCGTAGGTTGCAAAATGAAAATCCCCACAAACATCTAAAAGAGTTTCATATGGTTTCTCTTAGCATGAAACTTCAAAGGGTAACTGATGATCAAATCAAATTGCCTGCTTTTTCTTTCTCCCTAGTAGATTCTGCTAGGGAATAGTTATTTTATCTACCCCCTGGATCTATTATAACTTGGGCTGATCTTTCTTATTTGTTTCTCAATAGATTATTTTCCAACATCATGTGCAGCTGAGTTAAGAAGGGAGATAGTTGTGATAAGGCAAAAAGAATCAGATTCTCTTTACGACTATTGGAAGCGATTTAAGAAGTTGTGTGCAAGTTGCCTGTAACATGGTATTACGGAACAGTCTCTGCTCCAATACTTTTATAGAGGTTTAAAGCCCATAGAGATGAATATGGTGGATGTCGCCAGTGGAGGAGCATTGGTCAACGTGACTCCCCAACAAGCAAGAGACTTGATATCTACGATGACTACAAATACTCAACAGTTTGAAGCCAATCTTGAGCCCCCTAGAAGGGTTCACTAGCTAAGTAATTTAACCTTAGAAGATAAAGTTGATAGACTTACTAATATTGTGAATTCTCTTGTTGTAGAAAAAGCAAAACCAGCCCGATTATACGGAATATGTGCTACACCTGAACATATAACTTATGTATGTACTAGTTTGTATGATAATACTATGATTCATATGGATGCTGTGAGAAATTTTCCCAGGCCACCAAAAAAGTGATATGACCCCTATGCTAATACTTACAACCCAGGATGGAGATACCATCCCAACTTGAGTAATGGGGCAAACCTGTAGTATAACCAGCCATACCCAAATTAGTTTCCACAACAAGCGCAAGATTTAGGTACCTCTCTAAAAACTATGGCCAATAAATTAGCAGTTAATGTACTTGACTTCCAACAGCAGATACAACGGAAAACTGTTAATTTTCAATAGTAAACACTACGGTAAACTTTTGATTTCCAAAAGGAAACAAAAGATTTTCAACAGAAAACCGAGGTGTTTATAAGAGAGTTGACCATATCAATTGAGAAGATGAACTCACAAGGAAAGCTGCCGTCACAAACAGAACCTAATCCAAGACACCACGCAAATGTAATAACATTGCAAAGTGGAAAAATACTAGAACCAATTCCTGATAGAAATCTTGGCCAAGATTCCAACCAAGATTCTGTTAGAAATCTTAGCCAAGATTCCGACCAAGAAAAGCATGAGAACGATGAACAGGTCCGAATGAAACCTCCACTGCCCATAATTCAACCTCCATTCTTAGGACGATTGAACCAATGTCGGAAAGGTAGAGAGGACAAGGAGATCCTCAAAAAATTTAGAAATGTCGAGATCAACATATCACTGTTGAATGCCATCAAACAAATTCTGCGATATGCCAAGTTTCTTAAAGAGCTCTGCACCAACAAGCGAAAATTAACTGGTAAGTGTTGGTGAGAATGTATCCGCAGTGTTACAATGGAGGATGCCAGCAAAATGCAAAGATTGGACCATGTTTGCAATACCATGCAAAATAGGTCACTTAGGAATTAAAAAAGCTATGTGTGATTTAGCGGCCTCCATAAATGTCATGCATTTTTCTATTTATGAATCACTTAACGAGAGTTTTTTGACAAAAATAAGTGTTATCATTCAATTAGTAGACATGTCTATTGTGCATCCCGAAGGAGTCATTGAGGACGTATTAGTGAAAGTCAATAAACTTATCTTTCTTGCGGGCTTTTATATGATAAAAATGGAAGAGGATAAAGCTCCTGGATCTTCAGACATCTTGTTGGGGTGACCTTTTCTTAGTACTGCAAATAATAAGATTGACGTACATAGCGGAACTTTCATGATGGATTTTGACGGGGAGATCGTGAAGTTTAACGTTTACGACGCTATTAGTCACCCAAGTGAAATCTTGAACGTAAACCATGTCGACATAATTGACTCATTAGTAGAAGAAACTTTTGAGTCATCTATGGAGATAAATCTAAAATAATGTTTGATGATTTTGAATCTGTTAATGAATTATTAGCTCCTATGGATACTAAACTTCTACCTTCTGTTTTGCAGGCACTAGATTTGAAATTAAAACCACTTCCTGAACATCTCAAGCGCATATTTTTGGAAAATAATGAGACCATTACCGACTTAAAAGGGATTAACCCCTTGACGGACACATATAAGATTTTCTTGGAGGAAGATATGAAACCAAAGAAAGAGGCACAAGGACGATTGAACCCAAATATGGTGGATGTGGTAAAAAAGGAGAATTTTCAAGGCCATACGGACGAAAGAATTCAATTGGAACAGCCTCAATACTATTTGAGGCGTCAAGCTAGTGACGTTAAATAAACGTTTGTTAGGAGGCTACCCAATTTTTATTTTTCTTTAGTTTTATGTTTATGTTTATTATTTATTATTTTATTTTATTATTTATTACTTTATTTTGTTTGGATATTAATAAATTTCTTTTCTTCTGTCTAGGTAAACCAGCGAGGAAAAAAACTCAGGAATTGGCATAGTTCCACAAACATCCCTTATTCTATCCCTATTCTAAGTAAGAATAGTGCATCCCTGCTTTATACTTACCGAAAACCCGCATCCAAACAGTGCATCCCTGCTTTATACTTACCCAAAACCCGCATCCAAACACCCACTCTATAGCCAAACACCCTTTATTCTACACCTTCAAACCCTAAACTTTTTCTCATTTTCACCCAAATAACCCTCTAGTCGCCATCCCTCTTCTCCCTTACCTCCACCACCAATTTTTCCGACCACCATGGTTAGGACTAAAATTTGTGCCGTTGCTGAACCCTCTTTCGTTGTCAACAGTTATCGGCGTTGATTCTCGGTGCCCTGACATGTCAACTTAGCCGAGGAACACCTTCCCCTCCTTATTCTCCTCCACTCGACACTGAACCTTCTCATCCCTACAACTATGCATTAACGACAGTAATCACATGGAGAGTTCTTAACTTTTCTTCTTCCTATTTATTTATTTATTTTATTCCACATCAAGGACAATGTGTTTTAAGTAGGGGGAGGCATTCTTCATTTTTTCTGTCATTTAATATGCTATTGTTGCTGCAGCTTTATGCTTGTTTCTGCCCATATTTATTTTTTTAGAATATTCTTCCTATTTTCATGCCCAAGATTTTTACCAGGACTTACCCACTGTTTGACCTGTAAGCATGATTCTTGTCTACTGAGTTAGTTATGATTTTGCTGAGTTTGATTTCGTCTCCACTGTTTTATTTTTATTAGGCTAAAATAATTAGGATTAATAGAGTTAACCCTATCTTGCTTATAGTAAAATTGATTAAGTCTAAATGCAAAGAGAACATTTAACACAATTACATGCTAAAATTATGTTCATAACTGTTAGGTGGTTGTTGAAACTTATTTTCGATACTTGATTATTTTTCCCTCGTCCTCCAAATTAAAATTTTGTTTTATTATAATAAATTGTGATGCTTCCGTGGTTATAAGTACAGCTTAAAATATGACTGACTAAGTAACTGGGGTAGGGTGCTTGGGTTGTCATCCTATTTCGCATCAAAAGGTTGTATGACGTGTTAGGTAACTCCGCTAACCAGAATTAAATATTTTTTTAGGAATATGTTGGGCTGAATAACCGGGGTGGGGTGCTTGGCTGTCATCTCTCTTCGTGTCAAAAGGTTCGATAAGTTTTTAAGAAAAATATAATAAATTAGGAGTATGTTGGGCTGAGTAACTGGGGTGGGCACTTGGTTGTCATCTCTGTTGGCGTTAAAAGGTTAAATGTATTCTTAAGAAATTATAATAATGATAAAAAGAAAGAAAAAAGTATAAAAAGAAAAAAAAAGGTGATGTATTAATAATAAAATTGCATTTGGGGATTAAAGTTGGAATCAAATAAGGTGTCTTAGTAAGTTAGTAAATTACCTGATTTTCATGAAATAATCCAAGTCGATTTTAATTTTTTTTTTGTATTAATTGGAATACTTTTTCAGTTTTATTTAAAGCAAGCTAAATGTTCTCTTTATTTTTCATATGCATTATGCCTATTTTTTATAAAACTTTGGAGTGATATTTCTTTAGTGGCAAAATTTAAATTTCACAGTAGATAGGAATCATCCTTGAGGGCGAGCATGGGCTAAGTAGGGGGATTTGATAATACTCTAGAATGACATATTTTTATGTATTAATTATATATTTATTTTGAGTATGATCCTACTAATTTGAGCTATTTATGGTTTTTATCTTGTAGGGACTAAATTGAAGGCAAAAGGAAATTTGGGGACAAAAAGTATGAATTTAAAGATAAAATAGGCCAACATGCGAAGTAGGAGAGAAGTGCTGCCAGAAATGCAAAGTATGGAAGACTTGGAGGGTAAAAGTGCAAAGAAAAGATTTTATAAAAAAATATTCTATTTAATTTTTAATTATATTAAGATAATTGTTAAAGATTATTATTTAGATTTAATTTTAGTATTTATCTTTAATTTTCTTTAATTATCTTTATTTATTTGTATTTATCTCTTAGAATTTAAGTAGGAATAGACTAAGTTTCCTAGTACTATAAATAGGGGATGGAGTGACACAAATTTCACTCATTTTTTTTTTTTGTAAACACTCTCCCCCAAAAAGCTTAGCCTTATTTCCCTTCGTATTATTCAATAAAAATTTTATTTCTATTACATTTATTTCTTTTTCTCCAAAAATCATTAGTCACTAAATTTATCTAGCCAAAGGTTGTTGAAATTCCCCAAAAGGGTTCATGAGGCTTAGAATCCGCGCTTAGCCTTCTCAACGAGTATTTATCGTTTCTCCGCATTATAGGGCTAACGCTTTTGTCCATGTCCCTTAAAAGGTAACCTTTTCAACTTGTACAAGGAACGGCCGCTTTGTATGTTTTGAGAAGGTTGTACAGTCGGTTCGTTAACTTACTGCATCAGGATAGGAAGAATTCAGGAATTTCTTTGCCTTCGAATCGATGAGGCACTGAGTGCCAATTTGCTTCGGTTTAACCAATGAGATACTGGGTGTCAATTTATATAATGCTAGGCTCAATTATTACTTCGGATTTATTTGATGAGGCACTGAGTGCCAAACTAGTGTGTTGGTTAGATCCGTGTATCTGTCCGAGTCCGAGTCGTGTTAATAAGGTAAATAAATAATAAAATTTTATAATTGATATTGAAATGGCATGATATGTGAAATCGAAATAAGAGTTATGTACTCATGAATTGAATTGAATATGAATTGAATTGAATATGGAATGGATTCTAACAAAAAAGACATTGACAGTAGATGCTTGATGGTCTTGGGTATAAATTCATACAAACAGAATCATATAGTTCATAACTCCTCCAATTCGGTTTTATCCCCTGTTCGCTGTGCCTTCGTTTGATCCAAGTATTCTTCTTCAATTGTTTCCTTGAGGATGAACAGCCTTTGTATGACCACAGGTTGAGTCATCTTCTTAGCTTCTTTGATGTCAGTTTCTTCTTTATGGAGAGTGTATGCATCCAGCATTATCTTAATCCATTTATGCAGCTCCTTTGGGGTACTGTTTAACAAGGAAAAGGAAGCCATATGGAAAACGTCATGCCACTATAATCGATGGCATTTAATCTGAAGAAGGGAACAATATTTCTTACGTGTATAAAGCATGGGAATCCTTGGCTTCATGTTCATTTCCAGGAGAGAAAGCTGTTGCTAATGCAGAGAACCGCTCTTCCGGATCTGTGATGTTTAGAAGATGCTTGAGCAACTTTATCTCTTTTGGTGCCATGCTCTTAAGGCTGCTCTTTGTTGCTTTGTATAACCGATACATAATGTCTTTAACCTGAAATTAGATGGCGCAAAAGAAATCTGAAAAAGAAAGAACAAAAAGCCTAGAAGTAGCTGGGTTAGACTTAAGAACCTAACCAAGTTTGATTGCAAACATCCTTGACATCGACAATCTCAGGTGTTTAAGGTTTCTAGACATGAATTTGTTTAAATCATCAGCTTTTAATTGGATTAAATTAACAGGAGAATTTTCTTTGCCCTATGACATCTTATTCTCAGAAACTATATTCTAATGGTTGATGGGTTGAATGATTATCTCGGTTTAAATTTAGCAACTCACATACATGCCATTGCATCATATTCTACAACTTAAATCCTAAGGAACACAACTATAGATCAAAGAAAGAGACCAAGATGCACTATAAACAGCAATACCTCATTCTTCATAGTTGTGGAGTCCTTTGCAGACGCCCAAGCACTATTTATCAATAGAACCAAAGACGAGTCAAGTTCCTTTCCCTTGGCAAGGCTTTTGATCTTTTCACATGCCACATCCACAGAAGGTGAATTTAGTATATCATCAAATTTTGCCTGCGCAGAATCTAAATTCTCCACAGCCTCCAGTGTCATGTCATAAGTACCAACAGCGGACAAGCATCTTGCTGCCAGTCGGGAGACCTCTGTTCCAAAAATGTAATGGAAAAGGTCCCTAATTAGACCAACTTCAAAGGTACAAGTGAAACATATTTAATTTTTACAGACATTGCCACTTTTTAGCAGCTTAAAGCATCCACTTTTCAACCATAAAAATAATTGAGTCTGCAAAGGTAATGCATAATATTTACCATCTCGGTCCTCCAGACTATCACATGTTTCGGAAACCAGATTGAGGTATTGGAAAAATTCATCTGTGAAGTCTTTACGCCGCCTTGTAATGATTGCATTTATATCAGTTGGGCTATCTTGAATCTCCTTAAGAAGTTCACAGTGCCTATCCATTTCATCATCAATCTGCAATGCTCATTCCTTATAAGAGAAAAAACTGCAGAATCTCTAAAACAGAAAGGAGTATCTAAAATCAAATTTAATCCCATACTAGTTTACTAATATTCACTTCAAGAAGGTATTGAAAAGAAACGAAATCGAACTATCAATCCTAAGTGTTTTGATGCTAAACAATATACCAATCCAAGCCTACTAAGTCCCTGGCAAAAACTTGGTTCACTCGGTGCAAATTTTCGGGTTTGTTTGAGTTCCAAAATCACATAAAACCTTCACATTCAGGAATACATATCATTACCACAAACCAAATTTAACCCCATGATAGATTACTAATAGTCAATTTAAAAAAGGAAAAGATATGAGATAGAGCTAGGAATCTTAAGTGTTCTGATACTGAAAAATATACCAATTTGAGCCTACAAAGTCCCCAGCAAAGACTTGGTACATTCGGGGCAAGTTTTCAGGTTCCTTCAAGTTCCAAAATCTCATAAAAGTAAACCAATCACATTCATAGTATACAATCCTTATCACTAAAACCAAAAGGAGCATCTAAAATCAAATCCGACCCCATTGAAGATTAGCAGTAGTCACTATGACTGTTAAGTGTTTTGATACTGAACAACATACCAATTTGAACAACACTAAGTACCCAACAAAACTCGGTTCAACTGGGGCGAGTTTTTGGGTGTGTCCAAGTTCCAAAATCACTTAAAACATTTGAAATTCGCATGTATTTATCAAAGAAGTTCTAGTAAAAATTCAAACATTTTGGTTTTTATACCTTCTTCACCTTGTTCTCCAAAGAAACTAATTTCTGCTTCATAGTTGGATCAATCTCCTTATCGGCACGGATTCTACATCGATTGTAGAAAATTTCTCTATACTTACTCCACTCTTCCCTCAAAATCAAGTACTTTTTCCAATCCTTGACTCTTGGTTTCTCAGTCAAAAACACATCAATGATTTTGTCACAAAATTGGGTCATTGTATAACCTTCTGCAACTTCAACATCTACTTTTTCTTCAACTTCAGCATTAGTTATACTACTTGCTTGAAGACCTGAAAATAAAAGGCAACCAATAAAAAAAGCCCATAACTTTCAGCTTCAATTTTTTGCTTTCAAAGAGTAGGGTTTAAGAGGGTTTTTAGTTTCAGTTATTAAAACCCAGAAAAAGGCATGAAAACAACTCATTTCGAGAAATTAAAGCAGAAAAACAAGAAAACAGGAAACACCCAGAACCATAGAACAGCCTAGGAATAAAACCTGAGCTTAATAAAGGAACAAAAACGAAACAATTTAATGCTTACAGAGATTAAAAAGGAGGTTCTTTTCAAGGGAGGGACTGTAGCTTTGTTTTGTTCTTCGTGGCTTGATTTTGGAGGGGAAATGAGAGAAAGAAGAGGTAAGAGGGAGTTCGAGGGTTATGGGAAACAATTTGTCACTGAAAGAGATCAATAGAGTGTTAGTGTTGGTGGGGATTGATAGTTTAAGCCTCGAAAGTCTGCTCATCGCTGCTGTCTTCTTTCTTTACAATGGGAGAAGCAGCTGTTTTCTTTAATGTTCCATTACCTCCATAACCATGGCAGTATCTGGAGCTTTCAGGTTCGGATAAAATAAATATCTTTGAACAGATATCGGTTTGATTGGTCCTATAAACTTGTCTCCGACTGGGCTTACATTTTGTGTTGTAATTTTGGACCAGATTGGTTACTAGAAGGTGCCCACTTCTTTGGACCTTTGAAAATCCAAATCCAAATCCAAAGAAACTAGCATCAAGATGAAAGAGAATCTGACATGAATCACTAGGGTTGAGCAAGAGAAATTCAAAAATAGAAAATTGGACAGCTTAGGAAAATGTAGACTAAATGACCAGAAAAGGCTCATTTTCAAAAAATTACAAAAATGGATCGTTTTTCTTCATTATTATAAGAATAGTTTAATTTCCTTAAAATATGTTAAGTTGGAGTCGTTTTTAGGAGAAACATAAAAAAATATGTCTAACTCAGCGTTTTTTTCCTGCTGACATGTAAAATGCGCCAACGTCTATGCGCTTTAGTGAAGTGCTTCCATGTAGGCGCATTTTTGCCCATATTTTTCTCATGCCCTAATTACTAATTAAGGTTTATGAAATTAAGGTTAGGATTTAATGGGGTTTTTTTAAAATTTTTAAGTGTTTAGGTTTAACGTTTAGGGTTTTATTTATTTTAAGTGTTTATTAATTATGGGTTTAGGATTTTATTTAATTTTTAAGGTTTAGGGATTCTAAAAAAAAATAATCTGTACAAGATGGGTTCTGAAAAAATAATTTTGAGGGGATGAGTTTTGAAGAAATAATTTTGACAATACGGGTTGAGTTTTGTAGAGAAAAAACATTCTAAGTAGGATGCACAATCAACAAAAGTACTGAAAAAGCTTCCAGTCGGATGCCCTTCTTAATACTGATGTTTCTAAAAAAATAAAATTGAGGAGATGGTTCTGAAAAAATATCCCAGGATAAGGTTTGTGAAAAATGTCCCGAATAGTGGGGGTTAAGGTTAGTAGAGGAAACATGCTCCAAGTAGGATGCACTGTCAGTAAAAGTACTAAAAATGCTGTCAGCTGGACGCCTTTTTCAGTACTGCTTCTGATAGTGCATCCTACTTGGAGTGTTTTTCCTCTACAAATTTCAACCCCCACTATCCGGGGCATTTTACAAAAAGGAGTAGGATGATATCCCTTAGGCTATAAATGACTCATATTTCAACCTCCGGTGGCATAAGTTGGAACAATAGAAATTGAAGAAGTTTAGAAGAATAGAAGTTCGTAAGGAAGGTATAAGTTGATTTTTTGAGTTAATATTTATATGAAGCATTATATTTATTGCATAATGTTTTGATTTTTTGTGTTAATATTTCGTGTTTCGAATTTCTCTCGACAGATAATTTGGTTGAAAATGAGTGGACGAATTATGCTATTATTTATTACAGATAGTGAGGTCCGTGACACCCAAAACGACGTGATTTTTTTATCAAAAAATACAGTGTGACTTGTTTTTAACCAAAATATAGAGTTGATAAAACTTCGTAAAAAAATTAGGCAAAAAATCTTCGGATCTATGGCAATGAGAGTTTCATCTATTAAGTACCGATTTTGTATTTCAGTTGATCCCATTATATATGACTCATTTGATATTAAAGGTGTTCGCTTGGAGGCGATGGTGCAAACGTACCTTAACAGTGGATCATCGTTTCTTAAGTTATATGTAAAATTTTCAAGGTCAGATGAAGGACTTGCGACTTCAACATCTCTTCTTGTTCAAGAGGCGAGAAAAGTTGAAAATGTCGATAGTCCAATCACTTTGTTAGAAAGTTCCCATTATGATATCCCGAAATCATCAATAGGAAGACACTCATCTGTCTTAATCTTAGATATCAATCGTGGGAAGCAAAACACCGAACTATTGAGTTTTGGTGGTAGAACGGAATACACGACCTCTGTACGATACGTAGTTAGTGGATGAGACATGCATCTCAATGGGTCAATGTTCAATGCTGAAAATACTTACTAGGGAATGATATCAATTTCCAGTAGTTGGCAATCAATATGTGATTTTGGACATTCTGAAACATACACGAGAAGGGATGATGTACTCTCTACGACGTCCACTGGAGAGGGGACTTCCAACACGATAGATGTTGGTGGGTTGGAGAATAAAGATGGCAATGAATACGATGTGGATCTACCACAGGAGCTCGATGTCGACGGTTTAGAAGTTGCATTATTTTCTAAACCAGAGCTTGTTCTAACTAAACCTGAAGACAGTAAAAGGGGTGAAAATGAAGAATAAGAAGATCTACAATTCACTGTGTACTTGCCACCAACCCACATACATAATGTCAATCTTTCGGCAGAGGATGCATTGGAGTTTACAGAACTACCACAAAGGAGGTCTGACCACAGAAGTGCATCGTTGGATTTGGGTGATTTGGAAGTGGGCAAGGAGTTTTCCAGTAAATATGGTTTTCTCACAGCATTGAAACAATACAACATCAAGAACGGGGTTAACTTCCACATGGTTAAATCCAAATCTAAGAAGTTTTGAGGGAAGTGTGCAATACGATATGGTAGTTGCTCATGGAAAATAATGGATTCTGTTAAGAAGAATATAGGGTTATGGACAATAAAAAAGTTCACCGGTCTGCATACATGTGTTGCCTCTGGTACAATATCACTGGGTTATTAAGGTTTTATTTAGGGTTTAGGTTATTTCTAATTAATTTAACTTACTCGTAGGGTTACAAGTATTTCACGAGATCATCTGAAGCTGGATTCAAATATGATCATGGGCCTAATACTACCGATGATGAAAGTGGATCCGATGACTACTGTATTAGTTTTAATTGCCAATATTCATAGCCAATTTAATTACACGCCTTCGTACCGCAAGGTGTGGATAGATAAGCAGAAGGCCTTGAAGAAGATGCACAGTGGGTGAGACGTATCATACAACGAGGAATGACAGTAGTGTCAGGTGCTAGAAAGGTACGTAACAGGTTGCATAATAGATATTGAAACAGGTCTCGCATACTACAACAACCGCTTGCTCCGAAGGTGTCGAGTGTTCAAGCGTCTATTTTGGACCTTTAAGCAATGTTGGGATATATTCGAGTAGTGCAAGCCATTTGAACAAATAGACGCTACCTTTATGTGTGGTAGATATACCCATCGGTTGTTGTTGGTTGTGGCATAAGATGGTTATCGGAGGATTCTTCCAATTGCGTTTGCAATAACACCGGGGGAGAAAACAGATGATTGGGATTTCTTTCTGACTAGATTGAGGAGGCATGTCTGCCTCCAACCTAAAATATGTGTCATCTCAGATCAGAGAATCGGAATACTATCTGCAATTAAACAACAGGGAAGCCTCTAGGATCTCATGCTAATTGCTACCAGCAATATCGGTCTACTGCTGAGCGATGACAAATGACTAATATGGGTATTCAATTGTTACCAATATTATTTAGTTTATAATATTCCGTTTGCATTTTTATATTTCTTTCTATGTAATCATCGTTATACACTTATATTGACAGGGTACGAGATCCAAAAGAACTGTTTTCTTGAAATGTTAGAAATATTGAGGTCAACTAACTTGACAAAGGCAGCATACCTTACTAACATACCATTCGAACAGTGGACACAAGCATATGACGATGGGCTACGATATGACCACATGACCTCAAACCTAATGGAATCCATCAACTCTGTTTTAAAATGAATGTGTCATTTGTCGATAGCCTTGATTGTGAAAAAAACATACTTCCGTTTGGCAGAACTGTTCCCAAAGCGAACGGCAAGTTATATTGAGAAATTGCAATGAGGCTATGCATGGTGCCCAGTGGTACTTGAACAAATTAATAATAGTAAGGCAAGAGCTAACTGCATGCACATAGTTTGTCACTTGCGCAACGCCCTATGGTTTCGAATGACGAAGCTCAACAGACCGGACCAAGGTATTGCCAGGGGAGTGTACCGGGTACACTTAAGAAATAGAACTTGCAATTGTGGGATATTTGGTGCACTTTATTTTCTATAGGACTTGCGATTGTGGGATATTTGATACACTTTATTTTCTATGCGCTCATGCAATTATAGGTTGTATGAATCTCCATTCGAATCCCATGAGCTTTTTCAACTAAGTGTTCAAATTAGAAAATTTGTACAACGTATGGAGATATGTATTCCCACCAGTCCCAGATGAACGTAAGTTACCTGATAGAGAATTACGTCGCAAACCAAAAGGTCGACCGTGCTCGACTCAAATACGCAACAACATAGATATTCGGAAGTGTTCAAACCAACAGAGGCTATACGAGTGGTGTAAGAACCCGAGCCGTAAAATGCCATCATGTTCACAACGAAATTAAACATTATAATATTGTCTTCATGGGAATTGTTAGCCATTGTTAATCTAAACTAAATTTGATATTTCTTCATGTGAATTTTGAACAAAAACATTCGATATTTCTTTTCAAATCAAATCTTATTGCTATGCTATTTGAAAATAATCAAAGTAATTTTCCATTTTGATTAGGGTTTAATGGTACAAGAATTAGATTGTGTACAAAAAAGATTCAAAAGAACTTCCATTTTCTTAAATGATACAATATATAATTCATCAGTACATATGCCAGTCAGAATATGTGCCACATCGGGGTGGTTGATGGTTACGCGCTAGATTCCTTCTAGGTTCAGCATCTGGGTAGGGTTGTAGTTGTCGGGGTTTGCCTTTGGTTGCTGTAGATCCTTGCATTTGTGCATCATCTGGTTTATAAATAGGGGGTTGAGAAGATGACCCACCTTCATAGAACGAAGATCTCAGAGGTGTTTGTTGATGAGCGTAATTATAGGGAGTCCTATAAGTCGATGGGATAACGAATGTACTCTCCGCTAGTGCCTCATGCGTAGATGGCCTATACACCATCGTAAGCGTTACCGTCATTGGGAAATGAGATGGCCCAGGTGTGAACCATATCAAGGATGGATGACCAACGACCCAACCTGACATAGGACTAGGAACAGAAAAATGTAGTGCAATATTTTTTGCTTGTGTTAAATAAAATGTTTAGGATACGGATCAGAATAAGACATTACATGTTAAAGGGGGTGTGGTGAGGGCATTAATGCTAAGGTCGTCAAGGCCGGTTCTTACATGGGCAATGATGATGGGTCCACCTTGCCACCCCTTAGATTTAAATGGGGCTATCGTGGCCTATTCGTATGAGGATGCCAATGCCTCGCCTCTTCCTCTAACAAATATGGCTTGCCATAGATACTAAATCATGGCATGTAATCCAAATCACATACTAACTTTGGAATAAGAATTACGTCGTGAGTAGGTAAAAAATCATACCGGCTATTCCACATATTGATATATTGTGAATGGAATATCGATCAATTCATATCTAGTCACCGTAATTTAATAATGTAACACCTCTAACCCATATCCGTCGCCAGAATAGGGTTACGGAGTATTACTGGACTTTACAGACCACGTACAAACATTTCATATCATTTCTTATTCATATCAAAAATCAATCATACTGTCCTTTATATGAGCCCTCAAGGCCCAAAATATGTAATAGAAATAAGTCAGGACTAATCCGGGTACTCAAAGAATTTTTCGCAAAATTTCAAAATTTTTCCTAGGTGCAAGGGACACACGCCCTTGTAGTCAGGCCATATGGGCGTTCGAAATAGGGTACACGGCCATGTCTTAGTCTCTGTTATTACCTATGTAACTCACTTGTGTGCTAGGCCATGTATAGGTGCAAGGGTCACATAGCCAAGCCACACGCCCGTGTGCCAGGCCGTGTGAAAATATCTGAGCATTCTATTTTGTAGTTTTAAATATGTAGGGGACACACGGCCAAAACACACACCCATGTGATAGGCCGTGTGTCACACACAGTTGAGACACATGCCCATGTCTCTACCCGTATGGACAAAATAAGGCCATTGCTAAGCCTTATTTCTCACTAATAAACCGTAATTTATACATATTTCTATCCCATGCTTAGCACATTTTATGGATGATTTTTCCTTAAAATTGGTGAATTCGATGCTCCTAATCCCTTAATTTCATATTTTATACTTAGGTGAGCATAGAAGAGTGAAAAAAACGAGAAACTGGCCAAAAATGGAGAAAATGGGCCAACGTACGAAATCAACACGGCCTGGACTTCCTCACACGAGCAGACCACACGATCGTGTTAATTTGGCAGAATCAAAGCACGACTCACACGGGTAGACGACACGCCCGTGCCTATTTAACAGGCTTGACCACGACCTGAAGTAATCGCACACGGACGTGTCCCTGTCGAGCCCAAATTGAGTCCAATTCGAAAAAGGCCAATTTTGAGGGTTCTTGGCATTCTAAAGCCTATAAATACACCCTAGAGGAGGAGGAAAAGGGGAACAGAGGAGGAAGCAGGGAACTGCTCAAGGAAAGTCGATTGATCTATCTCAGAAGCCGGATTCATCATCAAGACTGAAGGTCTCCCCTCAATTTCCCTTCAGGAGTTTTGGGTTTTTATTTATGTTTTGTATTCATTATTCTTCTGAGATGTTTACCTTTTTAGTTATGAACTAAAACCCCTGAATACCTAAGGGGAATGAAACCTAATACACATTTTGTTCTTAATTCTTGTCTTGATATTCCAGGATATTGATTCAAGTTAAGCTCTTATTCAGAGGAGGAATAGACCCTGTCTAAGAGTACATTTGTCATAATTAAGCGGAGTTGATTGCGCGCCTAGAGATAGGGTGACAAGATTTTACCAGATTAGGGTGAAACCTAATAAGGGGATCCATAGATCGAGTTAATGCAACCCTAGGGAGTTAATTAGAAAGAGATTTCAATTATTCAACCTAGAGTTAGACGTTGTTAGTATCGAAAGGGATAATATTATAACTTAGGGATTTCTACGGATCAAGTCAAATGAATAAATTGTCCGATTTAGAGTCAAATAACAAGTGAAGTCTAAGTGGATTTTTCTTTAGGTATTGTCTTAATTCAATCGTTTTTCCAAAAGTAATTCCCCAATTCTATTTTCTGTGAATTCTTAGTTTAGCTTATTAGTTAGTTAAAACAAACCCTATTATTCTTAGGCTAGCTAAAAAAAAGACAGTCATTACTAGTACTTTTAGTTCCTTTTGGTTCGACAATCCGGTCTTGCTAAAACTATACTACTATTCGATAGCTACACTTGCCTTCATCGTGATAATAGTTAGTTTCAAGAACGATTCATTATAAATATTTAAAACCTGTCACGAATATCACGTATCACTAACCCAATTTGTATTTCTCCTTCATCAACACTTAAAAATATTCTCAAGCCAATACAATACATCCAAATCAAGCCAAAACAAAGTCTTATACATGACATATCAACTCATATGGTTCAATTATCCAAACTTACCAAATTTATACTATCTCAAACCAAACCTCAACATACCTATATAATTTCCATCATTTATCTATTTCAAACACACATCAACATATTAAGGCTACTTTTTATATATCAAAACATACCAATTACATGTAACACCCCTCACCCGAGTCCGAGACTGGGACTAAGCACGAGGAGTTACATGACTTAAACGTAGGGTGAGAAGAACTCAATTTGACTCGAAAAAATAAAAAAAATTCAAATTTCGAGTTAAACGAATCGAGTTATTCAAGTTAATCGAGTTATTCGAGTCAACTTGAATTTTTTTTTTGAATTTTGAGTTCGAATCGAGTTGAGTTTTCGAATTCGAATAACTCGAATAATTTGAATAATTCGAATATCAAACTATAATATTTTACATTTTTACCCTAAACTCCCAAACCTTTTTACTTTTCCCTCAAAACTTTTACTCCTTCCCACTTTCCCCCCAAAACTTTTACTCCCCTTCCATCCCAACCCCCCAATCTACCCAAAATCCATTTCCCACCAAAATTTTACTCTCCTATTTACTTTTTCTCAAAATTTTACTCCCAAAAACTCTCAAAACTTTTTATTTTCCCCCATAATTTTTACTCCCTCCCACTTTCCCCCTAAAATTTTTACTTCCTTCCAATCCCACCTCCTATCTACCCCAAATCCATCCCCCAATTTTTTTTTAATATTTTACCTTCAAAATTTTACTCCCTCTATTTACTTTCCCTTAAACTTTTATCCCCCAAAACTTTTTATTTTCCCCTTAAATATTTACTTCTCACCCTTTACTCTCAAATAAAAAATCAAAATTATCCAAAAGAAAATTCACTAAACATAAATAGTAATAATTTTATTTATATCTACTATTTATATTATTAAATTAAATTTCACATATTATATTATTTATATTATTGAATTGTTTAGTCATATTGAATATTTATATTAAAATTGAATTATTAATTATGCCATTAAATATTCATGTTAAAATTTTATATTGGTATCAATTTCACATTTTATCTTTAAAATAACTTTTATTAAAAATCACATTTTTACATTTAATATATTTTTAATTCCAAAATACATAGTGACAAGAATCTAAAGATAATTGAAACAACTAAGTAAAGAAGCTAACCCGTACATAAAATATTAATAAATAAATTATGAGGTGATGAAAGTTAATAAAAATTTTGATTAAGGTAGACAAATTTTATTACGATGGGTGACAGTGGTTACAATAACCCAAAATTATTTTTTAAAATTTAACTCGAACAAATATATTCGATTCGATTCAATTCTAATTCCATCTCACTCGACTCGATTCGAGAAAATTTCAAATCAAATTAGGATGATAAAATATGATTTGTTAACTCGATTAACTCGAAATTTTTTTATTCGATTCGATTCGATCAAACTCTCACCCCTACTTAAACGCATGTATTCAATCATTTTTGAACTGTAAAAACTAGATCAAATTTAACACTTTCCTTTCTTAACCTATTGATTCTTAATATGGGCCTACGAGGCCCAAATCATACTTTAGACATGCTCTGGGATTAATCTGATCACCTATGAAAACTTTGAAAAATATCACTTGAAACAGTGGCACACGCCCGTGTGGAAAGGCAACACGCCCGTGTGGCCCTTTTTGACCTGGCCGTGCTGAAGGCCCATGTGGTTCACACGGCCTAAGCATAAAGGGACATGCCCGTGCCCCAAGCCTGTGTGAATTAAATGTCAAATTCGAACCTATAGGGGTTTTCATACGGCCTGACGCACGCCCGTATCCATGGCCCGTGTCCCTCACATGACCATGACACGCTCGTGTCTTAGCCCGTGTCTAAATACCTTGACATTTTGTTTCTGACATCAGCAACAAATTAAGGGCACACGGCCAAGGCACATGCCCTTGGCCAGAGGCCCTGTCCTCCATACGGCTGAGACACACAACTGTGTCCCTGCCGGTGTTTTTACTACCATGCATACTAACTTGCAAATTCGAGGTGCAGGGGAGACACGGTCGAACAACACGCCCTTGGGGCTGACCGTGCATCACACACGGCCTAGACACACGCCCGTATGTCTACCTGTGTAGACGATATAAGGCTATCTACCAAGCCCTTTGCTATCTTGAAACAAAAAATAACACCATACAAAAGTCTAACATGACATGATTTCTCGATCAAGCAATCACAACTAAGGTCTTTACACATTTCACATATGCTTAAGCAACCAATTCATGCATTTTTCTATCCAAATATTGAAATTCACTTGTTCAACCATACCTGTAATACCCCATACCCGTACCTGAGACCGGGATAGGATACGAGGCATTACCGAAATTTTCAGAATAATTTCAATTAATTTATATTATTTAGTATTCATTTTCATGTTTCATGTAACATCCTTTTCATATATTCAATTCAAAATATCATATAAAATACGATATAATACTTAAATTGTCATATTTACATGCTCATTCAGGGTATCCGAACCTACCTGACTAAATTGCAAAAATACCAAGATTTAGGGGCATATTGGTAATTTACCATTTCCCTAAATTTCACCCAATATTAAATTGATAATTTCATTCAATTTATTAATTTAGATAATAAAACAATTTATTCCCTTCAATTTAGTCATTTTTTACATTTTTACAAAACTACCCCCTAAAGCTTTACTTCTATTCAATTTAGTCCATGAGCTTAAAACATGCAAATTAGCCATGCTAACTGAATATTCATATATATTTTTCCTCCTCCTCCTCCTCTCCATTCCACATCCTTAATGTATATAACATTCTTATAAGTACGATTTCACAATTTACTTATTATTACTCACATCAATCTGTTCACACGAGTCATAGACACTCAATTATTTATAATTCGAGTTACAGAGCTCAAAATTAAGATCCGTAATTTTCCCCTAAAACTAGACTCACATATCATTCCACCATAAAATTTTAAGAATTTTTGGTTTAGCCAATTAGTACAGTTTATTCATTTAAATTTCCCCTGTTTCACTATCCAATAGTTCTGACCTCTCTTCACTAAAAATTAATTATATCACAGTACAAAACTCGGATAATGTTCCCATTGATTTCTATTGAAAATAGACTCATTAAGGATTCTAAGTATATAAATTTGAGACTCTAATTAATTTTCTCCAATTTTTAGTGATTTTCCAAAGTCAAAACAGGGGAACCCGAATTCATTCTAACATTGTCTCACAAAACTCATTATATCTCATAATTTACAAATCCATTTCTTACACCGTTTCTTCTATGAAAAACTAGACTCAATAAGCATTAATTTCATATTTTATTCATCTTCTAATTCGATTTCTACCATTTATGGTGATTTTTCAAAGTTAGTCTACTTATGCTGTCCAATATTGTTTTAGTTCAAGATGTTTATTACCATTTTTCCTCTAAATTTCAAAGGTCATACAATTCAGTCCTTGCTCAATTAGCCCATCGATTAAGCTAATTTTTCTAAATTAACATTTTATTCCATCATTATAAACTATTACAAAATCTTTAAAAATCAGAATTTTAACATTAAACCTTAAATCACAACTTTTTCACAATTAGGTCCTAAAATCAATTTCTATTGAAATTACTTGATAAAATCATCAAACAACAAAATCAAAGCTTCAAATTCATTTTATTTCATCATAAACAGCTAAAACTTATCAATGATAGCTTTTAATTTGTTCATAAAATCAAAAACTAATGAATTAAACACTTGGACCTAATTGTAAAAGTCACAAAAACAGAAAAATCTCAAAGAAAATGGTAAGAATTGAACTCACATATGTCAAAGTATGAAAAACCAGCAGCTTTCAGACCTCCCATGGCGTTTTTTCTGAAGAAAAATGATGATATCTCTAGATTTTTCAAATTTGTCTTGTTTTATATGTTTAATTTGTAAAATTTCCCATTTTGCCCTTGTTTCTCCTTGTTTTTTTTGCTGATTTTCTTGCCCAACCGTCCAGCCCATACAATTTGGGTCCAATTGCCTTTTAAATCTCTCCTTTTTAATCACTTAAACAATTTAATCACAATTTAATAAATTTCGCACTATTTTCAATTTAGTCCTTTTTAATTAATTGACTAACCAAACGTTAAAATTTTCTAACGAAACTTTAATACTAACTTAATAACACTCCATAAATATTTTTATAAATATTTATGGCTCGGTTTATAAATCCGAGGTCTCGATACCTCGTTTTCAACCAAATTTACCTGATTAATTCTTTTAAAATTGCAAAATTCACTAATTAAAAATAATTCTTTTAAGTTCGCGCTTGGCCTATAATTATTATTTGTTAAAATTTCTAAACTTACTCGTCGGATTTAGTGATCTCGAATCACTGTTTCCGACACCACTGAAAAAATTGGCTATTACAATACCAACAATTTCTCATTCATGAAAGACCTTCTTGTATTCATATAACAACTTTTAATATTAGCCATTTTTCATGGTCTTATATACAGAATGAGTCAAAGACTAAAGTAAGTCAACACATATAGCCCAAAACAATCTGACACTGAAACCGAATCCAAAGATCATATACATGCCATAATCAAAATGAAAGAACTAACTATACCAAGTGCTTCAAATGATAGTTTGACTGGCTTCTCCGACATAGGCGATGATCCACGAGCTACTTTGGCGGCACTATAAGAAAATGGAAGGGAAAAGAGGTAAGCGTAAAACTTAGAAAGTTACATGTAAATAAACATCAACTAATTATCATACCACAATATGCTCATAACAATTTCATAGCTTGTTCTTGAATACAATAAATAAACATAAGCACAACATACTCATTGCCATCCAATACAATTCATATAGTATATATTGATATCCACATCCCATACATTTCAAGTAGGTACCTATACCATTCACCACATGGTCATAACTTTTCTCATTTTGATATAAATCATAAATCTTTCGTTGAACTATTTGGAATACTACGGGATACTCATTAGCCCCAATCATGGAATAAAATGCCGACACCATGTCCCAAACATGATCTTACACTGGCTAACACATCAAAGTCGATGTCATGTCCCAGACAGGTCTTACACCGACTTTCATATATCTAGGTTGTTTCCGTGTCCCAAACAAGTCTTACACTCGCTCTCATCTATTGGTGTCGATGCCATGTCCCAGACAAGTCTTACATTGACACATTCAACAAGCTGATGCCATGTCCCAGACAGGTCTTACACTAGCTTGTATACCCCGAGGACGATGCATGTCTCAGACATGTCTTACACTAGCACACATATCACCTCATGTTAAGGCATGAATATCCACATTTATTCCAATGTTCAACCGAAAGTCTTTATTACATTAATTTCTCATCATGCATTCTCATATTCACAATCAAAATAATTTATACAATATCAATTCAATCACACACTTTAGCAATATAGTTGCATTATTAACGTACAACTTACCTCGGATTACAAAATGTAGGTGACTCGACGATTTACTCTACTTGTTTGGCCTTTCCCCGGTCCAAGTCTGATTTTTGTGTTTCTTGATCTAAAATAATAAAAATTTACTCATTTAACCTTTAAATAAATTTAAGCAATCATAAATTCAAGTTTTTGGCAAAATTATCATTTTGCCCTTAGACTTTCATAAAATGACCATTTTACCCCTAGGCTCGAAAATTGTTTTTATCGATTTTTTTCAAATTTTAAGCCTAGTTGAACCCTTTTTTACTCTTATAGTGACCCAAAATTCTCACTGTTTCACAACATTACTATCCATTTTACAAACTTTACAAAATGGTCCTATTGTCATTTCACAAAAGTTGTTTACTACACAACTAAGATTCATTTTTTTCATAAAAACTCAGCAAACATCATAAATCCTTTCATGGAAAATCCCTAGACTATCAACCATTTTGTAAAATGGTCCCCTCATTAGCTAGCTCATGCCATAAGGGTTCCGAAAGTACCAAAATTATCAAAAATAAGCATCTAAATCACTTACTTGAGAGATATATAAATGGCTGAAATTTCAAGCTTCCAAAACCCTTAGAATGGCTAAAATTTCGGTGGAGGAGAAAGGAAGAATGAAAAATATGAAGGCTAGTCTCTAGGGTATTATTTTATCATACATTAAGTCACCAACCCCTTTGACCATTTGATTTTCTTGTCCCTTATGGCCGGCCATCAGCTTCTAAAGGGTCTAATTGCACTTTAAAGACCCCAAATTTTGGTTCTCTAGCTATGTGGTACATCTATCAAGTAAAATAGAACTTTTACCCCTTATGCGATTTAGTCCTTTTTCGAAATTAAGCTCACAAACGTTAAAATTACCTCACCAAATTTTTCATGCACTAATATAATCATGTTATAACACTAAAATAATAATAAATTAATTCATTTGACTTTGAATTTGTGGTCTCGAAACCACTGTTCTGACTAACCCCAAAATCGGGTTGTTACATTACAAGCCATACCAATGGCTAAATTTCAACCAGACACATACATGTCATTCTTGACCACTTTTAGCCTATACATGCCATCATAACCTAAAATTTAATTTACTTTTTATAACAAAACTAGCTGTGGATAGTGTGAGATATCTCCGTCAAGCTTCCAACCCAACGAGCTTCTGAAGTACTATAAAACAGAGGAAATAAACAGAGTAAGCATTTAATGCTTAGTAAGTTCGTATAATAGGAAATTAACTTACCATTTAATTCACATTTAAAATAAGCAAATAAACATGCTCAAGCCAATTTGGCCATTTGCCTAAACACATATCCTCATCAAGCATGTTAATCATGTAATTCACATAAATACCAAGAAACATAAATGAGCTCATCAATATTCAATTTCCACATACATGTATTTATCACTTCAAGTGTCCATGAACATTTATCACTTCAAGTGTACATGAACATGTACATATCATATATTTGTATTTTAAATATTTCTTATAGTAATTCATCTTAAATTCATATCATTTCATATCGAAACTTTACCCATTGAATCATTTAAAATATCAATGGATACATGGGTAGTACATATTAAGTGTACAAAATTGTAATCCGTCAATTCATGTATTATCCATCAATTCATATTTAGGAATGCTCATACGAGCACATAAACTGAAAGTTCTCTCTCAAGCCATATAACGGGAAGCTCATGTGAGCCGTGTAACGGAAAGCTTATCCGGGCTGTATAACGGAAAGCTCATAAGAGCCATAATCAGGAAGCTCATGCGAGCCAATAACGGGTAGCTTCAAAGAGCCATTAATCAGAAAGCTTCGGATAGCCATATATCGGGTAGTTCAAGCTAGCCAATATCGGGAAGCTCCGGAGAGCCATTAATCGGAAACTCATGAAAGAGCCTTTAATCGGGAAGTTCATGAAAAGCCATATATCGGGACGCTCATAATAGCTGTGGTGTGTCTACAACACATGCAGAATCACAACCAATTGGGATGCTCCGAAGAGCTATTAACGGGATGCTCGCAGGATCCATATAACGGAAAGCTCGAGAAGGCCATATATTGGGATGCTTATGAGAGTTAATGACGGGGTGCTTTTTCGAGCTATGGTGTGTTCGCAACATATGCAAGACTACAACCAATTTGGGAACCATGTATCCATCGAATCTCATTTATCCAAACGAGATTTATTATTTATTAGGTATTATCGAATATGTGATCAATTTCATACATACAACATTTATACAATTCACACATATAACATCCAATTCAAACATATAAATATACACAATTTAATTACACGAACTTACCTTGACAAGTGTTCGTGAATTGTAATCTACTAATTCGATACTTTTTCTTTTCCTCGATCTATAAGAATGAATTTAACATCAATTTAATACAATTCATATTCAATTCAATCCAATTCACATCTTAGGCAAAATTTCCATTTTGACCCTATACTTTTAATTAATTCTAATTTCGTCCCTAGGCCTGGAAAATGAAATCCATGCAATTTAATCCTTATTCCAAGCCTAGTCGATTTTTAAATATAACATTAGCAGCCCATGTATTTCACAAAATTTAGAATTTTTCCATGAACTTTACAACTTTTAAATTTAGTCCCTAAATCATAATTTCATCAAAATTCCCTTTACAAAAGTTGTTTATCTATCAACAACCTTTCATTTTCTGCCATAAAACTTCATAATTCAACCATACTTATCATGGAAAAACCTTAGTACTTTGATAACTTTACAGATTAGTCCCCGAGATAGCTAGATTAAGCTATTACGATCTCAGAAATATAAAAATCATTAAAAACGAGACTTGAATACTCACCTAATTGAGCCAAAGTAAGCTTGTCTATCTTCAAGCTTCGAACTAGGGTTTCCATGTCTTTTGATTTTAGGAAAGATGATAAATGATGATATTTTGTTTTATTTTATTATTTTTCATCTTTCCAATTTTATCCTTTTATTTTCTTAATTTTCCATTGATGACTAATCATCATTATCTACTAACTCTTCTAAATGGTCTATTTGTCATATAAGGACCTCAAAGTTTGAATTCTATAGCTATGTGATACTTATAGCTATTAGAACTCAACTTTTACATTTTATACAATTTGGTTCTTTATATCGGATGAGACATAAAATCAATAAAATTCCTTATAAAAATTTTCTTACTATATTTCTATCATAATGCAAACCATAAAATAATATCAAAATAAATTTTCTTTCGAACTCGAATTTTTGGTCCTGAAACCACTGTTTCGATTTCACTGAAAACGAGTTGTTACAGATACAATGCAAATCATCAAGCTCTTGAGTTGCCACAGAAATTAATTGTCAGAATCTGTAATTGTCACAACACTTTATCCGCCTTGTGCATCTCAACGGTAGCGTATACTACCAATGAGATCTTAACGTGCTTGGCGTTGGGATTTACAAAAAAATTCTTTAAGAATTATTGCTCGAATTGTCGGGTCCTCGTATGATATCCATTCAAACTATATGAACGTGATCAAAACATTAGTTATATATACTACTGAATACTGAATAAGAAATCGACTACGTTATTTGTATATAGTTCAAAATTAAATAAATACATACTTATGCTTCCGATTGTTGGTCTAATAAAAGCTGTATATCTTCAAGCTCGATAGGTAATCCCACGTGACTTGGGGGCATGGTTCCACCTATTTAAATAACTTATTAGCATAATAATTTTATTTTAAATCAATTTGATAATGGTAATATCTACTAAATTTTACCTTGTTACGAGTGTGAATGTATACGGATAGTTCACTTGAGGACGTAAAAATGGAAAGCGGTACCGAACTCATGATTGTAGTAGTAAAAGGCAATCGCCAATTTTAATTTTTTCTAGTTTCATCGCCCGACACATCTTTCGATACAATGTCGCTAACACGGCAGACCCCCAACTGAGTTTGCCAGCTCCTCTAAAATTGACAAGTTTTAGCAGCCACCTTAGATGTACAAGGTTTTGTGACTTATCTGGCATCAAAATACCCTCGACAATCTAAAGGATGTATGCTCGAGCGTATCTTTCTATTCTCTCTTCAGTCGAATCTTTTGCCAGCTCCACAAAATTATTTCATAACCAGGCCATTTCGATCCGACCTCTATAAATCATCTCCAAAACCACACCCAAAAGATCATAACATACAATCCCCAATCAGCAGATTGAATAGACCCGGTGACTACCGACTGGTCCATAGGTCACCCCAATTGTAAATATACGTCCTCTAGTATGATAATACACTCACCACATGAAAGATTGAATGTGTACGTCTCGGGTCTTCACTTTTCCACCAATACGCTTATGAGTTTCGGGTCCAACTTACATTCCCAACCTACAAGGGCCACTTGCAAAAAACTGGCTTCCCTCAGGTATATTTCAATCAACGGTAATGGAGGACCGGGTAGATTACGAATATGACATTGCAAAATTCGATCTTTCAGCTATTTACATAAAAGTTATAAAAGAATATTAAGTTCAATTATAACTATGAAATAAAAAAAATTGAAAAAAATTAAAATTTATTCCTACCATTTGCAATTGGTTGACGGAGATGTGCTTGTTATTAAAACGGGTTGAAGAGCCGACCATTGCTAAATATATAATTGAACATGAACAAATTTTTAATAAAAAACTATTTCTTGAAATTACTAATAAAAAAAATAAAAAGAATAATTTAGATAAAAATATAATTTAGGAAAAAAATTTAAGAGACTATTTGAGAGATTTAGGAAAGAATTGTGAGAAATGTGTGTATGGAGGGGTTTATACTTCTTTTTTTTCTTTACCGTTGGGGGCCAACGGCTAGTTGAAATAGCCGTTGAAATTGACCGTTGGAGCACGAGCAAAAGTGCGCCTACGTGGAAGCGCTTTACTAAAGTACACTGACGTGGGCGCATTTTACATGTCAGCAGGGAAAAAAGTGCTGAACTAGATGCGCTTTTCTGCGTTTCTCCTGAAAACGACTCCAGCTCAACGCGTTTTAGAGAAATCGGACCATTCCTGTAATTATGAAGAAAAATAACCCATTTCTGTAATTATTTTTGGAAATAGGCATTTTCTGGTCATTTAGTTGAAAATGTTAGGTTACAAATTGGAATCATGAAATCCAATCGAATTCTATTTTTATTTAATATATAATTAATTTTTATTTTATAAAATATTTAATTTAAAATAATAAAAATAATTAAAAGTTTTTAAAAAACTATTGTTTTTAAAAATGTGATTTTTAAAAAATTTGTCAAATAATATTCAAAATTATAAAATAAAATTCATTTTCTCAAAATATATCCAAAAATTGGTTTTTTACCCCAATAATATAAAAAATTAATTACGAAAAATGTATGGAAAACAAATTAATTACGAAAATAGGCATTTGTTATAATGTTCTGATATGTCAGCACCAGACCAAAATGTGATGACCTAAAATATTCAGGGACCTGATCTGTAAATTTCTCTTCAGTTGAAAAAAGGCTTTAAAGGTGCCGCCTGTTGTGGAGGCACCAAACTCTAAATAGGATAAATTGCTTCATAAACCCCTTATTTATTATTTTCTTTTATTCCCTCAAACCCCCTTATTTATTATTTTCTTTTATTCCCCTCTAACACCGAAAATAGAGAAGCCTCTTACCAATTAGTCCAAAAGTTTTTCTATCAAAAAGTATTTTTATAAAAAAGCTAATTTTAATTGAAAATAAATTTTATTTATTTTTGAAAAATAATTATAATTTTATTATTAATTTGATTTATAAACACGATATAAAATTATAATTACAAAATATTTTAAAAATCTTATTATTTATAAATTATAATTATTAGTTAAATTTATAGTTTCCAAATATAATGTGAGCGAAAGAAAACTATTATGAATACCATTAATATGTTAGACATAATTTAAACAAAAAATTATTTTTGAAAAATAAATGAAATTTATTTCCAGCTGGAATAAGGTTTTTATAAAAATATTTTTGATAGAAAAAATATTTTAGACTAATTGGTAAGAGGCTCTCTATTTGTGGTATTAAAGGGAAGAAAAAAATAAACAAATAGGGTTTATGAAATAATTTATCCTATTTAAAGTTTTGTGTTACCACACAGGCAACATTCTTAAAGCTTTTTTTTTCAGTTGCCAACCAAACTGAGAAATTTACAAATCAAATCCTTAAATATTTTAAGTCATCACATTTTAGTCTAATACTATCAATATGTCAGGCGACACCTTTAAAATACTGTAACAGATATTTATTTTTGTAATTAATATATTTTTCATATATTTCTCGTAATTAATTATTTTTATATTAATTGAGTAAAAAAACCACAAAATTCAACACTAAAAATTAATATGAAAAACAGAGTCGAACTAAATGTACAGTTCAAAATATCTAAAAACCCCAATTAAGCCAAACGGATATCACTCCTATTAATTAGACAACATGTCTCCATCTAATTTGTTTTCTATTTTTATTTCTTAATTTTTAAAATAGTTTTTATTTTCATAAATGGTATGTTATGGAGGTTAAGTGTTAACTCCAGCTTTCCGGCCGCCCTGCTCCTTCCCGTCAGCTCTTTGACATCCATCGGTGACGATGGCTGTTGTTTAGTAGCTAGGGTTTTTATGCTTCTGTTGTTTATTGTTCTAGGGTTTATTGCTAGCCTTTTGTTTTCTTATTATTAGTATTTCTAATAATATCATTTATATTGATAAAAAAAAAGACTATTAAATGTTGAAGGTAATTTATTTTTGAAATAATAAGTTTTAGAATTCAGCCAAATTAATAAATTAAGCAAATTAAATTCGGTGCATTGAAATTTTGATTATTAGCTATATGATTGTTAAAGTAATACAACTTAAAAGCCAATTAAACCTTTTTAATTTTTTTGTGTGAGGCTAATCTTGTTGAATATGATTTATGGAAAGAGACAAATGAACTTGTCATACACTTTAGAAACTGCTGCTGTATTAGGATTTATAAATATGATAATATAGTTAAGAGAAAAAGCTGCAAATTTATAACAATTTATGTTTATGTTTAATCATCATAAATTTTTTTTAAATTGGAATTGAGTGTGATTCCTTCACATAATATATAATAATTATCTAAATATATTATCCTATATAATTATAAACAATTACGATGAAGTCTAATCAGAAAATAAATTTCCAAATACCACCTAACATTATACATTTTTCCCTTATTTCACTTTTATCATAATTAGTAGCTTCAGCCTTGTCCCCCCCTTTTTTTTATCTTTTCATTTTCTTTATTTTCTTTTGTATATATTACGTTATAGAGATCTTCTTCTTTTTTATAAATTAATGATGAATTTTTATATTTCACAAACAAAATTTTAAAGGCAATTTGCAAGTTTTTTTTTTTGAATAGAGCAATTATATTTAAATTATATTATTCTTTAATATTTGTATGATAATAAATCATGTTTCACATGAAAATATTTAGTAGTAAAATTGAAGACTCTAACAGCAAATTAGCAATGTATCATATCATTTATTTTTACATTGTGTCATATTGTTTGCTATTCCCAGGAATGCTAATACATATGAATGTAGGTTAAAAAATGGTACAAAATTTTATTATAGTGTAAAATAAGAAAAACACATCAATAATTTTATTCATCACAAAACAAAGTTTGACAGAATGCACTACCCTAATTAATGAATGAATGAATGAATGAATAAACCCCCCTAAAAAATGACTACTCTCCAAATTCGTCCTTTTTAACTTATGAAAATAAATTGATTCATACCATCAACTTGTAGATCTAGATTTCAAATCCCACCTGTAATTCTTTTTCTTAATCTTCAAACTCCAGATGAATATCCAAGAAACCATGACGATTTTAAACCTAACTGGTAAAATGGCATCCATAGATCTAGATTTCACCTCTATTCCTTTTCTTTCTTTTTGTTCAAACTAGGGACAAAATTCAGTCATCATTAACCATGATAAGCCAAGAACGTCCATCGTTAGGGATATCACCAATAATATCGTAAATCGCGCTATTTTCTCCTCTTTTCCTCCTCCTCCTCCTTCCATCTTCAACAATGACATCCAAATCTATAGTATGAGGGCTCATCATCACTGTCCTTCCCCTTAAACCAGGGCAATCAATTTCATGTCTAATCACTGCACTGAATCTTACCCGGAAACTAAGCTTCCCTGTTCTCCAATCCTTTTCAATCTCCTTCATCAATGGGTATTCGATGATTGGTTGATCACTTTCATTCCCTGTCGTCACGAACTTAACGAAAACATCCCTTTTTTCCCACACATACAGCTCCAGATTGTCGACGGTGGTCAACGATAACGGGTAATCGTGTTTGTAAAGAATGGAAGCTTCAAGTTGATTCGTATGGATCGATAGCGCAATATTTGGGTTGTATACTGTGATATTGCCCAACCAAATGGATACAAGATTTGAATCCAAGACTTTAAAATTCGAAACCAGAAGATTGTTTAGTTTGATTATAGGCGGTTGTGGGTAGAAAAAGAAGGGCACAGACAATTTCAAGGACCAAAGGAGGATTGTAATGGCGATTGTAATGGTGGAAATGATAATAATTCTAGGGATGTTGCTGGCTCCAAAGGGGGTTTTGGAAGCCATTGTTTGATTGGAGCTTTACAAACTTGTACTTATTATTATTCAATGAATATATAAAAGGAAAAGCCAAAATGGCTTGCTTTTTAACTATTTTTAATGGATGTAGATTGTAGACTAATGACAAGGATTTATAGATTTGGTATTCCGTACATTAGACTGTGTATATTTTTTCCCTCCTGCTCTAGTCGTGTTAAATGTAGATATTAGTTGTCAATTTATTATTACTTTTTTTCATCTGGTTTCGTATTTTAGGTGTATCTTTTGTGTCCAATCTAAAATTATCCACTCTAGTCGATTTTGAATTCCATTTTTATTACACCATTATATGAATTAAACTCGGATTTTAATACAGAGCAGAATATATAAGAACTGCACATATCACAAAGTTGAACTATTTGTTTAGTTCAGAAGGTTAGAGGAAAAAACCTTTTTCAATTTGAAAAATATTTATAATGTGATATTGAGCCAATTTTTTTTTTTTTTTTTTTTTTTTATATCAACTAGTGAAAGAAATAAGAACTCAAAATAATTAATGAGTCACACAACTTAAAGTCTCAACAAGCACAAATGGTACAAGATGAGTAAAATAATGTGACTTAACAAAGGATAATAGGCTAGTAAAGGATCGAGATAGGCTTAAGCACAACCATTGGTCCCCATCAAACCTTAGATCATAGCCTTGGGGTATAAGTAAGAAGGCCTCAAGATAATGTAAGATATATATCTTCAATCTAAATACTTTAACAAATCCACGGGTTAGATAATACTTTCTTTTGTGGCCAGATTGATTATTCCTAAACTTTGACTTTTACATACTTTAATTATTCTTGAACTTTGATGCCTCAATAATCACCCTTTGTGTGCAGATTTTTTGATCTCTAGCCCAAACTTTCTTCGGTCTAAAATCACACTAGAATGACTAAAACAATCAGTGTGGTTTGTATGAATACAAAAACCTCTTGCTTATCATAACAACTCGCCCACACTTAATACAAAAACCTCTTACTTATCCTTTTGATACCTATGAGACATTCACCAAAATAAAATCCGACATGAACCAACCAATTCTAAACCATAACCCATCTCCCCTTACGCCATAAAACCATCAAGTTCAAACCTTTAATCACCTTAAAAACCTAATTAATGTAATCTCTAGCCAAACTGTAACTCTAGAAGACCTTCACTATCAAGAAGAGAAGCAACCAATAGTATAGCCGGCCACTAAAACAGAGCCGCTTCAACTTAAACCAAACAACTTGGGATACACTATAACATAAACAAGCTACTTAGTTTACAAGACAAACAATTCTTCTCCAAGAAAAAGTTAATGACTTCGAATGGTCCAATGTAGGTATGCTAGGGATAAATGTAGATGCCATCCTACACTTACTCAATGTAAACCTTAAAGTGGCACTACTCAAAAAAAAAAAAAGTGAAAATGCAATGACAAAAAAACTAATAATGGTTTAGAAGGAGATAGACAAGTTATTGGCGGAAAGGTTTATCAAGTAAGTGCAGTACTCGTAATGGCTAACCAACATGGCCATGATGGGTTAAAAGAATGGTAAAAGGAAAATGTGTGTGTATTATACCAATCAGAATAATACATGCCCTAAAAATGGTTTTTTACAGCCCTATATCGATAAGCTAGTGGACATTGTTGTAGTCACAAGTTCTTGAGTTTTATGTATGCTTTCTCTACTACTACTACTACTACAAGTTTTTTAAAAAAAAAAAAAATTGATTTTGGAAAAAGTTTTGATTTTTTTTAAAAAAAGAAAAAGTTTAAATTTTTAAAATAAAAACCTGTTTTTCAATCATTTTAAAGGAAAAATTTAAATTTTTTAAAATAAATTTTTGATCTTTTTCAACTATTTTGAAAATAAAACTTTGATTTAAAAAAATAGTGATTTTTTAAAGAAAATTTTGATTTTGAAAAAAAAATAAATTCGGCCACAAGATGTGGCAACTCCACCACAGGAGGCTGGAGAGCCGTTGGGCTTTCCGGTGGTGGAATCATGGCCAACATAGGAAGAAGAGTTTTTTTTTTTTTAAATGAGGTTAAAAATAAAAGAATGAATAGTTTTTTTCCACCCTCTTACTTTTTAAATTTAGAAAAAAATATTATTTTTTTGCAGCACCGCCCTCACTCTCTGGCTTATTTACACCCGTAACCCTTTTGTTTATTCAAACTTTTGATTTAATCTGAAATTTAAAAATTAAAAGCAAATTAATTGCTACATCAGTCATCTATCTTCCACATTTTTTATCTTTTAGTCCCAAAATCAAGTTACGTCATTTTGTTTCCATCTTTAATAAATTATTTACACTTATACCTTCCTTTCATTTGCATTTATAGCTTATATATCTAATGTCAATTATGCATTTTATTTTAATATTTTATACTTATTCACACTTGTATGATTTTTATTTATTCTTATTTTGTCTTTATTTATTTTCATGTCTATTTATATTTATGTTTTTTTACACATTCCCTTACATACATTTTAATATTATTTGTTTATATTAGTTTGATTCTTTTATTGTATTATGAATAAGGTGTATTATTGTTATTATTATCATCATCATGTCAAGGTCTTATTTATTTCATTTATTTAAATTTTCTTTTTATTATTGTCATTTTTAAAGAGTTTTAACTTTTCATTAACTTTAGCCAATTTAATTAATTTTTCTATTTTATTACTATTCGTTTTAAAAAGGGAACTTTAGGTCATTTTTCCATCCTATAATTGTTGGCAATTTTGTAGGTGAATTGTAAACATGTGTAGGTCTATCTCAGTATTTTATTTTAGAAATTTTTAAGAAAGCTAATAAATATTATTTAAGATATATTATTTTAGGATTTTGACTAATTTAAACCTTAAATTAAGAATTTTAAAGTAAGATAAATCATAAATCGGCATAGGATACTTTCGTAAAATCTTGATAGGTTCAACGTTATTAATTAAATCTTTTAAATAATAATAATAAAAGATCGAATAAGTTGTAGATGTATTTTAATATTTCTCTTAATTCATTGGTAATTTCTAATTTTTTTAGAATTCTAAAATAGAATTAATTTTAGGAATTGAAGGTATTTTATTAGAATTATTTAGGTATTTTAAGGTTCCCTTAAAAGTAAAAATTTAAATTTCTGTTTCAAATTTTCTTTAGAGTTTTTATTTAAAATTTTCAGAAGAGTTTTTATTTAAAATTAGCTTAAATTAAGACATTAATATGTTTAAATAAAAAAACTTAACTCCTAATTGGTTAATAACGACTCTAGGTTAATTTAGGGCTTCCGTGTCTCGCTTTGTTTACTAGGCCCACGTACTCTTATTAGGCAACATTATGACAACTTGAGCCAGGCATTAAAAGTCCATAATGTTGAAAGCGTTTCAAAAACTTGACTAGAGAAGCTTGATATACGAAATGTTTCAATTTAACTCGATAAGAACATCATACAAGCTTTGGATGGTGATTTGATAGTTATGAAACTTGCCCAACTCATGGCTAAGGTTGAAGTAGATTAGACCAGAACAAACTGAGAAAGAAAAAAAAAAAAAACGAGAAAAGGGAAAGCAGGAAGGTAAACAAGTTCTAACGACCCGTTTCCAGGCTTGAATTAGTTAGTAAAGGTTCTGCGGAAGTGGCTGATGAAGTCGTTGGTACATGATACATAGGAACTGGCATCTTCGTAGGAAGATTTGGCATTTCTGCCTCAAAATTCAGAGCGTGAATGGCTTGCTTGATTGAGGGTCTCAAATTACTATCAGGATGAGCGCACCACAGTCCAACAACCATCAAACATTCAACTTGTTTCTCCACAACATCCTTGTTTAATTTATTGGCGACAGCTGCAAGAAGCTCTCCTTTCCCATAAACATCCCAAACCCACTCTACCAATCCCATTTCACTTTTCTTACTAAGATCCACTTATGTTTTCCCAGTAGCAATCTCTAACAATACCACTCCAAAGCTGAATATATCCGACTCTTTACTCGCCTTTCCTGAGCTGATATACTCTGGAGCCATGTAGCCAAAAGTCCCAGCCAACCCGGTTGTTCTGGGACCTAGGTCATGGTCCATGAGCCTGGCCAACCCAAAGTCACCAAGTTTAACATTGAAACTAGCATCCAGCATTACGTTGCTTGATTTGATGTCCCTGTGTACCACACACTGCTCCCATTCTTCATGAAGATAGAGAATTGCAGAGGCTAATCCAAGTGATATTTTGTGCCTCATAGGCCATGAAAGTGGAGCCCTTTTGCCAAAGAGGTGGGAATCAAGGCTACCATTTGGCATGAATTCATAGATGAGCAAGAACTCCCTTTGATCATGAAACCAACCGATTAGTTGTACCAGATTCCGATGTCTTAACTGGCTGATGGTCTTCACTTCAGTTACATACTCCTTTTTCCCTTGTTTGGACCCTTTTGAGATCCTTTTTACAGCCACCACCAAGTCTAAATCAGGCAGGTAACCTCTATACACTGTACCAAACCCTCCTTCACCCAATTTCCTCTGTTCTGAGAAGTTATTGGTTGCAGAGACAAGTTCTAAATAAGAAAATCTTCTTGGTCCAGCTCCTCTTCCAAGGTCATCATCCATTGATGTTGTTAAGTTTGTTGTCTCTGCTGTTTTCCTTTTCCTCTTTCGGAACATGATATATAACTATCACAACCATAAAGCCAATCACAGGTACTACAACACTTATTACTATTGTTGTCTTTCTTGCAGTATTTCCCTTTGTTTCTCTTCTTACCAAAGTTGAATTGAACTCCAATGATTAAGGATATGTTGCTCTTTAGCCAGGCCTATGGAACCTGAGAATCCAATCATAACCCATTCAGGTAGAACCTTCGTAAGATCAGTGTGATAAGAAAGACTAGAACTCTCTTGAGGGTTATTAGTTGTCTGGTAGGTCCAAGAAGCCCTGAAATTCTTAGTCGTAGCGTTGTAAGAAATCAATACATCTGCAGTGTCCCCCTTGTGAAAGCTTGCATTCCAAGAGGTGTAATTGGCCGAAGTCAACGAGTTAATGTTGATCCCCACGTGGTTATTAACTCCGACCCAGAGCTGAGACATTGTCTGTGGTGTTAAAAACATAATAAAATTTCAGTTTCGCTTAAATATCGTTAGAAGAACTTGAAATGCGATGATGATGACGACCATATAATAATAATAATAAAGTTCCTTCTTCCACGACCTTCAATAATCTCACCAAACTAACAATATTTTAAAGAACCAAATTTAGATAAGATTTTTTCTCCCGTTAAGTCTACAACGCGTATTGGACCAATTCAACCAATCCATTTCTTTTAAGAAACTTATATGTGACCTTACCTGCCAAACCATCCGCATGGGGTTTCCATCAAGGTTCTGTACCGGTTGTTTTTTCTGAACTATTGGTACATTGAGGTTTCGGTTTGTTTCAGTTGAAGTTTCTGTATTTTTCTCTCTCTCGCGCGCGCACACATATATATATATATAAACGAATACATATACGGGGGCATACATATAAACACACATATATATATACCGTAATTTAATTCAAGATATACGGTACACTTTATGTTTCAACAGTAGATAAAACAACAATTTTTGTGCAATTAAGGTTCTCAGCAAAGAATTTCATGCCATTTGGCTAACTTGAAGTAGAAATGAGAAGTTTAAGCTCATATTGTTTATGAAGGCTTTTATAGTATAATTAATTAAGATAATTCATAGGATAATTTTAACTTTTAATTGGAAATTTAGATTTTATCAGAACATTATTAGATGATCATTTGAAGATGTCTGCAAATAGAAAGTAGTGTGGCGTTTCTGTTGGTTTGTTTTTGGAGTGTCTTTTTTGGTAACTTTGTTGAATTTTCTTCTTGTATTATTCAACACTCTTTTAGGTATTATTTGGAGAATTTTTATGTATTGTAAGACTATTTAGGAGAGTAATTTGTAACAATTTTGATTCAATTTTGGGGTTGTAATTATCCATTGTGAGATGATAGATTGTGGTTAAGCCAATAATTGTACTAAATAAATTGTTGAGTGAAAATTATTTTCTAAGTGAGACTTCGTAGATATAAGATTATTGATTCGAATTGCATTAACAAATATTTCATATTGACTCTTTTCTTACTAAAGAGAATACAAAACTATTTTAACCGTAACAAATCGAAAGATTTTTTCATATTAAAATAATTTTATTATACTATATTAATATAAAATTTTAAATTTAAATCCAATATTAACAAAAAAAAGATAGATAATCTTTTTCTATTTTAAAATATTTTATCTATTAAGTATACAACTCATGCTATTCATGAGTAGATGCATACTTAATCAATAGATCAGTTTCGAATATTATAATATTTTATTAATTAAATTTGAAGTATTACAATTAGGCATTAACTTTGAATTTTTAGTGACAAACCCCAAACATATTATTGTCTTGTATTATTAGTTATTTAGTTTCGTATTATATATTTTGTTCTATAATTTTGTCCATAATACGTTTCACTCTTGTATTATAAACTATTTTTATTATGTGCTTATCTCTTTATTATTAATTGATTACAAAATGTTATCATTTATAATTATGTTAAACACAATATACTACTAATTTATAGTTATTTATCTTTAAAATTATTAATATGTTATCAATTATTTTTACTAATGATTTATCTAAAAGCATATAAGTTGAGAACTAATTATAAGTTAATATGTTTGTAAAAAAATTAATTTTAAAATTTAGTTGTCAGCGACTGTCGGTAATGCAAAACAGTGACTGTACAAGGTGATCTATTAGGAGAAACCGGAAAGGGGTGGGGCGAGATGTAGCTCTACAGGGGCAGCCACGGCTGAGTGAGTAGTTAGAGATCATTTGCGAAGAACGTTGGAAATTGCTCGGTAGTTGATGCAGAATTGTGGGGAGTGATGGAGGGGCTCCAACAAGTATGGAAAATAGGAGGAAGGAAAGTATTCTTGGAAACTGATCTATAGCATGGTGGTCACGAGGCTGCTAAAGGCACAACAGATCGGGAATGATGATGCTGCATTGATGAGGGCCATAAAAAGGATGCTGCGTTTGGATTGGATAGTCGAGGAAACCATGTTTATAGAGAAGGAAATAAGGTTGCTGCAGCCATGGCTTTCTCAAAATCGTTAGGCTACCATTAGTTTCTACAGACCCCATACAAGGTGACTCGACTCCTTCAAGATGATGGCAACAGCATTGGTACTAGTAGGGAAGTCATGATTTAAACTGTTGTAGTTCCCTTTCCTATCAAAAAAATACTTACCTTAATAAATTAATTCATTAAATATCATATTATAAAACTTAAAAAGTATACTTACATTTTAGTAATATAGAAACTTTAAATTATGTCATAATTATATCTACTCTTCATAAATTTAGAATATTTTTATTTTTAGGAATTTAATTCTTTTTTTAAGTTTCAAAATTTAAATTCAATTATTAATATTGTTATTTTTCTGCTAAATTAGTTGGTGTGACATTTTGAAATAATAATAAAAAAAGCCTCATTTGATAGCAATGTAACTAAAATGGACATTATAATTAACTTGAATTTAATAAAATAATTTTAAGAGTTTAAAATTTTTACATGAATTTTAAAATTTGAAAAGTAAATAAACTAAATTCCTAAAAATAAAAATATGATAACTAAATTCTAAATTTATAAAGAGTAGATATATTAACATATGCAATCTATAATTTATTCATATGCTATGAGTCATCACTATTATATCATCTTTACACAAAGTTGTTAACGTTTATTACTATTTACCAACAGTTATATTATTCATCATATATTAGTATGTTATATTATTTTATCTTTTAATTATGAAAGTTATATACAATCAATTTCTTTATTATTGAACTATTTGAAGGGTTGAATTTAGTCACCTAATTATTAAAATTATTAATTTAGATACTAATATTAACAATATTAAAATATTATTCACCCACCAATTAGAGGTTAATGATTAAATGACATGACAATACCAAACACCTGTTACAAAACACTTGGCATTGCCCTGTTGTCCAACATACTTGTAGCATTGTCCATGCACTTTTATAATTTTAAATTTTACAAAATAAACTATATTTTTATGGAAAATTTATATTTTAATTACAAACAAATTCATATTAAAATTTAAAATTAAAACTTTTCTTTTCATTTAACTTGAAACCTTAAATTATTAATTAAAGTGTTTCAACCAATGCTCTAAGAGAATGTGTTATATATAATTTTCGATATTGTATTTTCTTTCTCGGTTTGATATAATCTAGTAGTTAATTATAGATATAAACTTCTTAAATGTACCACTGTGTTAGATTCTTATTTATTAATTTTTGGTTATTGCACGACAAGTCATTCAACTATGGGTTTTTTCCTTTTTTGGTTATTTAATTATGGATTTGTTTTTTTATCATTCAATCGTGAATTTTTTTTTTTAAATTGGTCATTTACCTATTTGAAATTATTTTTTTTGTCCATTTTCATTAATTGCCGTTAAATGTCTAACGGGAAGGTGATGTGGTAGTTAAAAATTGGTATAATAACAAATTCAGCCCCTACTTTTATATATTATATCGATTTAGTCATACTTTTAATAAATTAAGCTTCAAAATTTACAAATAGTCTCAATTTGATCCTAATTCTAAAATTTTTAAGAAATATATAAAAAATACATAAACATTTTCAAAAAATATAATAATAAATTTAAATTTTATATTAATATTAAATAAAAATAAAAACCCCTCCACCGTCTCCTCTATCGTCCCCCTCCCTCCACAATCCCCTTACCCATCCCTCTCCCCCACCGTTCCTCTCCTTCCTTGTTGTTGTTGCTGTAGTAGAAACAACTACAATAGCAGCAACAACAACAACAACATAGTGTCATAGGCCGTAGTGCAAAGCCTGTGACCATCACACAAAATGCATCCCATGGAGGTCTTTGGGTTAGATAAGGATCATTTAACCCACGATAACTGGCCCGATTCAAAGAACTGTTGAAGAAGCTTGTCTATTTAAAGCCCGGATGACCTAATGATGCAGATATGGAAAATTAGGCTACCTTGCTAAATAAGGGAACTAATCTTAGAAGATCGAGGAGAATAATATCTGATAAGATTTGATTTGATTATGTAATATTGTAAATCCCTTAATTGTAGGGATAGACTTCATCTCGTCCGTCAATGTAAATTTAGCTAGATCGTTGGATTTGGGAGAGCTCAATTATAAATAGAGAGCCTCCCTTTCAGTTGTAAATCATCCATTGTATCCTGAATTCTTAAAAGTAATAGAATTCTTTGAGAGCATTTACTCAAACACCTCTCGTGCATTGTTTTTTGTGACTATTTTGTTCTTTTGAGTATTCTTTTGGCTTGAGTTGTTTCCCCTATATAAATTGGTGCCTTAGAGGAAATCTGCGAGAATCTTCACTTTGCGGAGTTAGGCTAACTTAGGTATGTTTGAAATGAAGAAATTGTCTAAGGCCATACATATTGCACAACTAAAGGTCCTTTGGGACAATAAAGGGGGAAAAAGGGGATAGAGCAAAGGAATAGAAGTTTTTTAGTTATTACTTAATAGGGTAAATTACACCAACAGTCACTCAACTTTGGGGTAGCTGACAAAACAATCACCTAGGTTTCATGTCAGTCACTCAACTTTCAAAAAGTTACAAGACAGTCCATTTTGTTATTTTCCGTCACAGACGTCATGGCAAAGTGACATGGCAAGTAACGACGTCCAATGACAGTCCAGCTGGCCTGTTAGTCTAACTTTATTAGCCTGTTGAAGCACCAGTTTAGGGTTAGAAAAAAATAGTAGAAGAAAAAGAAGAGGAAGAGAAGAAGAAGAAGGAGAAGAGAAAATATGGAAATGCTTGAAGTGATTCCGGTGTGCCATTGTGGAAACCCATCCAAATTAAACACGTCTTGGTCCAATGATAATCCAGGTAGAAGGTTTTTTGGGTGTAAAAAATTCGGCAGTCGATTTCGAAAACCATGTCGATTTTTCAGCTGGTTTGATCCACTATTGACGCCCCATTCAAGAATTCTGTTGTTGGGTCTTCTGAAAAAAGTGAGGACATTGGAGGATGCAAGGAAGAGGGAGCGAAGAACCTGGTTATTGGTGCTTGTAATTGTAACTGTTTTGTTGTTTTTAAAAGCTTAAAAATCATTTTATGTTCATTGAAAACCAGCTTATGTTTTGTAATTTTGTTGCTGGTAAATTGTTGCTTATGTTAGTATACATGGTTGTTGGTATATTGTTGCTTAACATATGTGATATATGGCTGCTGGTATACATGGCTAAGCAGCTCATCATGTTGTTTACAAACACTTGAAAGACTTGAAATGGGATATTTTTGTTGATTACAAATTGTTTTGGAATATTTTTGTTGCTTAACATATGTTATACATGACTACTGGTATACATGGATAGCCAGCTCATGTTCTTGTTTACAAATTACTAGAACAAGTATTATACATGGCTGCTGGTATATATGGTTAACCAGCTCATTTTATTTGTATTTATCAATACTCATATATCAGAAAAATACAATAGATAGAAAAAAAAACCTATGCATTTGTCAATTTTTCACACATTAGAAGTGATAACAGATGGAAAAAAAACATATGTATTTCTCAATTCTCAATTCTCTCATATTTCTCAATAGTCACACAGTTGTTAGAAAATATAACAGATGGAAAAAAGAAACATATGCTAGAAGAGAAAAGATAACAAATAGCATGGATCAATGCTCATATATTAAGATGAAAACGCCAAACTGTTTACAAAAGGAATGAGGGGCAAAATATTGCCAAATTTCTTACAATTCACCACAATTGACAGATGTGAATTGTAAGGAAATTTACAAAAAATTTCAGTGACTATGCCTAAGTTTATCACCAGTAGCAATCATAGGAAAATTTAAAAAAAAATTATCTGCCAAGTTAATATATCAGTAGCAGGCAAATTTACACATTTTCAAAAAGTTAACAAAATGCAGTCTGTTTACATTATCATCAATGGTCTGTCATGGATGACTCTTGAGTAGAAGGTATCCATCTAACAGTGGTTGGTTTTCTTTTGAATGGGAGCTTTTGTCTTAGGGTGGCTTGTTGATGAGTTGGGGCAGTAGGTAACTGAGTTAAGGCAGCCTATTGAGTTGGGGTACCCTCTTGCTAATTTGGGGTAGCCTCTTGCTGATTTGGGGTAGCCTGTTGCTGAGTTGGGACACCAACTTTATGTATTTTAACATACAAGAACAAAAGAAATATGAAAAACAAACAAATTCATAAATAGAAGTATACTGTAACTTAACTTGGCAAATGACTTACTGGAATGTTTTGGCCAACTTCCCCTTTGCAACTCATCTTATTGTGGCCTACTCTTTTGTATTTACTGCACTTTATCTCTACCCCTCTCTTGCTCAACCTTTCTGTTGTTTGTGGTTCATCAGGCTTTTTCCTTCTTACATTAGTAGGTCTGCCAGGTGGCCTTCTTAGTGGAGGAAACAATATTGGTAACATGTTTGACAAAGAGGCCCATTGTTTAGGACCCCTTACTGGACTTACAAAGTTGGAGTAAATTTGAAACTGGGTTTGATTGGTATACCAGGTTTGTACATAGGTCTCTAGGAACTCTTCTTTTAAATGAATGACAGTTAATGCATGCATGCAATGGATGCCAATGAGATCCCAATTCCTGCAGGAGCAGGAATTCTCAACTAAGTCCACCACATGCTGGCTGCCTGGACCACATTCAACCTGATACTTGTCCCCACCGGCATGTGATGGAACACACCTAAAAACAGTCAGCATGCTTGTTTAAAACATAATCACTAAAACAACATTGTGAATAGCCCCACCAACAATGATACACACGCCCCTAAAAAAACAGCCCCACCGACAATGATACACACACCCCTAAAAAAATAACCCCACCAAAAATGATACACACACCCTTAAAAAAAAGCCCCACCAATATACATATTATAAAAAAAATACTCACTGTATGCATTTTAAAAAATAGGCAACACACCAATAATCACTGCATGCATATTAAAAAATAGTAAACACACCAACAATCAGTGCGTGCATATTAAAAAACATTCACTAAAATAGCATGTGATCAGCAACATGAAGTTAGAATATAGGCATCAGAAAAAAATCTTTACCTTAATGAGTCTTTTATATTTACATCCACCTTTTTCTTAATCTTTGGACATAACATTCCTTTCCATTTGTCAGCTTCTTCTTTCTTCTTGACAATAAGCAACATAATCTTGGTCTTTATTGTTTCCATCATGGTCAGAATAGGTTTCCCTCTTGCTTCCAGTATCATCTGTCAATAAACAACATAAATGATTAGTGAATTGCTAATGATTAGTAAGAAACATAAAACATAGGGGTTTACCTTATTAAAGAAGTGAGACATTGACCAGTGAGTAGGGTTCTTTTCCTTCAACCAATCATAAGCATGCTGATTTGTTTTCCTCAGTTCATCCATGACATCCTTAAACTCCCTTGTAGTGCTTGCTCTGGCAGTTTTCCAAAGCAAATCTTTCAATTCTTTTGTTCCGAAACCAGCCTTTTTGAAATTGGCATGTAGGTGCCTAACACAGTGTCTTGTTTCTGCATTAGAAAACAACATACATATTGCTTCTACAAGTCCCTGCAATTAGAAAATAAAACAGTTTAATTCTTTGACAAACCTTAATAGAAACAACATAAAAGAATAAATAAATAGAGTTTTACCTTTTGTTTGTCAGACATGAAAGATATCTGGTACAAACTCATAATTTCCAAGTCAATTGCAAGCAACTCTAAGAATTAAAGCCATGATGCTTGGTTTTCACTTTCAACAGCAGCATATGCAAGAGGATATATGTCATTATTTGCATCTATCCCAACAGCTGCAAGCAAGTAGCCACCATAGTATCCCTTCAAGAAACATCCATCTAAACCTACTATCCTCCTACAACCAGCCTTATAGCCATCTTTCCATGCCTGCAGACAGACATACATCCTTTGAAACTACCTGTTATCCAAATAATAGATTGTTGTTGTTCCCACATTTTAGGTCCTAACCTTTAACAAATACTTATAAATCTTTTTATATTGAGCCTTATGAGCTCCTTCAATTAATTCAAATGCCCTAAGTTTAGCCCTCATACATTTGGTTAGTGAGACTAAGCAACAAAAATCTCTTTTCACATCTTGTTGTAATGAATTCAGAAAATAATCAGGATCAGCAATGAATTTTTCTTTATAATGTTCATCAATCCAAGCTGAGGTTACGTTCCTATTTTTATAGACTTCAGAACAAGTATGGTTAGGGTTTGAACTTCTAATTTGCCAAGTCTGGTCAGTAGGGTCATTAGGGTTTAGCCTAAAAACCCATATGAACCAAGAACATTTTTCACTGCAGACTGCCTTTAACCTTTTTAAATCATTTTTGGGAAACTTAATAAAATAACTATTCAACCTACCATACTGCTTGGCAGCTTCTTTTAGACTGTCTTTAGACTTAAATAACATTCCAACCTTAAGTCTAGGATTACTGATGTCATTCTCTGGGTTGAACTCAGGCCAATTTTGGCCATCTAAGTCAGATCCATGTGCACTATATAACCTCCCAGAATCATCACTATCACACAGTTCATATACTTCTATACCATCCATGTTTAAACCATCTAAATTAACTCTTTCAGATGCATCACTATCACTACTAGATGCATCACTATCACTACTAGACATGTTTTCTTCATTCTCATTAAAATTGTCATCAATTAAACCTGCCAAACAAAGTACTCATCAATAAAAGCAGACAACATAGGCAAACACTTTAACAATTTCTGTCAGACAATAACAAATACAAAATACCCAATAATTTAATATAAACAATTCTGTCATGCACATGGCAGACAACAACCAATACAAAAATTAATTTAATCAAACACAATCATTTTTCTCATGCACATGGCAGACAATAATAGGCAATAACCAGTACAATAAAGAAGGTAAATAACAAATTTTGATTTTGCCACATACAATAGAAGCTTGGATACAAACAATGGCAGATATACACAACAAACATCAGTTTGGTAATGTTATTCATACAATGGCAGATACAAACAATGGCAGATATACACAATAAACATCTGTCTGATAATGGCATTCGTACAATGGCAGATACAAACAATAAACATCATGCACATGGCATACAATACACATTATATGTCATACACTATAAAAACTAAACCCTAATTTATCATGCACATTAATAACAAATACAATCAAAATTGAAATAACCCTAAATTGAAATCAAAATCGAAATCAAAATCAAATTCTAATTCTAAATCGATATCGAGATCGAAATTGAAATCAAAATCAAAATCTAAATCAGAATCAGCGAGTGTTTCAAAATTGTAATAAAAATCGAAATAGAAATCAAAATCAAAATCAAAATCGAAATTAAAATTGAAACCAAAATAACCCTAATTAACTCTAAATTGAAATAACAGTATTGAAATCCAAAAAATTTAAAACTAAATGCAACAGCTTATCCGTTAAAATGGATGTAACAACACTGGTAGCTTCTCTTCTATTACCCATTGTCGCTAACAATCAAAAACACTGAATGGTTTCTAGTTCGTCTTCTTTTCTCCCCAAACTAAATAGAAAATCGTACCCTAAACCTTATACCCTGTTAATCAATTATTGAACCAATTTCTAACCCTAAACCCTTCTTAATCAATTCCCAATTCAGTTTAAACCCTAAAAACCCCCAAATCAGGATCAAAATTTCCCAAATCGATTTTCCTTTCCCCCCCAAATCCCCTTAAACTTAATCTGTTTCTAACCCTAAAACATTAACTCATAACCCTTCAATTTTTTTCCCTAAACCCGCCCCAAACTAAGCACCCATCAGCCTTCACCAACGTGGCAAGTTAACTAGCCACATCCGTTGGTTAACTTGCCACGTCAGTAATCCCGTTAACACCCTAACGGTAACAGTTAATCAATGACTATTTTGTCACTTTTTTATAATGTTGGTGACTGTTTTGTAACTTTTTGAAAGTTGAGTGACTGAAATGAAACCTAAGTGATTGTTTTTTCAGCTACCCCGAAGTTGAGTGACTGTTGGTGTAATTTACCCTATTTAATATTAATATAATTAATATTAATATTAATATTAATATTATTTTAAATTTTAAATTTTAAAATTATCATTATATTTTTAAAATTTTTATATAATTTTTATTTTTATATATTATTTCTAGTCAACAATTATTTTTATTTTTATATAATTTTAAATTTATTATTATATTTTTTGAAAATATTTGTATTTTTATATATTTCTTTGAATTTTTTAAATTAGGGTCAAATAGAGACCAACTGTAAATCTTGATGGTTAATATTTTAAAATTATGACTAAATCAATATAATATGTAAAAGTTGAGGGCTAAATTTATTACTATACCAATTTTTCAACTTCCATGTCACCAAAAAAACAATCTCAATTAGTTGGTGACCAATTTTAAAAAGTTCATAGTCGGGTGACCAAAAAAGAAACAAATCCATAGTTGGTGACCAATTTAAATAAATTCATAGTTGGGTTACCAAAAAAGAAAATGGTCCATAGTTGGGTGACCTGCGGTGTAGTTAACCCTAATATTTTTAAGCATAATGTTAATTTTCTGCCTCAATGTTTATAATTTTTATCAATTTGGCCTCTATTCCTTTTTAAACTAAATTTGACCATTAACTTTTTAAAAATGGTCAAATCACTTTTTTTTAATTAAAATATTAACTAAATATTAATTTTTAATGATGTTGGTATGACTTACTATGTGGCAGTCTACATGTACTTTATGATAACATGATATTATTGGTATTATATGTCACGTCAATAAATAATTTAAAATTTATAAAAATTTAAAATTCAAAATTCAAAATTCAAAAAGAATTAGCATAAAGTATATCCGGATTGTCATGTAAGCTACCATGTTTAAAAAGTAATGTTTTAATCATTATTTCAATTAAAAAAGTTAATAGCTTTGACTCTTTTTGGAATGTTGATGGTCAAATTTGACAGCTTTTAAAAGGCTACGGGTCAAATTTAACTTAAAAAATAGAAGAGAATAAAAGTCAAATTGATAAAATGATGTAAAAATTAAGGATTAAATTTATGTAAAAAAATCAAGGATTAAATTTATCATTATACCATATTTTTTATTTTCAAAACCTTTTGGTAAAAGTATCAAGGAAGCCCATGTACTTAGGGACATATTGCATTTCGGTCCCTCTATTGAAAGAATAGGCAAATTAGCTTTAAACATTTTGAAACGTGCAAATTAGCTATTTTGTTAAATTTTATCTGTTAAATGATGATTTGGAATGTTAATTTAAATGAATTTGGTCCTTAAACTATAGCTAAAACATCATTTTGATTTTTAAATTTTTCTTAACAATAATTCTTATTTTTTAAAATAATCTTAAAATAAATATAAACTATCAAAATTATTAAAAATATATTTGAAATCATGTTAAAACAAAATCAAACGAAAATTTACATTCAAAGAAGCTCTTTCTGGGGAATCATGGTGTTTTTATTTTTAAAAATTGAGATCTTTTTCAATAATGGGAAACATTTTTATTTTCAATAAAATTCTCAATTTGATTAAATCTATTTAATGCAATGAGAAACTAACATTTCCTGTTGAAGATGTTTTCAAGTGCAATTCTAAAATCACTCATTTCAATAAAAATTATGGTTTTATTATTATTATTGAAATACAATCAAATTAAAAAAAACAACACATCTACAATAAATAAAATATTTTGATTTTGCATCTCTCTTTGGTGATAAACAAGGAGCTCTTTTCATTGCTCCTCCAGCTTTGGAGGCGTGTTAATGGTTTTAGGGTTTTATTTTAAATTAAAATTCCATTTTTATCTTTTATTTCTTCCTAAAAATTTAAAATATTATTTTCTAAAATTTTAAACTCATGGAGTCTTTGTTTAGAATTTATAAATTTATATTAAAATTTAAAACTAAAAATTGTTAAACCCAATAACTTAAAAATTAAACTTTTTAGGTATTAAATGATAAGATCTTCAAATGGAAAAGTTTATAATAGTTAAAGGGATGCGAAAATGAGTAATCAAAATTTTATAACGGTGATTACATACTATCAAAAGATACGAAGGCATAGAAGATGCGAAAATGAGTATTCACTAAAGTAAAAGAAAATAAACATTAAATCTTTTTATGTACTTTTTAGTTGGAAGCATGGGCTACGAAAATGAAACTAAACATTAAAGAAAGTATGAGGAATTTGAAAATGCATAACTAAAACTTTTCAATTTTTCTGGGTTTTTTAATATAGGAAAGAAAGTCTTGTAAAAAAACTGATGGATTCTAGGTTTTGTCTCAAAAGTTTGATAAAATTTTAAATATTTTGAAGAAAAAATTAGATTTTTTTACTTATATTTTGAAATTTTAGAAAATTTTATTTATAATTTTATTTTTCAAAAATATTTGAACATGATTTTAATAATTTATATTTATTTTAAGATTTAAAAAATTAAAATTATTGTGAAGAAAAATTTAAAAATCAAAATGATATTTTAGCTATATTTCAAGGGCTAAATTATTAATTGACCATTTAAATTAACATTCCACGTAATCATTTAACTTAGAATTTACTGGAGGGACTAATTTACATTTTTTGAAATGTATAAGGGCTAATTTACCCATTTCTTACAGGGGCTTTCCTTGTACTTTTACCAAAACCTTTTAATACAGTGCTTAAGCTTGGCCCGAGCTTTATATACCCGGTCCGACCCAAGGAGCGTTTAATGATTTTTTAAGATCAGAACCGTTCAAACCCCTGACGCTGAAAGTGCGCGTGAAAACCAAATTCGTGAAAGTCCACGAACACTGGTTCGGACTTGGGGGAGCTAGTAGCCTAGTATAGGAGGACAGGCGTTCCCCATATTTACCTCTCTCACCGCCCCAATCTAAAAGGCCGAAACCTTCAAATTTTCCCACTTTCCCACTTTCTCTCAGATTATTGGGTTTCCTTATTATCCTCTTTCAGAAAATAGAACAAATAAAAATGTAAGCTCATTTTTAGTGTTCTAATAACTTCTCCAGTCACTGGGTTGCTGCATTTTTTTTATTGTTCATCTCCTTTTTTTTTTATTGTTTGTGTGTGTTTATATTACTTTTCTTTATTAATCAGATCATTCTCCTCATACTTCTCTTATAATTCTTTAGTTTTGCTTCTTCTTCTTCTTCTTTTTTTAAATATAACCTACTCAATTTACTTGTTCTAGATTTTGAGAGGGTTTACAGGGTGCAATCTTTTACTTCCGTGAATACAAATTCCCACAGTGATATTCTCGACAAGTAAGTTACTTTGCATTGTAAATTTGTTTATATTTCTTTTTGTTAATTGAATTCCCATCTTGGATTAAGATATTTGCTTCCTGTGTTGTTAATTTAAACATTTTGGTCTTTGTTTTCCCCCATGTTAATGTGTGATTTAGAGTGAATATTTTGGACTGTTACTTTTCTTATTGGTAGAGTTTGTGAAAGGTTTACGAATTTAGATTTTACAACACAAAGGAAAATCTGTCAAGTGTGATATGATTGTTCTGCTACAATATTGTTTTAGCTCCCTGTCAGAGAAAAAGAATAATCTTGATACATGTTTCCATCAGTGGAAATATATTCTATACACTGAGTTATGGGGCATAGTGTATTGGACAAGTGAAATGGCAGAACTCATTTCACCTTGTGATATTTCATTGCCAAATATTTGAGCTGAAAACGTATAAAATTGGCTTTTCAAAAGAATTTCCCTCCCTCCTAAAGTTTCGTGCTAGCTCTGATGTCTGGAACATAAATTTTTAAAGGTTGGACTTTGTTGTTGCCGCTACGTCAAATGAACATCTTACTGTATTATGCATGTTTCGAAGTACTTATATGTAATATTGGATTCAATATGAATAGATTGGCCAAAAGTCTTAACCAGGAGGTAAGATTGGACAGAAAAGTGGATACCTGAGTTTTTCCTGTTACCACATAGTTGAAGAAAGAAGGGAAAAGGAACTCTGTATTCTTATCTTTCATAAAAAGAAATTTAAAGAGTCTTGATAGCTTCTGTGTTTTCGTGCACTACTTGCCACCTAAATTCTTGACCTTTTGCTTGTAACTGTTTTTCAGGGGTTTTCCTTCCTGCCACTGGGCATGGACGCTCAAAGTCAGGCGGCTTTTAGTGGACAGAAAAATATGCTTCCTCCACCTCCTGGAATATTTCAAGATCGTGAGGAGCTCATTAAACATGTGCGGGACTTTGGGGCTAGCCAAGGATATGTAGTGACTATTAAGAAGTCAAGGAAAGACAGAAGAGTCATCCTTGGATGTGACAGAGGAGGCATTTATCGCAATAGGCGTAAGATTGATGAAAGTAAACGCAAAAGGAAAGCATGCTCAAGACTTATAAACTGTCCTTTTGAGGCTATAGGAAAAAAGGAAGATGATTCCTGGGTTCTCACCATTAAAAATGGGGAGCATAACCATGAGCCTTTAAAAGATATGTCAGAGCATCCTTATAGTCGTCGTTTTACCGAGGAAGAAATTAGGCAAATCAAATTAATGACTGAAGCTGGTATAAAACCACGCCAAGTGCTCAAGGCTCTGAAACAAACTAATCCAGAGTTGCAGTCAACTCCAAGGCATTTGTACAACCTTAAAGCCAAGATTCGTCAAGGAAATTTATCAGGTTAGTCTCCCATTGTTATTTTTACTTTTTTGTATTTAAAGTAGAGATTTTACTTTAACCTGGCCTCTCGAATTCTGTTTGTTCATAGCTGGTTGGTATTGATTACTTTGCAATTTATCATCCAATTGTCAGATATTACTAGGCAGGTTTGCAATCAATATTGACCCAGCTATTATAAATCTATTATAAACTGCAGTTTACCCTAGGTGGGAGCATGTCCTATCATAAATTTCATTCCATAGGGACTAGTAAGGTTTTAAATGATAAATCTATTTCTGCTCCCCTCTCAGAGAATATACTTCTGAAATGAGTGTACATTTCATTTCTTGAGATTTTCTTCATAGTATGAGTGTTTTCTTGCAGAGAAAAATTTTAAATCATGGAGGCCTAACAGATCTGTTCCTGTAAACTCTAATGGCAGTTCCACTGGAGAGTTGTTAAAGCAAAACAACCAACTGGTGAGTTTTGATGTGACTTTTTTGATTTCTTGTTCTCTGTATATTTTAGCATGTGTACATTTGTGTTTCTATGTTTGTGGTGATGTGCTCATATCTGTCCTCTATGATCATTCTGCTATCTGTCTACAGGTAAAAGTTCCTAATTTTATTGGAGGGAAATTTGTGGATTCACTAGGGTCCATGGTCATTGACGTAATAAACCCTGTAAGTGGATGAGCTAACTTTGTTATTTGCTCTTTCTCACCCTTTTTGATGCATTTTTTTATATCAAAGACGTTTTAATTAGGCAACACAAGAGGTTATTTGTCAAGTTCCTTCAACTACCTATGAAGAGTTTAAAGATGCAGTTAATGCAGCCAAGCAAGCTTTTCCCTCTTGGAAGAATACTCCAGTTACAGCTCGCCAGCGCATCATGTTCAAGCTCCAGGAGCTCATCCATAGAAATATTGTAGGGATTACTGAATCTGTTGTTATTCATTAATTTATTTTTTGAACATAGTTTATTTTCATATTCAAAATCTTTGGTTATTCTCTTCCATCCACAGGATAAGCTCGCAATGAATATTACAACGGAACAGGGCAGGACATTAAAGTGTGCCCATGGTGATGTGCTGCGCGGTTTAGGTAGTCATTGCTGATACTCTATTGACTTTGTCCCATCATTTTAAGAGATTGTTACAACCAGTATTAGGCCATTAATGACGTAATATTAGGATTTTAAAGATTCAAATAGATTTGTTATTATCTTTTATCCTGGTTTTGAATTATGGTTTTATATTATTTTTATTTTAATTGTAATCATCTATCTTTACCTCTGTAAATAAATGTTTCTATTAATAAATCAAGTGGAGCCATTTCATAAGTCTCCTTTTACTTCAATATGGTATCTAAGCGCATATCCTTGGATTTTCATATAGCTCCAACTATTTACTTTTTCGGTTGAAACAATGCCAACTCTTGCTCACCAAAGCCAACCAATTGGCTTTCTTAGTTACCAGCCAATTATTGGCTCATATCTACTAGCTCTAAATGGCGAGTTTCATGCTCACAATACATCACAATTTGCATAATGTCCAAAATCACAATATTCCCAATTTAGTTCTTTGCTGCCATAACTCATAAGAGCCCAGCTTCATAGTGTTCTCAGTGGAAACTCCATCTTTTTCCCATAAGTTTTTGCATTTTTTTTGTCATTATTAATCAAAGATTGATGGCTGGTAAGATTGCTGCTCTACCGACCATCAATCTTGTGGGAGTATAATAATGTAATCTTAGGATTTGAAAGATTCAAACACATTTGTTATTATCTTTTATCCTAGTTTTAAATTGTTGTTTTATCTTATTTCTATTTAAATGTAATCATCTATCTTTACCTTTATAAATAGAGGTTTCTATTAATAAATTAAGTGGAGCCATTTCATAAACCTCCCTTACTTAAATAGCCAGTAGATTTTATTTCATTCTTTTTTCTTTTGGTTGTAGAGATTGTTGAACATGCTTGTGGAGTGGCAACTCTTCAAATGGGAGAATTTGTGCCAAATGCTTCTAATGGAATTGATACATTCTGCATTAGAGAACCACTTGGTGTTTGTGCTGGGATATGTCCTTCTAACTTTCATGCAATGATCCCTTTGTGGGTATGTTTGGTTGCTACTTGTTTCCTTTTTTGAGCTTTGGTTCTTCATCCTGTCTAGATATCTGCTTCTGAACATTGACATGCTTCCTCTTTTTGTGTTCATATTTGCTTGGTTATGTTAAGCATTTCATTGTTCTTTAGCATTCCATGATAGAGTGATTCAGAGTCTGAGATGGGGCTGATTTGATGGTTCTCCACTGGCCTCTTCTTTATGTGCAGTGTAGCTTGTCTACTTAAGCTCTTTGTATTCCCATCATGTAACTTGCTTTGTGCCTCTCATTGTTTCCTTGTTATGACATTTTTATATCTTTTGTAGATGTTTCCTATTGCAGTTACTTGTGGGAATACATTTGTTCTTAAGCCATGTGAGAAAAATCCAGGTGAACCTTTTCTATCTAGTCTGTTTTATTTTTATTTTAAATGGGGCCGTGGCTGTTGAAACTTAATTTTCTGACACAGTACTGAACAAATGAAGCAACCATCCCTTTGTGTTGGCCAAAACTAGATTTAAGTTAATCAGGTAGTTAAGTTCTGTGATCAGAGTAATATCTTAGGGTTCCATCTTTTGTTAAGGTTGAAGGTTTCTTCAAGTATTTACATATCAAGTGAACAAGTAAAATCTGCATTCTTACCCTTTTTATTTTTTCATTTTATCAGATATTAACATTCAAGCAGAATGTCAATGAAATATTGACAAGATGTACTCCTTAAAAATGGAAAACAGAGAAGAAAGAATTGTGTACATATAGTAATGATTGGACCATGTATAATCACCTCTAATCTTGTCAAATACATTTACCATGGACATCAATCTTTCTTGCTTTTCTTAAGTGTGTTAATGATGTCAAAACCATTTTCTTTTCCTCCTCCAGGGGCTTCAACAATCCTGGCAGCACTAGTAAAGGAGGCTGGTTTACCTGATGGTGTCCTAAATATTGTTCATGGAACCGATGTATGCTTTCCTTCCTAGGAGCCTTCTATTTTTTGGTTGTTAAAACTTACCATTGTAAACATTTGAGAGAAGTGAATTGGACATTTAATTATTATTACATATATGTTGCAAGAGATAGTTTAGCTTCCTTGGGTAGTCATTCTGGTTGAATACTTGAATTAGGCTTTGCGATAAGGCCAAGTGTATGGCATTTACATGTGTACTCTTCTGGATGGCAATTACACATACAGAAATTTGTAGTTCTATTTCAGGAGATAGTGCTGAGTTGGGTACTTTTAAGAGAAAAAGTAGTAGAAAAGATTTCCTTCATATTCATCTTCTAAATACCTTACTGGTTCCAGTACTTATGATGGGCCACTATCCTGTGCTTTATTTCTGTCTACTTAGCATTTTTCCTCATCCTGTTTTCAGCTAACAAGCAGCTCCTGTATCTTTTGAAGCGCAAGCCAATAATTGGATGAAGAATGAGAAGTTAAACTTTGTGTTCAAGTCATTTAGTTTTTGATCTATATTGATCTAAGTTGCATCACTTATTTGAGTGTAGGTAGCTTGTGGAAGGGGCTTTTCTGTAGGTCTAGTAGGTGGTAATCATTCATTGCCCTTTCTGTGTGCCATAGGCTTGCAGGAAGTTGCCAGGTTTAACTTTGGTTGTCACTTAACTCTCATCAACCTCATTCCCTAGGTAGTGTTATCCTTTTAAGCTGATATGCTTTAGCTTTGTCATGTTGCGTGTGCAAGTTTAAGTGCATCATTATCTCTGTTAAACATAATTCAAGTATGGCAACTGGTTACGATTTCAAATCATATATCCCAAGAGTTCCCGGCAGCCTCTCCTACCTCAAATGGGATTTTCTTGAAAGAGATCAGAGTAGAGTGCAAGACCCAGTTCCATCTCTACCTGAGAAACTTTGTTAACATAATCTTTTCATTCTATTTTCCCTAGCTTCTATCATCCTTTTTTCTTACTCTACTGGTGAAACTTCCAGTTATGTTTTTAATTTTTCTCTGACTGGATTTCTGGTTTCTGTATATACGCAGGATATTGTCAATTATATCTGTGATGATGAGGATATAAAAGCTATATCAGTTGTTGGTTCTAACACGGTAAGTTATATAAGCAATACAGAGCCATCTAAACAATTATTTTGAGGTGAAACACTTTAGGGTTTAACTTATGGTACAACTTCCAATCTCTATGCTCACCCCCAAACGAAAGATGAAAGAAAAATTCAATTACTGTGGCATCAATCTGTTTATTGATTTATTATACTTCATTTTTCTTCTATGTCTAGGCTGGCATACATATATATGCTAGGGCTGCTGCTGCAGGGAAACGTATTCAGGTAGATTCTCTCCATCTTGCCCTCTATGTTCCTATTTTTGCTAGACTTTATTGAAAGGATAAAATTTGCATGAAGTTAGCAGTTAACTGGTTCTTCTTTTGACTTTCTAGTCCTCTATAGGTGGTAAGAATCATGCGATTATAATGTCTGATGCAAGCATAGATGCTACATTGAATGCTCTAGTTGCTGAGGGATTTGGTGCTACCGGGCAGAGATGCATGGGTCTAAGTACAGCTGTTTTTGTTGGAGGTTCAATGCCATGGTATTATGATTTCTTTACCTGGAACATTTGCTTTTCCAAGCTACTAAATTGAGTATAGCTTGACTGATTAGCTTGAGATCTGGTTGCATTAAGTTTGTACTTCTTATTATTTGGATGCCTAATTGCAGCTCAGTTGTCAATTTCGATTGCTTAAGTTTGTCCTTAAGTTGTTTTAGTAGATCAATGTTATGCGAGATCCCTAAGAAATTCTCATCTGAAGTTTTTCTTTTTATGGACATACAGGAGTCACAACCTACAATGGATGTGAATACAATTTGCTTGATATTATCCATTTTGTTGCTTCAAGAATTCCTCTTTTAAGTTTATTGAACACTTTTATGGTTTTTTTTTTTTTTTTGATAGTTGGGGGTGGGGATAGGGTTGCTTGGGATTGAACCCAAGCTCTTATCCCTACAACGTAATACTCTTGCCACTAGGCCAAGAGGTTGTTGGCAACACTTTTATAGGTCTTGGTAAAGAAAGAGTTGGTTGATTGATTATAGCAGATGATTAAGTTGATATAAGTGACCCCCTTTTTTCTTTTTCTATATTTAAGTTCTTGTACACTCCTTTAGTCCTACATGCCAGCTAGACAATTGATTAATCGGCCTTGCACATGGCCAAAAGCATGGAAGAACCATGCCAGCTAAAGACTTATTAAACAATAGTGGATATACAGTTTAATTTGCAAGACACCAGGTGAAGAATTAATGGAAAGGGTGAAGTTCTAGGGTTTGAATGTGAGACCTATGCTCTCATACTGTATTAAAAAGATTGTAGTAACTAATTATCCCTACATTTTTAGGAAATATGAAAGGATTGAACTTCTACATTGATGTCTTAAAGGGTTTTGTGTTATGTTTATGGGCTATGGATTGAGTCATTAGGTGACCCACTGGGAAACCTATTTCAATTGATAAAGCCTTACTTTTGTAGCAATTCCTTACTCAAGAAGAATCTATGATTAACCTTTACAAACTGGAATTATTTTTGTCTTATTTTATCAGTAAGAATTGTCCCTTCAAATAGTGGGTATATAGGATTTTATTCTTGTAAAATAAGAAACTAAAATTAAGGACTTTTAGTTGCAATAAAATACTTGCTAAATAATTTACTCTAATTAGGATTATTAGTAAAATGAACTTATTTATCTTCTTTCCATTTTGATGCCTTTGACTTATTATCTTGCTCAAAGGAAACCATGACATCACTCCTCTCTTGGAAAAGAGCTTGTCTGCAAGCTCGGGATTGTTTAGTTCACGCTTTTTTGGGCCTGTTATCACATGTAAGGATATTTTAGGTACCCTACTCTCGTCTTGGTTCTGTACCACTTCGCTAGGATCTTTTATCTTCAACCAAAAAATATATATATTTTTTACATTGGTGCTTGAATAAGTATGGTTTGTACAATTTTAGCAAAGTCCCTAGACTTTTCGTTCTGCCATCACTGCACAAGTAAACTTTTTAACAAAAGGAGGGTTCGCACTAATCAGACTTGAAGCTACTACTGTCACCTGTCATGCCCAAAGTTGTTTTTAGCGATCGAAGAGGAAATTGTCACAGCCATGTTGGTGCCTTTAGTATTCAAGCCTGTGTTTGTCAGGGTTCTTTTAGCATGCTTGTCACACTTGCTAGCTATTGCTTCTTTTCAAAGGCCTATGCCAAATTCATTGCTTGAACAAGATTTGGGTGATTTTGCATCTTAGCTTCAAGCCTAACTAAATCCGTTAATCCTGCAGTAAACAAGTTGACATGTTGGTCCACTCCACAATGAAAGTTTCCAAGAGAGCTTTTAATAAAATTGTTCTATTATTATTAACTAAAAAACTGAACTTAAATAGAGAAAACAGTCCTAATCCTAATTGGAAAATAGTTCGCTTATTCTAACAAACTACTAAAACATAAGGGAAAATAGTTCCCTTATTCTAATAAACAACTAAAAGATAAAATAAAAATATTCCTAGAATATGAATAAAATTTATCTACCTAAATAAATTTAAAATATATACATATTTCAACGCCCTCCCTCAAGTTGGTGCATATATATCAATCATGCCCAACTTGCTTACAAGAAAATCAAAGCTTGTTTTAGAAAGTCCTTTGATGAGTATGTCAGCAGTCTGTTGTTTTAAAGGAACAAACGGCATGCACACTTGGCCTTCTTCAACCTTCTCCTTGATAAAGTGTCTATCAATCTCAACATGTTTAGTTTTGTCATGTTGGACTGGGTTGTGAGCAATACTAATGGCAGCTTTGCTATCACAGTACAACTTCATTGGTGAAGTTATTGGTTTCCTCAACTCTTCCATAATTCTTTTAACCACATCATTTCACAAATGCCTTGAGCCATTGATCTAAACTCACCTGACTACTTCTTGCTACAACACTTTGTTTTTGCTTCGCCAAGTCACAAGGTTTCCCCAAACAAATGTACAGTATCCTGATGTAGATCTTCTATCTATTATTGAGCTTGCCCAATCTGCATCTGTATAAGCTTCAATTCCTTTTTGTTCGGATTTCTTGAAGAATAAGCCCTTTCCAAGTGAACTCTTCAAGTATCTTAGAATTTGAAACACTGCTTCTTCATGTTCCTCTATTGGAGAGTGCATAAATTGACTCATTAAGCTCACTACAAAAGCTATATCTGGCCTTGTATGTGATAGGTAAATTAACTTACCAACTAATCTTTGGTACTGCCCTTTATCAACTAATCGACCTTCTTTATTTCCGAATTTTACATTTGGATCAATTAGTGTGTCAGCTGGGTGGCAACCATTCATCCCAGCCTCTTTTAAAAGATCAATCACATATTTTCTCTGAGAGACCACAAGACCCTTCTTTGATCGAGCAACTTCCATTTCAAGAAAGTATTTCAAAGGACCCAGGTCTTTGATCTCAAATCTTTAATCTCAAACTCCAATGCTAGATGCTCCTTGAGACGCCTTATTTCATCCATATCATCTCCTGTAAGAATGATATCATCGGCATAAACTATAATAACTGCTATTATACCTTTTTGTGAATGTCCATAGAACATTGTGTTATTAGGTTGCCCTTGTGAGTAACCTTGTTTTTAACAAATTGAGTGAACCGTTCAAATCAAGCTTGAGGAGACTGCTTTAGACCATACAAAGATTTCTTGATTTTACATTCTCGAGTTCTAAATTTTTCTTCAAAACCTGGAGGAGGATCCATGTAAACTTCTTCTTCAAGTTTCCCATTTAGGAAAGCATTTTTCACATCTAGCTGCTGTAAAGACCAATCAAGATTAACAGCAATTGATAAAAAAAGTCTTAACGGAATTTAATTTGGCTACTGGAGCAAATGTTTTAAGATAATCTATCCCGTATGTTTGAGTGTACCCCTTAGCCACCAACCAGGCTTTGTATCTATCTAAAGATCCATCTGATTTGAATTTGGTTGTGAACACCCATTTACAGCCCACTGTTTTTTTTTTCTACAGGTAATTCCATTGTTTGCTATATATCTGTTTTTTCAAGAGCGTGCATCTCCTCTAAATTAGCCTCCTTCCGCTCAGGAACCTGTAAAGCATCTTTCACATTTTTGGGTATTTTTACAGTATCGAGACACGAAACAAAGGTTGAGAATGTCTAAGACAAGGTTTTATAAGATACAAAGTTAGACATAGGATATTTGACAATATTTCTAACACCTTTTCTTTTGGCAATTAGAATATCTAAATCAGAAAATTCGTTGGCTGGATTATGAGCTTTACCTGAACTTTTTACAGGATCTTGCGGGTCGGGTTCTTGGTGATGAATCTGGTGGATTCCACTTTCTTGATTTCGATTTCTTTTTGAGTAAACAAGTAACTCCTTTGTTTGTTCTTTATTTTCATGATCAGACTCTACACCTTCATACTCCTTTTCATTAACATTAACATCATTAATTTCTGTGTTAATCATAAATTCGCCTTCCTTATTATTAGAATCCCTATGTTGTATATTCCTAGTCTTTTCTTGATCAATTATAGAATCTTCCTTAGAATTATTCCCTCCCTGAAGATTAGAGTCAAAATAAGATTATGTTTCAACAAATATGACATCCATGGTAACAATAATCTTCCTATCAATTGGATCATAACATTTGTAACCCTTTTTATTAGAAGTATAGCCAACAAAGACACATTTTTTTGCTCTAGTATCTAGTTTACCTTGGTTGTGAAGATGAACAAAAACACTACACCCAAAAATTTGGAGGGATAAATCTGTGATCAATTTAGAGTTAGAAAAGTTATCTTTAAAGAGACGAAAAGGAGTTCTATAGTTTAGAGTTTTACTGGGCATTCTATTAATAAGATATGTAGCTATTAACAAGGCTTCGCCCCAAAAATAATGTGGTACCTGACTAGTGAACATCAAGGCTCTAGTTACCTCCAAAAGATGTTAGTTTTTTCTTTCTGCAATCCCATTTTGTTGTGGTGTATTTGTACAAGAACTTTGGTGGACTATTCCATGTTTGGTTAAGAAAACACCTAATTGGTCGCTAAAAATTCTCCACCATTCTCAGTCCAAAATACTTCTATTTTCACACCAAATTCTGTTTCCACCATAGCATAAAAAGACTGAAACACATTTTTAACTTCAGACTTATCTTTTAATAAAAACACCCAACAAATTCGAGTATAATCATCAATAAATGTGACAAACCAGCGTTTTCCTGAAAAAGTTGAGACTCTTGAAGGTCCCCAAACATCACTATTAATTAACGAAAAAGGTTTGGAGGCTTTATACTTTTGAGGTGGAAAGAATGACCGATGATGTTTAGCCAATTCACAATGATATGAAGAAGGACTTTTATTTTTAAATAGATTAGGTAACAAATATCTTAAATAGTAAAAATTAGGATGTCCAAGCCTATAATGCCAAATCATAACCTTATCAAAATCATAAATAGAATTTAAACATAAAGTAGTTGTTGGTTGACTTAGATGATCGTCTTCAAGAAAGTAAATTTCATCAAATTCTTTAGCTTTGCCAATCATCCTACCCGAGACCATATCCTGAAACTTACACATAGAGGAGTCAAATATAACATGACAATTTGAGGACTGGCAAATGTAAAACATCATGTAAAACCAAGGAAGATGAAATTTTAATGCCTTTCCCGGCTATTTCCGAGAAGGACCCATCTGCTACTTTGATCTTTTTGTTTCCCGCGCAATGTGTGTAAGTTGAAAAAAGAATGACTACTAGTCATGTGATCACTAACTCCAGAATCAACGATCCACGTGTTTGTTTTATAAGGCTTGACACTGAAAAAAAACAGAAAAATCAGTACCTGATTGGGCAAAAAAGGAAGAAGGATTATTGGATGAGCTAGGAATAGAAGAATTCATCCGAAATTGTGGTGATTGAAAAAACTTGTGTAGATGCTCTAATTGTTCCTTAGTGAATGGAGACCCTTCCAGAGAACTTTGGCCCTCATAATTTCCATTAGTTGTTTGGAAAGCTCTGCTATCCTCTGGTTGTGAACCACGACCATTGCCACTCTTTTTCCTTCCATTTGTCGGTTTCCCATGGAGCTTCCAACACGTTTCTCGAGTGTGCCAATATTTTTTGCAGTGATCGCACCAAGGTTTAACCATGATGTTACTAGAGATTTTAATAAAATTGTTCTATTATTATTAACTAAAGAATTGAACTTAAATAGAGAAAACAGTCATAATCCTAATTGGGAAAATAGTTCCCTTATTCTAATAAACTACTAAAAGATAAAATAAAAATATTCCTAGAATACGAATAAAATTTATCTACCTAAATAAATTTAAAATATATACATATTTCAACACACTATTCTAACTCGTGCCAACAGCACTTGAAGTTAATGTCGATACTCGACCGTTCTAGTTTGTTTCAAGTTAACTAGTTCACTTAAAGGGTTACTGTGCAGTGGTGGGCCAAACCTCAAAGTGCAGCATTCCTTATATCTCCCATATGAGATCCGTTTCCTCCTGGTTCATTTGATGGTACCATAATTGCGCCTCACCCAACATGTGAAAAGTCGCAAACATACCTTTTCTATTTCCACTATCCACTGATTGGAAAAGAATTTCTTGCATCGGTGTAGCCAAATTAACAGATTCTCCTACCCATCAAAGGTTGGAAAATTAAGCTTTATTTAGCGTGATAACACTCCAGATCCTATTGGCATTCAATTGAATGTTCTGTAATGGTTACTGCTGCCCATACTCCAGCGGACGGTTTTTTTCTCCCTGCAATTCTAGTTGAAATCAGCAAGAAGTTCCTACAATTGTAGCAACAGTAGTTGCAACTGATTTCCCATTTTTTTCCCTGATTTGTGTGACACTTGTTGCCATTTGTGATTCAGCTTCTACCATTGTTGTTTCGTATTTGGCTTTGATACCAATTTGTTATGTTCATGGGCTATGGATTGAGTGACCGTGCATCTCTCGGGAAAACTTGCTTCGATTGATAAAGCCTCACCCTTGTAATAATTCCTACCCCGTGAAGAACCTAGGATTAATAATATATGGAACTCATCAAAGGAAGCTCGCTAGGAAAAGAGTCTTAAACCTCTATAACTTGTAATAAATTGTCTTATTTTATTACTAGCAATTGTCCCCTTAAATTGAGTTTACATAGGGTTTTATTCTTGGAGAATAAGAAACTAAATTTAGGACTTTTAATTGCAATAAAATACATGCTAAATAAATTATTCTAATTAGGAGTGTTACTAAAATAAACTTATTTGTCTTCTTTCCATTTTTGGCACCTTTGACTTCTTGTCTTGCCCACAAAGGAAACTTTTAACATTTTTCTTCAGAAACCTAGCTAGAGCTTCTATGGTAATAAACCTGGACAATAGATGTATGTGTTCGTTATATCTTAAAAGTCTTCCAAAAATTTATCTTTTGAAAAATAAACTTGTATGTAAGCAGAGTCATCTTCTTGTGAGGTGAACAATTCTATGCAGCACTTTTCCTTAAAATATAACTGTCTTTTCCTCCAGTCTATGGTTTAACACTCTTGGAATTAATTTTTTGTTGATAAGTAGAAATGTATGATAGTTTCTTTAATGAAATAAAACCTAATTGATGCAAATAAGATATATCAACTTGAGTGTTCTCCTGACATGCTCAGGGAAGAAGAACTTAAGCTGCGTGCCAAAGCACTTAAAGTGAATGTAGGATCAGATCCTGGCGCAGATGTTGGTCCAGTGATCAGTAAAGAGGTAAAAGACCTAGCTTCAAGACTTTTCAAATTCAATCTGCATTCTCAGAGTGGACTGAAGTTTTTGGCTGACTTCTCTTTTAAATAAAAATTTATATGGAAGTCAGAACATGCTTCAGCTGATTACTTTTGCATCTTTCTTGTATCATGCATACTTTAGATGCCACAATTATTGTTGATCTTGTCTCTACTTTTATGTCCGTTTTCTTATTGATCTTGCAGGTAAAGGATAAGATAGACAGATTAGTTCAATGCAGTGTTGATGCTGGTGCTAGGCTGCTTCTTGATGGGAGAAATATTGTGGTATTCATTCACTCCAGTCCTTTTCTAAGGCAATTATACTATCTTTTGGAATACTAACATTAGTCAAATGCCATCATTCTGCTTTATATGCTTGCTTTTAGGGTTAGGTCTGCTTTGTTAGATTCTCAATAAACTGCAGTGTGCTGTTGCCGATCAACTAGTGACTTGAATACAACATCCATAATTAGAAACAACTTAGAATAACTGCTCATATGCCATCCTGGTCCATGTAGCAATTATGTAACCAATACCGCTAGAAGTTTGTGTATGAAGCTAAGACTTGTCAGCTTCCCTTCTGTTGATTAATTAGTGTACTTCAAGTTTTATCTTTATTTAGATATTGCTACTGCTTTCAGACCACTTCTTGTTTTTTGTTATTTTGTGCTTGTTTTCCTATCTGATAGTTCCCAGCTTCTATTTTTCCTGATTTTTTCTTATAGTTCTTCTAATTGAAATATATTTATATGGAGATCCTGGACTTTGATTTAACTGGTTTCTACAGTTATTTGTTTCTTTCTCTGTTTCTAGGGATCTGGCTTCTTTAGAATCTAACTTGAAATTTTCTTGACTCTAATGTTGCAGGTTCCTGGATATGAGAATGGGAATTTTATTGGTCCTACTATAATATGTGATGTTGCATCCAATATGGAGTGCTGCAAGGTATTCTTTTTTTTTTTTTTTTTGGTTTTGTTATTGTGTGTGTGCTTCCCATCCTTACATTCTTGTGATGAATGAACTCCAACTGTTTATGATTATCAGTGGATGAAGAATTAACTCAAAGACCTTGGTATGTTCTTGACTACACTATCTTGTGTTGAGCAGGAAGAAATTTTTGGACCAGTTCTCCTTTGTATGCAGGTATTGTCATATGCTTTTACTTCAACTTTAGTACTAAATATGTGGAATTGGTTGCTGTTTAGCTAACAGCTTTCATTTCTTCTACAACCAACAGGCCAACAACCTAGAAGAGGCCATAACCATTGTAAACAGAAACAAGTACATAACTCTAAGTCTCTTTATCTCGTTTACGCCTTTGAATTTTCTATATCAATCTGTCATTGCATCTTTCTACTAGGACATGATCAATCCAGGTTGCAATGGGGTATGTATATGGTGGAAATTACACTGGCTTCGTAAATTCATTGACATATATATATGTGCGTATATAGATTATGATTACCTTTTAATTTTGACAAACTTGAGACATTCATGCACTTTTGGCGACCTACTGACAGGCATGTACATCTGGCTGATGTTAATTAAGGAGCAATATATGCATTTTCTCGTAGATAATGAAATTCACATCTAAAGTTCTCATGACTCGTTCATCTCCAACTTTTTATTCACATTTGGCTATTTTCATAGGTCTGTGAATGGAGCCTCTATATTCACATCATCTGGCTATGCTGCAAGGAAGTTTCAGAATGAAATCTTGTCTGGGCTGGTTAGTAGATCCTTTTGTTTGACATTGCAAAACAACGGCCTGTTTTTGCTGGTCTATACGCCATAAAGTTCTAACCTTCAGATGTTCGCTAAGGATTTTTTTGTTTAAAGTGCTTTACTAGGGAAAATAGTTGCATGAAGTGGGCTTGCATGCTTGTAACCTTAGAGATGTGTTGTGCTGAGCTCTTTTTGTGGTTCACAAATGTTCATGCCTCCTTTTTACAATGTAACTTTACGGTTCAAATTATGGTCTTGTCATGATTTAAAATCCATCTCTCTTAAAGTTGAGTCTCTTGATTTCTCATTTGTGGTATTCAAGAAAGAAGCTATGTTGATCTGTGTAGAGGGGCACCAGTTGGTCCGAGCTTACTATTATTTTGTTACTAGTATTTTTCCAAGTAATGCGCTTGTTCTGAATGAAAAGTGCTTCACTTTTCTCATAGAGGCTGTGATACTCAAAGAAGCGTTGTAATTATAGTAAAAGACAAATCTTATTTAAGCACTTATCTGATCTATTATGACTATGAACTAATTGTGGTTGTCTAACTCGAAATGTGTATGGCTCAGGTTGGGATCAATGTTCCTGTTCCTATTCCAATGCCTTTTTCCTCTTTTAATGGACCAAAAGCATTTTTGGCCAGAGATAATAATTTTGTTGGTTGGAGCTTCTTTTCCCTTCCTCATGACTGTTAGTTGACTTGTATTCGGAAATTTGATTCTTTGTTTCTCTTGTTCATGAATTACAGGAAAGTCAGGTGTGCATTTTTACACCCAGATCAGAATGGTGGCACAGCAGTGGAGGGATTTACCAAGCGTAGGAGTGTCCTCAGGTTTGCATCTATCGTCTGAGACAGATATGACAAGCCGGGGAGTTTCTTCTGGATTGCATCCATCATCAGAGAGAGATTCACTCTACCATAGAGTTTCACCCGCTCTGTCTCAAGAATCTGAGGGTAACTCACCAAATCACACAATGTTGCTTTCAACTTCAGAGAGGGATTTATCGAACCCAACAATCACCTCTCTGCCTCCAACTGCTGATGGTAAGTTGCCAAATCATGGAGCATCTCTTGTTCTACCTCCAACATCTGAGATGGATATGGAAAACCAAGACATGTCCCGAACTATGTCACAAGGAAGAAAGAGAGATATATCAAGCCAAGGAGTGTCATCAATAACACCCTATCAATCTGAAAGAGTTTATACACAGCAATCACAATGGAAAGAATCTTCGGCACCCACCGAGAGGATTTATATACCCATAACGTCTCATAGGAATAACAATGCAGCTCCAACTGTTCAGAGGTCAGACACTGCAATAGGTTTAACTCAAGAGCGAGCATATATGCCAACATCTCATAAAAATGACGGCCTGGTTCCTGTTTCAAACAGGAACAGAAGCATTTCTCCAGCTTCCGACCAGATATACATGATGGCAACTACTCACCTGAATGACACCATGGGTCAAAGGATTCAGAGAACTGATGCACCTATGTTCCCAACTTCTGAGCGCATATATTTACCTGCAACCCCTCACAGGTCCGACCACATGGGTTCGACCTCTCAAAGGAATGATGTTGCATTACGACCAGGCTCTGAGAGTTTATACATGCCGGCAACATCTCGAAGGAATGATAACATTGCTTCAGCTTCTCACCAGCCCGATTCAATGCCTCAAAATTCTGAGAGCATGTATATGGCTCCTATCGTTCAAAGGATGTATGCTCAAAATACAATAATATCTATGGATGATTATCCTAACCAAGGACCAACTATGACTTTGCCAACCTCACATAGGATATAGGATTTATCTTTGATTCAGTTTAGGTAACTTTGCAGACAAATCAATGTAATAACTAAAGTTTGTGAGATGTTGCATGCATCACATGGATGATTCATGATTTTATTTCATACTAAAAATGAGTTTCAATACAAATTAGTATTTTTCCCCAGTTGCATCTTAGTGTTTGAAATAATATTTTCGTTTTTTTTTGTTCGGCCATTTTTAATAGACCTAAGCAACTTGGGTAATGAAAAGAAAAACATTTTAAAAATAAAATTAAGATTTATTAATCCAAATTATATTTAATTTAAAAACAGCTAAACGGAAACTCTGGTTAATCATTCCAGAGATAGTTGCAGCAAAATATTGGCAATGGAGGATTTGCCCATTTCATCATCTCTGATCTCAACTTTAGCATTTGAAGATAAATTAATTACTTTATAAAATCCAGCTTCCTAATGTCTCAACTACAACCCCCTTTTCCTAGGTAAAAAAAAAGAGGTAAAGACCCAGTTCCGATCCATGATCAGATCATTGAGTCTGCTCGGGAGAGCTTCGACGAATTCTTCACCACTTACTGTTAGCTGAATTGTTGTTAAAACCTTTAATAGGATGGGTGAGGCCATAAAAAGAACTCAGCCGCTGGCTGCGACATCACCGTTGTCGAGGAAGAACCTGGGGGTTCAGAGATGCTGGTGTTGGCAGTCTGAAGGTGCTGGTAGAGATTCTGTTGATAAAATGCAGCCGTTGCTGCTGCAGCATCGAAAGGGATTCCACAAGGAATAGTGGAAACCGGCTGCTTCATGGGAGCAAAACTTATAAGATTGCTGTTGCAGCTGCACCGGGGTGGTGGTGGTTGTTGCTTCTGGTTCACCATCGGTTTTGGCTCTGATTCAAGTGAAAGCTTTAAGCGCTTGGCTGCCCCACCAATGGGAAGAGAACTCTGGGCAATGGCTTTGACATCATACCGGCTCATCTCGAAGTTAGTCACCGCATTGACACCTCGGAACTTGATGGCTGCAATATCATATGCCTCTGCTGCCTCCTCTTCAGTAGCTGTGAACCATACAGAAGATGAATATTATCAGTTTCAAACAGTAATCTTACAGTAGTTAAATGGGAGAGTTTGTTCTTTAGCCCGTTACTGCAATCTCACCGAATGTCCCAAGGTACAAGTCCTTGTTTCCAGCAACCCGACCTATCCTTGCTTGCCATCGGCCCTGTTGATGATGCCTGCAAATGTAAGACAACAAACTCATGCTTCAGTCGTTCGCAAGATAATTTAGTTACATAATTGAACACATCATAGAGATAGAAATTAAACGTCAACAATTTGGATTCTGAACAAAATGTTCAAACCTTGTGACACCTCTGTAAATCGATGCACCCCTTGAAAATCCGCTACTTTTCCTATTAAACACCCGCAAACAATGATTAACCCTACTTCAATTATCCAAAGGAACCAGTCAAGTGTACAAAGTATACCTCCTCAAGGATGCAATAAACTCTTGCTTGGTCGCATGCTTCATCTCTTCCAACTCTTTTGAATAATCCGAAATCTAAACCAAGCAAGAAGATGATAGAGTGAATAAGTTCATGCTCGAGGACAAGCAAAGATTATCACTCTATGTAATCCAGACCGACACATTTAAATAATAAGCACAGGATACGATTAAACACTTAATCAGATCCAATAACATGGAAAAAGAACTGTGCATATAAAATACCGGGAAGTTGGTGGTTGCTGTAGGACCCCAGTATTTTAAAGCGGCCAGATCGTAAGCCCGAGCAGCCTTTTCTTCCTTATCATAACCACCTAAGTATACTGTATAAACAAGATTTGAACATTGAATGAGAGCCGAACATCCACCATCCCAGATTTGCATGCAAAAAGTCATGTAATATATGGGTCAATATTTTGCTTAAATTTAAACACACTGTGTTCTTGATGCTTCCTTAGAATTGACGGTCAATGAAAATGCGATGAAATTTTTTTTATTATAACTAGTCCTATGATGGAAACTACAAATCTAAAAAAATAGTATAGGCAACAAAAATCATATGAGTACTCTGGTCAAACCTAGATCCTCTCTCTCTCAGACAATAGCGAAAGGCAACTCAATCTATCAAAATCACACAGTTACAGAGTTCAGGCATCGATTCAAGTGTAAAAATGACCTGAGCCATAAAACACAGGCCTCACTGAGGTGAGAGAGAAAGAAAAATGGCGGCATATCTTATCAAAATCAAAAGAGAAGAAGACTAGTTTTTTTTGTAGGAAATAAAAAAGTTTGGTACATATATACACATCAGGGTCTTTCAAATCATCATAAATGACCTATTAATGCCCCCCTGCATGCATGCTTCTTTTCAGTAGTGTATGTATTTCATATTGTTTATATCATCGTATTATACACTATATTCTATGAGAGAGAGGACCTTGACGGCCTTTTCTGGCTTGACCCTCTCTCCTGCAGCTGTTATCCCATAGATGAGCTTCATATCTACCCGTCCATCTGTGTCTGCACTTCCCAAACCCATTTTATATTTCCCTTAACATATCAATAGAACTTTAAAAATGAATTTGGAAAAAAAAAAAAACAAAAAGAAAATTGATTGATGGGATGTATGAACCTCGTGACACCTCTGTAAATCGAAGTTCTTTGACCAAATGTATCAGCTATCTTCTTTGAGTTATCTGAGTCAACCGAAACAATGGCTTTGTTATTATTAGTAGTATTGTTACCAGATGATTCAATCGAGTGACCAGGTAACTCAACGCCAGTCAACTGAGTTCGACCCCTTGATGACGACTCGTCAACTTCCGATCCCGAGTTCGTCGGGAACGTTTGAAACCCAGTTATTTGGTTGAGATCTTGGTGGTGATCGAAGTAAGTGGAGACACTGGGATCGTAGATTTGGGTCAAAGATGAGTCTTCTTGGGTTTCAGCTTGGCTATCTGAATATCGAACCATCGATGAAGAATCGCCAAGGAAGTCTTCAAGCTTTGGTGCTTGGTAATGGAAGCTGGTAAAAATGGGAGATTCATCCGCCATTGATGCTTCCGTTTGAGCTTCTTCGCTTTGGTTCTTCTCTCCTTGAACAAACGCTTGATGTTTTGGATTTGTCCACCCTTCAAAAACATAGAAAACAAGGGGTTTTAAATTTTTTTTTTTAGCTACTATACATAAACATGAAAGAAATTCAGCATTGAAAGCAGTGAGCTTTTTAAGTCGGTTTATCTAAGTATAATCAGCAGGAAGAAAATAAACTCGAAACTCCAACGATATTTTACCAATTTATTTCATTTAAACCGCTAAAACCTTGGGTTTCTCTCGTATTTTCTAGGCAACCAAACAGAAAAAAGAAAAAAAGAAGAAAGTTTAGCATACCATTAGCATAGAAGTTATCGATGAGATGATGAGAAGAAGCAGCAGGAGATCCTTCATATGACACGAACTGAGGCTCAGATGATGACCTCAACATCTCCATTGGAGACAGTGAAAACGAAAGCCAGTTACTCGCTGATGCCATTTTATATATAATATATTATATATATACAACCTTCAAAAACTCTTCTTTTCTCTGGAATAACACTAAAAACCAAAACTATTAATTCTGGAGGAAACAAACAAAAACTAGCTCAGAAACCTTTTTAATTTTTAAACCTCAAAACATACCACCCAAGGAAAAAAACTGATACTTGTATGTTTTAATCTTTAACCGTTACATAAAACTTCCCCCCAAACAAACTACGACAATCACGAAGCTTAAATAAGAAGAAGAAAAATCGAAAATGATTTTATAAGCCTTAACAGAAGTTTAATGCATGCAAACCCATCTGGGATTTCTTTGAAGAATCCAATAAGTCCTTCTTAAGGAAGAGTTTGGTAAGAGAGGAGAGAGTTGGGGTTTAAAAGGAAGACAGAGAGAAAACTATCCAGCAGTTAAATTTTTTTTTTTAAATTATTATTTTAAGTTAATTTTGTCAAAGTAAAATGTGATTTGTTTTAAATGGTTAGTTCTTCTCCATTTTGCACATTTGTCCTACATGCATGCAGTTTTCCAACCTGTAAAAATTAAAATTTCATTAATTGAAGTCAATTGGAAAATTAAATAAAACATGATGATAAATATGGTCACTTTTTAAATATGATACTATTAATTTGAATTTAAGTTTTAGGATTTTTATTTCTTTTATCTAGAATGCATACATGATACACGTGATTAATGGACTTAAAATAACATATGGTATGGTATTAAAATTACCATATAGGGGTCATACTGTTTCATTTTGGTCTCATTTTTTTAAAATTTTAAAATTTTCACTATAATTTATTTCGGTTTGGTTTAATTCTCAATTTCTTTATCTTAATTTTTTACTTTAATTTTTGGATTTATTTTAATAAAATAAATTTTATTTTATAACTTTTGAATATTTTTGATAAAAATTCAAAGTCTTTATTATAAATATTTTAAAATTTTAAATTTTAAGAATTTTTAAATAAATTTTATTATTTTAAATATAAAATTTTATTTTATATCATAAAATATTAAAATTAATTATATATTGAATAAAAAAGAATTTAGTTTGATTTCATATAACCACGATTTTAAAACTTATATTTTATAAACCATCCAAATACCTCATTTCGAATAATTTTCAATTTTAACTTTTCTTGCTTAGGTATATTTATTTAAATATAAAATAATATAAACAATAAAAATTATCTTAATTTATATGAAACGACAGTTAAAACTCTTACTAAATTTTCACTTTAACACATATTCAAATTGTGTGGGAATGAAAATTACTTCTAATAAATAATCATTCCCAATTATAGCTTTTATGATTGAAAAGCGTAATAATAAAAATTCACGTAACTTGTACAGAAAAAGAAAATCAAAATTTTTCCGTTTTTTACTCTAATTGTGTTTCTATATTATTTATTGCCATATGAATTTTAAAATCCATTTTTAGGGTTATCTCCGCGTTATGGATGTGGGGAGGTTTACTGCACCTTTAAGGTTTTCATATCTTGTTCAAATTAGAGTAATTATTTTAGAGTGATTGCAGCACGTTGACACCTGTGCAACACTTTTTTTTATAATATTTTAATTTCAAATTATAAAAATGTAATTTAAGCGAGTTGAGTTTTAGTTAGGTTGATATATATATTATTATTAAATATAAGAAGATATAAATTGAGTGTACTAAAACACAATATCATACTATTTATAAGTAGGAAAGATATGCAAAACCTTAATTCTAAAACTTATAAATAGAAAATTCAACCTGTTAGATTTTCACATAAAACTAAAACAAATCCACTTCTACATTGTCTACTATCTTATATATCTAAATATTCGCTTGTAGTAATATGAAAATAAATTTATCTAAATAAAAAAATCCTCAATTAATGCAAGTCAATTTCTAGCATGCTAGCTAAATTGAGAATATACTTTTGTGTCGTTACTCATATATGCTCTAATTGAATAATGGTGTAATACCCCTCACCTATCCCAATCATCGGGCTGAGCTGTAGAATGTTATAATACAAAAAAGAATAGTTACAAATATTTAATGGACAATTCGAGTAAAAAACTCGTTGGTTTCAATCATATCGACCCCTTAGTACAAATTTAAAACATTTCCCAAGTCATTTTTACTTTGGACAAATTTAAAATAAAATAGTTAAAGCATGCGTAAGCTCTAAAGTTGACCCGGGAACAAGAAAGGATCAAACTGTAATATTTTTAAAACTAACAACTTTTACTTATAAATTAGTCATTTTTTCGTAACTAAGCTCAAAATCTATAAATTTAATATTAAGAGCTTCAAGATTCAACAATAACAACATTTAAAAACTTTAACTGTTTCATAAATTAATCTCTAAACTAACTAAATCAAACTTCCAAAATATCAAAAACATAAAATTTTAAAAAAAAAAGAAAAAGCTCAGATTAGCTTACCATGGAATAGTAGAATACATAGAGCATTCAACAATGGCTTACCTTGTTTTTCGTGTAAAAAACCGTGGTAAAAGAAGAAATAAAGAAGGTGGCAATTTTATTATTGTTTTAACATATTTTTAATTTAATTTAACATTATTTTAACATATTTTTCTCAAATTTTTACGCCCCAGGCGTACATTACTCTTAAAAAGTAGTTATTTTCCGCTTGAATGCTCAAGTAAATACTATTCAAGTTTTTAACTAATAAAAATTAATAGTATCAATTTTTATAGTTTTTACAATTTAATCTTTATATTTAAATCCTTAATTATTTAATAAAATTATTAAATTAAAATTATTATAATACTAGATTAGTAAATATTAATTAATAATATTTACATACTCAATCATTGAAAAATCAAATTCTGAAATCGTCATTTTCGATATCACTGAAAATGGACGGTTACAGTACCTAACACGTGAAACCTCTTCTATTAGGCCCATCAGGATAAGTGTCAAGCCTTCTTTGTGCATGAACATGTAAGACTTCACTAAATTTACTTATGTATAATTGTTGCTTGGTTGCCAGACCCATCAATATGATCGATGGCCAGTTAGGAGACTATCCTACCCCTAAACGATATACCAAGATAAGAAACTTATGGACATATGTTGAGGCTTGGGAATAGCTATTGACTAATCTTGCCTATAAATACTCCTCCAACATTAGATGTAAGACTTTTGGTTTATGCCAAAACTTTACCCAATTGCTTATTGTAAGTTCAGCTCTCTGCATAATCATTCTATCTCTATCGTGTGAACCATCATCCTCTCCTTTCACTTCTTTCTATTTTTTCCCTCAACAAGAGATACATTTATCGATTTATTGCAATTTCCAACATTAAGGTTGTCAATGACAAAGCCAGAACAATTTTGTAGGGGGCCGAATGAAATTTTAATTTTTTATAGTCTATGTCTTTATAATTTTTAAAGGATTTAATTGAATTTTTATAATTTTAAGGGGGCCAAAGTGCAATTTTATCTTTACTAATTTAATTTTTTTTAAAAATCTCAAGGGCCTAAATAGTAATTTTACATTTTAGAGGGACTGGCAGTAGATTCACCCATTAAGGTTGTGTTTAATAGTGCTTTTTAGAAGAACTTTTGATATGAAAAATACTTTTGAAACAAAAAGATTGCTAAACAAATAACTTTTGAAAAAAAAATTGTCTTTTCAAAAGCACTTTTCCTTAAATGGAGAAGTTGAATATTTTAGCTTTTCTCCCCAAAAAAACACTTTTAGCAGTTTAATTACGTTTTCACCCCTTCAATAGATGGTACTTTTCATTTTCTAGTTAATTGCTTAAACAAATTTAAAATTTATTTTTCAAATATTAAAATATTAACAACAAATTATAATAAAGTATTTTCTATATTCTCATTAAAATATTATAATATTAACTAATTTGAACATTATTTAAATATTTATTTGTTACTTTATAACCCCATATCTGAAATGAACATTTTATTTCTCAAAACACATTTTGACAACAATATTAAATAATTAAATTTTAAATTAAACTTTTTAAAATACTTTTAAAATATTTTAAAAAATAATATTAAGGCTTAGTTTGGATGGGCGTGTGTTTACTTTCGGTGAGATTAAAAATAGTAGTGGCGGTGAGATTAGTTACTGTAGCGGTGAGATTAGATACTGTAGCGGTGAGATTAGAAACAATGGTGGAGTTTGTGTTTGGATTCAAACATAGTCATGTAGCGGTGAGGTGAGAACAAAAATTACTATTAAGGACATCGATTAGAATTGATATATAATAGAAATTTTTAAATTATTTTACTTTTTAAAATTATTAAAATATGTGAATTTATAAAATCATTTAATAAAATATTAAAATGTATCTTCCAATATTTTATTATAAATATTTTAATGAATTATATAATCAATTTAAATTATTTATTAGATAAAATGATAATTATTTTAAATCAAAATAATTAAAAATATGTGAGTTTATAAATTCATTTAATGAATATTAAAATGTATCTTTCGATATTTTACTATATAAAGTAAAAAATTAACATTTTAAATCAAAATAATTAAAATTTAAAATAAATAATCTAAAAGTAGTTAATTCAATGAATGGTAAATTAAAATTTCTTTTGACAATAATGTATATTAGTTTGTTATAAAATAATGGGGAAAATGTTTATTATTTTAAATTAATAAAATTATCTCACAATGAAAATACAAAATTATTGAAGTAGAAGGTAAAATAAAGAAAAAGAAAAAAAAAGAAGAGTAAAATGGAGAAAAAATAAGAGTAAGGGTGTAAAAGGAAAAATGACCACCAATGGGATGTTGGAACATTTGACTGGAGCATAAAGCTCCAGTGGAAAAATTGATGTCCAGTGTGTTGAATGATGCTCCAATCGTTTTGTTCTTTACAATCCAAACGGATTGGTACGGTGCGATTTAGTCAAAAAGTACTCCAAACACACTGAAATAAGATCAAACGGGGATCCAAAAGTAGCCTAAACTAACCTTACACCAACTTACGTAACACAATGCATGGGTTGAAAATATCAAATTCGTTTTAAATTCATAAATATGTTAGAAATAAATCAATTTTATATACTTTTAAAATTTAATTTGAAAGTAATTGAGAGCATAACTTGATACATAAATAGATGTAGTGCCAACATCCAACATCCATTTTGCTTTGGGATCAAAATCTTATCTTTGGGATGTTTGCGGTTTGAAACAAGTTGCGTCTTTTGCTGACTTTTGTTCATGAACTCTTTAACAGCATATGACATCACACGTACCCGATGATAACCATACACAATCACATCTATACTTACTTTTATTTTTATTTTAATTTTATCATTTACCTTTTCTACTAAACAACAAAAACTATATTTTCTTCATTTCATATTATATTTTTAACTTTCTTTTAAGTAACATCATTTTTCTTAGTTTTATACTTAACATCCTAACTCCTCTTTTTAATAATATTATTTTTAAAATTTATATTTATATTTTTATAGGGTTATACCATTGCATTAAACACGTACATTTTTACACAAGGTACAAAGTATATATTTATATTATTAATAAAATCTTCGACTAAATTGATATCACGAGTTAATCAAGTATTAATTTAATTAAAAATATAATGATTATTACTATGATTACGATGGTCTTTTGTTTACACCATTAATAATTTTTAAGTACACTTTTAAAAAATAACTTTTAACACAAAATCTTTTCTCTCACCAAATTTGTGTATATAGATAATGTTATTAATTATATTGGTCGATATTTAATTTATTTTAATATTGAATTTTATTTTCACTAACTTAATAACTTTTTGATGTGCTATAGAAAAATAAAAATACTATAATGAACAATTGAAGTATATTTAATATTAGTAATTTGATATATTTATCTATTTCAATTTTTTTAAACTCATAAGTTAAACTATTTTTATTTTAATTTCGTACATATCGATATGTGTTATTATTATTAATTTCAAATATTATATATTATAATTTATTATATATTATTTTAAATACACTTATATTTTAAATACGTGATTCTACATATTTGTAATATATTATTAATGGTGTGTACATTCACTATATTCTAGTTGTATGGTTACTCCTTTCTTGTTGATGTCATTGACTTTCTCAATTCAATTAATTAATTTATTAACAAAACTATAGTTGTAATTAGAAGTGAGCATGGGTTAAGCCATTCGACCTGGCCCGAAAGCCCGCTCAAAATGTGAGAGGGTTTGGGCAAAAATCACATTCTTCTCAATTTGTGGGAGGGTTTGAGGAATACAACTTGTAATGCTTATGTTGCTATTTGTTAGCATCATCGTTGAAACCTTAACAACTAACGTTCTTCTCAATTTTATAATGATTAAAAATCAGTCAATTAATTTAATAAAATTAAAATAAATTAAAATATTTTTATTTTTAAGAAATTAACAAATAGAATTATAAGAATAATATAAATCACATATAATATATGTCCAATTAATTATAATAGAATTAATTCAATACCAAACACATTAAATTAAAAATCAAAATACGTGATGGAGACTCCATTTTAAAATGATCTAAAAAAGAACTATAAATGACATTTGCAAATAATACAACTTGAGCTTGAACTCTTAACATTTAATAATCCAGTCTTTGTCAACGTTACTTTGGCATTCTGATTTTTTTTTAAAATTTTTTTAGAAAATAAAATATCAAAATTATATATGAATTTTGGTTTAATTTACTGTTAGGATTTTGACCCGATTAAGCAACGAACAAGAAAATAGCAGAATAAATTGAGAAATTGAACACACAAATTTAACGTGGAAAAACCGCTCTAAAGAGGATAAAAAACTACGGGTAAAGATAATTTTACTGTAATGGAAAAAGAACGAAGAGTACAAAAGATGGAGATGAAAATTAAACCCCGAAAACCCGAAAACAAAGAACCCACAAAACGTAAACACAAAATTCTCTAAATGTGTTATGAGTTCTAATCTCTAATGGGTATATTTTCTAAGGTTGTAAAAGAGCATATTTATAGGCTAAATTCATAAATCAAACAATAATAAAATAATCTAAACTAATCAGTGTTTGATTGAAACAAGTAAACAGAATTTAACTAAAAGATTATTTTTCAAATTTGACTAAAAATAGGAGTCATATTTAACATTTACAATTCGATGTATGAATTTGATTTGATGTAAATAAAACATGAAACTTAAATTGCAATTAAAACGTATAAATGAACTTGTGATTTTGATTTAATTATACACATTTAAAGAAATAAAGACATTAATTTATTTTTATATTGAATAAATATAATTATTTGTGTATGCAATATGTTAGCATAAATGATGTTATACCGATAATTGTGTTACTAATTTATTAAAATTAAGTCAAATAAATATTTAATGTATAAAATTACACAAAATCAAACTTTATTTATAGCATTGCATATTGAACCAAAATTATCGTGTATCTCTAAAAAAACAATATTGTAACTTCTTAGTATTTTTAATGTGTTATCACTGCTTTACACTTGCTACTTAATTTAATTTTACAAGTACATGTTTTATTTTGGGTAAATTATTCAGATAATCACTCTATAATTATCGCGTTCTTGTTTTGGCCGCTCTAAATTATTTTTTTTTCAATTTTAGCACTGCAATTAACAACTTTTCCTGTTTTTGTCACTCATTTGTTAAAAACAAACAGAATGTTGACTGTGCCGCCATGTAATGCTAACTATATTGTCACGTAATATCTTTAGTGAAAGCAAATAAGCCATGTCGGGTTTTCTCCATGGACTGTAAACAATGAAGAATATAAGTTCGGTGAGGGAAAGCTCATAGATATGGTTATAAGTATGAGCAATTTCCTTACCAACTTTCTTCGTGGCGGCGTAAAGACTCACCGAATAATCGGTTCTATTACATGCAGAGAATGGGCTTTCGATGTTGAGTCCATAAACAGAGCTCAACGAAGCCTAAATGATCAAATGCTGAGTCTAGTGAAGGAAAGGTTGTAAATATGATTATATGCATAAGCGATTTCCTCACTGACTTTCTTCATGGTGATGTAAAGACTTGCCGGATGGTCGGTTCTGTCATGTTCGGAGAATGGGTTTTCAGTGTTAAGTTTATAAACAGAGCTCAATGAAGCCTAAACGATCGACGGTTGAGTCCATTGAAAGAAAGATCGTAGATATCATTATAAGTACGAGCGATTCCTCACCGGCTTTCTTCTTGGCGGCATAAAGACTCACTTGATGGTCGGTTCTGTCACATTTAGAAAATGGGTTGTCGGTGTTTAGCCCATAAAAGTAGCTCAACGAAGCCCAAATGATCAACGATTGTGGATTCACTGCTTTGGCTACTTCGAGTAAGTTAACAAACCGAATAATGTTCGACATAACGTACAATTGTGGGTTTTGCATAGCGTACTATATAGAGGTGTACATGGGTTGGGCCAGATTCAACAAAAAATTTAGGTCTATTTGTTAGGCTTGGCCCGAAAAATGAGCCTAAAATTTTGCTTAAACCCGATCCGGATAAAAAGTTAAAACTCAAGCCCGACCTAACCCGCTCATATTAATTTTTATATTATTTTTATATAATTTTAAAATATATATAATACATCAAAATACTAAAACATCAAAATAAATATTTCTCAACAAATTAAAAATAATTTTTAAAAATATGTATACTTAAATAACTCTAAGATAGATGCACTTAACAAGCAAATGCCTCTAAAATAATAACAAAGTTAACAATAAAATAAATTTTATACAATATCCAAACAATAACAACATAATAGTAAAATGGTAGCAAAATAAGAAGAAAACAATAAGAAAATAATATTAAAAAATATATTTTTGTTTTCATTTAGTGAATTCAGGCCGGGCTCGGGCAAAAAATACCTTATCAGAGGCCCGACCTGTTTTTTAAACGGGCCTTAATTTTTTCTCCAAGCCTATTTTTTGGGTCTATATTTTTGCTCAAACCCTCCCACATTCAGGGCGGGCCTTCGGGCCGGGCCGGGTGGCCTGACCATGGACAGGTCTAGTACTATACACCAGCCTGTGCCACTAAGTGAAGCATGTGAGCGAGCGACACGATATCGAACAACTTCGTCAACAAAGTGACACGTTTAAATCTCCTTCGACAATGAAAACTTGGCGTTTGCTCAATAGATACGACCTCACTCTTTTCAACAAAGGAACATAATAATCATTAAAATTATCCAATCCCAAAACCTCATTGTCGTGTTTCTTCAAAGCAAGTGAACAGTGAGAATCAATGAACCTAGTGGCACTAGTGGCCAAAACGGAAACCCATGAAGCCTACGTAGAGTAGAAGAGTGACAAACTTGTTTCTCACATGCCGCACCAAAAATATATAGACATGTGGCGGCACAATCAACATTACATGGCAGCACAACCAACATTCCATTTGGTTTTCCATGGAAGAATGATCAAAATAGGAATAATTCTTAACAACAATAGTAAAATTAACATAAAAAAGAAAAAAAGAATGATCATTGCAATAATTTTAGATTGGGTATCTAGATAATTTACCCTTTTATTTTCTATATTTAGTTCTTGTGATTCTACTTCGTGTTACTTATTTGATTAATCTTGTTTATAACTAAATTAAAATAAAGATTGATCCACTCACTAATTTTGACCATTGACTAAAAAGCACGTGCGCGGCTTCTTTTTTAATACAAATATATTTGTAGATGATTTCAGCGACACACGTGTATCATCGTCCCTCCGACAATATATTTATCATTGCAATAAATTAATAACCAATGCCTTACCTCTTTAATTCTTTTTCATTAAATCTTTATAATAATAATAAAATATTTTTTTTCTTTAAAAAAGTTTGAATGGTAAGACACAACATAGCTTGTACTTTCAAACACACACAACACACAAACTATATATATATAGCTGTAACAAAGCTATACCAATGGCTCTACTCAATGGAACTTTTTTTTTTTTTCATTTGAAACTTGGGTTCACATTTAATTCTTTGGGGTTTAACGTTCAACTAGGAACCATTTCACACAATAATGCAAGAGGGGTCCAACATTTAGGATCCTGCCAGAATTGAGCCAAACTTCCATTCCCAATAACTTATGCAAGATTATTCTTTAGAGTTCCCAAATTCTCCATAAAATTAGAAATGTTACTAGGAACTTCATCCACCAATTTGTATTTGGTCCTTAAGATTTTCACCCAGAACGAGTCAACATTAGAAATTATTTTGGATCCCAACTCGAGCAAAAATCTAAAGGTTTTCAACATATTTCCCACAAAACTAATGTTGACTTACAATTCTCATTATCAAAATATTTGCGAATTGAAAATTGAATTTGGATTTAGATGTCAAAATTTGACATATATGATTTTCAAATTCTTTGTTTAGTAATTAATATTATAAATTTTAAGATTTTGAATTAATTAAATTTATTATTTAAAATTTATTATTTTAAATTTGGATTTCATCCTGATTTAAGTTTTAAAACAATTTTTAAAATTAATTATTTACATATAACAATAATATATAAGCGAAAAATACTATTAACAATAATATATATATAAAATAAATCTCAAGCTTAAAAAGATTATTAATTTAATATTTAACTTTAAATCACTAAAATTTTATATATATTGTTTATATACCGTTGCTTAATTTATTAGTCAATCATTGCAATTAAAGTGTTGTGATGCGAGCTGCAGAAAAAAACAAGAAGGAGAAGAACAGAAGAATAGGAGGAGGAAAAATGAGTAGTAGAGAGAGAGAAGAAAAAGGTTGAGAAAATAGTACTGAATTCTTCATAACTAACTCTAGCACACACGCGGGTGCTAAAAAGAAAGAAAACAATGATCATTACAACTGTCATTCTGTTACAAGGCTGAGCATAAAAATGCCCCGTTTCATTAACCAAGCCCTTCACCCCAAAACGCTGCGTATTCATTAAAGTACCCCTCCTCAAAATGTGCCGTTTTGTGTAACATAATTAACTCAACAATTTAAACAGAAATTAACGACTTTTTAACCCCATAATTATATGCTATAACAATACTCCCTCTCTGCAGCAGATCCTTGTCCTCAAGGATCGAAAGCAGGATATTGTTTTTGAAATTCTGTCCTAGCTTCCCAAGTAGAGTTCTTCAGAAAAGTGTCTGCCCATTCCACTAGCACCTTAGTGACAACATGATTCCCTTTTTTGACCATTCATCTGTCAAGGATTCGTGCTGGTTCCTTTAGGATCGAGCAGTCTGTTTCAATAGGTGGCAATGTGGGTGAGTGTATAGTTGAGCCAACATGTTTCTTCAGTTGAGACACGTGGAATATGAGGTGGATTTTTGCTCCTTCAGGTAATTTCAGTCTATAGGCCACCTGACCAATTTTAGCTTCAATAGTATAAGGGCCATAAAACCTGGGGGAAAGCTTCTAATTCTGCATCTTCCTCAGTGAATGTTGTCTGTAAGGATGGAGTTTCAGGTATACTAGGTCCCCAATTGCAAACGACCGATCAGATCTTTTCTTGTCTACTAGCTGCTTCATTCGTTCTTGAGTTTGTTTCAAGTGGAACCTAAGGAGCTTCATTAAAGTTTCCCTACTTTGAAGTGTTCTGTCCACTTCCTGACTATAGAGGGCAATGTAAGGAGTGGTGTTGATGGTTGAATGGTGTGTGGTGTTGTACCACCACTCCGCCAAAGGCAGCCAATGAACCCATTCTGAAGGTTTTTCACCAGTCATAAAATGCAAATAACCTTCAAGATACCTATTGAGAACTTCTGTTTGTCCATTTGTTTGGGGGTGGTAAGCATGGGAGAGGTACAGTCGAGTACCAAGTAGTTTGAAGAGTTCTTGCCAAAATCTGCTAAGGAAGATTTTGTCTCTGTCAGATACGATGAACTCTGGAATTCCATGGAGCTTGTATACTTGATCCAAGTAGAGCTGAGCTACATTTGTAGCAGTGAAAGTGTGTGCCAAGGTGAAAAAATGAGCATGCTTGGTTAATCTATATTACCAAGATGGTGCTTTTATCTTTGGATAAAGGAAGACCTTATATAAAGTCCATACAGACAGCAGCCTATGCTCGATCAGATATTGGCAAAGGTTGCAATAATCGAGGGTATGTAGTATTGTCACTCTTGTATGTCGACAGGTGGTATATTTTTAAACCCACTTTTTGTCATCTTTCGATAACCTTTTCCAGTACTATAGGGTAGCTATGCGACGCCTAGTAGCATGTACTCCTGAGTGGCCACCAATGGCCTCATTGTGGAACAACTAAAAAATTGCCTTCATGAGGTTTGTGTTGTGACTGATCATCACTTTCCCTTTTCTCTTAAGAAACTTGCCATCCAATGAGTACTTGACCAATGGCCTCATTGTGGAACAACTAAAAAATTGCCTTCATGAGGTTTGTGTTGTGACTGATCATCACTTTCCCTTTTCTCTTAAGAAACCTACCATCCAATGAGTACTTGGGATGGGATTGAGAATTTTGTAGTAAGTCCTTGGAAAACTTCTGTAGCTTTACATCGTCCAACGCGGCCTGTAGAATCTTATCCCAGAGCTCAGACCATGTAAGTGACATCTCCCCCAAGCACTGGTGAATTTGACCTTCTAGCATATAAGCCCTTTTGGATAAATCATCAGCCACTATGTTCTGAGTCCCTTTTTGATAAACAATGGAATAGTTATACCTCAACTGTAACACCTCTAACCTGTATCCGTCGCCGAACTAGGGTTATGAGGCATTACCGTACATATCAAAACATTTAATAATCAATTCACAAATATCATCCACACATCATAGCATCATAGTCAAACATCATTTCAAAGTCCCTTTCTCAGGTCATCGAGACCTAAAACATGCTTTAGGAAGGGGTCAAGACTAAACCGAGCACATACAAAATTTCTCAGAAACTTAACTAATTTTAAAGTTATAGAGGTCACACACTCGTGTGATCAGGCCGTGTACCTCATACGGCATTAGACACGCCAGTGTGTTGAAGCTGTGGCTAAACAGGGCATACATACTGACTTGTACCACATGGCCGGAGACATGCCCGTGTACCTTGGCCGTGGTCAAAACTGACTTGGGTTACACGGGTAACCATACGCCCATGTGTCTAGCCTATGTACCCTTCGAAATGGCCACACATGCCCATGTGCCAAGGCTGTGTGGCGCACACGGCCGCTAGACACGCCCGTATGTCTAGGCGGTGCTCGAGACTGACTTTAAATTGTAGGACTACCCTAGGGGATAAACGGCCATGTAACATGACCGTGTGTCGCACACAGCTGAGGCACACGCCCGTGTCTCTGCCCGTGTGGACAAAAATAGGCTATTTGCAAAGCCAATTTGCCACCCTAATCTCAAGCACACAAAGCAACCAAAATAGCATCATTTCAATACACTTATAAGCAGCCAAATTCACCAAAACATACACATATCATGCCATCTAAACACAACCATTTCAACCGCACAACTAACTTACCAAAAAGACCATTTTTGCATCATAGATTATAAACTAAAATCAAACCATGAGTTTAACTATAATCAAGTCATATCTCATAGCATGATATATCCATCTCAAAACATACCACATTAATCCTAGCCTATACATGCGACACTTTGTTATATACATTTTCCAAAGGTACCAAAAATAAAATTTGATAGTGTGGTGATGATCCTTGACGATCCCCGAGCTTCCAGTAGCTTCGATATCTATAAAACAATGCAAACATACACAAAGTAAGCTTTCAAAAGCTTAGTAAGCCATATACAAATAAACTTATCACATATCACATTTATAAACCAATTCATTCATATGAATCATGGCATAACATAATAGCAAGTTCATATTTCTCATTTAGCTCAATTGTTCATAATCACTTACTTATAAATACATCACATTTCTATGTAGCTCACATATCAAAAGATCATATCCATACTCACCTTTCATTGCCAAATTCCATATATAGTTCATACGTACCTGAATCAGATATACATTCACATAGTTATTTATTTCTCGGGATGCCCGTTGAACTGTATAGAATCAAATAGGATACGCAGATAGCTCAGAAAGCTCGTACAATGCCAACGTCCCAGACGTGGTCTTACATGTAATCAAATATTGATGCCATTGTCCCAGACAGGGTCTTACACGAAATCAAATACAATGCCGATGTCCCAGACATGGTCTTACACGTAAATCTCAAATCGATGCTGACGTCCCAGACGTGGTTTTACACAAAATCACATATCAGAATCCTATGTCATGATATATGTATCCTAACTATTCCTATGGTTCGTACGGGACTTTTCGGACGTCGTCACATTATTGAAACTTTCTCGGATTTCTCATATTCAACTCGAATAGCCATTCATCACTATTCATTAACATTTAAGCAGTAATAATTCAATTCAAACACATTTATTTGTATATCGACTTACCTCATACTTATTCAAACGGATGAAATCGGCTAATCAACGACTTTTGACTTTCCCCGATCTAATTCCGTTTTCTTTGGTTCTTGATCTATACAAATTCAAATTTAACTCTTTTATTCAATAAATCATTCAATTCAACCCATATACATATATTTAGGGCATTTTACAAATTAGCCCTCACATTTTCACATTTTAACTCTTTAGTCCCTAATTCATAAAATCATAAAATACACATAATTTCATATTACACATGCTAGGCCGAATTTTCATGTAGTTTATATAAGCCCATATACTTTATTTATTTCACATTTTAGCGCCTCAATTTCTCATTTTCACAAATTAGTCCAAAATATTCAAATTCATCAAAAATTCAAATACAAAACATATTAACCCAACATATATCTTTCATTTTCCATCAACTAACATCATAAAGATTACAATTTCATCAATGGCATAACTCAAATTCATCATCAAGTTCAGAAATTCAAGCATGGGCTAGCTAGTACTCAAAGCAACGATCACAATAACGTAGAAATCATAAAAAACCGAGCTCAATACATACCTTAATTAAAGACAATGAGAGCCGAACCCTAAAAAGCTTCAATAGCTTTCTTTTATTTTGATTTTTGGTGTGAAGAAGATGATAATGGATTAATTTTGGCTTTAGTTTTATTTAATATAACATTAATAATCTATTTACCATATTAACCTTATTTATAACCATTTTAAATCATTCATTTAATGGTCATTTTTCTCAAATTCCACTATCAATAGTCTAATTACAACATAAGAACCTCCCATTTAATAAGCCATAACCTTTTGACACTTTTAACATATAGAATGCAACTTTTGCATTTTCTACGATTTAGTCCTTTTTGCAAAATCGAGCACACAAACGATAAAAATTTCACATGAAATTTTCACATTTAACACATATCATGCTGTAAACACAGAAAATAATATTAAAATAATTTTATGACCTCGAATTTGTGGTTCCGAAACCTCTATTCCGACTAGGGTCTAAACCCGGCTGTTACAACTCTTCCCCCTTAGGGATTTTCGTCCCCGAAAATCTTACCGTTGAACAAATTCAGATATTGCTATCTCATAGCATCTTCAGGCTCTCACGTATCCTCTTTAACACCGTGTCGATGCCACATTACTTTTACTAACATAAATTTTTTTATTTTGCAGTTCTTTAACCTCGCGAGTTAAGATACGGGCCGGTTCTTCTTCATAAGTCATATCAGATTGAATTTCTATTTTGGATGGAGTAATTACATGCGATGGGTCGAATCTGTATCGTTGAAGCATCGGTACATGAAATACATTATGGATATTTTCTAGTTTAGTTGGCAATAGCAATTTATACGCAACTGACTCAACATGCTCTATGATTTCATACGGTCCAATGAACCTCAAACTTAATTTACCTTTTCTATTGAACTAAAGTACTTTTTTCTCGGAGATACTTTTAGAAACACTTTGTCACCGATCCCAAATTGAATATCTTTTCATTTCAAATCTACATATGATTTCTAATGATTGAAAGCTACTTTCAGACTATCTCGGATTATTTTTACTTTCTGTTCAGTCTCTTTTATCAAATCAACCCTGTGAATCTTATTCTCGCTGAGCTCAGTCCAATACAAAGGTGTTCGACATTTTTGGCTATACAATGCTTCGAAAGGTGCCATTTTAATGCTCGATTGAAAACTATTATTATAAGCGAATTCAATCAATGGCAAATACTGTTCCCAGGAACCTTGAAACTCAAGAATAGAACATCTCAACATATCCTCAAGTATCTGAATAATCTGTTGGGATTGACCATCCGTCTGCGAGTGAAAAGAAGTACTGAAATACAACTTCGTACCTAAAGCATCTTGCAGTTTCTTCCAAAAACTCGAAGTGAATCTCGGATCTCTATCTGACACAATAAACAGTGGCACATTGTGCAATCTCACAATTTCGGAAATGTATAACTCAGCTAATTTATCAAGCGAGTAATATGTTTGAACCGGAACGAAATGAGCTGAGTTCGTCAATATATCAACTATAACCAAATTGCATCATTCTTTCTCGGAGATAGGGGTAAACCCGAAACAAAATCTATCGTTATTTTATCCCATTTCCACTCCGAAATTATAATCGATTGTAACAAACCGGATGGCACCTGATGTTCAGTTTTAACTTGCTGATGAATCAAACATTTCAAAACAAAGCCAGAAATATCTCTTTTCATTCCAGGCCACCAATATAGCTGTTTCAAATCATTATACATTTTCATTCTTCCCGGATGAATAAATAAAAGACTGTTGTGAGCTTCGTTCAAAATCATCTGAATCAACTCTGGATTTCTCTAAACACAAATACAATCTCGGAATCTTAGACAATCATCATTATCAATTCAATATTCAGAATTAGAATCTAAATCACACTGAGCTCATTTTGCTATAATCTCATTATCAACCTTCTGAGCTTCACAAATCTGCTGAATAAGTAATGGTCTGACTTTCAATTTGGCTAATATCGAACTATCATCAGACAGAACTAAATGAGTGTTTATCGCACGTAATGCAAACAATGATTTTTGACTCCAAGCATCAATAACAACATTTGCTTTTCCCGGATGATAATCAATAATAAGCTCGTAGTCTTTTAACAGTTCTAGCCATCTTTTCTGTCGCATGTTCAAATCTTTCTGAGTCATAAGATATTTTAGGCTTTTATGATCTGAAAACACGTGACATTTCTCACCAAATAGATAGTGGCGCTAAATCTTAAAAGTGAACACAAACGCAGCTAATTCAAGGTCACGTGTCGGATAATTTTTTTCATGCGACTTCAATTGTCTCGAAACATAGGCTATAACTTTGCCTTCTTGCATTAGAACACAACCTAAATAGTTCATCGAATCATCACTGTAAATGACAAATTCTTTACTCAATTCTGGCTGTACTAACACTGGAGCTTCAGTCAATAAGGCTTGCAACTAATCAAAGCTTTTCTGACACTTTTCAGACCATTCAAATTTCACATCTTTCTAAAGTAATTTCGTCAACGAAGTTGCAATCATAGAAAAGCCTTTTACGAACTGTCGGTAATAACCAGCAAGTCCCAAAAAACTGCAGAGTTCAAAAACATTTCTCGGAGGCTTTCAATCCAAAATAGCTGAAATCTTGCTTGAATCAACTTGAATATCAGATGCTGATACATTATGGCCCAGAAAACCAACTTCGCGTAACCAAAACTCACATTTACTGGATTTCGTGAATAGTTGCTTATCACGTAGAGTCTGTAGCACAACTCTCAAATGCTCGACATGCTTAGATTCATCATGCGAATAAATCAAAATGTCATCAATGAATACAACAACAAATCGATCAAAATACGGTCTGAAAATTCTGTTCATCAAATCCATAAAAACAGCAGGTGCATTCATTAATCCAAAAGGCATAGCTAAAAACTCGTAATGTCCATGCCTTGTTCAGAAAATAGTTTTCGGAATGTTTGAATCTTTTACTCTCAATTGATAATAGCTCGATCTCAGATCGATCTTTGAAAACACGGTAGCTCCTTTCAACTGATCAAACAAATATGTCAATTCTGGGCAGAGGATATTTGTTGTTGATAGTCGCTTTGTTCAACTGAAGATAATCAATGCACATTCTCATCGTGCTGTCTTTCTTTTTCACAAACAGAACAGGAGCACCCCAAGGTGAAAAGCTCGGTCGTGCAAATCCTCTATCAGTCAATTCTTGCAATTGAGATTTCAATTCTTTCAATTCTGTTGGAGCTAGTCTAGACGGAGCTATTAATATCAGAGTAGTTTCTAGAACTAACTCAATACCAAACTCAACTTCTCGTATCGAAGGTAATCCCGGTAATTCTTCAGAAAATACGTCAGGAAACTCACAAACAACAGGCACTGATTCTATTTTCTTTTCTGTCATTTTTGTATCAATCACATAGGCAAAGTACGCTTCACAACCCTTTTTCACATATTTTAGAGCTTTCGTTGTAGATATCACAACTGGTAACCCATTTAAGCCACTAGATTCAATTCGAACTATTTCATCATTCTTGCATCTCAAATCAATAGTTTTCCATTTTTAATTCAAAATAGCATCATGCAAAGTTAGCCAATCCATACCCAGAATTATATCAAATTCATCAAAAGGTAATAACATCAAATTAGCCGGAAAGCAAAAATCTCGAACCATCAATAGATAGTTCTTGCACACTTTATCAACCAGAACACATCTTCCTAAGGGGTTCGTTACTCTAATCACAAATTCAGTAGACTCTACAGGCAAAGTCTTTCTGTATACTAAAGTTTCACATACATAAGAATGAGTTGATCCAGGATCAATCAATGCAACAACACTAGTATCATAGAGAGTGAAAGTACCAGTAATAACATTTGGAGACGAAGCTTCCTCGCGAGCGCAAATAGCATAAGCTTTGGCAGGTGCTCGAACCTCAAATCTAATAGCGGTGTCTTTAGTCATTCTCTGAGTGCCACTCATATTACTTGTGTTTCTGGATGGTCTACCTCGAGCTGTATTGCCACTCGGCTTCGGATTTTGCACAATCTTTTGCTCTACAGGCTCAGGACATTCACGGATAAAATAATCTAAAGATCCAAATTTGAAACAAGCCCGATCGTACAGTCTATAATTACCGGGATGTCTTTTACCATAATGTCTACACTCAGGTCGATTAGATCTGACATTTTCGACACTAGCAATCAAAGTAGGTGGAGTTCTAAAGCTTGAATGTAATCTTGCACAATCTCTACTCGAATGACCCAGTGTAGCCTTTGAACGGCTATAATCATCTCAGAACTTCTTTGATGCGGACTGAAATGACTTATTCGCACCTCTCTAGCTTCTGAATCAGTTTTTCTTTTCTCTTTACTCAATTCTTCAGCTTTATACGCTCGTTCAACAAGCACCACCATCTCTTTTATTTCTAGAATCTCGACTAACAAGCGAATATCTTCATTTAAGCCAACTTCAAACATTTTACACATTATTACTTCGGTCGAGACATATTCTCGTGCATACTGGCTCAATTTTACAAATTCTCACTTGTACTCCGTAACAGAAATACGACCTATTTCAGTTCAAGAAACTCTTTGCTTTTTTGATCTATGAATCTTGCACTGATGTATTTCTTTCGGAATTCAATTTGGTAGAAATCCCAGGTGATTCATTCTCTCGGAACCACTGATATCAAAGATTTCCACCACTGATATGCGATATCCCTCAGAAGTGAAATAACATATTTAACATATTCTTTCGGGTTGCAAGATAATTCATCGAATACCTAAATCGTATTATCGAGCCAGAACTCAGCTCTCTCAACATCATCATCAGTAGAAGCACGAAATTTTTCAACCCCATATTTTCTAATCTTATCAACTGAAGGCTTATTCAGACAAATAAGATCTACCACTTGGGGAGCTACGGGAACTTGCGGGGTAGAGGTTGAGGAGTAACCGGGTTTGTTCTAACATACAGAGTGAACCACTCATTCATCATTTGGAAGAAGGCTTGTTTAGCCTTTCTCTCATGGCTACTAGTAACAAGTTTGGAATCAGACGGTGCTATCCCTTGGGCGGGAGCAGAAGCATTATTTTCAAATTCGTCAGCTACGGCTCGATCGGGATCCATTACTATACGAAAAACACATTTTGTTTGCCAAGATTCATCACACTATCACAGTTCATATATATGGCATGTATAACTAGACTCACATACGCTACGTTAGTCCTAGAATCGACACCCCTAACCTGTATCCGTCGTCGGACTAAGGTTATGAGGCATTACCGAACATATCGGAACATTTTATAATCAATTCACAAATATCATCCACACATCATAGCATCATAGTCAAACATCATTTCAAAGTCCTTTTCTTAGGTCATCGAGACCTAAAACATGATTTAGGAAGGGGTCGGGACTAAACAGAGGTCACACGCCCGTGTGTCCAAGCTGTGGCTAAACGGGGCATACATATTGACTTGTACCACATGGCCGGAGACATGCCCTTGTGCCTTGGCTGTGGTCGAAACTAACTTGGGTCACACGGGTAACCATACGCTCATGTGTCTAGCCTATGTACCCTTCAAAATGGCCACACACCCCCATGTGCCAAGGCTTTGTGCCGCACACAGCCAGCAGACACGCCCGTGTGTCTAGGCCGTGCTCGAGACTAACTTGGCACACAGCCACCAGACACGCCCGTGTGTCTAGGTCGTGCTCAAGACTAACTTTAAATTGTAGGACTACCCCAGGGGATACACAGCTGTGTAACATGACCGTGTGTCACACACGGCTGAGACACACGCTCGTGTCTCTTCCCGTGTAGAAAAAATAGGCTATTTGCAAAGCCAATTTGCCACCCTAATCTCCAGTACACAAAGCAACCAAAATAGCATCATTTCAATACACTTATAAGCAGCCAAATTCACCAAAACATACACATATCATGCCATCTAAACACAACCATTTCAACCGCACAACTAACTTACCAAAAAGACCATTTCTGAATCATAGATTATAAACTAAAATCAAACCATGAGTTCAACCATAATCAAGCCATATCTCATAGCATGATATATCAATCTCAAAACATACCACATTAATCCTAGCCTATACATGCCATACTTTGTTATATACATTTTCAAAAGGTACCAAAAATAAAATTCGATAGTGTGGTGATGATCCTCGACGATCCCTGAGCTTCCAGTAGCTTCGATATCTATAAAACAATGCAAACACATACAAAGTAAGCTTTCAAAAGCTTAGTAAGCCATATACAAATAAACTTATCACATATCACATTTATAAACCAATTCATTCATATGAATCATGGCATAACACAATAGCAAGTTCATATTTCTCATTTAGCTCAATTGTTCATAATCACTTACTTATAAATACATCACATTTCCATGTAGCTCACGTATCAAAAGATTATATTCATGCTCACCTTTCATTGCCAAATTCCATATACAGTTCATACGTACCTGAGTTAGATATACATTCACATAGTTATTCATTTCTCGAGATGCTCGCTGAATCGTATGGAATCAAATAGAATACGCAGATAGCTCAAAAAGCTCGTACAATGCCAACGTCCCAGATGTGGTCTTACATGTAATCAAATATCGATGCCACTGTCCCAGACAGGGTCTTACACGAAATCAAATACAATGCCGATGTTCCAAACATGTCTTACATGTAAATCTCAAATCGATGCTGACGTCCCAAACGTGGTCTTACACAAAATCAAATATCGGAATCCTATGTCATGACATATGTATCCTAACTATTCCTATGGTTCGTACGAGACTTTTCAGACGTCGTCACATTATCGAAACTTTCTCAGATTTCTCCTATTCAACTCAAATAGCCATTCATCACTATTAATTAACATATAAGCAGTAATAATTCACTTCGAACACATTTATTTGTATATCAACTTATATCGTACTTATTCGAACGGATGAAATCGGCTAATCAACGACTTTCGACTTTCCACGATCTAATTTCGTTTTCTTTGGTACTTGATCTATATAAATTCAAATTTAACTCCTTTATTCAACAAATCATTCAATTAAATCCATATAAATATATTTAGGGTATTTTACAAATTATCCCTCACATTTTCACATTTTAACTCTTTAGTCCCTAATTCATAAAATCACAAAATACACATAATTTCATATTAAACATGGCAGGCTGAATTTTCATGTAGTTCATATAACCCCATATATTTCATTTATTTAACATTTTAGCCCTTCAGTTTCTTATTTTCACAAATTAGTCCAAAATACTCAAATTCATCAAAAATTCAAATACAAAACTTATTAACCCAACTTATATCTTTCATTTTCCATCAACTAACATCATAAAGCTTATAATTTCATCAATAGCATAACTTAAATTCATCATCAAATTTAGAAATTCAAGCATTGGCTAACTAGTACTCAAATCAACGATCACAAAAACGTAGAAATCATCAAAAGCCGAGTTCAATACATACTTAATCAAAGACAATGAGAGTCGAACCCTAAAATGCTTCAATAGCTTTATTTTCTTTTGATTTTCAGTGTGAAGAAGATGATAATGGATTAATTTTAGCTTTAGTTTTATTTAATATAACATTAATAATCTATTTAAACCTTATTTATAACCATTTAAAATCATTCATTTAATGGTCATTTTTGTCAAATTCCACTGTCAATGGTCTAATTACAACATAAGGACCTCCCATTTAATAAGCCATAACCATTTGGCACTTTTAACATATAGAATGCAACTTTTGCATTTTTTACGCGTCCTTTTTGTAAAATCAAGCACACAAATGATAAAATTTTCACACGAAATTTCAATTATATCATATATCATGCTGTAAACACCGAAAATAATATTAAAATAATTTTTTTCCTCAAATTTATGGTTTCGAAACCACTGTTTTGACTAGGTTCTAAATCGGGCTGTTACACCAGCATTTTGGATACCCATTTCTGTTGATATGGGGTGATGGCCTGTTGTTCAGATAGGAATTTCAGACTTTGGTGGTCTGTCTTGATAATAAAGAGGCCTTCAACAAGGTATGAATGCCACTTCTTAACAACAAGCAACATAGCCAACATTTCTTTATCATATATGAATAAGGCTTGGTGTTTAACTCCTAAAGTTTTGCTAAAAAATGTCACTAGTTTCCCTTTTTGTTGTAACACAGCTCCAATGCCATTACCACATGCATCTGTGTCCACACAGAAGGGCTCACGAAAATCTGAAAGAGCTAGTACTGGTGCTTGCAAATAGCTTTTTTGAGAGCCAAAAAAGCTGTTTGTAAAAACTCCGTCCAATGCCACTGCTGATCTTTCTTCAATAGTGAAGTGAATGGTTGAGCCATGGCTCTATACCCTCGAATGAACCTTCTGTAGTAGCCAGATAGGCCCAAGAATCCTATAAGTTCTTTAATATTCTTAGCTATAGGCCAAGACAAAATTTTTTCTATCTTTGATGAGTCCATATTGACAGTCCCTGCTATTATAATATGGCCTGGATACTCAACTTGAGTAGTTGTAAAACTACATTTATTTTTCTTAGCATAGAGCTGGTTATCCCTTAGCAGTTGGAAGACTACTTCTAAATGCCTCAGGTGGTCAGTCCAATTCTTTGGATAAACTAGGATGTCATAAAAAAAGACTGGGACAAATTTTCTCAGAACTGACTTAAATACAGTGTTCATCAAAGCCTAAAAACTGGATGGGGCATTTGTTAGGCCAAATGGCATAACTAAGAATTCATAGTGGCTCTCATGAGTTCTGAATGCTATCTTATAAACATCTTTGTCCCACATCCTGATTTGGTGATATCCGGACCTCAAATCCAGTTTAGAAAAGAAAGTAGCTTGGTAAGCTCATCAAACAGTTCCTCAATAATGGGAATAGGAAACTTATCTTTGATGGTCATGTTGTTGAGCTACCTGTAATCCACACACAATCGCCAGCTCCTATATTTCTTCTTTGCCATGACAATAGGTAAAGCAAAAAGACTATTGCTGTCCCTTATAACCCCTTTCTGTAACATTTTCCGTGCTAGTTTTTCAATCTCGTTCTTCTAAATAGTGGGGTACCAGTATGGTCTTATGTTGGCCATTCATGATTCATCCAGTAGGGGAATGTGATGGTCATGAGTTGAGTAGGAGGTGATGGTACTTGGAAAACATCATCAAAAGTAGCTAATAATTTGAGTAACATTTGATGGTCAGGAGACTTTGGCAGAGTGAGTATTGCCTGTTGGATAAAAGATAATAGAATAGGCTGGGGGACCATAGCTGAATACTTTGAAACATTTGGCTGCTTAATTGTCGGACAATAGTTGAAGACTGCCAGTAATAACTCCTTGTAGGATATGGTTTTGCCTCAGTGTTCGAATTGCATAGTGAGGGAGGAAAAATTCCATATGATGGATCCTAGGGATAAAAGCCACTGGATTCCCAACACTAGATCACACCCCTTCAAAGGTAACAAATAAAAATCAGTAGTGAATGTCGATTATTGAGTTTCTCACTGGACATTTTTGCAGACTTCCTGGGTAGACAACTGAACTCCATTACCCACCATGACTCGCAATGCAACAGTTTGCTCAGTAGGTAAGTCCAGACGCTTCACCAACTTAGAATCCATGAAATTATGTGTGCTCCTAGAACCCACAAGAATGATGACGTCTGTTTGCTCGATGTGAGCTAAAAGCCTCATAGTGTTGTGCCCTTGAGAGCCATGCAAGGCATGCTAAGAAATGACAGGCGAAGTGACCTCGGGTTCCTACTCTCCTGGTTCCAATTTCTCTTTGCAATCTTGAAACTCATCGGCTTCAAGGCTCTTTAGCTCAGCCTCACCATCAGAGAAAACTTCAATCACCAATTGATACAGTTTTGGCATTTGTGTCCTAGAGTGTATTTAGAAGCACACAAAAAACAAAGCCCTTTTTGTTTTCTATCATCCATTTCTATTTGAGATAAGGACTTCATAGGGCCTTTAGGACCCCTGTGGTGCTAAAACTGGAAATAGCTTGAATAGGTTTAACATTTGGCAAAAAGGGTCTGATTGGTCCTTCAGCTCCTCTGTTATATATTTGTTTTTTCATAGGTCCCGAGATAATACTTTCCACCCTTCGAGCTAAATGAAATCCATCCACTAGGGTAGAAGGTGGAAACAACGCAAGTATTGCCCTATTTCTGGTTTGAGATTACTAACAAACACACTAATCACATGTTCTTTAGTTAGATCTATTTGGTTGAGCAAACTAACGAATGTATCATGAAATTAAGTAACTGACCCTTATTGTTTCAAGGTAACGAGCTTAGACATAGGGTCTAGAAGAGTGTCTAAACTAAACCGATCCCTCAGTCCACGAGCATAGACCTCACAGGATAGTTGTTGCAACCTACCACGCTTCTGGACAAAAAATTGGTGCCAGTCCAATGCCTTGCCTTTAAGATGGAGCATGACTACCTTTACCTTAGCCTCTTCTCTGACACATTCAGATGAGAAGAATTGTTTAAGCTTCGACCAACATCCACAAAAACCCGTGCCATCAAAACGTGGACACTCTAGCCTATATAGGTTATTGGTGACATCCCTTGAAGACCTTCGTACCAATGATCTAGTTTGCCTTGAATCTCATAAGGATGATAATATCAACTGCTCCTCCTTTGAAGATTCTAGAGGAACACTCACTAGTATCCTTTTCCTTTGTCCAAGCTCACTTCCACTGGAATTGCCTTACTAGTACTAACAACACTGATTTGTGTCGGTTGCCCCATGTATTGCTCAAATAAAGCTTGAAGACCTGTGCGAATCTCAGTTCGAATCTTCCCTTTGATCATATCATGGAAGGATTGAAACTTGGTATCAATCTTGGTATCCAAATCTGATTTCAACTGAGTGAACTCCTGTTGCAGTTGACTTATTTCTTTTTGAAGCCTGGTGGTTACTCCATCATTGGCCATGAGGAAAGGGAGGCTCTGATATCTTGATGCGAGCTATAAAAAATGAGAAGAAGAAGAACAGAAGAATAGTAGGAGGAAAAGGATGTAACAGAGAGAGAGAAGAAAATGGTTGAGAAAATAGTACTGTATTCTTCATAACCAACTCCAGCACACACGAGGGTGCAAAAAAAGAAAGAAAACAATAATCATTATAGCTGTCATTCTGTTACAAGGCTGAGCATGAAAATGCCCCGTTTCATTACCTAAGCCATTCGTCGCAAACGCAGTGTATTCATTAAAGTACCCCTCCCCAAAACGTGCTATTTTGTGTAACATAATTAAATCAACAATTTAAATAGAAATAAACAAAAATTAACGACTTTTTAACCCCATAATTATATGCCATAACATGTTGTTAGAGAAGAACTATTGCAGTTAAGGCGATAATAATCTTAAGAATGGAAAATTTTTTCTATGTGTTTTCAATTAATATTAGATTTTAAAATGTGGATTTTAAAATCCAAAATTTAATTCTTATGAAATTGAATTTAAATTTCATCAATTCTAAATTAATTTTCTATTAATTATTCAAATAAAAAAATTAAACTTCCAAATTCAAATCTAAATCTTTTGGTCCAAATATTGGTTCCCAAACGTACCACAAATGAGTTCCTTACAAATTTCTCAATTTGCATGAAGAAGTAAGGTATTGCCATAAGGATAAATTTCGCCAAAAAGTTACCTTTTTAGTCATGGGCAATAATAATTTAGCATCCCAACTGTTTTGTCTAGCTCTAAAATTTTCTAATAACAAATTGAAAAGTTTCATTCGTAACCCTTTTATGAAAACATGGTACTCTAACCTATTTACCTAAAATCCTCAACCCTTTGAAAGCCTAAACTGGAATTGGTAGAATCCATTTCTCTTCATTCACTTTATGAGAGAAGAAAATCTACGTTGATAACATTAACTTGTGCCATATTCGCCTTGCAAAACAACTCAAGATCATTGTAAGAATAAATTATTTATATGCGCATTTATTGTAACGACCCGTATTTCAATGGCACCGAAAACAATAATTTTGAAACTTATTTTTTGACGATAGAGTTAGTAAATATTATTTATTAATATTTACGAGTTTAGTATAGTGTTATATTGATTTTTGGTCCGATAATTATATTGATCGGTTAGTAATTAAGGTATAAGGACTAAATCGTAAAAATTATAAAAATTAATCGCTATAGAATTTTATTAAGTACAAATCTCATTTGGTTATTTCTCAAGGATCTAAAAGGAAAATAGACCCTTTTCATTATGTATGGATGATTAATGCATGTGTTTTAATTAGGAAAATATATTAATTTTTTATTTAAATTAATGAAATAATAAGTTTAATTAAAAGAAAACTAAAGTGGAAGGAAAGAGAATGTCTTCATTCTCTTCTTCCCACAATTCAAACACCATTGAAGAGGAAATTAGAAGCTTCAAACTCTCCCAAATAATTGACCATTGCATGTAAGCTAATTCGAGCTCTTTTTTCATGAATTTTATGTTTTTAAGATCATTGTAGCTGGATTTAGCTAACCCGTGTGTTGATTTTTAAAATTTTTAAAGATTTGAAATATCGCCATTGTTGAATATTAAAGCTTTTAGTGTTAAATTAATAAATTTGGTGCTTAGATATGAATACAGACTAATTTGAAAGAGAAATTTGTTAGTTTGGAGTACAAAGACTGAAGTGTAATTATTTCAAAAATAGCATAAAATTTATGTAAATATAGGTGGTTTAGAGCTTTATAGGGATGGAATTTAAATCAAATTGAAAATCGGGGCTTAAATGTGAAAGATGTGCTTGTTTCAATTTTAGAGACTAAATTGAATAAATTACAAAATTTTAAGAAAATTGTGAAATGTGATAATAGGATATCATATGCATTAAGTAAACTATTATAAGGTAATTAACATTGATATTTTGAAATGAATTACTGCATAGATCAAGAATCGAATCAACAAGAACTTAATCGAGGAAAAGGGAAAATTATAGACTAGTCCCTAACACCTCGTTTAATATCGTTTTTCTAGGTAAGTTCATATGATGTAGTATATATATAATTGGGATGTTTGTGATTGAATTGTATATTTGTGATAAGTGAATATATTTTGAATTAGTATACAAATTGGTACAAAACGGTGAAGAATGGACTGAATTGCAATAAATAATACTTTTGTGTAAGTTGTGCCCAGATGAATGATATGATAGGATACAATTGGCATGCCAATAGGGTTATTCGTGCGTTGTACGGGTTATGTGAAAGAAATGATACTGAATGTACTGATGTACAATGAAAGTTACTATTACTGAAATCCAAGTGTGTTTTGGAGGGATGTGCAGCCTACGGGCTTAGAACTTCGGTGCTGTAACACCCCAAAATAAGGCCTAGGAGTTTTAGGGATATTTTAGGAATTTTGGCCTATATGACCTCGAAATTTGTAAGGTTGGTACTTGATAGTGTTTTCGATTATGGCATCTTAACTGTTAAATCAATTTTTGAAAAAGTGTTTTAGAAACCCTTCATTTTGAAAAAGGACTAATTTGTAACATAGTCAAAACAGTGAGTATTTATGTGGAAATTAAACCAATTTTTAAAGTAGAACCTAAAACCCGTAATTTTAACCTAAACTCACGATAGTTGTTCTTCAAACTTGTAGTTGCCGCCCCTTGTTATTCTCCTTGCCTTCTAAACTAATTTTTGGTCCCAAATCACAATACATTAATTTCATATCATTCCTAAGTCATTTATTACCATAAATCTTCAAGAAAAGCACCCAAAACTCTATAGATTTCATCATCTTCTTCAAATGTGGGTTTTCCAGATTTTCGTCAAAACTCATTCGTTCTTCTGCCAAAGGTAATCATTCGTGAATCCATAAGTTTCTAGTGTTATTTAGACTCTAAACCTGAATTATTAGCCCTAAAATTATATGTTTTAAATAAAAGCCGAAAATTGAGCCATTAATAATGGATTTCGAGATTTTGCATAAAAATTTGGTTTCAAAGTGTTTTTCAACTCATTTTAGCATGATTAGAAGGTTTTTAAACTTATCTAGAAGTTTCGTTAATGATTTCTCATGTTTTAATGAATTTTGTGAAAATTGCTTAAAAGATGTAAGAACATGTTGACACCATGAATTGAATAGATTTGTCTAGTTTGAAGGTTGCGAATTAGGTATGACTGATTAAGTAGATGAATGGAACTAATTTTATGCAAAAAGGTTGAGTATAGATTGAGATATTAGTATATAAGGTTTTCTATGTTAATAGTTTAAATCACCTGAGGACTTAGCTCAAGGCTTGTGTTTTAGTTGGTTTGAGTGAATATTTGGTTGATATTTGACTATGGTTATTGTATGATTTACTTGTGTAAAGCTTCGAATTCACTAGAACTTGTTACGAGCTAGAGAAATGTTAGTTGAGCTATTGATTTTTGTCAAAAGTATAAAGTGGTGAGCGTATGGAATTGCTACTCGTAAACACGAGTTTTGTGTTGTTGGGAATTTAGATGTAGCCTAAACCCCTAATCTAAATTTCGAGTGTTAGTTTTCTTGAACTAGTCTTGTGGTTATGTAGTTATATAATATGAATGATATAAGATATGTGGATATGGTGCTTATTGTGTTAAGTGCAATTATATATATAATGTAACAAATGTGCAATATATATGCTAGATGACTATGCTAGTGTTTTGCAAAAGATGCTAATATGCAGTGTTAATGCATGGTTAATCGGTAAGTAATATGTGATATTTTTCGGATATTTTGGCCTTATGATCTTTGAACCATTGGATATAGTTGGCATGCAATAGGATTGTGAGTACTCACTGTATGTATAGAGGTTTTGAATATTGAGGCTCTGGGACATGTTGGAGGGATAAGGGAATGTGAGCTAAGCTCCATTCAGCGGGACATGTGAGGGGAAATAATGAGAGTGTTAGCTATACGTTTCACTTTTGGGACATGTTTGACTCTACGAGTCTATGTGGTGTAAAGAGATTCGTGTATCCTATGTTTGATGATAGAGTTCACAACATGTTTCATAATTCAAGTGCCATATTATCTTATGTTATATAATTGTGTGGAATATGTTCTATGCTTGAATGATTTTGTATACATGCTATGAGAATGACCTTTAGAATATGTATGATTTAGTACTATATCATGCTAGACTTAAGAATGTACTACTTGTGAATAAATTTCAGGTTCTGTTGCATGATGATGTGTTTATGTTGTGGACATTCTTGCATTCATTGAGCTTGCAAAAGCTCATCCCCTCATTTAAACATTTGTATATTAGCGTTGTCACAGTGTGGGCGGTGTGGTTTCCATAAGAGTGATCCAAGGAAGTCTAGTTATTCTTCGTAGGTGCTTTATTATTATTTGTTTTGGGGAAACATACAATGTGGTAGACTTATTATAGTTACGTTGAATTTCTAAACTTTTGACTTGGTTTCTAAGAATATCATGTTATTACTATTGCTTAGGATCGTTGACATTAAGGTTGGCATGATGATATTTGTTTGGACTCATTTTTGGTATTTTGTTCTATTGATTAAGTAGTATGATTGGTTATTTAACTTGGTACTTGATGCATGTTGTTTAAGAACTGTTTAAGATGAATTATTTACTTTTCTATGCTGCACTTTTAGCTCCAGTAGTGGAGGTATCGATATTAGGCTTTAAAAATCGATACCTCTATGAATTAAGACGTACAGGGAACAAAATAGAGATTTGGTATCGATACCATTGCTTGAGTATCGATAATCGGGGAATAAATATCAATACTTCATCCTGTGGTACTGATATTTTTCGATAGATAAGTTTTTACTTGAGAAACAAAATTCTCATTTTGGTATTATCTTTCCAAGTGGTATCGATACCACTAAAGGGAAATATCGATACCTGGATATCAGTATCAACACCTACGGACATTTTTATGGAATTTTGCCAATTAGCCCCTAAGCATAATTCTAATTGAATATATGATTGTTTAACAAATGATTTGCATGTAATAATGATAATTAACCATTTGGACAACTTAAAAACTTACTCAGTTAATAAAAGACGATCAATTTACTTGAATCTAGGTTCCTATTTAATGTAAATGAGACGAGATGGTGGTGTGGCATCCCGTATTCGAGCCTGGTGACCAGGTCGAGTATAGGGCCCGAGACAGTTTTGGAGAGATAAAGAAATGTAAGCTAAGTTCCATTCACTGGGATATGTTTGGTGTGTTGGAGAGTGCAAGCTATATGCTACACTTTTTAGGATATGTTCGACTTTATGAGTCATTTGGTGTGTTGGAGATCAGTGTATCCGATGTGCGGTGGTGAGCCCACTTTTATGTTTCATAGCTTAAGTGCCAAATTATCATAAAATATGAATATGTGTAATATGTTATATGCCTAAATGAGTACGTGATTACTATGTAAATGAATCAATGGCTAAACCTTGAATAAGTAATGTGGCATTAAAATTTGAAAGGTTGTAATTTTGCTATGTGGTGGTTTCATTAATGCATTAGGACATGTTTGCATGCTAGTTATTCTGATCATTCATTAAGCTTGTAAAGCTATCCGACTCCTTTTTAAACCATTGCAGATTAGTTGTGTTATGGTGTGAGCGGTGTGGTTCTAAGGGAGTGATCCAAGTAGAACTTAGCATTATTTCGTAGGTGTTATTTATTCATTTATGTTTTGGGAAAATAAAGGCAATGTGGTAAACTTTTTGCTAGTTTTTGGCATGATATTTAGGATGTTTTCATGACTTTATTACTTTAGAGTTTATGAATATTTGTTAGCTCGAAAGGTTCAACTCGAAATCTTCGATAGGGAGGTTGAATTGGCATTTTAGAAATTATGGTGGAAATAATGAAAAATATTAAACAAAGAACACAAGGATTTGTAGTGGTTCATCTTGTGTAACTCAGTGGACTGTATTTGATATTTGTGGGAGTTCGGAGATCCATTTATCCGATGTATGATCACCCAATTAAGCCATGAGAAGTGTATGCCAATATATTTATGTGTGATTATTGTTATATCATTCGATGTTTGTAAGCCATGAATAATTGATTCTTGATATTGATAAAACATATGAAAATTAAATTGACATATTTCATTATTATGGCTGATAATTGGTGATAGATTGGATGCAATTTAAGCATGATTTGGTTGTTGATTTACTAGTCAGTTTTATTAACATTTAATGAGCTTTTTAAAGCTCACACCTTCACAATTTGTACAGATAATCGTTGGGCTTAAGGAGCTTAGGAGCCGAGCAAAAGAGTTCCAAGAGATTTAGGCTTGGTAGAGACTTTATTACAAGTTTAGAAATTGTAATCGGGCATTTTTGAACTCTTGGGAATTAGTTTAATTTTGGTTGTAATTGGACTTTGGGCATTGGTCATTTTATTTTAGATGGTTTTATAATAATTTTGAGGCCTGTTTGAGTTTAATTATTGAATGATTTACGGTGTATTTTTGATTGATAACACTGTGGTTGATAACGTGGTGTGTGAGGCACGAAATTTATAGTAATGATTGTTTAAATGAAGCTTCCATTGAGTGATTTACTAGCGACTAAGGTACGCCACTTGTTAGATTTATTCCGTGTTTGTTATGCATGAAATTGATTGTGTAATTCTATATAGTTGAGGCTTAATTGATGTCAATAAATTCAATTGAAGGTGTATGTATATGTATGTTAATTAATCGTAGTTAAATCAGGTTTAATTTACCATTAAAATATGCAAAATCGGGTTTTATAACGAGTTTTTCGCCTGAATAGGTGTAGTGGTTTTCACATAGGCATATGCCCATCCACATGGGCATGTGGGTAAGTGACACAACCATGTGGTTTTTGGAGGGGGTTTGAATTTTTTCTTTTTAAATAGGTATTCTAATTTGTTTAAGTTACAATTTAGTCTTGAAATCTAATTAGCCTAATTAGAGCCTTAGATGATAAGGAAACATGGTAAAATTTTAGGATATGTCTCGTAATGGGTAAATTTGATAGGAACACACTTAATTTATAATTCAGAATAGGTCCTGATAGTTTGTATTTGTTACAACTTAGTCCCTAATAATAAAACTTGAATTAGACATAGTAAACGATCTCAAGTTAAGCTAAAATTTTTAGGCTTGCATAATTTGACTAAAATAAGGTTAGTAAACACTTAGATCTAAAATTGGGTTAGTTTTACCATAGGTGGTAAAATGACCAAAATGCCCTTAGGTTAAATTACCTAGGAAAAGTTTTAAATTGGCTCATAATTTGCTTCTGCATTAATAAATAACTAGTAATTATATAACATTGAGGTTTTTTAAGGTCAGGGTGTGTCTTTCGTGATCATTAGTTGGAGAGTCACTTAGGTGGCTAATGTAATGCTTCGAATTCGGGTTGATCCGTCCTGATCGGGTTTGGGGTGTCAGATTTGGTGGTATCAAAGACAGGTTTAAAACCTTAGGTTAGTCTAGGTTTCTTGATTAATGATATTGGATTATGATGTCTTCTTGCTTGTGTTGATTAAAAACTTTGTATTTTTTCCTATGCATGATCTTTGTGATATAAATTGTTCTTGAGGTAGGATTGGAAACACAATGCCCTATAGGAACTGTACTTAGTGAAATCTTGGATCTCTTGCTGCTACTCACTCTTGGTATGTTTTCTTCACTCTTTCTCTTTAGTATACGGGAGTTGTTATGCCTCCGCGTCGTGATCGGGGTAATATGATGACAATGCGCCATTGCAAAATGATGCTCAGACGGGCCACGTCGAGGACTTCATGTCTGAGATGGTAGGAGCACTACAGCGTATCGCAGGTGCCAACACTGTTCTAGCTCGTCAGGGTTTGCCACTGGAGCATTTACAAGCTCTTGGTGGTAAGGAGTTCCATGGTGTTAGGGCCGGTGATCCAACACGTGCAGAGTATTGGTTGGAGGGTGTCATTCGTATTCTTATTCATATGAGTTGTTTTGACGAGTATAAGTTGGGTTGTGCCATGTCGCTACTAATGGATAAGGCTCATAGATGGTGGATAACTATTGAAAGGGGCCTGTGCCAGATCGTCTAACTTGATACTTCTTCTTAGCATTGTTTCGGAGGAAGTTTATAGGTGAGCAATATCTCGAGGCTAGGAGATAGGAGTTTATGTATCTTGTTCAGGGTACTTTGTCGGTGGACGAGTACGAGGCTGAGTTTATTCAGTTGAGCCAATATACTCCTGAGTTAGTGTCTTTTGAGGCAAACCATTGTAAGTAGTTTTAGGTTTGCACTGAATTGTGAGATTAAGATATATTCGGTTGGTTAGAATACTGAGGTATTCGACAAGTTAGTTGAGAAAGCTCGTGCGTTAGAGGAGACTTTAGGGGAGGAGGCCAAAGTTGCTTTATCTGTAGTTGTTAAGAGGTCGATTGAGAGTGCTAGTGGTTTTGGTCATAAGGGTAAGAGAGGTCATTTCGGTAGATCTAGATGACGTATTGCTGGTGGCCGTAGTAACAGCCTTAACTCGTATCCATCACGGAAACAAGGTTATGGAGCATTATCGGAGTTTACAAATCAAACGAACTGAAATTTCAAACATTTCATATCATAGAAATAAACATATTAAAACAGAGTCAAAACATACATATATTCCCTTATATGAGCCATCGAGGCCTTAAATATGTGTTAGAAACAAGTTGGGACTAAATCAGGAACTCAGAGAATTTTTCAGAAAGTAGTAAAAATTGCAACATTGCAGGGGACACATGGTCGTATGACTCACACGGTCAAGAGACACGCTCGTGTCTTAGGTCGTGTGGGTATTCAAAATAGGGACACGCTCGTGTCCCAGCCCATGTTCGTGCCCGTGTAACTCTCTAACTTGGTCACATGGCCAAGCCACATACTTGTGTGCCAAGTCGTGTACCTTTCGAAATAACCTCACACGCCCGTTTTCCAGGCCGTGTGCTAGGCCTTGTAATAGCCTGACTCATAACCCTTTGAAAACTACAGGGGACATACAGCCGTGTCACCTGACCCTGTGTCACACACGGTTGAGACACATGCCCGTGTGGACGAAAATAGGCCATTTTACAAGCTATTTTTCTCACCCAATTTGGCATGTACCTACACTCAACATTGCACATAATTACAAGCCATATTGTAACAACATGTTTTTAGTCAGATCGAAATTGTGGTTTTGGGACCACAAATTCGATGTAAAAATAATTATTTTATTATTTTTTAATGTGTACAGCATGATAGTATGATTGTGTAAAAATTTCGTTAAGAAATTTTATCGCTTGAATGTTTAATTTGATAAAAGGACTAAATCGCATAAAGTGTAAAACTTGTGTTCTATTAGTTAAAGGTGTCTAATAGCTATGGAATATTAAAGTGAAGGTCCTTATGTGGTAATTAGCCTATTTATAAAATTAGCGGACATTCTTAGACATCATTTAAGTGAATTTTAATGTTTTAACTTAAGGTTAAATAGGTAATTTGGTTATTAAAGGTAAATTAAATAAAACAAATGAAAAATTTTATTCATTCATCTTCTTCCTATCCAAAAATTAGGGTTAAAAAAGCCATTGAAATAGCTTGAAGCATTCGGTACCTTCCCTAGCTTGCATGTAAGTGATTTTGACTCAGTTTTTAATGATTTCTATGTTTTCGGAGTCGTTGTAGCTTAATCTAGCTAGACCAGGGACTAATTTGCAAAATTGTTAATGGTTTAGGATTTGTCCATTGATGAATACATGTGTCTTTTGATGTTTGATGATAGAAAATGTATGCTTGTTGTTAGATAAAAAACATTTGTAAAGTGATTTTTGATAAAATTGCTAATTAGGGATTAAATTGTGAAATGTGTAAATTTTGTGGTTAAATTGTGAAATAAATGAGAAATATGGACTACTTTGGGGTTATATGAAATTCAGCTAGCATAGATAGGGGCCTAATTGCATGAATTTGTGTTTTTATGAGATAATGACTAAATTGTAAAAATGTTGAAATGTTAGGGGGAAAATCATAAAGTTGCCATAATATGCATTTTGGGCTAAATTAAATGGAATGATAATTAAATAAGTTAATTTTGATTACATATAGATCAAGAAAAGTAAAATTTGGATTTAAATCGGGGGAAAAACAAAGTGTTGGACTAATCGACTCATTTTATCGTTTTTGCATTCGAGGTAAGTTCGTATGTTAATAAGCATTAATATAATTGTGTTTTAAATGCTTTATTACTGAATTATTTGTGAATACGACCTTGCGGATATGTTCAACGACGATTCGATTATGAGAAATCCCAGTTGAACCTTAAGAATATATTAGGATACGAATGACATGTCATTAGGGGTTTTGTGATTTGGGTGCTGGTCTGTACGTCCTACTGGTGGCTGAGTTATCCGGCATGTGTTGTGGATTCTCATCAGCTTGTGTGAGCAGCACCGTGTAGCTACGTCATGACCGTCAGCTTTTGTGAGCAGACTCGTTGATAGCTCAAGAGTGAGCATTATATGTGATATGAGATTGAGATACCTTCGACTATGTATTGGCACTTAGGGTACGAGATTCCTATGTATTCGATAGTATTCCAAATGGTTCAACGGGTATATCAAAGATATGAAATGGTGGGAAATAGATACGTATCAATACAGGTATGTATGGAAACTATACGAGCACTGAAACTATGAAAGTTATGAGATCTTGATTAATTAGGTGATTGAATAAATGTTAGCCTTATAATTACATGACTTTGAAGTTTACTATGTTATATTACTTGAATGGTGATTAAATGAGGAGTTTTACTTATTAACTATTTGAGCTTACTAAGCTTTATAGCTTTCTTTGTTTACGTTTCCATGTTTTATAGTGAATTTTGAAGCTAGCTCGGATTGAGAGTTGTCAGAGATTCATTGTAACACCCCAAACCCGGCCCAGACGTTACGGCCGAATTTAGTATGTCACATGGAGATGTTGAAAAAAAAACATGTTTTTATCTAAATTCTTTGTTTAGAGTTTAGCAAAAATCAGTTCTTGTTTTAAGTTAAAGTGAATGGAAGCTGTGCACCAGGTAGGAAGCCAGAAAAGAGGAGGTGAGTCTTATTGGACTGCGTAAGTACCAAGCTCTTCCTGGATCCAATCCTAGACATGCACCCATCCATTACCACACTTTAAGCGGGTTACGAGTTTACGAATATTAAATCAAGTTTAAGTCTGCTTAAAAGATTTATTTTCTTGGAAAAAAAAACATTTACTTTGCGGAAACTTTGTGCGTCATCGTGATCTTTTAAAAACAAGTAGTTTTTATAAAAAGAACCCTAGTGCTAATCAGTTTAATAATCCTCAAAGTAAATTTAATTAAAAAGAGCGGCCTTATTACAACTTTAAGCATAATAAAAATAATCTAAAATAACTGCTAAACTTATTTAAAACCGGCAATCAATCTTCATGGCCACTCTGAATCCCGACTCCAAGTCCACCAACTAGGGTTCACTGCAAGGATGGAAGAGGAAGGGTGAGTTTGGGAAACTCGGTGTATCAGAAACCCATCCAAAGCCCAAATCATTTGGAGCCCATTGGGCCTAAGCCTATTCAGATAACGATACAGATGGACCAAAGCCCTTTTCGAATCTGATGCAAGGCCTTAGCCCTTTTTATACATAACAGTGTGGCCCTTAGGCCCAGTACAGTAACATAAGTAACAATAGTATTAATGCATGCAAACCCATCTGGGGAGACTACTCAACCCACCAGCCGCTACACTGCCCCGTACCAGCCCTACACTCCATGTGGGGAATATCTCAACCCACCCAACCCTACACTCCACAGTGGCAGCAACGCTGCTCAAATATCAGTAAGTTGAGGCAAAGCCTCCAGTACGTGGATGAACCACTTTCAATACTTCCTCCATCAATACCCCAATCCCATGCAATAGATATCGATAAAAGCATATCATGTACAATACAGTATCAATCAATCATGCAGTTTAGCCAATTTAAAAACCTAGAGGTATATCGGTAATTTACTCTTTAGGGGTAATTTCGTAACTTACGCAACCACACAAGCTACTTCAGTAATGTTTAGCAGTTTTATGCAATTTGGTTCCACCATCTAACTAACCGGCTAATTTGCCCATCTCTTACCCATATTGGTCCGTAAGCCCATTGGGCCCAATTTTGGCCCATCTGGCCCCTTTTTCTGAAGTATGCTAAAATGTCACATGAACTTACTAAAATGTCACATGAACTTACTTACCACTTTGCGGTGCTAGATCTAACAATTACTCTATGTCTTGAGAGCATTCGCATACTCATAAGCCTATGAAATGCCAGAATTTCGGCATTTCGGCTTTTACCGAATTGAACTAAGGAAGTGTGTTCGGTACACACCTGATTCGCGACGACTGCTACCAAGATCCCTTTGGATGTCCTACAATTGATTAGCACAGTTCTTATTTACAAACCGTAATCACTAAACCCAAAACTTGCTCAACCAAAGTCGAACCATGTTCCTAAAAAGCCTTTGAACCCTTACCTTTTTGCCAAAATCGATAGCTAGTTCCGAATCCGATTGCTCCAATGATTCATGCTTTTGATCCAACGCTTAAGAAGACTCTAATCACCGAAAGAAAACATCAGTTACAAACCCTTAAAGCCTTATGCTCAAATCGGCAGCCTCCCTAATTTTTAGGGACTTTGGCTTTTCCTAACTTCGTAAAATAAGAACAGATCTGAGATGATAAGTACTTACCCCTTATTCCTACTTGATTTCCATGCAATCTGGTGAAAATTTATCCGTAGAACAATGGTAAAACCCGAATCCAGGGGTTGAAGAAGTTTCGGCTATAAGCCCCTAAACCAATGGTACTTTCGGCTTTTGGGTGGTGAAGGAGATGACGATATGAGGCTATGACCTTGAAGTAAAATTGCCGTCAGGTATCTAGGATTAAGAAAAGATAATCATAGATTAATAAAAACAAAAGAACATAGAAGGACCTGGCTTTGAAGAAATCGGCACAAGCAGTGATCACAGGATTTCGGCTTTTGCGACTTCGGCAAATGTGCTGATGAATTGCAGGTTTGATGGACAGCTTTGGAGAAGAAAGTAGAGAAAGAAGAACAGGATAGGTGAAAGTTTCGGCTAGGGAGGAAAAGAGAGAAAAAGAAAAACCCTTGTGGTGCTTGAGCAGAAGAAAACGGCACCTCACAAAGCCCTAGGTGCCGAAATATTAACCTAAACCCTCTGCCGAATTTTCCCACTTCAATTCCCTAAATTCGGCCAACTCTCAGTCTCTCACCCAATCCCTTAAATCTCTCCCATTATCACTCCTTAATTCAAGTATTTAGACTGATTCAAACTTTCCTTTAGCAGAATCCACTTGGACTCCAACACTTACCCCTCTTGCACTTAAAAATAAATGCATCTATTTGCCAACACAGGGACTCGATCCCATGCCTTCCCCAATGCTCCACACGCCACTTTTCTAGGAGCCTAGTGGCGTCACCCTTGCCACTTTACCAGAGGCTTATTTGTGATGCAATTTACCCATCACTCGACTTAAGGGCCACTTAGCCAGAACCCCTAACCTTTTAAGTCCAAAATTCAAAAATCCAACCGGGTTTTGGCCAACACATGGGCCTTCTATAAGCCCATTTGCCTACTCAAAATATTAATTTCACATCCAAATATGAAATTTTAAAAACTTTACAAAATATTGAAAACCGCGAATAAATCCGAAAATCAGGATGTTACATTTATCACACTATCGAGCTTCTATTTTGGTGCTTTTGAGCTTATGTTATGGTTATATGGCATGTATAGGAATTATGGTCATTTTGGTTTATGGTTTGGTAAAGAATTTAGCCATTTGAGTTGGCTTGTAAATGTTAAGTGTTTGGTTTTGTGTATAGCCATGAGAGTTGGCTTATTTTGGTATATTTGGTGATGTATATATATGAGCAAATGGCCTTAGTTATGCATTTGGTAATTGATATATAATTGCTTGTGGTGAATGGTTGTTTGTGAATTGGTATGCTTGTGATTTAGGTAAAGTGATGTATAAATGAAAGTGCATATATGAAGTTAACTAGTGAAGTGAATTGAGAATGTGAATTTGGTATAGAATTGAATAGCCTAATGTAGTACTTGTGTGCTTTGTTGTCTTTGGTAATGAAATGGTATGAATTATGCTTGGTTGTGATTGGTTGAATGCCTATTTATGCCATGTTTTATGCCATTTGGTTTGGTATATGTAAATGAAGTTTGGGTGAAAAAGATGGCTTGGTAAATAGCTTATTTTTGTCCAAACGGGCGGAGACACGGACGTGTGTCTCAGCCATGTGTGCACATGGGCATGTGACTTGGCCGTGTGGCATAAGTCAGTATACCTTACAAGTTTGGCATGGCCTAGCACACGGCCTGACACACGGGCGTGTGAGGCCATTTCGAAAGGCATACGGGGCTGGTCACACGGGCATGTGGTTGGTTGTGTGACCCAAGTCAGAGAGTTACACGGGGTTGGACACGGGCTGGGACACGACCATGTGATCCCATTTTAAATGTCCACACGGCCTGTAACACGGGCGTGTCTGTGGCCATGCGAGACACACGGTCGGGCCACACGAGTGTGTGTCTTCTGTATTTTGAAAAATTTTGTAAGTTTTCTGAAAATTTTTTGAGTTATCGGTTTAGTGTCGAATCACTTCTAAAACATGTTTTTGGCGTCGTAGGCTCATATTAGGGACTTGATTAATGATTATGAATGACTTGTATTTGAATTTGATAGTTGTATAAGAAATGTATGTTCAATTGTATAATAAGTCCGGTAATGCTATGTAACCCTATTTCGGTGACGGATATGGGTGAGGGGTGTTACATTTATTGTTATCAGAGCTATGGCTTAGTCGATTCTTGGATTAACATAGCGTGTGTGAGAGTCTAGCTATTCATGCCATATATAACCTATGATAGTGTGATATCTCCTGACAGTTTAAAATGTATTTTCTTATAGTGAATGGATCCTAATCGAGCTGTGACTGATGATGTTGAGAGTAATGCGCCAGCCTCCATTCACGAAGTAGCGCAATCTGAGTCAAGACCCGTATCGAGTAGTCAAAAAGGAGAGGCCAATGAAGCTTTCTTCCAAATGATGAACGAGAGGTTCACTGAGTTTGTTCAAACTAACTCGGTTGCTCGGCAACCTCCACCCCCACCTATTCCCCAACCTGTTCTCGTAGCTCTTAAAGGTGTGGAACATTTACGATTGAGTAAGCCTTCAGTTGATCAAATCTGAAAGTATGGGGCTGAAGAGTTTAGAGCTACTGTTGATGACGATCCTGAGAGAGCTGAGTTTTGGCTTGAGAATACAATTAGAGTATTTGAAGAATTATCTTGCACACTAGCTGAATGTATAAAATGTGTCGTATCACTTTTGAAAGACACTGCATATCAGTGGTGGAATCCTTTGATATTGGTGGTGCTGAGAGAAAGAGTCACGTGAGAATTCTTTCAAGCCGAGTTCAGAAGGAAATACATCAACCAGCGCTTGTGAACAAAATCACAAAAAAACATATAGGCCAACATTAACCAAACTACCTATACATACTGTTACAACCAAAATTAAACATTCGAATGGACCAAAAGAGCTGATGGATAGAGTGATATAGCTCTGACAAGCTTCCAACCTGAACGAGGTTTAGATTCACTATAAAACACAGAAAATAACACAGAATAATCATTTAAGCTTAGTAAATTCATATAACTCATATAAAAGGTAAGTAAACCACAACATATCCTAACAAAATTTGGCCAAATGCCTAAGCACATATACACCAACCATGTTTGTAACACCCCTAACCCGTTTCTATCGCTGGAATGGGTTACGAGATATTACCGAAGCAAATACTTATTCGTAAAAATTTCCATGCATTTACTTCTATCATCTTCATTGCGTTAAGTTCATCTTTAATAATGCATAATTCATTATACTCCCATATACGATCCTTATTCAGACATAGCCGGAACACATAGTTAATCATTATCAAGTTCAATCAAAACTATTACATAAGTTTACATCATATAACAACCATATCATATGATTGCATGTTATGTTCAGACATAACCAGACGACCCATTATGCTATCTCAATTTAAATACTAAGATCATATACAATAGCCACGTTGTAATTAATCACTTATATAAATGTGTCATAATCGAACCACCCCAAAAACACATAGTCAAGATTTCTTAGCATTATCAACCCTCAAGCATATGTATAATTTTTATAGATATATATATTTATCATTCATTAATAGCATTAAACATTATAGCCAAGACAAATTATACCATGATTAAATATAACCAAATTCAAACTTAGTATTTAAGCCATATTCGCATGGCTAGAAGTATACATATCAAAGTTCAAATAAATACATATTAGCCTATACATGCCGAAATGTTCACTTAGACCAACTAAGAAGAGGGTACCAAAATGTTGTAAGCTGGTATGTGACTTCAACGATGGTCCCGAGCACACAAAATGGATCGAAGAAATCTAAATAAAAGACAAGTAAACACACCAAATGAGTATTCAACTCAGTAAGTCATAAGCAATATAATACATTCCATTGATAAAAGATCATAAGAAAAATAATGTAAGATCTATTACTCCATCCATACCGAACTATGCCATAATTACTTAGATTATTGGTTCAATCTTAAGCCAAGTCCTTCTACCCAATCAAATATCAAAATAACCCAATTGATCTAGATCCATTTCCTCAAAGCATGAAACAATGATGCACTAGATAAATTCATACATATACATTTCATGTCTCAAATTTGATATATTAGTTAATAGTTCTATCACTTTATTCTTTTCCTGCACATATTATATTATCAACCAAATTCGCACACATAGTGCTAATTAAGCTCGCACACATAGTGCCATACTAAACCGCACACATAGTGCCTGAAATTTTCACTCATTCATCGACATTCAAATCTGCACACATAGTGCCATTTAATTCCGCACACATAGTGCCAATGTTAACTCATTATAATATGGCAACTTACTTAATTCAAATAGCATATACGGTCACATTAATTATATATATATCGCTTTAAAAGAACACCTAACAAAATGTATTCTTTCATGATTCACTAGTATTATTTATGCACAAACTAATCAACCTTACAAAATGCTTAAGGACTTACCTTGTGTTGGGTAAAACAGTTCCAACTCGGCTACTCGATGTTCTTTGCTTTGCCCTTGCTTGATTCCCCTCCTTTAAGTTCTTGAGCTTAATCAAATAAATTAACTAGTTTAATCGTCTTGCTCGATATTTATATCAAAATATTAATGATTTTATATCATAAGAAACACATGGTAAAATTTTATCTTTCTACCTTATGCTTTTGAGCTATTCGGCTAATAACCATATAATATCACCTTACTATCAATAATCCAATTACACATACATATATAACACATATATATTTGTATATACGGCAACCACCCTTGCTAATTTCTCACATATATAGTCTAATAATTTTCATTACATTTTACAACCGTAATTGTTCAAGACATTAAAACTTCAACAAATATTCATCTATTACCTCGAGGCCGAATGCATCGTCACTTCTCAACATAGCATTATCTCAAATAGGTTTACATTCAAATATATATATAATCATGAATCAAACTCAACTTATAAGCCAACATCACTCATTTAGTCGATTATATATAATTAAAGGTAATATCACAAATGGACATACCTATATAGCCGAATGTGCAAAAATTAAATTCAACATCACCTATGTACTTAATTAGATGGCCGAATATACAATATCAATTATAATATCATTTTTAATTCATTTACACACATAGTTTCATCTCATGAACACTTGACCGAATTTTTCCTAAACTAGCATAGCTTCACATCTATTTATAACATTATATAAATCCACATATATCTACATATCTACCCTAATTTTCTTTACCTTTCTACTATTTCCATTCACAATATCAAAAGCACCATACTCTTAGCATTTACCTCCCTCTAACCGTATGCCATTTAGTCACCTATTTAGGTAGAAAATTAACATATGGGATATAATAAGACATTGGCTACTAACTAGATTTTCACAAAAATTTAATAAAATTAACATGAGTCCTACCTTAATCAACCCCTTAGGATGGCCGAATGTCTTAGAAAATTTCCTCCTTCTTTCCCTAGCTTATGGCATTTGCAAGAGGAAGAAGATGAATACTTTCTCTCCCTTTCTTATTTTATTCATCTTTTTTTTATTAATTCCTTTCTTTAATTTATTTTAACCATTAACTAATATAAAAAAAATTACAATAAAATTCAACTTAGTGGAAGAAGCATCATTGCTTGGCCGGCCACTACTTGAATTTTGGGCAATTTGACATGCAAACCCAAGCTTTCTCACCTTGTTGTTATTTGATCCTTACGATTTACCTATCATCTTTTCTAAGTTTCTCAACTAAGTCCTTTCAAGAAAATTCACATTCCTAAGACTAAATTAAAACATTAATTTTTCATACACACACTATCACACATTAAATATATGAAATAAAAATTAAAGTAAATTTTTATGACTCGGTTTTGTGGTCCCAAAACCACATTCCGACTAGGGTCAAATTAAGACTGTCACAATGTTAGCCATGTAAATACATATATAACCCAATAAACATGGATGATCACAACAATTGATCAAGTTCTATACACATGTATCATCCAATTCAAGTTTCCATATACTATATAATGCATATTGTTGCTGTTGCTGCTGCACCTACTCTGACTCAAGGGAGAGGCCGTGGCAGAGGTGATGGTGGTAGAGGTGCCGGTCAGCGTAGTGCTACATGAGGTGGAGGTGGTGATGGTGGTCCAGCTAGAGTTTATATAGTAAGAGAGCCCCGGATTAGAGAGGCCACTGATGTTATCATAGGTACTTTCATGCTATAGGCTTTTCCTCTGCTAGCTTTAGTTGATTCTGGTGCGACGAGGTCATTTATCTTGAGAGACATAGCTAGAGAGTTAGGGATTATTGTAGAGACATCTAGATCAAGTGTTACAGTTAAGAGCCCTTTCAGTGATAGTGTAGTGGTAGATAGGGTTTATCGTCGTTGTCCTCTGATGGTTCTGGGACAAGTGTTCCTGGTTAATCTTCTTGAGTTGCTGTTTTGGGGTTTTGACATCATTTTGGGTATGGATTGGTTGTTTGAGCATCAAGCTAAGGTGGATTAGGAGGTGAAGTTGGTGACTCTTTGTGGTGCTGGCGGTTCGAAAGTTGTTGTTGTTGGTGAGAAGTTTAAGTTGTTGTTGAATGTGATTTCTTCACTTCGTGTTGAGTAGGTCGTCCGGAAAGGTTGCGAAGCTTATCTAGCCTATATCCTGAATGTCGATAGTAAGGAGATGAGGTTGGATGAGATTTGAGTTGTCTGTGATTTTTCGGATGTGTTTCCTAAGGAGTTGCCTGGATTACTGCCGAATAGAGAAGTTGAGTTCGATATTGAGCTCTATCCCGGTATTGTTCCGGTGACTGTTGCACCCTATCGCGTGGCACCTAAGAAACTAAAAGAGTTGAAGCTACAGTTGCAAGATTTGTTGGATCGTGGGTTCATTCGTCTCCGTGGGGAGCACCGATGTTGTTTGTGAAGAATGATGAGACTTTGAGGCTGTACTGTAATAACCCCAAATTCACGTGCATCGAAAAAGTGCAATATTGGGCCTCTGTCTTAGTGGAATGGGTTCGTAAATAATTATTAGAAATATTTATGAGACTAGTGGTATGCCTAATTAGGTTCTAATTAGGTGAATTTAGCTTAATTAAGAGTAATTAGGAAAAAGGACTAAAGTGAATAAAGGGTAAAAGTTAAATTGTAGATTAAAAGAAAATAAAAAGGACCAAAATGGAAAATAAGCCATTTAGCATAAGTTGAGGTTGCAAACAAAACAAAAATCTAAGATTTTTGTTTGTTTAATTAATATAAATAAATAGATTAGTTATAAATTTAATAATGTTAAATTATAATAATTATATTATAATTATATTATATTATATTATGAAATAAATAAAATATGGACAAGTGGATGGTGATGATAATATATAATTGTAAAAATATACGTGTGTACAATTGTAATACATATATTTGTTATCAAATAGATATTTATTATTATTATTTAATTGATATTAAATTATAAATTAAATTAAATAGTCCACAAATATAGGTGATGATAAAACACATGTGTAATAAATATATGTAAACATTTGTAATATAATTATTTATTTACTTATAGTTTAAGCTAAAAGATATTTATTATAATAATAATTATTAAATTAATTTATTATAAATATCATATTATGAATTGAATTAAATTAAAGTCAAGTGTATGGTGATAAAAATATACAAATGTAATAATAGTATTTATACATTTGTAATATATTTATTTAATTATTTTTAAGTAAATAGATATTTATTATTATTATTATTGTTGTTGTTGTTGTTAACTAATATATATATATAATAAAGTAAAATAAAAAAGAAAGAAATAAAACAAAGAAGAAAAGAAACATAGAGCAATTCGAAACAGGGGGAAAGGAAAGAAGAAAAGAAAAAGAAAAGGAAAAATTAGGGTTTTGAAGCTTAAAGCTTTAATTAGTAAGTCAATTAAGTCCTTTTTACTTAATTTTGATGTTTTAGAAGCTTTAGAACAAAGTTTTGTTGAAATCAATTTGAAGTTTTGGAAATTCTTAGGTTTTTGAATATAGCTCATGTTGAACAAATTGATGAATTAGGGATTTAATTGATAGAAATTCTAGTTAGAATTGATTAAAGGATTAAATTGTAAATTAAGCTATAAGTTTTGCATAGTAGGGACTAAATTGCAAGAATTTTGAAATTAGGTATTTATGAGGAAATTTAGATTGTTATGTCTAAGTTTGGTTGAAATTTGAGTAGAAATAAAGTATGAATTAAGATAGGAAAGTAAGTGAATTTAATTAGGACCAAATTGAATTTAAGGTAGAAATTAAATAGAAATTGAATAGGAAAATTTAAATATTAGACATAAATTAATATTGTATTAATGATTATGAAAATTATTTTAATTTTTGTAGCTAATATCGCTTTTGAGGCATCCACGAAGAAAGAAAAAGAAAAAGTGGACGAGCAGTAGACACGAGAATTACAATTTGTATTACTATAATTCAAATCTATTTATTATTAATTGTTATATTTTAATTAAAATGCATAGTAAGTAAAATTAGGTAAGCAATTGAAATGATAATATTGATTTGAATGAAATTGATTCAAAAATGTTTATGGCTATTGAAATTGAATGTGAACAAATTGTAAATTAAAAGTGATTTGAATTAAGTAATTGAATTATGAATTATGTGAATATTTGAAAGTTTATTGATTGGAAACTAAAAGTGATTTGAATTGAATAAAATTGAATTGAATGAAGAAAATATGTGACTATTTGAAATGTATATTGATTGAAAAGTAATTAGTGATTTGAATTTAATTGGAAAATGAATTAAAAATATGAATTGAATAAAAGTGAATTAAATTATGAATCTGTGTGAATATGTGAATTGTGTATTGATTGAAAAGTGGTTTGAATTGTATCGAAATATGATTATATGTGAATATCTGAAATATGTATTGGTATTCAATTGTATATTGATTTGAAAGTGGAAAGTGAATTTGAATTGAATTGTGATTGAATTGAAAGTGAATTTGAAATAGAAAAATGATTTGAATACCCTATTAACTAGTCGGGCTGAGTCGGATATAGTTGGCATGCCATAGGATTGGAAGAGTACGGGAATTTATCGGCTTTGTCGATCAGGCACTATATGTGTCGTATCAGGCACCTTGTGTGTCGTTTTAGGCACTTTATGTGTCGTATACTATTTCTAATACATTGATCAGGTACTGAGTATCGTTTTAGGCACAATGTGCCGTACTGGTGTGTTCAGTTGGAATTCGTGTATCCGCCAAGGTCCGAGTTTGTTAATAGGGTGAATAACTGAAATGAGAAAATTAAATAAATTTGATTGATTGTACTATTAAAAATATGAGAAAGAAATTATGAGTTGAATTGTGAATTGAATTGAAATATGAGATTTGAAGCATGAACTTAAGGTTCATGAATTTGTTAAAATATTGAAATAAGAAGTGAAAATAGAATGAACTGAAAATAATGAAGTAATGTATGAGTTAATTGAATATAATCATATGAATTAATTTTAATTATTTTTATTGAAAAATGTTGGTTTAAATAATTATTGAAAGACTAATCTTTGTAAGGTTTTAGATATGAAATAGAATAAGTTATTTAATTGGGATATAGAAATGGAATATGTGAAATAATGATTTTATGAAATGATTATTGATGAAATGCATGAATTGAATATTGATATAGTAAGAAGATATAGTAAGAAGATATAGAAATTAAAATGAAGAAAAGCTATTAAAGATACATTTTACTAGGTAAATTTAATGTTTTAAATACATGAATGGTTTATTAAAAGTAAAATAGTGGCAAGATTAATTGTGCATATTTATTGTTTTTATCTTAAGTATTTGAATTATAGTAATACCACTGGGTGTATACTCAGCATACGGTTTGTTTCTGTGCACAGATTAGGTACAGAAGTTTTTGAAAAGTTGAATTTTGAGATTGCAAGCTTTCATCTCATCACATCTTCAAGCAACAACAGGGTATGTTTTAAAATTTTGAATAGAATGGCATGTACTTAGGAAAAATATTAAGTATGTTCCAAGTGTCCATTTTTTATGTTCCAAGTGTCTATTTTTATGTTCAAATATATTAGTAATTAGCCAAGAATTACTTTGGCACCAAATATAATATTCCTATACCAGGTTCCTTGAGTCGAACATGGTATAGGGGTGTTACATGTACATCGATTATCGCTAGCTAAATAAGTTGGCCATCAAGAATAATTATCTGCTATCAAGGATTGATGATTTGTTCGACTAGTTTCGGGGAGCTTCATTTTTCTCGAAGATTAATCTAAGGTCTGGGTATTATCAGTTTAAGTTTAAAGATTCAGATGTGATGAAGACTACTTTTAGGATTTGGTATGGTCATTACAAGTTTCTTATCATGCCATTCGTGTTGACGAATGCACTTGTCGCATTTATGGACATCATAAACAGAGTAGTCCGTTCCTACTTGGATCAGTTCGTAGTGGTTTTCATAGATGATATATTGGTGTATTCTCGATCAGAGGATAAGCACGATGAGCACTTAAGAGTGGTTCTGTAAGTTTTGCGGGAGAAACAGTTGTATGTGAAGTTGAGCAAGTGTGAGTTTTGGCTTTGTGAGGTGGTTTTTCTGGGTCATGTCGTTTCAGTTGAGGGTTTTCGGGTTGATCTGAAAAAGTTTGAGGTGAGTTTGGATTGGAAGCTGCCGAGGACTATTTCTGAGGTTAGAAGTTTCTTAGGGTTAGCTGGTGATACATGAAATTCGTGATAGGTTTTAAATATTTATTATAAATCATTCTTGAAACTAACTATTATCATGATGAAGACAAGTGTACCTATCAAACAGTAGTATAGCTTTAGCAAGACTGGATTGTCGAACCCAAATGAACTAAAAGTACTAGTAATGACTGTCTTTTTATTATCTAGCCTAAGAATAATGGGGTTTGTTTTAACTAACTAATTAACTAAACTAAGAATTCATAGAAAATAGAATTGGGGAATTACTTTTGGAAAAACGCTTGAATTAAGACAATACCTAAGGAAAAATCCACCTAGACTTCACTTGTTATTTGACTCTGAATCAGACGATTTATTCATTTGACTTGATCCGTAGAAATCCCTAAGTTATATTATTATCCCTCTCGAGACTAACAACATCTAACCCTAGGTTTAATAATTGAAATCTCTTTTTAATTAACTCCCTAGGGTTGCATTAACTCGATCTATGGATCCCCTTATTAGGTTTCACCCTAATCTGGAAAAATCTTGTCACCCTATCTCTAGGCGCGCAACCAAATCTGCTTAATTTTGACAAATGTACTCTTAGATAGGGTCTATTCCTCCTCTGAATAAGAGCTTAACTTGAATCAATATCCTGGAATATCAAAACAAGAATTAAGAACACATAATTAAGAACAAGTCAAATATTTATCATACAATTGAGATAATAATAACAAGATCTGTCTTAGGTTTCATTCCCCTTAGGTATTTAGGGGTTTTAGTTCATAACTAAAAAGGTAAACATCTCAGAAGAATAATGAATACAAAACATAAAGAAAAACACAAAACTCCTGAAGGGAAATTGAGGGGAGATCTTCAGTCTTGGTGATAAATCTGGCTTCTGAGATGGATCAATCGGCTTTCCTTGAGCAGTTCCCTACTTCCTCTTCCGTGTGTGTCCTTTTCCTCCTCCTCTAGGGTGTATTTATAGGCTTTAGAATGCCTAAGAACCCTCAAGATTGGTCTTTTCTGAATTGTACTAAACTTGGGCTCGGTAGGAACACGCCCGTGTGCGATTGCTTAAGGCTGTGGTCAAGCCTGTTAAATAGGCATGGATGTGTGGTCCACCCGTGTGAGTCGTGCTTCAATTCTACCAAATTGACACGGCCGTGTGGTCTGCCCGTGTGAGGAGGTCCAGGCCGTGTTGATTTTGTACGTTGGCCTATTTTCTCCGTTTTTGGGTCGTTTCTCATTCTTTTCACTCTCCTATGCTCACCTAAATATAAAACATGAAATTAAGGCATTAGGAGCATCAAATTTACCAATTTTAAGGAAAAATCATCCATAAAATGTGCTAAGCATGGGATAAAAATATGTATGAATTATGGTTTATCAATTGGTTATTACCGTCACTTTGTCGAAGGGTTTTAGAGCATTGTTGCCATTTTGATGAAGTTGCTTCAGAAAAATACTGTGTTTGAGTGGACTAATGAGAGGCAGAAGTGCTTTGAGAAGTTGAAGTCAATTTTGACCAAAGCGCCTGTGTTTACACAGTCGGTATTCTGTAAGGAGTATGTGGTTTACAGTGATGCTTCTTGTAACACTCCTAACCCGTCTCGGTCATCGTATTAGGGTTACAGAGCATTACTGATCAATTGGAATGCATTTATCATTATAACATTAAATAAATTAATCTCATTCAAAATATATCAAGCATAATCATTTGGTCCCTAAGTCGAGCCTTCGAGACTCTAAAAATAACTTAGAAGTAATTAGAGACTAATTTTAAACAAAACAAAATATTTAAGGAAAATTTAGAAAATTCAGAAACAAGGGTCACACGGTTGTGTGATAATCGAACTAGGGACACACGACCATATCCCTGCCCTTGCCCTCGCCCGTGTAACTCACTGAGTAGGGTCACACAGCCGTGTCACAGGCTGTGTAACTTTCTGAATTTTCATACATGGCCGTGTGGCAGCCCGTGTCCCAGGCTGTGTGATACATAATTTGACCCTAAATTCATACCATTTTAAAGCTAAATCATACCTAGCCATCCATACCATTTGGGCATACATTCAAAAGGTTTAAACATCATTCAAACACACATAAACATGCCATTTCAAACATCCTAATTCACCCAACCAATATGCCATTCAAAGGCACCACAGTTGTTTAAAACATCAACTACCAAAACAAGTTAACATTACAATATTTCAAGCATAAAAACCTAATCCAATTATCTACCACATGATGTCACAAATGACCATTTACAGTTCATCACAAAATTACCAAAAGGACTTTATATACAAGTACTTAAAAGTGAACAAAATAACACAACTTGATAAGGCATTAAAGTTCACCAAATCAAACATAACTTCATAAGCTTAACCACACCAAAACATTACACATTCAAGAAATACCATTACAAAGATCCTATACATGCCATTATTAACCTTGACCAAAATACTCAAAAACTACCAAAGGATATTGTGATAGATCTCCGACGAGCTTCCAACCAATCAAGGTTCCAATTATTTATAAAACAAAGGAAAGTAACTATGTAAGCAACGAGTGCTTAGTAAGCTCGTATAAACTTAAACATAACTTACCATTTCATTTATAAAATTCATAAATTAAGCATAAATCATTACCAATGCCATAAGCTTAGTATAAGCCTATACAACATCATCAAACTCACAAGTTAGTACACTTGCCCATGATACAAATGAATTCAACCATAAGATAAGTATATTACCGTATATAAACACATCATTTAACTCCTCAATGATATCATAAGATCATGATTCATTCCATTTGCATACTTACCATCTCATTTCATTTTCTTACTCGTTGGACCATCTAGAATTACATCGAATACTCAGGAATGCTCACCATAGTGTGCATCTCCATATAACAGTAACATTTTCTTTACATTAATGCTCACACGAGCTGTGAAATGGGCTTGCTCACTCAAGCTGTGGGTTGGAATGTAAGTGACACGATGCTACTCACCCGAGCTATGAAGAATCCACAACAAATGCAGGACTTCAGCCATGGGTAGGACATTCAAGACTAACACCTAAAAGATAAAATCCCTAATGTCATGTCATTTGTATCCTAAGAATTCTTAAGGTTCAAACGGGATTCATTATCCGTCAAATCATCATAGCATTGGTACATTTATATTCAGATTCATTTATATTAAAACAACATAGCAATTAGTTAATTTAGCTAACATTAAAATGATCATAGTTCATACGAACTTACCTTGATAACTAGGGTCATAATAATAGAGTCAAACTAATTTGAAGTTTTAGCTTTTCCTTGATTTAAGTCTGATTGTAGTTTATCTTGATTAAAATAAATAATTTCATTCAATTAAGTATTTATATAATTCAATTAAATCCATAGTTCATATACCCCATAATACTTTGACTTTTCATAATTTAGTCCTTAAGCTTATAACTTAAATATAACTTATTTTAGCCTAAATAAAACTTGACCAATGTTTCAAGGGTCCTTAAAACAACCTATAATTACCAAAATTTCACAAAAAACCCATGGGTTTATACTTTTAATAATTTAATCCCTATTTCCAAAATTCATAAAAAATCACTTAATAAAACATGTTTATTTTACAAAAAAGATTAATAATCTATCACCTAACATAAAAAAGTTCAAAAAAATCCCTAGAAAGTCCCTCAGCCTCTAACAGTTTTGTAAATTAACCACCAAGATTGCTAGATTAAGCTAAAACAAACTTAAAAACATAAAAATCAATAAAAACAGGGCATTAAATCATACCATGCAATGAAGAAATCAAAACTGAAGCTCCCTCCTTCAATGGTGTACGCGACCAAAGGAAAGATGAAATGGGGAATATGATATCATTTTCTTAGTTTATTTTAAGTTTAATTACTAATTTACCATTTTACCCTTAATAATAATAAATTTCAATAAAACTTATCCATGCATATCCACTAACTTTAAATATGGTATATTTACCACTAAAGTCCATTAACTTTCATTTCCATAGCCATTTAGCCCTTTCAACTAATAGAATTCAACTTTTTCACTTTTTACGATTTAGTCCCTTTCACCTAATTAACCATTTAAACTTTAAAATTAATTAATAAACTTGATATACCATAAAAGTAACACTTTCTAATCCCATACGTAGCATACTTTTGGATGATTTATTATATAATTGAGTGAATTAGATGCTCTTAATCCTTTAATTTCATGTTTTATACTCAAGAGAGCATAGGGGAACAAAAGTAGCAGAAAACTGGCCAAAAAATAGGCAAAACGGGCTGATTAAATGACCCACACGACCAAGTCAAATTCCACACGGGTGGAGTACATGCCCGTGTGAGCGACACGGGCTGGCCACACGCCCATGTGGCAGCCCGTGTCGATATCGCTCTAGGTTTCCCAAATACGCAGAAAAAGCCAATTTTTAGGGTTTCTGAGCAGTCTAAAGTCTATAAATACATACCAGAGGAAGATCTAAAGGGGGCACGCAGAGTAGAAAACATGAATTACTTGAAGAACGCCAACGGATTCAGCTCGGAAGCAGGATCTCCTTCAAGACTGAAGATCTTCATCCAATTTCTCTTTCGATATTTTTGGGTTTTTTTATGTTTTGTTGTTTTCCTATTGTTGAGATGCTTTCCTAAAAAAATATGAACTAAACTCCCTAAATACCTAGGAAGGATGAAACGTAAGATGGATCTTGTTATTTAATATTCTGAATTTAATGATAAATATTTGTTCTTGTTCTTAATTACGTTTTCTTAATTCTTGTTTTAATATTTTCAGGATATTAATTCAAGTTGATGTGCTTATTCAATGAAGCAAAAGTCCCTATTTAAGAGTAGATCCATCATAATTAAGTGGAGTTGCATGCAACCCTAGAAATAGGGTGACATAAATCTGCCGGATTAGAATCAAATCTAATAAGGGAATCCATAGATCGAGTTAATGTGACAATAGGGGTTTTAATTAGATAGAAATTTCAATTGATCAACCTAGAGTCAGTTGTTTTAGTCCAAAAGAGATATTAGCATAATTTAGGGATTTCTACGGATTAAGACAAGTGAATAAATTGTTAGATTCAGAATCAGAATAATAAGTGAAGTCTAGGTGGATTCTTTCTTGGGTATTGTCTTTATTATTGGTTTATTCGATTACTTTCTTCGCTCTCTTTCGTCTTCAGTAGAGAATTAGTTAGTTAAATTTAGATTAAAACAAATCCCTCATATTTTAGGCTAAATAATAGATAGAAAGTCAATACTAGTACTTTTAGTCCTTGTGGATACGACATTCTGGATTCACCATAACTATACTAGCATTCGATAGGTGCGCTTGCCTTAGTCGAATTTTTAGTCAGTTTAGCAACCATCAAGATTTTGGAGCCGTTGCCGGGGACTAAGATATTAGGAACGTTTGATTTTTATTAATTTAGCCATTTTTATTATATTGCATTTTATTTTTGTTTTAGTTTTCTTTTTAATTACTAATTTTTCTTTTGTTTGCTTCTGGCAGGTTCTTGTGGTTTATGACTAGAAGAAACCCGTCAGGACCTCTACTTTTCGACAATGAAATTGAAAGCGTAGCTCACAAAAATCGTAGAGAAATAAGGCGAAGTATACAGTATATAGAGGAAGAGTACGAGGACGATACCAATACTACCGAGGAGATGGCTGAAAACCAGAATAATCCGCCACCTCCTGTGGTTGCTGCAAATCTTGTAAATCAAAATCCTGCTCCTCGTACTATGTACGACTATGCTAAACCTAATTTAGCGGGGGCTGAATCGAGTATTGTTAGACCTGCAATTGCTGCAAATAATTTTGAACTGAAACCTAACACTGTACAAATGATTCAATAGTTTGTTTAGTTTGATGGTTTGTAGGATGAAGACCCAAATACTCATTTGGCCAACTTCTTAGAGTTCTGTGATACTTTCAAAATAAATGGCATTTCTGATAATGCCATTCACTTTCAGTTATTTCACTTTTCATTAAGGAATAAAGCTAAACAGTGGTTGAACTCGTTGCCACGAGGTTCCATCACTACTTGGGAACAGATAACTGAAAAGTTTTTACTAAAATATTTTTCGCCGGCCAAAACGGTAAAGTTGAGGAATGATATCTCTTATTTTGTGCAGATGGATTTAGAAACTCTTTACGATGCATGGGAGAGGTGTAAGGACTTATTGAGAAGGTGTCCTCACCATGAGTTACCTTTATGGCTACAGGTTCAGACTTTCTACAATGGTTGAACCCCTCAACTAGACAACTAATCGATGCAGCCGCCGGTAGAACCCTAAATAAAAAAACACCCGAGGAAGCTTATGAATTTATTTAAGAGATGTTCCTGAATAACTATCAATGGCAAGTCATGAGGACAAAGCCTAGTAAAGCAGTCGGTGTTTTCAACCTCGACACAGTCACTATGTTATCAAACCAGGTAGAGCTTTTAAATAAAAAGATTGATAGTTTATGTGTCTCTACGCAGGTATATCCGGTGATGCAGTGCACTACAAGTGAAGGGGGAATGAATAATATAGAATGCCTAGCCTACGACCCTAGCCCTATGAGTGAACAAGTCAACTATATGGGTAATAACTCTAAACCTCAGAATAACCCCTATAGTAATACTTACAATGCAGGTTGGAGGAACCATCCTAACTTATCTTGGGGTGGTCAAGGCAATCAAAGACCACAACCCCCTCCAAGCTTTCAACCACCTTACCAGCAAGAAAAGAAGTCGAACCTTGAGGAGATGCTAGCAAAATTCATTTTGGTGTCAGAAACACGTTTCCAAAACACCGAGATAGCGCTTAAAAATTAGCAAGCATCAATTCAAGGTCTCGAGACTCAAATAGGTCAGCTTGCTAAGCTGATCTCAGAAAGACCACAAGGTAGCTTGCCTAGCAACACCGAGCTAACCCAAGAAAACAGCTTCATGCAATTACAATTCAATATGAAGAAGGGTTAGTTGAGTCCAAACCAGAACCAAGGCAAGAAACTGTGGTAAGTGAAAATAAGGTGGACTAAAGCTAGAACAAAAAAAAATCGGTAATCACAGAATACACACCTCGTGTGCTGTACCCTAAAGCAACAAAGAAAGACCGCACAGATGAACAATTCAGTAAATTCCTTAACATTTTAAAAAAAATTACATATTAACTTACCGTTTATTGAAGTTATTTCGCAGATGCCTAACTCAGTTAAATTTTTAACGGAGCTTCTGGCAAACAAACGAAAGTTAGATGAATCATCACATGTGAAATTAAATGCAGTTTGCTTGGCAATTCTATAAAATAAACTACCCAATAAGTTAAAAGGTCCAGGGAGTTTTACTATTCCTTGTTTAATTGGTAGTTTAGTTGTTAATAATGCTTTGGCCGACTTAGGGGCAAGTATTAACGGCATGCCCTATAAAATGTTTAAGCAACTAGGTCTTAGGAAACCTAAACAAACTAGGATGAGTATACAATTGGCAGATAAAACTATTAGGTTTCCTAGGGGTATTGTGGAGGACGTACTCGTTAAGATTGATAAATTCATATTCCCAGTGGACTTTGTTGTTTTAGACATGGAAGAGGACAGTGACATTCTTTTAATCTTAGGGCGACCCTTTTTAGCAACTGCCAGAACTATCATAAATGTTGGTACAGGTGAATTAACCGCTTCGTATAGGTGATGAATCGATTATTCTTCAGGCTCGTGATTCAATTGAAATATCAAGTAATAAAGATAACCTTACAAATCTGGTTAATAAGACTAATCATGTGGCTCAATTCTCTTTGCAGGAAAAACTTTCGAGAAACATAAATGAGCCACGATCTAGCTCATGCATTAACAATGAAACCATCTATGAACGACGAATGCTATAGATAGATGAAGTAGACGAATAACGGACTTATTGCAAGGAGGAGCAGAAGCAACATCATGTCAAGTTTAACGAGACAAACCAATTCAAGGTAGATGACTAGGTGTTATTAGATGAAACCGACCCTCGAATTATTACTACGAAGCTCAACGCAAACGAAATGACTCCTTTTACGGTACTTAAAGTCTTTCCATACGGTACAGTCGAGGTAACCCATTCGTATTTCGGCACTTTAAAAGTAAACAATACTTGAATTAAACCTTATTTAAATAAAGGAATTGACAGTGAGAAAGAAGAGTTTCGACTCTGTGATCCACCGTAACCATGTGAATATGAGGTAAAGTCAACCTTAGACTCTAAAAAAGCGCTTTTTAGGAGGCAACGCGAGCATTAACACCACTAACTAGTCTATTTTATCTCTTTTTCATGTTTAAATATAGGTTTTTGACCCACATAGCCTGGATACACGAGCGTGTCCTAAGCCGTGTGCTTAAACAGTGTGTTACACAACCAGGCGACATGGTTGTGTGCTCCACATGGCATAGACACACGGGCGTGTCCTAGGCCATGTGGAAACAGGACTGAAATTTCCCTAAATATCGACAGAGATATTGTCTAACAAAGACCACACGGGCGTGCGACACGACCGTGTAAACCACATGACCTGGACACACAGACGTGTCCTAGGCTGTGTGAAAACTGAAGCTAAATTTTAAAATTTTAAATAAGTCAGAGAGCTCCACGGGTAAGGCACACTGCCATGTATTCAGACACGCGGGCGTGGGAGAAGCGAACAGCGTTACATATGGCCGTACGATACGGCCTTGTGTACCACATGGCCTAGACACACAAGCGTGTCCGTGGCTGTGTACGAGTGGGCTATTTTTTTCCTCGACAAACACAAGCTGGAATTCGAGACACCTGGGTATGTGACACTGCCGTGTGGCCCAACACGAGCCATTACAATACCGTGTCACCTTAAAAGCCCTAACCCCTAGTTTCTTTTTCATCTTTTGTCTTTTTTCTCACTCAAAATTAACCCTAACCGCCGCTCCTCTTTCCCCTACTCCGGCTACTGTTACCCACCGCTGATCGCCCCCTTTTCCTCTTTCCCCTCTTCTTCCTTCTTTCCTTCCCTTTTTCTTTCTTTCTTTCCCCTTTCTTTCCCTTTCTCCCCTCTCCTCTTTCTCCCACTTTTCCTCTTACCCACACGGCCACCAGCCCGCCCCTTCCCCATTGCTGCTCTCGCGTCGCACCTTCTACCCCTCCATTCCGGCCGCCGTCGTCCCCTCGTCACCTTCACCGTTCCCTTTTTCCCTTTCTTTCCTCTAACCCATCACCTTCCTCACCTTCACGTACGTTCCACACACCTTGACGCACCATCCGAACCTCCTGACCGCCGATCCTGCGCCACTCTGACCACCACCCATCATCGGTTTTCCCTTTTTCCTATTTTTAGATTTATTATTATTATTATTATTATTATTATTATTATTATTATTATTATTACCCTTGTTTTTTTGCTATTCTATTTTATTTTGTTTTATTAGTTTCACTCTTGATCTTTTGTTGATTATTATTATTATTGCTTTACTGATGTGATGATTCTTATTTTAGGTTTAATTTAGTTTTGGACTAGCAGTTTTTGCATATATTTTCAAGTCATTGTCTTGTTGATTTTATTCGTATTTTACTTACTTTTATATAGTGATCATTTAGTTAGTTTTTACTGTATATTAACATTTTGCTTTTAATTCCATTTTTTATTTTTATTTAATTGATGGGCTGAACTTGAATGATTATTCTTTATCTGCTTTCCAATTATGTTCATTTGTCAAATTGAATTATATTATTGCTTTCTTGTAGATCTATTATGACAAAGACACGAGGCAAGAAAACTGCCGTCCTCGCTTCAAAAAAGCGGAAGAGCCTTGAATCGACCTCTTCTTCGAGCGCATCTGCCGAAGCTCGCCATCCCTATCTCCAATTTTCAGCGGGCCCCTAGAAAGAACTATACCAGCTTCATCGACAACGACCACTTGGATCAGGGTGCTGCATTTATTGGGCCGCATTAGAGCGGGTCCATTTGGCTGATGATGTGCATTCGATCATTATTACAGCCTCGTGGATAGATTTTTCACGATCATCGAGCCCACCTATTCGGAGCTCACCTTAGAGTTTGGCGCCACATTTTCAGTTCTGCAGGTCATGTTAGTCTATGAGGAGCCTGACACCATCACTTTTCGTCTTGGTGGGCTAGTGCGACACATGAGCGTCCCAGAGTTCAGTGCTGCTTTAGAACTTTACACAGAGGAATTCATGAGCCCCGAGGACTTTCTTCAGCTCCATCGGTATATTCATCACTCACCTTTGTGCTATTGGAATACTCCTACGGGCGGACTGCTACCTATGACGTGAGTCGCTTGAAGGCGACGCATCTCCCTCCGGCCCCACGGTATATTCACGCCCTCCTAGCTCACACTTTGACAGGATAGAGAGAGAGCACCGGAGTGGTTAGTACCTATGACGCATACTTTCTGTAGAGCATGACTACTAGACATGTGTTTGATTTGACGTATTTCATCACACACGCTTGCCGCAATCAGATTGAACGCCATAAGAAGGGCCCTATCTGTCTCGGCCCTTATGTGAGTCGCCTCGCTTAACACTTCAGTCTTCTTGACACACTGGAGCAGTCCTCCACCCTTACCCTAGTAGGTCAGATGTCCCCTCAGGGCATCTCGACCATGATCCATATAAGGATGATCGAACGACGACGTGGAGTGGACCCCCTTCAGTACAGACTAGTCCAGTTTGACAGTCAGCATGACCCAGAGGACTTCACTGATAATGTTCCTCCCTATCACGAGGACCCACTACAACCTCCACCATCGATGTTTGCTAGTTTTCTAGGAGTATCCTCCGAGGAGTTTGTTAGTTTCTGTCAGTACTGTGCTCAGATGTTCGACAGTATTGATGCGACTTTACAGTAGATCTGTCAGTATCTTCATATCGCTCCTCCAGGGCCACTGACTCGTGAAACGAATCAGTCTGATGATGAGAACCATTGAGTCCATTTATCTTTATGTTTATTTTTATTTTATCGTTATTTTTTATTTTTCTCTTTATGTTTTTTTTAGGTTTATTTTTATTTTTATGTTTATTTTGTTTTTATATTTTGAAATTTATTTCAATTATTATGGTTGTTTCTTAACGAGTAACCCTTTAATCTTCTTCAAGCATTGTGTATATTTTCTTATCAGTTGTTCATAATTTTGCACTACCCCTTCATTTATCTACAACTTCACTTTTCACTAGTATGGGAAATTCATCCACCATTCAGGGCAGTTTCAATCATCTCCCTATCTTATGATATTTTGTCTCTATTATAATTTATATTTGTTTATACATTGAGGAAAATGTACATCGTAAGTGTGGGGAGGTTATTTATATGATTATTTGAAAATTCCTGACTTATGCCTTATGTTTAAGTGTAGGGAGGTTATTTATATGATTATTTGAAAATCCCTGACTTATGCCTTGTGTTTAAGTAATTTGCTCATATTACTTTTAGAATGAACTCTTATTAATTTGTGACTTTCATTGATATGTTTTAGATTAAATTCATAGATACTTGTGCATTGATGGTTTAAACTTTAAGATAATAGAGAATCAAGCTTGATAAGTGTATTTTTCTGAATAAAAATTTTTAGGTTGTTTCCCTAAATTGAGGTATTACCTTGAAGTTTGAAAATTGCAAGATTGACATCAAAAGCCATATTTCTTGTGAGAGTTTGAGCATTTAGAGCATACATTTTTTTGTGCTCACTTTATTATTGGTTATGAGTGTGTCAATATTAAATTGTTATTCTAGAACTTGCTTCGATTATACATGTCGAGACCACACCTTTGATTTGATATACTGAGATGATAAAGGCACATAGGTTTTAACCCACTTACCCCACAAAAAACCTACCTTCATAACTAACCTTTGTGAACCCCTTTGAGCTTAACAAACCATTTCTTAATTTACCCTAAATTTTAACCCCTACATCATACTTTTTGATTCGTTGAGAATTTTTCCTATTTTATTGATCCCTTTTTTGTCGAGATTTGATTTGGTTAATTGCCTAACTATGTTCTTTTATTTTAATTGTATAATTTTCACTCATTATTCATTCATTCATTCAAAAAAATGAAAAAAAAGTATACATATATGTTGATTATTATTAGTTCTTTGTTTTGAGCTTAAGTATTTAATTCCATATTCTGAGAAGAAGCTCATGTTTATCTTTAATAAATATGATTAACATAATTATTTAGTGTTAGTTTATTTTTCTAGTTAAGTAATTTATGAATTTGATCTCGATTCTAACCTTCTTTTTCAGCCATTTTCCACACATTTAACGCAAGCCCCGTTACAACCCTATAAAGACCTTTTAATTTATGTATCATCTCATTTATAGTGGTGAAGATTTGATTTTCATGCAAGCTTATGGTAATAAGTTTTCATGCTTGACTCTTGAGTGCTTAATTTTTGAACCTTAAACACTTTGAGTGATTTGAGTGATCCTTTAGTGAGGATGTCAATTCTTCTCAGTTTTGGATTAAAGGTAATTATTTAGATAAGGGGAAATACATATGTTTTCATGCTTTAAAAAAGCTAGACTTTGATTGCTTGTGCATTTAGTTCTCTTTTAGTTGAATTATCAATGTATGATTATCTGTGAAATTATGATAAAATGTTATTGATGAGAATTATGAATTAAGAGAGTTTAATTTTAATTGTGAGTTGAGAATTTTGCTTGTGGACAAGCAAATGCTTAAGTGCGGGGATATTTGATAAACCAGAAAAGTAACACTTTCTAATCCCATAATTAGCATACTGTTGGATGATTTATTATATAATTGAGTGAATTAGATGCTTTTAATCCTTTAATTTCATGTTTTATACTCCTGAGAGCATAGGGGAACAAAAAGAACAGAAAATGGGCCAAAAAAGGACAAAAGGGCTGATTAAAGGACCCATACGGCCAAGAAAAATTGCACACTGGTGGAGCACACGCTTGTGTGAGCTACACGGCTGGCCATAAGCCCATGTGGCAACCCGTGTCGATATCGCTCCAGGTTTCCCAAATACACGAAAAAAGCCAATTTTTAGGGTTTCTGAGCAGTCTAAAGTTTAAAAATACATACCAGAGGAAGACCTAAGGGGGGACGACAGAGTAGAACATAGGAATTACTCGAAGAATGCCAACGGATTCAGCTCGAAAGAAGGATCGCCTTCAAGGCTGAAGATCTCCATCCAATTTCTCTTTCGATGTTTTTGGGTTTTTTTATGTTTTGTTGTTTTCCTATTGTTGAGATGCTTTCCTAATACAATATGAACTAAACTCCCTAAATACCTAGGAAGGATGAAACCTAAGATGGATCTTATTATTTAATATTCTGAATTTAATGATAAATACTTGTTCTTGTTCTTAATTACGTTTTCTTAATTCTTGTTTTAATATTTTCAGGATATTAATTCAAGTTGATGTGCTTATTCAATGGAACAAAAGTCCCTATTTAAGAGTAAATCCACCATAATTAAGTGGAGTTGCATGCAACCCAAGAAATAGGGTGTCATAAATCTATCGGATTAGAGTCAAATCAAATAAGGGAATCCATAGATCGAGTTAATGCGACAATAGGGGTTTTAATTAGAAAGAAATTTCAATTGATCAACTTAAAGTCAGTTGTTCTTAGTCTCGAAGAAGATATTAACATAATTTAGGGATTTCTACGGATCAAGACAAGTGAATAAATCGTTAGATTCAGAATCAGAACAATAAATGAAGTCTAGGTGGATTCTTCCTTGGGTATTGTCTTTATTATTGGTTTATTCAATTACTTTCTTCGCTCTCTGTCGTATTCAGTAGATAATTAGTTAGTTAAATTTAGATTAAAACAAATCCCTCATATTTTAGGCTAAATAATAGAAAGAAAGTCAATACTAGTACTTTTAGTCCTTGTGGATACGACATTCTGGATTCGCCATAACTATACTATGATTCGATAGGTGCGCTTGCCTTAGTCGTGATCGTAGTCTAGTTTAGTGTTCATAAAACAATCATCAAAACTTTAATACAACCTTAATAAAATCCCGTAAACAATGAATAAATATTAAAATAATAGCTCACTCATCGAAATTGTGGGCTCGAAACTACTGTTTTTGACACCACTAAAAATAGGCTTCTACACTTCTTATATGGGACTGGGTTGTGTGTTGATGCATGAGGGTAAGGTAGTTAAGGCTGTTTGAGTGTAACTATCCAACTCATGATCTAGAGGTAGCTGTCGTAGTCTTCGCACTCAAGATTTGGAGTCAACTTATACGGTGAGAGGTGTGTGATATATATCGATCACAAGAGTCTTAAGTATCTCCTAACCTAGAAGGAGTTAAACTTGAGACAGAGGTGCTGGATCGAGTTGTTGAAAGATTATGATTGTGTGATCGAGTCCACTTAGAGAAGGTGAACATAGTTGCAGATGCTTTAAGTCACAAGTCTTTGGTTGATTTGAGGGCTATGTTTGCGAGGTTGTCTGTCTCTAAAGATGGGGGTCTGTTGGCTGAATTTCAGGTGAGGCCGGTTATTTCGTAGTAGATTTGTGAGCATCAGCTTTTTGATAAGAGTTTGGCTTATCAGATTCGTCAGGTTGAGTCAGGTGTTCAAGAGGATTTTGATCTCAACTCTGATGGTGCTCTATTTTTCCGAGGTCACTTATGTGTTCTGAGAGACTAGGATCTAAGGCACTCAATTCTTACCGAGGCTCATAGTTTTCCTTTTGCTATGCATCTGGTAGGAATAAGATGTATTAGGATATTCGGGTTCTGTATTGGTGGCCTGGGTTGAAGAAGGATGTTGCTGACTTTGTTGTGAGATGTTTGGTTTGTCAGAGGGTGAAAGTTGAACATCAACGTCCATCGGGTTTGCTTTAGCCTATTTAGATTCCAGAGTGGAAATGGGAGCGGATTACAATAGACTTTGTTTCAGGTTTGCCTTTGACTTTGACATGTAAGGATTTGATCTGGGTGATTGTGGATAGATTTACGAAGTCTGCACTTTTTTTGTTGGTCTGTATGACTTTTAGTCTGCATCAGTTAGTTGATCTCTACAGCTGAGAGATTTTTCGTCTTCATCGAGTTCCTACTTTGATCATATCAGACCAAGATTCGTGGTTTATTTCGAAATTTGGAATGTGTTGTATGAGGCTTTGGGTTCGAAGCTTCATTTTAGTTCAACTTATAATCCATAATTTGATGGTAGTCAGAGTGGGTGATCCAGATTCTTGAGGACATGCTTCGTAGTTGTATTATCGACTTCGAAAGTAACTGGGATAATCATTTGTCATTAGTCGAGTTTGCGTATAATAATAACTATTAGAAGAGTCTTCAGATGGCACTGTTTGAGGCTTTGTATGGTCGAAGGTGTAGCACTCCTTTATGTTGGTTCGATATGGAAGAGAAGAGGAACTTGGGTCCGGAGTTGGTTCTGAAGGTTGAGGATAAGGCGAGACTTATTTGCAAGCGGTTGAAGGCTGCTAATTGTACTAGAAAGAACATATATTTTCTCCCTACTTATTGGTTAATTTTTTCCCATTTAGTTATCTTTAGCATACATTTTAGCATTTTCAGTTTAGAAATTGTATTTTATAACCCAGTGAATCCTAGCCTATTTTATCCTACTTTTGTTATCTTTCTGTACTAATGTCGCTGTGTTAGTTAATTCTAGATTGCGTCCAGAATTTTTGCCACAGTTGATAGTTGTCTGATAAGAGCCAACCATGTGTGAGCTATCCAATCTGGTATAACTGCATTGTATGTACAAGTACATAAGAATCCTGAGGGAAGGACACCTGTACAGTTGAGAAGAACAAAAAAGGTTAACGTGAGAGGAGGAAGGGATTGTGATTTTTATTAATTTTTTATAGAACCATTACTCTCTTACCCTATTTTGAAACTTGCAGCCATGGCAGCTTGAGCCTCCTACGGGTGAGCCGACGTGAAGACTGATGCAGATCCACTCCTGACGAGGAAATCTAAGTGCAAAACAAGAGGAAATGATGAGATCTAGTCGAGTAGCCTAGGAATAGTATTCTTCATTTGATTCTTTCTTATTTCTTTGAAAATACTAGTGATTATTTTATGTTTTCTACTATATGAAAGTACAAAGAATGCTTTGTTAAATGTTATCTTATTAAATCTAGTTTTAATGTTTAATCTTGGGAGTTTGAATGTTCTAAACACAGAAGTGTTATTGTAGTCACTAACACTGGAATGTACAGTGATATTTGAGCTAATAAGCATTTAAGCGGAAGTTGAATAAGGACTAAAGGAATTTAGTCCACTTGTTCTTAATAGTGCCATATTGCCATCATCGGAAGGTGAGTTTAATGTGCATGGTTAAGTTCCAGATTAAATAAAAGAGTGGCGTTTGTTAATATATACATTAAATTTTATTGCGTTGACAATCACCTATCATTTATACCTTGTGTGTACTTAGTATACTGCTGAAGATTCATGTTGGGGATCACAATTTATCAATACCACACAATTTAATTCATTTTTTTAGCTACTGCATCGACATTAATAGACAAAGAACCACCATATCTGTGGAATCGCTAACCAACAAACTCACATCTGTCTACTATACTTGCATTGACAGTGTACGCTTGCACATTTTTTCTATGACGTTAATAGCTAATCAAGTTTTTAGCATCGTTGCTGGGGAGGGCGTTTGTTTGACGTTTATTTTTGTTGTGTGTTTTTTCACTTGTTTTCCTTATATAATATTTAGTATTCACTAACTTGTTTCCTCTTTGTTTCTATTTTCCAATTTCATTTTAGATGTTTTATGACTCGAAGCAATTCAGATTTTCTTACTGATTTTGATCCAAAAATTGAAAGAACTATTCAGAGAAGACTTCGAGGATAGAGAAATATAGATTGACAAGGTACAATGCAGTTATACCCCCGATGCACCAGCAAAATGTTAATAATCCACTGTTGTCACAAAATGCTCACATCCACAAAAGAACCATACAAGATTGTGTAGTACCTATTCTGGATGGTTTACACAACTGAGAGTTGTTAGACCAACAATTCAAGCTGGGAACTTTGAACTCAAGCCATTGAAGTTTCAAATGTTGAACTCCAATGGCTAATATGTTGGGCTACCACATGAATATGCGAGAGAACATCTTAAATCCTTTTTATTGATCTGTGCTTCCTTTAGTCAATTAGGTGTTCATGATGATTCCTTAAGGATGCAGTTATTTCCCTATTCCTTACAAGGGAGAGCTCGTACTTGGTTTCTTGGGCTACCTGCTGGATCAATTACTTCTTGGAATGCTCTAGCCATGCAGTTTATTTTGCAATTTAACCTGCCGACAATGAATGCTTATCTTCGAAATGATATTACTACCTATCATCAGCTGGATGATGAAAATATTCACACCATATGGGAACGCTATAAATCTTTGCTTTGACGTTATCCCATGTACGACATCCAACCAGAAACACAATTCAAGATTTTTTATAATGTTCTGAATTCTCATCCAAAGAATCTTGTCGATACATCAACCAATGGACCACTACTGGATTGCACTTACAATAATGCTATGAGAATTCTTGAAAGAATTTCTCAAAATGATTATCAATATCCCATCTTTAGAGCTGCACAAGCAAAGACTACTCCAAGAATGTTTGACTTGGCTGCAGTATCCGCGCTAAGTGCCCAAGTCTCTTTGCTCACAAACATGATTAAAAATATGCAAGGGACGAGTGGTGTTACATCTATAAAGGTTGCTCAACAATTGGATATTCCTACCTCTTGCTATGAAATTATTGGTGACCACCATAGTTATAAAGATTTTTTGCAACATGCAGAAAATGCCTGTTATGTCAGTAATATTCGTAACAATTCTTATGGCAACTCTTACAACAACTTTGCATGCAACCAATAGTTTTGGGGAACTCAAAATGTTGGAGAAAATACTGCGACATTTAGATATGGGAATGCATCTACTTAGGTCAATTATAATCCACGACAAGGGAATTACAATCAACAATAGAACTATAATCAGCATCCTCAGTTGTATCCACAACCAGGTTAGAAACAATCACATTAAACTCAGAGGCAACCATAAATGATGAATCTGAATTATCAAGGACAGTGACAATAACCGTATATAGGAGCTTCTACTTCTAACCCATTAACTGTTCTTGAGGCACTAATGCAGGAGCATATTACCCATACAAAAGCTATTGTTCAAGGAAATCCATCTTCCATTTGAGCATTGGAGGAACAATTGGGACAGCCTGCTTCAAATCTGAATACTTGACCATAAGGCTCATTACCTAGCGACATCAAAAATCTCAATTCGAGAGGGAAAGAATGTAAAGTCATCACTCTTAGAGTGGTAAACAAACTGGTGAGTTGGTTATCGATTCTACTATAGCATTCTTAGACGTTCATGATGTAAACCCTGATGAGAAGGGTGCGTCTGAAGAGCTTGCTAATGTATTCGACAAAGAAGTATTGCCAACTGTCGCTCACATGCCTTATATTCAACCCTCAAAATTATGGACACAACCAAAAGTGCCACTGCAATTGGATGTACTTCCGCTTGTATCTTTTCCACAAAGATTCAAGAGAAATAAAAATGATAAATAGTATCAGTAGTTTTTGGATACACAAAAACAACTGCAGATCAACATTCCTTTAGTAGACGTTCTGGTACAAATTTCGAGTTATGGGGAATTCATGAAGGATCTCTTATCCAAAAAGAAAAAGCTCATTGATATTGAAACTATTGCACTCACAGAAGGTTGTAGTGCTATTTTGACAAACAAGTTGCCTCCTAAATTGAAAGATCCTAGAAGCTTTACCATTCCATGTTCTATTGGCAATTAGTATTTGGGCAAAGCTTTATGCGATTTAGAAGCTAGCATCAACCTTATGTAGCTATCTAATTTTATAAAGTTGGGAATTGATCAAATGAAACCCACTATAGTGACATTGTAATTGGTGTATCAATCTTTGGCTTAACCTGAAGGAAAAATTAAAGATGTCTCAGTTTGCGTGGATAAATTCGTTTTCCCGACTGATTTTATCATACTTAACTGCGAGGTAGACAAGGAGGTCCCCATAATCTTAGTACGACCATTTTTATCCACTAGCTGAACTCCCATTGATGTTTATAAGGGAGAATTAACCATGCAACTTAATGATGAGTAAGTTACCTTTAGTGTTTTTAAGTTTGTTCATCACAAGGTGAAGTAACATGTTTTTAATCCCATTATTGATGCGTTTTTGGATGATTTATTATGTAAATTATGAATTTGATGCTCCTAATCCTTTAAATTCATGCATAGAGAAGTGAAATGAGCAAAAAATGGGCCTAAATCAGAAAAAGAGCTGTTTTTAGGATCCACAAGGCCTAGGCATTTCCATAGGGGCTGGGCACACGCCCGTGTAAACCACACGGGCTCGGTATACGCCCGTGTGAACCACACGGGCTGGGTACACGCCCGTGTGAGCCACATGGGCTGGGCACATGCCCATGTGAACCACATGGGCTGGCTACACGCCTATGTGTCAGCCCGTGTTAATTTTTCACCCAATTTCCCTTTTACGCGAAAAAACCCAATTTTTAGGGTTTTTGAGCATTCTAAAGTTTATAAATACATACTAGAAGAAGACCTAAAGTTTTTCTTTCTGTGCATTCTTAATTAGTAATTAGTTTAGACAACCAAATCTCTTAAATTTTAGGCTAGATAATAAAAAGGAAGTAAATACTAGTACTCGTAGTTCCTTTGGGTTAGACAATCCGGTCTTGCTGAACTATACTACTATTCGATAGGTACACTTGCTTTAATCGTGATAATAAGTTAGTCTCAAGAACGTTTCATTTATAAATCTTTAAAACCTGTTATGAATATCACGCATCAAGTTTTTGGTGTCGTTGCCGGGGAACTAGGATATTAGGAAAACTCGATTTTCATTACTTTAGCCACTTTACTTTTATTACAATTTAAAATTTTATTTTCTTTTCTAATTTTTCTCTTATTTCCTTTTGACAGGTTTTTCTAGTTTATGACCAGAAGAAACCCGTCAAGACAACTACTTTTTGATGGTGAGATCGACCGCACAATTCACAGAAATCGGAGAGAAATAAGGTGAAGCCTAAGATACATAGAGGACAAGCAAGAGGATGATTCTTCAACCACAATCGAGGAGATGGCTGAAAACCAAGAAAATCCGCTACCTCCTACGATTGCTGTTTATCAGAATCCTGCTCCACGCACTATGTATGATTATGCTAAGCCTTCTTTAACAGGAACTGAATTGAGCATAGTTAGACCAACTGTAGCCGCAAATTCTTTTGAACTAAAACCTAACACAATTCAAATGATACAACAGTTTGTTCAGTTTGATGGTTTGCAGGACGAGGATCCCAACGCTCAGTTAGCAAACTTTTTAGAACTATGTGATACATTTAAAATTAATGACGTTTCTGATGATGCCATTCATATTCGTTTATTTCCTTTTTCATTGAGAAATAAAACTAAACAGTGGTTGAACTCGTTGCCACGAGGGTCAATCACTACTTGGGAACAAATGTCTGAAAAGTTTTTATTAAAATATTTTTCGCCGGCTAAAACAGCTAAATTACGTAATGATATTTCTTCCTTTGTGTAGATGGATTTCGAAGCACTCTACGATGCATGGGAGAGATACAAGGACCTCTTGAGAAGATGCCCTCACCATGGGTTACCACTTTGGCTACAGGTTCAAACCTTTCGTAATGGCCTGAATCCTTCGACTCGACAAATGGTTGACGCAGCTGCTGGTAGAACCATCAATAATAAGACACCTGAAGATGCCTATGAATTTATAGAGGAGATGTCACTGAATAACTATCAGTGGCAAGTCATGAGGACAAAGCCAACGAAAAATGTAGGTGTTTATAACGTCGTCATGATCACCATGCTCTCTAATCAGGTAGAACTCTTGAATAAGAAAATTGATGGTTTTCTTATTTCTTCATAGGTTCACCCAGTAATGCAATACGAAGCAAGTGGAGGTGGATCAAGTAGTTCAGAATACCCACCTTATGGCCACAACATGGAGAATGAACGGTTAAATTACATGGGTAAAAATCCCTGATCTCAAAACAATCCCTATTGCAATACTTACAATGCAGGTTGGAAGAACCTCCCTAATTTTTCATAGGGAGGCCAAGGGAATCAGAGACCACCACCTCCAGGCTTCCAGCAACCACCTTACCAAGAAGAGAAAAAATCGAACCTTAAGGAGATGCTAATAAAATTCATCTCAGTGTCAGAAACTCGTTTTCAGAATACTGAGACAGCACTCAAAAATCAACAGGCATCAATCCAGGGGCTCGAAACTCAGATTGGATAGCTTGCCAAGTTGATTTTCAAACGACCATAAGGGAGCCTGCCAAGCAACACTGAATCTAACACAAGGGAGCAACTCAACGCGATTGCCATTCAAGATGAGGAAGGGCTAGTTGCAGAACTAAAGCCAAAAACAGGGGGTAAGCATAGGTAAGGATGAGGTCGGCCACAATAAGCCAAAGCCGGTGATTGCAGAATATAAACCTGACGTGCCATACCCCAATGTGACAAGGAAAGACCGCTCAGACGAACAATTTGGTAAATTCCTTAAACTTCTAAAGAAGCTACATATTAACTTACCGTTTATTGAAGCCTTTTCGCATATGCCAAACGCAGTCAAGTTTTTAAAGGAGCTTTTAGCAAATAAACAGAAGTTAGATGAAGCATCACATGTGGAGCTGAACGCGGCCTGCTCAGCCATTCTACAGAATAAGCTTCCTAACAAACTAAAAGATCCAGGGAGTTTTACAATTCCTTGTTTAATTGTAGTTTAGATTTTAATAATGCGTTGGCTGATATAGGGGCTAGTATCAATGTTATGCTTTACAAATTATTTAAGCAACTAGGTCTAGGGAAACCCAAACAAACTAGGATGAGCATTCAATTAGCAGATAAAACTATCAGATTTCCTAGGGGTATTATTGAAGATACACTCGTTAAAATCAACAAATTTATATTCCAAGTTGATTTCGTTGTTCTAGACATAGAGGAGGATGACAACGTCCCCTTAATTTTAGGAAGGCCCTTTATAGCAACCGCTAGAACAATTATTGACGTTGGCACAGGTGAACTAACACTTCGTGTGGGAGATGAAACAATCGTCCTTCAAGCTCGTAATTCGAATAACACATCAAAAATCGAAGGTGACTGTAAAAATTATTTGGCTAAAACTAACCATATAGTGCAACCTTCTTTGCAGAAAACAGGTTCGAATAACATACATAAGCCAAGCAACAACAAAGAACCTATCCATGAAGAAGAAAGGTTACAAAACGAGGAGCTAGATGAATGGTAGAAACATAAACTGAGAAAACACGATAAACCAAAACCACGCTATGAAGAGCTTAATTCTTCCAAAAATCAACTTAAAGTTGGAGACAAAGTACTACTCGGTGCAACAGATCCTCGAATCGCCACTTCTGAACCAAATAAAGAAACCCCTCTTACGGTAATTAGTATTTTTCCATATGGTAAGTCGAGGTAAACCACTCCAAATGAAGAAACCCCTCTTACGGTAATTAGTATTTTTTCATATGTTGATAAAATTGATAGCAGGATGAGGAGTGTAAACTCCTCGATTCACCATGATCACGCACTAGAGAAGTAAGTCTAGCTTAGACTATAAATAAGTGCTTCTCGGGAGACACCCCAAGCACTAACGTTGCTAACTTCTTTCAATTTTTGTCTTTAACATTTAATTAACTAACTGAGCCACTAAACACAGGATTTTTAGAACCACACGGCCAGGAACATGGGCGTGTCATAGGCCGTGCACATACCACGAGATGAAACACGACCGTGCGATATGACTGCGTGAAAATAGGGCAAAATTTTTTCCCAACACGGGATGCGATAAGTTGCCACGGTCGTGCGACATGGCCGTGGGTGAAATTGCCAAAATAACACGGGCGTGCGACACGCCCGTGTTTTGAAACCATGGGCAAACCTGTCAATTTAACACGGGCGTGTGCCTTCATAGATGGGCGTGGGAGAAGCGAACGAAGATTGACACAGTCGTGCAACATGGCTGAGTAAACCGATGCACCTAATTTCGAAAACCACGAAATACACGGTCTAAAATGAAGGCACATGGGCATGCCTCACAGCCGTGTGCCCTAATTTCTCTATAAACACCTATTATCTATCTTAGCTTTATCTTTATATTTTGAAATTACTTTTTATTTCCTGTTTATACTATTTTATCTTGAGTTTTTACAATTTTCAATTTCAGCTATTTCATTATGAGTAATTATGCTTCCTTATAGTTCCTAATATTGTCACAGTTATAAAGAGCTCCAAAGCTCATTTCGCATAGGAACTAAAAAACTCCACCGAGAAAGGTTCTCCATGACTGCCATGTCCTATTCGACCACGACCATAGCTACCACCAAATATAATATTCTTTTGGCGCAAGACTTATGGACTAATGAACCTCTACCACCACCGGAGTATCCTTCTCCACTCTCACGCCAGTTATCCTTCTCCACTCCCACGCCGATTATTTTCCAAAACTCCAGTTCAAGGAATTCATTCATCATTCAGGAAGTTTCACTTCTCTCCCTATCTTATGATTATCAATTTATCTTGTTCAATATATCTACCTTTGTACATTGAGGGCAATGTACATCTTAAGCGTGGAGGATCTTTTATATCATCATTAGAAATCCCTGAATTATGTCTTATTCTCACGTAATTCACTCATATCACTATTAGAATGAATTGTAATTAACTTATGATTTTTATTGATATGTCTTGAATTAAAACTTAGACATTCATGCATTGATTGTTTAAATTTTAAGATATTAAAGAATCAAGCATGATAAGTTGACTTTTGAATTTAAAATTTTATAGGTTGTTTCTCCCAAGTTTAGGTATTATCTTGAGTTGAAATTCATAGGTTTAAACATCAAAAATTCGTAATTTTTGTGAGATTTTAAGCCTTTAGAGCACCTACTATTTCTTTCATGCTCACTTTTATTGTTGCTTTGAGTGCGTCAGTATTGAATTGTTATTCTAGAACTTGCTTGACTATGCATGTCAAGACCACACCATTTGATTTGATATGTCAAAATGATAAAGGCACTTAGGTTTAACCCACTCACTCCACAAAAGCCTACCTTCATAATTAACCCTTAGTAAACCCCTTTGAGCCTAACAAGCCATTAATTGATTTACCCTCAATATTAACCCATAAACTATTATTGTTGAAATCCCCTAATTTGATCCCTATTTTTATCGAGATTTGATTTGAACTAATTGCTTAGCTATACTTTTTTCTTTTATGTGTTTGACTTGTTTTAAAAAAAAAAATTCATACTTACATATTAGTAGTAATTCGGTAGCGTTGAGTCGCAGTAACTAAATTCCATCTTCTGAGAAGAAGCTCACTTGTACTCAATTAATGTTTAATTACTTTTTCTAGTTAGGTAATTTTTCAATTCAATCTCGATTCTAACATTTTTTTTCAGCTTGTGACCACACCTCCTAACCAAAGCCACGTTACAACCCTTTAAAGACCTTTTGATTGATGTTCATTTCAATATATAGTGGTAGAGATTTGATTTTCATGCAAGCCTATGGTAATGACTTTTCATTATTGACTATTGAGTGCTTCATGTATTGTCCTTAAACACCTCGAATGATTTGAGTGAATCTTTAGTGAGAATGTGAAACTCTGTGATATTTTGAGTCTAAGGTAATTACTTAGATGAGGGGAGACACCTATGCTTTCATGATAAAATACTCAACTTGGAATGTTTTGGAACTTTGATGTTCTTTCATTCAAATTCTCAATGTATGATTACTTATAGATTCTTTTGAGATATTATTAATAGGAATTATAAGTTAAGAAGAAGTTATTTTCATTGTGAGTTGAGGGTTTTGCTTGAAGACAAGTAAATGTTTAAGTGTCGGGGTATTTGATAAACCGTAATTTATACATATTTTTATCCCATGCCTAACATATTTATGGATGGTTTCTCCTTATATTTGGTGAATTCGATGCTCCTAATCCATTAATTTCATGTTTTATACTTAGGAGAGCATAGGAGAGTAAAAAGAGTGAGAAACAGGCCGAAAACAGAGAAAATGGACCCACATGGGAATATAACACGGCCTGGACTTCCTCATACAAGCGTGTCACACGGCCATGTCAATTTGGTAGGATCGAAGCACGAATTACACGGGTGGATCATTTAACAGCCTTGACCACGGCCTTCAGTAATCGCACACGGGCGTGTCACACGGGCGTGTCTCTACCGAACCCAAGTTTAGTCCAATTCGAAAAAGGCCAATTTTGAGGGCTCTTAGGCATTCCAAAGCCTATTTAAACACTTCTTAGGAAGGGGATGCAGAGTAGGAAGCAAGGAATTACTCAAAGAAAGCCGATTGATCCATCTCAAGAGCCGGATTCTTCATCAAGACTGGAGATCTCCCTTCAAGTTCCTTCAGGAGTTTTGGGTTTTCTTATGTTTTGTTATCTTTATGCTTTGGAGATGTTTTCTTTCATAAGGATGAACTAAACCCCTAAATACCTAAGGGGAATGAAACCTAAGACAGATTTTGTTATTATTAAATGAATTGTATGATAAATATTTGACTTGTTCTTTATTATGTGTTCTTAATTCTTTTTTTGATATTCCAGGATATTGATCCAAGTTAAGCTCTTATTCAGAGGAGGAATAGATCCTGTTTAAGAGTAAATTTGTCATAATTAAGTGGAGTTGATTGCGCGCCTAGAGATAGGGTGATAAGATTTTGCCAGATTAGGGTGAAACATAATAAGGGAATCCATAGATCGAGTTAATGCAATTTTAGGGTGTTAATTAGAAAGAGATTTCAATTATTCAACCTAGGGTTAGACGTTATTAGTCTCGATAGATAATAATATAACTTAAGGATTTCTACGGATCAAGTCAAATGAATAAATCGTCTGATTCAGAGTCAAATAACAAGTGAAGTTTAGGTGGATTTGTCCTTAGGTATTGTCTCAATCAATCGAATTTTCCCAAAAGTATTTTCCCAAGTTTTTCTTTCTGTTCATTCTTAGTTAGTAATTAGTTTAGACAACCAAACCTCTTAAATTTTAGGCTAGATAATAAAAAGGAAGTAAATACTAGTACTCGTAGTTCTTTTGGGTTCGACAATTCGGTCTTGCTAAACTATACTACTGTTCAATAGGTACACTTGCCTTAATCGTGATAATAAGTTAGTCTCAAGAACGTTTCGTTTATAAATCTTTAAAACCTGTTACGAATATCACACATCAAAACCTATGATAAATTTTATTATTTGATTTCTGAATTACATGATAAATACTTGATTCTTGTTCTCAATTATGTATGTTTAATTCATGTTTTAATATTTCCAGGATATTAATTTACGTTAAATGTGCTTATTTTAGTGAAGAAAAAGTCCCTATTTAAGAGTAGATCTAGCATAATTGAGTGGATTTGCATGCAATCCTAGAAATATGACGACATAAATCTACCAAATTAAAGTGAAATATAATAAGGGGAATCTATAGATCGAGTTAATGCGACAATAAGGGTTTTAATTAGAAAGAGATTTCAATTAATCAACCTAGAGTCAGTTGTTCTTACTCTCGAAAGAGATATTAACATAATTTAGGGATTTCCATGGATCAAGACACAAGTGAATAAATCGTTTAATTTAGATTCAGAATAATAGGTGAAGTCTAGGTGGATTCTTTCCTGGGTATTGTCTATCTCATTGGTTTTCTTCAAATATTTTCCTAATTCATTCCCTGTTGTGTTCTTAGTAATTAGTTAGTTAATTTTAGATTAAAATCAATCCCATTAATTTGTCGGCTAAATAATAGAAAAATAGTCATTACTTGTACTTTTAGTCCTCGTGGATATGATATTCCCTACTCACCATAGCTATACTATTATTCGATAGGTGCGCTTGCCTTTTTCGTAATTTTAGTTTGTTTAGTGACCATCACAAGGATAAAACAGAATGTCATACTGTCGATGTGCTAGATTATTTAATTGAGGAATAATTCAAAAAACAAAGCACAGTCTTTACTGAAGAAATTGCAGTGACATCTGAGGAGAAATCCTTAGACAATTGTGGCAGTACGATTGAAGTTAGTAATGTGGAAATCAAACACAGATGGCAAATTGAATCCTTAGACTTAACTAACGTAACAGGTCTAATTTTCTAACCATCGATTAAAGAAGCTCCCACTCTGGAATTGAAATCACTACCTCCTCATCTAAAATACATCTTTTTGGGTGATCACATTACTTTTCCAGTTATTGTCTTCGTAACACTAGATACAACTCAAGAAGAGAAATTGGCTCACACTCTTAAGCAGTACAAAAGAGCTATTGCCTGGAGTATTACGTATATTCAAGGTATTAGTCTTTCTTTTTACATGCACAAAATCAAGTTAGAAGATGAAGGCCAGTAATCAATTGAACCGTAAAGAAGGTTAAATGAGAAGATGAAAGAAGTGGTCAAGAAAGAAATCATAAAATGACTTGATGCAGGAACTATTTACCCAATTTCTAATAGCAAGTAGGTTAGTCTAGTGCAGTGTATCTCGAAAAGGAGTGGTATCATAGTGGTTCGCAATGATAAAAATGAATTAATATCTACACGCATCCCCACGAGATGGCGAGTTTGTATGGATTATTGTAAATTGAATACGGCCACAAAGAAGGATCCTTTTCCACTTCCATTAATTGTCTAAATGTTAGATAGACTTGCTGGAAAAGCTTATTATTGCTTCCTAGACAGCTATTCTATGTACAACCAAATTGCTATTGCACCGGAGAATTAGGAGAAAACAACTTTTACATGCCCCTTCGGTACTGTTGCTTTTTGTCGTATGCCTTTCGGTCTTTGGAATGCACTAGCCACATTTTAAAGGTGTATGATGACAATATTCTCGATATGATCGAATACTCTTTAGAGGTTTTTATGGATGACTTTTCAATTTATGGGAATAATTTTGATCATTGGGCTGACAATTTGGATAAATTACTGAAGCGGTGTGAGGACACTCATCTTGTTTTAAATTGGGAAAAATGTCATTTTATGGAAACTGAAGGCATCGTGTTAGGCCATTGTATCACTAGTCAGGGCATTCAAGTAGACAAAGACAAGGTGGAAATCATTGAGAAGTTACCTCCACCGACAAATGTGAAAGGTATTTATAGCTTTCTTGGACATGCGGGATTTTACCGGCAGTTTGTTAGGGATTTTTCAAAAATTGCAAAACCATTGTGCTCATTGCTGGAACAAAATAAAAACTTTCTCTTTGATGAGGCATGTTTGGATGCCTTTGTTTAGTTAAAGAAGCAGCTGGTCAATGCCCTTATTGTCATTACACTTGATTGGTCTCAGCCTTTCGAAGTTATGTGCGATGCAAGTGACTTTGCCGTGGGTGCAGTGCTAGGATAACGTAAAATAAAAATTTTTCACGCCATTTATTATGCCAGCAGAACTCTTACAGAAACTCAATTTAATTATACCACCAAAGAGAAAGAATTGCTAGTTGTAGTCTTTTCTTTCGACAAGTTTTATTCTTATCTTGTCTGTGCAAAAGTTACGGTATTCACTGATCACTCGGTGTTGCAATATCTCTTTGCAAAAAAAGATGCCAAACCAAGATTGATAAGATAGATTTTATTGTTGCAAGAATTTGACATTGAGATAAAAGACCGCAAGGGGTCAGAAAATCAAGTTGCAGATCATTTATCTAGATTGGAAGTTGGTAGTGAAGACGGGAACATATTTCGAACTGTCGACGCATTCCTAGAAGATAAGCTATTTACTGTCGATGCAACTCCTTGGTATGCAGATTTGGTTAATTTCTTAGTGTATGGTAAGCTCCTATTGGGTATCAAGGGCTATAAAAAAGAAGATTTCTTCGTGACGTAGTGAAGTACCATTGGAATGAGCCATATTTATTCAAGGCATGCAATGACAACATCATTTGGTGCTGTGTTCCAGAAGAAGAGATGCTTTCAATCCTGAAGCACTGTCATGAAGCTCCTTTTGGAGGCCATTTTGGGGGTATGAGAACTGCTGCGAAGGTTCTCCAATTAGGATTCTATTGGCCATGATTGTTCAAAGATGCTCATAATTTTGTGAATCAATGTGATAAATGTCAGTGCACCGGTTTTATTTCCTGACATAATGAAATGTTGCAACAACCAATTATGGAAGTTGAATTGTTCGATGTTGGGGAATGGATTTTATGGGAACCTTTCCAAGTTTATTTGGAAATCTTTATATATTAGTCGTTGTTGACTATGTCTCGAAGCGGGTGGAGGCTGTTGCTGTCCCAAAGGATGATGCAGAAACAGTGCTCAAAATTTTTCATAAGCATATACTCACCTGTTTCGATACAAAAGGGCATTGGTTAGTGCTCAAGGTATACATTTCCATTACAACCAAGTGGCAGCCACATTAAAGAGATATGGATTTAATCATAGACTGTCCACTACTTATCATCCATAAACCAATGGACAAGCTGAAGTTTTAAATCAAAAAATTAAGAATATTCTAGAGAAGGTTGTGAATCCTTCGAGAAAATATTGGTTATCCTAATTGGATGATGCTCTATGGGCATTACGGACAGCATATAAGATTCCATTGGGGATGTTGCCGTACCAATTGGCTTTTTGGGAAAGCATGTCACTTGTCAATTAAACTGGAACACAAAGCAATGTGGGCAATTAAGCAAGTGAACATGGACTATAAAGCTGCTGGAAAGAAAAGGCTATTGGACATCATCGAACTAAAGAAGATTCGAAGAAATTCTTATGAAAGTGCTGCGATTTATAAGGAAAAGACCAAACAATTGTTTGACAAGATTATTTTGCAACGACAATTTATCGCGGGGCAATAGGTTTTATTATTCAATTCTCGACTTAAATTGCACCCAGGTAAATTGCATTCATGTTGATTTGGATTGTTCAAAGTTGCCAACGTATTTCCTCATGGTGCAGTCGCAGTTCAAGATTTACGTGATGGATGCCAGTTTAAAGTCAATGGACAGAGATTGAAACACTATTTTGGAAATAAAAATCAAGAGCAGGCAAAGACCATTAATTTGGTCCAAATATTTTAAAATTTTAATTTATTACTCCGAGATTATTCCTTTTTTGTAAAACTTGTTTTCTTTCCTTTTTTTAGAATAATAAGGTACCAATTTTGACACAACAAGATTTGGTTGTCAACACATTCTGTACCATTGTGTTACCATTAATCAGAATTAAGGGAAATTCAACTTTTACCATTGGATCAAAACCCACCTAGCCGTTTGATCTGTTTGCAGGCACAATTCTTATTGGATGCAACTCTTCTCGCTAGCTTTGTATCTCTCTACAAGACATCACGACTCTACATCTTTCTCTTTCACTCCCTATAAAGTCTACACCACTATGCCGACTGAAAAGCATCCAAGCAACCATTTTTATTATTTTTCCTTACTCAAGATCATACTTTTTTCACTTAAAATTGTCTTCCTTCCACAAAAGATGACAAGAACAAAATGTTTGACCAAGAAAGCCGACAAATCTACTAAAAAGCATGCATCTTACGCTACCGTAGTTCGTGAGTCAGAATCCCCCAGGCCAGTGCAAAAAAAGGAACCAGTAATCTTTTTCAATAAAGAACAAGGGAACAATTTCAAGACAACATATTGAACCGAAATTTTCACCTCAAATAAGACATTTCCTTGTCGTAACAACAGAAGTTGGGCAAACAAATTCACCGAACCATTTCTAAACTGAAATGGGGAAATTTTTGCGCACACCCTGGAAGTTATTCCCCTTCCCTAGTACGTGAGTTCTATGCCAACCTATATGACCATGAATTAGAGTTTATTTTTTTCGTGAATGTCTCATTCCACAGGACGCTAAAACAATCAATGAGCTGTACATTCCAATCGATGTCGACGAACATTTCAATTTCTTTGTGGAAATGAAGAACGAAAAAAGGAACCTGCTGGTACAGGACTTGTGTATTGAAGGAGTAGTGTGGATAGGGTCACATTCAAAGAATTTTACAATGCACCGTCATTTCCTAACGCTGCACAGTAAAATTTGGTTTCTCTTTGTTAATTGTAAGTTACTGCTATCTACCTATAGCACCACCGTTAACCTTGACAAAATGTGTCTGATACATTCTATACCAAGGGTAGAAGAATTGATTTCGGCGCAATATTCCATCGAGAAATTACTGAATGTGCCGCCATGCAGACCGACATTTTGGTTTTCCCGTAATTAGTCATGTCACTGTGTTAGCAGAAAGGAATTGTACCCTGGGGAGCTGAATAAATTATGGATAATAAGGGTCCAAATAATGAAGCCTCTGTCGAGAGAATGACTCGTGGCATAGAAACTCCAATACTAAAAGAGGTAGGAACCAGCAAGACAAAGAAGGACAAAGCCAAAGCTGACAGTTAAGGAACAACCCTGCATACAGAGACATCTTTGTGGCATAAGATAAAAGATGTTGAGAAAATGGTTACTTCCATCAGCAAATAGGCAAATCAAACTTGTCTCTACAATTGAGGACATGGAGAACTCTTAAAAATTGTTTTATGCTTATACTAAAGCCTGGAACAGTTCCATTGTAGCCACATTAATCCAATTGAGCTCGTCTTTAATACCAAACTTCCCAGTATTTCCACCAATCATTTGAAACTATAAGCATTCATTTACGAATGACGACTTCAAAGATTGAGACCGATCGGTGGCATCTCCTCCCATCGTGCGAGTCTTTGATAATGACAAAGATGAAGAATCCATAGGCTTTGAGGAATGTCTACACAAGATTGATAGCTTGTTCGAAATGGTATTTTTGCTGATCAATAGGGCACTATTGTTGACAAGGAAGCTGCTACTGTAAAAGAGGAAATTGTTGCTGAAGAAAAGGAAGTTGCTGAAGAAGAGAAAGAAATAGAAGAGAAAGATTCTGATGTGAATATTGTCACCACACTAGAATCTGTGGGTGTAAATATTGAAACTATAATACCGAACTTCCCAGTATTTCCACCAATCATTTGAAACTATAAGCATTCATTTACAAATGACGACTTTAAAGATTGAGACCGATCGGTGGCATCTTCTCCTATCGTGCAAGTCTCTGATAATGACAAAGATGAAGAATCCATAGGCTTTGAGGAATGTCTACACAAGATTGATAGCTTGTTCGAAATGATATTTTTGCTGATCAATAGGGCACTATTGTTGACAAGGAAGCTGCTACTGCAGAAGAGGAAATTGTTGCTGAAGAAAAGGAAGTTGCTGAAGAAGGGAAAGAAATAGAAGAGAAAAATTCTGATGTGAATATTGTCACCACACTAGAATCTATGGGTGTAAATATTGAAACTATAATACCGAACTTCCCAGTATTTCCACCAATCATTTGAAACTATAAGCATTCATTTACAAATGACGACTTCAAAGATTGAGACCGATTGGAGGCATCTTCTCCTATCGTGCAAGTCTCTCATAATGACAAAGATGAAGAATCCATAGGCTTTGAGGAATGTCTACACAAGATTGATAGCTTGTTCGAAATGATATTTTTGCTAATCAATAGGGCATTATTGTTGACAAGGAAGCTGCTACTGCAGAATAGGAAATTGTTGCTGAAGAAAAGAAAGTTGCTGAAGAAGAGAAAGAAATAGAAGAGAAAGATTCTAATGTGAATATTGTCACCACACTAGAATCTGTGGGTGTAAATATTAAAAATCTAGAACTAGATGGAGCGATACTGGCGGAAGTTGTTGAAGTCACTGGTGAGGAGCAAGATAATTCATTGGCAATTATAGTCTATACTGGACCACTTCAGATGGCCTTTCCCACACAAGTAGCAACTGATGACACCGAGTATAACATCCCGATCTAAGGGCTAATCGAAACAGTAGTTTCAATACCATATATTTGAAATAGAAATAATTATTTCATGATTATTACGCCTAAGATGCTCAATTTGACATTAGGGACCAAATTGCAAAATATGCAAAACTTGAGTTCTAGAAGCTATTAGCATGAAATTGAGGTAGATTATAAACTAGAGGTCCTCAAATAGTGATTTTACCAAGTTCTAAAAATTTGGACAAAAATGGGCATGTATGGATAAAATTTCAAGGAAAGGCCTTAAGGGCATTTATGTCTTTTGGTAAATAAAAGAAATAAAAGGGAAAAAGAAGTGAAAATCTTATCCATCTTCTTCAAGGTAGTGCCAGAAATTCTAAGGACCATAGCTAGGGTTTTCATTAACTTTCAAGCTTGATAGTAAGTGCTCTCTAGCCCCATTTTTTATGTTCTTTATATTTTTGAGATCCTTGAAGCATGTTCTAGCCATTTCTACCCTTATTTTAAGATAAGGTTCATGTTTAAAAACTTACCTATGTGTAACATGTATGTATTTTGGTGTTTAATAGAGGAATATGAAAGTTTTATGTATGATAAACATCTTTTGTTATGTGGTTTTCCATGAAAACACCTAAAAAGGGACCAAGTTGTAAAAGATGTGAAAGTGGGTAGTAGAAAAGTGAAATAAAGGAAAATGTGGGCTGTTATAAGCTAGAATATAATTCGGCTAGGCATAGAAATCAAGGAAATGCATGTATTTCAATATACGAGCCTAGGGACTAAAGTGTAAATATGTGTAAAGTTAGAGGTAAAAAGGTAATTTTGCCATAGAGTAAGTTTTCGGGCTGAAATTGAAGAATGTGATAAATTAATTATTTAATAAGTTTTCGGGTTGAAATTGAAGAATGTGATGAATTAATAATTTAATTTGTTTATATAGGCTCGAAAAGACCAATTCTAGAAGTAGACCGTGGAAAACAAAAGGTTTTGGAATAGTCAGAATCCAAACCCGAGACATTATTCAAGTAAGTTCGTGTAACCTAATTGGATGTTTATGCATGTTGACTTTAATTTTTGTGTTAAATTGAATGTGAAATGCATAAATAATGAATTGTATGAAAATTTTCACAAATTCGAGATTTATTGAAAAATGGGTTAGAATCCATTTGAATATGGAATTCCGATGGATAGGTCACTTCTCACGAGAAATGGGATCCTGCATGTGTTGCAGAAGGATTTAGCCTGGACAGGTAATCCATTGATCTCATTATGGAAAGCATTTAGGCCGGACGAGTAATCCTGAAACGAACCTATTAAGTATATGTTTTAATTAGGATTTAGCCTGGACTGGTAATCCTAGTTGACTGGATTTAGCCTGGATTGGTAATCCAGATTAGACATTGTAGGGAATTCTTTGTCATATAAAGGATTTAGCCTGGACTGGTAATCCGACAAAGCCCTTAGAGTACATGATACAACTAAAATTTAGCCTGGACTAGTAATTCTGCTATAGAAGATGTGGCTCGAGAGTGTACCGGATAGGGCACTACTGGAGATAAATTGATGGTTAATGAAATAGTACACCTAGAGCGTACTAAGTGATGAAATATCCATCGGGAATTCAATTATTCTCCGGATAAAACATTTGTAAATGACATGAGAAATACGAAATTGAATATGTATATGATGTGATGAGCTCATCTATAGGTCTTGAAAATCATGTGACTAACTTGTTCCTTGAGTGCATGTGTTTAGGGAAAATTATTTATAATTGATGGATACATGGCTTATCATGATTATGTGTTTAAAATGACCGGTAAGTTTACTTTCCGTTATGCGAACTTACTAAGCATGTAATGCTTACCCCCAATTTTACTTTTCCCTTTTCTTATAGAGCTTTGGACTCGTGAAGGTTGGAGGACGATGGGAGTTTGATTACACTATTGGTAATCTCGTTTTGGGTATAAAAGAACTATTCATTTTTATATAATGGCATGTATAGGGTAACTTATCTTTTGGTTATATGTGTCATTTAAATTAGCCAAGTGTAATGGCTCATGATAGTTGATAAATCATTTTGTTTATGGCTATGAGATATGGCTCATATTTTACTATTGGGTTTTAACCCTTATTAATCATGTATGCATGCAATGTGTTCATACTGATGTGGTTGCTTGTGAATGATGGATGTAAGTATGACATGTTTATTTGGTGAATGATCCGTGATCAATGAGTATGGCCACAAAAGTGTTATAAAAATGTAACGTTGGGAAGAAGGATATAAAAACCTAGAGGTTTTTAATTGGTATGAAGAGATTAAGAAATGCATGTAAAAATTTAGATAGTACATAGAGGTATTAGGGGCATAACTTAATCATGGAATTTGGATATTGGAGTAATCTTAAATGTTTTTTGTTGTATAATGAGCATATGTATAAATGAGCAGATGTATAATTGGTCCATACAGGTAGACACACGGGAATGCACGGCCTGCCCCATGGGCATGTCGTTCGGACGTATGTCCCCTGCACCCAAATTTTACAAGTCAGAATGCCCAGTAGTAAACACACAGGCTAAGACACGGGCGTATGTCTTAGTCGTGTGAGAGACACGGCCTAACCACATGGGCGTGTACTTTGGCCGTGTGAAGTTTGCACCATTTTATGAAAAATCTTTTAATTTTATTTGGCCACACGGGCATGTGACACGGTCGTGTGACCTTATTTTGGTGTTGACGTCATAGTCAGAGAGTTACATGGCCTAAGGACACGGGCATGTCAAGAGCATACGAGCGTGTCCCATTTCTCACACGGGCGTGCGACTCTGTATTTATGAAAATCTCCCAAGTTTTTCTAAAGTTTTCAGTTTGGTCCCGAACTATTTCCAATGTATGTTTTGGACCACATAGGTCCATACAAGGAACGTTTCACATATGTTTGAATGAGTTTTGAATTGAAAGAAATTTTAAAGCCCGATTTTGCATGAACGTTTCTATACATATTCGGTAATACCTCGTACCCTGTTTCGGCCTCGAGTACGGGTAAGGGGTGTTACACCGAGGCTAAGTTGGAACTTAGTGGGCAATTTGAAAACCATGCAACACCCAAAGAAAAGAAAAGGAGGTACTTCAATGGCAAGAAGGGAAAGAAGGAGAAGAAGAAAATAAGAAGGAAGAAACATCATGTAGCCACAGCAATTGCTGTGAATAACTGAGTTAGTTTTATTTTAAATTGTAGCTATAGTTTTCATGCATTGCATATAGCTTCAAGTCACATTTTGTTTAGTACACATTGTCACTGCATTTTTTGTCATTACATATTCATGTCAGTGCATTGGGAACAATGCAATCTTTAAGTTTGGGGGGAATGTATATGGGATTTGGAAATACACCTACATTTTAAAATTTTTTTTGAAGCATGCAAGGTTTATGCAAAATTGTTTGAAAGTTTTTGTTACATTCGATGCTTAATTCTTGGATCATGTGAATTGTCAATGAATGAGTTGGATAAATTTAACTGAATGTTATATCTTTAATACTTTGATGAATGATTTAGGTTGCATTAATAACAAATGACTAGTAGTATTCCTTGAATCTTGAATGAAACTGCCTTTTTCAGCTGCTTATATATATAGATAGTTATAAATAAGAGACACTCCAAAGTGGATGTATTATGAATGTTAAAAAGGGAACACTCCAATACAAGTGTTAGAAAAATGAATCTGGCCAAAGGCCATTGTTTTATGAATGTATGTCGATGAAATTACATACTCCTTGAGGGTTTGTTTCATCCCATTCTTACTTCTCAGGAGCAAGGGTACAGTAATGCAACAATATCCCTTATTCTGAGAAAAAAGAGAGGATATATAAATGCTTACTATTATACAATAAATGCTGTATTGGTAGATAGAATTTAGGATTTGAAGTATGATGCTAGCTTTGATGAAAGTGCAATCTTACTCATTCATGCTTATGTATTGTGGATGCAATATTATTTCATCTAAATGTGATTCATTCATTGGGAATTTAGAGGGTTCAAGTTGCTAGAATGATCATTTGCCTTAGAAAAATTTTTGTAGCCTTGCTAGTTTCTGTTTTACTTGAGGACAAGTAAAAACTCAAGTTTGGGGGTGTGATTGTACTAGAAAGAACATTTGTTTTCTCCCTACTTATTGGTTAATTTGTTCCCATTTAGTTATCTTTAGCATACATTTTAGCATTTTCAGTTTAGTAAATTGCATTTTATAACCCAGTGAATCCTAGCCTATTTTATCCTTAATTTTGCTATCTTTCTGCACTAATGTCACTGCATCAGTTAACTCAAGATTGCGTCTAGAATTGTCACTGAAGTTGACAGCTGTTTGATAAGAGCCAACCATGCGTAAGCTGTCCAATCTCTTATAACTGCCTTGTACGTACAAGTACAGAAGAATCCTGAGGGAAAGACACCTGTACAATTTAGGAGAAAAAAAAGGTTGACATGAGAGGAGGAAGGGATTTTGAAGCTTGTGGCCATGGCAGCTTGAGCCTCCTACGGGTGAGCCAACGTGAAGACTGATGCAAATCCACTCTTGATGAGGAAATCTAAGTGCAGAACAAGGGGAAATGAAGAGATCCAGTCGAGTAGCCTAGGAATAGTATTCTCTATTTGATTCTTTCTTATTTCTTTGAAAACGCTGGTGCTTACTCTATGTTTTCTATTGTATGGAAGTACAGTGAATGTTTTGTAAAATGTTATCTTATTAAATCTTATTTTGTTGTTTAATATTAGGGGTTTGAATGTTCTAAACACGAAAGTATTATTGCAGTCACTAACACTGGAAGATGCAGTGACAATTTGAGCTAATAAGCATTTCAACGAAAGTTGAGTAAGGACTAAAGGAATTTAGTCCATTTGTTCTTAATAGTGCCATATTGCCATCAGAGGAAGGTAAGGTTAATATGCATGGTTAAGTCCCAGATTAAATAAAAGAGTGGCATTTGGTAAGATATACATTAAATTTATTGTGTCGACAATTAACTATCTTTTATACCTTGTGAGTACTTAGTATACTGTTGAAGATTCATGTTCGAGATCCCAATTTATCATTACCATATTTGATTTCATTGTTATTAAGATATTGCTCCGAAAATTACCCACAGAATTTAATTCATTTTTTAGCTACTGCATCGACATTAATAGACAAAGAACCACATCCCTGTGGGATCGATATCTGACATACTCACATCTGTCTACTATACTTGCATGATAGTGTATGCTTGCACATTTTTGCTGTGACGTTAACAATCAATCAGTTTCTTCTGATCGACAGAAGTATTATGCTGACCTGAGACATTGAGACACTGAGTATCAGGTTGGTGATAAGGTATTTCTGAAGGTTTCATCGTGGAAGAAAGTTTTGAGATTTGGGTAGAAGGGTAAGCTTAGTCCGAGGTTCATTGGCCCTTATGAGGTTGTCGAACAGATTGGACTGGTTGCTTTTCGTTTGTTGTTACCGCCTGAGCTAGAGCGTATTCATGATGTCTTCCATGTCTCCATGTTACAGAAGTACAGATCTGATCCTTTTCACATTGTTCTTGTTGTGGAAGTCTAGGTTCGATCTGATATTTTGTATGAAGAGGAACCGGTTGCAATCCTAGATTAAAAGGTCAAGGTGCTACGCAATAAAATGGTTCCGTTAGTGATAGTTGGCGTAACCACAAGACTGAGGAAGCCACCTGGGAGTCAGAAGATGTGATGAAATGTCAGTATTCGTATCTGTTTGATTCAGGTAAGTTTTAATGACAAAATTTCTTTTTTAGAAGGGGAGAGTTGTAATATCCCTAAACCGAGTTTATTAGTTTCGAGTATATTTTTCGGGTTCCAAGTGTGAAATTAAGAATTATAAGGTTTCTAGTCATTTTTAATTTAATTTAGGAGTTAATTTCATCTGAAATCGATTAAACAATAATCTGGAAAATTTAAAAGAAAATAATATTTTCAAAAATTAATTTTAAAGATTTTAAATAATTATTAGTGAAAATAATCAATTTTGGTTGAAAAAAGAATTGTAAAATAATTTTTATTGGAGGTAATTTGAGTAAAAATTAAATATTAATTAAATATGATTTAATTGTAAAACAAGGAAAATTTAGAGTATTTATAAGGAAAATAAACCTTAAAATTCGAATTTTGGAGGGAAAGGATTAAATTGTAAAGTAAGGGAAATGTCGGAGTGACCATTGAGAAATTTCCCAATTTGTAAATTTCTGGTGAGTGGTTTTAGTTTTAAAACTAATGTATCTAACCCACTTTTCACACATTTTACATCAGATTAAAGAGCTTTACAATTCGTTTTCTTTGCATGATTTTAAAGATCTATAATCAGAGAATAGAATAGATCCAACCAATTTCCTTTCAAAATACTCTCTAAATTCACTTGAAATTATTCTCAAAAATAGCAAAAAATATTCTGAAATTTCTCAAGTTTCTTGAATTAAGATTTTCAATCAACGAATTTAAAGCGAATCAAAGGTAATCTTCAATCCTAAACTTTTTTTATGATGATTAGAAACATTTTTACATGATTTAAGAGTTAATTAAAGAATTTTTATCAATGTCATCTTCTTCCAAGAACACATGGTTCTTTAATGGTGGATCTTGAATTTTGAGAGGAAATCCACAAATCAATGGATTTTCCAACTCAAAATGGATTTATTAAAAGGTTTTTGATCTTATTTATCCAGATAAAAAATGATTTGTGAGGTAATTTAAAGAAATTCAATTTTCATCATCTTTATGAGCCGATTTTTTGAAATTTTGTGAAATTGATTTAAAGATAAAATTGATGCTTAGTATAAGTGTATCTGGTCTAGTATTTATGATTGAAAGGGTTTAGGCGGGTTGGAGAGATCTATTTTGTAAGGAATCGAGTTTTTGACTTGATGTTACAAATCTGGTAAGGTATCTTTGTGAGAGGATTTTGATCAGTATAGTTAATTAAAATTCGTGTTTATTATAGCATTGGAAAGGTAGTAATGTCTACTTTATCACTGTTAAAGCTCCGAATCTTGAAGAGGACTGAGTTAACCAGAATTGAAGCTTGTATTTGCTTGGTTTATCACTTGTTTGTGGTAGAATAAATTATGTGGTGAGTGTTTCTACGAGTGATTTGGTAAATTGACTGACATTTATGTTTAATTAGTAGCTTTATTGATGATTTCAATTGATTAATTATGGTTGAATGACTGATTTTTGCAAGATTGATATTATATGTACAAGAGTTGAATTTTTATTAAATAATGGTAAGTAAGCATTTAAGTGGTTTTTTACAATTTAATTAGGCTAATTATATTGATGATTAAAGCATGGTTACTGGAGTTTTTGATCATGATATATTGGTGTTACAATTGGTAATTGAACATTAGAAAATGGCAAATGAAATGCTTGATTTAATTGGATGTTAAATGACTATGTTACATGTTACACATAAGCATTTTGTCACATTAAATTGAGGATAATAATGATTGATTTATATGCTATGTTTGACTGAATATATTGGCAACATACATGGTGGATCCATTGGATACAATTGGCATGCCATAGGATTTGTGAGTACTCACCTTTATTTGTGACATTGTGAGCATATGACTCTAGGTGGATTGATTTGTTTGGAGTATATAAGGGAGTGTTAAGCATGAGTCTCCACTCATTGGTTTATTTGAGGCGCTATAAGGGAACGCATGCTTCGGCCCCCTCAACTCGATGGACTGTATTTGATATTTGTGGGAGTTCGAAGATCCGTTTATCCGATGTATGGTCACCTGATTAAGCCATGAGAAGTGTATGCCAATATATTTATGTGTGATTATTGTATCATTCAAATTTGTATGCCATGAATAATTGATTCTTAATATTGACAAAGCATATGGAAATTAAATTGACATGTTTCATTATTATGGCTAATAATTGGTGATTGATTGGATGTGATTTAAGCATGATTTGGATGTTGATTTACTAGTCGTTTTTATTAACAATCATTGAGCTTTTTAAGGTTCACACCCTTACAATTTGTACAGATAATCATCGGGCTTGAGGAGCTAAAGAGCCGAGCAAAAGAGTTCCAAGAGGTTTAAGCTTGGTAGAGACTTTATTACACGTTTAGAGACTGCAATCGGGCATTGTGGAACTCCCGAGAATTAATTTAATTTTGGTTCTAATTGGACTTTGGGCATTGGACATTTTATTTTGGATGATTTTATAATAATTTTAAGGCATGTTTGAGTTTAATTATTAAATGATTTATGGTGTATTGTTACTTGATAACACGATGATTGATAACGCGGTGTGTAAGGCATGAAATTTATACTAATGATTGTTTAAATGATGCTTCCATGGAGTGGTTTACTAGCAACTAAGGGACGCCACTTGTTTGATTTGTTCAGTGTTTGTTATGCATGAAATTGATTGCCTAATTATATATGATTGAGGCTTAATTGATGTCAATAAATTCAATTGAAGGTGCATGTATATGTATGTTAAATAATCGTAATTAAATCGAGTTTAATTGGCCATTAAAATATGCAAAATCGGGTTTTAAAATGAGTTTTTCACATAAATAGGTGTAGTGGTTTTCACGAGGGCATGTGCTTGTCCACACGGGCATGTGGATAAGTGACACGGCCATGTGGGTTTTGGAGAGGGGTTTGAATTTTTATCTTTTTAAATTAGTACTCTAATTTGTTTAAGTTACAATTTAGTCCTGAAAATTTATTAGTCTAATTAGAGCCTTAGATGATAAGGAAACTTGGTAAATTTTTAGGATTAGTCTCATAATGGGTAAATTTTGATAGAAATGCACTTAAATTTATAATTCAAAATAGGTCTTAATAGTTTGTATTTGTTACAATTTAGTCCCTAATAATAGAACTTGAATTAGACATAGTAAATGAACTCAAGTTAAGCTAAAATTTTTAGGCTTGCATAACTTGACTAAAAGATCGTCGATAAACACTTAGATCTAAAATCGGGTTAGTTTTACCATAAGTGGTAAAATGATGAAAATGGCCTTAGGTTAAATTACATAGGAAAAGTTTAAAATTGGCTCATAATTTGCTTCCGCATTAATAAATAACTAATAATTAGATAAGATTGAGGTGTTATAAGGTCAGGGTGTGTCACTTAGCTGGAGAGTCACTTAGGTAGCTAATGTAATGCTTCGAATTTGGGCCAGTTTGTCCTGATCGGGTTTGGGGTGTCACATAGCCATTGTTAAGCTTCAAAGGTTCGACTACTTGCAGGCTAATTTTTTCTTGATCTATTTTTCGTAAATTTTATATTTTTGAGATAGTGGAAGCTCAATTTATTTAACTCGAGTATTATTTTTCAAAACTGTTAAGGTTTTAAAAAGTTGTTATTGATGATTTCTTGAATTTTTTTGGTGTTAAATTGATAGATTTTAAGCTTAGATGTGAAAAAGGACTACATTATAGAGTTTAGATGTTAGTTGTTCAATATAAGGACTAAAGTGATTTATTTGTAAAGCTGTGATGAGACTTTGATAAAAATAGATAGTAGAGAATTTATAGAGGATGAGATTGAAATTCGATTGTAAAACGAAGCTCAAATTTGAAAGATAAACAATTTCAATTTTAGGAACTAAATTGAATAAAATGCAAAAGTTTAGGGGTAACTAAAAAATATAATTGAACTGATACATGCTTATAAAAGGATGATATGAGATGTTTGGAATTGATAAATTGAACTGAATTATTTTATAGATCAATAATTGAACCAAATTGAGGCTAGTCGCGGAAAAGCAAAAATTGTCGTATAGTCTTTAAAAGCTCATTTGGTTGTTGTTTTGCCAAGTAAGTTCATATGGAACTTATTAAGCTAATTCAATTTATGATTATATTTCTATAAATTGAATCATTATATTCGTTCCATATTTATTTTGTTTTGTAAAGTATGGTAATGATGTAAATTGAAAATGACTATTTGAGTTTAAAATGCTATGTTTGAGATTTATTATCGAATTAGAGGACTAATTTGAACAAAAATAAGAAATTGTGTAACTTAGTGGTTATATGTTTTGACATTGAATTTGGTTGGAATGTAGTATGTTATATAATGAAATGAGAAAAACTTAATCAAATCATGGAAGAGCAAAATGTTTCACTAAACACTTTATGGACAGTAGTGGTAGTATGACTTTGAAAACTCACCAAAAATTGTAGGAATCGAGTTATAGGTTGAATAAAATATGAAATTAAATATTACTGAGTCTAGTTTTGCATAATATCAACGATGAAAGCAATGGAATTTTAGATTATGAGATCTAATACTTTTTAAGAGACAATATCAGAATGATTTTGGGTTCCCTTATTCTAACTTTGTAAAATAATTATAAATTGTACAAAAATGTTTAGGAGATGAAATTTATATGCCTAAAATATTAATGTGTATTTTCAAAGGAAACAAAATAAAACATAATATGAGACTTTTACTAAAAGATACTTAATTTTTAGTGAAGAAGATTCAAAGCTGCCTAGCAACAGAACATGGGAGGTTTAAAAAAAAAAACTGGTTTTAATATACTTTGAAATAAATTCTAAAATTTTTATGGTAAAATTTTCATTGAGTCTAGTTTAAAAAAAAAAAGCTGATCTTATTTTTTATTTTTGTAGGTCCGAATATAAATAATTTAGTGAATACTACTCAAGAAGACAACTTTGTTAAAAGTACATGTATTAGTGAAAGGAGATTTCATGTTCTATAAAAGCATGTCATACTAAGACTAAAGATTCTTGTATAAAACTTATAAATAAAGAAAGTGGAATGGAGAGAAGGAGGAGGAAAAATAATAGAAGAATTACAAATGAATTAATAGTTGATTATGACCGATCGAATCATATTGATGTGAATTTAATTGATTATTGAGATAGAGGATTAAATTGAATAAAAATGAAAAATATTAAAACTAAATGAAATGGTGCAATTGGTTTGGAATTCAGACAGTATGCTATTTTATGTATGAAATGATATTATAAGTGATGAATTGATGATGTTGAGATCGATTGAATGAGAATTGAAATTGTAAGGGAATTGGGAAAATGGTTATACTATTAATTGCTCCAGTGGAGTTATTTCAACTATAATGTCGATGAGCGCTTTTTACTTCAGACGTTCCGATGAGTGCTGGGCACAACATTTTCTTCAGTTATACCAATGAACACTGGGTGTAAACTAATTACTTCTGATGTTCATTTGAGGCACCGGGTGCCAACTGGTTACTTCGATTACGTGTCTGATGATGATTTACTTAACTAACTAAAATCACAACAAAGGCAAGCGCACTTATCAAGTAGTAGTATAGCTATGGTGAGTCGGGGATATCGTATCCACGAGGACTAAAAGTACTAGTAATTACTTTTTTTCTATTATTTAGCCTATAAATTGAAGGGTTGTTTTTAGTTTAAAATTAAACTAATTACTAAGGACTCGACAGAGAATGAATTGGGAAAATATTCTATGAAAACCATTGATAAAGACAATACCCAGGAAAGAATCCACCTAGACTTCAATTATTATTCTGAATATGAGTTAAATGATTTATTCACTTGCTTTGATCCGTAGAAATCCCTAAATTATATTAATATCTCTTTTGAGAGTAAAAATAACTGACTCCAGGTTGATTAATTGAAATCTCTTCCTAATTAAAACCCCTATTGTCGTATTAACTCTATCTATGGATTCCCTTATTATATTTGACTCTAATTCGGTAGATTTATGTTGTCCTATTTCTAGGATTTCATGCAACTCCAACCAATTATGCCAGATCTACTCTTAAACAGGGACTTTTGCTCCATTGAAATAAGCACATCAATCATGAATTAATATCCTAAAAACACTAACACATAAAGTAAGTACACATAATTGAGATCAAGAACAAATATTTATCATGTAACTCAAAAAAATAAAATAATAATATTCATCATATGTTTCATCTTCCCTAGGTATCTAGGGAATTTAGTTCATAATTTGGGAAGAAAACATCTCAAAATAAGGAAAACAACAAGACATAAAGAACCTAAAAACTTCTAGAGAAATTGAATGGAGATCTTCAATCTTGGTGGAGATCCTGCTTCTGAGTTGATTCTGACGGTGTTCTTTGAGTAATTTCTTCGTTCTACTCTGCGTGCTTCCCTAGATCCTCATCTAGTATGTATTTATAAGTTTTAAAATGCTCAAAAACCTTAAAAATTGGCTTTTTTGCGTATTAGGGAAATAGGGTTCAAAATCGACACGGGCTGGCACATGGGCGTGTGGCCAGCCCGTGTGGCTTACACAGGCATGTGTTCAGCCCGTGTGGGAGAAGGCTTGGCCGTGTGGATCCTTAAAATAGCCCGTTTTGTTCGATTTTGCCCTATTTTCCGCTCCTTTTGCTCCTCTATCTCTCCTAAGTATAGAAACATGAAATTAAAGGATTAAGAGCATTAAATTCACTAAATTATATAATAAATCATCCAAAAACATGCCAAGCATGGGATTAAAACATGTTACTTTTATGGTTTATCAAATATCCTCACACTTAAGCATTTTCTTGTCTTTAAGCAAAATTCTCAACTCACAATTAAAATTAAACTTTCTCAATTCATAATTCTCATCAATAATGTTTTATTATAATTCACAAATAATCATACATTGATAATTCAACTAAAAGAGCACTAAAGATTCAAACAATCCAAGTCACACATTTTTAAATCATGAAAACGTAGATATTTCCCCTTATCTAAGTAATTACCTGTAACACCCCAAACCCGTGACCGTCACCGGATTTGACCACGTGGTGTTACCGGGCTTACTTCCCTTATTTCTCTCTTTGAAATAATTGATTTCTGTTCCAGGCAGGCTAGCTAACTGCATCACCGTCACCTTAAAAATCATATCTCGAGTTTCAAAACTCGGAAACTGGTTTCGTAAATTTTCCCTGAATTTAGACTCACATACCCATCCATGGATTTATTTTTAGAATTTTTGGTTGGGCCAATTGGTACAGTTTATTAGTTAAAGTCACCCATGTTACAGGGATCGACTACTCTGACCTTCACGCGTTACAACTTGAATATATCTCTGTACAGGGCTTTAATACTGGTGCCGTTTGTTTCTAATGAAACTAGACTCAAAATGGAATCTGTACATATAAGGCATGACTCCTAATTCTTTCTGGATAATTTATGGTAAATTTTCAAAGTCGCGACAGGGGACCCAGAAACCGCTCTGGCCCTGTCTCACGAGAACTTTAATATTTCTCAGTATACTGCTCATATTGTCGTTTCGTTTCGTCCATATAAAAATAGATTCATCAAGGTTCAATTCCATAATTTACTCACTATTTAATTCTACTTCTACTATTTTTAGTGATTTTTCAATCTCATCTCACTGCTGCTGTCCGCAACAGTTACTGCAGTAGACTATGCCAATTTCATGAATCTTTCCTTGGCCTTAATCATCCATCATACATGACACAAATTATGGCCACCTTATCAAAATTAGAGTTTCTAAGACTCGTGGCTATAGGTTCTAGCATCCCACTCGACGACCACATAGGCCATTTTCACATGGCTTAAAGTTTACAACCCACAATTCGACAAAATATAATAGCCTATACATGCCAAATGTTCTTCAACAACGAAAACAATACCACAAGATTTCAGCCGGTGTGATGACTTCAACGACGGTCCCGATCACGCAAACAATACGAGTCCAAGAGACCTAAAATGGGTGACAAGAAAACACCGAGTGAGTTTATAACTCAGTAAGTCATAAGCATTCATCAACCATCCATTAATAAAATTTTCACAACATCAAACAATAAACGAGGCTAGGTACTTCATCCATATCGAAACTATACCATAATTCCTCGGACCTTTCGGTTCAATCTCATACCAAGTCGTACACCCACATTTCCTATACCATTTAATAGGATATTTGAAGCAATTTCCATACATCATTTTATTTCCGCAACAATCATGCAATTGAAATCATCACATAGATTTAAAACTTACCAACTCAACCCCGAGCATGAACATAGCATCTATTGGCCATGAACTCAATGTGCTTACTCTTTCCGCTGTCCAAACTCAACTCGATAAAATCACACCTCCATATAAATATTCAATCGATAGAACATACATATTAAATTCGCACACGTAGTGCTTAATAAACGATCTCGCACACTTAGTGCCATGCGATTTAAGCTCGCACACATAGTGCCATATAATTTAAGTTTGCACACTTAGTGCCATATAATTTAAGTTCGCACACTTAGTGCCATATAATTTAAGTTCGCACACTTAGTGCCATATAATTTAAGTTCGCACACTTAATGCCATATAATTTAAGTTCGCACACTTAGTGCCATACCTTCCAAGCCCGCACACTTAGTGCCAATCTTGTCACCGTGCCCATCTATTGCCCGCACACTTAGTGCCGAGACCAAACGCTCTACGCAAGTTACTACTTTTATACATTCATCAATGTCATCATTCCATACACACACATTTTATATACACACCATCTCATTAAACACAATTTGCATGGATATTATGACCATTTAAATCAATACCGAATACATGCTTAATGACTTACCTTATATTGGATGAAACGATTTCCAATCGGCTACTCGATTATCTTTGCTTTGCCTTTGTTTGATTTTCCCCCTTTGATGTCTTGATCTAGAATAAAAACATTTAGTAGTAAATTTTTTTTATTCTAATGTACAACATCATGAATCAACTCAACGAATTATCTCTATCACCCGAACTAAAATTCGCACCTTAACTTCATCTCATTACCCTTAAAGTCCGAATGCACACATACACAATTTATATACAAATTTCATCCTCACAATGTATATAATTCATTCGCCATTCACCACTCACCTAACAAAACTTCATATCAAATTTCCATGACCGATCACACCTATACTTACATTCCATATAGCGAACATTACTTGTATATGTACCCATAAATTAAATGTGAGAATTTAGCAAAGTTACCTTTGAAAGACTCACCGAACAACATGGAAATGTCCAGCTTTGGACAGCATTGAATTTTCAAATGAGACATGCATTAAACTTAACCGAATTTGTCATAAAATTTACAATATTGGACAGCATGTAAAAGCAAATTAAGGCAGCATAATAAGATAGTCACAATTGCACACGTCAACACATATTGAGCAGCCATACCACACCATTTACTTCACCATTTAGCCACGGTTTCCAGGAGCAAATTAATCCACACTCACCAAACAAAACTATCAAAATCTTACATGCATGTCGCATGCAACAACAATCTCAAGCATCGCAACACTTAAAACCGAACAGCTTAGGAAGAAATATAAAATATTTGCAAAGAACTGACCGAAAATTCCTCCAAGATGGAAATCACCTATTTGATTTGCTCCATTGTATTTCTCTATTATTGCTTCCTCTTCTTCTTCTAGTTACAACAATTGCAAAAGAAAGAAAACATGAACACTCCTTCTTCTTCTCAAGTCATGGTAATTGTAACAAAAATGAGAATGGATGAACAACAAGGATTTTTCTTTCTTCTTCCTCAACTCACTAAGCAATGAGGGCCATTCACCATTCTCTTCTCTTTTTTTTCTTTATTTCCTTCCATAATGCACTAGGCCAACATGTCTAGGACATGTTTTCTTTGCCCATCATCATGTCATGGCCGGCCACTAACCTTAAGAAATGGGTTATTTGACATGCAACTCCACCTTTGTGTTAACATGCACTAATAAGCCATTTAAAATTAGCCCATCATATTTCACCATGTTTCACATTGATCCCTATTTAATAATTTCTCACAAAATTGGTAAAATTAGAGAATGAAACTTCCACATATGCATGCACACACATAGTAAGCATAGAATATAACAATTAATTATTTTTGTGACTCGGTTTAGTGGTCCCGAAACCACTTTCCGACTAGGGTCAATTTAGGGCTGTCACATTACCTTTAATTCAAAACCGACAAGAATTGACATCCTCACTAAAGATTCACTCAAATCACTCAAAGTGTTTAAGGTTCAAAAATTACACACTCGAAAATCAAACATGAAAAGTCATTACCATAGGCTTGCATGAAAATCACATCTCCACCACTATAAAATGAGATGATACACAAATCAAAAGGTCTTTAAAGGGTTGTAATGGGGCTTGGGTTAAAAGTGTGGATAAAGGCTTAAAAATAGGGTTAGAATCAAGATCGAATTGATAAATTACCTAACTAGAAAAATAAACTAATGCTGAATAATTACATCAATCAAAATTATCAATAATAACATGAGCTTCTTCTAAAAATATGAAATTAACCGTTTAAGCTCAAATAACATATAACTAGTAATAATCAAAATAAATATACATATTTTTATTTATTTTTTTCACTTTTTTTTGAATTATGGATAATAAGAGATAATTTAATAGCTGAAACAAAAGAATATAGTTAGGCAACTGATCAAATCAAATCTCGACAAAAAAGGGAGTCAATAAAATAGGAAAAATTCTCATTGAATCAAAAAGAATGAGTTATGGGTTAATATTAAGGGTAGAACAAGAAACGGTTTATTAGGCTCAGTGAAGTCCTTGGGTTCATTCTGAGCGTCAGAATAAAACAATCAGTACTGAGGAGGATCCACTCCACGACACCTCCACGACGCCGCTCGATCATCCTCATATGTATCATGCTCGAGATACCCTGACGGGATATCTGGCCAACGAGTGTGAGTGTGGAGGACTACTCCGATGTGTCTAGGAGACTGAAGTGTCGAGTGAGGTGAGTTACGTAAGGGCTTAAGCAGATAGGGCCCTTATTGTGGCAGTCAGTTTGATGGCGGAAGGATAGTGTGATGAAGTACACCAAATCAAATATATGTTCATGCGCCTTGCTCCATAGATAATAGCGTCATGAGTGCTGGCAACTCTGGTGCTCTCTCTTCGACCTGTCAAAGTATGAGTTAAGAGGGCGTGAATGTACCGTAAGGCCAAGAGAGAGAGAAGTCGCCTTCAAGCGATTCGCGTTGTATGGTGTTTGACTTCCTGTAAGCTCAATCTAACAACGTGATGGTGAGTGGTGGATATATCGATGAAGTCGAAAGAAGTTCTCGGTGCTCATAAATTCCTCTCTATATAGTCTCATAGTAGCACTGAACTCTGGGTCACTCATCTGTCGCACTAAGGCACCAAGTCAGAATGTGATGGTGCCTGGCTTGTCATGAATCGTCATGACCTGCTGTACTAGAAAGGTCGAGCAAAACTCCAGCGTCAGATCCATGTAGGTGGGCTCGATGATGGTGAAGAATCGATTCTACAGAGCTGTGGTGATAATTGTGCAAACGTTATCAGTGAGGCGAACCTGCTCTAACATGACCCAATAGATATAGCGGCCTAGACTGAGCAGTTGTGCTCGAAGGAGCTGATCTAAATCCTCTTGAGGCCCACTGAGAATCGAAGATAGGGGTGGCTGGTTTCAACGGATGCGCTCAAAAAGGAGGTCCCACCAGGGCCTTTCTTCTTTTTCAAAGCGAGGACTGCGGTTTTAGTCTTGCCTCATGTGTTTGTCATAATGTACTTTTAGTAGTATAAAAATAAATGCTAATATCAAACAAAAGTGTAATAAGATGAACTAAAGCTGATGGGAATCAATAATACAATGAAGTAAGAAAATTAGCAAAAATGAAATCAACTAAAACCAACTAAATGGATAATCCTGCGGAACAAAATGAAACTAGTATCATGCATCAACTAAATCAATTTGATAACTAAATCATGAATCATCCCAAAATCCATCAGTAGAAGCAAATAAATAAATAAGAGTTAATAAATCAATAAAGCAGTAATAATTAGTAATAATAATAAGAAAGAAATCAATTAAAATAAAAACAAAGTAAAATAAAATAAAGAATTAATAATAATAAGATTAAATAGTAAATAAATAAAAGAGAATGGGAAAGAAATTGACGGTAGCCGGTATAGAGGTGCGGCAGTCGAAGGGTAAAACGGCAAGGGTCGTAGCTGGTGTGATTTGGTTGGTGCGCGAGATCGGGGCAATAGGTGGAGGTATAGGGGGAGGTGGTTTCAGCGATGTGAGAGACAAAGGGGGTCGGGGTTGAGAAAGATGAGAGAGGGGTGTGTAAGGGAGATGGTCGGACGAAAGGGGTGGAGGTCGTGCGCTGGGGGGTCTAGGGTTGGTACGCGGAGGAAGACAGAAATGGTGTGTCTGTCGGGGCTTAGATGGCTGGCCGGGCCTCTGTGTGTGTATGTGTGGCATGGGTTGTTCGAAAGGGGAGAGGGGAAAGAAGGAAAAAGGGAACTGAAGGAGGTAGGGGATGGTAGTGAAGGGAATGAGGGAAGGGAAAGGGAAAGGTCGGGACTGCGTGCTATGTAGGGGTAAATAGGGGCCGAAAAAAGGGTGAAAAGGGGCTTGCAGCGGCTAGGGTAAAGATTGGAGGAAAAAGACAAATCAAGAAGAAAAATAAAAGGGATTAGGGTTTTTAAGGGTGACACGGTCGTGTGAGTCCTGTATTGGGCCACACGCCTATGTGGCTTATGTTTAGCCCGTGTCGATTAAAAAATAGAAGCCCAGTCTTCATATGGCCTTGGACACGCCCATGTGTCCAGGCCGTGTGGTCTACATGCCAGTGTTGCACGGCCTTATCCAATCTCTTTCATTTCTCCCACACCCGTGTGACCTCCCACAAGCCCGTGTGGCACGACCATGTGCCTTGCCCGTGAAACTCTCTGACTTGTTTTAAATTTTAAAAATTAAGCTCCAGATTTCACACGACCTAGGACACGGTCGTGTGTCTAGGCCGTGTGGTCCACACGGTCGTGTCACACGCCCATGTGGAATGTTTTAGCCCATGTCTCTATCGATTTTTGGAAAAATTAAGTCCCAGGCTCTACACGGCCAATGACACGCCCGTGTGTCCAAGCTGTGTGGGTCACACGACCGTGTCGCCTTGTCGTGTAACTCATTGTCGCTTTTTTTTCAAAATTTAAAACTAAGTTAAAAGATCCACACGGCCTAGGACACACCCGTGTGTCCAGGCCGTGTGGGTTTTAAAAAAAATTAATTAAATTTTTTTAAAATAAATATAATGAGATAAAATTAGTAAATTAGGAATGTTAGCACTCAGGTTGCCTCTCGAGAAGCGCTTATTTAAAGTCTAAGATCGACTTACCTCGTATTCGCACGATCATGGTGGTTCACAGAGTCGAAACTCCTCTTTCTCGCTGTCAATTCTTTTATTCAAATAAGGTTTAAGTTGAGTAATGTTTACCTTAAAAGTGTCGAAATGAGAATGAGTTACCTCGACTGTACGTATGGGAAAACATTAAGTACCGTAAAAGGATCCGCTCCATTTGCGTTAAGCTTTGAAGTGGTGATTCAAGGATCTATTTTATCAATCAATAACTTGTCCCCAACCTTAAAGTGGTTCATTACATCCTTATGCTCGCTATGGCGTTGTTTCGGTTCTGCATCATGTATTCTCGGTTTCTCCTTGGCATGTGACCTCCATTCATCTAGTTCATTGATTTGTAGCCTTCATTCTTCATGAGTTGTTTAGTTTTGTCACATAGACTCGATCGTGGCTCTATCGCATTTTTCTGAAGGGTTTCCTGTAAATAATGTTGACCCACTAGGTTATTCATATTAACAGAACTCATAAAATTATCTCGATCACTAGATGTCTTAACAGAATCAAGAGCTTGGAGTTTTATTGTTTCATCTCCTACACGAAGTATGAGTTCACCTGTACCAACATCAATAATCGTTCTGGCAGTTGCTAAAAAGGGCCGCCCTAGAATTAAGGGTACATCATTATCCTCATCCATGTCTAGGACAACAAAATCGACTGGGAACATAAATTTATCAATTTTAACAATCACGTCTTCAACAATACCCTTAGGAATTCTAATGGTTCTATCTTCCAATTGAATACTTATCCTAGTTTGTTTGGGTTTCCCAAGACCTAGTTGTTTAAACATTTTATAGGGCATGACATTTATACTCGCCCCTAAATCAGCTAAAGCATTATTAACACTTAAACTACCAATTAAGCAAGGAATAGTAAAACTCCCTGGATCTTTCAATTTGTTGGGTAGTTTATTCTATAAGATAGCTGAGCAAACTGTATTTAGCTCTACGTGCGATGAATCATCTAACTTCTGCTTGTTTGCTAAAAGATGCTTTAAAAATTTTACGGAATTTGGCATCTGTGAAAGAGCTTCAATAAACGGTAACTTAATATTTAACTTTTTCAAAAGTTTAAGGAATTTACCAATTGTTCATTTGTGTGGTCTTTCCTTGTCGCATCTGGATATAGTACACAAGGTTTATACTCCTTACTTACTGGTTTTTGTTCATTGTGGCTTGCTCAACCTTACCATTGCTTACCATAGTTTCTTGCCTCAGTTTAGATTCAGATTCAGCTAACCCTTCTTCATCTCGAATAGTAATTGCATGAAACTGCTCTCTTAGGTTAGTTTCGATGTTGCTTGGCAAGCTACCTTATGGTCGTTCTGTAATCATCTTTGCCAATTAACCAATTTGATTTCAAGCCCTTGAATCGATGCTTGTTGATTTTTTAGTACGGTTTTGGTGTTTTGGAAATGGGTCTCTGGCACTGAAATAAATTTCGTCAACATCTCCTCAAGGTTCAGTTTCTTCTCTTGTTGGAAGCTTGGAGGGGGTTGTTGTCTTTGATTTTCTTAACCACCCCACGAGAAATTGGGATGGTTCCTCCAACTTGCGTTATAAGTGATACTATAGGGATTATTCTGAGGTCTAGAATTATTACCCATATAGTTGACTTGTTCGTTCTCTGTGCTAGGGTTGTAGGATAGGCATTCTAAATTGCTCATCCCTCCTCTATTTGTATCACACTGCATCATTGGATGTACCTGCATAGAACCATATAAACCATCAATCTTTTTACTCAAAAGTTCTACCTGATTTGACAACATGGTGACCGAATCAACGTTAAAAACACCGACTGCTTTTATTGGCTTTGTTCTCATGACTTGCCATTGATAATTGTTCAGTGGAATCTCTTCTATAAACTCATAAGCCGCTTTAGGTGTTTTGTTATTTAAAATCCCACTGGTGGTTGTGTCGATCAGTTGCCTAGTTGAGGGGTTCAAACCATTGTAAAAAGTTTGAACCTGTAGCCATAGATGTAACCCATGGTGAGGGCACCTTCTCAATAAATCCTTATACCTCTCCCATGCATCGTAAAGGGTTTCTAAATCCATTTGCATAAAGGAAGAGATACCATTCTTCAGCTTGGCTATCCTAGCCGATGGAAATTACTTTAATAAAAACTTTTCGGTCATTTGCTCCCATGTAGTGATAGAACCTCGTGGTAGGGAGTTAAAAAAATTGTTTAGCCTTATTCCTCAAAGATAAAGGAAACAACTGAAGGTGAATGACATAATCAGAAATGCCATTAATCTTAAAAGTGTCGTAGAATTCTAGGAAATTAGCCAAATGAGTATTTGGGTCTTCATCCTACAAACCATCAAACTGAATAAACTATTGAATCATTTGAATAGTGTTAGGTTTCAGTTTAAAATTATTTACAAATAGTAGGTCCAACAATACTTGATTCAGCCCTAGTTAAATTGGTCTTGGCATAATCATACATAGTATGAGGAGCAGGATTTGGATTTGTAGGATTCACAGGAAGTAGTTGATTATTCTAATTTTTTGCCATCTCTTTAGTATTAATAACTTCCTCTTGCTCCTCATTGTACTTTTTCGGCTCTGCCTTGCTTCTCTACGGTTTCTACGAGCTATACTTTCGATCTCACTCAAATATGAGAGGTCTTGATGGGTTTCTTCTAGTCATATACTAAAGGAACCTGCCAGAAGCAAACAAAAAGAAAAATTAGTAAACAGAATTAAACTAAAAACAAAAATAAAATGCAAAGAAACTAAAAATGGCTAAAATAATAAAAATTAAGTGTTCCTAATATCTTAGTCCCCGGCAATAGCGCCAAAACTTGATGATGATTCACTTAACTAACTAAAATCACGACAAAGGCAATTGCACGATGACTAAAAGTACTAGTGATTACTTTTTTTTCTATTATTTAGCCTATAAATTGAAGTGTTATTTTTAATCTAAAATTAAACTAATTACTAAGGACTTGACAGAGAATGAATTGGGAAAATATTCTAAGAAAACCAATGATAAAGACAATACCCAGGAAAGAATCCACCTAAACTTCACTTATTATTCTGAATCTGAGTTAAATTATTTATTCACTTGCCTTGATCCATAGAAATCCCTAAATTATATTAATATCTCTTTCGAGGGTAAAAATAACTGACTCTGGATTGATTAATTCAAATATCTTTCTAATTAAAACCCCTATTGTCGCAGTAACTCAATCTATGGATTCCCCTATTAGATTTGACTTTAATCCGGTAGATTTACGTTGTCCTATTTCTAGGATTGCATGTATCCACTCAATTATGTCAGATTTACTCTTAAACAGGGACTTTTGCTCCACTGAAATAAGCAAATCAATCATGAATTAATATTCTAGAAACATTAACACATGAAGTAAGTACACATAATTGAGATCAAGAACAAATATTTATCATGTAACTTAGAAAAATCAAATAATAATATTTATCATAGGTTTCATCTTCCCTAGGTATGTAAGGAATTTAGTTCATAATTTGGGAAGAAAACATCTCAAAATAAGGAAAACAACAAGACATAAAGAACCCAAAAACTTCTAGAGAAGTTGAATGGAGATCTTCAATCTTGGAGGAGATCCTTCTTCTGAGTTGATTCCAACGCCGTTCTTCGAGTAATTTCTTCGTTCTACTCTGCGTGCTTCCCTAGGTCCTTTTCTAGTATGTATTTATAAACTTTAGAATGCTCAGAAACCCTAAAAATTGGCTTTTTTTTGCATATTAAGGAAACATGGTTCGAAATCGACATGGGCTGGCACGTTGGCGTGTGGCCAGCCACTTAACCTGTGTGGGAGAAGGCTTGGCAGTGTGGATCCTTAAAATAGCCCATTTTATCTAATTCATTTTGCTCTTCTATGCTCTCCTAAGTATAGAAACATGAAATTAAAGGATTAAGAGCATCAAATTCACTAAATTATATAATAAATCATCCAAAAACATGCCAAGCATGGGATTAAAACATGTTACTTTTATGGTTTATCAATGTCGATGAGTGCTGGGCACAATTTTTACTTCGGTCATATCGATGAGCGCTGGGAGCAATATATTTTCTTCGAAAATTATCCGATAAGGCACTGGGTGCCAAATTAGGGTGTTGGTTGGATTTGTGTATCTGTTCATGTCCAAGTTAAGGTGATAAGGATTTAATACGTAAAAATTTATAATGATAATGAAAAGAATTGTTAATGTGAAAGAAACTTGTAAACTGGATTTATGAGTTCAAAAGATTAGTACGAAATTGTGATGAATTCAACGATTCAGTTTGAAAAATGACATGTTAATATGATATATTCCTAACTAGCTATTGGTTCATATTTAAGATGATTCATAAGACACGTTTATCATGAGATATTATGTGTTGATGATGAACTGAATTGTGATTGTTAAATTGAATGTGAATATACATTGAATTGTAATGAAATCATTATCATAAGATAAGAACAATGTACAGGATACGAATATGCAAATACGACCAAATTCAGGGTGTAATGTGTAATTGAAAAATAATTACGGGATATGATATGTGAAAAATGAATGGTTCCATCGGGCGTGATATTATATTTGGAATTGGAAGCTTGAAAATGAAATGAAATAGATTGATAATAAAATAATGTAATGAAATGAGTTATGTGAAATTGGTATGAGTTTGGGACTTGATTAAAGATATCAAAATGAAATAGTATGCAGTTATGGCATCAATTGTGAAAATATTTATTTTTGTGGATCATGATAAAGGACATACGTGAACTTCTGTGTGAATAAATTGGAAATGAGCCCTAGGGGAGGCTGAAATGAATATGAATGAGTCAACCGACTTCAGAAAGAGACTTTAATGGTTTATTGTTGTGGAATGAACATGGAATTGATTCTTATAATGTTAAGGGTATAAATTTTTTATTCAATATTGGTATTGAATTTTAAAAATAAAACTTTACGATAGGTGTTGACATATAAATGGCATCGATCACTTCTATTGCAATGCTAAATGAATTGGTTTTCCACTTTATATGAATGACATACTAGTTGGATGTTACAATTTTCTTAACTTGTAATTTTGTTATTTGAATTCTAGGAATATTACTGACTTTCATTGCTCAACATACGGTTTGTTTTTCATGCACATGTTAGGTATAATTCATGATATTTGAATTACGATTTCAACATCCAGTCAACAATCCCGAACTCATCAACGTTTTTATATTTTGTTTTTATTCTAAGTTGGCATTTACCTAGTTGAGTCTAATTTTGGTTTGTTCTTAAGTGAATGCTCCTATTGAATGTGCCATGTGATGGATGTTTGGTTCATATTCAACCTTGGATTAGTTTTTGGAGCTTTTGTGAGCTCGTATAAATCCCTTAAATGGTTCGTTATTGTGATTAATGTTTGTTTGATTAAATTAAATCTTACAACATTTAAATTTAAATAAAACTGATCGTAGTCGCTTCGGCGATGAATGTGACATCCTATAGCTCAGGCCCAGTGATCGAGTTGGGTGTAAGGTGTTACACCAACACTAATTCATGTCTAGTCAGAGGTAAGACCATGAAGTTAAAATAAATGTTATCACTTGAACAGGCCACAATACCTTTTGGAAAATTCCTAAAGTATATAAACTTCCCTTATCTGCCACAGTTACATTTACTTTGCAACCAATCTTGCAACAGCCTTCCCACATCTTGACATATGGTACGAGTGGGAGGTGTAACTTGAGCAAGTACTTATCGAGATATCATAGTTATTGAAAATTTCAAAACTTAAAACATTTTTATAAAATTAAAAAAATAAATTTGAGTTAGTTTGGGGACTTTAGAATCAATTGAATATCAGAGTAAACACGAAAGCTTATCATTTGCTTTATGTTATACCACTTCACTGTAGCAATAAAAGCATCTTTTAAGGAAAATTTTATTCCAACTTGTAAATCACCGAAATTTGTAGAAGAACTCACATGACCGAGCCTTCTATGAAGAAGTTCTGGAAATTCTAACTCACTTTCAGTATTAAGGTCGACATTAAGCATGTGGGGTGAAGGTGCATATATTGTAAATGTAACACCCCTAACCCGTATCCATCGCTAGAACAGAGTTACAAAGTATTACTGGAGTTTACAGATCAAATAAATAGACATTTCAAACAATTCATATCATATAATATTCATGTTAGAAACCAATCAAGATCAAACATATTGTCCCTTATACGAGCCCTTGAGGTCCAAAATAAGCGTTAGAAACAAGTTGGGACTAAATCAGATACTCAAAGAATTTTTCTGAAAACATTGAAATTTTTCAAAGCTGCAGGGGTCACACGGCCATGTGGACATTTGAAATAAGAACACACGGTCGTGTCCCAGCCTGTGTCTGTTCCTGTGTAAGTATACTAAATTGGATCACACAGCCAAGCCATACGCTTGTGTGCTAGGCCGTGTGAACATATTGACATGCAAACCTTTACAAGCTACAGGGGACACACGGCCATGTCACCTGGCCGTGTGTCACACATGGTTGAGAAAAATGCCTGTGTCTCTGCCCGTGTGGACCAAAATAGGCTATTTTACAAGCCATTTTTCTCACCCAACAAGGCATGTACCTACAGTTAACATTGTGCATATAAACAAGCCATATTATGGCATCCAAAACAAGTAAAATCAAGTCTTAAACATGTAGTATATTCACATACAACCAATATGCCCTTAGGCACCTCAAATGACAATTATAAACATGTTTAACCATGTAATCCACGTAACCAAGTAATCAACCAACTTTTATGTATAACTGCATTAATACACAACATGTAAATCATTTACCAAAACTTACCATTTGGTACCAATTGTACCACTTACTCAATAGCATCAAATACATATACACTTACTAAAGCATAGTACCAAATCACACTAAGTTATAAAACATACCTCATATGCATATTCAACTACTATTTTACCTTTCATAATTCAACCACAAATCATTCCACACATCAACATTACAAGGCAAATTATGCAAATACCAAAATACCAAAACACAAGCTAAATAAGTGGCTAATCTCAACAAAGCACATATAGGCCAACATTTGCCAAAATAACCTATACATGCCATTATAACTTTAACCAAGACATCAAAATCTACCAATATAATCTCTGGATAGTGTGATAGGTCTCCGTCGAGCTTCCAGTAATATGAAAAGTAAGGAAAAACAACTACGTAAGCAATGAATGCTTAGTAAGCTCGTATAAACTTTAATCATATCTATCTATTTCAAATATGAAATTTACACAATTTAAACATTACCACTCTTTCATAAACACAAACATATTTCCACTTGGAAACTTACCATTACAATGCATAACCTATAATTAACATGCATAATCCAACCAAAGCTTGGCCAAAACCTAATCCTTCACACCATACATATTAGCATACATCGTACAAATCATAAGCACATTAGCATGAATAGCCATTTAATCTTTACATATATCATTTGAATCTATTACTTATCTTAAGTTTCCTGCATCCTACCAATAAGCATTCATACTTTCAAACATATGGCTAAGCATATTTCAATCATCATAAACTCATACCTTTTTCAGACTTTCATATTATCACTTGTAGAAGCATTTGTTGAACCTCTCTTTTTTTTCATACCCGTTAAACCACTAGAATAATATCTGATACACGGGAATCTCTCACACTAAGTGCCAACATGTGATCGAAGCCACTACTATTACATATCTCATTTCAGTGCTCTCTCTTGAGCCATATATGGGTCTGCTCACACAAGCTATTAGTCAGGACGTAGCTATACAGTGCTGCTCACACAAGCTGTCAAGTAACCGCAACACATGCCGAAAACTTAGCCATTGGTAGGACGTACAAGACTAGCACCCAAAACACGGTAACCCCTAATGACATCTCATTTGTATCCTATATATTCCTAAGGTTCAAACGGTACTCGATAGTCATCGTGCGTCGTTGAATTTTCCTCATTTCATTGTAAGCTAAATTGTATAATAACATATATATATATATATATATATATATATATATATATATATATAATCACATTCATTTTAATAAAAAATATACATAGTATAGTTCATACGAACTTACCTGGCTAAATTGCAGAAATACCAAAGTTCAAGGGCATTTTGGTAATTTTTTATTTTCCTCGATTTTCCACCTAATCTTGATCTAAATTAATAATTTCATTCAATATATTAATTTAGACAATAAAAAAACTCATTTCATGCAGTTTGGTCATTTTTGACATTTTTACAAAATTACCCCTAAAATTTTACTTTTATTCAATTTAATCTCTAAGCCTAAAACATGCAAATTAATCATTTTTAGTGCAAACCCATGCTAGCTGAATATTCATGGCATTCATTACAGTCCATTTTTTCAGAAATTTCACAACAAACCCTTGTATTTTTACTATTTCAACAATTTATTCCCTAATTGGAAAATTCATCAAAATTACTTAACAAAATACTTTTAAATATTTACCAGCATCTCAAATTCATCATTTAATAACTAAAATCATATAGATTCATCAATGGCAACATTCAAAATCTTTAACAGTTTCAAAATCGAAGGTACAAGCTAACTGGACCTAGTTGCAACGATCTCAAAAACATAAAAATTATTGAAAACGGGGCTAAATTGAACTTACATGAACCATTAAAAGAATGGTCGAAACTTGAAGCTTCCATGGATTCTTTTTTTTTCTTTTTATTCGTGAAGAAGAAGTCACCAGAATAAATACAAAAATTTTGGTTTTATTTTAATTTAATTTAATTATCAAATTACCATTTTGCCATTGATTAAATAAATAAATAAAACACCAAAGTCATTTCCATATTTGTCCATCACATAAATATATGGCATAATTACCATCAAAGGAAGGTTTAATTTCACAATTGGTCCTTCAATTTAATTAAATTCTAACTAAATAAACTTATTTACAATTTAATCCCAAACTAATTAGGACTACAAGAACAATTAATCCAAAAGCTAGTGGATTCAATCATAACACCACCGCTTGGAAACTTTGACCATTGTTTAATTACCATTAAATTCCATTTTCCCTTATTCAATTAACCATTTAATCACTCAAATCAAATAGTGATTAAGTTTTACATCTTTTACAATTTAGTCCTTTTTAATTAATTAACTATCGAAACATTAAAAATTTTCAAAAAAACTTTAATACCACCTTAATAACACTCCATAAATATTTATAAAAATATTGACGACTCGGTTTATAAAAACGAGGTCTTGATATCTCATTTTCTAAAACCACTTAACCTTAGGGCCTTACCACTTGAACTTAATTAATCATTCGAATATCATAAATTATCATATCAAAAATCTTTTTAAAACCATATTTGATTTGTAAATATTAAATAATAATATTCATGAACTTACTCGTCAGATTTGGAGGCCTCGAAACTACTATTTCCGACACCACTGAAAAACGGGCTGTTACAGTAAAATTTGGATATGTTCTTCCAACATTGTCCGGACCTTCACCTTCAGAACCACTCCCTTCTAGTTCAGTAGGAATAACTTCTGGTTCAAAAAATAATACAATTTTCAAACCATCCAACCCGAACTCCCGGATTGTATCATCATCAATTTCAGATCTCTTTCACTCTTAACTCCCTCTTTGTTCTCTTCATTCTCAGCTCCCTCTCCTTCTTTGTTCCCAACTTCTTCTTCTTTCCTAACATCCTCTTCATTATTAATCCTAGTTGCATGTCCAGAGTTGGATTTCCCTTTGTCGGTGTATGTTGTAGGGAGTACATCATCCGTTCTTATAAACCATACGTTAAAACCAAAACTACTTACAGATTGCCCACCGGTGTAACTTGATGATATACTCGCATAAGTGTTTCCAACATAGAACATCGACATTGGGAAGTTGAAATCGAAAACACTCATAGAATGTCGTGTCGAGATCTCCAAGTTCAGTTTACCAACTAACCCCGAGTGTACACCAAACTTGAAACTGAGGGCTGAAACTAAGGAATGTCTTCCCATTGATGATTTCAACATTTTCTAATAAAATCTTTGTAACAACACTGTGAAACCACAGGCAACCGTGTGGTTGGACTTTCTGCTTCTAGTTATTGAAACCAATTTACTGAAACTATTGTCAAACTCGAACCACTTTCCTCATCTTCACCCAAATAACCTGTTTCACATGTAAAACAAAAACATTATACAGAAAAATAAGTACTCATTATCCAAATTAAAACAACACTTACTTGAACTAATTTATTTTGTTGGGTCAATTTTTAAACTTTAGGTTTTTAGCATCAACAATGGCTTCCTTATGCAAACCTTCTTACGAAAACAATCTGCTCGAAATATGTAAACCTCTACACAGAATGTCTACAATTTATAGGAAATTCTACCACTGAATATAAAACATAATTTCAAAATGTTGAAGAAGATTGGACATTACAAGTAAAAGAAAAAAACGCTAAGCATTTTTTTTTTTGTGAAAATTTTTTAAAGATAACATTATTATTTGCCATGAAAAAGATTGGATGAGATGTGACCTTTTTTTCCCTAGATTTCGGGGGTAGGATTAAGGTTTTAAGGTTATTTAGGATCATGGATTTAAGAAACACGCCTTGGAGGACACCTTTAGTTGGGATAAAAATGCCTCTTGTAGTAAAAGTTTTCATTTTTTCTCTTAAAAAACGACCTATTCAAGGAAAAACAACCTAAAACCGTTAATTCCTTTTAAAATTGGCATATTTGCCTAATTAACCCAATAAACATGTTTATAGTTAAATTTAAATAACAATATTATTTATGATTGTTACACAGTGATTCGAACAAAGCTGAAGAAAACAAAATTTAAAAAAAAAAATTGAGAAAGACCTGACATAAGCTGATCAAATCTATCAATTTCGAACCCTACATAGTACAACTTTTCAAGGCAACCACTACAAGAATGTCTTTTTTTGAAGAAAAAGAAGCTTCAAAACCAAAGATGATGATACAAATAATGAGATATTTATGTCGTGTTTATATCTATGTATCCAAAATTACGATAGTATAACCCCCCAAAAAAAGAAGAAGCAATTTTTCAACAAATAGTAAAAAAAAAAAAGAAAAAAAGAGAGTGCTTATAGTATAAGCAAGAGTGGGAGTGGAAGCATATTTATCTATTACTACCTATTTCCGGATTTATGGTACTTCCGTTGGCCCTGAACCACGGAAAAGATGGAAGTCTTTTGTTTCTTTTGTTTGACACCAAAGATAAAGGACCTCAAGGGAACATTGGAGCGAGGGTCCTGTTGGCCAGTGCCGTGGCGGCTTTTGGAACCCTGTACTCCCCAATCTTCACTCAACTTGGTCAGTGCCTTCTCAGCATCACGCTGCAATGCAGCCGCCAGGTCCAAACCAGCTTGCAGTTCATCCCCCACCCTGTTGTTCTCTTGTTTCATGTTCAATATTTCGCCTTGGAATTTGGCCGCTTGGAAACTCGTGAACCTGAACTCCTCGTCCTCCGCACTTGCTTTCAACGCCTTGGTGATCTCCTCTTGGATTTCGCATAAGGACGCGAACCTGTTCTTCAGTTCTTCTTTCAGTGACTTGCTTTTTTCAACCCACAGGCTCAGCTCCGTCTGTATTTCTCTCAGGTGCTTGTATAATGGTCGTACGTCTGATTTTACTGAGTACTTGCTTGTGCTGCTTCCCTCTTGGTTTTGTGATCTTTCCTCTAGTTTTAATACCTCACTCTCTAAATCTTTTACCCCGGTTTGGTACTTTTGTACTTCGTATAATGTTGAGCTGAATCTGAACCAGAAATCCAAATTCTCTTCTAGCAGTTCGTCGATGTTCGTCCGGAACCTTTCTTCCACTGCCGATTTTTCCGAGTCCAAAAGCTGGCCCAGAGCTACTTCTTTCTTTTCTTTCTCTTGTTTCACTTCTTTTACTTCCTTCACTTCTTTCTCTTCTGCTGGAATTGCTGATGTAGTTGCAGACGCTGGTATGCATTCGAATTCCTCGGATTGGTCAGCGTTGCTGGTTTTGGCGATACCGCTTTGGTTTCGGCTTACTTTCAGACGTAAAGATCGAATCTCTTCGTCTTTCTTGGAGTTGCTGTTCTTCAATTCTTTTAACTGCAATGTTAGTTCAAACAGTTCGTTTTGATGATTTGCTTCCAGTTCCATCAACTTCTTCTTGGTTTCCTCCAAGCTCTGAGACAGTTCAGCGTATTCATGTTCTTTTGAGTCGGATTTGGGTACAGTGTTGGCTATCAGTGACGAAGCTTGCCCCACAACTTTAGCCATTGCTTTTAGCTCTTCATAATCATCTGAAACCTTAGAACTTTTACGGCTAACGCTTCCTTCTTCTGCAGATTTCGGAACAGAACTTACTGCTTTTGGTTCATTGGCTTCCTTTGCAGATTTCGGAACAGAACTTACTGCTTTCGATTCATTGGCTTCTTCTGCAGATTTCGGAACAGAACTTACTGCTTTCGGTTCATCGGCTTTCTCTACAGATTTTGGAACAGAACTTATTGCTTTCGATTCATCGGCCATGGCAGTGGCGGTGGGGGTCCGACCTTGGACGTGTTCTTCAGACCTTTTTTCGGATTCGACTTCAGACCCTTTTTCGGTTTTGACTTCTACCGGGGAACTTGCGGGTTTAGGGGTCAAAAATTCCTTGCCTGCTTTTGCCCTCTTGGGCTTTTCTTTGGTTTCCTTCTTGGCGGAGGCAGGCAAGCTTTTGGAGGTTTCAAGATCCTCAACAGGCTTTACTTTCTTGGAAAGTTCATCAAGATTAGAATGTGCTGCATTGAAATTAGATTGCAGATTGTTGCTTCGGTCTTCAACACTGTAGTTTAGATCCTGAACCCCTAGCAACTTAATCTCCATCTCTGTTAACTTCTTCTTCATATCATGGTTCCTATCCATGAGATTGTCTTTCTTACCATCTTCTAGGCTTTGAATCAAGGCTAGAAGTTCGTCATTTTCTAATCTTAATCTCTGAATAAGAGCAGTCTGAGATGAAACTATAGTTTCTAAGCTGGTCACCTTGTTCACTAACACATCAATCTTCTCCGCCATGTCTGTCATATCGTCATCATCGCCATCCTTGGACTCCATTTCCTCCTTTCTCTGTTCCACCATGTTAGCCGCTTTCGCTTCCATTTTTTTCGCCCTTTCTTCTGCAATTCTCGATACCTCTGCAGCAGATTCATTGGATAGAAGCACTTTCTTCAAAGCATCCAACTTCCCCCTTGCATCATTGATCCTATTTTGCTCTACTTCAGCTTCCACAACCGCCCTCTCCTGTGTCTTTTGCAGATGATCCAATGTGTCTTTGCACGATTTCAAAGCCGTCGCCGCCATTAAGTTCCGAGCTTCATCGTCGTCAATCAGCTTCCCTTCACCAAATTCATCTTGCAAAGTATCAACTTTCTCCTGCATTTCTTTGATCTCATTCTCAACTTCCCAGTACTTGGCCAATCCACTCTCATAAGAACTCTTAACAAATTCCTTCTCCGTCTGCAACGCCAGGATTCGTTTCTGAAGCTTATCAATCTTCCCAATTCCCTCTTCCTTGGTCAAACCGGACTTGGGAACTGCCGTAGCTGCTTTCGTCGCTTTCTTCTCTTTCACTTTCTTCTTGGTATTTGTTATGAACTTCAATTCTTTAACAGGTAGCTTCGGAACCTTAGGGACTTTGCACATGTTATTAGAAGGCTTCCTTGGCCTGGGTGGGCAATCATCGTCGTCATAGTCATCTATGCCGAACCGGACTTGATCGGGACAAACAGCAGCAATGGTGTTGTTTGCATTCTGTAACTCGGTTGATAAGTGATCATATCGATCGGCTAAGGCACGGTAACCACGGAAAAATTCTTCCACGAAACTTATGATTTCAGGCCTCTTTTTGTAGTACATTTCGGCTTTTTGCATAAACGAATCTCCATCTTCTTCGATGAGTTTAAGCACTTGAGATACCTTTTCCTCCATATCTGCAAATTTTCCCAGATTTCCAGTCACACAGATAAAGCTTCTATGTTTCAACTCTAAAACACTATATATACAGTTACATAGGATGGATCCTGTTATCATTTTTCTTAAAGTTCCCTTTTAAGATTTACAATCTCATTAAGAAAATTTCATGATCAGAAACATAAATAAAGGGTGAGTGTTGGATCACAACCAAACTTAATTAAAAATTATCTCATGAAAAAAAAAAAAACCCAGAAATTCTTATGCATTCAACATCAAAAAGTATTATTACCATGAAGGTTTTGTTCCATCCATTTTGATTGCTTAGTTCTGATATGGCTAGCCATCCACCATGAGTAAGCATTGCTAGCAGCTCTTTGCAACATCTTGTCTTGTGTATATTTAAAATGCAGAAAGAAAGAAAAAAAGGTTTGTTTCAAGCTAAGTAAGAACCCCCTGAAAGCATGCAAAAAGCTCTCTTTATCTTCCAATAAAATAAAGAGAAAGACATAGGAAAGCTAATCAAGAGAAGAAAAAAAAGTTAGTTTTGAGAATGAAATGTGAAGACAAAGAAATTAGTGTGTTTTTGTTTTGTTATGGGAAATAGTATGGAAGGGAGCAAACCTCGCCCGAATTATATTCTTCAAACAATGAAGCTTTCTTTGTGCCTTCACGTGGTAGTCTTTCTTTCAACAGGTGTTCCCCCTACTTTCTTGGTTTAGATATTAGGATGATTTCACCTTTTCTATTTTTGTTGATTTTATGATTTTATTTTATTTAATCAATAACATTTTCGAAAATTAAAAACTAAAATGATTTTTCTAAAATATAATGCATTATAAAAAATGTTCAATTTTTTAGAAAGATAAAAGGAAATATTATTGTAAGAAAAATATTTGCAAAGTAAGGCCTTTAGGTTGGTTTTTTTTTAATTAATTAGGCCTTTAGATTGGTTTTAAAATTAATTAGGGAAATAGGTCGATTTTAATGGAAAGCGGGTCCAGTTAAGCGAGGTTTTTGCACAAGTGTCAGTAAATTGCTCGTCCAACTGGATGTGCTTTCCCTCAACAATAAAAAAGCAACGAATTTTTTAATGTTACCTCGCCAACGGTAAAAAAAAAAATTAAACTTCCAACGGTAATTTTTTTTACCCTATAAATACCCCAAATTTCAATTTTTTCATTCACTTCCTTCTTTCAACTCTCTCAAACCCTCTCAAGTATCTCAACTCTCTCGTTTTGATTGTGTTTGATATTTTCATTTAAAAATAATATTTTAATTATCTCGTATTTTATTTGTTAAAATTGATTTTTTATGAATGATCACCTCTCTAATCCACTTCAAAGATAAGCATATTTCCTTCACCCAAGCAGTAATGGTAAGACAAAAATTTAAATTTCGTTAATTTCAATAATGTTAAATTTAATTTTTTTTAATTTGAAATTATTTTTATTGTGTAAATAGGCGGATGATCGTGTTTTGAAAGGCTTCATTTATAAAATGGGAAAGCATGCAATCCATGAAATTTATGGCCACTTGTAAGCGGTTGGATTCTTACATGCGTCTTGTATGTCAGGGGCTGCAAACTCGATTTGGCACTAATCAGCGTCTTGGTGGAAAGATTGAGGCCCGAAACACACTTTCCACCTTCTATGCAGTGAGTGTACAATCACACTCGAGGACATAGTGCTATAACTCGATTTGTCGGTGGATGGACCAATAATCACGGGATCAAGGATCGTTCCAGGTAAAGTGGGCCTCCACAAATCACTATTGGGGAAGGTCCCGGACAAGTTCGAAGATGGTCGGATATCAATGAACTGGTTGAAGGATAATTTCGACAAGTTACCTGAAACCCCAACGGAGGAGGTCATAGAATAATACGCTCGAGCATACATCATGAGTTTAATCGGAGGCATTTTAATGCCCAAAAAATCTCGAAATTTGGTGCACGTAAGGTGGCTACTATATTTAGTGGACTTCAATGAGTGTGGAAAACTAAGTTGGGGAGCTGCTGTACTATCCACGTTATACTAGGAGATGTGTCGGGCCACTGTACCGAGTGCGGCATCAATCGATGGTTGCTTGCTCTTGCTACATCGTGGGCCTAGTGGCAACTATCGTTTCTATGTCCCAAGGTGACTGGCCCATACAAGTTCTCGTTGGTGACACGGTAAGCATCATTTATTAAAAAACGCATAGTTTGTACAGTAATTTTTTTATACGTTTTGCATAACATACCGCTTATACAAGTGGAACCATGAGCCGAGCTACGTGGGACTACCCAAAGATCTAAAAGATATTAGGTTGTTTTTATATCAATGCTCGGAAGCCAGTGTCAGTTATTTCTTCTTTCGAACTTATATTAATTACGTAATGATTCGTAAAAAAAAAAATCATGCACAACGATATTTACAATTTTGATTTCCAATTTGAATGGATGTAGTACGCCGACACTGATGTAATATCTTGCATCCCGCTTGTAACACCCCTAATCCCCTCCGTTGTCAGATTAGGGTCACGAACATTACTAACAATTCAAAAAAAATAATCAATCTTAATTAGACATGTAACCTAGTCATTTACATTACAATATACAGGGAGCAATACATGTTAATTTAATATTTACGTATTAGTGTCTTAGACAATCAAATAACTAATCATGATATGCAATGCTAAATTTGGTCTTCTACTATCTACACTCTTATTACTATTTATCTCTTTTTGAATGCTTGAAGTTGGATACATACAAGACTATTCCAACTATTAGAATCAGAGTATTGGTCTATAATCCGTTTACGATAATCTTTTTATTTTATCTCCGATGATGTTAGTAGAATGCACTAAATATAGGTTTGGTAATTCATTCCAATTCAAAGTACAAGTTACCCTTATAGCTCCTATTTTGAGTCTACGGGACCCTAAAAATAGTTTAAAAATAGGCAGGGACTAATTTGGAACAATTCTGGAAGTTTAGGGTCATTTTTGAAATTTCTTAAAAACATGGGACACACACCCGTGTGGCCAGGCTGTTTGTAATGCCCCAGGCCGTGTGACTCTCAAAGTTGGGACACACGGCCGTGTCTCAGCCCGTGTCGTTACCTGTGTGACTCACTGACTTAAGACATACACCCATGCTTGTGTAACATTTAAGACTTTCATTCATATCAGATTTACCATATTTGATCTAACTTTCAACTTCTAAAGTTACAAAATTTGAAGTTAAGCACATACCAAACATTATGCTAATCTACCAAACTTTAAACTATCACATACCAAAATATAAACTAGGCTAACATACCAACATAGCCTCAACCACAACCATAACACATTTAACCATCATTTCATTAGCAACTAAGATAACAACACCTTATAAACAATATGAACAAAAGACTCTCTAGGTACATGCCATTACAAAATAAGATATCACTACACTTGAGCTTGGGATTTGTGATTTGATGTTGAGTCGGCGATAAATCGAACAGTACCTAGCCTGCACACGGAAAAAAAATTGCATGCTAAGTAAAACTCAGTGGTATTTCTATAATCCGAATAATATAAACTTGGTATAAGCATTTAAAATGCAATATGTAACAAGTAAGCTATGTTCAAAAGTTTCAATTCAATAATATAATTTTTGCTCATTCCTTATTCACATCTACAAAGATTTCACATATTCAAATATATATATACATATCAATGGCATTTTATATAACATTTGAATATATCAACTCATGCAATGGCATGATTCATCTCTTTTATCACTACTTGAATTCATTTTAAGTTTCACATATCATTTCATCATTTCATATTTTATTTCTCATTTCATATTCATTTCTCATCTTTGTCATTTCAATATCAATCACAAAAACTTATTATTTAATTTCCCCTATTAAAACGACTCAGACTCAGATAGATACATAGATCTAATCGACACACCAGCTTGGCACCTAATGCCTCATCAGATAAATCCGAAGTAATAACTGCACCTAGTGCTATATAAATTGACACCCAGTGTCTCATCGGTTAAAGCGAAGCAAATTGGCACCCAGTGCTTTATCGAATAGAAGTTGAAGTAAGCCCTGAACTCTTCCTATCCTATGATAGCTTACTTCAAAATAAGCCAATCTCCATAGCCATATACAAAAAGATAGAATTATCTTTACATGCCTTCACTAGGCAAATCAAATGGCATATACAACAAAATACTCAAAAGACCTATACATGCCATTGAACAATTTAGAAATGTCTTTATACCAAAGTTGGTCTATTTGATAGTGTGCTAACTCTCCAACCGTCTTCTAACCTTTACAAGTCCTCGAGCTCTGTGAGAGACAGGGAAAAGAGAGGGGTAAGCATTTTCATGCTTAGTAAGATCGAATAACCGGAAAATAAACTTACCAAGTAATTAGCATGCAATCAAATTGGGTAATTAGTTCAATGAGCATAGGATGGCTTCCCTATCACATACACTCAATCAATGAGTTAGTCACATAACAATGTACTATGAAAGTTACCTCAGATGAACTCATCATTCAACATCTCATTTGTACATATAAGTCAGGTTAATCTCTTTGAGTTTCTAGGAAGTCTCGATGGAATACCCATTAACCGTCAATTCGTATGAATGATCATTTCAAGTATGCACTCCTGCGAACCTCACGTCTCATAACGGGATTACCAGTCCAGGCTAAATCCCCCATTTTATCAACTCATAAGGTGATGTCAGGTTACCAGTCCAGGCTAAATCCCTTATAACGAAAAACACCTTTATTGAGCTCGGATCTGAATTACCAGTCCAGGCTAAATTCAGATCCTAATCGGATTACCCGTCCGGGCTAAATCCATAATGCACACATATTTTTCGGGAGGCTCGACCATTCAAAGGAACACCCGTCCGGGCTAGATCCTTTTATAAATAAGATCAACGGATTACCCGTCCAGGCTAAATCCTTACTGCAACACATACAGGACATCATTACACCTGTCAATCATGGTTTATCCATCGAATTCCCATTTTAACCTCAACCAAGACATTTATCACAATTCGTACTTAAAATGCATTTCATAAAATTTCATATTATTAATAAATGCAGTCATCATGCATTCATAAATCATATAATTAGGCATATTGAGTGTTTACTTCAAGTTATCTGAACTTACCTGGTATTCGTTTCGGTGTCGTGTTTCGGTTATTCCGAAACCTTTCGTTTTCCTCGATCGACCTTTGGAATTTGTTCCTCGGGTTCTATAACAATAAAAATAGATCATTAACACTCCACATTATATATTTCAAGTTTAAATCCCACCCCCGATCCAAATGACTGTTTTGCTCCTAACCTTTCATATTTTTACGATTTAATCTCTAGGCTCACATAATGAAACGCATGCAATTTTTACCTTACCCAAGCCTAGCCGAACACTTTTCCCTCTTATGGTAGCCTACATTTTCCATTATTTTCACATTTCTACCACACATTTTGCAACTTTTGCAAAAAAGATCCCTTTAAGGGTTTTTCATAAAAAAATCACCTACGAAAAGTTGTTTAACACACATCAAACTTTCATATTCCTCCATAAAACATCAAAATACAAGTAAATCATGCATGGGTATATTTTTAAACATGAACCCTAGCATGAAATATGGGTAGAAATAGAGAGAGTAAGCTACCAGGATCTCAAAATTACAAAGAACATTAAAAATGAGGCTTGGGAGCACTTACTATTAAGCTTGAAAAGCTTGGAAACCCTAGCTATGGTGGCTTAGGAATTTCTCTGGACAATGGAGAAGATTGGCTGATTTTTTCCTTCTTTTTCCCATTTTATTTCTTTAATATGCTTGTAATATCCCAAAATAGGGCCTAAACGGAACAGTGGTTGCGAAACCATAAATTTGAGGTAGAAAAATTTATTTTATTATTATTTTTAGGTTCATGGTATGATTGAATGATTGTGTGAAAATTTCGTGATGAAATTCTATGCATAAAGTGCTTAAGTTGAGGTTAGGGACTAAATCGAATAATTTGCAAAACTTGCATTCTAGAAGTTTTTAGTATGAAATTGCTTTGGAATATTAATTAGGAGGGTTTAAATAACAATTTGACCAATTTTAAGTTCATGGACAAAAATTAGGACATGGAAGGAATTTTTGAAAGTTTAGTAAGGAGAGGCAATTTGGTTATTTGGATATTAAATGAATTAAAAAGGGAAAAATAACACAAAAATGGTCATCTTCTCAATTAGTTTCTGCCGATTTTTGCTCTCCTCCATAGCTGGGGTTTCTTCAACTTTCAAGCCTCATAGTAAGTGATTCTAAGCCCCGTTTTTAATGATCTTTACGTTTTTAGAGTCCCGGTAACTTGATTAAGCTTATTCTAGCAATAATTCAACCTAGGGTTCATATTTGGAAAAATACCCATAGCTGAAATTTGTGTATTTTGGTGTTTTATGATAGAATATGAGGTTTTAAATTATGTTAAACAACTTATGCTACTCGGTTTTAAGTGAAAACGAATAAAAGGGCTTAAATTGGAAAAAAAATACCAATAGTCATAAGTATATGTTAGAGTGTGATTTTGATATTTCCATAGAAGGGAAAAATGATCAGCATGTCATAAAACATAAGAAAATAGGATGAAATTTAATTTACGAGCCTTGGGGAAAAAGTGCAAATATGTGAAAGTTTAGGGGTAAAAATATAATTTTGCCAAAGTTTGGGTCACGGACTGTTTTAATAAATGTGAATATTAAATAAGTTAAATTTGCTATTATAGATCAAGAAGAACGAAATTCGGGAGTAGATCGGGGAAAAGAAAAAGTAAAGGACTAAATTGTAAAGTTTAGTCACATTTTGTATCAAGGTAAGTTACAGTAAATAAATACAATATTCTTTTATTTGACATTAATATTGTCAATTTCCAACATTTATATATTTATGTTATGAAAATATTTAAAGTCGAATTTAAGGTGAAGTGACAAAGGAAAAGTGTTAGAAAGCCGGTTGAACCCTAGGAATGTTAGGATATTAGGGTTGACAGACGTAACGAAATGAGCCATGTAAGTCCATATTAGAAATATGGCTTTGGAGACAGATTGAGCCATGTAAGTCCATATTATATATGGCATTGGAGACAGAATAATTCATGTAAGTCCATGTCAAAGACATGGCATTGGTAGGATATTGATAGCGAGGAGCGACCTAGTATCCTTAGTATTCCGAAGCGGTTCAACGGGTCAGGATAAGGGTTAAATTACAGTGAATTAATAGCAAAGGAAAAGTACATTATACTTATGAAAAAGGAAAGGTCAGGTAAGAAAGAAGGTAAGGGAATAAAGAAGAAGATAGAAATTGAGAAGTAAAGAAATTTATGATGTTAGATGATATTATGCATAATTATCCATTATGTTGAATGTTGTGATTTATTTGCTTGTAAGCTTACTAAGCCTAGTGCTTAATCTCTTTATTTCTTCTTCTTATAGTATTTATCTAGTCACTCAGGGATCGAAGGAAACGTCGGAGGCCGATCACACCATCAAAGAAATAACTCGGTATAATTAGACGTTTTGTTTTGGGTATGGCATGTATAGAAACTTAGCTACTTTTGGTATAATATGAACAATGAATGATATGTAAATGCTTGCTAGTGACTAGCTAATAAAATGGCCGATGATATACATGTTTATTAATATGTATGATTGAATGGTGATTATCACATGAAAATTATGAAAAATGTGAAAGTAACCTAAAAACAGATTCAAGTAACAGAAATGATGTAACTTTTAAAAATCACTAAAAATTGTAGAAACATATTTTTAAGATGAATAATATATGAAATTAAATATTATTATGTCTATTTTCTTATGGAATAAGCAAAACAGGTAAAGGTTTTGTATTTTATAAGATATCTAAGTTTTAGTGAAATAGGGCCAGAGTGATTTTTGGATCCTCTGTTCCAACTTTAGAAATTCACCATAAATTTTAAAAAAATAATTAGGTAGTGTAATTTATATGGATAGAATCCTTATTGAATCTAGTTTTAACAAAAACAAACAGTACAGCCATATGAATTTTGTACAGAGAGAAAAGTGGTTTGTAGTAAGTAGAGGCTAGTGTAGTCGAATTCTGAAATAGGAGTAACTTTAACTAATAAACTGTACTAATTGGCTAAGTCAAAAATTCTAGAAAAAAAATTATTAAATAGATATATGAGTCTAGTTTCAGGAAAAAATTACGGATCTTAATTTCGAGTTTTGAAACTCGAGAAATGAATTTTTAAGCAACCATGATGCATAAAAATAGTTTATTCTGAAAATTAAAATAAGTGGTTTAGAGTTGTTTAAAAAGTAAGATAAGTTTAGTAACACCTCAAGCTTGACTCCGATGACGGTTTCGGCCGTGGGGGTGTTAAAATGCCAAATGACGAAAATGCCCTTAAGCCCTTTCTTTGAAATTTCATCCATGCAAGCCCATTTTTGTCCAAAAACTTAGAAATTGGGCAATTTTCTCCCCAAGACGTTCTATTTTATAATCTAAAGCAATTTCATGCAAATTGCTTCTAGAATTTGAGTTTTGCAATTTATTCAATTTAGTCCCTAATTTTTCAAGTAGGCACTTACTCAAAGAATTCCTTCATGAAACTTTAGCACATGCATATTCTCATATTTTAAGCCTCATAATAATCATAAAATAAATATTTTGATGTCAGATTTGTGGCCCCGAAACCACTATTCTGACTAGGCCCTATTTTGGGATGTTACATTTCTCCCCCCCTTAGGGACTTTCGTCCTCGAAAGTCTTACCGGTGAACAGATTCGGATATTGGCTTCTCATGGTTCCTTCTGATTCCCACATAGCCTCTTCTACACCTTGTCGATGCCATAAAACTTTTACTAAGGCCACATCTTTATTCCTCAACTGTTTAATCTCACGAGCCAATATTTTAATTGGTTCCTCTCCATAGGTCATGTCCGGTTGAATTTCAATCTCAGCCGGCGAAATCACGTGAGAGGGTCTGATCGGTATCTCCTTAACATAGATATGTGGAATAGATCATTAATCTTTTCCAGTTCAGGTGGCAATGCCAAGCGATAGGCTAACGGTCCAACTCTTTCAATGATCCCGTACGGTCCGATAAATCACGGACTCAGTTTGCCTTTCCGGCCAAATCTCAACACCTTTTTCCATGGAGATACTTTCAAGAATACTCTATCTCCAACTTGAAACTCAATTTCCTTTCTTTTCCAATCAGCATATGACTTTTGCCTATCCGACGCTGCTTTCAAACAGTCTCGTATCACTTTAACTTTCTCTTCAGTTTCTTTAATCATATCAACTCCGTGAATCTGATTTTCCTTAAGTTCTATCCAGTACAATAGAGTCCGACACTTTCTTCCATACAAGGCCTCATACGGTGCCATCTTCAAACTCGTTTGAAAACTGTTGTTGTAGGTGAATTCTACTAGCAGCAAATATTTTTCCCAGCTACCCTGAAATTCAAGGATGCAACATCGCAACATATCCTCAAGAATCTAAATCGTTCGCTCAGACTGACCATCTGTCTGAGGGTGAAAAGCTGTACTAAAGCTTAATTTCGTACCTAAGGCTTCTTGTAATTTCTTCTAGAATCTCGAAGTGAACCTGGAGTCTCTGTCAGAAATAATCAACAGTGGTACCCTATGCAATCTTACAATCTCAGAAATGTACAAGTCGGCTAATATATCGAGGGAGTAATCTGTCCTCACCAGAATAAAATGAGCCAACTTCGTCAACTTATCTACTACGACCCATACGACATCTTTTTTCTTTAGAGTCAAAGGCAATCTTGTCACGAAATCCATAGTAACTCTGTCTCACTTCCATTCGGGGACCGTCATAGGCTGTAGCAAACCTGAAGGCAATTGATGTTCAGCTTTAACTTGTTGACATACCAGACATTTAGATAGAAATTCAGAAATATCTCTTTTCATACTGTTCCATCAGTACATTTTCTTCAAATCATTATACATCTTAGTACTTCCCGGGTGAATTGACAAACGAATGTTATGTGCTTCTTGCAAAATTTTTTGAATAAGTTCATTGTTTTTGGGTACACAAACCCTATCTTTGAACATCAAACATCCATCAGAACCAATCCAAAAATCTGATTCAATACCTGAATCACATTGAGTTCTTTTAGCTTGCAAGTCATCATCATTAGTTTGAGCATCATAGATTTCCTAAAGGAATGTTGGCCTAGCCTCTAGCTCAGCCAAGACTAAACCATCATCAAGCAATGCCAAAGGAGCATCCATGGCCCTTAATGCAAACAAGGATTTTCTGCTCAACGTGTCAGCTACCACATTTGCCTTTCCCGGGTGATAGTCAATAATCAGTTCATAATCCTTGAATAACTCTAGCCACGTCCGCTGCCTCAAATTTAATTCTTTTTGAGTCATCAAATACTTCAATCTCTTGTGGTCAATGAATATACAGCAGGTCTCACCATATAAATAATGCCTCCAAATTTTCAAAGCAAAAATGATGGCGACAAGTTCTAGGTCGTGTGTAGGATAGTTCTTTTCATGCGGCTTCAACTGTCGCGAAGCATAGGCTATTACTTTGCCATATTGTAGAAGTACACAATCCAGTCCATTTGAGGATGCGTCACTGTAAACCACAAATTCTTTTCCTGGCTCGGGCAATACTAGAACAGGAGCTTCGGTCAGCAATGTCTTTAACTTTTCAAAACTTTGTTGACACTTTTCCGTCTATTCAAACTTAATGTTTTTCTGTAACAATCTCGTCATTGGAGTTGCTATCATGGAGAATCCTTTCACAAATCTTCGATAGTAACCGGCTAAGCCCAAAAAGCTTCTAACTTCGGTTACATTTTTAAGCGATTTTCATTCAACAATAGCAGAGATCTTACTTAGATTGACTCGGATGCCTTCACCCGAAATAATATAACCCAAAAATCCAACTTCTTGGAGCCAGAACTCACTCTTATTAAACTTAGCATACAACTGCTTTTCCCGCAAGGTCTGCAACACAATTCTCAAGTGCTTTGCATGTTCTGACTCATCTTTGGAATAAATCAAGATGTCGTCAATGAACACAACGACAAACTTATCCAAATATGGCCGAAAGATTCTATTCATTAGGTCCATAAATACAGCCGGTGCATTCGTCAGCCCAAACGGCATGACAAGAAATTCGTAGTGACCATACCTCATCCTGAAAACAGTCTTAGGAACATCCGATTCTTTAACTCGCAGTTGATAATAACCAGACCTTAAGTCTATCTTAGAGAACACGGTGGCTCCTCTCAATTGGTCGAACAAATCATCAATATTGGGCAAAGGATACTTATTCTTGATAGTTACCTTGTTCAGTTGTCGTTAATCTATACACAGCCTCATTGAACCATCTTTCTTCTTTACAAATAGCACGGGGGCACCCCAAGGTGAAAAACTTGATCTTGCAAATCCTTTATCCGTCAGTTCTTGCAACTGTGCTTTTAACTCCTTCAGCTCAGTTGGCGCCATTCTATACGAGGCAATAGAAATGGGAGTTGTCCCAGGCACCAATTCAATACCAAACTCTATCTCCCTTTCAAGAGGAAATCCGGGTAATTCTTCTAGAAACACATCTGGATACTCACATACTATCGGCACAGACTCAATCTTTAATTCTGTTTCTTTAGTGTTCAATACAAATGCAAGGTAGGCTTCATACCCTTTCCTCATATACCTTTGAGCAACCATTGTAGCGATTACAACCGGTGACGTATCCAATTCTCTTGAATTAACCCGTAAAATCTCGCCATCCGAGAATTTCAATTTAATATACTTACTACCACAATTTACAATTACATCATGCAAGGCTAACCAATCTATAGCAAGTATTACATCAAACTCGTCACATGGTAACAACATAAGGTTAGCTGGAAAACAGTGACCCTGAATCGTCAAAGGACAATTCTTACAAACTTTATCAACCAGGATTGACTTGCCTAGTGGGTTTGACACTCTAATACTAAATTCCATAGACTCAATGGGTATATTCATACTAGATACCAATCTCATACAAATATATGAATGCGTCGACCTCAGATCAATTAAGGTAATAACACATGTATTAAAAAGAGAAAAAGTACCTGTGATAACGTCAAAAGTAGAGGCTTCCTCTCGAGCGCGTATCGCATACGTTCTTGCCGAAGCTTGAACCTCTGGTTTTGCAGCGTATTTTGCCGCAACACGACTGCCACTGGCACTTCTAAGATATCTCAGAGGTCTACTTCGTGAAATGGGAGTGCTCGACTTCGGGGCTACTTTCATTTCTTTTTCGACTCGCTCTGGGCAGTCCCTGAGAAAGTGGTCAAGAGATCCACATCTGAAACATGCACTGCTCTTCACTCGGCACTCTCCGAAGTGAAATTTGTTGAAACTCTTACACTTCGGCCTTTGATCATCTACACTTCCCACACTAGTCACCATCAGGGAGGAAGACTTTTGACTTCGTCGTTTAGAGCCTTTCGCTCTACCCAAATATCCTACTGATGAAGTGGAGCGTTCATGTTGGCTCATTGCTTTCTTTATGGAAAACAATAGTGTTTTACCTTTAGACCTCTTGCTCGCAACTCGAGCCTCTCTCTTTGTTTACTTTCTTTCATTGTTAAGCTCCTCAGCCTTCTTGGCCGATCAGCCAATGCGGCAAACTCCCGTATTTTCAGGATTCCAATCAACAACTTAATTTCCTCATTTAGACCTTCCTCGAAGCGTTTACATATTTCCGACTCAGTTTGGACCCATTCAGTTGCGTACTAACTTATCCTCACAAACTCTCGTTCGTATTCTGCTATAGTCTTATTCCCTTGTTTAAGTTCCAGGAACTCCTTTCACTTCGAGTCTAGAAACCGTTGACTAATGTATTTCTTCCTAAACTCTACTTGGAAGAAATCCCAAGTGATATTTTTCTTTCGCACTACCGAGGATACAGTCTTCTACCAATGGTATGCAGTATCCTTCAGAAGGGACACGGCACACTTTAAACACTCCTCAGGTGTGCATGACAAATCATCTAACACCCGTGTAGTATTCTCGAGCCAAAAATCGACTCTTTCAGCATCATCATCAACCTTAGCTCTGAATTCCTTAGCCTTATACTTTCTAAGCTTATCAACAGGGGCCTTACCAATTCTTACCGGTGCCATACCTCGTGGCACATCCTCATCAGGTTGGTTAGGGGGCGGGGGAGGTCTTGGTATGTTGGGGTAATTCCTCAGGTAATCTCCAAACTATTCATCTATCATATCAAAGAAGACAGCTCGGGCCTCTTCCCAGCCTTCAGACATAAGCCTTCTACTACTATTGGATACAGCTTGTTGTACGAAAGCTGGAGCATGGCTCTCGGCTCCCTTGGACTCATCTTGTGCTTGGTTGGAAAACATTTACTATATTCAAAACAATTTAAACAGTTAAAAGACGTCACACGATCAATGTTCGAATAAAAGCATGTATAGCAAACCTCAATACTCTCTACGGTAGTCCTAGAACTGACTAAACCATAGCTCTGATACTACTAAATATACCACCCCTCACTCATATCCGACGCCAGGATAGGGTTTGAGGCGTTACCGGTATTTTACATTTGTAAACATATTAAATCAAGTCACTAAGTTGCACTTTAATTTAAAACTTTTCAAATATGTATATCATTTCCCTTAAATAGGTCTTTGAGACCTAAAACATGCCTAGAGGCAGTGCGGGACAAAACCAAAAACGTTTGATAAACTTTGGGCACCTTGGAAAAATTTCTTTTAACTTGAAGTGTCACACGCCCGTGTGACGTAGTACACGTCCGTGCAATCACCCCGTGTCCAAGACTTGAGCATTTTGTTAAATTCACACGGCCAAGACACACAGGCCCGTGTTCATTTAATAGACTTACCATTTTAGTTGCAAGGGACACACGTCTATGCCCCACACCTATGGGTGTGGCCCGTGTATTTCACACAGCCTAGACACACGCCCGTGTGCCCAACCGTGTGGACCTTAATAGGCTATTTTTCAAGCCTTTGGTCACCCCTTTTTGCCACTTATACATAATGATTATTAAATACAAAGTAAAACACGATTATACTCTTATAAAAGGTCTTTGTAAAACTTATTGCATGGAAACCTAATATCATTGGTTTCGTACATGCTAGGTTATTTCTTATCTTGTATTTATGTGTTGTCATACCACTTTAACACATTCAAGATTGGCTCGTTCTTATGACTCATTGCCAATTGGAATTCAACCATCGCACATGTTTATAAACTTGCATGGAAATTTTTGTAGGTCATAGCCTACTTCAAAATAAGCCAATCTCCATGGCTATATACAAAAAGATAGAATTATCTTTACATGCCTTCACTAGGCAAATCAAATGACACATACAAGTTTGAAAAGCTTGGAAACCATAGCTATGGTGGCTTAGGAATTTCGGCTGGACAAGGGAGAAGATTGGCTGATTTTTGCCTTATTTTTCCCATTTTATTCCATTAATATGCCAAATGACCAAAATGCCCTTAAGCCCCTTTTTTTTGAAATTTCATCCATGCAAGCCCATTTTTGTCTAAAAACTTAGAAATTGGGAAATTTGCTCCCCAAGACCTTTTATTTTATAATCTAAAGCAATTTCATGCAAATTGCTTCTAGAATTCGAGTGTTGCAATTTATTCAATTTAGTCTCTAATTTTCCAAGTGGGCTCTTACTCAAAGAATTCCTTCATAAAACTTTAACACATGCATATTCTCATATTCTAAGCCTCATAATGATCATAAAATAAATATTTTAAAGTCGGATTTGTCGCCCCGAAACCACTATTCTGACTAGGCCCTATTTTGGGATGTTATAGGTGCAGTAAAGGTGATGCTCCTTTCGAGGCGACAATTGTTGTCGTTATTACACAACCCATTAGTAACTAAAATTGTTGCCACGTTGAATCGAGTTTGACCTCTACTGTGTCGGAACATCCGCTCTCCTCCTAAAAGCCCTCTTGTGTCCACTTCGGTGTCAACCTTTGGACAAGAATGAAAGGTTCAAGATACTGGTTGCTTGTAAATAAAGAAAAAAAATTACGTTAATTACACCAGAAGTTCCTAGAGTTTTTCCATATGATTATGACATCAATTTTATGTATGGTATATATAGGGTATTGTTTGCGGGTATCCAAAAAGCTTGAACTCCTAAACGTATAGCGACTGTCACCAGGACCTCGGTTATACTTGAATCGGTGACTGCATCACGACCAACGACTGGGACTTCTACCTAGACTTTGACCTCTGATCTTATCAAGTACTGTCGCCCCCAAAACCTGATTTCCCTAGGATGGGTTTCTCATGTGATGGTCCTATCTCACCATGACATATGAAATGTATGTGTCTCGAAGCGCGTTATCACATCCCCAACCCTTCAAAACTACCTAAGAACTTCCTCCGTTTTAGTTAAAAACCTTGAACACTTTTAAAATACCCTAAACCCTGACCTTAATAAAATAAAAAATCTAACCCTAAAAAAACCTAACCCTAGAGAGAGAAACAAAAAGCGCATCTAACTGGGCGCCCTTTCCTGCTATGTGTGCAGAAAGCACGCCTAGTTGGATGCACTTTCCATTTCTCTCCTAAAAATGGCCTATTTCCCTAATTAAATTTAAAACTGGCCTAATTAATTAAAAAAATCAGCATATAGGCCTTATTTTGCCAAAAATATGGAAGTTTTACTCTATTTGGAAAATATTATTCGGAGAGTCAATTTTCAAGTAAAATATTGAACTATACAGGCCTAGGGTAAAATATTTTCAATTGAAATATGGAAATTATAATTTTAATTATAAAATATATTTTTATGATAAAATGAGTTAGTTGATTCAATACAAATCTAACTAAATAAACTTCCATAAGAGTGTAATTTAAATCAAATGGTTAAACCAATTAAATCGGTACTTGGTTTGAAGAAAACGGTTAGATTGATTGACTCAGAATCACTGAGGACTAGTTGAACTAAAATAAAACTCGGTTGAACAAGCAATTGAACCAAATGAATCAATTCCACCAATCTGATTTTGAAAACCTTAGTGTAGATTAAAAGATTTGAAGAAATACTTTCTTAAAAATTTAAATAAAAAAATTACTTATTTAGTAAATACAATATAGAATTTCAAAATTTTTAATAAATTTGGAAAGAAGTTGAGTAATTCAAATTCTTGATACAAATTCTATTTTTCAAAATTCTTATGGTACAATAAAATTGTAACGCCCCAATTTTTGGGAATTTTAAAAATATTGGAAAATTTTAAAAATTTTGTGTCCTGTTTGTTTGTCGTAGGATTAAGTACGTTAATGGGCCTTTAGAAGGCCCAAGCTTAAGGTAAAACCCGGTAGTTTTAATTAATTTTAATTCCATAAGAAAAAGGGGTTCTGGTTAATTGGGCTTTTAGGTATTAATTGTGTAAAATAAATCACAAGGAAGCATGTGGTAAAGTGGCTAAGTGACGCCACTGGGAATGCTATAAGTGGTGTGTGGATGATTGGGAGGACCTAGGTTCAAGTCACAATGACAGCAAATAAGGGATTAATTTTTATGAATGGAAAAGGTAAGTAGTGGAACTGAAGTGAAAGACTATTATGAAGAGTTGGAGTTGGTTGGGAGATTGAGTAAGGAGGGGATAAGGGAGAGAATTTGGGAGCTCATTTGGGAGAGCTGTTTTGGCCGAATAATGGACTCTTGAGGAGCAAGAGTTGGCCGGCCAAGGGGAGCTTTAGGGAGGCAAAATTCGGCTAGGGTTAAGGTCAGTATAAATTCGGCATTAAGGGGAAGTTGGGCCGTTTGCTGACCATTTCCCTCTTCATTTTTCTCCCCTCTCTTCATTAACCTTTTCCTTATTCTCCTTTCTCCTTCATAGCCAAATCCTTCTAACCTCTTGTTCATCTCCATCCTTCCATTCAAACGTTTCAAAACCTTCATAGCCTTTGGCCATAAAAAGCCGAAATCCCGAAAGCTACACTTTCTTCTGTGTCGATTATTCCTAGCAAAATTCTCTTATTTTGCTTATCATCTTTGGCCAATTCTTTCCTCCTTTAAACCTCAAGTTTTTGTCGACAACACCACATTAAAACCCTATTAATTCATCTTTTTTCTACACAGTTGCAAAAAAGCCGAAAACCCCACTTTCATAGGGACTTAGCCGAATATTGAAAACACTGAAGGCTTGACTTTGGTGATCGTTTGAGGGTAGAGCGGCATTGGATTTAAGTAGGCATCAATTGGAAACATTGGTCGAAGGAATCGGTGGTAAGTAGTTTCAAAACATAGTATTTCTTTCGTATTTTAAGGAAAGGCAGGAATCCCTAAATGTTAAGGAGGCTATCGATTTGGACTTGTAACCCTAAGGGGTTGTAATAACTGTTCTGCTTTGGTAAATGGTGTGATTTAGAGGCTGCTAATCAAGGGCTTGGACAAGTGGAACGATCAGATCTTTGGATTTAAGACATAGTTCGGCAACAAGGTAAGAGCAATAAGGTTCTAAGCATGTTTGGCCGAATATGGTAAGGGGCTATTTACTCAGTATTAATTCGATATCTAGAGTAATATGTTAGTGATTTAATTGTAGGCAGTTCGCGCGTGGATCTCGACAACGAATTGTCGCAAAACAGGTGTGTAACTGACACCCTCTCATAGACTAGATCGGCAAAAGCCGAAAAGCCGAAATGCTGAAAAGTTGGTATTTTGGGAATTTGCGAGTGTGCGAATGCTCGTAAGATAGTTGGGTTTGCATGTTTGGTATTCTGAAGGTAATAAACTGCAGTATGTGCGATTTCGTACATTTTGATAATGTAGGCTTAATGGGCCAAAAATCGGGTTCATGGGCCAACGGGCTCAATTTGGTAAGTATCTTGTGTAAGTATTCGATAGTAGTAAATGGATAGGATATGCATGAAAACCCTAGAAGTAGCTAAATCACTACAATACCCTTATGTATGGAAAATTACCATGATACCCCTAGGTGTAAATGACCAATATGCCCCTAGGGTTAATTTTGTCTGAAAAGCATGTTATTTAAATCAGTATGATGTATGCCATGAATGAATATTTGTTGCATGGGGACATGGGTTATATTTTGGAGGAAGCGCCTGGTGGCTATGCCACAATTATCGATCTGGTGGCTCGCCATATATTTACGATTCGGTGGCTCGCCACGATTATTCATATCTGGTGACTCTGTCACATTATTCGCTCTGCGACCATCTTTGCATAATTCGTGGCGTGTAGCGGATGGGTGGGTCAAGTAGTCTCCCCATATGGTGAAAGGTTGGTAAGGGGGTATATGTGGTTGGTTATGTGTTGGGTTTTGCATATACATGAAATATCGATCGATCTGTTATGGGCCTATGGGCTTAATTTCAGATACATTGCAGGCTAAGGCCAATTTATTACATTTACGTGGTTTGAGTGATATGGGCTATGGTTGGGTTAATTTTACACTCGAGTTTCCCCAAACTCATCTCCTATTTTCATCCATGCAGTAATCCCGACCATAGTGGGCTTGGAGCTGCGAGGATTCGGGTGGCCACTGTTACGCAATATGGATTTCTTACGGTGATTTGGACTTCAATTTTCTTTACTTTGATGATTTGGGTTTTGTTATGTAATAAGGCCGCTTATGATTATTTTTAATTGGGTTTCGATTTATAACTTATCATGATGACCTTAAATTATATTAACTATCAAAATGGGCTAGATCTAGGTTCGTTTTCCAAAAACATAAACCGATTTCAAAGTAACACGATTACAAACAAGGCTTCCGCTATGATAACGTTTTACAAACTTAAATCGTTTTATTCTAAAATAGACATAATTTCAATGGTAACCTAAAAATATCGCGATGTTAGAGTGTGGCAATGGCGGTGTGCATGTCTAGGATTGGATCCGAAAGAGCTTGGTACTTAAGCGGTCAGATGGACTCACCTCCTTTTCGATTTCCTACAGTGCGCACTTCCATTCACTTTAACCTCAATGAATTAATCCTTTGAACATCAAGTACGATTTCCTAGACTTAGAATGAAAAAATGTTTTAACGTTTTGATGTGGCACGTTGGATCTGGTCATAACGTCTAAATTTGGGTTTGGTGTTACAAAATAAAAACACAAATTTAAAAAAATGTATTTTTCATTTTATTTCAATATTTATTTTATATTATTAAAAATATTTTTTTTATTTTTCAAATCTAATCATATTATATTTATTCTACATATTATTTTATAAAGTTATTTTGGACTCTTAAATTTATGAATGATTAGCATTTGATGTGAATTAAATATTTTCAACTATTTGTTTTACCTAAAAATATTCATTGTGTTTTTTTTTTGGTGACCTACAAGAGAAAGACAAAGCCCTAATAACAACGCGATTAGTGCAACTCAAACTCATGTCGCACCTAGGACAATGAACATCCTAGTCATTAAGCCAACTATGGTATTTAATAATATTAAAATATTCAATGTTTTTTTAGAGGTATTTACTAAGGCTTTTTTACTTGTATAATACAAAAAAAAATTTACCCAAATGGTATACCACCCCCATTATTTACGAAAAAGGTATGGTGTGGGTGGTGGAGGTGATGGAGAGGCAGTACCACCCTTGTTTTCTCACCCCAATCATTAGTTTGTTATACCAAAAAACTAATTTTGTAACGATAGAGGGATCAGGATCGATGGCACCGACATACGGGTTCAATACGAGTAGTTGGGTGGTATAGGTAAAATACGGGTATTCGAAAGGTATGGGTGGTGCCTTCCTGATAGGTGGCACCCACTATGGATTTAATCTATTGTCTGACGATCTGATGGGATTTCACCGAGGGTTGATAGGGTTTGATGGGATTGCACATAAAGAGACCTTATATCCATGGTCCCCTCAACCGTGTAAAAAAATGAATGTTGTTTTGATTTCCCCAAAGGTTTGCCCGGGAAAGGTTAAGTACTAGGGTGAGTTTGGACTGAAGGTATCAAATATTATCAATGATCTTGGATCCGAATGATTTGAACTGGGACCGAAAATCTCCAACCCGCCAGGAGCTCTTATGAGAGTTGGATTGACTGCCCTAACTATGGCGGAATATTTCCGAGATGTTAATGAACAAGATGTACTTCTATTTATAGACAATATCTTTCGTTTTGTCCAAGCGGGATCTAAAGTATCTGCCTTATTGGGTAGAATGCCTTCCACTGTGGGTAATCAACCCACCCTTAGTACCGAAATGGGTACTTTACAAGAAAGAATTACTTCTACCAAGGAGGGATCCATAACTTCTATTCAAGCAGTTTATGTACCTGCGGATGATTTGACCGACCTTGCCCCTGCCACAACATTTGCGCATTTAGATGCTACTACCATACTATCAAGAGGATTAGTTGCCAAAGGTATTTATCCAGCGGTAGATCCTTTAGACTCAACGTCCACTATGCTCCAACCTCGAATCGTTGGTGAGGAACATTATGAAGCTGCGGAAAGGGTTAAGCAAACCTTACTGACGTTACAAAGAACTTGAGGACATTATAGCTATCCTTGGGTTGGACGAATTGTGCGAAGAGGATCGCTAACAGTAGCAAGAGCGCGAAAAATTGGCGTTTCTTATCACAACCCTTTTTCGTAGAGGAAGTATTTACGGTTCCCGGGAAATATGTTGGTCTAGCGAAACAATTAGAGGATTTAAATTGATCCTTTCAGGAGAATTAGACGGTCTTCTGAACAAGCCTTTTATTTGGTAGGTAACATCGGCGAAGCTACTGCGAAGGCTACGAACTTAGAAATGGAGAGCAAATTGAAGAAATGACCTTAAATCTTTGCATACCTACCCTAATCGAATTGTTTGGGATTGAAGTGAAAGAAATCATTTTATCTACTAATAGCGAACAAATTGGCATATTACCAAATCACGCCTATTGCCACAAATTGTAGATATAGGTATTTTGAGAATAGGCCTTAACGACCAATGGTTAACGATGGCTCTGATGGGTGGTTTTGCTAGAATAGGCAACAATGAAATCACTAGTTTAGTGACATTGATCCACAAGAAGGGTAGTGACATTGATCCACAAGAAGCTCAGCAAGCTCTTGAAATAGCAGAAGCTAACTTGAGGAAAGCTGAAGGCAAGAGGCAAATCTAGCTCTCAGACGGGCTAGGACACGAGTCGAGGCTATCAACGTGATTTCGTAACGAGTTGGTTAATCGAAAGAATTTCCGTAGAAACAGAACTTTCGTTTATACATTCCATTTTGATTCTGCCGATTAAATAGAATCAAATACAATCAAAAGTGAAATCAGATTTTGATCTAACAAAAAAGTTGAAAATTGAAAACGGAAATAGAATAGGATGAAAAAGATAGAAAATCAATAAAAGAAAGTGGGTAGAAAAACTTATTAGACACCGGGATCGATGGTATCTAATAAGTTCTACCTACTATTGGATTTGAACCAATGACACTCGCCGTATGAAAGCAATACTCTAGCCACTGAGTTAAGTAGGTCATTTATTATCATAAGGAATCATAAAGAGAAAGAAAAGGGACCTATTACATCGATGGATTATAAATCCAATATTACTTCTAAGCAATACCAATCAAACCGACCAAAAGGGTATGATTATGATGTTGGATCATGTAATATTCATCTTGACAAGAAATTATCTACATAATATGATAAAATATGTATCACAAACACAAGGGCTATAGCTCAGTTGGTAGAGCACCTCATTTACACGTGCGTCAATGTTTTTCGAGAGAAGTCTATCATGCAATCAAAAGAATTGATCTTTTGAGAAATCGATGTCTTACTCCATTACTTTGAAGGAACAAAACAAGAGAACAATAGCGACAAATGGTTCGGTCCGATTCGGTGCCGTTTAGGCAAGATCCGAATCGAACCCATCATTGATTTGAGATATTGATAGGGTGAATACCGGTCTATTCAATGCTAGGCATAATGAGTATAAGGACCTCAAAATGCTCTTTTCGTCCTATGAATCTTAAGGTGTATGAAGTTTCATGTTTGATTTTTAATCAAGATGGTAAGACTCCATTTAACTTAGGTTGATCTAGGCGAAGCGGACCTACGTCAAGATAACCCTTCCCTCTTTGAAACACTTTGGAAGTGCTCAGTATCGATAATGAATCGAGCACAATAAATCGAGCACACGGAATCGTATTCTTTTTTATGTTAGAAAAAAATATATATCTGATAGACTAACCGATATTTCTATCGGTTAATGGAAGAGCCCAATGCAAAAAAAAAATGCATGTTGGGTCTTTGAAATAGGCGAATCATTTTGATAATAATCGATTCGATCTGTTTTTCTTGATAAGGTCTACGGTTCGAGTCCCGTATAGCCCTATATTTTTGAATTTTCTATTTTATTAATTTTAAATATTCATTAAATTTATTAAATTAAGAAAAATGAAAATAATATTCTTAAAACTAAAGCAAACTAAAACAATAAAGAATATCCAAATACAACTAAAAATAAAAGGGTTGTATAGTTTTTTCCTAATTATTGTATTCTTTGTTGATTGGGCTGGTCGCTTCCGGTTGCTTGGTTAAAATCATTCCATAAGCTCACTCACAGGAGATCACTCGAGTATAACCACGAAAACAAAAGCGCATTTCAACAGATCCAATCGCTCTTTTTTTTCTTGGATAAGAATAAAATAAACAAAACCCCATTTTCTTAATTAATCCTCATGGTAGATTGATTTTGATTGATTCTATATAAATAGATATAAAATAAAAAATTTCTATTTATTCTAGATCTATAATTTCAATTTATATTTAGAATAAATAGAATTTCGAATTAAAAGTTTTTATTTCTAAAATTCTAATAAATATTAGATATTAGTTAGATATTAGAATTCCTTTTATTTAGAAAAATCCGAAATGAAGTGAAAGCGAAAAAGTATTACTTGTTTTGGATTTGAATAGTATTATACTATATATAGTATAAATATATATTTATACTAGTATTATACAAATTAGTACTATATCGAAATGAAATCGAAATAAGTGGAATGTAAATAAAATAGGATTAATTCCAATCAATAAATCTTAAAATGCAACATGGAAACACAACAAACAAACGAAACTAGGCGATTCGATCAAACTGAATTGTTGCTTTGACTAAACAACGATTGCGGATGACTTGACAATGAATTCGGTCAAGCGACTAATCCGATCTATTTTTCACATTCATAGGAGTTCGTCTATGTTTACGCTTACGAATATGATATTTTTGGGCATTTCTAATAATATCAAATGCTATTCCTATTTTGGCATTTCTAATTTACGGAGTTTTAGCCCGATTAGAAAGGGTCGAGAAAAACTTTCTAGTTATGAATCGGGTATAGAACCAATAGGCGATGCTTGGTTACAATTTTGAATCCGTTATTATATGTTTGCTCTAGTTTTTGTTGTTTTGATGTTGAAACGGTTTTCTTTATCCATGGGCAATGAGTTTCGATGTATTGGGGTACCCGTATTTATAAAGCTTTCATTTTCGTGCTTATCCTAATTGTTGGTTCGGTTTATGCATGGCGAAAAGGAGCATTGGAATGGTTTAGTTCTGAATATTCAGATAATAAAAGAAAGAAAAAGTCAAAATAATAATAACATTGAGTATGAATTCGTCAATTTCCCTTACTTGATCGAACAACCCAAAATTGATTATTTCAACTACATTAAATGATCTTTCAAATTGGTCAAGACTCTCAGGTTTATGGCCACTTCTTTATGGTACCGATTGTTGCTTTATTGAATTTGCTTCATTAATAGGCTCATGCTTCGACTTTGATCGTTATGGGCTAGTACCAAGATCGAGTCCTAGACAGCGGAACCTAATTTTAACAATTTGAAACAGTAACAATGAAAATGGCACCCTCTTTAGTGAGATTATATGAACAAATGCCCGAACCTAAATATGTTATTGCTATGGGCGTGTGTACAATTATAGGAGGGATGTTGATCTTGATTCTTATAATCTTGTTAGGGGTCGATAAGCTAATTCCGTGGATGTCTATTTTGGGCTGCCCCTAAACCCGAGGCGATTATAGATGCTATAACAAAACTTCGTAAGAAAATATCTCATGAAATCTATGAAGATCGAATTAGATCTCAATAGGGGATCGGTGTTTTACTACCAATCACAAGTTTTGTCTTGTCTGTGATACTTGTCTTGAAATTATAATCAAGGATTGCTCTATCAACCACCATCTACTTGAGATTCCTCCTGAAACATTTTTCAACTACAAGGGTTCACTATCTTCCCACGAATTAGTAAATTAGGTAGGATTTTTTTTTACGAAAGCAGACAACGAATTAATCTTCATAAATTGATTTCATCATAAATCTGAAATACTTATCTTATAAAAATGAAAAATAAAAAAGAAAAGTACGGAGAGATAAAAGATGCGAGGTCATTTGTGCATTTGGCTAGTCAAACACGGGCTAGTTCATAGATCTTTGGGCTTCGATTACCAAGGAATAGAGACTTTACAAATAAAGCACGAGGATTGGCATTCCATTCTTTGTTATTTTATATGTATATGGTTACAATTATCTACGTTCCCAATGTGCCTATGATGTAGCACCAGTGATTTGTTAGCCAGTGTGTATCATCTTACGAGAATAAAGTATGGTGTAGATCAACCGGAAGAGGTATGTATAAAAGTATTTGCTCCAAGGAGTAACCCTAGAATTCGTGCATTTTAGGGTTTGGAAAAGTTCAAATTTTCAAGAACGAGAATCTTATGACATGTTGGGAATCTCTTATGAAAATCATCCATGACTGAAACGTATCTTAATGCCCGAAAGTTGGATAGGGTGGCCTTTACGTAAGGATTACATTGCCCTCAATTTTTATGAAATACAAGACGCTCATTGAATGATAAGAAACTAATTACAACTTCAAATATTCAAGGAATATTTGTACATTCTCTTCTAGCTCAAACAGAGGAATTGAGGTTTCATTCGTATTCTTATGGATAGGCTAATAAATAAAAAGAAATAAAAGATAATACATCATTGAGATTCTCAATTTTTGAAGAGACTTTTTATTTATTTTATTTGGACGAGCCGAGACAATAGGATGAACAATAAGGGTTCTCATAGTGAAATTTGTATCGCAGACATCACTTAGATGAACTCTAGAGAGTCGCATAGAAGGGAATGAAGAAATGGAATATGAAAGAGAATACAAAGAAATAAATGAAAGGGATCGGCTTCTATTTGTCTTGTAGGTGAGATGAGTCTTGGTTATTTCTATCCTTGAACTCCTCTAGACCCGGCTTTTTGTTGGGCCTTTCAACCAACTATTTTTATTTTAATCTTTTAATTAAATATGTATGAAGTATTACCATTCTTTTTGAATGTGAGAAGCCACAGTGTAAACAAATAAAAAAGAAGAGAAAAGATAAGCAAATTTTGTCTTTTACTACATTATAATAGACACATTAGAATAGACTCTTTGCTCATTTTAAAAGAGAAAAAATACAAAATAAAATAAATAAAGAGAGGGTTTACTCTCGGATACCTAGCTAGATAAGTATGTATTATGTCGATCCATATCAATTAATTTGTAGAGTAGATACTCATACAAATTAATCATATGCCAGGAACCAGATTTGAACTAGTGACACGAGGATTTTCAGTCCTCTTCTCTACCAACTGAGCTATCCCGACCATTACCGACGCATTATCTTCATAATACTAGATGACTTGGGTCTATGTCAATTAAAAATGAAAACAAAAAAAAAACGAAAAAGTATTAAATTAAAAGTCTCGAACAGGAATTTCTTAGATCTTCAAAAGGAAGACTTTGTAAATTTCCATATGAGTAATCATATGTATTATGAATCATTCAAATAGGTATTCCTTGCTCAAGAGATTTCTACATTATATCATATATATATCACATCACACTATATCACAAGACTTGTGATAAGAGAACAAAATTCGCTATGCTAGGATACGCTTGTAAAAGCGGCAAAGAATAGGATGAATGAGAAACATAAGGAACTTTGAACCACTAACAAAAAGGGTAGGATAAAATAAATAGACAACAAAGCGGGCTTTTGGGGTTGGGGATAGAGGACTTGAACCCTCACGATTTTTAAAGTCGACGGATTTTCCTCTTACTATAAATTTCATTGTTGTCGGTATTGATATTGACATGTAGAACGGGACTCTATCTTTATTCTCGTCCGATTAATCGGTTTTTCAAAAGATTTATCGACTATGGAATGAATGATTTGATTAATGACTATTCTATTCGATTCTTTCTTCAACTTGGAATCGATTCACAACAATTCTTTTTATTTTTCATATTTTCATATAAATATAAATTGATATTGCATATAATAGAAATAAAAAAAAAATACGGGTTCGATTCGTCTTTTTTGAGATAGTTTTTCATTAGTATACCTATAAAAAAAATAGGTATATCTTGCATCCTTTCTAGAGTTTCGATATTCGATATAAGGATTCCTTTACCAATAGTCAACCCCATTTGTTAGAATAGCTTCCATTGAGTCTCTGCACCTATCCTTTCCTTTTTTTTCTTATTCTCGCTTGCTGAACCTTTGTTCATGTTTATTTTTGTAAAATAATAAAATAATAGGATTTGGCTCAAGATTGCCCATTTTTCATTTCAGGGTTTCTCTGAATTTGAAAGTTATCACTTAGTAGGTTTCCATACCAAGGCTCAATCCAATTAAGTTCGTAGCGTCTAATAATTTCGCCATATCCCCTTTTGTGTCTTGAGATTAGGATCTCATTAGGATGCCCCTCCTTCCCCGTTTCTCCCTCATTTCCCCCTTCTTTCATTTGTTTATTTTCTTTTGTTTATTTATTTGCTTTCTTTTTATGCGAAACCGTTGAATTTAGTAGATATAGATACAGATTCTTATATCGAAGGGTCTTTACCTATTTTCTTGTTTGTTTATCCGTCTTTCGTCTCTATCGGAGACCCATATTAATTTTTATTTGGTCCAATCAGAAAATATTTTATCATTTCTGTATTCGCAATTCAATATAGATGGGTATTCCATAACATATATATGTCCCTCTTACTCTCAGTTTTCTCAGGCAATTTGGTGGAATACCGGTCGATTCTTTTTTTCGTCTTAGCTTCTGTCTTTATGAATGAAAACAAAAGAAAGGAGTCTCTCATTATGATCTGGATTTTATTTCTATGGGTTGATATGCCACACCTAACAAGCTTGAAAAATAATTATCAACCCCCAAGATTGGATGATAAGAACTACCTCCAGATTGTGAATAAGACTGCTCGAGTTTGGGTGTTGGCTCCGGTTTGAGTGCAAAAGGCTAATGTAGCAGATGATATGAGAGGTGCCCTAGTCTTTGCATTTGTGGAGGGACTAGCATCATTTGTCCACCAAATAAAAAAGGTTTCCCACATGCTATGTATCAGTATCAATACTCTTTTGAGGGCTGCAAATCAAATGCATAATCCATATGAGGTTTCTGCCTCATCCAATCATTCCACAGTACAAGATATTCTCCATGCTCTAATATCCAATTCTTATATTTTTCCCTTTTTTGTTAATTAAGTGTACAGCCTCCAAACTCCGTGGAGGAATTGGAATATGTTGGACACACTTGAACTGTCATAGTATTCAATCCTCATTGTAACACCCCTAACTCGTATTCATCGCCGGAATAGGGTTACAGAGCATTACCAGACTCATTATTTAAATAAACATACATTTCACATTCAATTTTCATTTTCAAATAAAAATCATTCACATTCAATCATATTGTCCCTAAGACGAGCCCTCGAGGCCCAAATCATGCATTAGAAGTGGTTCGGGACTAAACTAATAGCTCAGTAAATTTTTGGAAAACCTAGAAAAAATTTCAAAATACAGGAGACACACGTCCATGTGGCCTGGCAGTGTGTCTCATATGGCCAAAGACACGCCCGTGTCACAGGCCGTGTGGACAATCGAAATGGGATCACATGGTCGTGTCCCAGCCCATGTCCTACCCTGTGTAACTTTCTGGCTTGGGTCACGCAACCAACCACGCGCCCGTGTGACTAGCCCGTGTACCCTTCGAAATGGCCTCACACGCCCGTGTGCCAAGTCATGCGCTAGGCCGTGCCAAAATTGTAAGGTATACTGACTTATGCCACACGGCCAAGTCACACGCCCGTGTGTTGGGCCGTGTGGAGCATACTGACTTGGATTCTAATTAAACATCAGGAGACACACGGCTATGTCACCTAACCGTGTTTCACACACGGCTAAGACACACGCCCGTGTCTCTGCCTGTATGGACAAAAATAAGCTATTTTCCAAGCCATCTTTCTCACCCAAACTTGTAGTCACCTATACATACCAAATGACATATAACATTACATCAATAGGCATTCAAACCAATCTCAACCAAACCTAATTCATGTCATTTCAATATCAACAACTATATTACTCATAATATCATGTTTTTTTCCAATTCACAACATACCAATTTCACATCTAAAAATCACCAAATGGTCACTTTCAAACATTTATTATTTGTTTATTACTAGAATATTAATCCAATCTTAATTTCAACCATTTTCTACCTTTAACACCAATTCTCAACAAACATTCACATAAAAATTAAACACAGCATATCAAAAGACCATTTGCACATATATATACATAACCAAATATACTTCATTTACAAGCCAAATCAATTGGCTAAATCCATTATCAACAAATAAATCATAATAACCACAAATTCTATACATGCCATATAACCAAATACATAAGCTTAAAAGTACCAAAACGATAGCTAGATAGTGTGATGAGATCTCCGAAACTCCCAATCTGAACAAGCTTCTATATCACTATAAAACACGAAAAAGTAAACAGAGTAAGCTATAAAGCTTAGTAAGCTCGTATGCTTAATAAGTAAAACTTACCATTCAACTACAATTCAAGAACTTAAACATCACATAATGCAATTCAATTTAAATTCAAAACTTAACACATATTCAATCCAAAGGTTAGACATGAATTCATCCCTTTTCTCGATTCAATGATTGTATAGCTCACGTACATACCTATACTAACTCGTATCAACTTGATACTTTTCCAATTCATCAATTTACACATTGAACCATTTGGAATAATATTGGATACTCAAGAATCTCGCACCCTATGTGCCAATACCAGGCCGAAGCCATCTCAATCTCATATCTCATATAATGCTCACTCTCGAGCTATCAATGAGTCTGCTCACTCAAGCTGACAGTCAAGACGTAGCTACACGGTGCTACTCACACAAGCTGACGAAAATCTGCAACACATGCTGAAAAACTCAGCCATCGGTAGAACGTACAGACCAGCACCCAAACACAATAACCCATAATGACATGTCATTTGTATCCTATCTATTCCTAGGGTTCAACCAGGATTTAACATTGTCGAATCTTCCGGAGGATTGTATTCAAAATTAATTCAATAATAAAGCATTTAAAACACAATTATATTAATGCTTATTAACATGTGAACTTACCTCAATCACAAAAAGGTCAGAACAGGATCGACTAGTCCAATATTTTTTTCCCCCGATCTAGATCCGAACTATTCTTTTCTTGATCTATATATAATCAAATTTAACCTATTTAATTATTATTTTATTCAATTTAACCCAAATTTCATATTATGGAAATTTTACACTTTTTCCCCTAATATTTTAACTTCTTTACAATTTAGTCCCTAGCTTATAAAAATGCAAATTCATGAAATTAAACTTATACCCATGCTAGTCAAATTTCCCTTATTATCATAGCATCCCATATTTTTCATTATTTCACATGTTTACCACACAATTTATCACTTTTTTCAATTTAATCCCTAATTGAAAATTTTATCAAAAATCACTTAACAAATGTTGTTTATCTAACAACAATCATTCATTTTCTATCATCAAATATCAAGATACACACATATTATTCAATGGTAAAACCCTAAATCTTTAAAAATTTTGCAAATTAGTCCCTGGGCTAGCTAGATTAAGCTACAACGACTCCGAAAACATAGAAATCTTTAAAAAAGAGCAAAAATGCACTTACATACAAGGAGTTTATAGCCAAACCTTCAATAGCTCAAAAATGGTGTATTTTCTTCCTTACTTTCGGCTAGGTGAAGAAGATGAACAAAAAAAGTGGTTTTGTTTCTCTTAATTAATCTTTATTAATTAATTTACTATAGTAACCTTATTATTAACTTAAAATTCACCTATTTAATGTCCATCTTTGTCCACTCATACTATTAATGGTCTAATTACAACATAAGGACCTCCAATTTAAGGTTTCATAGGTATTAGACACCTTTAGCTATTAGAACACAACTTTTACACTTTACGCGTTTTAGTCTTTTTTTTCAAATTAAGCACTCAAATGATAAAATTTCTTAACGAAATTTTCACACAATCATACTATCATGCTGTAGACCTTAAAATAATAATAAAATAAATATTTCGACCTCAGATTTGTGGTTCTAAAACCACTGTTCTGATTTGACTAAAAACTGGTTGTTACACCTATTATACCACTCGATGGTTGAGAAATTCAACAGGGGTGCGTTAATGCACCACAAGTGTCAGTGGATGTGAGCAGACAAGGGAATAATAGTTGCAATGTTTGGGAAAGAATATGGCATCCATATGAATTGCACAATTAATAATATCATTATAGTAACACGAGTCAAATAACATAAATAAAGTAATTACATGTAATGAATATTAGTAAAAATTACCCCCTCCCCAATGCGTGTCTCAATCATTTGGTGGTAAATTGGAAGTGAATATAACTCCCGATACCCGGAGAAGAACTCCATATATGAAAAAAAGTAAACTTGTTAGAACAAATTTTCATAAGTAAAATAAAATTCTTGTTATAATGGTTAAATTTTATCACCTATTCACGAGTGGGAAGACATATGTTTGATAGGTAATTGATGTCAAGAATGACATCCTATAAAGCGCCTAGGACTGCAGCAATACCAAGCACCCGTTTATTTCTATGGCATGACCCTTTTTCGTTCGACAAAGCTCGCGATAAAATGTACTTATTATTGCTGAGCCCTAATTATATGAATGGGCAGTGTATAAATCAAATAATAGGGACAAGTACATCAAGTGGATATTGTTGTTATTTGCATCTAGCATGAGTACACCTCTTATCATATGTATTATATTTGCTTAAACGGCGTACATCACCTCTCATTCAGTGGCAATACTCAATAAATACTTGAAATTTTCCTTCAGCCATGAAAATCTTAAACTCGTAAATTTATTGCCATGATTACCAGGCGAGCATCCTAGTAAGTCATATAAAAGGGTTGCTGGTTCGGACATTGTACTTACACTCGTGACTGCATGTAATATCCTGATTTTGGGCCTAGTCGGAATAGTGGTTTCATGACCACAAAATCCGAGATATAAATAATTATTTTATGATTATTTTAAGGTCTATGATATGATTGCATGATTGTGTGAAAATTTCGTGAAGAAATTTTATGCATAGTGCTTAAATTGAAATTAGGGACTAAATCGAATAATTTGCAAAACTTGCATTCTAGAAGTTTCTAGTATGAAATTGTTTTGAAATATTAATTAGGAGGTCTTAAAGAGTAATTTTACCAATTTCTAAGTCTATGGACAAAAATTGGACATGGATGGAATTTTTGGAAAGTTTAGTAGTAAGGGCATTTTGGTCATTTAGGGGTAAAATGAATTAAAATACAAAATTAAAAGCCAATTTTGCTCATCTTCAACCCCATGGCCGAATATGGCAAGGAGAAACAATGGCTATGGTTTTTCAAGCTTCCAAGCTCGATTGTAAGTCCGTTCTAGCCTCGTTTTTAATGATTTTTACGTTTTTGGAGTCCCGGTAGCTCGATTTAGCTTATGCTAGCAATAATTTAACCTAGGGTTTATATTTGGAAAAATACCCATAGGTGAAATTTGTGTATTTTGGTGTTTTATGATAGAATATGAGGTTTTAAATTATGTTAGACAACTTGTGCTACTCGGTTTTAAGTGAAAACGAGCAAAAGGGCTTAATCGGTAAAAATACCTAATAGTCATAAGTACATGTTAGAGTGAGAATTTGATGTTGCCATAGAAGAGAAAAATGATCAGCATGTCATAAAACATAAGAAAATAGGCTGAATTTTAATTTACGAGCTTTGGGGCAAAAGTGTAAATATGCAAAAGTTTAGGGGCAAAATTGTAATTTTTCCAAAATATGATTTTGGGTCAATTTGAATAATGCGAGTCCTAATTAGACTATATTTTAAATGATAGAGCGAGGAAAACTGAAATTCGGGCTAAAATGGGGAAAATACCAAGTTGTGGACGAAATGGTAAAAATAGCCATTTTCGCATACGAGGTAAGTTCATATGTAAATGTTGGTAACATAGTTATTATTTTAAATGTTTTTATGTTATTTAAATGATATGATAATTATTATGAAATATCATACTTGTGACAATTGTTTGATAATATGTCAAATTATGTGATATACTTGGAAAATGAAATGTGAAATACTACCGAAGTACCCAGTATCGACATTCCGTAGGAGATGGTTGAGACGCATAATTGGGAAAAAGGTCCGTTGAACCTTAGGAAAGGATTAGGATACAAGTGACATGTCACTAGGATGTTTGGGCATCCGAACTCGTTGAGTTGAGTCCGAGTTCACTTATGGATGCGAATGTCGAACTCGTTGAGTTGAGTCCGAGTTCGAGAGATGTAACTAGGCATCCGAGCTCGTTGAGTTGAGTCCGAGTTCACTTATGGATGCGAACGCCCGAGCTCGTTGAGTTAAGTCCGAGTTCGCTTATGGGCGGGTTACGTGGTAGCTTGGCTACATATGTGGCACTTATGTGCAAACTTTCCATGTATCCGAATTATATTCGATGTGTTCAACGGGTAAAGTTCTACTCAAATGGAGGAATACTCAAGATGAAAGGGACGTATTGGTAAGTGTTGTGAAATGGATACTTTGAACAGGTATGTACTTAACCCTCGGGTTGAAAACTCGATATAACAACAATATGGTAAGATGATAAATGAAAAGGTGATATGAATGTCTTGGTGATGATTATGCAAATGATGTTTTATGTTTGCTTATATGGTTATGTTACTTGCTATTTGCATGTGAGCTTACTAAGCATTTATGCTTACTCCTCCTTTTCATTCCTTGTAGTGTTGACAAGCCAGCTCGGAAATCGAAAACGGTCGGAGGCACGCTCACACTATCCGTATACCATCTTAGCATAATGGCTTGTATATTTTGAGTATGGCATGTATAGCATTATAATCATTTTGTATATATGGTCTTATGATATGGTTATTGAGTGGTATGGAAATAGAAATGCTTGGTAATGATTAGCCATTGGAATGGCTAATCATGATCATATTTGGTATTATGTATGTCAAATTGCTAGCTAATCCATGGAAACCATGAAATAGGTAAAATTTACCATAAAATAGATTCAGACAGCAGCAGTGACGTGAGTTTGAAAAATCACTAAAATAGTAGAAATGGAATTAAATAACGAATAAGTTATGGAATCGAAGCTTGATGAGTCTATTTTCATATGGAATAAGCGAAACAGGTATATGAGCTATATTTTATGAGATGTTTAAATTTTTGTAAAACAGGGCCAGAGCGATTTCTGGATCCCCTGTTCTGACTTTGGAAATTCACCATAAATTTTACAAAGATAATTAGAAGTCACGCTTTATATGTACAGATTTATTATTGAGTCTAGTTTTATTAGAAACAAACGTCATAGTCATTGAAGCTCTGTACAGGGAGATATCTGATTCGTAATACACAGAGGTCAGAGTAGTTGAACCCTGAAACAGGGAGACTTTAACTAATAAACTGTACTAATTGGCCCAACCAAAATTCTAGAAAACAATTAGTAGATATATATATGAGTCTAGTTTCAGGAAAAATTTACGGAATTGGATTTGAGTTTCAGTAACTCGAGATATGATTTTTAAAGCGACTGTGATGCAGTTAGCCAGCTTGTCTGGAAATTTTAAAATGAATTGTATGATTTGTTTAATTAATGAATTAAGTCCGTTAACACCTCGTGTTCGACTCCGAAACGGTCTCGGTGCGGGTGTTACATTTAGTGGTATCGAGCAGGTTTAGTCGGTTCTCGGACTAACCTAGCATGTGTAAAAGTTTAGCTATACATGCCAGCGATGCGTGATAGTGTGATGTCTTCCGACGCGTATAAGTACCGTCTTATTTAGGCAGGTACTCTCCAACCGAAATGTGCCGACCATGTTCAATGTTATGTGAAGATATTTGAGTAAAATTATGATTATGATAAGTCTCGGTTCAAAAAGTACGAATAAAAGTTTATGATACATATGTGATAATATGTGAGATGAAAGTTCATGTTGTGATAAATATCTATATTTGCTTAATGCTCATACGATGTAGTGTATGTAGCTTACTTGATAAGATGAACGGAATAAATAAAAAGTAGTAGAGGTATGAATAAAGGTCATAATATCATAATACGAATGAAAATGTCCTTGTCTTGATTGGACGTTGAATGTTGATGAATGTTAATGATATACAATTTTTATGAGATAAAGGATTATAATGAAATGAACTTATCTATGTTAAATTGTTGGACCTGAATTGTATGATTGTAATGATATGTACATGATGATGCACGAAATGAAAGTTGTGATTGTGATGCAAATATTTATGTTTGTTTGGCCTTATATAATGTCATGAGCATGAATTAATTTAATTAAATGAATGGATAAGTAAAGCTATCTAGAAAACATAGAATGTATGCATAAGTATATTGTCTAAATGGGACAATAGGAAAATTGGTGTAAGCCAACATGAATGAATGACATGATTTTGATGATGTTACTATGATGATGGAAGTTGTGTCATATGTGTATGTATAAGAAAGTCGAGTCGAGGTCCTACAACCCTCCCCTTACCAAAGTGGTACTTATAACGAATTTCATGAGATTTGTATTGAATAAGTTTCTGTTGAAAACCCAAAGAGTACAGTGATAGAATAATTATAAGTATGATTAGAGATTGAAAATGAGTTGATAAGTAAAGTCAGAGCCAGTAAAGTATCGGATTGACGTAAAAATTATTGAAGTTATGCCTTGTCCCGATTAGAAAAGGAATTCTCCTTGGTAAACCGAATTACTCGGTGCAAGGTCGAGAAAAGTGTAAATCGAAATTTATTCAGAAGCGGCCTTCTTTAGTGAATGGTTTAATATGAAATTTGTGACGGCAGAACTAGTTGGGGAAATGATAATTGAAATGTGAACTATCTGAGTGTGACAGTTATGACTGGACAGATTTAGCAGTCTCTTTTGAGATGTTCTATGTGTTTACTTGTTCTCAAAAATATTTCTATGGCTATTGATCTTCTGAAGAAATTCTTGTTATATGGGAATGTCTTCTAATTAGGTGTTGGATGAAAGCATTGGTAGTCGACTAGTTTATAATTTATATTGCTCTATTTCATCGGTATTCTATTTCATTTCGTCTGATAAGAATTGATGAGAGAATACGTATGATATTATGATTCTGTTTCTTCTACTTGATGCTTCATCTAATATATATGTATGGGAAGATATATTGATCTTGTTATATTTGATTTCAGTGGGATTAAATGATGTTTTCTTCTGGACTTTCTTTCTTTGAAGAATTATCGGGGTATTCCGTATTTTCTCTATGAGTTTGGTTTTCGATTCTCGGCATAGTATCGTATCTTGGGTTTCTTTATCCGGATCTCTTTATTCGGATTTCTTTATTCGGGTTTTCTATCTTGGATTTCTTTATTCGGTTTTCTTGTTATTTTTGTTCCATAATTTGTCAATTACGGCTCATGTTCGAAGTACGTTCTTCAGCTCGTGATAATCATGTCAAATATGACTATACTTCTAAATTGATCTTGGTAATGTGGTAATTTTAGTATTGGGATTTTTTCTAATTTCTGTGTAAGGATTTGACATCAGTAAAGGCATAGGTGATAAAAGCGCGAGTTTTAGTCGGTATGGTAAATTATTTATTTGAAAGATTTCATGTGACAATTATGTCGGATTATTTTCCCAAGTCGACAATAGAATTTCATTTTGTACGGATAAAAGAGTAAATAGTTTGAACGAGAAGTGTATATTTATTAGAAAGAGTTGAATATTAGTTTAAGTCACTACGAATGATAAGGTTTCCATCTTGTGAAAGCTGAAAAGTTTATTACATGTTGTGAGTTCGGATAGATGAGAATATTGGTAACAAGGCGTCGAACTAGACTAGTCTACATTGAGCAAAGACTTCGACTTTCGGTAATGTATTGTTGTATGAATTGTGATGTGTTTCAAGACGGTGAGGTAATGTGATAGTTTAGAGTATCCGATGTTACATAAAATCGGAGTTGTTAAAGGGTTAAAGCCGAGCATTGGGATCTATCAAAATTATCCTTGTCAATGTTGATATTGGGATGGAAATGAGAAGGATTATTCTTGAGGCCATATCGAATTATTTCTATGGCGGAAAGAGGAAAATGTGATGTATCCTATTGTTAAATGTTTGGCGAGATCTATAAATCACATCTGTATTGAATGAATTCCTACTCATCGATTCATGGAATTTCGTGTCTCTTTGATTGTTGGATTTCTTGGAATTCGGTCTCTATTAAATCAAGTTGAGATCCGTGTTTTATGTCATGATATCATGGGAAATTAAGAAGGATTGAAAGTTTAAGAACAGTTGAGAGTTGAGGCGTAGCTTTTAGATCATATGAGAAATTGAAGAGATGTATTGGAGGTGCAGTCTAAGTGCAAGTTCTTGACACCGAATATGAGATTAAAAGTGAAGACCGCTTTTCGGTAAGATTTTGGGGACGAAAATCCTCGAAGGGGAGAGTTGTAATATCCCGATTTTGGGCCTAGTCGGAATAGTGGTTTCGTGACCACAAAATCCGAGATATAAATAATTATTTTATGATTATTTTAAGGTCTATGATATGATTGCATGATTGTGTGAAAATTTCGTGAAGAAATTTTATGCATAGTCTTAAATTGAAATTAGGGACTAAATCGAATAATTTGCAAAACTTGCATTCTAGAAGTTTCTAGTATGAAATTGTTTTGAAATATTAATTAGGAGGTCTTAAAGAGTAATTTTACCAATTTCTAAGTCTATGGACAAAAATTGGACATGGATGGAATTTTGGAAAGTTTAGTAGTAAAGGCATTTTGGTCATTTAGGGGTAAAATGAATTAAAATACAAAATTAAAGCCAATTTTGCTCATCTTCAACCCCATGGCCGAATATAGCAAGGAGAAACAATGGCTAGGGTTTTCAAGCTTCCAAGCTCGATTGTAAGTCCGTTCTAGCCTCGTTTTTAATGATTTTTACGTTTTGGAGTCCGTAGCTCGATTTAGCTTATGCTAGCAATAATTTAACCTAGGGTTTATATTTGGAAAAATACCCATAGGTGAAATTTGTGTATTTTGGTGTTTTATGATAGAATATGAGGTTTTAAATTATGTTAGACAACTTGTGCTACTCGGTTTTAAGTGAAAACGAGCAAAAGGGCTTAATCGGTAAAAATACCTAATAGTCATAAGTACATGTTAGAGTGAGAATTTGATGTTGCCATAGAAGGAAAAATGATCAGCATGTCATAAAACATAAGAAAATAGGCTGAATTTTAATTTACGAGCTTTGGGGCAAAAGTGTAAATATGCAAAAGTTTAGGGCAAAATTGTAATTTTTCCAAAATATGATTTTGGGTCAATTTGAATAATGTGAGTCCTAATTAGACTATATTTTAAATGATAGAGCGAGGAAAACTGAAATTGGGCTAAAATGGGAAAATACCAAGTTGTGGACGAAATGGTAAAATAGCCATTTTAGCATACGAGGTAAGTTCATATGTAAATGTTGGTAACATAGTTATTATTTTAAATGTTTTTATGTTATTTAAATGATATGATAATTATTATGAAATATCATACTTGTGACAATTGTTTGATAATATGTCAAATTATGTGATATACTTGGAAAATGAAATGTGAAATACTACCGAGTATCGGTATCGACATTCCGTAGGAGATGGTTGAGACGCATAATTGGGAAAAAAGGTCCCGTTGAACCTTAGGAAAGGATTAGGATACAAGTGACATGTCACTAGGATGTTTGGGCATCCGAACTCGTTGAGTTGAGTCCGAGTTCACTTATGGATGCGAATGTCCGAACTCGTTGAGTTGAGTCCGAGTTCGAGAGATGTAACTAGGCATCCGAGCTCGTTGAGTTGAGTCCGAGTTCACTTATGGATGCGAACGCCCGAGCTCGTTGAGTTAAGTCCGAGTTCGCTATGGGCGGTTACGTGGTAGCTTGGCTACATATGTGGCACTTATGTGCAAACTTTCCATGTATCCGAATTATATTCGATGTGTTCAACGGGTAAAGTTCTACTCAAATGGAGGAATACTCAAGATGAAAGGGACGTATTGGTAAGTGTTGTGAAATGGATACTTTGAACAGGTATGTACTTAACCCTCGGGTTGAAAACTCGATATAACAACAATATGGTAAGATGATAAATGAAAAGGTGATATGAATGTCTTGGTGATGATTATGCAAATGATGTTTTATGTTTGCTTATATGGTTATGTTACTTGCTATTTGCATGTGAGCTTACTAAGCATTTATGCTTACTCCCTCCTTTTCATTCCTTGTAGTGTTGACAAGCCAGCTCGGAAATCGAAAATGGTCGGAGGCACGCTCACACTATCCGTATACCATCTTAGCATAATGGCTTGTATATTTTGAGTATGGCATGTATAGCATTATAATCATTTTGTATATATGGTCTTATGATATGGTTATTGAGTGGTATGGAAATAGAAATGCTTGGTAATGATTAGCCATTGGAATGGCTAATCATGATCATATTTGGTATTATGTATGTCAAATTTCTAGCTAATCCATGGAAACCATGAAATAGGTAAAATTTACCATAAAATAGATTCAGACAGCAGCAGTGACGTGAGTTTGAAAAATCACTAAAAATAGTAGAAATGGAATTATATAACGAATAAGTTATGGAATCGAAGCTTGATGAGTCTATTTTCATATGGAATAAGCGAAACAGGTATATGAGCTATATTTTATGAGATGTTTAAATTTTTGTAAAACAGGGCCAGAGCGATTTCTGGATCCCCTGTTCTGACTTTGGAAATTCACCATAAATTTTACAAAGATAATTAGAAGTCACGCTTTATATGTACAGATTTATTATTGAGTCTAGTTTTATTAGAAACAAACGTCATAGTCATTGAAGCTCTGTACAGGGAGATATCTGATTCGTAATACACAGAGGTCAGAGTAGTTGAACCCTGAAACAGGGGAGACTTTAACTAATAAACTGTACTAATTGGCCCAACCAAAAATTCTAGAAAACAATTAGTAGATATATATATGAGTCTAGTTTCAGGAAAAATTTACGGAATTGGATTTCGAGTTTCGTAACTCGAGATATGATTTTTAAAGCGACTGTGATGCAGTTAGCCAGCTTGTCTGGAAATTTTAAAATGAATTGTATGAGCTGTTTAATTAATGAATTAAGTCTGTTAACACCTCGTGTTCGACTCCGGAAACGGTCTCGGGTACGGGGTGTTACACTGCACTACCGTCAATTGGGAGCTTGAGTTGCGGTGCAACATCTTCCAGAGTGATGGTACACTCCCCACACGGCAAATGAAATGTGTGGGTCTCCAGGCACCACCACATGACCAAAGCCAAAATCAAGTCATACTTCAAATCAAACGTGCGTATCATTGCAGTTGATCCAAATCTTGATGTCTCCAAGTATGGCATAAGATGGGGATCTGGCACATAGCCCACATCGTTGACACAACCCCTCAGTACGTGATACAGACCCTGAATATATTAAATTACCGCAATAGTTAATATATTCAAATTAAATAAAAAATATCGTGGAAATTTATAACGGGACCCATGAATAACAAATAATAATTTTATTATCACCACATTAATCGCATCTGATATGTGACCCATTTCTATAATCAAATAAGTTATTTCAATATCTTCAGTTTCAAATAATAAAAAATTTAACCGTCGCCTGAACAAATAGTTATAAGGTCCCCCTTACAAGAATTTTTTTTTTTTTTACAATCAAAACACCATTCTTTTCTTTTACATAGTTGAGAGGAGTATGGTTATAAGGTCCCCTTATGTGGAATCTCGTGAAACCCTATCAGTCCCCCGTGAAATCCCATCAAGCCGTCAGACAATGGGTCAAATCCACAGCCGATGTCAGTTGTCAAAGAGGCACCATCCAATTGGTGCCGCCTGTCAGAAAAGCGCCACCCATACCACCCAAATACCCGTATAGTGGGACCGCTAATCCCGATCCCTCAATCGTTAAAAAACTATTTTTTATAACAGACTAATGATTGGGGTGAGAAAACAAGGGTGGTGCCGCATCACCATCTTGCATCACCCACATTATACCATTTTTGTAAATAATTAAGTGAAATACCATTTTGGTATTTATTATTATTTTTGTATTATATAAGTAAAAAAATCTATTCATCGATAAATGTATATTAAATTATTAATATACAATAATATTATAAATTAATATAATAGAAATATCAAATCGATTAGAAAATTTATATGAATAACAAGTATAATTACATCGATAAATTTCACAATTCGATCATCAAAATATTAACCGTACAAAGAAATACAAGATACAAAAACAACTTTAATTTTATATAACTTTATAGTATCGATATATTATTTATTTATAAAAATTATTTACCAAAGGAAATATAACCTCTTCCAAATTTTAAAATTTTTATCCAACTCATCCTATATGAAGGCTAAATTAAAGAGTAATTAAAAGATGAAGCAAATACAAAGAAATAATGAGTATTTGCAAAAGAAAAAAAAATGATAAGATGGTAGATTAATATGCCGAAATGATCAAAATTATTGACAGTAGAGAAATAGAGGTGAAAGCAAGGACCATTTGGTTGCATATATACAGCAAAGCTATTTACAAAATCCACCATGTCTTCATGTTTCCATACATCACTTCAATTGCATGTAAAGCACACAAACATCCTCTTTGCACATCTTCATTCTTCATTCACCTTCACCTTCCCTGCATTCCACCGGATGCACTAGCAGATCCCCTTCACACATTTTCTTACATTATTACTTCAACAGTACCGCCGAAGATTTCATTTATGGTCGCTCAGTACGCTTTCAGAAGTTCTCCAGAGAAGAAAACCACTGCTGTACAGAGTTGCTTCCCTCTGCATATTTTTAACCAAGATGCAAACAGTTTAGTATGCATGATGAAATCTTCTGCTCCTGTAAAACATCCGACGCAGTATCTACAAATATCTCTATAAACCTCAGAAACAGCCACTCATCCATCTTTGAATTAAAGAGAGCTAACGATGACAAGTCCAAACAGTATATTCTAAATTGTGATTGAATGCAATATATGTATATGCAAGCTGAGCCATATTGTAATAAATCGAGCATTGGGACTCGAGATTCTTTGGAATTCAAACTAAGAGTCCAACACCAAAAGCTGCTTAAAACCATGAATTGTCATTCGAGGAGAAGATTGCAACAAATTGGGCAATCAAAGTTCTCCCTGGAAACTGATCCTGCTAAGTCTGCAGAGACATTTGGACAAGTTGCATCAATGATTATCTACCAATTCCTTTCTATACAATGCCTCTCGATTCAAGCTGTCCTAAACCCGACCCTAAAACCCACCCAAAGAGGGATCTGCCACGAAAGAAAGGCGAAAAAAAAAAAGAAAAACGAAAAGAAGAGATAAGGATGCAATAGAAATTTAACATATCATTACTCATTTCATTTTATTAAAAGGAACTAAACTACAGTCTAACATATAGTCACTTGACCACTAGAGGTTGAGCTCAAAGCTCATCAAGTTCAATGCACCATGTTACGTTAACAAGCGCAAACGTAAAGCTGTAGTTTTCATTGAAATGTATGTTCCATTAGAACCTTTTCCTAATTTGAATGTAGCATGCTGCAGGGATTTTGTGCAATATATTGCTCTGAATCATCATTTTTCTTTAAGAACCCAAGTCTGACACATAATCATACACAGGTACGGATTATGATCCTCTAACACCCCGAGTACTTAACATTGATAGTTCCATTTAGTAGAAACAGAAAAAGTTTATAATCAGGCATTGAAAGGAATGAAGAACAATCTTAACTGCTTGACCAAGATAGATAAAACATCTTTTAACCTAACATAATATTTTATTTTTAAAAAAAGAGTGAATTAAGATAGGGATAAGGGAAGGTCTTACCAGAAGAGAAGCCATTAGAGAGGTTCTTGATTGCACTCAAGAGCTGGTTATTAGGGCCTTCTACAAGTTGTTTGCAACCAGGTTTGTAACAGGGAACCAACACAACAAATCCACCATCATCTTCATTATCACTTTGAAAACCAGGACCATGGGGTTCTTCCCATCCAATGGACCATTCTGGACCATCAGATTCATATCCAGATAAATACACACCATCTGATTGAACCACTCTTGTCTTTTCACCACCTTGCCACTTTCCCTTTCCCTTTGATGGGGTTATTTTTGTTTGGAATATTACAGTTTCAGAAGATGAAGAATTCAAAGAAGACCCATTTGAAACAAGCTGTTTATCTTTACTTCCAATACTCCAAAACCTCCATGGAAAACTAGAAAAGGAAACTGCCATTTCTTTTTCTTTAATGAAAAAAGCTTTAAAACTTCATAAACCACGACATTAGGAAATTACCAATAGAGTTTGATAATTAGAAGGGCAAGATGAAAATCAGGAAAGATATTAATTGAATCCAACAAATTTTTTGAATCATAATTAAAATCAAAAGCTTGTAAACTGAACTCAGGCAAACTGTCTTCCGTATAGATTTTTTTGCTTAAAAATAATCAAAACCCAAACAAGTTTATGATCCAACCAAAAGGATTTCTTTTTGGGTCTACAGTTTTATGACCCTTTTCTCTAGTCCCCAAAGTTCAACCGAAGTCAACAAACAGAAAAGCTCAAAATATTTCCAAATTTTACAACTTCAGCTTCGAGCCTGGAAGCTCAAACTTCTTAGAATCGGCGCTTCGATTTGGAAAATATGACTGAAAGTCGGGATTATCCGGGACCGGCAAAGGAATTAAGAGGTGATTGCCAACGCTATTACTGCCAAAGCAAGAATCGGGGAAAAAAAGCGTCACGAAAAATGAACAAAACCAAACGTTTCACCGAAGGAAAAAGGAAATTCCAAGCTTTAATCAATGAAAAAACAAAAAAAAAATTACAGGTAAAATTCAACACACTGGAGACTAGAGATAGAGAGAAAGAAACTTTTAATCGATAAAAGATTAAAGGGAAAATTGAGAACAATACAATTTTCTATCTCTCACTCATCTCCATTTTTGTTTTTTCCTTTAGTTTCTCTCTCTACTGTGAGAATCAAAGTGGTTAGGATCGTCTTCCTCAACCATTTATAGGGGGGTTTTTTAATCAAACTACATCAGACGGTTCAGATGCAACGGTCTAAGTAAATGATCAAAGGATTATTTTATTAAATATAGATATTTTGTTAATATATTGATTAACCTTTGATTCGGAGACAAGTGGACTGGCAACCATCCAGTTATGCTTACGTGTGCATCGCAAAGTCCAATCAATGCGCCCATACGTGTTCTAGCTCGACACGTGTAAATTGCTAGACCTTTAGTTGTTTGGAAAGCAAAAATTAGAAACTGGTATTGAATTTGATTGCTTGTACTAATCATTTTGAAATCATTTTGATATATATAACTAATCTTTTTACCCGTAATTATAATCTTAAAAATCATATTGATTTCAATTAAGGTACGATAATTAAAGATATTCACGATCTTAAGTGTAATTTAAGTTTAAGTCATATTAATTATATTTATTATTCAAATTTTGTGCTGTTATTGTAATTTATAAAAATATCATATTAATTTATTGAAATCTTAATAAATGCATATGATTGTACACTTTGAAAAATAAAAATAAAGATAATATTGAAGAGAGGTTGAAATAAAAGTATGAATGTAATCGGATTTAAGATACCCATAAAATAAAACAAACACAATGCAAAAAAGAATAGTAATAGGAAGATTGAACACAAGATTTAACAATAATGACATAAATAAACTAAAACAATTATTTCGCTTTAGTAAGGGCTTATTAGGAAATATATTAAGAATGTTTCATGGCAATATGAAATTCATTAAACTTATTTCTTCTTAAGGCATAGGCTTTTTTAGAAATTTTATTATATTTCTTATTTATCTTACATATGTCTATGTCAAACTAACCTTGAGATCACCCTTTCGGGCATTTTATACAATTTATGCATACAACAATTATCTTTTGACATCAACATGATATTCACCATCTAAGTCTTTTGTCTATTACCTATTACCTCTTTTTCAGATAAAATAGCTAATTCATGAACCTACAAATGTTGGTTTTACACTCATAAGTACTAACAATAATAAAACCTAAATTAAAGAAACAATCATTTGCACAAACATTCATAATATAAAAATCAATCAACTCAAATCAAAGATTCATATCCATTTTAACTAAACAAAATTAAGCCATGATTATTAAATTGAAAAACATAAAGATGAGATGCAAACATGTTTGTCAACACAGGTAGCAACAATTAACAATAAATAGAAAGGGAAGAAGAAAAGCTGAGGAGGATTATCCATGGCCACTGCACAATAAAAAAAGAAAATAGTTGAAATGCATGAGGTTATCTGCGATTGCTTCTTGCGACTTCTCATGGTGGCTCTCCTCCTCTTCTCCATGTCAATTTCACCTTAATGATCTCAAGTTTATGCTTCTTAGTCTCACTCTCGGCAAGAGTTTTGCCCTATTTTTTGGCGTGAAAACTCTTAGCAAGCCGTAAGGAAAACAAAGGATGACACTTTTAGATTTTTTTTCTCTGAAATCTAATATATCCTTTTCCTCTCTTTGATGCCCTATTTATGCTCATAGGCCTCCAACGTCCCTTGCTATTTTTAGCAAGGGAATTCCTTAATTTCCTTCATAGTTGAACCGTCCCTTGATGTGTGGAGAAATGGGTGGCGACATAGCTATTTTTAGCAAGGGTGGTTGTCGTCCCTTTAAGTGGTGGAGAAGGCGTGGTGTTGGACTGCTATTTTTAGCAATATTGTTGGCGGTTGAGGCTTAAATTAAGGGGAAAGCTTGTCGTCCTTGATTAAGGGAGAGTGAAGGTTGAATTTACTATTTTTGGAACTAGAATGGTCGACCTTTGAGTGATGGAGGATGTATGGCCGGTTGTGGACTGCTATTTTTTGTAGTGGTTGTCATCGTCCCTGATTAGTAGAGAAGTGGTCTTCATGGACAGTTGGACTTCCTGGTAGAGAGTTCTGGGCTTCCTTCTGGACAACTCTGGGCCTCTATCTACTTTTAAGGTAACTTTAAAGCCTAATAATGTTGGATCAAAATGCTTCAAGTTGTACCTGTCTGAACTTTAAAACAACTAAAATTCTGTTGTATTTCCCTCAGCTGATTTATTCCTCAAAAAAATTATGTATTTAGTATAAATTTAACTAAATTAACACATTTCCAAATAAATTACAAAATATTATAAATTAATAATAAAAATACATAAAGTGTTATTTATGTACTAAATTTGCATAAATTATATGTTAGAGAGTGTTGAAAATGTTTATATATTTTAGAGTTTACAATGATAATATTGATTATAATTATAAACTAATTTATATGCTTTTAATTATTAATAATATAAACTAAAATTTATATATAGATGTATAAATTTATTGTATTTAACTTAAAAGATATTGTGGACAGGACCCAAGTTGAATTAATTCTGAATCTGTTTGTGAATTGATTCACTGGTGACGTTCATGGTGTGACTTACCTAAATCCTAAGTTAGTCACTGATCATGCGTATTTAAGTCATGTGCTTTGATATAAGTGGAGGCTTATGCTCTAAAGATGATCAATCCAATAGTCAATATGTTGGGTATATGACTTGTGTATATCATGACTTTACTAGCAACAATAGAATTCATAGCTCGATTAAAGAGTTAACGATATCCTCTCATTGGCATTGTGTGGATTGATAAATATGGAATGTCACCACAAGTTGTTTATTCTCAAGTGAGTAATTTATCATAGTAATTAGTTGACAGTGGTCATATTAATCATTAAAAAGACACAATGGTGATAATGAGATAAAATAGGATTGCATTGAGCAAACGGATCTAATTCAAAAGAATTAAGGACATCATGTGACTGTAACACACACATGACGAGGTCAATGGACAAAACAGTTGGATGAATTGCTTTTGTAAAAAGTATATAATAAGAAGTTTTCAATCATGGACTTCTTGTGGACTGACTTCATGAATAAGTAAATTGTAAATTATCATAACGATGCTTCTGGACATAATTTTAGTTACTCAAGCCTAAGTATATATGTGATGATTCTTAAAAAGAGTTATATCTCAAGCTCTAAACTTAATGAATTGCCTGTACTTAAGTGAATATATTTGCATTTCTCAGCTATTATTAGAATATTGCATAACAAACCTTGGATTGTGCCTTGAATGTCATTATATGTTACTTTTATTGTTGGGAAGAAATGAATTGGTTGTTGTATGCAGAAGGTGCAGGAAAGACAAAGAGAATGAGAAAAAGGAGGAAGAGAATGAAGGAAGTAAAATATTTCTATGGCAAAAGGTTAGAAGGGTTGCCAACAAAAATGCCATAGCAATTCCAAGAAGATGCTAACGCAGCACTCAGTCCTTGTCACTCTCAGCCAACTGTAAGTGTACTAGATAAATTCATCTGAAAAAGATAGAGAAAATGTGTGTGCTAGGAGAGGGGCGACCTACCTTATAAAAGAAGAAAGAAAAAGATAAGAAGAGAAGTTTTTTTCTCTCCAAAAAAATCTCGTGGAAATTTCAAAGAAAAAGGAAAGAGTGTAGCAGCTTAAAAAGAGAGTAAAGACGTAAGGAAGGGGACGACGCATTCAACCTTGTGTCTTACATGATTTGGTAGCATCGGAGTTAAAGCTGAAGCGACGAAAGCTTCTTGTAGTTCTACCTTCATTCTATTAATTGATTTATTTGATTTTTAAACTGTGGATGATGATGTTGAATGATGTCGATATTTTGGATTTTAATTCCCAACCCATGAGCTAATCTCATCGGGTTGGAATTATTGGATGATTTTTTATTACTTTTAATTACCATGATATTCTTGAGTAGATCTATTGTTTCATTCGATTTGGTTTATCTTAAATACGTGCATGCAAGCTTTAAACATAGATAAATGCATGGCATGTTCTTAGACTTGATTTAATTCTAAAAATATTAAGTGATTTGGATCATAATCAAATGACACAAGCAAGTACGCGAATGAATATTTGTAGCACTCTAGATGTAATAGCCCGATTTTCAGTGGTGATGGAACAGTGGTTTTGGGACTACAAATTTCTGTCGTGTTGACTTACAAATATTATTTTTAGAATATCTATAGAGTCGTTAGAGTCGTACCAAAATTTGGTTAAGAAATTTTATCGTTTAGATGGTTAATTAAAGAAAAAGGACTAAATTGTAAAAGGTGCAAAACATGGTAATTATAACATTTTGGTGATTTAAGGGCTTAATTAATAAATGTGGGAGGACCAATAAGGTAAATAGACCTTAATAGTAAATAGTGGTCGGATTAGAGTGGTTCTAGTGAAATTGTAATTGATTTTAAAGGGTAAAAAAGTAATAAATCAATAATCTAGCTTAAACAGAACATGAAATTTGCCATCATCTTCTTTAATTTTCTTGTTGTAAACTAAATGGCCATGGAAGTTTAGCTTGGAGAATCAGCTAGGTTAAATTCTTTGCATATCAAGACCCAGTTGATACTCATGGAAAAGGAAAAGTTGTGGAATAGTCCCTAAACTTCTACAACTACTACAATTTAGTCTAGGTAAGTTCGTACAGTTTTGAATTTAACATCTATAAGGAATGTTTGATGATATTATGTATTGTGATAGATATATTTGATTATAAAAGATGTAAAGTTATTGGAGGAAAAATGGTTGAAATTCTATACTTGGATCAAATTAAACGCGGATAGAGTACAATCGAGATATGGTGTGTTATGGCAGATTAAAATGGAGATTGTTGTGAAGTGATATACATATGTTCTCCTGAATAGACCGAATTTCAGTATTTTTTGTGAACTCTCGTGTTATACTCTCTGTTTTGGTGTGTTCAGGTTGGACTAGCTCTTCGGAGCCATTGGTGTGTTTCGGATAGATTAGCTTTTATGAGCATTTGGTATGTTTAGGATGGATTAGCTCTTATGAGCATATGGTGTGTTTTGGTTGGATTGTCGATTTACTCTTATCTGTAAGTTGTTCATCGAATTGAAAATCTCGGTAAGTTAACTTACTTAGTGAATATGATGGATTTGTCATATATTTGAGTATTGAATTGAACTTTTATGATTCACCAGTTGAGATTGTGGATGACAAGGAATATTCATAGTTGTATTATTATTTGATTTGTTGTACTTACTTCAGTAAGATTTTTCATTTTAATACGTCGAACTTATTAAGTTTCATTGAGCTTACTTGTGTTATTTATTATTCTTATAGATACTTGGAAGGTTAGATGATCAGATCAGTACTCAAGTCACACTATCCATAAATTTCGGTAGTTTTTGGAACGTTCATTTTGGATTATATGGCATGTAATATGCTTTTATGTCATTATTTTTGTTTTGGATATGTAAATCTTTAAGTATGATCTTGAATGAAAATTGTTAACGTCTATAATACATGTGAATTTATATGAAATGTGTGAATGAGGTAAAATGTGTTGATGCAAATTATGATGTGTTTATAGAATGTTGAGTTTGAGGTGCTTATGTTACGATTTTGTGAATTGATAAGTTGTGGTTGATGATTCATTTTGATGTATAATTGTATATACTTGTGGTATCAATGAGGATATATTGGTTAGACACTTAGGATGGTTGATTTGGCATGTTTTTTGCTTGTTTAATGTCACTTTGAATGGGTATTTTGGCTGGTAAATAGGTTACTTGGAGTCCAAGTAAGCTTGAAATGGTAAACTTGTTGTTTAAGATTCATTTTGGATCCACACGGCCTGAGATACGTGCGTGTAACTCAGCTGTGTGAGACACACGGCATGACAACATGGCCGTGTCTCATCTGATGAGTTCTTTGGGTGCAAGTCAGTGAGTTACACGGCCTGGCACACGGGCTTGTGGGGCAATTTCAAGTGTTACACAATCTGGCACAAGGGCATGTGACATGGCCGTGTGACCCTACTCAGAGAGTTACACGGGTGAGGACATGACTGTGTGTCCCTAGTTTGAATGTTTCACGGGTTTGTGTCTCAGTCGTGTGAGGCATACGACCTGGCTACACGGTTGTGTGACCCTTGTATTCAAATATTTGTAAATTTTTCCTAGAATTTCAAAATGATTTCAATTTAGTCCCAAATTGTTTCTAAGGTGTTTCTTGGGCCTCGAGGGCTCAATATAGAGACGATGTATGTATGTATGTTATGTTCATAACATTGAATGAAATTAAGTTTAAATGTTTCGATTGTACAGTAATACTCTGTGACCCTAATTTGGCGACGGATATAGGTTAAGGGTGTTACACTAGACATAGAGTTACATTATGTACAAAGAAAGGGAGGATAGTGCTAGGTATCATTCTTGAGACTTGTAGACATACAAAGTCTTGGAATGGTAGCTTAAAGTCTAGCTCTTGAAAGAAGTAGACTGCAGTAGTTATACTCTGAACAGTAATTTGGTTAAGGTTTGTCATGGCATTATTATGTTATAAAGATATAATCTGAGTAATTCCAACCTTTCCTTTCAACAGCATAAATCCTCCAAACTTTGTCTTGTAGATTTTTCACAACAATTTATTCAGTATTTGATCTTAATATTTCATACATTAATACTCCTCATCAAATTGTTATTCTGTTCATTTTACTATAGCTTAATTAGTATAGTTCATAGTGATAACCATTTTAATCTATTCCGATCCTTGTGGAGACGATCTCACTTATCACTTTATTACTTGAGTCGGCATGTATACTTGCACATTCGCATTACATATTCACATGCGAAAATATGTCCAATTGGTCCCTCCGCTAGCTCAATAAAAGCTTGATCAAACTGCATTTGAATCAAAAGAAAATTCTACGACTTTAGAAATAATTTAATTAAGCTGATTTCTTGATGTGGAATTAAATTAGGCAATCATGAGATTTTGTTCAATTAGAGAATTCGATTAAAGAATTTTCTTTAAAAATTAATTTTGAAAATCTCAGTGATTTTTGAGAAATTTAATTTTTATCAAATAAAATTAAATTTAAAAAATTAATTAAAATAAATATGATATTTTTGGAAATTAATTTTTAAATCAGACAATTGGCTCAATGAGTAATTGAACTTAAAAATTAAACCTGAGATTGAAAATTGGACCCAAGAACCAAAAACAAAAACTGAGACCCAAAACTGGTTAAATCGGGTTGGTGTATGAAACTGTACCTGTAACACCCCTAACCCATCTCTGCTGTTGGATTAAGGTTACGGGATATTACGACAGTTAACAAGACCAATAATACAGTGACATAATTCAAAGATTAATTTAATCATAAATTAATAAACAATCATCATTCATAGCATACATTTGAAAATTAAACTTAAATTGAGCCTACGAAACCCTAAAATCAATCTAGAAACAAGTATGGACTAATCTGGAACAAAATAAAAAAATATGGTAAAAACTAAAAATAGGGTCACACGATCGTATGGCCAGGCCATGTAACTCTCTGAGGCTGTGTGAACAAACCTGCATAAAAAATCAATAGGCTACATGGCCGTGTCATGCAGTGGTGTGGGATACACGACTGTGTGGCTGATCGTGTCATAGATCGCCTGTACACAAAAATACCTTCAAACACAAGCCAATCCACCTACAATTTCTTAAACATCAAGCCATAAATTTACCATCACATTAACCTATTCAAAGTGTACCAAAACACGCCAATTCACATTCAACCTATGTGCCTAAAAAATATGCACTCATAAACAACAACCTTCCAAAACAAGACATAATCAACATATTAACCTCATTCAATCATCCAATAATTTCGAACTGACATATGCTATAATCAACCATTTATACCAAGCCTTCTAATGACAATTTATCACCAATTGAATTTCACCAATTAACCTATCATGTATGTAACAATTCAACAAACCTACAGTGCATTAAATTTCAAGCACACATATGCCATCAATTACCAAACCAAACAAAATACCATTAAAGATTTACATCAATACACATAATTCATAATTCAAATGGCACAAAACATGACCAAATGATCAACAACATGCATATACCAAAACCTTATTTACATGCCACTTATAACTGGCAAAAATAAATGTATAACTACCGAAAAAGTTTACGGATAGTGTGATCTCCAAAATCAATCCAATTGTCAACTTGTATCCGACGATCTACAAAGAAGAAAAGCCAAATAGAGTAACCTTACGTAAATCTTTGAAATTCTATATTAAACTTAAACTTTGACTTATTGTAACTATTGGAACTAAAACATTTCGCAATTAATTTTATAAACAAGCTCATGAGTTCATTTATCTCCTATACACACCACAAATCTTACAAAGTTAGTGAGTTCACATATACGAAACATATAAATTTATCATGTTATAATCATTACAAGTAAGCACATTTAAAACTAGTTCAACCATCACCTATTCATTTAACAACTCACGTTTTATTTCAAATATCTATATCCAATGTTTCATTTCATATATCTATTTCCATATAACTGATTCATATAACCATTTCATATATCTATTTCCATATAATTGATTCATACAACCATTTCATATATCTATTTCCATATAACCGATTCATATAACCATTTCATATATCTACTTCCATATAACCGATTCATACAACCATTTCATATATCTACTTTCATACAATCGATTCATATAACCATTTCATTTATCTATTTTCATATAACTGATTCATATAATCATTTCATATATCTACTTCCATATAACTGATTCATATAACCATTTCATTTATCTATTTCCATATAAACGATTCAGTATAACCATTTTATGTATCTACTTCCATATAACCGGTTCATATAACCATTTCATTTATCTATTTCCATATAATTGATTCATATAACAATTTCATTTATCTATTTCCATATAATCGATTCATATAACCATTTCATATATTTATTTTTCATATAATCGATTCATATAACTATTTCATTTATCTATTTCCATATAATCAATTCATATAACCATTTTATATGTCTATTCTTCACCCGATGAACAAAATGAAATAACATCGGATACGCTGGAACGATGCTCACACAAGTTGTAACTATAAATGCTCACACAAGCTATGAAATGGGTCTACTCACATGAGATTTGGGTTGGGATGTTAGGCTACACGATGTTGCTCACACAAGTTGTGGAGAATTCACAATAAATGCAAGACCTCAGCCATCGGTAAGACATCCAAGACCAGCACCCAAAATGATATATAATCCTAATAACATGTCATTTGTATCCTAAGCATTCACGAGGTTCATATGGGTCATGTTTCATATCCATAACATTTAATTATATATATACACAATACTTCATCTAAGAACTCATCCATGTGATTTTCCATTTTCAGTCATAACCTTTATCTTTATTAACAATGCAACTTAATCAATTTCTTCAATTACCATTCATTAGGTAAACAAACTCAACCACAACATACATAAATAATTATTAAATAAAAAATATAATAACTAATTAATTTAATCAATTTACAAAGTTACCAAAACTTAGTAATTCCGACACCTCGACGACGACTACTTGACGACTTTTCCTTTCTCGCAATTATCAATTGATTGATCCGTTTCTTAATCTAAATATAATAATTTAATTCAATTATCCAATTCAATTACTTAAAATACTTAAATTCGAATATTTGACCCTTAATCAACATTTTACACTTTTACCCTAAACTTTTACATTTTATTCAATTTAGTTCCTAAACCTGAAACTTTTAATTCAATCACAATTTAACCTAAACAAGACCAGCCAAATTTTCTATAATCCCCTTGCAGCCACATTAATCATATTTTTTACAAAAAATTGATGTAACTTTACTATTTTAGCAATTAAGTCCTTAAACTTTAAATTTAACTAAAATCGCTTTACAAAATAATCCTATTCAACTATCAAGATTAATAATCTACCATCAAACTTTAAAAGCATCATAAATTAATCAATGGCATAATTCAAAAAATTTAATAGTTTTATGAATTAGCCCCTAAGTTAACTAAATTAAGCTATAACGATATCAAAAACATAAAAATTACTAAAAAATGGGTTAAAAACACATACCATACAATTGAATTAAATTTGATTGAAGCTTTGGTGCTCTTCAGCAATGGTTTTTTGGTGAAGAAAGGTTGAAGAAAGTGAAAAATAAAATGGCCACTTACCTTATTTTTGTTTTATTACATTTTAACATTATTAAATTATAATATAAAAGATTATTTTATACATAAATCACTTATAAACCGTCCAACATCAATAAATATGGCATATTTTCTAATTAATATATCCAAAATTTATTTAAACCCATTTAGTCCTTATAAATTAATAGTAATTAAATTTTACAAATTTTACGATTTAGTCCTTTTACTAAATTAACTATCAACATGTTAAAATTTCGGACCAAATTTCAATACACCTATATAATAAATGAGTAAATACTTAATAAAAATATTTACGTATTTGGTTTATAGAAATGAGGTCCCGATACCTCATTTTCTAAAACCACACTTGGCCATTATTATTTGCCCAATTAACAAAATTTATAAAATCAAGATTTATTCAAACACTACAATCAACTCGTAAATATTAATAAATATTATTTGCAAACTCACTCATTGGAATCGTGGTCCTGAAACCACTATTTCTGACACAATTGAAAAATGTGTTGTTACAGAACTAGTGGTTCAATCACTGGTTGGACCGAACTGGTTAGGTCATCACTGGCCCAAACTGAACTGACAATAATCGAATCGACTGTTGTACAGCTAGGCATGCAAATGCCTAGCCAATAGTGCCCTTGCCATGTGATCTGTCATAATTTGGTGTGGTAGATTAAACTAGTTTTCGTACTTTAGGAGTTTGAACACAAGCATTTCGATTAAGTTTTAATTATGTTATCGTAAGCATGTAGGAGACCATTAGAAGGCATGCTAACTTGATACTAGTCATTGTGTTGCAACAAAAAGAGCTAGATGTCGCAACATAGAGAATAGAATAGAAGAATTTCAAGACTGCCTTCGGTGTTACGTCATAGCCTGAGGATATCGCGACACACCCCTGAAGATTCCTAGATGATGAGCATACTGCCTTAGATGTCGCGACACAGGACCTGGTGTGCCGCAACATTGCCTTTGTATGAGAAATAATTACGAGTCAAGGGTGTTTTGGTCCACAAAATGAAACATTAAACACGAGAACGAGCTGACCTAGGATTAAGGATGATGGCCACTCTAATTCTATAAATAGGCTCATTTAAAAAATGTTATGGACAATTTTCACATTGTATAATTTTTTTCCTAGTTTTAGCCTTTAGTTTTTCTCTTTTATTAGGCTTTACGTTTATTTCAATTTTCGCTCTTTGTGTTGTAAAAGAAATCAGATTTGTGAAACATGGTGAGGATTCAACATTCTATTCTAATAAAAATCAGGCTTCTTCTATAGCTTATATTCTTGAATTATTGTTAATTTCTATTCTTTTTATCAAGTTTATATTATTTTTGAGATCCATAAAGAATTAATCCTCTTGTGGGGGATTAACGAGTGGAAGTATGATTAATTAGCTATTTTGTAGGATTCTCTTTAGCGGATTAGCTATTCAGAAAAGGAAGAACTTAAACCCTAGGTCTGACAACCTTAGGAAGTCATTAAGGTGGGAATTAACCGAAAATTGGTATGGCCTATTCGTGAACACCTTAATCCTAAACTGGTCTGGATTATAAGGTCGAGAGATAAGTAGTTATTTTCGACTTGTTATTCTAGTAGAAGATCGGAAGATCTTGCTGGGATATTGACTAGTTGATTGAAAAATAAAACTTGAAACGATAGTTGACTATGATTACCGAAGGAAGCTAATCACCTATGCTGCGATTTGATAAATTAACTATTGGATTTCTCATTATTTCTTTATTTCTTTTCTTATTATATTTATTATTATTAGCAATCATAAAAACCTTTTTTTTTTATCGTAATATAATTTATTTAAAATACTAATTAGATCTATTTATGCTTAGGTTAGAATTAATTTAATGCTCCTATCCGTTGGGTACAATCCTCGGAGTACTCATCTATTTCGTTGTAACTATATTACAAGTTGACCCATATACTTACAAATACCGCTTCTTCATATATTTTGTGTAGGATTTATACTCTGGACGTTGATACGTTTGGAGGCAGTCACTATGGCAGCAAGTTGTTCGAATAGCCTGTAAGGGGTCTTGGCCTACCCCACCAACAACATCAGGCCAAGCGTTTGAACACATAGTTGAGGGATGCTCTACCCTGTGTGGCTGGTTGTGTTAATGACCAGCCTGGGCAGGTACCTACCAATCAGGAAAAAGGAAGGCTAGGCATAGAGCTAACTATTCGAACAGCCAGGCCCACCCCAGCCATGACATTAATGGCCTTACGAGGAGGCGTCGAGCCGGCCAAGCCCATTGGGAAAAACAACGACGGTTCGGGGTGCCGAAAGAAGTTGCATCAGTGATGGAACCACCGGGCACGGTGACTGATGGCCAACAAATGGTTGGCGATGATAGTTCTTCAGTGGTAGAGCAGTGGAAGAATTATACTCCTAATGGGACTCTATTAGGTAACTTGATTTCAAATTAAATTTTCCAAAAATAATATTATTTTAATAAATTTAATGGTTAATTTAATTTAATATTTATATTTGTATTATTTTATAAATTTAATATTATTGTGAGATATTAAATTTGATTTAATATTTATCTTGATAATGTTTTATTAATTTAATATTAATATGAGTAATTTCAATATTAGTTAAACTCTCTCTAAACTATCCCTATATAAAGAGAGCATGGGTCATTATTCTCACAAACTTGAATTCAAGAAAAGTTGTAGAGAGAAAAATCTCTAAAAAAATTATTCTAGAAAATTTCTAGAGATATTTCTTTATTATTTACAACTTGGCCCCAGAAGTTCAGAAAAATTACGAAATTGCCTCACTGTTAATTTTGTGAAAAATTTTCTAATTCGAAGCAAACCCACACTCAACAAAAGTGAGCTTGAGGATAGCGAAAAAGACCACTTGGTCAAAGAATTCATCCTAGACGAATCAAAAGGTACGATTTTAATTAAGTGTTTACTACTTTAGATAACACAACCAAGTTCTTGTTTAGGAAAAAAAATTTAAAACTCTGGTTTTCCTTTAAACCTATTTTCTGTTGTGTTTTCCAAACCCAATCTTCCAACAAATGGTATCAAAGTTAGGTTTTGCTCTATCTATAAGTATAAAATAGTAATCAAAATAGATTTCTCTTCTTGAATGATTGATTACATAGAAAGTGACATTTTTAAGATCTTATGCATGTTTTGAGTTATATGTGAGAATGGATGCAATATTATATAATTGTTATAATATTTTTATTTTTTCCAAGGTTGTGGTTCTTAGGAAATAGACTGTGGACTATCATCTCCACATTTGTTTTAAAAAAAATCATAAAATTCTTATGAGCCGAAAACGGACATAAGACTTAAATTAACTTTTTCAAAAAGGAGTCCAGGACGAGGAGAAGATGAAGAAATGGTGGTTGAAGACCCAAGGAATGCCTTGTGGTGGAAAATTATGCAATTTTGTTCATCATTTATTTTCAAGAAATAGAACAATGGAAACATTGACTGATAATTTTATTTTAATTACTCATATATTTATATATATATTTATAATTGTTTATAATCTTTATATTATGGTATTTATAATTGTGATATATATGTATGAGATTACCCACAGTTGATCGATTAAAGATAAGAAGTGTATAATGCAAAAATAAATGTGTTATATTATTTCATTCACTTCTTTAGGTTATTCGATTACTGTGAGAAGTGTGGTAATAAGAAGGTGAATGTCTAGGATTGACTTTGGGAAGGGAAGTCTTGGTTTTTAAGCTATCAAATAAGAATCACCTCTCTTTCTTGGGACCGTACTTAGTATACGGTTCACATCACTTCTTTGGTTTTTCCCTTGAAAGAAAAATTATGAAGAATCAAAATTGTTTGTTTCTATGATTGATTTTTGTAGATGAATGGATGTGAATATTATTACACTATCATGCCATGCATATCTTGGAAGTATGTCATATAGATTAGGTAAAAATGTCACTAGGACTCCTGTATGATTATTCTTGAAATCTAGGATAAAAACTTTACATGTTTTTTAAAATATTAAGTGGGAGAAGATCCTTAAACAAGACTTACGGCCTCCATCGATGGTCACTAAGTAATAGCATGATAAATTTTTAAGTCGATTCCTACCTTAGTTGCACCCAAAGGTAAACTTGATCATGTGGGTTCACTAGATGGGATCTCCTTTTAAGGATAACTAGTCATGCATGACTTGTAACAGCCTAATTTAGACCCTAATCGGAACAGTGGTTTCAGGACCACGAATCAGAGTCAAAAAAATATTTAAAAATTATTCTTTGTGTTTATTATGTGTGAATTTATATCTGTGAAATTTTCATGATTTAATTTTGTCATTTGAGTGTCCGATTTAATAAAAGGACTTAATCGCGTAAAGTGCAAAATTTGTATACTAATTTATGAAGTTTCTAATTGCTTTGTTCTTTTAATGTGGGGTATTTATGATGTAATTATACCCTTGAACTTTAGATGGACACATTCGGTCATTGTTAGTAGAGTATGAATAATATTAAAATAAGGTTAAAAAAATGTAAAACATATAATAATAAAATATTAGTATATATGTTATATTATAAGATAACTAAAACAATCTTTTCTTATTTCATCACCTTGCCGAATATAAACAAAAGAAAAAGAAAAGAAAGGAAGCTAGGGTTCGGGTGGTTTTGGAGCTCAATCAAGGTATGAAACTAGCTCGATTTTTGATAATTTCTATGTTTTTGAGATCGTTGCTTCGAGAACTACAAAACCCATGCTTGAATTTTTTATTTTGATAAATATTTTGAGTTGTGCCATTTTTGATAGCTTGTGATTTTTGTTGTTTGATGATGAAAAATGAAAGATATGTTTTAGAACAACATATTTTGTATTGGAGTTTTTGATGATTTTGAGTAATTAGGACTTAATTGCAAAAATAATAATTTGAAGGACTAAAATGTGAAATTTATGAAATATATAGGCTTGTATAGGTATGGGTACCATTCGGCCTAACATGCGTACTTTGAAATTTTTTGTATTTTGTGTTTTGTGTAATAATGACTAAATTGTAAAAATTGTAAATGTTAGGGATAAAATGGTAATTTTCCCATTTATGTGTTTTTGGAATAATTTGAATGAAAATATGTTTGAATGAGATTAATTTGAATATGTTTAGATCAAGAACCAAAGAAATCGAATTTGGATCGGGGAAAAACGAAAGTTGTCGACTAGTTGCCCGATTCCGTTTTGTATCGTCCGAGGTAAGTTTATAAGTAAATAGACGTATTTAGTTTTAAATAAACACAAATTATACATGCTGAAATGAAATTTATGATTTATTTAAGCTATAGCCGAATGTGATTTATCTTAATTAATATGTTTCTGAAATTGTTCCGGTCGAGTTACGAAGTCCGGAAGCCCCGTATAAATCTTAGGAATACTTAGGATGCATATGTCATGACATAGGGTTCCGATATGTCTTTACGAGTAAGACCATGACATCGATATGTGATTCCGATATGTGTTTACGAGTAAGACCCTGTCTGGGACAATGGCATCGATATGTAGTTACATACAAGACCACGTCTGGGATGTTGGCATTGTACGACTTATGTGATTATCTGAGTGTCTTATCCAATTCTGAATGGTTCATTGGGCAAAGGTAAATAGAGCTCGAATGTGATAATTGAGCTATGCGCCAGGAATAAATTAGTATGTTACTTACTTGAGGTAAGTTACGTAAACACTATACCTTTATGTTATAAAACTTGTATGGTGCAAATAAAGTAGAAACTATGTATGCTATGTGTATCTGACTTGCTAAATGAATTGTTAGTATTTCATGAATAACTTATTTATATATGTAAACATGATGAGGTATTTTCGGTTATATATGTTAATGCATGAATATAAAATATTATTTTGATATTCAAAATTTTGTATTTGGGTGAGCATGTATTAAATTTTACTATGACCATTTGCCTTTGGGAGTTGTCTACGAACATGATAAGTACCTATATGAGTATTCGGCCAAATGAGAATTATGAGTACATAATGTCAAATTGTAATTATTGAACTTGTTTTAATGGTAAGCATGCTTGATCATTTAGTGTCATTTTGTGATAAAAAATGTTGATTAATGATAATAAAATGGCTTATGTAAGTATTCGGCCATGGTAAAATGTAACGGTATATGAAAGTGTACCATTGTATCTTATTTATAGGTTTAAAGATAAGCTTTGGTCTTGATAACATAATTTGGGTTAATAAGATAGGTTGAATGTTTTATTGAACTGTTTATTTGCTTATAGCTTACTAAGCTTTGATAGCTTATTCTGTGTTTTATGTTACTCTGTTTTATAGATTTTGGAGTCAAGTTACAAGCTCGGGGACTGTCAGCCAAGCTCATCACTCTATCTACTGTTTTTGGTACCTTATTAGCTAAACTTAAATTATGGCATGTATAGGCTAGGATATATATGTTTGAAGTGTTAGCTTTAGTTATGTATAATATAAGTCATGCGAAAATGGCTTAATTCCCTTACTTGAAATCAGTTATGTTTGACTGTTTGGTATGGTTTACTAATGACTTATATTTTTTTCATATAATTTGACTTGTGAGTTGGATTAAAAATAGTGTTTAGGTTGGTATGTATTCGGCCTTGATATTTAAATTGATTTGGGAACTATGTTACACGTTTATGAGGTAAATATAATGGTTTATGTTTTGATAACATTTTTAATGAATAATTTTAATAAGTGGTTGAATGTGTATATTCGGTAGATTATTAATAATGAATTTACTTAAGTAATTTGTGAGATAGATAATTGTTGTGAAATATATATGGTTGGCATAAGAAATAAGGAAACATTTTATTTAAAAAAAATAGGTATTCGAATATCAAGTATTTGATGCTTTTATATTTCAAATATTTTAATTGTAAAATGCATGCAAATTGGTTTTGTTACATAACGGTGGTTCAAATATATGATTAGAAAAATAATATTAATATTGATATGATTGAAACTTTATAGCATGGTTTGTTTATGTATTATAATTAATAAAATATAATTGACTATATTTGGTTAAGTGTTTCCTTATGTGTGAATTTAGTATATCTGAATGAATAGGTGAATTCTTTTGATTTTAAATTAATGTGAATAATTTGATACATGAATAACAATTTATATATGTGAACATGCTGACTGAGTTTTGTCAGGTAATACCTCGTAACTCTAATTCGACAATGAATATTGGTTAGGGGTGTTATATTTTATTGGTATCAGAGCTACGGTTTAGTTAGTTCTAGGACTACGTAGCGTGTGTGAGTTTAGCTATACATGTCATAATTATATACTGTGATAGTGTGATAACTTCTAACATTTGAAATGAGTTTTCATATAGTAGCTGATGATGTCGAGAGTGTAGCGCCAGCTCCCGCACAAGGGACAGCGCAGGCTGATTCTCGACCGACTTCGAGTAACCTAGAAAGTGAGGCTAAACAAGCCTTTTAACAAATAATGAATGACTGGTTCACTCAATATATTCGGACTAATCTGGCTATACAACAACCTCCACCCCCGATTAATCCATCTTTCGTGCCTGTTGTACCTCAAGTAAGTGATCCGTTGTGATTGAGTAGACCACCTGTTGATAAAATCAGAAAACATGGAGCTAAAGAGTTTAAAGCCACTAATGATGATAGCACTGAGTGGGCCGAGTTTTGGCTTGATAACACCATCCGTGTGTTTGATGAGTTGTCCTGTACTCCAGATGAATGTTTAAAATGTGCTATATCCTTAATCCGAGACATAGCATACCACTGGTGGAATACCCTAGTATCAGTAGTTCTGAGAGAGCAGGTGACCTAGGAATTCTTTCAGACTGAGTTCCGTAAGAAATATATCAGTCAAAGATTTATCGATCAAAAGCGTAAAGAATTTCTGGAGCTGAAACAGGGTCAGATGACAGTGATAGAGTATGAGCAAAAATTCGTGAGACTCAGTCGGTATGCCGAGAGTGTGTTTCCACTGAAGCCATAATGTGTAAAAGATTTGAAGATGGGCTGAATGAAGATATTAAACTGTTAGTTAGCATACTTGAGATAAAAGAGTTTGTGGTACTTGTTGAACAAGCCTGCAAAGCTAAAGAGCTCGAAAAAAAGAAAAGAAAAGAAAAGCTGACTTTGAAGCTAGAGATGCACGCAAAAGAACATCCGGTAAGTCATTCCAGTAGGAATCAAAGAAGTTCCGAGATGATATTAGTCGTTCTAAAGCCACTTTAGGTTACTCCAGACGAGATCAAAATAGACCACCAGTGAGCTCGAGAGCTACCTCAGTAGCGAGTGTGGGTAATGTCAGATCAAATCAACCTGAGTGTAAACACTGTGGTAAATCACATCCTGGCAGTTGCAGGTTGCATGATCAGACTTGTTTTAAATATAGATCGACAAATTATTATATTCGAGACTGCCCAATATTAGCTGAGGAAAATCCATTACAGAATACGAGATCGGGCAACACCGCAGCTCAAAGTAGAACACCCAAAAATGCTGGTAATACGAATGGTAGTCAAAGAGGGACTAAAGAGACGACAGTCAGATCAGAGGCTCGTGCACCTACCAGAGCCTATGCTATACGTGCACGAGAGGAGGCTTCATCCCCAAATGTTATTACTGGTACATTTACTCTTTATGATACTAATGTAATTGCATTGATTGATCCTGGTTCTACTCATTCTTATGTATGTGAGACATTAATATTCAACAAGACTCTGCCTGTTGAGTCTACTGAGTTTGTGATTAGAGTGTCAAACCCCTTGGATTGGTGTGTTATGGTCGATAAAGTGTGTAAGAATTTTCCCTTTATGGTTCAAGATCTTTGTTTTCCGGTTGATTTAATGTTGTTGCCATTTGATGAGTTCGACATAATTCCGGGTATGGACTAGTTAATGGTACATGATGCTGTTGTGAACTATAAAAGAAAGACCATTGATCTACGGAGTCAGAATGATAAAGTTATTCGGATTGAATCTAGTGATTTGTATGGTTTACCAGCAGTGATTTCTTCGATAGTAGCTCAGAAATATGTGAGAAAAGGGTGTGAAGCTTATTTTGCCTACGTGCTCGACAGTAAAGTGGCTAAAAGAAACATTGAATCAGTACCTGTTGTATGTGAGTATCCGGATGTATTTCCAGAAGAATTACTGGGTTTGCCACCTATTCGGGAAGTAGAGTTTGGTAATGACGTAATGCTTGGGACGACTCCGATATCTATAGCTCCGTACAGAATGGAACCTACAGAATTAAAAGAATTGAAAGCTCAGTTGCAAGAATTGACAGATAGAGGTTTCGTGCAACTGAGTTTCTCTCCGTGGGGTGCACCTGTGTTATTTGTGAAAAAGAAAGATGAAATTATGAGAATGTGCATCGATTACAGACAGCTTAATAAGGTGACTATAAAGAATAAGTATCCGTTGTCATTGATTGACGATCTGTTTGATCAGCTGAAAGGAGCTACAGTATTTTTAAAGATAGATTTGAGATCGGGCTACTATCAGTTGTGAGTTAAAGACTCTGATGTGCCAAATACTGCCTTCAGAACAAGGTACGAACACTATGAATTTTTGGTTATGCCTTTCGGACTCACTAATGCACCAGCTGTTTTCATAGACTTGATGAATCGGATCTTCAGACCATATCTGGACCAGTTTGTGGTTATGTTTATAGATGGCATTTTGATCTACTCTTGTAATGAAACTGAACATGCTGAACATTTGAAACTTGTGTTGCAAACCTTGCGAGATAAGCAGTTGTATGCGAAATTCAGTAAATGTGAGTTTTGGTTAAGTGAAGTCATTTTTCTGGGCCATGTGGTATCAGCATCAGGAATTCGGGTTGATCCGAGCAAAATTTCAGCAATACTTGATTGGAAACCTCCGAAAAATGTTTCTGAAGTCCGGAGCTTTCTGGGACTTACGGGTTATTATAGACGGTTCGTGAAAGGTTTCTCTATGATTGCAGCTTCGGTGATGAAGTTATTGCAGAAAGATGTTAAATTCGAGTGGTCAGAGAGGTGCCAAAAAAGTTTTGATTAGTTGAAAGCCCTTTTAACCGAAGCTCCAGTGCTTGTTCAGCCAGAATCGGGTAAAGAATTTGTTATTTATAGTGATGCCTCATTAAATGGTTTGGGTTGTGTTCTGATGCAATAAGGCAGAGTGATAGCTTATGCCTCGAGACAGTTGAAGTCACATGAAAAGAATTATCCGACACACGACCTGGAACTGGCAGCCATTGTGTTTGCATTGAAAATATGGCGTCACTATCTGCTTGGTGAGAAATTTCATGTTTATTCTGACCACAAAAGCTTGAAATACTTGATGACTTAGAAAGATCTGAATTTGAGACAACGCCGATGGTTAGAATTGCTAAAAGACTACGAAATTTTGATTGACTATCACCCGGGTAAGTCTAACGTTGTTGCTGATGCTTTAAACCAAAAATCATTGTTTTCGTTGCGTGCAAGGAATACACATATGACCATGTCTGATGATGGTTCGATAGTAGCTGAATTGAAAGCTAAACCATTATTCGTTCAACAAATATATGATGCCCAGAAGGTTGATAATGAATTGATTGCCAAATGACCTCAATGTGAGACGGATGCCGATTCAGAGTTTAGAGTTGATGCTGATGACTGTTTGAGATTTAGAGAACGGATATGCGTTTCGAGGAATTCAGAGTTGATTCAGATGATTTTGAATGAAGCACATAGTAGTCGGTTATTTGTTCACCTAGGTAGTACAAAGATGTATAATGATCTGAAACAGCTTTAGTGGTGGCATGGTATGAAATGAAACATCTCTGACTTTGTTGCAAGATGTTTAGTCTATCAACAAGTAAAAGTTGAACATCAGGTGCCTTCAGGACTACTTTAGCCTATCATGATACCTGAGAGGAAGTGGGATAGAGTTACTATGGATTTTGTATCTGGTTTACCATTGACTCCAAACAAGAAAGATGCAATATGGGTTGTTGTAGATAGATTGACTAAATTGGCTCATTTTTTTCCAAAACGTACAGACTACTCACTTGATAAGCTGGCTGGATTATATGTTTCTCAGATTGTGAGATTACATGGTGTGCTTATATCTATTGTTTCGGATAGAGATCCGAGGTTTACATCGCGGTTTTGGAAAAAACTGCAAGATGCACTAGGTACGAAGTTACATTTCATACTGCTTTTCATCCACAAACAGATGGCCAATCTGAACGAATTATTTAGATACTTGAGGATATGTTGAGATGTTGCATTCTCGAGTTCGAAGATACGTGGGAACGATACTTGCCTCTGATTGAATTTGCGTATAATAACAGCTATCAATCGAGTATCAAAATGGCACCTTATAAGGCTTTGTATGGTCGTAAATGTCGTACGCCATCATACTAGACTGAGCTCAGTGAAAATAAAGATACACGGGGTTGACTTGATCAGAGAGACTGAACTAAAAGTGGAAGTGATCTGTGAAAGTTTGAAAGTAGCGTCAGATTGTCAGAAATCTTATGCATACTTGAAACGTAAAGATATAGAGTTTCAAATCAGAGACAAAGTCTTCTTGAATGTCTCACCATGGAAAAAAATACTTAGATTTGGTCGTAAAGGCAAATTGAGTCCGAGGTTTATTGGGCTGTATGAGGTTATAGAACGTATTGGGCTAGTTGCTTACAGATTATAATTGCCACCTGAGTTAGTAAAGATCCACAATGTATTCGACGTTTCAATGCTTCAGAGGTATCGATTTGATCCTTCTCATGTGATTAGTCCGTCTAAGATTGAAATTCAGCCTAATATGACTTACGAAGAAGAACCGATTCGCATTCTGACTTGTGAGATTAAAGAGTTACGAAATAAGAAGATTCCATTAGTTAAAGTACTGTGGCATAAACACGGAGTTGGGGAACCAACGTGGGAACCAGAAGATACAATGAGAGAACGCTATCCGAACCTATTCATCGATAAGATTTTTAGGGACGAAAATCCCTAAGGGGGAAGAGTTGTAACAACCCGATTTAGACCCTAATCGGAACGGTGGTTTCGGGACCACGAATCAGAGTCAAGAAATATTTAAAATGTATTTTCTACGTTTATTATGTGTGAATTTATATCTGTAAAATTTTCGTGATTTAATTTTGTCGTTTGAGTGTCCGATTTAATAAAAGGACTTAATCGCGTAAAGTGAAAAATTTGTATGCTAATTTATGAAGTGTCTAATTGCTTTGTTCTATTAATGTTGGGTATTCATTGTTAGTGGAGTATGAATAATATTAAAATAAGGTTAAAAAAATGTAAAACATATAATAATAAAATATTAGTATATATGTTATATTATAAGATAACTAAAACAATCTTTTATTATTCCATCACCTTGCCGAATATAAACAAAATAAAAAGAAAAGAAAGGAAGCTAGGGTTCGGGTGGTTTTGGAGCTCAATCAAGGTATGAACTAGCTCGATTTTTGATAATTTCTACGTTTTTGAGATCGTTGCTTCGAGTACTACACAACCCATGCTTGAATTTTTTATTTTGATAAATATTTTGAGTTGTGCCATTGTTGATAGCTTGTGATTTTTTTTGTTTGATGATGAAAAATGAAAGATATGTTTTAGAACAACATATTTTGTATTTGAGTTTTTGATGATTTTGAGTAATTAGGAATTAATTGCAAAAATAATAATTTGAAGGACTAAAATGTGAAATTTATGAAATATATGGGCTTGTATAGGTACGGGTACCATTCGGCCTAACATGGGTACTTTGAAATTTTGTGTATTTTGTGTTTTGTGCAATAGGGACTAAATTGTAAAAATTGTAAATTTTAGGGGTAAAATTGTAATTTTCCCATTTATGTGTTTTTGGACTAAATTTAATGAAAATATGTTTTAATGAGCTTAATTTGAATATGTTTAGATCAAGAACCAAAGAAATTAGATTTGGATCGGGGAAAAATGAAAGTTGTTGACTAGCTGCCCGATTCTGTTTTGTATCGTCCGAGGTAAGTTTATAAGCAAATAGACGTATTTAGTTTTAAATAAACACAAATTATACATGCTGAAATGAAATTTATGATTTATTTAAGCTATAGCCGAATGTGATTTATCTTAATTAATATGTTTCTGAAATTGTTCCGGCCGAGTTACGAAGTCCGGAAGCCCCGTATGAACCTTAGGAATAGTTAGGATACATATGTCATGACATAGGGTTCTGATATGTGTTTACAAGTAAGACCATGACATCGATATGTGATTCCGATATGTGTTGACGAGTAAGACCCTGTCTGGGACAGTGGCATTGATATGTAGTTACATGTAAGACCACGTCTGGGACGTTGGCATTGTACGATTTATGTGATTATCCGAGTGTCCTATCCAATTCCGAATGGTTCATCGACCAAAGGTAAATAGAGCTCGAATGTGATAATGGAGCTATGCGCCAGGTATAAATTAATATGTTACTTACTTGAGGTAAGTTAAGTAAACACTATGACTTTATGTTATAAAACTTGTATGGTGCAAATAAAGTAGAAACTATGTATGCTATGTGTATCTAACTTGCTAAATGAATTGTTAGTATATCATGAATAACTATTAAACCAGCTGATAGTGTGGGAAGTGTACGAAATGCTCCGAAGCCCAATTGTAGATATTGTGCAAAAAAATATCATTTTGGCCAGTGTAGAGGTAAATCGGGAATCTATTTTAGATGTGGGTCGACTGATAATTTTATTCAAAAATGTTCTAAACCGATAAAAGAGGATGAAGATTAGAAAGAAAAGCAAATGTCTACCTCTCAAAAAAGTAGACGCTCGGGCCAGAATAGTGCTATCGGGACTATTTGTACAAGAATGAAAGACACTGGCATTCATTCAAAGGCTAGAGCACCTGCTTGCACCTATGCCATTCAAACCAGGGAGGAAGCTACTACTCTAGATGTGATTGTTGGTATATTATATCTCTTTGATGTTACTGTGTTACATTGATTGACCCTGGGCAAGTCATTCTAATATTTGCACTGCATTAGCAATGAAAAATAAATTACCTGTTGAATCTAATGATTATGATATTCAAGTTACTAATCCACTAGGTCAGAGTGTGATAGTTAACTTAGTTTGTCGTAATTGTCCACTGAAAGTTAGAGGCTATGAATTCCCTACCGATTTGATGTTGTTACCCTTTCAGGAAAGCATAATTGCAAAAAAAAAATCCCTTAACCTTTAAGGGCTTTTGCATATATGCCCCTAACCTTTTTATTTTCTGAAATCAACCCTTAACGTAACAGATTTTTCAGACATCAACCTAGTTGAAACAGTAACCGTTAGCTGACCGTTAGTCAACAGCTAGTTAAAAAAATTGGTCTATGTGGTATTTTAATTGACTAATAACGTGGCAGACATTAACATAATAACACTAACATGGCAAAAAAATTAAAAAAAAATTAATAAACATAAAATAAAAAAAACCCTAAATCCTCAAACCCCCAAATTTGAAACTTTTTTCCCAACTTTTAAAATCCCCAAATCGTGAAATTCCCCATACCCATAACCTTTGAAATCTTCATTGAATACCTAAAATCTTTAAATCCCTAAATCTTGAAATCCCTAAATCATTAGCATTCTGAAATATTCTTGAAATCCTTAAAACTTTTACAAATCAAATCGTTGAATCCCTAAAACTTTTTGGAACGAAAAAGCTTCAACAATCGTGAGCAGTTTTCGTAACCCAAAATCGAAAGGTAGGTGCTTTCTTAATTGGTCTGTTGGGAAAATAAATTCCATTTTTGGTTTGATTTTTTAGTTATTTGTCATTTATTATTGCAATTCAAGTGCCAAAATGTAGGGTTTGTTGTCGATTTGTGATGCGATCTCTCTTTTTTTTTGAATAATTGATCGATGGATTTTTCTACATCCCTAATCCTTAAGAACCAAATCATGGAATCCTTAATCTTTTCAGATGTTTTTATTTTTCTTCCTTGTCTTCTGAAATCATGGAATCGCATAGTTTGAATAGTCAGTCTAGAGGTCGGTTAACGCATGGTTCAAATGGTTTGACTGGTTCAAAGAAAAAATTGTCATATGCAAATATTGTTATTTCATTGCAGAGTGAGTATGTCTACGATGGACCAGCAGTAAAATGTCACTACAATAAGTTAGCTCCAAGAGACACTTTATGGAGCGATTTAAATCCGAGGTGGAGATTTTATGGTTGTTTAGATTTTCGAGTAAGTGAAGAATTTTTATTTACAAATTAAACTTGAGCTCAACTTTGATAATTTCATAAATCTTACTATTTGTTTTGTTTTCATTTTGGATTATTTCAATTTGGCTGAATTAGGATTTGTTTGTAGGACGGTGGTTGTGATTTTTTCAAGTGTTACGATGGGAAAATGTGTGATCGTGCGACTGAGTTACTACGTCAATTGCGTGATAGTGAACGAAATCTTTTGAAGGTTAATTTAGCACTTAGAAAGAAAGTTATGGATTTGGTTACATTTGATGGTAACCATAATGGTGGTAGTATTGTTGATGACATTGAGGTTGAAGGAGGTAGATCAAATTGTGGTGTTGAAGAAGAAGTTGCATTAAGAAAGCAAATGTTGACCATGAAGCAAAAAATTAAAGTTATTAAAAAAGAGAAGTCAATGTATAAGATATTATTTTCTTGCTCTATGTTATGTATTGTGTGCATCACCATAGGTTTCTTTTTTGGCAGTAATGGTAAGAGGCATATGTAGCTAGCAGTTGCAAATGTTGATTGACAAATATTTATTGTTTTTTATGTAATTTAACATTATGCTTGGCAGTAATGACCAATATTTTTTGTTTATGCCTAATTTAATTTAGCTTAGTAAATAATGCAGTGACAATAAAGATAAGATTAAAAGGATAAATTTGATCATTTAAGCATATGATTTCCCTATTGCAATTTGGATAAATGTATGCAGCTAGCAGTTGCAAATGTTGATTGAGCAATATTGGTTGTTTTTTTATGTAATTTAACATTATGCTTGGAAGTAATGACCAATATTTGTTGTTTAAGCCTAATTTAATTTAGCTTAATAAATAATGCAGTGACAATAAACATAAGACTAAAAGGACAAATTTGATCATTGAAGCATATGATTTTCCCATTGCAATTTGGATAAATGTACCTTATAAAAGCATATGATTAGTCTATACACCATTCACCCTATACACCATCCACGCTATACCAGCCAAAAACTAGAATGTGAGTGAGCTATACATGAACAAAAAAAAAAACACACCAACATATTGGTTTTCAATACAACAAAATAACATTCAACAATGGTGTATTCCAAGACCAGAATGTCGTAGGCTCAAAATGTGACTACTATCTTTTATTCCTAAACCAGAATGTTGTAGGCAAAATACCTTACACCATCCTTTTTGGATCATGAGCTTTCGTGAGATGGTCCTACAAAATAGAAAATAGATACAAATAGATAAATGAATCATGGCACCCTGGATAAAATGATTTTCTTGACAAAGGATCTTCACAGACAAAAAACTGTTGCAATAAGAGACTTGTGTTGTTATGGACCTATTTGTAGAAGGTTATATGCACAGTCAAGAAGTGGATTATGGCATGATTTGGCATACAGCATAAAGAAAAGGATAGCATCCCTAGTTCTAGAGAAAACATAACAGATATATATAATGAAGTTGTATTTTTTCCATGTAAGATTGCACAAGTTCAAAAGCAAGTTATCATAGTGAATGACAAGACAAAGAGCAGAAGACATTCAAAACAAAATAACGATGATTTACTCATGTTTCTTACAACTGATTCTTATGTTCCCAGGTGGTCGAGAGGAGCCTTTCTCTTGTTATTTTGTGACTTGGGTGTTGAAGAAATTTCTCCACTACCATCTTGTTATGAAACTGTCGTCATACTCCTTGTGGTTCTACCAGACTACAAGAGTATTTTATATTAATATTAACACAATATACAATGTTTGATCAATAGGAAAAGAAAGAAACGTACATAAAATGTTTGTTTTCCCTTAGATTTATCTGAGGTAGTTGACCTTTTAATGGAAGATTTCCCCTTTTGTTTAGGTGGTTGTGCATCTTGCTGCAAAAAATGAACCATAATCATTGGTTAGACAAAATAAAATAAAAATTTTACTCAATATATATAACTGAAGAATAACACTACAGCTATTTCGAATTAGTGCAAGACCGCTTGTTATGGCCATGTTGGCCACATTGACAGAAACGAATTGATTTGAAATGTCAGACAGGATAGATGATTTCAGTTGAGTCTGAGAGTTCGAAAGATGTTATTAGAATTATTTCAGCTTTTTATGCTCAGAGATTGATACGAAAAGGTAGCGAAGCATTTCTAGCATATATTCTTGACACCAAAGATTTAGAATCGAAGCTAGATCAGTTACCAATTGTTAGTGAGTTCGCTGATGTATTTCCTATAAAGTTGTCGGATATACCTCCTAATTGTGAAGTTGAGTTTGTGATTGATTTGGTTCCTAAAACTGCACCGATATCAATATAATTGTACCGTATGGCACCACTGAATTAAAAGAATTGAAAGCACAATTGCAAGAGTTAATAAACAGAGGGTTTACTCGACTACAAGAAAGATTGCTCTTTGAGATTGTGTATAGACTACAAGCAGTTAAACAAAGTCACGATAAAAAATAAATACCCTTTACCACGTATCGATGATTTATTTGATCAATTGAAAGGTGTCGCAGTGTTCTCAAAGATAAATCTCAGATCCGGGTATTATCAGTTTAAAGTTAAAGACTGTGATGTGTCAAAGACTGCTTTCAGAGCTCGTTAGGTCATTATGAGTTTCTGGTAATGCCATTTAGTTTGACAAATGTCCCTGCTACTTTTATAGATTTAATGAATCGGGTTTTTCAACCTCATTTAGATAGATTTGTTTTTTTATTTATTGATGATATATTGATCTATTTCAAGACAGAATCCGAGCATGCTTAACATATGAGAATCGTACTATAGACTTTAAGAGAAACACATTTGTATGCAAAATTTAGTAAATGTGAATTCTAGCTTCGAGAGGTTAGATTTTTGAGTCACATAGTATCAGCCAATGGGATTCGAGTTGATCCGAGTAAAGTTTCTATTGTGATGAATTGGAAAACTCCGAAGAGTGTTTCAGAAGTACAAAGTTTTCTAGGTTTAGCAGGTTACTATCGATGTTTTGTTAAAACTTTTCTATTATTGCTACACCAATGACCAGATTATTACAGAAAAATGTTGAGTTTGTTTGGTCCGATAAGTGCCAACAAATTTTTCATCAGTTAAAGAACATGGTGATGGAAGCCCCAGTGTTGACTCAGCCTGAATCTGTAGTAGCGTATATTGTTTATAGATATGTGTCTATCAACAGTTTGGATTGTGTGCTTATGCAGGCAGGGAAGTAGTAGCTTATGATTCTCGTTAGTTAAAGTCGCATGAAAAGAATTATCCTACTCATGATCTTGAATTGGCTGTGATTGTATTTGCTTTGAATATTTAGAGACGTTATTTATACGAAGAGAAATGTCACGTGTTCATAGTTCACAAAAGTTTAAAGTATTTGATTACTCCAAAAGAATTGAATTTGAGATAGAGATGGTGGTTAGAGCTACTGAAAGATTACAATTTGGTTATTGATTATCATCTGGGAAAGGCTAATGCAGTTGCGGATGCAGTCAGTTGAAAGTCGTCATTGTTTGCACTTCGAGCATTGAACGTTCATTTAGTTCTGAATGAAGATGGTACTGTATTAGGAGAGTTGGGAATGAAACCCCTGTTTCTACAATGAATTCGAGAATTGCAAGATGAAGATTCGAAGTTGATGTTGAAACGACAGATGGTTCAGAATAACTTGAGTTTGAAGTGCAGTGTTAATGATAATGGTGCATTGCGTTACCACGATAGAATTTACGTTTCGAATAATCTGGATTTGAAACATGATATTCTTTCTAAAGCTCACAGCAGTGCTTACTCTATTCATCTGGCTAGCACGAAGATGTATTGTGACTTGAAGATGTATCGGTGGTCGAGTATGAAACGAGAAATTTGTTAAGTTGTAGCTAAATGCTTGATTTGCCAGCAGGTGAAAACAGAACATCAGGTACCGTCGAGTCTACTACAACCTGTTATGATTCCTGAATAGAAGTAGGAGCAAATCAACATAAATTTTGTATCTAGTTTACCTATAACTCTGAACCAACTCAATATTGCACACGGCCTGAGCACCTTCACATGGCCGTGGCACACAGCCGTGTCTCTGCCGAGCCCAAGCTTAGTTCTATTCAGAAAAGGGCACTTTTGAGGGTTTTGAAGCATTCTAAAGCCTATATATACACCCTAGAAGAGGATTAGAGGGGTAGACAAAGTTGAAGACAGAAAATACTCGCGAATAGCCATCGGAATCACCTCGGAGCCAGGATCTACATCAAGCCTGAAGATTTCTATCCAATTTCCTAGAAGTTCTTGGGGTTCCCTTAAGTCAAATTTTTAGTTAGTTTCACGATCATCAAGTTTTTGGCATCGTTGCCGGGTTTCTAAGATATTAGAAACATTTGATTTTTATTACTTTGGTCATTTTTACTTTTATTGCAATTTATTTTTTATTTAATTTAATTTTTCTTTTCTAAATTTTCTTTCATTTGCCTCTGGCAAGTGTCTCTAGTTTATAACTAGGAGGAACCCGTTAGGACCTCTACTTTTTGATAGTGAGATCGAGAACACAGCTCGTAGAAACCGAAGAGAAATTAGGCGAAGCCAACAATACATAGAGGAAGGGCATGAGGACGATATCCATACTACAAATGAGGAGATGGTTGATAATCAGAATAATCTGCTACCTCCTGCGATTGTTGCAAATCTAGTAGAACAGAATCCTGCTCTGCGCACTATGTATGATTATACTAAACTTAGTTTAACAGGAACTGAATTGAGTATAGTTAGACCTGCTGTTGCTGCAAATAATTTTGAACTAAAACCTAACACGATTCAAATGATACAACAGTTTGTTGAATTTGATGGTCTGCAGGACGAGGATCCAAGTACTCATTTGGCAAATTTTCTGAAATTCTGCGACACTTTTAAAATTAATGGTGTTTCTGATAATGTCATACGCCTTCGGTTATCTCCCTTTTCATTGAGGAATAAAGCTAAACAGTGGTTGAACTCGTTGCCACGAGGGTCAATCACTACTTGAGAACAAATAACCGAAAAATTTCTACTTAAATATTTCTCGCCGGCTAAAACGGCTAAATTAAGGAATGATATCTCTTATTTTGTGCAAAAGGATCTAGAAACTCTTTATAAAGCATGGGAGAGATACAAGGACTTGTTGAGAAGGTGCCCTAACCATGGGTTACCTCTGTGGCTATAGGTTCAGACTTTTTACAACGGTGTGAACCCCTCAACAAGGCAACTTATCGACGCAGCCGTCGGTGGAACTTTAAACAACAAAACACCTGAAGAGGCCTACGAATTTATTGAAGAGATGTCACTGAATAACTATCAGTGGCAAGTCATGAAAACGAAGCCGAAAAAAGTAGCTGGTGTTTTCAACCTCGATGCGGTTACTATGCTATCTAACTAGGTAGAACTTTTAAATAAAAAGATTGACGGTTTGTATGGTTCTACTCAGGTACATCCAGTGATGAGGTGTGATTCAAATGGAGGAGTACATAACACAGATTATCCATCCTTCAACCCTAGCACCAACGAGGAACAAGTCCAATATATGGGTAATAATTATAAACCTCAAAATAACCCGTATAGTAACATTTATAATACAGGTTGGAGGAACGTCCCAATTTTTCTTGGGGTGGTCAAGGAAATCAATGACCACAACATCCTCCGGGTTTTCAACAACCACCTTACCAGCAGGAAAAGAAGCCGACCCTTGAAGAGATGCTAACGAAATTCATAGCGGTATCTGAAACACGTTTCCAAAACACCAAGACAACTCTAAAAAATCAGCAAGCATCAATTCAAGGGCTCGAGAATCAAATAGGCCAGTTGGCAAAGATGATTTTTGAACGACCATAAGGTAGCTTGCCGAGTAATACTGAAACTAACCCAAGAGAGTAGCTTAATGCGATTATTGTTAGTGATGAAGAAGGGTTAGTTGAACCTAAACCTGAACTGAGGCGAGGATTTATGGTAAGTAAAGGTAAGGATGAGGTGAATCACAGTAAGCAAAAACCGGTAAGTAGAGAATATAAACCTCATGTACCATACCCCAGTGTGATAATGAAAGACCACACAGACGAACAATTTGGTAAATTCCTTAAATTATTAAAGAAATTACATATTAACTTATCATTTATTGAAGCTCTTTCGCATATGCCAAATGCAGTTAAATTTTTAAAAAAGCTTTTAGCAAATAAGCGGAAGTTGGATGATGCATTGCATATGGAATTGAATGCAGTTTGCTCAGCCATTCTACAAAATAAGCTACCCAACAAACTAAAAGATCCAGGAAGTTTTATGATTCCTTGCTTAATTGGTAGTTTAGCTGTTAACAATGCTTTGGCTGATTTAGGGGCTAGTATTAATGTCATGCCCTATAAAATGTTTAAACAACCAGATCTAGGGAAACCCAAACAAACTAGGATGAGCATTCAATTAGCGGATAAAACAATTAGATTTCCTAAGGGTATTATTGAAGACGTACTTTTCAAAATTGATAAATTTATATTCCCAGTTGACTTTGTTGTTCTAGACATGGATGAGGATAGTGACGTACCTTTAATTTTAGGAAGGCCCTTTTTAGCAACTACTAGAACTATCATTGATGTTGGCATAGGTGAATTGATACTTCGTGTAGCTGATGACACGATTAAGCTTCAAGCTCGTGATTTTGCTAATATATCGAGTAATCGAGATGATTGTTTAAATTCTGTTAATTTGAGTAATGTTGCAACTCAAACTTCTTTGCAAGAATCTCCTAGGATGAACGTGATATTGCCTCATTCTAATCAAAGCAATAAGAACGGAGCGACCCACAAAGAATGAAGGCTTCAGATCACTGAACTAGATGAATGGCAAACACATGTCAAGGAGAAACCAAAAGTACACGAAAAATCAAAGTGACACCTCGATAAGCCTAGGGATGAAACAATGCAATTTAAAGTTGGGGATAAAGTCAAGGACCCCCGAATTGTTACTTCAAAGCTTAATACAAATGGAGCAACTCCTTTCACAGTACTGAATGTTTTCCCAAACGGTACAGTCGAGGTAAATCATTCTCAATTGGGCACTTTTAAGGTAAATATTACTCGACTTAAACTTTATGTGGATAATAGAATTGATAGTGAGGAGTCTCGACTCCGCGATCAGCCGTAATCATGCGAATGAGAGGTAAGTCGAGCTTAGACTCTAAATAAGTGCTTCTCAAGAGGCAACCCGAGCAATAACACCACTAACTAGTTTATTTCAACTATTTTTAATGTTTTTTTGCAGGTACAGTGGCCCACACGAGCGTGTCCTCGACCGTATGAAAACAGGGCTAAAAATTCCCCAAGTATCGAGCCACAAGGCATGAATTCAATCAAAACAACCGTGCGACATGGCTGTATAAAGCACACGATCGGAACACACAGGCGTGTCTTAGGACATGTGAAAACTGGAACAAATTTTTCAAATTTAAATAAGTCAGGGAGCCACACGGGCAAGGAATACGGCCGTGTGTTCGGACACACGGGCAAGGAACACGGCCGTGTGTTCGGACACACGGGCGTGTGAGACACCACACGGGCGTGGGAGAAGCGAACAACATTGCACACGGCAGTGCGATACAACCCTGTGTACCACACGAGACTGCCACACGGGCGTTTCCTCAAGCCGTGGGACGATTAGACATTAAATTTTCGCGATAAACACGGACTGAACACAACCCAAACGGGCGTGTGACACAGGCGTGTGACACGGCCGTGTTGCCTAACACAGGCTTCACATGACAGTGTGCCCTTTTTAAACCCCCAACCCTAACTTTTTCTTCTTCTTCTTCTCAAAAGTTCTTCCACCAAACCCTAGTCGCCGCAGCCTCCCTCCCCCCACCGTCGGGCCACCCCTAGCTTCCCCTTCTTCTCCCCTTTTCTTTTCCTCCTTCCTCCATCTCTTTCTTTTATTTTCTTTTCCTTTTCAACTCTTCCTCATACCCACAACCCCACCCCACCACGCACCACACGGCTTTACCTGCCACGCCCGTGCCTTCCCCAACGCCGCCACACCAACAAGTAGCACCTCCGTCCAACCCGACCTTCACCCCCGCTGCCTCGCCGCTATCTGACCATCACCTCCTCACGGCTTCGGTTACCCCTTTTTACCCTTTCTTTTTCTTTACTATACTTATTTATTTATATTAATTAGTATTAGTGTCCCTTTATTTATTTTTGTTATATTATTTTCAATTATTTTCATTAGTATTAATCTTAATAATAAATAATCCTGTTAGTCTTACTATATTAGTTCTAGTCTTTTTTCAAGTTATAATTGAGTAGTATTACTATTCTGTTCTCGCACTATTCCCCGTTTCTATCACTTTTTAGGACTTTGTCTTATAGTTTTAGACTTAGTTATTTGGTCCCTTTTTACTTCTTGATTAATGATGATTCAAAACTCTAATTTTTACATATTTTTAGTCTCTACACATACTGTTTTAGAACCTAAATTTTCTTTGGGATTATTTGGATTTTATTTAGTGCTACATTATTTATTGATACAGCCTTTTATTTTTACAGGTACAACATGAAAAACACAAGAGGCAAGAAGACTGCTGTCCCCGCTTCGAAAAAGCGGAAGGGTCTTGGCGCAACCTCATCGAGCGCTTCAACCGAATCTCACCACCCTCTACTTCGGTTTTCATTAAACCCACAGGAAGACCTGTTTTAGCTTCTTCGCGTACGATCGCTAGGTGTGGGCTGATGTATCGATTGGGCCGCTTTGGAGTAGGTCAAACTTGCTCACCTTGTTCGCTTCCATCTCGATACTGCCCCATGAGATCGGTTCTTTTCAATTATCGAGCCTACCTATTTAGAGTTGACATTGGAATTCTGCACTACTTTTCACCTACAGCACATGATGAATATACATGACGAGGCTGGTACTATCGTTTTTAGACTTGGTGGACTTGTCAGGCATATGAGTGTACCCGAGTTTGGAGCTGCTTTGGGCCTCTATACGGAGGAGTTCATGGCTTTAGAGAATTTTCTACAGCTTTACCGTCACATATACTATTCGCCATCTTACTGTTAGACCGACCTTACAGTGAGCACGATTCCCTATGACGCCAGTCACTCAAAGGCGACGTCTCTCCCTCCAGCACTACGCTACATTCATGCCATCTTGGCTCACACTTTGACTGGGAGGAGAGAGAGCACTGGAGTAGTTAACACTACCGACGTGACTCGCATCGCTCGACACTTCGACCTCTTCGACACTCCAGAGATGTCATCGACACTCACATTAGTAGGTCAGATGACTCCTCAGGGAATATCTAGTATGATCCACATGAGGATGATAGAGCGACGCCGTGGATTTGACCCCTCTCAGTACAGACTCGTTCAGTCTAATGACCAGGATGAGCCAGAGGACATTACTAATGATGTCCCTCCCCCTCACGAGGATCAACCACAGCCTCTACCATCAAGTCCCCCTCACGCTCCTTCCACTGCTAGCTTTTAACGAGTGTCATTCGAGGAGTTCATTGATTTCCATCAGTACTGTTCTCAGAGGTTTAAAGCCTTAATACGATGTTCGAAAGTATCGATGAGACTTTGCAACAGATTCGTGAGCACCTCCATATCGCTCTTCCAGCGCCACCGGCTCACGACACCGATAATGAGGACCTTTGAGTCCATCTATTTTATTTTTATTTTTATCTTTATTTTCATTTTATCTTTCTTTTATTTATTTTTGAAGACTTATGTTTTTAGATTTTGAACTATGTTTATCTTAATGGTCATTATCAAGTAAGCCTTAATTCTCTTCCACAATGGTGTTTATTTTTTTATTAGTAACACAGAATCATGTCTTTCATTGGTTATATCTACAAATCTAGCCTTCACTATTCCAAGGATTTCATCCAAAAATTCAGGGCAGTTTCGCTTTTCTCCCTTTCTTTTGATATTATGCTTATATTAATATTATATATCTTTGTACATCAATGACAATGTACATCTTAACTATGGGGAGGTTATTTATGTGATTATCAGAAATCCCTGAATTTTTATCTTGTTCTCAAATAATTTTCTCATATCAGTATTAGAGTGAATTCTGATTGATTTATGATTTCTGTTATGTTTTTAAAGTAAATCATAGGTAACTGTGAATTGATTGTTTAAACTTTAAGACATTAGAGAATCGAGTATGATAAGTTGAAACTTTTGAGAAATAAAATTGCTAGGTTGTTTCCCTAAATTGAGGTATTATCTTGAAGTTTTGAGTTTAGAAGGACTGACATCAAATACCCATAATTTTCGTGACATTTTGAGCCTTTTAGAGCATATATCTTTCTTGCTCATTGATTTTATTGGTTATGAGTGTGTCAACATTGATTTGTTATTCTAGAACTTGCATCGATTATACATGTCGAGACCACACCCTTGATTTGATATACTAAAATGATAAAGGCACTTAGGTTTTAACCCATTTACCCCATAAAAAGCCTACCCTCATGATTAACCCTTAGTGAACCCCTTTAAGCTTAACAAACTATCTTTTTTTGAATTTTACCCTCAATTTTAACCCCTATATCATACTTTTTGATTCGTTGAGAATTTTTCCTAATTTATTGAGCCCCTTTTTGTCGAGATTTGGTTTTGTTAATTGCCTAACTATTGTCTTTCTTTCAAATCTTATAATTTTCTCTTATACAATTATTCTTATTTAAAAAAAACCATACATATTGGTAGTAATTCTTTGTTTTTGAGCTTAAGTACTTAATTCCATATTTTCAGATGAACCTCATGTTTATTTAAGTGATGTTATTTATTTTTCCAGTTAGGTAATTTATCACGTTAATCTCGATTCTAACCGTTTCTTTTTCAGCCTTTATCCACACCTTATCCCAAAGCCCCTTTACAACCTTGTAAAGATCTTTTGATTTGTGTATCATCTAATTTACAATGGTGGAGATTTGATCTTCATGCAAGCCTATGGTAATAACTTTCATGTTTGACTAATGAGTGCTTAATCATTGAACCTTAAACACATTGAGTGATTTGAGTGAACCTTTAGTAAGGATGTCAATCAATGTCAATTTGGAATTAATGATAATTACTTAGATAAAGGGGGATGCCTATAATTTTATGCTTAAAATGATCAACTTTGACTATTTGAAGCTTTAATGTTCTTTTAGTTCAATTTTCCATGAATGATTACTTGTGAATTATATTGAAACATTATTGATGAGAATTATAAGTTGATAAGAATTTATTTTGATTGTGAGTTGAGGATTTTGCTTGAGGACAAGCAAATGCTTAAGTGTGGGGATATTTGGTAAACCGTAATTTATACATATTTTTACCCCATGCTTGCCATATTTATGAATAATTTCTCTTTGGTTTTAGTGAATTCGATGCTCCTAATCCTTTAATTTCATGTTTTCTACTCAAGAGAGCTTAAGATAGCAAAAAGAGCAAGAAATCAGCCAAAAACGGACAAATTGGGCCTAAATTATTGTTTCACACGGCCTAGGCACTTCCACACGGGTGCTCTACACGCCCGTGTGTGACACATGAGAAGACCACACGCCCGTGTGTCATGGCCGTGTCGACTAAGAACCAACTCAATATTGCACATGGCCTGAGCACCTTCACATGGGCGTGGCACACGACCATGTCTCTGCCGAGCCCAAGCCTAGTTCTATTCGAAAAAGGGCACTTTTGAGGGTTTTGAAGCATTCTAAAGCCTATATAAACACCCTAGAAGAGGATTAGAGGGACAGACTGAGTTGGAGGCAGAAAATACTCGCGAATAGCCATCAGAATCACCTTGGAGCCAGAATCTACATCAAGATTGAAGATTTCCATCCAATTTCCTAGAAGTTCTTGGAGTTCTTTATGTTTTGTTGTTTTCCAAACTTTGAGATGTTTTTCATTATTGTTATGAACTAGACCCCCTAAATACCTAAAGGAGATGAAACCTAAGATGAATCTTATTACTCTTTGATTTATATGATAAATATTTGTTCTTGTTCTTAATTGTGAGTTTTAACCATTGCTTTAATATTCCAGGATATTAATTCAGGTTCTTGATGTGCTTATTCAGTGGAGAAAAAGTCCCTGTTTAAGAGTAGATCATCCATAATTAAGCGGAGTTGAATGCAATCTTAGAGATAGGATGACATAAATCTACCACATTAGAGTCAAATCTAATAAAGGAATCCATAGATCGAGTTAATGCGACAATAGGGGTTTTAATTAGAAAGAGATTTCAATTAATTAACCGAGAGTCAGTTGTTTTTAGTCTCGAAATGGATAATAACATAAATCATGGATTTCTACGGAATAAGTCAAGTGAATAAATTGTCTAAGTCAAAGGTAATAAGTGAAGTCCAGGTGGATTCTTTCTTGGGTATTGTCTTCTCCATTGGTTTTTTCTAAAGTATTTTCCAACTTTTATCTCTGTCGTAATCTTAGTTAAATTAGAAATTTAGTTTAGTTTAAAAACATCCTTTAATTCTTAGGCTAGATAATAAAAAGATAGTAATTACTAGTACTTTTAGTCCTCATGGATACGATATTTCTGGTCTCACCATAACTATACTACTGCTCGATAGGTACGCTTGCCTTAAGTCAAATTTTTAGTTAGTTTCACGATCATCACTTGTATTGTTTAATGTCATTTTAGATTGTCGAAAGGTTGGACGACCGGACCGGCACTCAAGTCACACTATCCAGCTCATCTCGGTAGTTTTTGGAATATTTAATTCAGATTATATGGCATGTATAGGCTCTTGTGTGGTTTTAGTTAATGCTTGGCTTATGTAAATATTATGAAGGATATGTTGTGCAAATAACCAACTTACATATTACATGAGAATGAGGTATTATTTTTATGCTAGTATGTATGGTATATATATAATTGAAATGTTGTGATCGTCGTACCTTTGATAGGTATTTTGATTAGGTAATGCTTGAGTGAATTGATGAATCGAAATGATGTTTATTTTGATGTATAATTATATATACTTGTGATACCAATTAGGGTAAATTGGTTAGGCACTTATTAGGTTGGTTTTGGTGTGTTTTTGGCTCAATTAATGTCATTTTGAATTGGTATTTTGGTTGGTATTTAGGTTTCTTAATGTTCAAGCAAACTTGAAATGGTAAACTTGTGTTTTAAGGTTTATTTTGGGGCTGCACGGCCTGAGACACGAGTGTCTCAGTCGTGTGTGATATACGGTCGTGTGTACCCTGTAGGTTTAAGGCATACAAGTTAGGCAGTTACACGACCTAGCACACGGCCTAGCACACAGGCATGTGAGGCCCTTTCGAAGGTTACACGGCCTGGTACACAGGCGTGTGGCTTGGCCATGTGACCCAAGTCAGTGAGTTACACGAGCAGGGACACGAGCTGGGACACGACCGTGTGTCCCTATTTCGAATGTCCACATAGACGTGTGACCCCTGCGGTCCATAATTTTTAATTTTTCTTAAAATTTTCAAATGCTTTTTATTTAGTCCCGGATTGTTTCTATAGTATTTTTTTTTAAGGCTCGAGGGCTCATTTAAGGGACATTATGAATATTTGAATGAAATTATATTATGCTTGCATTGATGTATGATTTGAATGCTTTACTATTTTGTTTGTCCGATAATGCTCAGTAACCTTATTCCGGCGACAAATACGGGTTAGGGGTGTTACACGACCCATGTTATAATTTTTAATATTGTTTAAGATTTTAGATGTTGTCATTGTTGAATAGTTTAAGTAATAGGGATTAATTTGATAGATTCTAAAATTAGAAGTGAAAAGGGGCTAAATAGTGATGTTAATTGTTGATTTTAAGCAATAGGGACTAAATTGTGAAAATTTGGAAATTAAGGGGTAGAATTGAAAATAGAGAGCTAAATTTAGCTTAGATTGAAATTAGTATAAAAATTTGAGGTTAAATATGGATATTAAAATTAGTCTCGATTTGGGGACTAAATTGGGGATTAAGCAAATCGTGGTGTAACATTTGAAATTTAATGAAATTTGAGTTGTGTATTATTAATCTATTGTAATTATTTTATTCTGTAGCGAACATCGTCCCGAAATGCTCGAGTAAGAAAGGGAAAGACAGGGTCGACGTTGAGTAGCTCGGAATATACAGTTTGTGTTTCTATAATATAAACTATTAAGAACGCTACTTTTATACATAACATTATTTGGTAAGTATATACAGATATAAAGTGAGTTATTCCTTTGAAACAATTTCATGAGATGTGAATTTGAATTGAATGATTATTAGTGACAATGTAACACCCCTTACCCGAGTCCGAGGCCGGGACTGGGCATGAGGCATTACCATACTTAACCACATGCATACAATCGTTTCCGAGTCACCAAGACTTGATCAAATTTAAAACTTTTTCGAACTTTATTTAAACTCCTTAATGTGGGCCTACAAGGCCTCAAACTCTCATTGGAAACCATTCAAAACCAACTCGGGTCCTTAAACTGACTTAATAAAAGTGACCCTTGAAACAAGGCACATGCCCATGTGGAAGGGCAACACACCCGTGTGGTCATTATAACATGGCTGTGCTGATGGCCCGTATGACACACACGGCCTAAGCATCTAGGGACACGCCCGTGTCCCATGCCCGTGGGAATTAAATTCTAAATTTGAACCTACAGGGGTTTTCACATGGCTTGACACACACCCGTGTCTATGGCTCGTGCCTTTGTCCCTCACACGGCCATGACACGCCCGTGTCTTAGCCCGTGTCTAAAAACCTTGACATTTTGTTTCTAACGTCAGCATCCAATTTAGGGCACATAGGCAAGGCACACGCCCGTGGCTAGAGACCGTGTCCTCCATACAGCTGAGACACACGGTCGTGTCTCTGCCCATGTGTTTACTACCACGCATTCTGACTTGCAAATTTTACATGCAGGGGACACACGGCCAAACAAACTCCCGTGGGGCTGACTGTGTGTCACACATGGCCTAGACACACACTCGTATGTCTACCCATGTGGACAATATAAGGCTATCTACCAAGCCTTTGCCACCCATAAAACAAAATCTAACACCAACCAATCTATCAAGTCTAACTTAATATGATTTTTCAACCAAACAACCATAGCTAAGGCCTATGTACATTTCATATATTCAACCATGCTCATAATTTCACATTCATGAAAGGCTAGCTCGCATGCACATAATAACTTTCAATATTTAGCCATTTTCTATGGCCTTATACAAAATGAATAAAATGCTAAAGTAAGCCAACATATTCACCAATTAACAATGACACAAAACTCAAAAGTTAGAGTCCTATACATGCCATAATCAAAATAAAAGTTCTAACTATACCAAGTGCTTCGATTGATAGTGTGATCGATGCCTCCGACGTTCGTTGATCCATTAGCTAATTAGGCGACACTATAAGAAAATAGAAGGAAACAGGGTAAGCATAAAGCTTAGTAAGTTGCATGATAATAAACAACAACTACTTATCATAAAGCAATAGGCTCATAACCTTTCATAGTTTATTCATGAGTACCATAATTAGATGTAAGTACAACTTACTCATCACCCTCCAATACAACTCATATTGCATACATTGAGCCCATATCTCATACATTTCAATTAGGTACCTGTACCACTCTTCACATGATCATAACTTTTCTTATTTCGATATAAATCATAAACCTTTTCTTGAACCATTTGGAATACTACCGGATACACAATAGCCCTAACATGGGTTAAGATGCTGATGCCATGTCCCAGACACGGTCTTACACTGGCTTTCATGTAGCGAGGCTGATGCCATGTCCTAGACAGGTCTTACACTGACACACTACAAGCTAACGCCATGTCCCAGATAGGTCTTACACTAGCTTGTATATCATGGGGCCGATACATGTCCCAGACATGTCTTACACTAGCTATCGTCTCAATGCCGATGCATGTCCCAGACATGTCTTACACTGGCTTAAATATCTCGAGGCCGATGCATGTCCCAGACATGTCTTACACTGGCTCTCATGCTATGGCTGATGCATGTCCCAGACATGTCTTACACTACCACACATATCACCCATTATCACGGTACAAATATCCAAGTCTATTCCAAATGTTCAATGAAAGTCTTTACTACGTAAATTTCTCAACATGTATTCTCATATTCAACATCAAGACAATTTAGGCCATATCAACTCAAGTACACATCATAAAGATATAGGTGTATTATTAACAAACAACTTACCTCGGTATTAAAAATATGACTATTTCGTCTTAGTCCACTAGCTTTGCTTTTCCCCGGTCTAGGCCTAGATTTTGTAATTCTTGATCTATAATGATGAAAATTCACACATTTAATCATTTTATTAATCTAAGTACTCAACAATTCATAATTGGGCAAAATGACCATTTTGCCCTTAGACTTTCACAAAATGACCATTTTAGCCCTAGACCTGAAAATCAATTTTTTATCAAATTTTATTATTAGCTAAGCCTATTTCACAACATTATTATCTATTTTACAAACTTTACAAAATGGTCCTCTTAGGGTTTTCATGAGAAGTCCATTTACAAAAATTACTTATTTTACAACCATGATTCAGTTTCTTCCATAAAATTTCAGAAAATAACATGAAAACTCTCATGGTAAAACCCTAGATTTTCAACCATTTTACAAAATAGTCCCCTCATTTAGAAGCTCATGCAACAAGAGTTCTAAAAATACAAAAATCATCAAGAAAGACCATCAAAATCACTTACTTGAGAGGGTTACAAGTTGCTAAAATTTTCAAGCTTTCAAACCCCAACAATGGCTGAATTTTCAGTGGAGAAGAAATGGTGAAAAGGGATGATATCATCTTTCTTTTATTTTATTTCTATTTTAATCAAATAAGCTACCAAAACCCACCTAATTTGACTTTTTGACCATTCTTGTCCCCATGGCCGGAAAAGCACTCTTTTTAGGTCTATTTTCCATTTAAAGATCCCAAATTTTGGTTCTCTAGCTATTTGACACCCTTAGCTATCAAAATAGGACTTTTGCACTTTATGCGATTTAGTCCTTTTTCGCGATTAAGCTCTCAAACGCTAAAATTAATTCACCAAATTTTTCATGCACCTTTAAAATCATGTCATCAGACATAAAATAATATTAAAATAATTTCTATAGATTCGAAATAGTGGTTTCTTAACCACTATTCCAACTAGCCCCAAAATCGGGCTGTTACAAAGAAGGTATTAAATTGCATAGTTATAAAATAAAATATTGTATATGTATATTGTATGGGGTATTGGATTTGATATGAAAATGAGATGGTTGGAATCCACGTGTCTGAATTCAAGTCACATTAATAAAGGAGGTAAATGGTAAACTCAAGATAATACTTTGAGGTAGTAATGATTTGAAAACGGCAATGCTATTGAATAGCAAGTATGATAGAATAAAGTGAAATATAGAATGAAATGTGAATTGGGAACTAAAGTAGTGAATGGATACATATTTAAGGAATGATGTTTAATTAAGTATGCAATGAATTGAACTATGATTGAGATAATATTGCATAACATCATTTACTATAACTTGAACATGTAATTGTATTGTATTTTACTTTTATGTTAGAATTATAGAAATACCACTAAGTTATACTCAGTGTGTGATTTTGTTTTTTGTGCGCAGGTTAGGTACTTTCAGCTTATCATCAACACAGCATCCAACAACAAATCCCGAGCTCAAGTCTTTTTTTGAGGTTGTTTACAATGTGATAATATTTTGGTTTTCTAGTGAAGTGATGATTATGTGTATATATGGTAGTGGTTGAGGCTATGTTTGTATAATAGCTTAGCTTAATGTTTTGGTTAGTAGCTTAAGTAGCTAAATGTTAGTCCAATTATGGAAAAATTTGGTATGAACAAAAGCTTTGGATGGTTGATCTTTTTCTAGTATGTTTGATGATACAAAATGAGGTACCAATGAGGGTAAATAGGTTAGGCATATTAGATGATTGATTTGGCCTATTTTGAGCATGTTTAATTGTGTTTTAAATAGTTCAAATGGTTGGTAATTGAGTTGCTTAGTGTCTAAGTAAGTATGAATTGATAAACTTGAGTTTTAAGGTACATTTAGGTACACACGGCCTGGGACACGGTCTTTCACACGGCCGTGTGTCACACACGGGCAACACACATGGGCTAACACATGTGCCCTTAATATGTTGTAAAATAGTATAAGTTCAGTTCCCACATGGGCTAACACATGTGTTGGGACACAGTCATGTGTCTCAAGTCAATGAGTTACACGGATAGAGACACGGGCTGGGACACGGCCATGTGTTCCAACTTCGAAAGTCACACAGTTTAGAGCGTTCCACACGGCCTTGCCACACAACTTGTGACCCCTATTTTTAGGTATTTTTTGAAATTTACCCTAAACTTCTAGAATTATTTCAAATTAGGCCCTGTTTGTTTTTAGACTATTTTTGGAGTCCCGTAAACTTGTATTAAGGATTATAAGAGTATTTTTACTCTGATTTGGAATGAAATGGCAAACTTGAATTAGGTGAAGTAGGTCATTCTACTAATATCATCAAAAGTAGATAAGCAGAGTATAGACCAATACTCTGATGTTAATAATTGGAATAGTCTTGTTATGAATCCAACTTCTAGCTTTCAAGAGGGAATAAATAGTGATAAGAATGTAGACAATGGAAGACCAAGATTAGCATTGCATAGCATGATTCATTATTCGATTGTATAAAACACTATTATGAAAATATTTAATTGGCATGATCTGCCCCTGTATAATATATTGTTGTTGATAGTTAGCTTACACCATGGCTTATAATGTTAATAAATCTTCTGATTGATTAGAAATGTTTATGATCCTAATCCGATAATGGGGAGGGGTTAGGGGTGTTACACATGTCAACACATTCAAGATGTTAATTAGCATATTAAAGTTATATAAAACCATTCTATATCCATACTAAAAGCATGGAAAACCAAAACCTGCATGTATACACCCAAAATAAATTTAGCATGTCGCTCAAGGCCAATTAAAATAAACAAAAATAGTTGTAATACCTTTAACTTGTATCCATTGCCGGAATGGGATTACGAGGTATTACCAAACAAAACACCATATCCGAACAATTATATATGTACACATAAACTAGATTCTTAAATCAGCCAAAATTTAATTCATAAACTAACACAACTATTTTATCTCAAGTCATATCATATCGTACATATTTATAGTCACATAATTTGTATGCAAAATAAATATGAAATATGTCATATTATACATAAAAGGATATACCGATTTTAACAAAAACGAGCTATAGACCTAAATGAATATCCACCAATTATAATACCTAAGTGTACATTTACTTTTATAATAACAAATGAATTCATTAATATTTATGATATATGCATATATGCATATATATATATATATATATATATATATATAGTTAACATCTAATTCTTCAAGACAGAAATTTTCCTTTATAAAATTACCATTTCACTTTAAAACATTTTAAAATGCAAATATCAATTAAGTTCATACTTAATATCACACGTCAATACACCATAAAATATCTATATAGAGAGAGAGAGAGTGACTAATTAATATAGTACCAAATATCTATATCAAACAACCACATAAGTCACATAATAAAGCCAAACACTTACTTATGCTAATACCATGTAATAGTCCACTTACGAAACTAACCATTTATGACTTAAATGAATGTTTTGTTATTACAACCGAACACATGTAACCAAATGCAATTATCTCATACTCATCAATGAACATAAACTTCAACCAAGCTCTTAATCATTTTATTCCAATCAACTCGTCTTACAAACATATAATTCAACTAAAATATACATATATTCAACCAATTTATCATAAGTATATTCATAAGTACTGAGTCATGAGTAACTCATAAATATTTTCCAAATCTATTTCATCACTTAACTGAAACAAAAAGACCAATTCACATTCGAATATACATATATATTTATAGCAAAAACACATCCACCAACTTGAGCATTACTCAAACCAATTCATATAATCAAGCACACCACGCACATATACCATGAATATAATTTTCAACTTTAGCTAAATACATAATCAATTACACATCATAAGTAACATCATTACTAAACCATTTCCAAAGCATATAACACCTATCACAAATACCATTCATTCACAGCACATAGCATTATAACCAAAACGGATTAACCATAATCAAACATAACTGAATTCAAACATAGAAGTTAAGCCATTTTCGCATGGCTTGAGTTATACACATACTTCAAACTTAACCAAAAACAAGCTAGCTTATACATGCCATAATATCAAGTTCAAACTTATAATGTACCAAAAATGGTCGATAGTGTGATAGACTTTGCTGACGGTCCTCGAGCTCGTAACTTGAATCCAAGATCTATAAAACAGAGATAAACAAGAATCCACACTGTAAGCTATTTAAGCTTAGTAATTCATAAGCAAATAAATAGCTCAATGGTATAATCGAATCATTTGAATTAAACAAAATTATAACACCATTATCACATTTAGTCTCAAACATATATTTCATATACATATAACATATACTATCATACTACCTTGGCTGAATGTTCATATAAAAATATGAACAAAATATCATTCAACTCATGAAACCAAAATGTCATTATATAACTAAGTATACTTACACTCATCTACACAAACTCACAAATCAGGATAAAACATCATGTACATACACTTAGTATATGGTTGAATTTACTATACCATGCTCATATGTGTACTTAAGTAACTTGTAGAATTAGCATAACATATCAAAAGGCCAACTTTCCTTATTTTTAAAAAAGTAATCAACTAACTCATACCTGATTGTTTTAGCTTGTTTTACACATTCGTTCACAACTTATCACTGCCCGTTGAACCATTCGGATTTGAATAGGATACTCGGATAATCACATATATCATACAATGCCAACGTCCCAGACGTGGTCTTACATGCTATCTCATATTGATGCCACTATCCCAGACAGGGTCTTACTCGAATCAAATACGATGCTGATGTCCCAAAAATGGTCTTACACGTAACCACATAGATCGATGCCAATGTTCCAGAGGTGGTCTTACACGAAAACACATATATCGATGCCAACGTCCCAGACGTGGTCTTACACAAAAACACATATATCGATGCCAACGTCCCTGACGTAGTCTTACACGAAAACACATATCTCGATCTTATGGTTCAGACAGGGCTTTCGGATGTCGTACCTTAATCGAGTCGAACTTGTACATAACTTCCAAGTATATTCATATTCGGCTTTCATATATATATTTTTATACTATTCATTTCAGCATATAGATCTAGTATTTATTCAAAATTAACAACATCTATTTGCTTGTAAACTTACCTCGGACGATGAAAAACGGAATAGGACAGCTAATGAACAACATCCAAATCTGATTTTCTCTTTTCTTGATCTAAATTAATATAAATTAAACATAAATATTCAATCAAATTCATCCAAAAACACATAAATTGGAAAATTACCATTTTACCCTTGACATTTACACTTTTACAATTTAGTCTAAATTGCACAAAACACAAAACATGCAAAATTTGCACACACCATGTTTAGGCCGAATATTCCTAGTGTTCATTCAAGTCCATATATTTCATTTATTTAACATTTAGTCCCTCAATTTATTATTTTTTCAATTTAGTCCTAATTACTCAAAATCATCAAAAATTCCAAGACAAAACATGTTAATCTATCACATATCTTTTATTTTTTACCATCAAACAACAAAAATCACAAGCTTTCAACAATGGCATAACTCAAAATATTCATCAAAATAAAAAATTCAAACATGGCCCTTGTAGATAACTTAGCAACGATCTCAAAAACGTAAAAATTATCAAAAACCAGGCTAAAACTTACCTTGAATCAAGCTTGAGGATGGCAGAATATCTCAAAGCTTTTGTTTCTTTTTCTTTTCTTTAGTTTCGGCAATAACCAAGGATTATGAAAGCTTATTTTGATTTTTATGTTTTACAATTACATATATTATTACATGTTTTACTAAATTAACCTTTATAATAATATATAAAACCTTTATAATTCATGGTCATTATCGTCCATGCTATAACCATTTGGTCAACTTGCAACATAAATACCTCATACAAGAAAGACAACAATAATTTTTCCTTTTTACAATTAACCATCAAATTCTCATTTTACCCGATTAAGTCCTTTTATTTAATCGAACACTCAAACGACAAAATTAAATCACAAAATTTTCACACACACTAATTCACACATAATAAACACAAAAAATAATTTTTAAATATATTTTTTACTCAGATTCATGGTCTCGAAACCATCGTTTCGAATAGGGTCCAAATCGGGCTGTTACAATAGTTGTAGTTAATATCACTATTACAACTTAAAGTAATATGAAAAAATCATATACGCATTTTTAAATGAATTCTTTAGTACATATCGCTAGGTAAAAAATGTAAATATAAATATTTCATACTCTTCAATGACAACAATAGTGTATGCTTGCAATCCTCGAGAAGCACCGAGCCTTGATTTGGAAGACATATGTGCAAACATAATAGAGTGTTAGACATAAAGCTTAGTAAGATAATATGGATAAAATCTTAAGTACGTACCTTCAAAATTGGGATTATCATCATGTACAAGATTATTTAACACATTTAGAAGCTATATAAATGGCATCTACATATCAATCCAGGAAAAACCAAGAGTAGTTTAATACCATAAGAACTCATACAAGTTTTTGTATTGAAAGAGTGTAAACATAAGTTTTCATCAAGTCATAATCAAGTTACTGTCAAGAATCATAGAAATTTAAATTTGTTATATGATTACAATAAAAATAACCCGACCCGAATTCTAACGCGAAATCTGACCCGGGGTCTGACCCTTATTTATAATAAGATTCTACAAACATCTCAAAAAGGGGGACCGACTTCTTCTTCTCTACTGCTGGATCAAAATCTCCTTCATCACCAGATCTATTGATCCAATGTATAAACAAACTTCATCCTTTAATGTGCCTAGAAAATAAAGATAGGATACTTGGGATGAATTATCCAGGATTATGAAATAGGAGCACTGCAACGTAGGGGTCTGAAGCCCTAATCAAGATCACACCATAGTACCAAGAACAGAAGCACCAAAGTGCAAATAATAGGAGCACCGAAGTACAAAACAAGAAGTCCCCAATTGGCATGCTAATTCTATTTTAACCACTTAACTAAACTACTAGGGTCTTGACATATTATTTACAGACCGTCCATATTAATGCCTAAAATAAGTTACCATCTCAAAACAATATCCAAGACAACAATTATTATAACACGAGTCAATAATTTCAATCATAACCTTAAGCTACCAAATCAAGATTCAAGCTTTCATTCACATTTCCACAAAGAGACATAATTTGAAAATCATTTATAAAATCATTTTCTTGCTATTACTTAAAATTTTACCATCGCTTTGATATTGTCAAACTTTTTTAACATCTCTAGAACCACACATTTATGAACATTTAACCATTGTTATATAAGAACATATTTAATTTGACAACAATAAGATAATAAAGTTAATATTAATTTAATATAAAGTATGTTAGTGGAATTCTCATATTCCTTACCACCAAAAATATTCAAAAAAGTTGAAGAAGCTTAAATCCACCTTAATCAACTAGCATTTCCATTCCTTTGCTAGCATTCCCCTTTCCTTCTTTAATTTCTTTTATAAATAAAAAATATACATTAACACATAATTAATAAATAAGCATTAATGTAACAGCCCGATTTTAGGCCTAGTCAGAATAGTGGTTTCGGAACCACTATTCCAAAGCTGGAGAAATTATTTTAATATTATTTTGTGTGTGACAGCATGATTATAAAGGTGCATGAAAAATTTGGTGAATAAATTTTAGCGTTTGAGAGCTTAATTGCGAAAAAGGACTAAATCGCATAAAGGGTAAAAGTACAATTTCACTTGATAGACATACCAAATAGCTATAGAGCCAAATTTTAAGGTCTTTAAAGGGAAAACATACCCTTAAAATGCAGCATGGCCGGCCATAGGGACAAATAATTAGGCTAGTCAATGTTAGGTAATAATTTGTTGACTTGTTTGACTAAAAAGAAATAAAATAAACAAAAGATGATATCACCCATTTCACCTCTTCTTCTTCACCTAAATTCTCAGCAAAAATAAGGGCTTTGAAGCCTTGAAATTTCAGACAAGCTAGTAAGTCAATTTGAGGGTTATTCTTGATAATTTTTGTACTTTGGGGACCCCTAAAGCTTAATCTAGCTATTAAGGGGACTATTTTGTGAAATGATTGATAATCTAGGGACTTACCATGAAAGGATTTGTATGTTTACTAAGTTTTTACAGAAGAAAATAAGTCTTGGTTGTTTAGTGAACAACTTTTGTGAAAGGACTTCTCATGAAAACCCTAATAGGACCATTTTGTAAAGTTTGTAAAATAGATAGTAATGTTGTGAAATATTGAGAATTTGGGGTGGTCATTAGAGAAATAAATGGTCGATTAGGCTTGTCTAATAAGGATATTAGATAAAAATTGATTTTCGAGCCTAGGGGTAAAATCGTAATTTTTGCAAAGTTTAAGGGCAAAACTTTCATTTTACCAAAGTATGAGTCTTAAGTTGAATTGAATTATTTTTGTATTAAATAAGCTAATTTTTGACATTTTAGATCAAGAGAAATGTGATTCGGGTCTTGATCAAGGGAAGAACAAAATTTACGAGGATTAGGCTCGTTCCCATCATTTTGTGCCGAGGTAAGTACATATGTAAATAATGTGTCATTGTAGCTTACTTTTAAATGTTTTATTTTTACCATGTATCATAATCTACTCGATACCATGAAAGTATAAATAATGCGATATAAAAGTAACTTACATTATGAACAAGTGCGATAGCATCAGGTTAGGTACGAGATCCAGTCGAACCTTGGAAATAGTATAGGATACAATAGGTAAGTCATGAGAAATTGAGTGGTATGAACTCATGAATTGAGTCTAAGTTCATGAGACAAGTGAAATATGTAATGTGGGTCCGAGTACTGACTTTGTGCGCAGACCCGTGAGTAGTTCAATGAGCGAGCATTACATGATAAAGCTATGGGGTCCGGGTACTGAATTGGTGAAAAGGCCCGTGAGTAGCTAAAATATGCAAGTATTACAAAGTACAAGGTAGCTTTGGCTACTTGTATAGTACTTAGGAGTAAACTATCCGTGTATTTATTGGTATTTCCGAGTGTTCAAAGGGTTAACTCGATGAATGGATTGGCTTTACTTCCAATGAGGTATGTCAATAGAGAGAATGAACTTGAGTTAATTTACAAGTAATTACAGGTATTTATACTAAAATCTTGAACGAAGACCTTAGTTTGTGATGAGATGTAGTAAGTATGCATAAAAGAAGGAAGAGCAAGATAGTGAGGTTAAAATTATATATCATTTAAGTATGATAAGCCATTGTTTGACGAATGTGTTTCTAATTACACTTATTTGCATATATGTACTTACTAAGCTCTCATGCTTACCCTTTTTCCTTTCCATTTCCTTTTAGTATCGCCAAAGTAGTTCGAGGATCGTCGCCTACGTCGGATAAGCCAGTCACACTATCCTTAAAGCGCTTGGTATAACTAGTTTTATCAGTTTGATTACGGCATGTATAGGAATCTTTGATTTTATTTTTGTGTCACATTGTTTTGAGGTCAAACGTGTTGGCTTGTTTTAGCATTTGACTCATTTTGTAAAAGACCATGAAAATGGCTAATATTGTAAGTCATTATATGAATTCAAGATAGTCTTTTGCGAATGTGAAATTGTTGACATGGTTAAATTTGTGAAATGTATATAGGCCTTAGCTATGGTTGTTGGTTGAGAACTCATATTAAATTAGACCTTGATATGTTGATTTGTATTAAATTTTGTTTTAGGGTGGCATAATGCTTGGTAAATAGCCCTATATTGTCCACACGGATAGACATACGGGCGTGTGTCTAAGCCGTATGTGACACATGGCCAGCCCCATGGGCGTGTTGTCCAGACGTTTGCCCCCTGCACGTAAATTTTACAAGTCAGTATGAATGGTAGTAAACACACAGGTAGAGACACGGCCGTGTGTCTCAGCCATGTGAAGGGCACGGTCTAGCACACGAGTGTGTGCCTTGGCCGTGTGCTCGTAGTTGGATGCTGACGTCAGAAATAGAATGTCAAGGTTTTTAGACACGGGCTAGGACACGGGCGTGTCATGGCCGTGTGGGGGACACAATAGACACGGACGTGTGTCAGGCCTTGTGAAAACCCCTGTAGGTTTGAATTTAGAATTAAATTCACATGGGCGTATCCCTAGGTGCTTAGACCGTTTGTGTCACACGGGCCATCAGCTCGACCATGTTCAAGTTTCACACGGGCGTGTTGCCCATCCATACGGGAGTGTTGCCTATCCACACGGGTGTGTGCCCTATTTCAAAGGTCATTTTCTTAGTGATGATTAAAGGACCCAAATTAGTCCCAAGTGATTTCCAAGAGATGCTTTGGGCCTTATAGGCCCCTGATAAGATGTTCTGGAAAAGTTTAAAAAAGTTTTGAATTTAATCAAGTCTTGATGACTCGTAAATGTTTGAATGCATGTGTTTAAGTTTTGTAATGTCTCGTATTTCATCCTGACGTAGGGAACGGGTGTGGGGTGTTATATTTAGTGGTATTAGAGCTATGGTTTAGTCGGTTCTTGAACTAACCTAGCGTGTGTACGAGTCTAGTTATACATGCCATAAATAAATTGTGATAGTGTGATGGCTCTTGATTTTGTTATCATATTTTCTTATAGTAATGGTCACGATTAAACTATAGCAGACGATGTAAAAAGTAATGCACCGGCTCCTACTAAAGGGGCAATGCCATTCGATAATCGACCTCTCACGATTAGTTAGGGAGGGGGAGAAGGGGCTCGGGAAGCCTTTCTCCACATGATGAATGAATGGTACATAGAGTTTGTCTGAATGAACATGAATGCTCAACCTCCTCCACCTCCATTTATTCCTCAACCTGTTCCTGTAGCACCCCAGGGTATGGATTTTGTGAGACTGAATAGATCTCCAGTGGACAAGATTCGAAAGCATGGAGCCAAGGAGTTCCGTGCAAATAAAGATTATAATCCCGAAAGGGTAGAGTTTTGGCTTGAGAATACCATCAAGGTATTCGATGAATTATCTTGTACTTCCGAAGAATGTTTGAAGTGTGCCATATCCTTGTTGAGGGACTCGATATGACACTGGTGGAAAATATTATTTTTAGTGGTACCTCACAAGAAGGTTACATGGGAATTCCTCCAAGAAGAATTTCGGAATAAATACATTAGTGAGAGATTCATGGATCAAAAGCATAAGGAATTTCTTGAATTGAAACAAGGCCGCATGATGGTTACTGAATATGAAAGGGAGTTCGTCTGACTTAGTAAGTATGCTCGGGAGTGTGTGTCCTCTAAGGCTAAGATGTGTCGAAGGTTTAAAGATGGACTTAATGAGGATATCAGATTGTTAGTGGGTGTCATTGAATTGAAGGATTTTGTAGTGCTCGTTAATCGGGCTTGTAAGGTTGAAGAATTGATTAAGGAGAAGAAGAAAACATAGGCAGAGACTAGGGATGCAAGGAAGAGACATTCGAGCAAGTCATTTCCATCTCAGTCCAAGAAATCCAAAGACGTTTACTCCTGTTCTCATGTGTCAGTTGGGCACTCGTACAAAGATCGTAAGAAGCAAGATTTGAATTCTAAATCTTAGGCTACATCGGGGGCTAGTGTGCATAATACCAGATCTTCTCGACCAGAGTGCCAACATTGTAGTACAAGTCATTTCGGCAAGTGTAGAATGAACGATGGATCATGTTTCTGATGTGGTTCTCAAGACCATTTTATCAAGGATTGCCCTAAGATGAACGAGAAAGAAAATTTTCAAAGTACAAGGCCAAGTGGCACAAATTCTAAAGGAATACCAAAGAAAAATGTTGGAATTGGGGCTAGCAGCAAGAATGTGACGAGAGACACCACAGGGAGATCCGAAGCTAGAACTCCGGCTAGAACTTACGCCATACGTACACGTGAAGATGCATCTTCTCCTGATGTGATCACCGGTACATTTTTTCTCTATGATAATACTGTTATTGCTTTGATTGACCCTGGTTCTACTCATTCATATGTGTGCATGAAATTGGTGTCTAGCATAAACATATCTGTTGAGTCTACAGAATTTATGATTAAGGTGTCGAACCCCTTAGGCAAGCATATGATAGTCAATAAAGTATGCAAGAAATATCCTTTGATAGTTAGAGGTCACTGTCTTCCGGTCGATATAATGTTGTTACCATTCAATGAGTTTGATGTCATATTGGGTATGGACTGGTTGGCACTCCATGATGCTGTAGTAAATTGTAGGCAAAAGGTTATTAAATTGAAATGTGAAAATAGTGAAACTCTTTGGGTTAAATCAGATGAACGAGAGAATTTGCCTATTGTGATATCCTTCACGTCTGCCCTGAAATTATTGAGGAAAGGTTGTGAAACTTATTTGGCTATTATAATGAATGCTAAAGACTAAAGGTTGAGACAATACCAGTTGTGTGCGAATATACGGATGTATTTCCGGAAGAATTGCATGGGTTACCCTCTAATAGAGAAGTTGAATTTGGTATAGAGCTAATGCCAGGGACAACGCCTATTTTGATTGCTTCGTATCAAATGGCTCCGACTGAGTTAAAGGAACTAAAGTCACAATTACAAGATTTGACCGATAAAGGCTTTGTGAGACCAAGCTTTTCACCGTGGGGTGCTCCGGTGCTATTTCTGAAAAAGAAAGATAAGTCCATAAGGCTGTGCATAGACTGCCGACAGTTAAATAAGATGACAATCAAGAATAAATATCCGTTGCCACAGATTGATGACTTGTTTGATCAATTGAAAGGAGCAGCATGGTTTTCTAAGATAGACTTGAGATCCAACTACTATTAGCTGAGAGTTAAAGAGTTAGATGTGCCTAAGACTGCTTTTAAGATGACGTATGGCCACTACGAGTTCCTCGTCATGTCTTTCGGTTTAACAAATGCTTCCGCTGTGTTTATGGATTTAATGAATAGAACATTTCAGTCATAATTGGATAAGTTTGTCGTTCTATTTATCGATGACATCCTGATCTATTCTAGAGATGAAGTAGAGCATACCGAACACTTGAGAATCATTTTACAGACTCAAAGAGATAATTGGTTGTATGCCAAGTTTAGTAAAAGTGAGTTTTGGCTTCGTGAAGTCAGATTTTTGAGTCACATTGTCTCGAGTGATGGCATTAGGGTTGACCCTAGCAAGGTTTCTGCTATTGTTGAATGGAAACCACCAAAGAATGTGACCGAGGTTAGAAGCTTTTTGGGTTTGGCTGGTTATTACAAACGATTTGTAAAGGACTTCCATAGTTGCTACTCCCATGACGAAGTTATTGCAAAAAAAAGTTAAGTTTGAATGGTCGGATAAGTGTCAGCAGAGTTTCGAGAAGTTAAAGAAGTTGTTGACTGAGGCTCCAGTATTAGTACAAACCGAGTCAGGAAAAGAGTTCGTGGTTTATAGCGATGTTTCTCTAAATGGCTTGAGATGCGTACTTATGCAGGAAGGCAAGTTATAGCTTATGCCTTGAGACAATTGAAATATCATGAGAAGAATTATCCGACACATGACCTAGAGTTGGCCGCCATAGTGTTTGCCTTGAAGATCTAGTGACATTATTTGTTCGGAGAGATATACAATGTATACACCAATCACAAAAGTCTTAAGTACATGATGACTCAAAAGGATTTAAATCTGAGACAATGGAGGTGGTTAGAATTATTAAAAGATTATCAGTTGATTATCGACTACCATCCGGGAAAGGAGAACGAGGTCGTCGATGCATTAAGTAGAAAATCATTATTTACACTGAGAGCAACAAACGCCCAATTGGCCTTGTCAGAGGATGGTTCAATTCTAGCTGAGTTAAAAGCTAAACCAACATTTCTTCAAGAAATTTGTGAAGTTCAGATGAGTGACAGTGAATTGTTAGCCAAGAGAACTCAATGTGAATCGGGTGCTGAATCAGATTTTCAGATTGATTCCGATGGTTGCTTGAAGTTTCGGGATAGGATTTGTGTTCCTAAGGATACCGAGTTGATTTAGAAAATTTTAATTGAGGTACATAGCGGTTGTTTGTCGGTACACCCCGGAAGTACAAAAATGTACAATGATTTGAAGGAAATGTATTAGTGGCCGGGGATGAAAAGAGACATTTCGGAGTTTGTATCAAAATGTTTAGTGTGCCAACAAGTGAAAGCCGAACACCAAGTACCTTCGAGTTTACTTTAGCTTATCATGGTCCTCGAGTGGAAGTGGGATCGGATTACTATGGATTTTGTGACGGGTTTGCCGATAACTCCGAGGAAGAAAGATGACGTATGGGTTATGGTTGATCGACTGACGAAGTTGGCTTACTTTATCCCGGTGTGAACAGACTTCTCACTTGATAAGCTAGTCGACTTGTACATTTTCGAGATTATGAGACTTCATGGAGTGCCCTTGTTAATTATTTTAGACAGTGACCCAAGGTTTACTTCGAGGTTTTGGAAGAAGTTGCAAGAAGCTTTAGGGACAAAGTTGAATTTTAGCACAGTCCGTAAACTGACGGTCAGTCAGAGAGAGTAATTCAAACCCTTGAGGATATGTTGCGTTTTTGTGTCCTGGAGTTCCAAGGCAGTTGGGAGAAGTATCTACTGCTGGTTGTATTTTCTTATAACAATAGCTATTAGTCGAGTTTGAAAATGGCACTTTAAGAAGCCTTGTATGAGCGTAAGTGCCGAACGCCCTTGTATTGGACCAAGCTTAGAAAGAATCGAATTCACGGGGTTTACTTAATAAAGGAGACTGAAGAAAAAGTTAAAGTGATTCGTGATTGTTTAAAGGTAGCTTCGGATAGACAAAAATCCTACGCGGATTTGAAACGAAAGGAAACCGAATTTCAGGTTAGTGACAAAGTATTTTTGAGAGTGTCTCCTTGGAAAATGGTTATCTGATTTGGTAAAAAAGGTAAATTGAGTCCGCGTTTTATCAGACCTTATGAGGTGATAGAGAAAATAAGACCAGTAGCTTATCGGTTAGCCTTACCATCAGAATCGGAAAAGATCCACGACTTGTCCATGTGTCCATGTCACGCTGATACTGCTCTAACCCTTCACATGTGATCTCTCCGACTGAAGTGGAGATTAGATTGGATATGACCTATGGTGAAGAACCGATTAAGATTTTAGATCTAGAGGTCAAGAAATTGAGGAATAAAAGTGTAACACTCGTGAAGGTTTTGTGGCATAGACATGGAGTCGAGGAAACCACGTGGGAACCTGAAGAGACTATGAGAGGCCAATACCCAAACTTATTCACCGGTAAGATTTTCGGGGACAAAAATCCCAAAATGGGAGAAGAATTGTAACAGCCCGATTTTGGGTCTAGTCAGAACCACTGTTTCAAAACCACTATTCCAAAGTTGGAGAAATTATTTTAATATTATTTTATGTGTGACGGCATGATTATAAAGGTGCATGAAAATTTTGGTGAATAAATTTTAGCGTTTGAGAGCTTAATTGTGAAAAAAGACTAAATCGCATAAAGGGTAAAAGTTCAATTTCACTTGATAGACATACCAAATAGCTAGAGAGCCAAAATTTAAGGTCTTTTAAGGGAAAACAGACCCTTAAAATGCAACATGGCCGGCCATAGGGACAAAGAATTAGGCTAGTCAATGTTAGGTAATAATTTGGTGACTTGTTTAACTAAAAAGAAATAAAATAAACAAAAGATGATATCACCCATTTCACCTCTTCTTCTTCACCTAAATTCTCAGCAAAAATAAGGGTTTTGAAGCCTTGAAACTTCAGACAAGCTAGTAAGTCAATTTGAGGGTTATTCTTGATAATTTTTGTACTTTGGGGACCCCTAAAGCTTAATCTAGCTATTGAGGGGACTATTTTGTGAAATGATTGATAGTCTAGGGACTTACCATGAAATTATTTGTATGTTTGCTGAGTTTTTACGGAAGAAAATGAGTCTTGGTTGTTTAGTGAACAACTTTTGTGAAAAGACTTCTCATGAAAACCCTAATAGGACTATTTTGTAAAGTTTGTAAAATAGATAGTAATGTTGTGAAATATTGAGAATTTGGGGTGGTCATTAGAGAAATAAATGGTTGGTTAGGCTTGGCTAATAAGGAAATTAGATAAAATCGATTTTCGAGCCTAGGGGTAAAATCGTAATTTTTGTGAAGTTTAAGGGCAAAACGGTCATTTTACCAAAGTATGAGGCTTAAGTTAAATTTAATGGTTTTTGTATTAAGTAAACTAACTTTTGACATTTTAGATCAAGAGAAACATGATTCGGGTCTTGATCGAAAGAAGAACAAATTTACGAGGATTAGGCTCGTTCCCATCATTTTGTGCTGAGGTAAGTACATATGTAAATAATGTGTTATTGTAGCTTACTTTTAAATGTTTTATTTTTACCATGTATCATAATCTACTCGATACCATGAAAGTATAAATAATGCGATATAAGAGTAACTTACATTATGAACAAGTGGGACAGCATCAGGTTAGATACGAGATCCCGTCGAACCTCAAAAATAGTATAGGATACAAAAGGTAAGGCATGAGAAATTGAGTGGTCTGAACTCATGAGTTGAGTCTAAGTTCATGAGACAAGTGAAATATGTAATGTGAGTTCGGGTACTGACTTTGTGTGTAGACCTGTTAGTAGTTTAATGAGCGGGCATTACACGATAGAGCTATGGAGTACGGGTACTGACTTGGTGAAAAGGCCCTTGAGTAGCTAAAATATGCAAGTATTACAAAGTACAAAGTAGCTAAAATATCCGTGTATTCATTGGTATTTCCAAGTGTTCAAAGGGGTAACTCGATGAATGGATTGGCGATACTTCCAATGAGGTATGTAAATAGAGAGAATGAACTTGAGTTAATTTACAGGTAACTATAGGTATGTATACTAAACTTTCGAACGAAGACCTTAGTATGTGATGAGATGTAGTAAGTATGCGTAAAAGAAGGAAGAGCAAAATAATGAGGTTAAAATGATATATCATTTAAGTATGATAAGCCATTGTTTGACGAATATGTTTCTAATTACACTTATTTGCATATATGTACTTACTAAGCTCTCATGCTTACCCTTTTTCCTTTCCATTTCCTTTTAGTACCGCCAAAGTAGTTCGAGGATCATCGCCTATGTTGGAGAAGCCAATCACACTATCCTTAAAGCACTTGGTATAACTAGTTTTATCAGTTTGATTATGGCATGTATAGGAATCTTTGATTTTATTTTTGTGTCACATTGTTTTGAGGCCAAAGGTGTTGGCTTGTTTTAGTATTTGACTCATTTTGTATAAGGCCATGAAAATGGCTAATATTGTAAGTCATTATATGAATGAAAGATAGTCTTTTGCGAATGTGAAATTGTTGACATGTTTAAATTTGTGAAATGTATATAGGCCTTAGCTATGGTTGTTGGTTGAGAACTCATATTAAATTAGACCTTGATATGTTGATTAGTATTAAATTTTGTTTCAGGGTGGCATAAGGCTTGGTAAATAGCTTTATATTGTCCATACGGGTTGACACACGGGTGTATGCCTAGGCCGTGTGTGACACATGGCCAGCCCCATAGGCATGTTGTCCGGCCGTGTGTCCCCTGCACATAAATTTTACAAGTCAATATGAATGGTAGTAAACACACGGGTAGAGACACGGTCGTGTGTGACACATGGCCAGCCCTATGGGCATGTTGTCCGGCTGTGTGTCCCATGCACATAAATTTTACAAGTCAGTATACAAGGTAGTAAACACACGGGTAGAGACACGACCATGTGTCTCAGCCGTGTGAAGGCCACGGTCTAGCACACAGGTATGTGCCTTGGCCGTGTGCCCCTAATTGGATGTTGACATTAGAAACAAAATGTCAAGGTTTTTAGACACAGGCTAGGACACGGGTGTGTCATGGCCATGTAAGGGACACTGGCCATAGACACGGGCGTGTGCCAGGCCGTGTGAAAACCCTTGTATGTTTGAATTTAGAATTTAATTCACACGAACGTGTCCCTAGGTGCTTAGGTCGTGTGTCTCACACGGGCCATCAGCTCGAACATGTTCAAGTTCCACACGGGCGTGTTGCCCATCCACACGGGCGTGTGCCTTGTTTCAAAGGTCATTTTCCTATTGTTGATTAAAGGACCCGAATTAGTCCCGAGTGATTTCCAAGAGATGCTTTGGGCCTTATAGGCCCCTGATAAGAAGTTTTGGAAAAGTTTGAAAAAATTTTGAATTTAATCAAGTCTTGGTGACTCGTTAATGTTTGAATGCATGTGTTTAAGTTTAGTAACGCCTTGTATTCCGTCCTGGTGTAGGGCACGGGTGTGGGGTGTTACAATTAATATGACTCTACAACTCAATACCTTGAAATAAACATAAGATTAAGCATGTATGTGATGTAAACTATAAAACTCATACTTAATTTTCATCCCTTCAACTCCTTCACTTTCCCAAATAATTGCTTGAACCCTAGCTCTTTAGGTGACGGAGATAATGAAACGAATAGCCAAATAAAGGTTTAATGGTGAAGTTGTTACAAAAATTTGATAAGAAATTGGAAAGAAATGGAAAAAGATTGAAGAAATAGAAAAAAATATGATGAAAAATGGAGAAAGCTCTTCTCCTTTAGTTAAACGGCTAAAATGAATGAAAATGATGATATTTTCATTTTTTTGTTTCTTACTTTTTCAAATATAATATTCAATAGAAATGATAAACAAGTCAAATGTATTTTAACATTTGTTAAAAATGTTATTTCAACACTTAAAATTCAATTAAAAAGTCTCATCATCATCTCATCATTACAAGTCCAAAATTATTTTATATTTAATTTCATATATATATATATATATATATATATATTCTAAGTGACCAGTTTAACCATCAATAGCAAAATTATTATGTTACCTCCATTCTCGTATTTTACTCGATTAAGCCCGAAATAGTTAAATTAACAAAACTTTCATTCTAAAAACTTTCGATAAATTAAAATTAATTTAATCCATCAAAAATTCAAATTTTCACATATCAAAATTCTACTAAATTTCTCAATATATTAATATACAATAAATAAAAATATTTAATGTGTTACAATATAACTCAATCATATTTTATTTTATATTTAACTCTTTTTTTTTTTAGTATGCAAGACTTTCCAAGTGTTCTCCCATTATAAATGGCCTATAAAGTTACTTGGTTTGGCATTATTTGTTATTAAGTACTTTTGAAGTGTTATTTTTTTAAAAGTTAAATGAGATATAATATAAAAGAATTTTTTTTTTGGTTTAGCTATATATTTTATCTTTATTTTATATAATAATATATTTGTGCATTGCACAAGTTTAAAAAACTAGTGCTATTTAATTAAATATTATATAATTTTCAATATAAATATGATAAAATATAAACTATTTTCCTTTTAATTATATTACCCATAAAATAATTATAAAGTTAATTTAATAAATGAGTAATATAATTATCAAATAAAAACATCAATGAGTTTTCAATATAAAATCATGAAGTATATAGTAACTATTAAAATAATTATATAAATTTAACTTGTATTTAAATTTTGAATATTTATTTGGTGCTAATGCCAGTGGAGTTAAAAAAACTCCACAAGGGGTGAAATATTAACATATTTTCCGAAAGAATATTAGAATATATTAAAACAGATACATTTTATATATTTAAATTATATTTTTGGAGTTAAAAATAGAATAATAACCTTTCAATTTTTAACTTTTTATTAAAATGATTTAAATGCTAAAAATTTCATAAAAATAATTTTTTAAAATCAATTAAAACTAGCAATGAACTAAGTCCTTAAATTAAGAAATGCATTACAGCCCTTGATGTTAACTTTGTGATGACTAGATGAATGATATTATAGGATATGGATGAATGGTAGTTGAAATAAAATAATTCTAAAAACTATATGAATTATAAAAATGATAAAATTTCTTAAAATGTTTTAGAATTATAAAAATTATAATAATTCTTAGCAATTATAAATATTATATGTATAACTTGTCAATTATGACCCACATACTAAAATGTGCCTTTATATAGAAAAATTATGACTATATAAATTTATTTCATAAATTAAGAAAATAATAATAATAATATTTTATGAAAATTATTAATAATTTTTATTTTATCTAAAACTTAAATTGTGTAGGTTTATAACCACGCTGATTTAATTTTATCCAAAATGATTACTACTCTAATTGTTATTGGTCATATATTTCCATAATCACTGATTGGAAATTAAATTATTATTTTTATATTGTATATTTAGGAAGAAAACAAAAGGTCAAAAGGTTTAATTTGTATTATTATTAAATTAACTAGATATTAATTAATAATATTATATACGGTAATTTAAATAAAAAAAATATTTTCTTTGGCTTCGGTACCTTACTCCAACTATAATTTCTTGTACATTGCATAAACTATCTTCTTCTCTTTTGTACACCCTCCATTTCAAAGTTGATTTAAAATACGTTTAGTACGTATGTTAGCAATAAATCAATTTAATTAGTAATATTTAATTATAAAGAAAAGAAAATATTTTCGTTTATTTTTTATAAAAATTTTACATATCTTTTAATTTCAAATTTAAAGTTATGTTAAATTATTTTTATTTTTCTTAAATTATTACACTAACGAGACATAACTAATATATATAATACTTTTTCCTAAGACTTGCATTAAACCTAGAGCTGAGCCTAATGGACATACTGTAATTAACCCCAACCCTCAGCTTGATTTTAACAACTATTGACTTCAAAAGAAATGGTATAGAGTGGTCTACGAATTACAACAAAAAATACAGGAAAAATACAGGAATTACAACTATTGACTTCAAATTAAGGATTAGCAATGAAGAGGGACGAGGTTGGAGGATTTTTATTTTATTTAATATTAATATAGAATTTGAAATTTTTATTATATTCTTTTGAAAATATTTATATATTTTTATATATTTTTATTTTTTTAGGATTAGGATCAAATTGAGACCAGTTGTAAATTGAGGGTTAATTTTTAAAATTATGACTAAATTGGTATAATATGTAAAAATTAATGGCTAAATTTATTATTATACAAATTCTTTTATATCACGTTAACTTACCATTTATAATTTTAACAAAAATAACTAAAATAATCAAATTATATAATATAAGTGCTTAAATTACAAATTTTATAACTAAAATAAAAAATTATAGTTTAGTAACTAATTTGTCCTACTAAAAACAACTTATAAATTTCCATAATTTAAAAACCAAGCATATTAAAAAGCCCGCCCAGATTTTTCAATAAAAATAATTCGTTTATCAAGGCTATCCACTTGTCAACATAATAGGTTGACACCTATGTTTCCTATTTTGTTTCAATTCCTTACCATATATTTCCTAATTTGTTTCAATATCTTACCATATATGTATATTAATTTATTTATTTTAATAAAATTTTATATTTTATATATTTTTAGAATTATTAATTTTGGTATATTAATTTATTTAGCCTTCAAACTTTATAAAAAATTTATTTTAACCTTCCATTTAATTTTTCGTCTCTTTTAATAATCGAACCTACATTATTTATCAAATCACCCAAAATGAATAAAAAATTAATCTCTGTTAACTTTATCAAGTCACTATGCCTTAATTTTTACATCAATTTCCGTGTCATTATTTAAAACTAATTTCCAAGATTTAATTCATCATAGTGCTGGTTTAAATATTTACTAATTTAACATAAATTATAGTACTAAATTTTCATGTCAATTAGCATGTAATCATTTTTTAAGTAAACTGTAAAATTGATACTTAATAAAATTACATAAAAATTAATTTCAAGATTTAATTGATGGATAATGTTGGATTAAAACTATAAGAGCGATTTTTGTTAATTATTTTTTAATTATTTTACATTGGTTAAATTTGAATAAAATTATATATAAAAAAATTTTCCCTAAAATTTCCTTTAAAATCCGTGCCAACTCTCATCTCTCTTTAAGTCATAAAAGTCCTCTAACATATCCCGCCGCCTAAGTATTCTTTGAAGATTTCCAGGAGATTTATCTACTCTCTACCTTGCTTGATTTACAGCGGCACAGCACCACTAAGCAACCCCTATTTGAAACCCTGCTAGTGTGTTAAAACCCTATGGATACCAACTTCTCTTTTACTCAAGAAGGTACGAACTTTGGTTTCAATCCACCACAACACCATGACCAAAGCTCCCCAAAACATATTGCGAGTGATCAAAGAAATGAAACCCCTTTTTTCAACATTGGTTGCGATGGAAATGGATTTAAAGCTGATTGCTTGAAGCAAGAAATAGGTGCAGCAAATGAGACAAAGAGTGAAGACGATAAGAGTACGTTTTGGACGGTTTGTCCATACTGTTATCACATGTACGAATACGAAAAGAAGTATGAAGATTGCTGCTTGGTTTGTCGACTTGTAGAAAGGGGTTTCATGGATGGCGGTGGCGGCCACCGAACATGTCTTGATGAACGGGAAGTCACGAGTATTATTGGGGCTATGGGTTTTTCCATTAGGTTATTCTGGGGATGTTTTCTTGCGTGACAAGAAACAGGTTGGGGAGGGAGATAATGGGAAAAAGCCCGTTGTTGTGGAAATCTCTGATGATAGTGACGATGAGAAGAAGGGAATGAATGTGAAAGATATGGGTGGTAACGTGAAAGCTGAAAGTTTGAGCAATGTTGAAGGAAAGGTTGTAATGAAGAGAGTGAAATCCGTGCTAAAGAATCCAAATAAAGTGATGGGGAGAGGGGTAAAGGTGGACATAGAGAAGATGAAGGTTGTGGAAAGGAATGAAGTTGCAGATACCGATTGTGGAAGTGGAGGAACAAGGCTTGGAAATGATAAGAGTGGTGGTTCTGATGAATATGATGATGATGAGCTTTATGAGATAAGGTTTTATGGAAATGATGATGATGAATGGTTTGATAGATAATTGCAGATCCTAATCAATGGGGGAAAGGGTATAGATAGTTTCTCTGGGTGCTGATTAAAGGATTCATGTCTTTCCTATCTGCTGCTAAATTAAAAATAGAGTAAGGTTATACTAGTCTAGAAAGAGATTGCTTAGTAAACAGATTTCACAGCAAAACAGCTTCTTCTTCTTTTTTTATGGAATGTGTTTTTTAATCTTATAGTTGATGAACATATGGTATGGTTGTTGAAATGACGTATGCTTGTTACTGTATGGTACTCGTAATGGGAACTTTGTTATGGTTGTTGGTTATGTGCTTGAATCTCAGGTTTAACTATTTGTTTTTGAAGGAATTGATTTATCATTTTTTGTATTGGAGGTTAGAAGGAAGGAATTGATATATCTGTTTGCAGTTTTTGTATTTCATGTTTGATTATCTGTTTGTATTAGTTGTATTGCATGTTAGAAGGGACTTGGTTGAGAATTTTATTGATAGTATTTCTCAACTTCTGCAATTCCGATTTTCTAATAAGTTTAGCATCTACTAAGGATAGAGTAAGTTTAGCATTAGGGAATGAACATGTGGTATCCTAGCTAGTTTGGTTGCCTCTCATACCAAATTGGATACCTTTTTACAATTTCTTAAGTATATAATTCAATTTGAATTTTTTTTTAAGGTAAAAGTTCTATGGCCCTATATTAGAAGTAAACTAGTCCTTTTGTTAAAAATCCATCCATAAACTAGTCTTGATATCTCAATATAAGGTACACGTTGCAATAGCTAAAAAATGGAATGTATATGGCTTCGAAAATTCTTAACCGATCTTCAAGTCATTCCTAGTATGGAAAAGCTATAGCATTGTATTGTGATAACAGTGCTGCAATAGCTAATACCAAGAAAATGAGAATTCACAAGAGGACCAAAAAGATCAATCGGAAGAATCACTTGATACAAGAGGCAGTAGTCGAAGGAATAGTAGATATGGTGAAAGTAGCTTCTGAAGATAACCTTGCGGATCCGTTTACTAAGACTTTTCTAACTAAGGGTTTTAATAAACATGTCGAGAATATAGGAATGCGAAATATGACACATTTACTTCACTAAGAAAAGTAAGAGATTGTTGGGAAAAGTGTCCATATTATAATAAACATACAACTATTTTCTATGTATTTGAACGATGAATAAATAGATAAAGTTAATTTCAAATTTTACTATTACATATTTTGTGTTTCTATATTTCATGTTTTACATACATAGCAAAATTGTGACAAGCAAATTACTCATTGATTGTCGAAATTCAAACTGATAATAAGTGGCACTGTAAGAATGTTTACATTGCGAGAAAGACAACTTACTTCCATAGATAATATAAATGAGTCCGTAATCCTGTAAAATAATCAAATTGATAATTTGATTCAAATACTTAGAAGCATTATTATGTCGTCTAAAATTCCAATTGGAAGAGATATATCAGAGCAGTTGACTCCACGGGTAGAGATATAGATGTACTCATTGGAAGAATGATACATTGGACTAGACCCAAGATGAATTAATTCTACATCCGTTTGTGAATTGATTCACTTGTGGCATTCATCATGTGACTTACCTAAATCTCGAGTTAGTTATGAACCATGCGTATGTAACTCATGTGATTTGATATAAGTGAAGGCTTATGCTTTAAAGATGATAGAGCCGATAACCGATATGTTGGATACATGACTTATGTATGGCATGACTTTACTAGCAACAATGAAATTCATAGTTTGATTAAAGAGTTAATGATATTCTCTCATTGGCATTGTGTGGATTGATAAATATGGAACAAGGCCATGAGTTGTTTGTTGTCAAACAAGAAAATTTTCACGGTTATTAGTTGACAATGATCATATTAATCATTAGGAAGACACAATGGTGACAATGAGATAATAGAGGATTGTATTAAACGAACGGATTTAGCTCAAAAGAATCAAGGACATCATATGAGGGTAACACACACATGAAGAGGTCATTGGACAAAGCAGTTGAATAAATTGTTTTTGTAAAGAGTATACATTAAGGAGTTTTCAATAATAATACTTCTTATGGACTGACTCCATGATTAAATAAATTGTGAATTATTAAAATGATGCTTCTGGACATAATTGTAATTACTTAAGCCTAATTGTATATGTCTGATTGGTCCCTCCTCTAGCTCAGCAAGAGCTCGATGGAACTATATTTGAATCAGAAGAAAAATCTACGACTTTAGAAATAATTTAATTGGGTTGATTTATTCGATGTAGAATTAAATCAGGCGGTCACAAGAATTTGTTCAAGTATAGAATTTGATTAAAAAATTTTGTTGAAAAATTAATTTGGAAAATCTCAATGATTTTTGGGAAAATTAATTTTTGTCAAATTAAAATTAAATTAATTAAATTAAATGTGATATTTTTTAAATTTAATTTTCAAGTTAGACAATAGGCTCAATGGGTAATTGAACTTGAAAATTAGATCCGAGAATCAAAAACTGAAACTGAGAACACCAAAAATTGGTTGAATCAAGCTCGACCTATGAAACTGGGCCGATGGTCCAACCGGTGGTTGGACAAAACTGGTTAGGTCGTTACTGGCCCAGACTAACCGATAGTAGCCGAACCAGTAGGAAATGGTTAGCTTACAATCCAAACAATCCACATAGCAAGAGAATTATAATATGTCTCCCCCTAAGAGGTAGAATCATGCTTGATCACACACTCCCCCTATCAATATATTTGTTCATCACAAAATCAATTATGTACCAAGGTCATAAATAAACAACAATATATCAACAATATCTTTTAAAAAAACAGCATCATCTCTCCATTTGACAAAGTGAAATGTAGCAACCATAACCACTAAGAACAAAAGATTTCATTTGTTGCTACCATTTTCTCTCACTTTTTGGCACAGATGCCAAAAGTGCAACCATAAGAAATCGTCCATAAGTTTAAAAAAAGTAGACAAGATCACCAAATTAGCATTCATTACTCCCTTTTACTATATTCATCCCCTATCAACTTTCGTCATGTTGTTTATGTAACGACCTAATTTTAATTGACGTTGGAAAATATGATTTTGAAACTAAATTCTGTAAACCAAGTTAATGAAATTATGAATAGAAGAATTTACGTGTTTAATTTAAAAATATATTAGGGGACAATCAAGTAATTAAATTGAAAAATCGTTACAAGTGCAATCGCTATTAAATTTTAATGTAGGAAATGCTTGAGGGTTTAATAAGCAATTAAACTACAGACCTTAGAGTTATTAAACCATTTATGATCCATGTCATTATTTAAGTGATAAGTGTGTCAACATTCTCCACTAACTTAAATGAGACCAAACCATTGTCTTTAGTTTAATTAATAATTAATTAAGTTAAAGTTAAGATTAATTAGATACTAATTACACTTATATGTACATAAAATTAGTGGGAGAGAGAAAGAAACTTCATATTTATGTTTTTTTCCTCTCCAAATCGTAGCAAAAATTGAAGAAAAGAGAAGGCTCCCATTTTCATTTCGATCCTAAATTATGAGGGTCAAAATATTCCTTTTTATTTGAATTTTGTGAATTTATAATCATCCAAACCTACATGTCTTATCCATGTGTTAGAATTTCAAATTATTAAGTTTCCATTAATAGGTTTTTGATGAACTTAAGCTTGAAATTGATGAATGTTTAATTGTTATATAAGCATAGATTTTGTTAAGATTATATGGAAAAATAGTGAAATTAGCTTAAGATTTAAATGTTTAGTTATATAGTTAATTTTAATATCATTGATTAAATTGAATAAATTGAAAGTTGTTAAAATTTTATTCTATTGATAAAAGTATTAGACCCTAATTAATAAATATAAAATCATATTTTGGTTAATGTTAAATATAGAAAGACATGAGCATTTCAGATGTAGGAACTAAATGAATAAAATACAAATTATGTTAAATTGTTATGTTTCATGTATTTTTGTGAAACTAATATTATTTATATTATCAAATTTATCGTAGGTAGCTAAAGACGACATCGAATCGTCTCAAGATAAAGGAAAGGTAAAAGTCATAGACAAATAGCCTATTTCAGTTTGTGCTTTCATGATTTATTTTTTAAATACATAGCTTGATAAGTGTTAAATTGGTTAAGTTAATGGTTGTATACTTGTCTCATAACAGATGAGTAAATTTATACTATGATCAAATTATGAAATGTGATGAAAGTATAAACTAGTACATATGATGAGTATTGATATGTAAATGATTTGATTATGACATAAAATTGATATACAATGACTTGTGACATGAAAAATATATATTCTTTGAAACAATTAATACCTTATTAGCAGTCTTGGATTAACTTGGGTATAGTTGGCATGTCATAGGATTAGTGTACTAAATTTTACTTTGGTTTGTATTGATGAGGCATGGAGCGCACATTATACTTCGGACTTAATAATAAGGTGCTATGTACCAATGATGCACTAAGTGCTAGTTATATTTGTGTGATGATTGGATTTTTTGTGTATCCATATTGAGCCCATGTCCAGTTAGTAAGGGTTATAAAAATATGAAAATTGATAAATGATATTGAATAATGATGTTGAATTTTGTATGTGAATATTATAGCATAGACAATAGCATGTGAAAGATCACACAATACAGTAATTATGAGCCTTAAGGGCCGAAATGGTTATAAAACGAATCAATGGATTCAAGTATGAAACGAGAAAGTGAAAATGTTCATATGATATGCCTTATTTATATGTAATTGAGATGACATTATAGATGTACCCAAATGTTGATATATCATATGAAAGTAAGCATGAAAGCATTATATTAGAAGGATGAGACAAGAAATGTAAACATGATTTATGTTCTAATTGAATTTCATATTAAATGTATAAGTTTATTTTGGTTATAATTGATTATTATTTTGAAACATGCTAGCACCATTGCGCCCTATTACTCAATGTACGATTTTGTTTGTTTTGAGCGCAAGTCTCGAACGAGAGCTTTAGTAAATAAACCAAATGTTTAAGGCTCGTCAGCTTAAAGCGAATTCATTCGGGTTGAAGGAAATAAGAGTTTTACTAAACTTGAAAATTTAGAAAAATTTTCATAAAATTATTTATCCAAGTTTAGATCTATTAAAAGACTTTAAGTACATTTTAAAACCATTTTGAAAATGTTTAGGGTATTCAAAAGTGTCCAGGACCAAATTCAAGCCTTAGAGGGCCCTCGTTGCACTAAACTGTGCAATGACCCAAAAGGTATAGGTGATGTGGTAAGTAGGGCCTTAGCTACCGATAGCCTAGTCCCTGTACTATTTCTGTGGTATTCTGTCAATTGGGGTGCAAGATCTCTGAGGCTAGGTACTGAGGTACCCATACCCCTAGGATAAAAAATTACCCCAAAACTCTCATTTTTTCAGCCCCAAACTTCATTATATCCAAAACCAAGCTTTAGTAACTTAAAAATCACATTTAAATAGTCGAAAAAACTTTCCAAAATACCTCCAAACTAGATTTTTGTAAAACATATTTGAAAAGTGGTTAAAAGTCGACATCATTGTTCATGAAACATAGTCAAAATGGGGAAAATCATGTCAAAACATTCAAGATGTTTATTAGCATATTAAAGTTATATAAAACCATTCTATATCCAGACTAAAGCATGGCAAACCAAAACTTGCATGCATACACCCAAAATAAATTTAGCATGTGCCTCGAGGCCAATTAAAATAAGCAAAATAGTTGTAGTTAATATCACCATTACAACTTAAAGTAATATGAAATAGTCATATACGCATCCTTAAATGAATTCTTTAGTACATGTCGCTAGATAAAAAAATGTAAATATAAATATTTCATACTCTTCAATGACAACAATAGTGTATGCTTGCAATCCTCGAGAAGCACCGAGCCTTGATTTGGAAGACATATGCGCAAACACAACAGAGCGTTAAACATAAAGCTTAGTAAGATAATATGGATAAAACCTTAAGTACGTACCTTCAAAATTAGGATTCTCGTCATATACAAGATTATTCAACACATTTAAAAGCTATATGAATGGCATCTACATATCAATCTAGGAAAAACCAAGAGTAGTTTAGTACCATCAGAACTCATAAATTTTTTGTATTGAAAGACTGTAAACATAAGTTTTCATCAAGTCATAATCAAGTTACTTTCAAGAATCATAGCTAGTTAAATTTGTTATATGATTATAATAAAAATAATCCAACCCAGAATCTAACTCGAAATCTGACCTAGGGTCCGACCATTATTTATAATAAGATTCTAGGGACATCTCAAAAGGGGGGATCGACTTCCTCTTCTCTACTGTTGGACCAAAATCTCCTTCATCACTAGGTCCGTTGATCCAATATATCAACAAACTTTATCCTTTAATGTGCCTAGAAAATAAAGATAGGATACTTGGGATGAATTATCCAGGATATGAAACAAAAGCGCTGCAGTGCAAGGATCTGAAGCCTAAATCAAGATCACACGATAGTGCCAAGAATAGAAGCACCAAAGTGCAAGTAATAGGAGCATGGAAGCCCAAAACAATAATTTCTTGTACATTGCATAAACTATCTTCTTTTCTTTTTGTAGACCCCCAATTTCAAAGTTGATTTAAAATACGTTTGATACGTATGTTTCTAGTTTCAAGTTTAAAATTGTACTAATTATTTTTTATTTTATGGCTAATTATTGTAATACATATATAATGAACAAGCTTTTTTTTTCTCATGTTATTACACTAGTAGTCAAACCAAACATAAGTACTGTATATGTAAAGCTTTTTCCTCATGTTATTAAAGTACTTAGAAGAGTAGGTATAGTACCTAATGGCAACGAGATTGTGAAACTCTTCTTCCATGCTTTAAACCATATAATTGTCCAAATCTAATCTTTTTGGCAAAGTAAATACTTTGGGACACAACAAAACTCAATAGTCTTTTTCCTAAGACTTGCATTAAACCTCGAGTTGAGCCTAATGGACATACTGTAATTAACCCCAACCATCAGCTTGATTTTAACAACTATTGACTTCAAAATAAATGGTATAGAGTGGTCTACGAATTACAATACGAATTACAACAAAAAAATACATTCTTTGAAGCTACCTTTAGTTAGAGTCTTAGAGGTAAGCTGATGAGATTATATACATTTAGTTACAGCAAATTAAGGATTAGCAACATAGAGGGAGAGGGACGAGGTTGGAGGATTTTATTTTTTTTATATTAATATAAATTTTGAAATTCTTATTATATTTTTTGAAAATATTTATGTATTTTTTATTTTTTGTTTTTTAGAACTAGGATCAAATTGAGAACAGTTGTAAATTTTGAGAGCTAACTTTTAAAATTATGACTATATTGATATAATATGTAAAAGTTGAGGACTAAATTTATTATTATACAAATTCTTTTAATTGTCACATTAACTTACCGTTTGTAATTTTAACGAGAGTAACCAAAATAATTAAATTATATAATATAAGTACTTAAATTACAAATTTTATAACTAAAATAAAAAAATTCATAGTTTAATAACTAGTTTATCCCACTAAAACAACTTATAAATTTCCATAATTTAAAAACAAAGCATATTAAAAAGCCCGCCCATATTTTTCAATAAAAGTAATTCGTTTATGACACCTATGTTTCCTGTTTTGTTTCAATTCCTTACCATATCTTTCCTATTTTGTTTCAATACCTTACCATATATGTATATTAAATTTATTTATTTTAAAATTTTATATTTTATATATTTTTAGAATTATTAATTTTTAGCATATTAATTTATTTAGCCTTCAAACTTTACAAAAAATTTATTTTAGCCTTCCATTTAATTTTTCATCTCTTTTAATCATTGAACCTACATTATTTATCAAATCACTCAAAATAAATGAAAAAATTAATCTCTATTAATTTTACCAACAGTGAGATCCACATGAAAATTATTATGCCTTAATTTTTCACATCAGTTTTCATGTCATTATTTTTATGTCAATTCTAACCACGAAATTTAATGAACATTCAGAGTTTCAATGGAAAATCTAATTTCCAAGATTTAATTCATGGATAGTATTCGTTTAAATATTTATTAATCTAATATAAATTATATTACTAAATTTTCATATCAAATAACATGTAATTATTTTTTACGTAAAATGTAAACTTAATAAAATTAGATACAAAAATTAATTTCGAAGATTTAATTGATGGATAATGTTGGATTAAAACTATAAGAGCGATTTTTGTTAATTATTTTTAATTATTTTACAATGAATAAATTAGAATAAAAATTATATATAATCTTTTTCCCTAAAATTTCCTTTAAAATCCCGTACCAACGGTCGTCTCTCTTAAGTCATTAAAGTCCTCTAACATATCCCGCTGCCTAAGTATCCTTTGAAGATTTCTAGGAGATATATCTACTCTCTACCTTGCTTGATTTACAGCGGCAAAGCACCACTAAGCAACCCCTATTTGAAACCCTGCTAGTGTGGTAAAACCCCATGGATACCAACTTCTCTTTTACTCAAGAAGGTACGAACTTTGGTTTCAATCCACCACAACACCATAACCAAAGCTCCCAAAAAAATATTGCGAGCGATCAAAGAAAGGAAACCCCTTTTTTCAACATTGGTTGCGATGGAAATGGATTCAAAGCTGATTGCTTGAAGCAAGAAAAAGGTGCAGCAAATGAGACAAAGAGTGAAGACCACAAGAGTACGTTTTGGACGGTTTGTCCATACTGTTATCACATGTACGAATACGAAAAGAAGTATGAAGATTGCTGCTTGGTTTGTCAGACTTGTAGAAAGGGGTTTCATGGACTGGCGGTGGCAGCGCCACCGGAACATGTACTGATGAACTGGGAAGTCAGAGAATATTATTGGGGCTATGGGTTTTTTCCATTAGGTTATTCTGGGGATGTTTTCTTGCGTGACAAGAAACAGGTTGGGGAGGGAGATAATGGGAAAAAGCCCGTTGTTGTGGAAATCTCTGATGATAGCGATGATGAGAAGAAGGGAATGGATGTGAAAGATGTGGGTGGTAACGTGAAAGCTGAAAGTTTGAGCAATGGTGAAGGAAAGGTTGTAACGAAGAGAGTGAAATCCGTGCTAAAGAAACCAAAGAAAGTGATGGGGAGAGGGGTAAAGGTGGAAATAGGGAAGATGAAGGTTGTGGAAAGGAATGAAGTTGCAGATACCGATTGTGGAAGTGGAGGAACAAGGCTTGGAAATGATAAGAATGGTGGTTCTGATGAATATGATGATGATGAGCTTTATGAGATAAGGTTTTATGGAGATGATGATGATGAATGGTTTGATGGATAACTGCAGATCCTAATCAATGGGGGAAGGGTATAGATAGTTTCTTTGGGTGCTGATTAAAGGATTCATGTCTTACCTATCTGCTGCTAAATTAAAAATAGAGTAAGGTTATACTAGTCTAGAAAGAGATTGCTTAGTAAACAGATTTCACAGCAAAACAGCTTCTTCTTTTTCTGTGGAATGTGTTTTTTAATCTTATGGTTGAAGAACATATGGTATGGTTGTTGAAATGACAATGCTTGTTTTTGTATGGTACCAGTAATGGGAACTTTGTTATGGTTGTTGGTTATGTGATTGAATCTCAGGTTTAACTATTTGTTCTTGAAGGAATTGATTTATCATTTCTTGTATTGGATGTTAGAAGGAAGGAATTGATATATATATCTGTTTGCAGTTTTTGTATTTCATGTTTGATTATCTGTTTGTATTAGTTGTATTGCATGTTAGAAGGGACTTGGTTGAGAATTTTATTGATAGTATTTCTCAACTTTTGCAATTCCAGTTTTCTAATAAGTTTAGCATCTACTGAGGATAGAGTAAGTTTAGCATCTAGGGAATGAATATGCGGTCTCCTAGTCTGGTTGCCTCTCATTCTATAGATTAAGTAAATTAATCATTTTGTTAAAAATTTATTTATAAATTATTTTTTATATTTCAGCATAAAATACTTGTGACACGTCAGTTATTCTATTAACAGCTTGTTTTTAACTATAGAAATGATTAATTTATTTTTTTAAGTAAATAAAAAAATACTGTTGTAGGCTAATTTTAACCCATTTACATCAAAACTCAATTTAGCCTTACCTAACCCACCAAAAGTAAACCCAAAACTCAAAATCTTAACTACCCAAAGCCCAATTTACATCAAAACCCCAATGGCTCAAACCCTAAACCCAAATTAAAATAAAAAAACTTAGCTCACAACCTAAACTTTTCTCAACTAAATCCTAGCCTTTGCCACCACCAACTCCACTAGCCACACTTGCTCCACCACCACTTGTACCTACAAATGAAGACATAAACAATAAAAATATTTTGTAAATGGCTATATAAGCCTTCTCATATTTTGTATTAGGAGGGGAAGAAGTTTTGGGGAAGAAAGTTATTGTAAAGGATTTTTGAAAGGTTTTTTGAGAGTAATCAAGGAGAAGAATTATTGTAAAGGCTAATTTTTGGAGAGAGTAGTTTTTTTGGAGATTAATCAAAGATCAAAGCAAAAGAGGTTTCTTCGTCTATTCTCGTTTTAAGTTCTTTGTTTGCTTATCATTTTTTCTTTCAATCTTATTTTGTTTCTTTTATCCGAAAGTAAAAATAAAAGGAGGAAGCTTATCCATTTTTACCGAAAAAGTTTTTTTGAGGTCCCATTGCCGTGTCTGTATGGCGCCGATGATGGACGGCCATGATCCTGTGATCTGGACGGTGGCTTGGCCTTGTGGCGGAAATCACCCACTCTCCTCTCTCTTTTTTGTTATTATTATATTTCTTAATATTATATTATATATATATTCTTTTAATATATTAGGTATATTCTAAATTCTATATTACGTATATATATTATACTATTTTATGTATATATCTTTAATACTATATTATTTATATATATATATATATATATACATGTTATCTTATGTATATATTTTAATTATATTATGTATGTATTTTTTACACTATATTATGTACATATTTTAATATTATCACTATTTATTTTTTATATATGTACATATTTATGTAGTATTATTAATAGTATTATTTTTAAACATCATTGTTATTTCTAATATATATATATATATATTATGTACACTTTTTATTTCTATTTTATTTTTTATTTTTCAATATTAATTATTATTATTCTAATATTTTGATATTTTAATATTTTATATTATTCACATCACTATTAGCATTTTTACAATAATATTCTTAGATTTTTTTACTATCATTTTAGAAACTTTTTACATTTTAATTTTAAGAATAAGGCAATGTACCGATTTTAACATTAAGTCATTGATTTCATCGCTATGTTGGGTGAAGTTAGTCGGCTCGTGTTAAAAAAGGGATATTCTTCTAAAAAACCAAAAACTTACAACTTCTCATTTCCTTCAATCGGATCACACTTAAATGTCAAATTGAATTCGTATTTTTGAAAATCAAGACAACACGTGTTTAATAAGATACCAATTTTGGACGTCGCGAGGGTGCTAATACCTTCCTCGCGCGTAACCGACTCCCGAACCCAACGTTACTCTGGCTTTTGACGTAGACCTAAATTCGGCCTTTATTTTTGTGCAAGAATAAGTTTTCTTTTCTAAAAAAGGATGATTTATTAAGTGTCCGGTCACACCTAGAAAAAAAATCGGTGGCGACTCCCTTTTTTAATAAAATCGAAAGTCGATTTTTAAATTTTTAAATAATCGCCTCAATTAACGACCGAAAGAGAAATTTTTACGTCGCTACAAATATAATCTAATTTCTAGTATAAAGACTTAAAGTTACATTTACTATTTTTTTAGGTGAAGGTTGATGGGGACTTTAACATGAAGTGCTAGAGTCTCCTCGCATCACTCCTAGGAATAAGGGAACTGTATATATTAGGAATAACATGTAGTGCTGGGGTATCCTCGCAACACTGTATGTGTTAGGATTATGGTATGACAAAATCTTGAAGCATTTGCAAATATCAAAAAAGATAAAACCCTTTTGGGGTGCGAGTGTATTTGAGTTTCAGGCATTAACTCAACATGAATTTTCATGTCTGTCAGGAGAAGGTTGTCAACTGAATAGTAATGAAGCTTTTTAATACAAGTCCTAATATCTTTTGATTTCAGGTTTGTCATGTTGATCTCTAGTTTTCATTTCTTTTGAGGAAGGTTCAGCCCCAGCCCCGGTCAGCTTTATCAACTATTTTGATTTCACTTAAATTTCGATTTGTTGTATTTAATAGATAGCTGAGGGCCATGGGCCACACGATGCTTGGTCTTAAAATTGTAATTGTCTGATTTTGAAACCTCATTACCATTTGTGTTTGATTAAATTGAGTAAACATATTTTGATTTAATTAAGTTGATAATTCCTATTTTATAATCCTAATTTAATTTAAATTTTTTAAATAAATTGAGTAAAATAAAATTCAAGTCAAATTAAAATTAAATATATCAACTTAAAATCTTATTATAATATAATTAATTTCATATCAAAACATATAAAATTGAAATTATATATTTGAAAACTTTTTCAATTTAAATTTAACTAACTTATTTAGATACAAAAATTATTTTTAAAATTTTTAAAACTTTTTTATATAATCTTTAGAACTTCTTTTAAAAATTTATAAAGTTATTCAAACTTAACTTCAAACCTAAATTACTTGCTCGAATTAGTTAAAGAAAAATTTGATTTACTCAAATTCATTTTTTTTAGATCCCTAACATGTCTGATACTAATTTGCTAGACTGCCACCACCAGAAAAGTTTACAGTTTAGACTTAGACAAGGACATCACATCAATAGGGTTAGACCAGCCTCCTTGCTCACTGCTACCATTCCTATGAACCGTAAACCCTATGTTGATGGTAGTCGCTGAAAAACCGCAAGAGAGTCCCCATCCCTCTCCAGCCATGATTGAAAAAAGCAGCAGCAGTATCCGATGAAATCCAACATTCAGCTCCCACCACTAATATTCTTCACTCCGGCAAGAGTCCCTTGTTATTTGCTTTCGTAAATACTGAAAATGGGACGACTCTCCCTGATGAATCAGCAGGTGAGGAATCCATTATATTGAATGAATTTTAAAATATTTGTATTTTCATATCTTTGTCTCATCATTATATAAGATATTACACACACAAGCATATAACAACCAATGCCAGTGAACACAGTACATACATACTTGCAGGATATGCATAGAATAACAAACCAACAAAATCTTTTATCTTTTATGCTTGTAACTAGTTTTTGTTATTGACATATCTTTGTACTCTTTTAAGTTCCTAAATATGAACTGGAGAAAATATCCAACTCTGCATTTCGTCCTTTTTCATGTGTCAAGCAAAACTCACTGGAATCAAATCCTCCTATATTAATCGTCCTCTGAGCCAAGGACCTGCTGCTTAAGTTCTTTGATTTTAGCACCCAACTCCTCTCTGCTTTTCTGTGAAATGCATGTAAATAAGGAATTAGTACTTGCTCTAAGGCAGTGATTATCAAGAACCTCCACTGTTAAAAGCCGGCAGTTACCTTGAAAAACAGATATCGAGAACTAAACCAGACTGTGTAGCCAAGACCCACAACTTCCATCAATTTAGGGAACTGAATGTTACGATTAGAATCGTCAATCAAAAGGAATACAAAATGTTTTATTCAACGTCCAAAGAAACTCGGAATTCAGATTTAGCACGCACCAATGGAATTGAATCAATAGCACCAACAAGAGATGAGGCTAGCCACAATGCAAACAAGGCACCAGTTCCATATAATATGACTGAATATCCATCTCCAGAGTCAAGCTGCAAGTAATTAGCAATCGAATCATCAGAATCGATCGAAAACCGATAGAAATGATAAGTACTGTAGAAGATGCAAACTATAAATCCTAAATTCTCAAAGTACTATGAATTGTATGGAGCAACTCTACAACACTCTGTATCAAATCATTCTCTTCTTACACCAACCATAGAAACCAGGACAAAGAGATAAACAAGCAAGAGAAATCATCAGCCAAAACCACAAGGAAAGAGATCAAGAAGAACTAAAAAGTTGGACAGACTATAGATATTACAAGACAGCTAAACCAAAGTAATAAATCAAGAAAGAAACTGAATTTGAACAAATTTTGTTGCTCATGTAACCGCTCAGATCGACATGGTTGTCAATGTTTCATTAAATTTTCATAAATTCTAATATAATCATCACAGCAACAAAATCACAGATTCACATACAATAAAATGTATCATAAGACAACTAAAGAGCGTAATAAATCAACAAGGAAACTGAATTTGAACAAATTTTGTTGCTCAGGTAACCGCTCAGATCGACATAGTTGTCGATGTTTCATAAATTTTTCATAAATTCTAATATAATCATCACAGCAACAAAACTGCATATTCACATACAATAAGATTAATTGTAAGACGATTAAAACAATGTGATAAATCTACAAAGAGATAGAATTTGAACAAATTTGTTGCTCAGGTAACCGCTCAGATCGACATAGTTGCCAATGATTCACAAAATTTTCATAAATTTTAATATAATCATCACAGCAACAAATATGCAAATTCATCAAAGTAGTTTAATACATAATGAACAAAATCTAAGAGCAAAGAATATTAAAAGGGAGGTTCTAACCTTCTCAATCAAAGGCTAGGATGAAACACCAACCATATGAATATATATAAAATAAACCCTAAAATGGAGAGAGAAAAAAGAAGCAATAAAAATAAAGTCCCTAGGTTGCTCTGTTAACCGCTCAGGATCGACATAATGGTCGAAAGTTTCATCAAGCATTCAACAAATACCTTCCACTGATTCCAAAACTTCATCATTGCAACCCAATTTGATAAGAAGCATAAATATCCAACAAAAGTTCATTTGAGTAACATAAATAATCAAGTAAAAGAACCTAGAATGTTTCTCCTCCTTTTTTTTTTTGACAATTCATTCTAATCCCAGAAACACATTTTCCAAAAAAAATTGAACAATTAATTGATCCAATTTGGACATTTTAACAACAAATTCGATATACAATCAAACAAAAAGTAAATGCTCTGTCCCTATAGGCATCATCTCAGCGAAACCCAAGAAATCAACCGTCATTTGCCTTATTTATATTAAAAATCAACTTTTGTCCTATGAGAAGCTCCAATGATGCATGTATAAACAGTGTAAATAATTAAGCAGAGGGCAAACCTTGATATTAAGTTTCTCCAAAAACTCGAACATCTGCGAGTCCTCATCGGCAGCTGACTCTACTTTAGATTCTTCAAGTGGCAGCTTTTCATTGAAGACATTATTATTCCCAACCGCCGGAACTTCTTCCACTGTCACCACGCGGTCACGATCTTCACCGAAATATCGGTTTGGCCCGGTGGAGGAGGCTTCTTCCGAAGTTGTCGCTTTAGGCAACAGATTACTAAAACGCAAAACCCCTACAAGCAAACAAACAAAAAGATCATTCAACTCTTCTAATATGAAGTGTTATGACTTAAAAAGACTGAGACTAAAAATAATAGTAAAAAAAGACAATGAAATAAAAAAGAGGGGCTAGGATTTAGGGGAATTCGTACGGGAACGGAGGTGGCGGGCGGTGGAGACAGAAAGCTGCGGAGGGGGGAGACGGTGAGCTGAGGCGAAGAAGCGGATGGGTGGAAGAGTGGAAATGGAATGGGTTAGGCTGGTAGTGAGCGGCTCCATGCTTTTTGAGTGAAGAGGTAAATGACCGTCTTAGAACTGGCTGTGTGTATTTAATAAGGGCGTCTTCTCTAGGGTTCTTTTTTTTTTTTTCTTTTGGCTTAATGCAAAAATTACCCCCTAAACTATACCTATTTTCACAGATAGGTACTTAAACTTTCTTTTATCAATTTGGGTACTCAAATTATTGTGCCGTTGCCCATTTAACCCCAGACCTAAACACCGTTAGTCCAAAAAGTTCAGTCCAATCAGAAGCTGCCGCGTCACGATTTTTAATTTTTACATAAAATTTAAAAACTGGAAAAAAATAAAAAATTATTTTTAATTAAATTTATTACAATAATTTTTTTTTTTGAACTATTAACTCTTCCCCAAATCCATCTTCTTCCCCGTAACCTTTCCCATTTGTTTGCTTTCAGTAATCAAAACCAATCTTCTTTTTTTTTTTTAGATTTCATCATCTTAATCTTCCATTATCTTCTTCAGAAGCAAAATTTTATTGGGATTTTAGTTTGTTTTCAGGCCGAAATCACTTTGTTTTTATTTTGAATCGATTTGGCAACCCTAGAAACCCTAAAAGGCCGAATCCGATTTGAAAGATGAAACGCCAAACAAAACAATACTGTCAACTTGTTTTTATATTTGTTAAAACATCAGCTGTTCGTACTTGGCTTTGGGTTCTTCAACAGATTGGAAAAGCTTGATTATTTCTTGGAGCTTAGGGGGGAGTTCTTCTATAGGCTGGAGTTGGGCGGAGCTAGATGAAGATGATTGAAGTGGAGGTGGGGTTTTAGTAGGGATATTTTGGAAAGAGATGGATGTGTTGTGAAAGAAAGAAAATTTAGAGGGTTTAGAAGGGGAAAGGAATATGATGCCATTTTGAAAACAACTAAACCCTAATTGAATCGTTGGGAAAAAGAGATGCATTTGGTAGATGAACACAGATTGGACTAAATTTTTTGGACCAACGGCGTTAAGGTGGGGTTACATGGGTACTGAGTACCCAAATAGATTAAAAAAAAGTTTAAGTACGAATTTGAGAAAACGGGTATAATTTAAGGGGTAATTTTTTAATTAAGCCTTTTTTTCTGTATATGGCTGTAAACCACCGATCGAATTTGAACCAGTTATCATTATCAGGATAATGATAATATAATGGGTAACCTAATTTTATGCATGTTTGTTTCGCCAAAATAATTTATGAAGAATATTTTTTATATTTTCATGTGTTCATTTAATAGGAAATAATTGGTAAAAAGATTTTTCTAGTCCCTTTCAATTTTGAAATTGAGCAAATTAGTCTTTCTTAAAAAAAGATTGGAGCAATTTAATCATTGTCAATTTTTTAAAATGAACATCTAAGGACAATTAATCGAAAGTTAATGTCTTCCGTTAATTATACATAATTTTGATTGGTATACTAATGAATATAGCATTTAATATTTTTTTTTATTTTGGCATTAATTCTAAAAATTTCAACAAATTGAACCTCAACATTTACACATTAACACAAATGTTGCTAGATAAATTTGTTAAATTAGGACCAAATTGACAATGTGTGTAAACTTTAAGGCTAAATTTGATAGATAGCAGCGGATGGACAAGTTGCTAAAATGTTTAGAACTAGATCTAATAATTAAACAAATAAACAGCTAGAAAGAATGAAAATAAAATAATTTTGAAAAGAAATAGATTGAAATAAGGGGAGATAGATTTTGGCCCATGTGATCGATTTTTGGAAGGAGAAAAGTCGAATCTTGTTCTTGGTATGAATTAATTTCTATTAACCATTAATAGTTTTCAAATGGTTGGTAAGTTATTTGTCTTTAATTTCTATTTAAGTTGTAAGGGGTAAAACGTCGCGCTTTGAGTCTAGAGTCCTTTAATGAAACGATGTGTTTTGACCTTAGGCCCGTTAATGAAACGACTCGTTTTGGGATATGACCTAACAATTTTCCAGATTGTAAATTGGTCGTTGTTCCCTCCTTTATCATGAATAGGGGTCTAGTTTGTTATGTATTAAGAAGAATTCAGTTACTCTCTCCCTCTCTCTCTCTCTCTCTCTTTAATTCTATTTTCTTCCTCATCTAGTCTTTCTGCCTACATTTTGGATCATTACAAGGGTATCAGAGCCTTTACGTTCCTTATGGCCAATAAAGGAGTAACCACCAGGTTGTAAAAGAAAATGACTCAACTACAGCAAGAAATGTCCCAGCTTCGAGTGGACATTGTGTTAAGTTAGATACGAGGTTTAGGGAAATAGATTTAAAAGTGATATGTGTTTGGAGTTGTACTCCATTTTGGAGCAGTTCTTGGGGCAACCACAGGCCACTAGAGTTGCAAATATGGCTCAGGATAAGGGTAAGGGTATTTTAGGGGGATCCCCTCATGGGTTTCCTCCTAAGGAGCCTATAGTACGATCAACACAGTCAAATATAGGTTAGTTTTCTCGTGCCAATAGTTTGGAGTCGAATACCAAGCAGATCAAGTTTGATTGCCCTCGTTTTGATGGCATGGATTTTAGAGGCTGGTGGTTCAAGTTGGAGTAGTTTTTTGAAGCCGAATGTGTAGAGGATCGTGCTAAGGTTCGGATGGTCATGTTACACCTGGAGGGGAAGGCCTTAGATTGGCATCATTTCTTTGCCTAAAGGTAGAGGGGATTGCATCAGCTAACTTGGGAAGCTTATGCAAGTGTCACGAGTTGCAGTTCAAAGACCGTGACCATCGCACCAAATACGTCTAAGGGATGTATGTTGTTTAGATGGGGATCATTTGGCCCACAATAACTAGCCCGATTCGTTAAGCTGTTGGAGAAGCTTGTCAGATTGAAGCCTAGGTGGCCTAACGATGAAGATATGGCAACATAAGGCTATCTTAGTAAATATGGGAACTAATCTTAGAAGATTGATATGAAATATATCTTGTAAAGATTAAATTAGATTTGATATTTTGTAATTTTTTAAATCCCTAAAATCAATGAATAGGCTAGTCTCGTTCGTCGATGTAACTTGATCTTGACCGTCGATTTTGAGGGAGCTCAACTATAAATAGAGAGCCTCCCCCTCACTTGTAAATCACTTCATTCATCCATTGCTTCATTATTCTTTGAAAGTAATAGAATATTGAGAGCATTTACTCAAACACCTATCGTGCGTTCTTTTTAGTGCCTTTTTGTTGTTCTTTTATGGCTTTTTTTTTTGGCATAATTGCTTATGAGTGCCTTGGAGGAATTCTAAAGGAATCATCACTTGTGGTGTTTAAGTTGACTTAGGCGAGTTTGGAACTAATAGATCGCTTAAGGCCACACGGATCACGAGACGAAAGATCTATACCCATGACACAAGAGGATTAAATGAGAGGTTTGTTCTAATATTTACCAGGACCCTATGGAAGAATTGGTGTCTTTTAAGCAACTGGAGACTATGAAGCAATTCCATGATCAATATCTTAGGTTGTTTAAGCCACAGAATTTCGTCGATGGCTATTTAATAGCTAAACAGGTTGAAAATATATTAGGGGCACTCATAAGAAACACATAACTCATAGTGGAGGGGTAGGGTACTACAAGGCTTTGTTTCTTAGTCTATAGGGTGGTAGTGTGGGGTATCCTAAGCAATCTTACCAAAGGGCCAAGTCACTTGGTTCCATGAATGGATTCAATATGATAGGAGGATCTCTTATTGAGTGCTAGTTCCAGATTGCCTACCAAGTACACTCCTAGGCACAAGTGTACCAACTTAAAAAAGTGGAATAAGAAATATAACTCTTTATTCCTAAGAAACTTAAAAAGGAGGAAAGAAAATATTAAGTGAATTTGGCCAGCTTTATAAGAGTTGTGCATAAATCAAATTTACAAAAAATCAAATTAACTTGAGCCTAAACCTCCCCCTCAAAAGATTTTTTGGGGGCAGCTTAAATCATTGGGAACTCCATCTTCCACTATTTTTTCACATTAATTTTTCAATAAAGCAAGCTTAAATGAAAATTAATCCTTAAATTTGGGTTTGATTAAATTTTTGAAACTAAAATCACATAGAATAAAAATAAAAATATTTAAAACCATAATTACAGTTTGACGGTTTTTACTAAATTTGGACTTTGTAAAAGAAAAACAATATTCTCTTGTTTTGGGCTTAAAAATAGTAATTCTTGATTTTCACAATAATCATAATACATCTTCTACATTCATAAAGTGAATTAAATAATTAGATTAATATCATAATCATCAATAAAACTATTTAAAACATTTTTTAAGTTAAGTTATTAAATTGATAAATCATTCAAAGTTGTTAAAAAAAGTTAATACACAAATCATCACCATTCCTAATATTTTCTCTCTATTTTTATTAGTTTAATTACTTATAATTGAGTGAATACAATACATCATATAATTGATTAAATTTATAATTATCAAACAAGTATAATTATGAAAATTTATTTCTTTTATAGATAAAAGATTATAAATTTTAATAAACTATTTTCTAACATTAAAATTAAAATTATTATATTTAAGGAATATTTTACTTACTCTAATATAAAATTACACCTTTTTTAAAAAAAAATTTATGAAATATTCCCATAACTTTATCTTTTATATGATATCTAATAATAATAATAATAATAATAATGAATTAGATTGAAGTAGTCAATTTGTTATTCTATTAGGACTATTTCTTTAAACATAGATTTTTTTCATTCTTTTATATGACTTGAAACTGAACTAAACAATACAAAACTTGAACCGAACACATGGGTTTGAATCAGCTTTTCGATTTTCTCAGTTTCTTTGCTCAGCCCTACATATAGGTACCTAAACTTTTTTTTGGGTCAAGATTGGTACCTAAACTATAATTCCGTTGCATTTTTTAGTCCAACTGTTTATTATCGTTAAAAAAAATTCTCTTAACTATTAAATTTATTTTTTATTTAATTAAAAATGATGTCTCACAATATTATTGGTTAAGAAAAATTTTTTAACGATAGTTAACAGTTAGACCAAAATGTGAAATGAAACCAAAGTTTAGGTACCACTTTTGATTAAAAAAAAGTTTAGGTACCTATATAGGAAAACCACTATAATTTGGGGCCAAATTTTCATTTAAAACTTGTTAAAAATGTTAAAAGAAACTAGAGTGATGGGATTAAAACATTTTTATAGCCACTAATCGGAACCAAATATATCGAGTATCGACGTATCACAACTTTTGAAAATTCTTAATAACAATTCATCCTTACTTTTTTTTTTCATTATATAAAAACGTTCAACTTGATAGATAACTAGTCTTTAAAATTGTAAGAGTATTTAAATTGGATTAAACCGATCGGATAAAAAATTAATTAAAGTATCAATTTAAAGAATGGTATTAAATTAGTTAAATTAAAAATTAATATAAACCGATTCAACTGAATAAAAAAATAATTAAATCAGCGATTCAATCATTTTAACCATGTCTTTTTTAAATATATTTTTTATTTTTTTAAACATATAATTTGGTTTGACCAGTCAAATTGATTATCTCATCCATCCAATCACTTGTGCAATCCTAAAAACATTGGTTGGATTTGATTATCTCTTGGGGTTGGACGGATCCGATTGAGTTTTCGAGGCTCCTTCTTCGGAATTTCAAGTACAAAAATTTCTCCAGCTTTATTCATCAACTTAATATTTATGTGGGTATTATTGCAAAAAAAAACAAAATCGTTGATGTCATTTATTTTGTTGATGTTTTTGTTCTATGGAATATTTTTTAAATATTTTTTTATTCGAGGCTTAATCTAAATTGAATCATGTAATGTAATAGTAGAAGTCAGATTTGCACATTTTATTTGTAATTTGTAAATTATTGAAGTTTTGTAACCGAATAAAAGGGTTCATTGTTTTAATTTATAAGTTGTTTAAAAATTTCCCAATTATAAGTTGTTTTAATTTATAAGTTGCTTTAAATTTTCTTTATATTTTTTTTATTCGAGGCATAATCTTTTATGATTTTGTTGTACAGGTGAATTATGGCATTGAGATGTTTATGTTAAGCACTTAAGCTTTTGTTGGTTAATGTCTTTTACTGACATTGAGATGATATGTGAAGTTTATCTCGGTGTGGAGATTCTTTAAATTTAACTCTCAAATTTATATATTTTTATTAATTTAACCTTGATTTAAAAAACATTAACGCCTCATATTGTTGACTACCTTATTTTATACACAGGTACTCAAATGAGCTGTCACAGCAAAAATAATACATACCTCAAGCTGTATGGAGTCAGCTCAATTACAACCTTACTCATACTCACCTACATTGCAAACTAACCCATTCATCGGTATTACATCAGATCTAGGTCTTGACCCTGTTAATCAAATTCCATTTGATGAAGTTGTTGCAAGCAGCAAAAAACAATGGCTAAACAACTCAGACTAGTAATCGGACAATCGATAGGAGAATGAATAGATAAGCAATAACTTGTCTCATGGAAACATGCGGTATGATAGTAAGTTACCTGAATCGAAGAGCTTCCCTATGGATCATGCAATTATCAAATGCTTACAAATAGCACGGAGTGAATGGTTGAATAAAACATCATAAAACTGATGGAAGTTTATGCCATCAGGAATGGTATCACATAGACAGTGTGCCATGGAGTTGTGATGCTTCCTGTAGGCATGTAACGGCGCCATTGTAGTTTAAGAAGCCCATGAACCAAAATTCATGACTATCAACACAGATAACCTGGATGTACTTTTCAGCAGGATTTATTTTGCTTGAAGAAGGGTTAATTGCTCTAAGTTGATGAAATGGGATAACTACCTGTTTAAGTAGACAGAAGAATGTCAAGAATCATAACTTAGTAAGTTCCTGATACCACAAACCACAACTGAACTTGGACCCGAGTAAGCCTCTGAAATGAAGGTTTTTCCAAGTAATTAGAGGATCTTGGGAGAATCAAATCCCCGTTACTCATATTCAGATATGTGTAAAACACAAGTACCGGACATAGATAATTTAAGAAAAATAATGAGTTGGAGCAACACATTTTACATATGGAACAGAGTAGAATTAGGAGCTCACTACTATCAATCTTTTCTATTGCAAGCATGCAAGGACTAAGTTGCCATCTCTTCATATTTCTTCAAGTATCTATGTATGATACATGGTATAGGGATATGACTTCCAAAATCCCTCCAAATACATAGAAACACTTAGAAAATCTGGCCACACCTATGTCAGACACATACTTGTGCCTAACTCTTACATCCAAGTTTGAGTAACATAGTGTAAGGATAATGCAAATATACCTTATAGAAGTTCCAGTCAGTCTGGTTACCATTTTTATAGGAAAGAGGATTATCACTACAATATGCCAGCTTTGCAGTTGAAACATATAAAACTCCCATGACAGGACCAGCTGATGTGGACAAGTAGCAAGCAAATGAATTTAGAAGTTGTTCTTTGGGAACGGTTTCAAATGTTTGCCTAAAAACCCTCTCATAACCACCTTCTGCTAAAACCTTTGTTCCCTGAGCAATTCTACCCATGGCAGCATCAGTAAAGCTTGAGTTTGTTTTCACTGATTTAAGAAAAGAGAGAAAAAAAACATTTCAGTAACTTTATTTATGCGAAGGTTGAAACTGCTGAGAAGCACAAGGGAGGAGCCAGGTTCATGTAAAAAAGAATCATATTGTTCTTTTTTTTTTTGGGTATAAACATATTATTCTAATTAAAATATAATATTTTCCATATTTCTCACTTTTATAATACTGACGCACAAAAGCATCCTTAAGAAAAGCAATGTTTTCGATTGTAAAGAATGCCACCAAACAAGAAGATCAACAAAAAAAAAAAAGTCCAGAATATGACCAACGATACATAGATCATTACAATTATGGTTATTTAACGTATTACTATGTTGAGGTAATGTAATAAAGAATGCACAAATGAGGTGATGCACACATACATTACAGTACTCAAACAAAGTATATTGAAGGAGGAAGAATTTAAGGTGTGCTTGTTTGGGTGAAAAAGTGGAGGGATGAGAGGAAGAAAAAGGAAAGTGGGAAGAAAATAAATTTGAATGTGCTTGGTTGGAAAGAAAAGTGAGAGGAAAGAAAATAGGAGAGATGATCATTTTCATACTAATGCAAAAAAATTAATCCTTCCAAATTGGAACATGAGAGGAGAGAAAAGAGAGATGTGCATGTTAGTTCAAAATTATGCAATTTTCAAATGTATTATTCTCTTTCCTTCCATTTTTCACGTCTACCAAGCAACGGATGGAAAGGAAAAGTAATTTTCTTTTCATTTTTCCATCTCTCCTACCAAGCATCCCTATGGAAAGAAAAATTATGTTTTCCATCCTTCTAGTTTTCTATCCCTTTAATTTTACATTCTTCCAATTTTGTTTCCACTCTACCAAGCAAAGACTTAATGGGAAAAGGAAGCAAAGAAACAATGTTAAAGAAAACAGATAGATACAAGTCCTCAGATGACTAGAGTGATATTCAGGGCTACATCTGTAGTGCAAGAGTTGTCATAAAATCTACATCAGACATCTCAATGATCAAAATAGCAAATATGGTTTCAATAATAAGAATCTACTTGTTAGACAGAAACAATAAGATATCATACGTCTTATTTACATCTCATATGGGTAAATTTTGAGCATAACAAAGCTCAAGAAAACCAAAATATTAAACTTAAAATGACTGGTAATAGTAGTAAAAATCTGGCCTATATTCCTATAAGCTAAAATGAGCTACAAACAAAATGTAGAATAAAGGAACATCTAACTTCTAATTCAAGGTCTAATATGGGAAGGAGATCGTATTAAACTGACAAAACATACTGCAAAGGCTCTTACTAGACATTGGGACTTATGAAAGGCATCTGACTATGCAATCTCTGGATACTATAACCATGTTATCAATATGAGCAAAGAGTCTAGAACGCTCTTACTATGCATTGGGAATTTGAGACATCGGAAGTACTAAAAGTGACATAGGGAAATCATCTAACTATGCAATCTCTGGATACTTTAACCATGTTAACAATTTGAGAAAAAGAGACCACAAAGCTCTTACTTGGAAATTTGCAGCATATAGAAGCACTAATATAAAAATCTCTCAAAAACTAAGGTTTTGAAATTCCCCACTCTTACGGAGTCAATTATAAGACTAATGCACCATTAAGGTTTAGCAGCACCGGAAGCACCTTAACCAGTTTTCTCACCCCTAAATTGACCGGAGTCATTTGTTTGATAAAATGCATGGACATATCTCCTCCTTCAAGCACGGTTCATAAAATCTAAAAATAGAATTTGAGGAACCCCAGCATCATAACATCTTATTTTGGATAACATAAGCCCAATCATCAATTCTGCTCTATTCAGTTCCAAGTTCATGGCTACAACACAAATGTTAAACCATCTTTCCCTAAATTTAATGCTGCATTTCCTAAAAATGCTAAAAACATGTTACACAGAGGGAAGGAAGATAAAGAATGAAGTTTTATTTTATGACCTCCTCTGCCTTTCCCTTATCACAAATCACAATTTTTGAAACTCTAAAATTGTCCAACTATTTCCAAAATGAAAGAAACTGCTTCCTATGTATCCTACATTACATTAAGAACACATAAGCAATAGAAAGCATTTATGTTTACTCGGACTAGAGTGCTAGTGTTGGAAAGGGGTCTGTGTGTCTGACGCATATATGTCCATTTCTTTTTATGTTTTTCCATGTATTTAGAGGTCATGTCCAATATACCTATGGCCACATACCTATGCCTCGATATGCAAGAATTCTTGTAGGAAAAAGACAAGTGTGAGCAACATCAGAAAACATCATCTCTGCAAACAAAAACAATGGTGTGTCCGAGACATAACCAGATTCAAAATTTTTAACTCGTAACTCAATATCATAGATTTCAATTTTCAATAACTAAATCAAATATTTAATTTAATTGTTTTATTTAATTTCATCACAAACTGAAGCAAATCAAATAACCGAACACTAACCCTAGGAAGACTCTCAATTGGATTTGAATTCAATCTAAATACAAATCTAGCCTATAGGAAAAGTATCAAAAATTTAAATTTTAATAATATAAAAAAGAATTGAAACTTTATAAGGAAAAAAAAAAAGGGAAAATAAAACATACAGTGCTGCCACGTGTTCTCGGCCAGATCCTCAGCTTTCCTCGTCGCTTCTTCCACTTTCTTCCCCCATCTCCCTAAGACATCCTTCACTATATCCATTTTCTCTGTTTTCAATTTCAAAAAGTAATAATAGTAAGAAGAAATTTTCAAATTAAAATATAATAAAAATGAAATCAATGTGTGATGGCTTGCCGTTGAAGGAATTCGAGGAAGATTCGGCAGCAGGAGTGTGAGTAATGTAAGGATTGGATCGGTTAGGAGTGGGCTTGGGGGAACCGTGATCGGCTGGAGGAGAATTGCTAACCAATTCAGGGCTCCAATGAACCGATTTCCTCCGGCTCGGTGATTGCTCGGTTTGAATCTGTTTTGGAATCTGAGTCTCCCGCATTTCCTTTGTCTCTGGCTCCGATGTTGGCACAATAACAAAGTCGTCCTCATCCAATACAGGATCCGAATCTTTCATGTTCTTTTCTCCGCTCGGAGATTGCATTGAACTGGACTTCCATTCTGTTTCCGTTTTGGATTTTTCCATTGTTTTAGAACGTTGGAGGAAAAAACAGGCAGCGCGTGAGGAACTTTCCGTTGGAAGTAGCAAGGAGTCTGGTATTTGATTTTTGTGGACTTTTTTCTTTCTTTCTTTTAATTGCTTTTTTTATTTATTTATTTTGATTTGTTTGACTGAATCATATTTGAGAAAAAGATAATTGTTCTTTTATAGAAATTTATTTTTTTACTTTTAATTCTTGGGAATTTTGGAAAAGTGCTGGCCGGCAGAACGGGGACGACGATGACCGTCCGATAAGATGACTTTTTTAGCGCCAATCTGATTCGAATGCACAATTTTGAAGGCGCATTTGGTCTGGTCGAATTTTTAAAGTTTTTGGATAAATCATACCAATAGTCAGTTAATTATAGGTAAACTTTTGTTTTAGTCACTAAATAATATAAAAAGTTAGAATTTGATCATCAATATTTTCAAAATTGTTTTTATATCACCTGATCGAGTGACTAACGTGACTATATGTAAACAATCTTTTAATTGGTATAATAATTAATTTACTCCTAACTTTTATATATTTTTATTAATTTGACGTTAATTCTATATAAAATTATTTTAAAAATTCAAAATTTTCTTAAATGAAATTGAAAATTCTAAAAGAATAAATAGAAAATTATAAAAAATATATAAATACATACAAAAATAACATATGTACATATTACACAAATATATAAAAATAAATAGGTTAAAATATGTCATAGGTCCCTATATTATTCACAAATATAAAATTTAATCTCTATACTTTTAATTTTAGGAATTTAGCCCTTTTACTTTTCAAATTTTAAAACTCAAGTCTAATTATTAACACTATTAAAGTTATTTTGTTAAATTCAAGTTCATAACAACGTCATTCTATAGTTACATTGCTATATAAGTGAGTTTTTTTTTTTTTTTTTTTAATGTCACACTAATCAATTTAATAGTGTTAATAATTAAACCAAAATTTTAAAATCTAAAAATAAAAATTTAATTTTTAAAAACAAAATATAAAAATTAAATTTTAAATTTATAAATAATACAGGGCCTATGGCAAATTTTTAACCAAATAGATAAAAGAAGAGGTACGATTAGACCGCATCATATTTCGCACCTTCCAACTATGCGCTTAATGCATGAATTTCCTCCACTAGGAAGAATACATGAGTAGAAACTAAATAGAGGGGTAGACATTTCTTTTTCGCCTATATTCGTAGCGGTGATTAATTCTTTTGTATTTTTAAAGAATTAAAAGATTGATAATTAAAAATATTAAACTTAATATAAAAGATAAAGGATAAAACGAAAACCACATAAAGTGATACTATAGCGTCTAGGGAAAAAAAAGTAAATTCTCACTGCCAAATAGAGTTTCAAGACAAATCCAATGTTATTGAAGCTGTAAGATAGCAAAGATATAAATTTATCCAAGTTTTATTATCTAAGTCTGAATTGAGTATTATTATTCGTCGGATATCTGAATCCGTAAAAGAGCTAAATTTAACATTTTCAATCCTATATTGAATATTTAAATCCACAAAATAATATAAAATTAAAAATAAAAATAAATTTAAATAAAATTTTTATAATTAACAAAAGTAGTTAAATAACAATCCAAACAAATTACGTATAACAATTTCAAAATAATTTAAATATATCTAATAACTTAAACATAATCTTTCGAACAAATTAAAGGTTACATAACAATTTACAAAAAAAAAAACTAAATGTGACATTTTCAATCATATATTGAATAATTGAATTAGTAAAAATTCAAATCTAAATCCGCAAAATAATAAACAATCAAACAAAAATTTAATTTTAGATAAATTTATTCATAATCAACAACAAATAAATGTAAATTAACAAAAGTAGTTAAATAACAATTCAAACAAATTAAACATAATTCCAAATAAATTCAAAGTTCCATAGCAATTTGAAATAACTTAATTATTTAACTCATGCTAATTATATGTATGTATATATATATATATTATATTCTACCATAGAGTTACTTTCATGTTTAAGGTTTAAGGTTACACATCATTAATATGAAAAATGTATATTATAATATTATAATTGTAACGCTCTGAATAATTTATTTATGTTTCTGTAAATATTTGACATAATTGTGTATCTGCTTCAGTGGTTAAGTGTTTTGGGTATGTATGTGAGGTCTTGGGTTCAAGTCTCATCTTTGTCAATTTTATTATTTATGATCCAAGCCTTATCCTTGTGGAGTGAGCTTTTATAAAACTGTTTGTTAATTCATATTAAAATGAACCTGTTGGTTTGAGTGGTAAGGGAGTTAGTGTGTTAGAGGTCTTATGTTTGAATTCCTGTGTTATCGAGGGTGTTATATTTTTGCTCTGTTAACCGATAGAGTTTTTGTGGAGTTGGGATTCTGAGTAAGTTGTTTGTTAGTGGGTTAGTAGAGAGAAATTAGGGATATGCTAGCAGTTTTTTTTTCTATTTCCCAAATTTTTTTCCCCTGTGGCGTTGTTTTTCTCTCTATTTTCCACTTCTAACTTTCAGCTTATTTTTCTGACTTCTATCAAAATTTTCCTTTCAAACAGTGATATGTTGACGTTTCGTTTTCTCCGTGTTGTTGAATAGGTAAGCGTTTCGTTGTGTTTTTGAGATAGTTATGTTTATGCGTTAGTTTCTGTTGGTGTAATCGTGGAATTTGATTTTTCTGCGATTATTTTGGTGTAGGAGAAGGCTGTGAACAATGAATTTCACACCATTTGCTTGAACGGTATTAGCAGTGGTTTTTGTCGCCGATAAGTCTTGAGCGTTGTAACAGCCCGATTTGGGGCTAGTCGGAGTAGTGGTCTTGGGACCACAAATACGAAGTTAAAAAAATTATTTTATTATTATTTTGGAGTCATAGCATGTTATTAGTAGTGTGTGAAAATTTTGGTGAGTTAATTTTGACGTTTATGAGCCCAATTGCGAAAAATGACTAAATCGCATAAAGTGCAAAGGTCTCAAATTGATAGCTAAGGGTGTTAAATTGTTATGAACCTCAATTTGGGGGTCTTTAAAGGGCAAAAGACCCTTAGATCTTAGCTTGGCCAGCCATGGGAGACAAAAAAATGTAGAAAAGTCAACATTAGGTAAATGGATGACATAATGTGTAATAAAATAATGCCTAAGCCCAGGTATCATCTTTTCTTTCTTTCATTCTTCTTTATCCAACCGATATTTCAGCCGCTGTTAGGGGTTTTGAGCTTCAAAAAATTCAGAAACTTATTCCTCTTGCAAGTAAGTGATTTACATACTTTTTTTTGATGATTTTTACATTTTTGGACCCCTTGAAGCATAAGCTTCCTATTAAGGGGACTATTTTGCAAAATGGTTGAGAGTTTAGGGTTTTTCTATGAAATCATATGTGTATTTTTCTGAAATTTTATGGAAGAATATGAGTAATAGATGTGTAATAAACAACTTTTGTGAAGGGATTTCTTATGAAAACCCTAGTAGGGATTGTTTTGCATAAGTTGAAAGTTTGATGATAAATGTGAGAGATAGTGGAAATTTTGGATTGCTATAAGAGTAAAAATGGTTCAGATAGGCTTTTGATAGGAGGAAATTCGATAAAAATCGATTTTCAGACCTAGGGGTAAAATGGTTATTTTGTAAAAATTTAGGGGTAAAATGATCATTTTGCCCAAGTATAGATTATTGGGTGCCTAGATCGATAAAGTGATTAAATTTGTGAATTTTTTTTATTATAGATCAGGAAATACCAAATCTGAACTTAGACCGGGGGAAGGCGAAGCAAATTGATTAAACCGTCTGAACACCATATTTTGTAACCGAGGTAAGTTCTATGCAAATATTACAACTAATTTTCATTATATGCGATGAGTTAATTTAGCATGAATTACTTGATGTGGAAATCAGAAGGCATGATGATAGTTAAGATAGCAGAATTACCGTTTGAACCATGGGAAATAAATTGGATATTCATGCCATGATGTATGGACTATTGTGAGCTAGTGTAAGACATGTCTGGGACATGCATTGGCCACATTACAAGAGCTAGTGTAAGAACATGTCCGGGACATGGCATTGGTAGTGAGATGAGAGTTAGTGTAAGACATGTCTGGGACATGCATCAGCCTCAAGATGTAAGCCAGTGTAAGACATGTTTGGGACATGCATCGGCTACTAGTTAAAGTAGAGTAAGACCGTATCCGGGACATGGCATCGACATCCTATCCTATGTTGAGGTTTATTGAATATCTGGTAATGTTCTGAATGGTTCAACGGTGAGAGCTATGGTTTAAAATTTAGAGAAAAGTATAACCGTGTTGTGAGTGGTATAGGTACCTATTCGGTATGTATGAGATGTGAGTTCAAAATGTATTATATGATATGTAATGGGATGTGATGAGTAAGTTGTGCTTATAACTATTTTATATTAAGAGCATATTGATGAATGGTATAGTTGTTGCTATGTATTTGCATGCTTCTTACTAAGCTTTATGCTTACTCTCTCTCTTCTCTATTTTCTTATAGTGTCACCTAAATAGCTCGAGGATCAACAGACATCAGAGGCCACGATCACACTATCATTCGAAGTACTCGGTATAGTTAGATTTCTTATTTTTGTGTATGACATGTATAGCGCTAGAATTTATTGTTTTGTGTCATTGAGAAATAGCCAAATGTGTTGGCTTGGGATAAATTCCTTTATTTTGTATTAGGCCATGGATAATGGTCAATACTCATTTTGATATTTCTAAATTGAAGATGATATTTTCATGGATGAGTAAATTGCACAAATGAAATGTTGTCCATTGTGGCTATTTTGGCTATGTGATGTATTCCTGTATTGGCATAGAGTGATTTTATGTAGGTTACGTATGTAAAGGTGGCAAGGAGGCTTCGTAAATAGCCTTATTTTGTCCATACGGGTAGGCGCACAGGTGTGTGTTTAGGCCGTGTGTGACACATGGGTGTGTGATCTGGCCGTGTGTCCCCTGCAAGTAAAACTTGCAAGTCAGTATGCATGATAATAAACATATGGGCAGAGACATGGCCGTATGTCTCAGCCGTGTGAAGGGCACGGCCTAGCACACGGGCGTGTGCCTTGGCCGTGTGACCCTTAAGAATTGTTGACGTCAGAAATAGAATGTCCAGGTTTTTACACACGGAGTAGGACACGGGCGTGTCATGGCCGTGTGAAAGACACAGGCCAGGGACACGGGCGTATGCCAGGCTGTGTGAAAACCCTTGTAGGTGTGAATTTAGAATTAATTCCACACGGGTAGGGACACAGGCGTGTCCCTGTATTACTTAGGCCATGTGAGCCACACGGGACAATAGCACGACCATGTTGAATTGGTCACATAGGCGTGTTGCCCCTCCTACATAGGCGTGTGCCCCTGTGGCTAGTAATATTTTTCATGGTTCGTGGTAAGACCCAAATCATTCCCGAATGGTTTTAAATGAACGTTTAGAGCTTAATAGGCCTTTATTATGGAGTTTTCGATTTAGAATGGAAAAGTTTTAAATTTGACCAAATCTTGATGACTAAGAAACGTGTGAATGTATGTGACCGAGTTAGGTAACACGTCGTATTCTATCCCAGCGTAGGATACGGGTGTGGGGTGTTACAAGCGTTGTTTTGGGTTTTGTACCGGTTCGTAAATTGATTCCTAAATCGACATTTGGGTGCTTCTTTCTTATGTTTTAAGGCATTGAGAGTGATTTTGCATCAAAACCGTAACAGGTGTGTACCCAAAACATAGAAAAATAAGTTTCAGTAAAAGCCAAAAAACTATTCTGTCGACGCCACAAGGGAGTGTGGTCACCTGTGTGGTTGGCCGTATGCGAGACACGGCCGTGTGGTCGACAAATGCATGACAGTGCAAAAGACATGACCGTGTAGTAGTTGTAGTATAGCCATGTGAGCCACACGGGCTAGGCTAAGTTAAGTGTGTGGGCCATATGAGCATATGGTTCATACGGGCGTGTGGACCTACACGGGTATGTGGACCCATATTTTTGAAATTTCCCCTAGGGTTGCACGAGTCGTTCCAATTAGCTGTGGGCCTACCGTAGGGTCGGTAAGGGTTAATCAAACCATAAAATTATAGATTTGATGGTCTGATATTTTGTTCTGAGTATGATAATACTATGCATGTCTGATTATTCTGATATCTGTACATAAGTATGTTGAGCATGTCTAGTATGTTATTCTATATCTGTTTCTGTATATGATTGTGGGGTGGGATTTGTATATGAGGAGGAAGTATTCTGTACGGTGATCATCGCCTATATTCTAGCAACTTGGCTGCACTTTATCTGACATGTTTCATAATGGTACAATGTGGTGTGTAGGGATGGGTGAGTGTTTTTAACCCCACATGGTGTAATGAGATGCTTGGAGTTGGTGTGTAGAGGATAGGGGTAGGATTCTGTATATCTGATTTGTATATTTGATTGTGTGTATTGTATCTATAAAGGGTATGAGCTTAACTCTGTATCTATATGTTTACATGTTTATTTCTGCTGGGTTATACCCTAAGTTTACGAAAACTCACATCCGTCTGTCAGTTCTGTTCAGGTAATCCACAGACTTAGGCAGACCAGTGCGACGAAGCCTCTCGGTGACCACGAGTTCATAAACTGATTAGGTTTATGGTTTTTATTTTATGGATTATATCTGGATTTTTTTGTAATAATTGGACTCTTTGGAATTTTTGACTGATTTTCTTTTGCATTTGGATTTTTGTTTTAGTACTTAATTTGCGACTGATATCTAAAAATTATGGTTTTTACTAAAACAAAGGTTTTCTAAATATACGAACTGCTTTATATAAATATAACGTTTTTCGTATACTTCCGCTATAAAACACATTTTAAGGCAAATTGATTAATTGAATAAACGTTTTGACAATGGAGAAAAGCAAATGAGAGTTGAAAAACTGAAATGGTTTTAACATGTAGATTTTGTTATCAAACCCATTCTTTGTGAAAGCTCCGGATTTGGCCATAACGTCTAGGCCAAATTTGGCCATAATGTGGAGGTTGGGTTTACCGTGTTACATTTAGTGGTAATAGAGCCAGGTTGTAAAACTTAGGCTATGAATTTTAGGTTCCAAAATGTTGTTTCAAAAGAATTGGTTTGTTTTCGAATAGTGTGAATAATCTAAGAAAGTATGTGGTACACAGAGTCTCCGGCGCCGATCCTGTAAGTATCTCTGTACTTAGATAAAACTGTTCTGAAACATTGTAGATAGTACCTTCTGAAATTGTACTGAAATAGTTAGAGACTGAAACTTCTAAAAACATCTCTGAACTTCTGATAAGTTATACATAAAATATCTGTTAATAAATACTAGAATTGATGCATAAAACTTTATAATGTAGATAAATTCAAATTTTACCATGAGCACTCATGGAACTCGCGGACGTGGTATTCGAGGTCGTGGTAGAGGTTGTAGGGGGCTTGAGCTGAGTCTTCCTCTTTGGGTAGTATGTCGAATTTAGATACGAGTGAGATACCAGTTTCACCTGCTACTGAGACTAGGTCTCAAAGCTATTCGGCTAGGGACGACGCACTGTCCCAAGCTATGCTGAGGATATTGGAGAGGGTCGCTGGACCCCATTCTAGATCTGGGGGTTGTAGGTCAGTAACTGAGCGACTCCGGTCTAATGGTGCTGAGCTGTTTAGGGTGTCACTGAAGTCGCCCTACTGTGGCTGAGTATTAGTTGGAGGCCATAGAAATGATTATGAATGATTTGGACTGTACTTTCGAGTGAAAATTGAAGGGTGCAGTCTCTTTGCTTTACGACGAGGCATATAAGTGGTGGTTGACGGTTGAGGAGGGTACTCAGCCGGATTGTCTGAATTAAGATTTTTTTAAAACTACCTTCTAGAGTAAGCATGTAGTGGTGAGCTATGTAGATGATCGTAGGTGTGAGTTCATGAATCTCACACAAGGTGATAGATCTGTGGCCGAGTATAAGCCCGAGTTTCTGAGGCTGAGCCACTACGCTTAAGGCATGACTTCTGAGTATGAGAGGTGCGTCTGATTTGAGGATAGATTGAGGGATAATTTGAGGGTACTGATTACTCCTCAGAGGGAGCGGGAGTTTGCGGTTCTGGCTGAGAAAGCGAAGATCACCGAGGATGTTAAGCACGTGGAACTCCAGAATGGGGACCGAGAAAGGGGTAAGAACAAGGGGGATTAGGAGCCCTCTAGTTCTGTTAAAAGACCTAAGAAAAAAGCCCAGACCTAATGGGCTTGTTAGAGTGGGGGTTCCTATTGCACCTACTGGGATTCAGCCGCGTGAAAATTGTGGTAGGCGCTATCCGTACGAGTGTTGGAGAAGGATTAGGGCTTATCTGAGGTGTGGGTCCTTGGAGCATCGATTCGAGAGTGTCCACAGCGGGCAGATCAGATGCAAATTTTGGGACTGGCTGTACAGCCTCAGAAGGCAATTCAACAGCTAGGGACTATGGACCGGCTAGGGGTGGTAATGGTATGAGTTGTAGGTAGAGAGCACCGGGCAGAGGTGCTAGTCAGACTGAGGTGAGGTAGTCTGCACTAGTTTATACTACTCGTCGCCGAGAGGATAGAGATGCTCTAGATGTTATCACCAATACGTTCTTATTTTTTTATGCACCTTATACTGTTTTGATAGATATAAGTTCTACACACTCCTATGTAGCTAGTTCTGTATCTGAAAATCTAGGAATTTCTGTTGAGAGCACTTCTAGTAAGATAACTGTATTGAGTCCATTGGGCAGTCTGTTCGGATTAGTAAGCTTTTTAGGGATGTTCCGTTAGAAGTGCATTGGGTCGTCTTTTCTGCAAATTTGATGGAGCTTCCGTTTGGAGAGTTTGACTTAATTTTGGGTATGGACTGGTTGGTGAAGCACCAAGTTAGTTTGGATTGTGTGACTAGGAGGATCGTTTTAAGGATTGAGAATGATAGGAAGGTGGTTGTGATCGATGAGCGTCGAGATTATCTATCCAATGTGAACTGGTTCAAAAAGGGTGTGAGGCGTATTTGGCTTATGTCAGTGTTTCTGTTTCTAAAGACTCTTCTGTCGGGAATATCAGAACAGTGAGAGATTTTTTGAATATCTTTCCTGAGGAGTTACAGGGTTCACCTCCTAATCGAGAAGTTGAGTTTAGAATTGAGCTTCTATCGGTACAACTCCAGTATCCATTGCTCCTTACTGAATAGCACCAAAGGAGCTTATAGAGCTTAAGACTAAACTTTAAGAGCTTTTGGATTGTGATTTCATCTGCTCTAGTGTGTCTCTGTGGAGGGCACTAATTCTGTTTGTGAAGAAAAATGATGGCACCATGAGTATGTGCATTGATTATTGGTAACTGAATAAGTTGACTATGAAAAATAAGTATCCACTTCCGAGGATTAATTTGCTTGATCAGTTTTGAGGGGTTTTTGTGTTTTCGAAGATTGATCTTCATTCTAGGTATCGCCAGTTGAGAGTTAAGGAATTAGATGTTCATAAGACTGCATTTAGGACTCATTATGGGCATTACGAGTTCCTAGTTATGCCTTTTGGTCTTACGAATGCTTTAGTTGCATTCATAGATCTGATGAATCGAGTCTTTCAGCCATATATGGATCAGTTCGTCGTGATCTTCATCGACGATATTCTGGTTTACTTTAAGACTGAGGATGAGCATGATGAGCATCTTAGAGTTGTGCTTCAGATTCTTCATGAAAAATAGCTTTACGCTAAGTTGAGCAAGTGCAAGTTCTGGTTGCGGGAGGTAACTTTTCTAGGGCACGTGGTTTCTACTAAGGGGATCTGAGTTGATACTAGAAAGATTAAGGCTGTGCTTGATTGGAAACAGCCTAAGAACATTTTTGAGATCTGCAGTTTTTTGGGCCTTACGGGTTATTATCGGCGTTTTGTTGAGGGGTTCTCTCTGATAGCAGCTCCTTTGACTAAACTTCTGCGTAAAGGTGTTCCTTTTTTTTGGACTGATGTGCAACAATCGAGCTTCGAGAAGCTCAAGTCTGTTCTGAATCAAGCTCCTGTTCTGATACAGCCTGAATCTAGAAAAGGGTTTGTGGTGTACAGTGATGCATCGCACGTCGATTTAGGATGTGTATTAATGCAAGATGGTAAGGTTGTGGCTTATGCATCTCGTCAGCTTAATACACATGAAGGAAACTATCCAACGCATGATCTCGAGTTGGCTGCGGTGGTTTTTGCGTTGAAAATCTGGAGGCACTATCTGTATGGTGAAAGATGTATTATCTACACTGATCACAAGATCCTCAAGTATCTCCTTACCCAGAAGGAGTTGAATCTTAGATAGTAATGATGGATTGAACTGCTCAAAGATTATGACTGCACGATAGAGTATCATCTTGGTAAGGCCAATGTGGTGGCCGATGTTTTAAGTCGTAGAGCGATGACTGATTTGAGGGTGATGTTCACTCGATTTAGTCTGTTTGATAATGGAAGCCTCTTAGCTGAGTTGCAAGTTAAGCTAACTTGGATTGATCAGATTCGAGTTAATCAATTGGGGGGTGAGTCTCTGAGTTTGCGGTTTCGTCAGATTGAGAGTGGCAGTATTTCAAATTTTGGACTAAATAATGATGGTGTCCTGTGTTTTCGAGGTCAGATCTGTGTGCCGAATGATTGCGATTTGAGGTAGTCAATTCTGAGGGAGGCACATTGTAACCCTTATGCTATGTATCCTAGTGGTAATAAGATGTATCGCAATCTTCGTGAGTTATACTGGTGACCGGGTTTGAAGCGTGAGGTTACGAATTTCGTTACTCGTTGTCTAACATGTCAACAAGTTAAGGCTAAGCACCAGTTGCCTTTGGGTTTGCTCCAACCTGTTAAGATTCCCTTATGGAAATTAGAATGAGTAACGATGGACTTCGTTAGTGGGCTGCCATTGACACCTATTAAGAAGGATTCTGTTTGGGTCATCATGGATCGATTGACCAAGTCCGCTCATTTTATTCCGGTTCGGACGGACTTTTCTTTGTAGAAGTTAGTAAAGTTGTATATTTTTGAGATAGTAAGACTGCATGGGGTTTCTGTTTCGATTATTTCTGATAGAGATCCTCGCTTCACTTCTCGGTTCTGAAAAAAATTACACGAGGTTCTGGGCTCAAGATTGGACCTCAGCACTGCGTTCCATCCTCAGACCAATGGTCAATATGAGAGGATGATTCAATTACTGGAGGATTTGCTTCGGAGTTTATAATTTATTTCTGAGGTAGTTGGAAGGATTATCTGCTGCTAGCTGAGTTTGCCTACAATAACAGTTTCCAGTCTAGCTTTCAGATGGCAACTTACGAGGCTTTATATGGTCGTAAGTGTCGTACTCCGCTATGTTGGACTGAGTTGGGTGAACGACGGGTTTTGAGCCCTGAGTTAGTTTTTGAGACCGAAGATAAAGTTAGATTGATTCGGGATAGTCTGAAGGTAGCTTCTGATAGACAGAAATCTTATACAAATCTGAAGAAGCATGATATTGAGTACTTTGTGGCGGACTTCGTGTTTCTTAAAGTTTCTCCATGGAAGAAAGTTCTGAGGTTCAGTCGTAAGTGTAACAGTCCGGTTTAGACCCTAGTCAGAACAGTGGTTTTAGGACTACAAATCTGTGTTAGAAAAATATTTAAATATTATATTTCGTGTTTATGATGTACAAATTAGCATGAGTGAAATTTTTGTATTAAAATTTAATCGTTTGTGTGCTGATTTAATAAAAAAGACCTAATCGCATAAAATGTAAAAGTGCCTATTTGATTTGGCTTTATAATTGTGAGGTCCTTATGTGGTTATTTGACCATGGTTTTGATTAAATGACATTAATGGACATTAGTTGATGAAATATTAATGTTTTATTACAAGGGTACAAAGGTAATTAGTGCATTATGATGAAATAAAATAAAACAAACATATTTCATCCATCATTTTTAGTGTTCATCCAGCGAAACTAGGAAAGAAAACCCAAGTTTGAAGAGCTTTAAGTTTCAGCACCCATCTTGGCTAATTAGATCAAGAAAAGGGGAATTCGAATTTAGACTGAGGGAAGTCGAAGGTTATTGAGTAAACAATCCGAGTCGACAACTCCGTAAAACTTGATATTGCAAGTATGCATTGATGTTTTGATTATACATAGATTGTATATATATTTGGTTTGGACGAATACGATCAGAAATCAATGGTGTTTGGCACTAAGTGTGCGATTTAAACTAGCTTCGGCTATATGAGGCACTAAGTGTGCGATATCAAGATAGCTTCGATTAATTGAGATGGCATTAAGTGTGCGAAATTATTATAGCTTCGGCTAATCTTTAAAGGACTAAGTGTGCGGATGTTTAAATCATTGGTAATCTTCAGAAAGTCTTAAAATATTCGAACAAGAGGTGAGAATGAAAATGAATGAATTCGGGAAGGTTCAGGTACGTGTGATACCTATGTGGTAGATGGTATTATTCTTATAAAGTTTATTGAATTGGTAAGAACATATGGACAAAAAATTGATAGATGAATTGAGAAGTTTTAAGTACTTATGTGTTGATGTTTTATATTTTATATACTGTTGATGATTTTTTGGTACAAGCTTACTAAGCTTTTGAAAGCTTACTCTGTGTATGTTTGCATTGTTTTATAGATATAGAAGCTACTGTAAGCTCAGGGATCATCGAGGATCGTCACCACAGTATCGAATATCATTTTGGTACCTTTTGAAAATGTATATAATAAAGTATGACATGTATAGGCTAGAAGTACTTTGGATAGGTTTTGTAATGTTTATATTTAGCCATGTGATACGATTTGGTATGGTTGTGAATATGTTATGGTTTTGGTAAAAGGTATGTGATGTAATATGTTATATTTAATATGTTTAAGTTGGATAAAAGAAATGGTAAATGATGGTAAGTTTTGACAAGTTTTAGCATAGAATTGAATGATGTATAGAAAGAAATGTTTTGACAAGCTTTTGGCTTATGTTTGAAATAGATTGGTAAGGCTTATGAATATGTAGTTGATTGGCAATGATATGTTATGAATGGATTATTTTTTGGTTATGAATTGGTCATATAATGTTGTGCAAATATGCTTGGTTTGGTGCTTGTAGGTTTGACCCAATTGGGGTGGCAAGTTGGCTATTCAAATAGCCTATTTTTGTCCAAACAGGTAGGGACACGGCGTGTGTCTTAGCCGTGTGCAACACATGGTTATGTTGCACGGTCGTGTGTCCCCTGGGGTACCCTACATTTGTAAGTCAGGTTTGACTACGGCCAAGGCACATGGGCGTGTGGCTAGTCGTGTGACCCAAGTCAGTGTTGTCCACGGCCAAGACACATGAGCATATCCTGTGGCTGTGTGAATAAGACAGTATGTATGCCCTGTTTGGATACGGCCTAGACACACGGGCGTGTCTAATGCCATGTGAGGCACATGGCCTGCTCACACGGGCGTGTGACCTGTACTTGTTTAAAAAAATGTTTAAGTTCTGAAAAAAATTTGTATGTGTTTGGTTTAGTCCCAACCCTTTTATAATGCATATTTAAGGTCTCGATGACCCATATAAGGGACTCTACATTGATGTTTGATCTCTAATGCTATAATTTTTATGAAATGAATGTTAAATGTTCTGAATTGTCCGGTAATGCCTTTAACCCTAGTCTGACAATGGATACGGGTTAGGGGTGTTACATTTTATTGGCATCAGAGCTATGGTTTAGTCGGTTCTAGGACTACCATAGCGTATGTGAGTCTAGCTATACATGCCATATTTATGAACTGCGATAATGTGATGAATCTTGACAATGAAATGTGCTTTTATATAGCAAATGGATCCCGAACGAGCTGTAGCGGACGATGTCAAAAGCAATGCGCCTGCCCCTGCACAAGGGACGGTGCCATCTGATTCTCGACCGGCTATGAGTAGCCGTGAAGGTGAGGCTAGATAAGCCTTTTATCAGATAATGAATGATTGGTTCACCCAATATATTAGAACAAATCCGGCTGTACAATAACCTCCACCATCGGTTAATTCTCCTCAAACTCCTGTTATGCCACCAGTGAATCTGGTTCAGTTAAGTAGACCACCAGTCGATAAGATTAAAAAATATGGGGCTGAAGAGTTCCAAGCTACAACGAGCGATGATGCTGAAAAAGTCGAGTTTTGGCTAGAGAACACGATAAGAGTGTTTGACAAATTATCATTAAATCCTGAAGAATGCATAAAATATGTTGTTTCCCTTCTGAGAGATATGGCGTACCATTGGTGGAAGAATTTGACATATGTGGTTCTGAGTGAACAGGTTACTTAAGATTTCTTTCAAGCTGAATTTCAGAAGAAATATATCAATCAAAGATTCATCGATAAAAAACGTAAAGAGTTTATTGAGCTTAAACAAGGTCGTATGCCTGTCACAGAATACGAACGGGAATTCATAAGGTTAAGTCAGTATACTCGTGAATGTGTATCTTCTGAAGTAATAATGTGTAAAAGATTCGAGGATGGCTTAAACAAAGATATTCGTCTGTTAGTCGGGATTTTGAAAATCAAAGAATTTGTTGTACTTGTTGAACGAGCATATAAAGCTGAAGATCTCGGGAAAGAGAAAAGAAAAGATGATTTTGAAGCTAAAGAGGTACGAAAGAGATCATCGGGCAAGTCATTTCAGTCTGCAACAAAGAAATTTCGAGATGATAATAGCTGTTCAAATACTAGTGTGGGACATTCGAACAGAGATCGTGGTAGATCGCAATCTAGCTTTAAAGCTCTAGCTACGTTTATTTCCAGTGTTGGTAATGCAAAGAATGAAAAACCTGAGTGTGATCAATGTAGAAGACGACATTTTAGAGAGTGTTGGGGAAAGAGTAATAATCGAGCTTGTTACAGTTGTGGTTCACGAAATCATTTTATAAAAGATTGCCCAGATTTAGCTGAAAAATATAATGTTCAGAATTCGAGGCTGAGTGGCAATGCTTCTTGTGGTAGACCTCCTAGAAATACAGGAAATGTAAGTGGCAGTTAGAGAGGGACAAAAGATACAGTTGTTAGATCAAAGGCTCGTGCACCTGCCAGAGCCTATACTATCTGAGCTCGTGAGGAAGCTTCGTCGCTAGATGTGATTACGGGTACATTTAATCTTTATGATACTTTTGTGTTTGCTTTGATAGACCCTGGATCAATACATTCGTATATATGCATTAGTGAACAGTAAGACTTTACATGTAGAGTCTACTAAATTTGTAATTAGAGTTTTAAACCCCTTAGGCAGATGTGTTTTGGTTGATAAAGTCTGCAAGAATTTTCTGTTAATCTTTCGAGACATTTGTTTTCTGGCTGATCTGATGCTGTTACCTTTTGATGAATTAGATATAATTCTGGGTATGGATTGGTTAATTTTGCATGATGCTGTTGTAAACTGCAAATGGAAAACTATTGATTTGAGATGCAAGAGTGATAAAATAGTCCGAATTGAATCTAATGATTGGAATGGATTGCCTGCTGTGATATCTTCGATGAAAGCTTTGAGTATTGTGAGAAAGGGTTGTGAAGCCTACTTTGCTTATGTAATCGATTCGAAAGTGTCAAAAAAGAAAGTTGTATTAGTGCCTGTCGTATGTGAGTTTCCTGATGTGTTTCCTGAAGAACTTCCGGGTTTACCTCCGACATGAGAAGTTGAATTCGGCATTGAATTGGTACCTGGTACTACTCTGATTTCGATAGCTCTGTATAGAATGACTCCGACTAAATTAAAAGAACTAACGTCTCAGTTGCAAGAATTGACCGATAAAGGATTTCCTAGACTGAGTTTCTCACCTTAGGGTGTTCCGGTTCTATTTGTGAAGAAGAAATATGGTATGATGAGAATGTGCATCGATTATCGTTAGTTGAACAAAGCGACTATTAAGAATAAGTATCCCCTGCCCCGTATTGATGATTTGTTTGATCAGTTGAAAGGAGCTGCTATGTTTTCGAAAATAGATTTGAGATCGGGCTATTATCAGTTACGAGTAAAAGATTTAAATATTTCAAAAATTACTTTTAGAATAAGGTACAACCACTATGAATTCTTAGTTATGCCATTCGGTTTGACTAATGCACCTGTTATCTTTATGGATTTGATGAATAGAATTTTCGGACCGTATTTAGATCGATTTGTTGTCGTATTCATTGATGACATATTGATTTAGTCACGAGATGAAACTGATCATGTTGAGCATTTGAGAATAGTTCTACAGACTTTGCTAGATAAGCAGTTATATGCAAATTTCAATAAATGTGAATTCTGGTTGCAAGAGATCGATTTTCTGGGTCATATTGTATCAGCATCTGGTATTCGAGTTGATCCGAATAAGATTTCGCCTATTCTGGATTGGAAACCTCCGAGGAACATCTCTGAAGTTCATAGTTTTCTAAGACTTGCTGGTTATTATAAAAGGTTTGTAAAAGATTTTTCTATGATTTCAACTCTGTTAACGAAGCTACTTCAGAAAGATGTAAAGTTTGAATGGTCCGAAAAGTATCAGAACAGCTTTGATCAGTTAAAAACTTTATTGGCTGAAGCTCCGGTATTAATACAACCCGAATCGGGTAAAGAATTTGTAATCTACAGTGATGCTTCATTGATCAGACTGGGATGTGTTTTGCTGCAAGAAGGCAAAGTTATTGCTTATGCTTCAAGACAGTTGAAGCCGCACAAAAAGAACTATCCGACACACGATCTTGAGTTGGCTGCAATTGTATTTGCTTTAAAGATTTGGCACCACTATCTATTTGGTGAGAAATGTCATCTGTATTCTAATCAAAAGAGTTTGAAGTATTTGATGACTCAGGAAGATCTGAATCTACGACAAAGAAGATGGTTAGATTTGCTAAAAGACTATGAACTTGTAATTAATTTTCATCCGGGAAAAACGAATGTTGTTGCTGATGCATTGAGTCGAAAATCGTTGTTTTCTTTGTGTGCGATGAATGCTCATTTGGTTCTGTCCGATGATGGTTCAGTTTTAACTAAATTGAAAGCAAGACCTTTGTTCTTACAGCAGATTATTGAAGCTCAAAAGATTGATAATAAGATTTTAGCTAAAAGAGCTCAGTGTGATGTAGAGTCTGATTTAGAATTCAGAGTTGATAAAGATAATTGCTTGAGATTCTGAGATCGAATTTGTGTTTCGAGAAATCTGAAGTTAATTCAAATGATTTTTAATGAAGCTCACAGTAGTCGGTTATCTGTGCATTAGGGTAGTATGAAAATTTATAATGATCTGAAACAGCATCACTGGTGGTCCGGAATGAAAAGAGATATCTCTGAATTTGTTTCTAAATGTTTGATCTGTCACCAAGTTAAAGATGAACATCAGGTGCCATCTGGTTTGTTACAACTGATTATAGTTCTGGACTGGAAATGGGATCGAGTGACAATAGACTTTGTTTCAGGTGTACCCCTGTCTTCGAGAAAGAAAGATGCAATCTGGGTTGTAGTTGATCGATTGACAAAATCAGCTCATTTTATTCCGGTGCGACCTGATTACTCCCTAGATAAGTTTTCTGAGTTATACATTTCTGATATTATAAGATTGTACGGTGTGCCATGCTCTATTGTATCAAACAGAGATCTGAGATTCACATCACGATTCTGGAAGAAGTTGCAAGATGCTCTAGGTACTAAATTGCATTTCAATACTGCTTTTCACCCACAAACAAATGGTCAATCCGAGCGGATTATTCAGATACTCGAGGATATGTTGAGATGTTGCATTCTTGAATTAGAAGGTACGTGGGAACAATATCTACCTTTAATTGAATTCACTTATAATAACAGTTTTCAGTTAAGCATTAAAATGGTACCGTACGAAGCTTTACATGGTCCCAAATGTCGTACACTTTTGTATTGGACTAAGTTTAGTGAAAATAAGATTCACAGGGTTGATTTGATAAAAGAAACTGAACAGAAAGTAAAAGTGATCCGAGATAGCTTAAAAACAGCTTCTGATGTCAGAAATCTTATGCCGATTTGAAAAGGAAAGATATTGAATTTAAAATCGGTGACAAAGTGTTTTCGAAAGTATCTCCATGGAAGAAATTACTTCGGTTCGGTAGAAAAGACAAATTGAGTCCGAGATTCATTAGACCGTATGAGGTTACCGTACGTATTGGGTCGGTAGCATATAGATTGATGTTGCCACCAGAATTAGAAAATATTCATAATGTGTTTCACATACCGATGCTTTGACGATACAGATCTAATCCTTCACATGTGATTCCTCCGTCTGAGATTGAAATTCAGCCTGATATGACTTACGAAGAAAAGTCGATCCGTATATTAGCCCGAGAGGTTAAAGAGCTGCAAAATAAGAAAATTCCGTTAGTAAAGGTGATGTGGCATTGACACGGTATTGAAGAGGCCACGTGGGAGCTTGAAGATGCTATGAGACGATAATATCCAAATCTATTTAACAGTAAGATTTTCGGGGCTGAAAATCCCTAAAGGGCGAGAATTGTAACAGTCCGGTTTAGACCCTAATCGGAACAGTGGTTTTAGGACTACAAATCTGAGTCAAAAAAATATTTAAATATTATTTTTCGTGCTTATGATGTACGAATTAGCATGAGTGAAAGTTTTGTATTAAAATTTAATCATTTGTGTACCGATTTAATAAAAAGGACCTAATCGCATAAAATGTAAAAGTGCCTATTTGATTTGGCTTTATAATTGTGAGGTCTTTAAGTGGTTATTTGACCATGGTTTTGATTAAATGACATTAATGGACATTATTTGATGGAATATTAATGTTTTATTACAAGGGTAAAAAGGTAATTAGTGCATTATAATGAAATAAAATAAAACAAATATATTTCATCCATCATTTTTAGTGTTCATCCACCGAAAATAGGAAAGAAAACCTAAGTTTGAAGAGCTTTAAGTTTCAGCATTCATTTTGGCTAATTAGATCAAGAAAAGAGGAATTCGGATTTAGACCGAGGGAAGTCGAAGGTTATTGAGTAAACAATCCGAGTCGACAACTCCGAGTACGAGGTAAGTTCATACGTAAAACTTGATATTGCAAGTATATATTGATGTTTTGATTATACATAGATTGTATATATATATTTGGTTTGGACGAATACGATGAGAAATCAATGGTGTTTGGCACTAAGTGTGCGATTTGAACTAGCTTTGGCTATATGAGGCAATAAGTGTGTGATATCGACATAGCTTCGGTTAATTGAGATGGAACTAACTGTGTAGAATTATTATAGCTTCGGCTAATCTTTAAAGTACTAAGTGTGCGGATGTTTAAAGTATTGGCAATCTTCAGAAAGTCTTAAAATATTTGAACAAGAGGTGAGAATGAAAATGAATGAATTCGAGAAGGTTCAGGTACGTATGATACCTACGTGGTAGATGGTATTATTCTTATAAATCTCATTGAATTGGTAAGAACATATGGATGGTGTTAGCTTAAAATTGATAGATGAATTGAGAAGTTATAAGTACTTATGTGTTGATGTTTTATATTTTATATACTGTTGATGATTTTTTGGTACGAGCTTACTAAGCTTTTGAAAGCTTACTATATGTATGTTTGCATTTTTTTATAGATATCGAAGCTATTGTAAGCTCAGGGATCATTGAGGATCGTCACCACACTATCGAATCTCATTTTGGTACCTTTTGAAAATGTATATAGTAAAGAATGGCATGTATAGGCTAGAAGTACTTTGGATAGGTTTTGTAATGTTTATATTTAGCCATGTGATATGGTTTGGTATCGTTGTGGATATGTTATGGTTTTGGTAAAAGGTATGTGATGCAATATGTTATATTTGATATGTTTAAGTTGGATAAAAGAAATGGTAAATGATGGTAAGTTTTGATAAGTTTTAGCATAGAATTGAATGATATATAGAAAGAAATGTTTTGACAAGCTTTTGACTTATGTTTGATATAGATTGGTAAGGCTTATGAGTATGTAGTTGATTGGCAATGATATGTTATGAATGGCTTATTTTTTTGTTGTGAATTGGTCATATAATGTTGTGCAAATATGCTTGGTTTGGTGCTTGTAGGTTTGACCCAATTAGGGTGGCAAGTTGGCTATTCAAATGGCCTATTTTTATCCAAACGGGCAAGGACACGGGCGTGTGTCTCAGTCGTATGCGACACACGGCTATGCTGCACGGTCTGTGTCCCCTAAGGTACCCTACATTTGTAAGCCAGGCTCACTAGCGTATAGCTAGTCGTGTGACCCAAGTCAGTGTCGACCACGGCCAAGGCACACTAGCGTATAGCTAGTCGTGTGACCTAAGTCAGTGTCGACCACGGCCAAGACACACGGGCATGTCTTGTGGCTATGTGAATAAAATAGCCCTGTTTGGATACGGCCTAGACACACGGGCGTGTTTAATGCCGTGTGAGGCACACGGCCTATTCACACGGGCGTGTGACCTGTACTTGTTTAAAAAAAATGTTTAAGTTTTGGAAAAATTTTGTATGTGTTTGGTTTAGTCCCGACTCCTTTATAATGCATGTTTAAGGTCTCGATGACCCATATAAGGGACTCTACACTGATGTTTGATCTCTGATGCTATAATGTTTATGAAATGAATGTTAAATGTTTTGAATTGTCCAGTAATGCCTTTAACCCTAGTCCGGCAATGTATACGGGTTCGGGGTGTTACAGTAACGGCAAGTTAAGCCCTAGGTTTATTGGGTCGTATTAGATTCTAAAGCGTGTGGGACCGGTCGCTTATCAGTTGGAGCTACCTCTAGAGTTGGATCATATTGATGATGTGTTTCACGTCTCGATGTTAAGGCAGTATAGGTCTGATCCATCTCACGTAGTCTCTATTGACGAGATCTAGGTTAGACCGGATTTGACTTTTGAAGAGGAGTCAGTTCAGATTCTGGATCGAGATGTTAAGATTCTGAGGAGGAAGCCCATATCGTTAGTGAAGGTTCTGTGGCGGAATCATGGCATTGATGAAGCCACGTGGGAACCTAAAAACTCGATGCATCAGCAGTATCCTCATCTGTTCTGATCAGGTAAATTTCGAGGTTGAAATTTCTTTTATGGGGTAGAGTTGTAACACCCTGAAAATTTATTTCTACTTCTGTAAATATCTGACACAATTGTGTATCTGCTTTAGTGGTTAAGTGTTTTGGGTTTGTGTGAGAGGTCTTGGGTTCAAGTCTCATCGTTGCTAATTTTATTATTTTTGATCCAAACCTTGTCTTTATAGAGTAGGCTTTTATAAAATTATTTGTTAATCCATATCAGAATGAGCCCACTGGTTCGAGTGTAAGAGAGTTAGTGTGTTGGAGGTTCTATATTCGAATCCTTTCATTAGCAAGGGTGTTATATTTTTGCTATGTTAACTGATAGAGTTTTTGTGGAGTTGGGATTCTGAGTAAGTTGTTTGTTAGTAGGTTAATAGAGAGAAATTAGGGATATGCTAGTAGTTTTTTTTTCTTTTTCCTAAAATTTTTTCCCCTATGGCATTATTTTTCTCTCTGTTTTCCATTTCCAACTTTCGGCTTCTTTTTCAAACTTCTATCAAAATTTTCCTTTCAAAATGCGATACGTTGATGTTTCGTTTCCTCCGTGTTATTGAATAGGTAAGAGTTTCGTTGTGTTTTTGAGATAGTTATGTTTATGCATTAGTTTCTGTTGGTGTAATCGTGGAATTTGATTTTTCTGCGATTATTTTGGTGTAGGAGAAGGCTGTTAACAGTGAATTTCACACCATTTTCTTGAACAGTATTAGCAGTGGTTTTCGTTGTCGGTAAGTCTTGAGCGGTGTTTTGGGTTTTGTACTTATTCATAAATTGACTGCTAAATCAGCATTTGGGTGCTTCTTTCTTAGGTTTCAAGGCCTCAGGAGTGATTTTGCATCAAAATCGCAACAGGTGTGTAACACTCCTTACCCAAGACTGTTGCCAGAATCGAGCACGAGGCATTACTAAACTTATTCTATCCCTTAAATAGGTTTAAATTGTTTATTTAAGCATTTCGAATGTATCGCCATTCTGCGTCGTAGTCGCCTAAAATTCATATCTTGAGTTCAAACTTGAAATTAAGATCCGTAAATTTTTCCTAAAACTAGACTCATATATCTATCTACTAATTTTTTCATAGATTTTGACTTGGCCAATTAGTACAGTTTATTAGTTAAAGTTTCCCCTGTTTCAAAACTCGACTGCACTAACCTCTTGTTACTACGAACCATGTTTCTTCCTGTAAAAAATTCATATCACTAAGCCGTTTGTTTCTCTTAAAACTAGACTCAACAAGGATTATAACCATATAAAGTATACCTTCTAATTAGTTTTGTACAATTTATGGTGAATTTCCAAAGTTGAAACAGGGTTCCAGAAATCGCTCTGACCTGTTTCACTAAAACTCAGATATATCATGAAATATAATACCTTTACCTATTTTTCTTATTCCATAAGAAAATAGACATAATAAGATTTAATTTCATATATTATTCATCTTCAAACTATGTTTATACAATTTTAGTGATTTTTCAAAGTTACGTCATTGCTGTTACTTGAATCTGTTTTTAGGTTACTTTCACATTTTTCATAATTTTCATGTGATAATCACCATTCAATCATACATATTAATAAACATGCATATCATCGGCCATTTTTATTAGCTAATCACTAGCAAGTATTTACACATCATTCATTGTTCATATTATACCAAAAGTGGCTAAGTTTCTATACATGCCATACACAAAACAAAACGTCTAATTATACCGAGTTATTTCTTTGATAGTGTGATCGGCCTCCGACGTTTCCTTCGATCCCCGAGTGGCTAGATAAGTACTATAAGAAGAAGAAAATAAAGATATTAAGCACTAGGCTTAGTAAGCTTACAAGCAAATAAATCACAACATTCAACATAATGGATAATTATGCATAATATCATCTAACATCATAAATTTCTTTACTTCTCAATTTCTATCTTCTTCTTTATTCCCTTACCTTCTTTCTTACCTGACCTTTCCTTTTTCATAAGTATAATCTACTTTTCCTTTGCTGTTAATTCACTGTAATTTAACTCGTATCCTGACCCGTTGAACCACTCGGAATACTAAGGATACTAGGTCGCTTCTCGTCTATCAATATCTCGCCAATGCCATGTCTTTGACATGGACTTACATGAATTATTCCTGCTCCAATGCCATATATAATATGGACTTACATGGCTCAATCCTGTCTCCAAAGCCATATTTCTAATATGGACTTACATGGCTCATTTCGATTACATCCTGTCAACCCTAATATCCTAACATTCCTAGGGTTCAACCGGCTTTCTAACACTTTTCCTCTGTCACTTCACCTTAAATTCGACTTTAAATATTTTCATAACATAAATATATAAATGCTGAAATTGACAATAATAATGTAAAATAAAATAATATTGCATTTATTTATGTAAACTTACCTCGATACAAAATGTGACTAAACTTTACAATTTAGTCCTTTACTTTTTCTTTTCCCGATCTACTCTCGAATTTCGCTCTTCTTGATCTATAATAGCAAATTTAGCTTATTTAATATCAACATTTATCAAAACAACCCTTTACTCAAAATTTGGCAAAATTACATTTTGCCCTAAACTTTCACATATTTGCACTTTTGCCCCAAGGCTCGTAAATTAAACTTCATCCTATTTTCTTATGTTTTATGACATGCTGATCATTTTTCCTTCTATGGCAACATCAAATTCACACACTAACATGTACTTATGACTATTAGGTATTTTTACCGATTAAGCCTTTTTACTCGTTTTCACTTAAAACCAAGTAGCACGAGTTGTCTAACATAATTTAAAACCTCATATTCCATCATAAAACATCAAAATACACAAATTTCACCTATGGGTATTTTTCCAAATTTGATTCCTAGCTTAAATTATTGCTAGCATAAGCTTTATCGAGCTATCGGGACTTCAAAAACGTAAAGATCATTAAAAACGGGGATTGGAATCACTTACTATGAAGCTTGAAAGTTGAAGAAACCCCAGATATGGAGAGAGGTAAGGTTCTGCTGGTAACTTGAAGAAGATGATACAATTTTATCATCTTTTTACCTTTTATTAATGTTAATAACCAAATGACCAAAATGCCCTCCTTACTAAACTTTCAAAATTCCTTCCATGTCCTAATTTTGTCCATGAACTTAAAATTGGTCAAATTACCATTTAAGATCTCCTAATTAATATTCCAAAATAATTTCATACTAAAAACTTCTAGAATGCAAGTTTTGCAAATTATTCGATTTAGTCCCTAACCTCAATTTAAGCACTTTATGCATAGAATTTTATCACGAAATTTTCACACAATCATGTAATCATACCATGAACCTCAAAATAATAATAATATATATATATATATATATATATATATATATATTTTACCCTGAATTTTTGGTTTCGCAACCACTGTTCCGTTTAGGCCCTATTTCGGAATGTTACATTTCTCCCCCCTTTAGGGATTTTCGTCCCGAAAATCTTACCTGTGAAGAGATATGGGTCTCGCTTTAGCATAGCCTCTTCGGGTTCCCATGTAGCCTCGTCTACCCCATGTCTATTCCATAGTACTTTCACAAGTACAATACTTTTGTTCCTTAATTGCTTTACCTCTCGAGCTAGAATCTTTACTGGGTTCTTCACCGTAAGTCATGTCCGGTGAATCTCAACCTCTATTTGAGAAATCACATGTGATGGATCTGAACGATAACGACGTAGCATAGACACATGAAATACATTATGAATCTTCTCTAACTCAATCCGTAAAGCTAACCGATATGCTAATGGTCCGACTCTCTCAATCACTTCAAACGGTCCAATAAAACGTGGACTTAGTTTGCCTTTCTTGCCAAATCAAAACTTTCTTCCACGGGATACTTTCAAAAAACTTTGTCACCAACTTGATATTCGATCTCTTTTCTTTTAAATCAGATACGACTTACACTCGTCTCTAAAGCGCTTTTAAACAATTTCGATAAGTTTCACTTTTTTCTTCTTTCTTTAACTAGATCAACCCAGTAAATTCGGCTTTCTTTAAGCTCTGTCAATATAAAGGTGTGCGACATTTACGTCCATACAAAGCTTCATAATGTGCCATCTTCAAACTCGATCGATAACTATTATTGTAGGCAAACTCTACTAATGGTAAATATTTTTCCCAAGCGCCTTGAAATTCCAAAGACACAACATCTAAGCATATCTTCAAGTACGAATAACTCTCTCGATTGACCATCGGTTTGAGGGTGGAAAGTCGTACTAAAACTCAACTTTGTGCCCAAAGCCTTCGTAATTTCTTCCAAAACCGTGAAGTAAATCTTGGATCTCATGTCGAAATGATCGATAATGGTACCCGTGTAGTTTGACTATCTCGAAATATACAACTCGGCCAACTTGTCAAGTGAATAATCCATACTGAATGGGATAAAATGAGCCAACTTTGTTAACTTATCAATCACAACCTATATCGCATCTTTCTTTCTCGGTGTAAACGGCAATCTGTCACAAAATCCATAGTAACTCGTCCCATTTCCATTCCTAACTAGCACAAAGTTGCAATAATCCCGAGGGTACCGATGTTCGGCCTTTACCGTTGACAAATCAAGCATCTAGAAACAAACTCAAATATCTCTTTTCATTCCTACCCACCAATACAATTTCTTCAAATCATTATACATTTTTGTCTTGCTGGATGAATAGATAAAGAAGCGCTATGTGCTTCTGTCGTAAAATCTTCCGAATAAGCTCATCATTCTTTGGTACACAAATTCTGTCTCTAAACATCAAACAACCATCAGAACCAATCCAGAAATCTGATTCTATGCCTGACTCATATTGAACTCTTTTAGCTTGTAACTCATTATCATCTTTCTGAGCTTCACAAATCTCTTCAAGAAATACCGGTTTAGCTCTAAATTCAGCTAAAATAGAACCATCATCTGACATGGCTAAATTGGTATTCAAAGCTCGCAATGTAAATAAAAGTTTCTCGCTAAAGCGTCAAGAACTACATTTGCCTTACGGGTGATAATCAATCACTAACTCATAATCTTTAAGCAATTCCAACCATCTTCTTTGCCTCAAATTCAAATCTTTTTGAGTCATCAAGTATTTCAAGCTTTTATGATCGGTAAATATCCGGCACCTTTCACCATACAAATAATGTCTCCAAATCTTCAATGCAAATACAATAGCAGCTAGCTCTAAATCATATGTCGGATAATTTTTCTTATGTGGCTTCAATTGTCTAGAGGCATAAGCAATTACCTTTCCTTCCTGCATGAGTACACAACCGAGCCCATTCAAGGATGCATCACTGTAAATCACAAATTCTTTACCGGTTAAATTTGTACTAAGATAGGAGCTTCCGTCAACAATGCCTTTAACTTGTCAAAACTTTGTTGGCACTTCTCAGTCCATTCAAACTTAACATCCTTCCGTAGCAGTCTAGTCAACAGGGTAGCTATCATAGAAAATCCCTCCACAAATCGTCTATAATATCCGGCAAGACCAAGATAACTTCTAACTTCTGATACATTTCTAGAAGGCTTCCAATCAACAATGGTTGAAATCTTACACGTATCAACCTTAATACCTTCACCTGAGACAATATGTCCAAGAAAACCAACTTCTCGTAACCAGAACTCACTTTTGCTGAACTTGGCATACAACTGATTATCTCTCAGAATTTGTAAAACTGTTCTCAAATGCTCTGCATGCTTAGTCTCATCATGAGAATAAATCAAAATATCATCAATGAACACAACTACAAACTTATCTAAGTATGGTCTAAAAATTCGGTTCATTAAGTCCATAAAAATGGCAGGAGCATTAGTCAAGCCAAATGGCATCACAAGGAACTCATAATGACCATACCTAGTCCGGAAAGCGTCTTGGGACATCGACTCTTTAACTCATGAATCGATAGTACCGGATCTCAAATCTATCTTGAAAAACACAAGAGCTCCCTTCAATTGATCAAACAGATCATCAATTCTAGGCAATGGATACTTCTTCTTTATTGTTACCTTGTTAAGTTGCCGATAATTTATGCACAATCTCATCGATCCATCATATTACCTTGTTTCAATTCCAGGAATTTCCTTTCTCTTCTGGTCAATAAACCTCTGACTGATGTACTTTTTACGAAATTCCTCCTGAAAGAAATCCCAAGTGACCCTCTCCTTTGGTACAACTGATACAAGTGTCTTCCACCAGTAGTAGGCTGAGTCTCTAAGAAGTGATACTACACATTTCATACATTCCTCGGGTGTACAAGATAATTCATCAAAGACTCTGATAGTATTTTCCAACCAAAATTCTGCTCTTTCTGCATCATCATCTTTTGTTGCTCGGAACTCTTCTGCCCCTTGTTTCCTGATTCTATCAACTGGTGGTTTTTCTCTTATCACTGTACCTGTGATTGGGGGAGCTTGAGCTACATGGGTAGCCTGAGAATCATGAGGGGGTGGAGGTCTAACTGCCGGATTCGTACGAACGAACTCGGCAAACAAATCATTCAAAGCTTGGAAGAGAACTTCTCGAGTCACTCCTCCCGATTAAGCATTCATCGCCTATTCTCGATGGTGCTACCTTCTTCTGGGAGCAGCGCATTACTTTCTACATCATCATCACCAGCTCACTCGGGATCCATTACAATAAAACAAAATATTTAAAAATCGTCAGGAGTCGTCACACTATCAAAATACAAGTATGACATGTATAGCTAGACTTTTTCTCACACTAACTGTTCCGAGAACCGACTAAACCTGCTCGATACCAATAAATGTAACACTCCTTACCCGAGATGTTGCGAGAATCGAGCACGAGGCATTACTAAACTTATTCTATCCCTTAAATAGGTTTAAATTGTTTATTTAAGCATTTCGAATGTATCTGCCATTCTGCGTCGTAGTCGCCTAAAAATTCATATCTTGAGTTCCGAAACTCGAAATTAAGATCCGTAAATTTTTCCTAAAACTAGACTCATATATCTATCTACTAATTTTTTTCATAGATTTTTGACTTGGCCAATTAGTACAGTTTATTAGTTAAAGTTTCCCCTGTTTCAAAACTCGACTGCACTAACCTCTTGTTACTACGAACCATGTTTCTTCCTGTAAAAAATTCATATCACTAAGCCGTTTGTTTCTCTTAAAACTAGACTCAACAAGGATTATAACCATATAAAGTATACCTTCTAATTAGTTTTGTACAATTTATGGTGAATTTCCAAAGTTGAAACAGGGGTTCCAGAAATCGCTCGACCCTGTTTCACTAAAACTCAGATATATCATGAAATATAATACCTTTACCTATTTTTCTTATTCCATAAGAAAATAGACATAATAAGATTTAATTTCATATATTATTCATCTTCAAACTATGTTTATGAAATTTTTAGTGATTTTTCAAAGTTACGTCATTGCTGTTACTTGAATCTGTTTTAGGTTACTTTCACATTTTCATAATTTTCATGTGATAATCACCATTCAATCATACATATTAATAAACATGCATATCATCGGCCATTTTATTAGCTAATCACTAGCAAGTATTTACACATCATTCATTGTTCATATTATACCAAAAGTGGCTAAGTTTCTATACATGCCATACACAAAACAAAACGCCTAATTATACCGAAGTTATTTCTTTGATAGTGTGATCGGCCTCCGACGTTTCCTTCGATCCCGAGTGGCTAGATAAGTACTATAAGAAGAAGAAAATAAAGAGATTAAGCACTAGGCTTAGTAAGCTTACAAGCAAATAAATCACAACATTCAACATAATGGATAATTATGCATAATATCATCTAACATCATAAATTTCTTTACTTCTCAATTTCTATCTTCTTCTTTATTCCCTTACCTTCTTTCTTACCGACCTTTCCTTTTCATAAGTATAATCTACTTTTCCTTTGCTGTTAATTCACTGTAATTTAACTCGTATCCTGACCCGTTGAACCACTCGGAATACTAAGGATACTAGGGTCGTTCTGTCTATCAATATCTCGCCAATGCCATGTCTTTGACATGGACTTACATGAATTATTCCCTGCTCCAATGCCATATATAATATGGACTTACATGGCTCAATCCTGTCTCCAAAGCCATATTTCTAATATGGACTTACATGGCTCATTTCGTTCGTCTGTCAACCCTAATATCCTAACATTCCTAGGGTTCAACCGGCTTTCTAACACTTTTCCTCTGTCACTTCACCTTAAATTGACTTTAAATATTTTCATAACATAAATATATAAATGCTGGAAATTGACAATAATAATGTAAAATAAAATAATATTGCATTTATTTACTGTAAACTTACCTCGATACAAAATGTGACTAAACTTTACAATTTAGTCCTTTACTTTTTCTTTTCCCCGATCTACTCTCGAATTTCGCTCTTCTTGATCTATAATAGCAAATTTAGCTTATTTAATATCAACATTTATCAAAACAACCCTTTACTCAAAATTTGGCAAAATTACATTTTTGCCCCTAAACTTTCACATATTTGCACTTTTGCCCCAAGGCTCGTAAATTAAACTTCATCCTATTTTCTTATGTTTTATGACATGCTGATCATTTTTCCCTTCTATGGCAACATCAAATTCACACACTAACATGTACTTATGACTATTAGGTATTTTTACCGATTAAGCCTTTTTACTCGTTTTCACTTAAAACCAAGTAGCACGAGTTGTCTAACATAATTTAAAACCTCATATTCCATCATAAAACATCAAAATACACAAATTTCACCTATGGGTATTTTTCCAAATTTGATTCCTAACTTAAATTATTGCTAGCATAAGCTTTATCGAGCTATCGGGACTTCAAAACGTAAAGATCATTAAAAGCGGGATTGGAATCACTTACTATGAAGCTTGAAAGTTGAAGAAACCCCAGCTATGGAGAGAGGTAAGGTTCTGCTGGTAACTTGAAGAAGATGATACAATTTTATCATCTTTTTACCTTTTATTAATGTTAATAACCAAATGACCAAAATGCCCTCCTTACTAAACTTTCAAAAATTCCTTCCATGTCCTAATTTTGTCCATGAACTTAAAATTGGTCAAATTACCATTTAAGATCTCCTAATTAATATTCCAAAATAATTTCATACTAAAAACTTCTAGAATGCAAGTTTTGCAAATTATTCGATTTAGTCCCTAACCTCAATTTAAGCACTTTATGCATAGAATTTTATCACGAAATTTTCACACAATCATGTAATCATACCATGAACCTCAAAATAATAATAATATATATATATATATATATTTTACCCTGAATTTTTGGTTTCGCAACCACTGTTCCGTTTAGGCCCTATTTCGGAATGTTACAAGGTGTGTACCCGAACCGCAAAAAATTGAGTTTTGAAAAATACCGAAAAACTATTCTGTCGATGCTACATTAGAGTGTGGTCATCCGTATGGTTGGTCATGTGCAAGACATGACTGTGTGGTCGACGAAGGGATGACCGTGCATAAGATACAGTCGTGTGGTAGCCGTAGTGTGGCCGTGTGAGCCACATGGGTTAGGCCAAGTTGGGCGTGTAGATTTTTGGGCCAGGCTGTATAGGACACACGGGCAAGGTCAATCTAGGCGTGTGGGCCCACACTGGCATGTGGGCCCATATTTCTGGAATTTCCCCTAGGATCGTACAAGTAGTTCCAATCGACTGTGGGCCTACTGTAAGGTTGGTAAGGGCCAATCGAACCCTAAAACTGTAGATCTGATAGTCTGATATTCTGTTCTGAGTATGATAATGCTATGCATGTTTGATTATTCTGATATCTGTACATAAGCATGTTGAGCATGTCTAGTATGTTATTCTGTATCTGTTTCTATATATGATTGTAGGGTGGGATTTGTATATGAGGAGGAAGTATTCTATACGGCAATCATCGCCTATATTCTGGCAGCTTGGCTACACTTTATCTGACATGTGTCGTAATGGCATGATATGGTGTGTAGGGATAGGTGAGTGTTTTTAACCCCACATGGTGTGATGGGATGGTCGGAGTTGGTGTGTAGAGTATGGGGGTAGGATTTTATATATCTGATTTGTATATCTGATCCTATGTATTGTATCTGAAAAGGGCATGTGCCTGACTCTATATCTGTATGTTTATATGCTTATTTCTGTTGTGTTACACCTTGAGTTTATGAAAACTCACATCCGTCTGTCTGTTATGTTCAGGTAATCCACAGACTTAGGCGGATAGGTGCAACGAAGCCTCTTAGTGACCACGAGTTTGTATATTGATTAGGTTTATGGTTTTTATTCTATGGATTATATATAGATTTTTTTGTAATAATTGGACTCTCCGGACTTTTTGGCTGATTTTCTTTTGGATTTAGATTTTTGTTTTAGAACTTAATTTGTGACTGATATCTAAAAACTATGGTTTTTACTAAAATAAAGGTTTTCTAAAGATACAACTGGTTTCTTTAATACAATGTTTTCCGTAAGCTCTGTTATAAAACACGTTTTAAGGCAAATTGATTAATTGAATAAATGTTTTGAAAATGGATAAACACAAATAAAAGTTGAAAAACTGAAATGATTTTAACATGTAGATTTCGTTATCAAAACACATTCTTTGTGACACCTCCGGATTTGGCCATAACGTCTAGGCCAGGTTTGGAGTGTTACAATAATTGTATATAGGGTCACAAATCATTAATAATCTACCTTAATCATACTAGAAATCCTATTACACGCGTATACGTGTGGAAACTGCCAATGCATATTTTAATTTTTTTTATTTTTGTTAAAGTAAAAAAATTAAAAGCACCCTCAAATAATAGAATTTAATTTTAAAAAAAGGACATTTTTGTAATTTCTCTGGTCGAGTCAATGCCTGATTGACTTGTGACACCAACTCAATCATGGACTTAGATAATAGTATAGATAGATTTACAACTGCTGGAGATAATAAATTATGTGATAAACCGTAATTTATACATATTTTTATCCCATGCTTAGCACATTTATGGATGATTTCTCCTTAGATTTGGTGAATTTGATGCTCCTAATCCTTTAACGTCATATTTTATACTTAGGTGAGCATAGGAGAGTAAAAAGAGAGAGAAACGGGCCAAAAAAGCGGAGAAAACGGGCTAACATGGAAAATCAACACGGCCTGGACTTCCTCACACGGGTAGGCCACATGGTCGTGTTCATTTGGCAGAATCGAATCATGACTCACATGGGTAGACCATACGCCCGTGCCTATTTAATAGCCTTGACCACGGTCTGAAGCAATCACATATGGGCGTGTCACACGGGCGTGTCCCTGACGAGCCCAAGTATAGTCCTATTCGAAAAAGGCCACTTTTGACGGCTCTTAGGCATTCTAAAGCCTATTTAAACACCTGAGGAGGCACTTAGAGGACATACAGAGAGTAGGAGGCAATGAATTACTCAAGTAGGAGGCAAGGAATTACTCAAGGAAAGCCGATTGATCCATCTCAGAAGCCGGATTCATCGTCAAGACTGAAGATCTCCCTTCAATTTCCTTCAGGAGTATCTTTATTCTTTTGAGATGTTTTCTTCCATAATTATGAACTAAACCCCCTAAATACCTAAGGGGAATGAAACCTAAGACGGATCTTGTTATTATTATCTGAATTGTATGATAAATATTTGACTTGTTCTTAATTATGTGTTCTTAATTCTTGTTTTAATATTCCAGGATATTGATTCAAGTTAATGCACTTATTCAGAGGAGCAAAAGTCCCTATCTAAGAGTAAATTTGTCGTAATTAAGCGGAGTTGATTGCACGCCTAGAGATAGGGTGACAAGATTTTACCGGATTAGGGTGAAACCTAATAAGGGAGTCCATAGATCGAGTTAATGCAATACTAGGGTGTTAATTAGAAAGAGATTTCAATTAATCAACCTAGGGTTAGACGTTATTAGTCTCGAGAGAGATAATAATATAACTTAGGGATTTCTAAGGATCAAGTCAAATGAATAAATCTTCTGATTCAGAGTTAAATAACAAATGAAGTCTAGGTGGATTTTTCCTTGGGTCTTGTCTTAATCAATTGAGTTTTCCCAAAAGCTTTTACCCAATTTTCTCTCTGTGCACCCTTAGTTTAGTTAATTAGTTTAGAAAAATAAATCCCTTAATTTTTAGGCTAGATAATAAAAAGAAAGTAATTACTAGTACTCTTGGTTCCTTTGGGTTCGACAATCCGATCTTGCTAAAGCTATACTACTGTTCGATAGGTACACTTGTCTTCATCGTGATAATAGTTAGTTTCAAGAATGATTAATTATAAAATTTTAAAACCTGTCGCGAATATCACGTATCATATATTTAACTACATAAACAATATAATTGTTGTGCTTTTAACTCAATGGGTAAGCATTTATCAAAACGACATAGTTTTGCCTTTTAACTTTAAAAAAGGTAAACATTTATCAAAATGACGTAGTTTTGCCTTTTCTTATTCAGATTTTCAGATAACTCGAATTGTGTAATTCATATTCGAGTTAAATTAAAAAATTAATTTTTTATTCGATTTAATTCGAATTACTCGATTAACTTGAAGAATTCAAACTATTTAATTCAAAACTTGAATTTTTTATCAAATTTTTCGAATCGAATTGGATTTTGCTCACCCTTACATTTAAGGCAACGGATCCTATAAGTTATCTTGGACACCTTCAAAAACCCTATCAGTTTAGGAGTAGATTTAGGTTTTTTTTCTTTTCGGCCTTTTATAACTTTCTTGTTTTCCTCTTGAAATCAATTTTGATTCAAGAATTTATTTATTTATTTTAAGTTTTTTAGTTTATGTTCTTTTGCATTCATTTTATTTCTATATTCTAATCAAGAGATTTACTAATCCGTTCATCATTCAATATTCAATCCACGATTATTCAAATATCTTTTCTCTTCCAAATCAATTATGTTCTTTACATGATTTATTCATGATTTATTCAATCGAGATAAAGATTATGAATAACATGAGTTGCTAAATCCCTTAGGATAGGATAACGAGTGGATGAGGATGTTATTAACGAATAATTTAGGCTTTCTCGAGAGGGGTTAATTGGTATGAATTATATGTGCTTAAACCACTAGGATTGACAACCACAAGAAGTTATCATAGGTTAGACGAGGTCGGGAGATAAGTCGAACCGAATAAATCATAACCTATCTTGGTTGTGAAAGTGAGGTCAGGAGATAAGCAAGTATCAACTAATCGATTAGTTAATTAGAGACTGGGAGGTAATAATTAGTTAATCGATAGCTAATCCACCCTAAAAACACTAATCCGAAGTTAGTTACAAACCTTGAATTGCGTTAATCTTCCTAATTGGTTTATTGATTTAATTCATTTGTTTATTTTTCTTATTTATTTCTTTTCTGTTATTTTTTTTTATCTCATCAATTTATTTTATGGTTCATTGTAATATAGAAATTAATTACTACTACTTAGACTTATTATTGTAAAAACATTTTCATAGTTTATCCCATCCTCCATTGGGTACGATAATTGGAATACTTCTGAAGTATTTCGTTGTACTAAACTATATTACAATTTGACCTGTACACTTGTGGACACCACCGTTCTTAAATATTATATTTTTGGTGTGATATTTAACTATAAACGATAACACGTTTATAACCTGTCAAAACCCGTACACAATCTAATCCTATGACATGCCAACTATATCTGACTCTGCCCGAGTAGTTAATAGGGTAACCAATTTTCCGATTTCATCTCAAGTTCGATTCACATTCCATCATTCTCAATTCATCATCAATTCACCATTCCAACACATCATATAACGTGTTTCAACTCAATTTCATATCAATTAAATCATGCTACTTTCTATTTTATTCAATTTAGTCCTCTATCTCGATATACCATATCAATTACCTCATTGATAAATCATGCAATTTAACATGAATATGCAATAATTATATTGATCACGAATCATAGAAATACAAACCGAAAGCTCGTGTCACTCGTCGTCGGCTTCCCCATTTCCTTTCCCTCTCGACGGCTTGACATCGTCTTTAGTTATGAATAATAATTCAACAATGACACAACGTCAATTTCCATCCAGATCACATTTAAATACAAAGGCAAACATATTTTGTAAATTATTTAATTCAGCCCATAAATTCGGGACAAGCATAACTTTCGATTTAAAGCTTCGGATTAAAATCTGATTTCATATATACTTATTAAGGACCTTCTATTTTCTATTTCTACCAAAATTTTATAATAGTTTTGCGTTTTATTCAATTTGGTCACTAATGTACGAAACTAACAATCAAGTTATACAATTTAGTCCTCTTCATAATCTAAGCTTAATTTCTATCAAATTCACACCAATTTTATCCATTTCTCAACAATGGAAACTTTCAAAAACTTTAACAAGTTCACAAATTGATACATGGGCTAACTCAATCAAGCTCTCATGATTCAATTTCCATAAAAATGGCTAGAGATTTATTTGAAATTAAATAGCTGAATGCTTGAGAACTTGAAGCTTTCTTCTTTTCTTTTCTTGGGTTTTTACGACTTAGAGGAAGAAGATGATGATATTTTATCTCTCTTCTCACTTATGTGTTATTTATTCATTATTTAAATTTTAATTACTTTTAATTAAAAATTAATTAAATTGTATTTAATTAATTTACTATTAATTTAACTATTGCCTATCATCATTATCATCTACTAAAACATGTTAATATTTGATTTGTTAACCATTTTAGTCCTTTGGATAATTGCTATTTAAGTCCCCAAGTTTCATCTAATTAAAAATCTATGTAACACCTCAAACCCAGCCTAGAAGTATCTGTCAATTTCTAAATGAAACTACATAATCACTTAAATCGACTAAAATGAATTTTTGGTTTTCAAAGTTAAAATTCTGACAAGAAATCAATTTTAATATGTTAGTGTAACTCGTCCAAATTCTGCCTAAACTTCTAGGCCAAGTTTGGGGTGTTACATTTAGTGGTATCAAAGCCAGGTTTGCAAAACTCGACCGTGGGTTTTGGGTTCAAAACTCTTCTTGAAAAAAATGTTTTAAGTGGAACTTCTGGCTGATTTCAATATTTGAGTTTTTTGAAATATGTGTGTGTTCGGATTTCGATTATTTACAAGTCTTTAAACAGAGAATCTGAGACTCCGATACCGATCCTGTAAGTAACTCTACTTTAGCTATATTAACTGATTGAAGACAAACTGTAGTGTTTTGGTTACTCTACTCTAGCTAAAATTGTGCAAATTCTATGAAATCTTTATTAAAAAAAAATCAAATTTAGGATTTCCAGTGAACTTAAGTTAGTTCATAAAATTATAAAATTATAGATTAGTATCATGGGTACAAGTAGCTTTGTTGTGCGAATGCGGGTTGGGTATAACCGAACGACTCGAGTTGAGTCTTCTGCTCAGGGTAATGAGTCAATCTAAAAATATATGAATAAGTAAAGACGCTCAAATTTAAGAGCGGTAGTCAGGCAACGTGGGGTGCTGCGGTGCCTAGGTTGTGTTTAGTGATTCGAAAGGGGTTAATTAGACTCAGTTTGGATCTGTGGGCCAAAAGGTCCAGGGCGAAGCAATTCTAACTATGAGAAGAGTGCAAGTGCTATTGATTTGAATTGCGATCGAAGAATCATTGGTGATTTCTGTAGTGTGTTCTTGTAATAATCTGCGTTAATGAATAAAAAGGTTTTTGGGAATATTGTTTGTTTTGTATTAAATTTGAGTTGCGCAGCGATAGCGTGGTTGTCTGTATGAATAGGAACAATATAAATTCTATGGTTTAAGAACTAACGAGACTGTGAGAATTTCGGGGATAAAATTCTATTAAGGGGGAGAGAGTCGTAACACCCCAAAAATCGGGTTAGAAGAAATTGGGTTTTGGGAACCAAGTATGGTCATCCCTCTATTTTGAGTTTAGATTTAGGAAATTTTTAACAAAGAAATTGATCTGGTTCAGTGGTTAAGTGTTCTGGTCATGTGTGAGAGGTTCTGGGTTGAACTTTTTTCATTGAAATTTTGTTATTTTTATCAAACCTTACTCTTGATCGCTTAGCATAAGTTCTATTTTTGATAAACTAATTACAAGAATGAGCCTGCTGGTTCAATGGTTAAGCGTCTGCATACCTTTTGGTCTTGGGTTTGAGTTTCGGTAAAATCTAGGCAGATGTTTTTACTGAACTGCCTTGTGGGGTAGTTTATTTTAGTTAATTAGACTTTCCTAAAACAAAAGCTCCCTTTTTGTTTCACATTGTTTCATTTTTTTTTCTAACGTTATGTTTTTACTTCCTTCTTTATTGATTCAGTTTCACTGTTTCAATTTCATTTCTTTTTGTGCTATGTTATGTAACATTAATTCTGTACGGGGTCTGACTTTTTCATTTTAGTTCAAGTTTATTTTTTCGACACAACTTCGATTGTGGAATGTTAGTTTTAGCAATTTGACTGTGGATTAATTGTATGTTGGGCAATTGTTTGTCATTTAGGGACGAGAATTCATCATTTTTTTCTCCTGCATCAAATTCTGTGTTAGATGCGTACCGAAAACCCTTAGTTTTGTGAATTTTAGATGCTGAAAAACGTGGTTGTCGACGCCACACAACCCATGACATGTGTGTGTGTCCAGGTCGTATGGTTGGCCATGTTACTCACTATTCATCGAATTTGAGCCACATGAGCAAGGGGCGCAGGTGTATGTCCAGGCCGTGTGTGACCATGTTAGTGCAAGGTTCACACGGGAAAAGGACACGGGCGTGTGTCTAGGCCGTGTAACTCACTGGTTATGGTTTAGGACTACACGGCCAGAGACATGGGTATGTGCCCAAGTCGTGTAAGCCACACAGGCAAGTGACACAGGCATGTGCCAGGCTGTGTGGGTCATATGGGTGAGCACACGGGGATGTGCCAGATCGTGTGGAGTCACACAAGCCAGTTTTTCAGGCCGTGTTAAACCACACGGGCATGTAAAGCTATATTTGGAATTTTTCCTTAGGATCACAAACATCGTCTGAAATAGTCCGTACAATCTGAATTAGGTTATATAATTTGATATTTGATGATCTGATAATGAACAACTTATGACCTGTACATATATCTGTTATGTTTGAACCTAAGTGGGTAGGATCTGTCAGAACGTAATGTGCTATTGTCTATGTGTGCGAATTATTCAGGTACGATCTATATTCTGTTAAGTTTGTTGGTACGCCTCTGTGTTACTCTGTTGATGAGAAATATTCGATATCTGAACATGTTAGACTGATTGTTACTGATTCTGATTTATAATCGTGCATGTGATTTCATGGAAAATTTGATATGGTTTGTTGAGGTTTGATAAGTTTGTTTTATAAAATATGGACTCCCATATTTACTGATTTTTTTATTGAGAGATAGTATGACTTATATGCTCATTACTTTGATTCTACATAAGCATGCCATGACACATTGCATGGGACTTGGGTTGATGTAAAAAGAGGAAGTTTCTGGTAGTTTAATGATCTACATTATCTGATAGTTTATCCACATTTCTGTTCTGGCAGTTCGACTATACTATAGTGGTTTGATCACATGTATTCGATTTGGAAGTTTTAATTGCAAAATACTGGTGGCACCGTCCACTGTTATCTGTTGGTGTGATTTGGTTGGATGAGTTCTAGGAGAATTCTATTTGATGTGTAGCAGAGTTTGGGTAGGATTTTTTTGATAAATCTGCATTCTAATCTTTTTGAAAAATACAACATCTGCACAATGCACACCTTTGTTCAGTTCAATTCTATTCTGCTCTGCTCTATTTTGCTATGCTCTGCTTGATTTATTATGTTCTGTTTTGTTCGGTTCTATTGTACCACCGTTGTGAAAACCTTTGTGATACTCTAGATCTATTCCATATTGGTTATAAAACTATTTTAAGTTTTTTGCATGACTTTGATTTATGTATCAAGATCTATTTAATTGTATCTAAGTTTGGTTACACGCAATGCTTGATAGCTCACCCTTTGTTTACCTTATTCTGTAAGGTGGACATCTAACTTAGAACTAGACAGCGCTCGGGAGCTCAGATTGTTTTGCATTGATATAATTGTGATTTGGTCTTGTAGGTTAGTAATTTGTTTTTGGGCTTGCCCTACTTTTCTTTGATAATCACGTCAGTATCTGTCAATTTCTAAACGAAACTATATAACCACCTAAATCGACTAAAATGAATTTTTGGTTTTCAAAGTTAAAACTCCGACAAGAAATCAATTTCAATATGTTGGTGTAATTCGTCCAAATTCGACTTAAACTTCTAGGTCGGGTTTGGGGTGTTACAATCTATAGTAATGAAACTATTACAAATTAGTTCTTGGGTCTTAATTAACCAAAATTTCAGCTAAATTTCCTAATTGAATTTCAAATTTTATCTATATACTAACTTTGTAAATATCTTTATGTAATATTTACAAACTCGGTTTACGGAAACAAGGTCCTGAAACTGCAATTTTTGTCACCACTGAATTTTAAGTCGTTACAATTCTCCCCCTTAAAAAATTTCATCCCCGAAATTTACCTGAAATATGATGGGGAAGATGTACTACTGAATCAGTTTCTCTTCACTAACTACCCCTCGTAACTGAGCCACCACGGACAATTCTCCGACCTTTAACTGCAGGAATATCATCAACACTTCTCGGACAATTTCGAGTGATATGCTCTGAGGATCTGCATCGGAAATATGCTCTCGTTTTCTATACATTTTGACATACTAAAAATAATTAACTATATACATAATAATAATTAATTATTTATACTTGATCAAGGACCAATCAATGATAACAAGGAGCGTATGTTTAGACTGATGTATTATATACAATGATTAGGTTTTGTTACTTGTTGAGATAATTTTTCTCAAGTATTATTGATAATTTATATAATAATTATTTTTTATAAAATTTAAAATTATGTAGTTGTGTCATTACAATTTGTACTACAAAATATGACATATAAAATTATGATATAATTACATTCTATCAATCAAATACATCTAAAAATTAGAATTATTTACAAATGGATGTTATTACTACCTAAAATTACGTTTTTACCTACACACTTTAATGAAAATGATTTAGCTTTCTTTGAAAAAGGAATACGTATATCGTTTTATTGGCTTGTTCCCAAACCTGTCAAGACCATAATCTACTTACTATTGATTTTCTTTCTTTTTAATTCTACTCACGCTAATATTTGGGTTTATTATTTATTTCTTAAGTAAATTATAATGCAATTTTATATGTTATAATTTGCTAAAAAAATTTCATCTTTATTTTTAAGAATTTAGTCTTTTTACTTTTTACTTTTCAAATTTTAAATTTTAAATCTATTTATAACACTGTTAAATCTTCTTCTTCTTCTTCTTTTATGTTAGTGTGACATGTTAAAAATGAAGTAAATTTGGTATCCATATAACAAAAAGAAAAACATTATAATAGATTTAAATTTATTATAATAAATTTAAATTTAATAAAGAATTTTAACGATGCTAATCATTCTTAAAATTCACATCATCAATTTAATTAAAATAAAATATTTAAAATAATTAATGATATTATAAAATTTAAGATATCAAATTATATCAAAATTAAAATATATAGATTAAATCTCAAATTTAAGCGAAATATAAAAACCAAATTAAAATTTAATCATTCTTGTAATTAAAAAAGAGATATTAAAATTAAAATTTACCCATTGTAATCTATGTCAAAAAGATTTAGTGAAGGCCTTTCCTTTTATATATATAGTTTGTATAGATATACTTACTATTGATTTTCTTTCATATATAAATTGAAGGGATGGTATGTTTAGGGGAGCTTTTGGATGGGATTACCAAAGAAAAGTTCCATCCTCTGGGTTGAATTTTGATTATTGTACTCCAATCTTGGATTTGTAATTGTATTAACCATGCATATACCAAGGCAGTGATTTGCTCATTAAAATGCATCAAATGTTCTACTACTAATATGTGCCCATTAACCATGGATCCTCTTTTCTATATGCTCCTATTTTTTGCTTCTACTGTCTTTTTTTTTTATTTTTTTCAGACTTCTTATTTATTCTATAAACATTCAGTCGGCCACGTTTTATGGTATGTGCCAAGTTGTAAAGCTTTTCACAAACATTTTTCATAACCACGATATATAAACATTTTTCATCATAATGCATAGAAATTTATTCTTCCTAATAGAGAAAAAAAATGTGTATGTAATTCAAAATTATGTATTTTTTAAATATTTTATTTTATTTTCTTCTAATTTTTTACCTCTGTCAAGTATGGATGGAAAGAAAAAGTAATTTTCTTTCCATTACTCTTACCAAGCATACATATGGAAAGAAAAATTATGTTTTTCATCTTCCAAATTTCTATCCATTGAATTTTACATCCTTCCAATTTTCTTTCCGCTTTACCAAGCAAAGCTTAAAGGTATGCTTGGATGGATGAAAAAAGTAGAGAGATGAGAGAAAGGAATGAAAAAGTGGAAGAAAAACAAAATTAGAGTGTGCTTAGTAGGGAAGAAAAGTGAAAGGAAAGAATATAAGAGGGATGACCATTTTATTCAATTTTTCCAAATTGAAGATGAAAAATGATCATCCCTCTTATTTTCTTTACTCTCACTTTCTTTCCGACTAAGTACACTTAATTAATATTCTTTTCACTTTTACACTCCTTCCTCTCATCCCTCCACAAGTTCAAATTCACTTTTTATTATTATTCTCCCACCCATTTTTTAGGGATATTTGAAAAGTAAGTCCTTTGCACATATTGGAACATTTTCAAAAATAATTTCCCCTACTTAATCTGATACAAAATTTTGTCTAATATGAATCTCGGATATAGGTATATCAACATGCAACTCACTCATTAATTTAGGAAGTGGTTCAAAAAACAAAGGGATTTAACAAATATTTTAGCTTCCCGAATCTATGATAATCGATTCAAGTGATGATCAATTTGTATCAAGGACAACGGTGTCTGCTCATAAAATTTAACAATTCCCATGTTATTTTCTCCCCTGATATGGGGCAGAAAACCAACCTATAATGCGGACTTTAGTCCTAAGCCAGTCTCTAATTCTTGTGGAAACATTTCCTTGATTTTCTCAATGAACTTAAGCATAGTCTCCAAGCCTTTCTCATCTGTTAAAATTGAAACAAAATAAAATGAGAAAAATATGAGTACCGGATTTGCAACCTTGAACCTTGAGAGATGAAGCATATAGCTATGGTGAAGAAGGGTTCTTTCTATTTTCTGGAAACAAGTTCTGTGGTAGTGATACTAACCGAGTTTTGGCACCGTGTGTCCCATTGAGTGATAAATATGTAAGGGATTCACAAATGATCTCAGTAGCGTGAACCCTCGTTCTTTCAGGAAATCCTTGTCTCCTGATTAAGAAATTTGACATTTTCTGAGAGTGACAGACGAATAGCAAGTCCTAAAACTTGCTCTTATGGTTTTTCATTTTGGAATCAAACATCGAAGATAAAGAGAGCATGCATGTAAATGCTAAACAAAGAATCATCAGCAATGCAGAAAGACAATTTGCATCTAAGAAGAAAGAGGTCAAACTCGTTTTCTAAGTTTAAAAATGGCAAATTTTGTAAATAAAATGGGATTTCAGTGGATCTTGCTTCCTTACAGATGTAGTAATTTTCTTCATATTTCCAGAAGATTTATCTAGAGATCGAATAACCTTTGTTCAATTTTCCATGGAAATTAAGCGAGAATATAGAAATGTGATGGGGTAAACCATAAGTTTCTTTGGCATCCTAAAGTTAAAAAGGTTTCTTGATCGAGAATGCGTGCTCTTTTTACTCAAGTGGACTCAGTTTAGGATGCTTGTGGTCTGGGCCTACGTTTGCCCGACTCTTCGTTGTGCACAAAGTATCAATGTCCAACACTTACATCTGGCATATATTCAGGCACGGGTATTGAGGAATATCACTCTTTAGATACATGGAAAAACTTTTAAAGAACTGAACATATCCATGTCTAACTTATACTTGTATTCAGCATTCACACAAGAGCCCAAGTAGCTCTAGCCTATCAGCTTAACCTTTTGTACTTTGTACCTAACAACTTCAGTAAAGAACAAAAAATTTTCTAAAGCTTATGCCAAGGTTTGTTGTATCCATATGCTTTAAGACTTCATTTACTGTATAGCTTTCAAGATAAATAAAAATTTACAGATGATGTGCCAAAAAGAACTGCTAAAACTTAGAGACTGCTAGGTCTTATGTCCTATGTTGCTCCAACTCTTCATTTTTCTTGAATCACCCATGTCCAACACTCGTATCCAATGTATTTCAGGACAAAAAGTTGGGGATGTTACCATTCAAAGACTTCAAATACATGGAAAAAACTTGGAAAATATTTACCCTTGCCAAATAAATACCCATATCCGACACTCATACTTGAGTACAAGTAACATAGCTCCAGCCTATATTGGGACAATAGCAACTGTGGTACGGAAAAAGAACATCTTTTACTTTTGCATATTTTGTTGCTGCCTTTTTGCAGCTTCTTGTTAACTTATTAGAAGGTTAGTCTGGCATGCTCAAGATCAATGAAATCCAAAAGGTAACTAAGGTCTATGATGCTACGACTCTTAATTTCTCTTGCAGTACCTATTTCTGATACCCGTGTTGAACTTGAGCATAAGAATGGGAATATGATCCTCCAAGGACTCACATACACTTAGGTTATCCAAAATGTAGTAGAAGTGGATAAAGGGAATTAAAATTGCAAGAATAAGTCCTAAAGTTACCAATCAAATGAAGAGATGGGCAGTCAATTGGAACTGAATAAACATTAGCAAGCAATTTAGGCGGCCCAGACTTCAATTCTCGAAGTTCAAAACCTGATATTATGATCACGAACTTTATCTTTGGCACACTAGTAAAAGCGGCACCCTGAAAATAAATAAAAAGAAATTCAAGCAAAACCAATCAAATTTACAAATACCTCATCTTGATTCTCAAAGAAGCTTCAAAGGGAATACCTCTCTTTGCATTGGAGGCACCACAGATGCTAGCATTCCACCCTGAAATCCATGAAATTAGCCAATCCAACTGTTAATTTTAGTAAGGGAACTGAAAAGGGTTCTTTTCAATGATTTCAATTAGTTTACCTGGGAAAAACCCAGTAGACCATCAAAGGGACCATGTTTAATCATATAATCTTCTATGCATGCAATACATTCATCGAAATGAACACACTCTATCTGGGGGAGAAAAAACAAAAAAATAAGAGAGATATTTCATCTAAATGGAGATTACCCAAAGACGAAATACAGGTTGGAAATTGAAAGATCAAACCTCGTTGACTTGATACCATTCATAATAAGGAGGATCATAAAGGGATTCAACGTCGGATTTTCCTCTAGCAGGAAAGGGAGCGTCGAGAAAATCGAAATCGAAGTTGTTGAGCACGGAATGAGGCCACTTTCCCATCATTTTCTTCAGGATTTCACCGCTTGTTCTGAATCCATGGAGGCATAAAACTCTGGGTTTGTTCCTCCGAACTTGATTTCCCCCCATTTCTGACGCTTATGTTACTTTTTTCTTAACAATAATTGATTTCTGGAGTTGAGGAATGGGCGGAAGTACAAGTTGCAAGTTTAACTAAGCCTTATCATCAATAAAATATTTATATCTTTTGCGTGCTGCAGTGGTTTACCCACCAAAGAACGACACCAGGAAAGAAAGAGTACAAAAAATTACGAGCATTTATACTATAATCAATGGCGGATGGCCGTGAAGCTAGCCAGGGACTTGGCTCCAAATACCTAGGAAACATCTCTCAAAATGAAGTTTGACAATTTGTAGAACACTTGCCTGTCATTTAATTGTTTTTTCTAGTAATTCTTCTTTTAAGGGCCGACCTAAAAGCCTCAAATGTATGTCTGAAATTATTAAAGGGTAAAAAATGAGTTTGGATGAAAATATTATTTCAGTTTAAAGTATGAGTAAGTATGAGCCAACATGGTGGGTAGACAGCGAAAACGTGGATTCCAGAATTTGAAAGATAGATTTACAAACAGGATCCAGAGCATAAAACCTCTCTCTCAAGGAGGTAAACAAGTATTCATTAAAAGCATTTTACAAGCTATTACTAATCCAATGTCATGTTTTTTTTCCCAAATATCTCTGTGGTGAAATGGAACAAATTATTGGTAATTTTTTTGTGGTAGAAATGCCATGGTAAAAGAGGCATTTATTGGTGTAATTGAAAATATTTACTCATGTTAAAGGAGGATGGTGGTCTAGGCTTTCCGGGTTTAGTCAAATTTAACATAGCACTAGTAGCAAAGCAAGGAAGGCATTTGTTATGCCATCCGGATTCGTTACTGGCCCTTACTTTGAAAACGAAATGTTACTCGAATTCTGATTTTATGGAGTCAAGATTAGGAACAAACTTTTCTTATATCTGGAAGAGCATTTAGGCAGCGAAAGGATTGCTCCAATTAGGCATGTGTTGGAGGGTGGGAATGAGAACTAGAATATCGATATGAAATGATGCCTGGGTGCCAAACTTGGAGAACTATGAGCTTCAAAGAAATGTAACGGGTCAAAATCTAAGATTGGTTTCTGAACTTATATATCAAAATTCGAGGAAGTGGAACGAGGATGTAATTACTAGTTTATGTCTATTGAAGAGGCAACAAAAGTCATGAGTAGTCTTCTCTCTTGTCATTTATATGAAGATCGACAGGCTTGGAGCGAAAGGATTGCTCCAATTAGGCATGTGTTGGAGGATGGGAATGGGAACTAGAATATTGATATGAAATGACGCCTGGGTGCCAAACTTGGAGAACTATGAGCTTCAAAGAAATGTAATGGGTCAAAATCTAAGATTGGTTTCTGAACTTATATATCAAAATTCAAGGAAGTGGAACGAGGATGTAATTACTAGTTTATGTCTATTAAAGAGGCAACAAAAGTATGAGTATTCTTCTCTCTTGTCATTTATATGAAGATCGACAGGCTTGGAGCGAAAGGATTGCTCCAATTAGGCATGTGTTGGAAGATAGGAATGGGAACTAGAATATTGATATGGAATGAGGCCTGGGTGCCAAACTTGGAGAACTATGAGCTTCAAAGAAATGCAATGGGTCAAAATCTAAGATTGGTTTCTGAACTTATAAATCAAAATTCGAGGAAGTGGAACGAGGATGTAATTACTAGTTTATGTCTACTGAAGAGGCAACAAAAGTCATGAGTATTCCTCTCTCTTGTCATTTATATGAAGATCGACAGGCTTGGAGAGGTAAGGCGACAGGGGAGTATTCTGTGAGAAGTGGTTACAAGTTGTTACTAAAAGAATCTACGAATTTGGTGCCTAATCTCTACCAAAATTCATCCAAGCAGGTATACAAGAAACTATGGCAGACAGAGCTACCGAAAAAAATAAAAATTGCATTCTGGAAAGTTTACAAAAACTTTATTCCTACTTACAACAATATACAAAAAAGAAGATTGAGGAGCTCGGTAGCATATTTTTACCCCATGATTGGCATATTTATGGATGATTTTTCCTTGGTTTCATTGAATTTGATGCTCCTAATCCTTTAATTTCATGTTTTATACTCAAGAGAGCTTAGGATGGCGAAAAAAGTAAGAAACGGGCCAAAAAAGGACAAATTGGGCCTAAATCAGTGTTTCACACTGCCTGAGCACTTCCACACGGGTGATCCACATGCCCGTGTGTCATGGCCGTGTCAACATTAATCCAAGTCAGAATTGCACACGGCTTGAGCACTTGTACACGGGCGTGACACACGGCCGTGTCCCTGTTGAGCCCAAGTCTAGTTCTACTCAGAAAAGGCTAATTTTGGGATATTTTGGGTATTTGAAAGTCTATATAAACACCCTAGAAGAGGATTATGGGGGACACGGAGAGTTGAAGGCAGAAAATACTCAAGGACAGCCATCAGAATCACCTCAGAGGCAGGATCTACATCAAGACTGAAGAATTCCATCCAATTTCTTAGAAGTTCTTTGGGTTTCTTTATGTTTTGTTATTTCCCAAACTTTGAAATGTTTTCCATCATTATTATGAACTAAACTCCCTAAATACCTAAGGGAGATAAAACCTAAGACGGATCTTATTATTATTTGAGTTATATGATAAATACTTGTTCTTATTCTTAATTGTAAATTTAACCCTTGCTTTAATGTTTCAGGAAATTAATTCAGGTTTTTGATGTCTTTATTCAGTGGAGCAAAAGTTTCTGTTTAATAGTAGATCATTCATAATTAAGCGGAGTTGCATGCAATCTTAGAGATAGGACGACGTAAATCTGCCGGATTAGAGTCAAATCTAGGGTCTATAGATCGAGTTAATGCGACAATAAGGGTTTTAATTAGAAAGAGATTTCAATTAATCAATCTAGAGTAAGTTGTCTTTAGTCTCAAGAGAGATAATAACATAAATCTGGGATTTCTACGGATTAAGTCAAGTGAATAAATCGTCTAACTCAAAGGTAATAAGTGAAGTCTAGGTGGATTCTTCCTTGGGTATTGTCTTTTCCATTGGTTTTCAAAAAAGTATTTTTCAACTTTAATCTCTGTCGCAATCTTAGTTAATTAGATAATTAGTTTTAGATAAAACATTTTCTTAAATTTTAGGCTTGGTAATAAGAAGATACTAACTACTAGTACTTTTAGTCCTCGTGGGTACGATATTTTCGGTCTCACCATAACTATACTACTGTTCGATAGGTGTGCTTGCTTTAAGTTGAATTTTTAGTTAGTTTTACGACCATCAAGTTTTTGGCGCCATTGTCGAGAACTAAGATATTAGGAACGCTTAATTTTTATTACTTTAGCTATTTTTTAAAAAAATTTATTGCAATTTAATTTTATTGTTAATTTTGCTTAAATTTCTAAATTTTCTTTTATCTACTTCTGGCAGGTTTTTATAGTTTATAACTAGAAAAAACTCGTCAGGACCTCTACTTTTCGACAGTGAAATTGAAAGCACAGCTCGCAGAAACCGAAGAGAAATAAGGCGAAGCCTTCAATACATAGAGGAAGGGCAAGAGGACGAGATTCATACCACAACCGAGGAGATGGTTGAAAATCAGAATAATCTGCTACCTCCTGTGGTTGCTGCAAATCCAGTAAATCAGAATCCTGCTCCTCGTACTATGTATGATTATGCTAAACCTATTTTAACAGGAACTGAATCGAGTATAGTTAGGCCTGCTGTTGCTGCAAATAATTTTGAACTGAAACCTAACACTATTAAAATGATACAACAGTTTGTTCAATTTGATGGTTTACAGGACGAGGATCCAAACACTTATTTAGCAAATTTTCTTGAATTCTGCGACACCTTTAAGATCAACGGCGTTTCTGACGATGCTATTCGCCTTCGGATGTTTCCATTCTCATTGAGGAACAAAGATAAACAGTGGTTAAACTCGTTACCATGAGGGTCCATCACTACTTGGGAACAAATGACCGAAAAATTTTTGCTGAAATATTTCTCGCCTACTAAAACGGGGAAACTAAGGAATGATATCTCTTCTTTTGTGCAGATGGATTTAGAAACTCTTTATGACCCATGGGAGAGATACAAAGACTTATTGAGAAGGTGCCCTCACCATGGGTTACCTCTATGGTTGCAGGTTCAGACTTTTTAGAACAATGTAAACCCCTCAACAAGACAACTGATCGATGCAACTGCCGGTGGAACTTTAAACAATAAAACACCTGAAGAGGCTTACGAATTTATTGAAGAGATGTCACTGAATAACTATCAGTGGCAAGTTATGAGAATAAAGCCGACAAAAGCAGCTAGTGTTTCCAACCTCGACGCGATCACTATGCTACCTAACCAGGTAGAACTTTTAAATAAAAAGATTTATGGTCTGTATGGTTCTACTCAGGTACATTATGTGATGAGGTGTGATTCAAATGGAGGAGGAGCACACAACGCAGATTATCCATCCTTCAGCCCTAGCACCGAGGAGGAACAAGTCCACTATATAGGTAATAATTCTAGAGCTCAAAATAATTCGTATAGCAACACTTATAATGCAGGTTGGAGGAACCATCCCAATTTCTCGTGGGGTGGTCAAGGAAATCAAAGACCACAACACCCTCCAGGTTTTCAACAACCATCTTACCAACAAGATAATAAACCAAACCTTGAAGAGATGCTCACAAAATTTATCTCGGTGTCAGAAACTCATTTTTAGAATACCGAAACAGCATTTAAGAATCAACAAGCGTCGATCCAAGGGCTCGATACTCAAACAGGATAGCTTGCTAAGTTGATTTCTGAATGACCACAAGGTAGCCTACCAAGTAACATTGAAACTAACCCAAGGGAGCAAATTTATGCTATTACTGTGCACAACGATGAAGGGTTAGTTGAAGCTGAATCGAAACTGAGACAAGACAATGTGGAAGATAAAGGTAAGGTTGATGTAAGCAATGGTACACAGAAACTGGTAAGCAAGGAGTATAAACTTCGTGTGTCATACCCCAATGTGACAAGGAAAGACCACACAGACGAACAATTCGGTAAATTCCTTATATTATTAAAAAAAAATTACATATTAACTTACCGTTTATTGAAGCTCTTTCGCAGATGCCAAACGCAATGAAATTTTTTAAAGGAGCTCTTGGCTAATAAACGAAAGTTAGATGATGCATCGTACGTGGAATTAAATGCAGTTTGCTCAGCCATCTTACAAAATAGGCTACCCAACAAATTGAAAGATCCAGGGAGTTTCACTATTCCTTGTTAATTGGTAGTTTAAATATTAAGAATGCATTGGCTGATCTAGGGGCAAGTATTAATGTCATGCCCTATAAAATGTTTAAACAACTAGGTCTTGGCAAACCCAAACAAACTAGGATAAGCATTCAATTGGCAGATAAAACAATTAGATTTCCTAGGGGTATTATTGAAGACGTGCTTATCAAAATTGACAAATTTATATTCCCAGTTGACTTTGTTGTTCTAGACACGGATGAGGATAGTGACGTACCTTTAATTTTAGGAAGGCCCTTTTTAGCAATTGTTAGAACTATCATTGATGTTGGCATAGGTGAATTGATACTTTGTTTTGGAGATGACACAATTAAACTTCAAGTTCGTGATTCTACTAAAATATCTAGTAAATGAGATGATTGTTTAAGTTCTGATAATTTGAGTAATATTACAACTTAAATTTCTTTACAGGAGTCCCCTAAGAAGAATGTGATGGAGCTTCATTCTAATCTATGCCATAAAAACAAAGCGACTCATGAAGAACGAAGGCTTCAGATCGATGAACTAGATGAATGGCGAACACATATCAGGAGAAACCAAAAGTACACGATGAATCAAAACGATGCCATAATGAGCATAGGGATGAAACAAAACAGGTCGGGGATAAAGTATTGTTAAATGAAAAGAATCCTCGCATTGCTACTTCAGAGCACAATACAAACGAAGAAATTCCCTTCATGATATTGAATATCTTCCCACATGGTACAGTCAAGGTAACACACACTGAATTCGGAACTTTCAAGGTAAATAATACTCGACCCAGACCTTATTTTGATAAAATTGATAGCAGACTCCTCACCCCACCATGACCGTGCAAATATAAGGTGAGTCGAGCTTAGACTATAAATAAGCGCTTCTCGGGAGGCAACCCGAGCACTAACACCACTAACTAGTTTATTTTAGCTATTTTTTGTGTTTTTATGTAGGAACAGTGACCCACACGGCCTAGACACACGGGCGTGTCCTTGGCTGTGTGAAAACAGGGCTAAAAATCCCCAAGTATCGAGCCACACGGTTATAAATTTGATCCACACGACCATACGACACGACCGTGTGAAGCACACGGCCTGGACACACAGGCATGTCTTAGGTCGTGTGAAAACTGGAGCCAAAATTTTCAATTTTCAAACAAGTCAGAGAGTTACATGGGTAAGGCACGCGGCTGTGTTTTCAGAGACACGGGCGTGTGAGATACCACACGGGCGTGAGAGAAGCGAACAATGAAGAACACGGCTGTGCGACACGGTGTGTGACTATTAAGCATTCAATTTTCGTGACAAACATGGGCTAAACTCGAGCCACACAGGTATGTGGCCTAACACGGGTCTCACACGGCCGTACCCTTTTAAAACCCCCAACCCTAACTTTATTTTCTTCTTCTTCTTCTTCAACTCTCCGTGTCCCCTCACGAGGACCCACACGTACCACCACCACCGAGTCACCGCCCTCCTGATGCCACTTTAACAGATATATCCGAGTGACTCACTCGCTTTGAGTAACAATGTTTCTAGCGATTCGACAGCAACGATGTCACTCTTCGACAAATTTGCCACCACCTCCATATCGCTTCTCCAGCGCCACCGACTCACGACTCTAATGATGAGGACCCTTGAGCCCATTTATTTTATTATTATTTTTCTTTTTAATTTTAATTTTATTTTGTCTTTTATTTATTTTTTGCAGAACTTATGTTTTATATTTTAAACTATATTTATCTTTATGGTTTTATCAAATAATCCCTTAATTCTCTTCTACGGTGGTGTTTATTTTTTTATTAGTACCTCAGAATCATGTCTTTCATTCGGCTTTTTCTACAATTCTGCTATCGCTCTTCCAAGGATTTTATCCAAAAATTCAGGACAGTTTCGCTTCTCTCTCTTTTCTGATATTAGGCTTCTATTGCTATTATCTATCTTTGTACATTGAGAACAATGTACATTTTAAGTGTGGGAGGTTATTTAGGTGATTATCAGAAAATCTCTGAATTTTTATCTTGTTCTCAAATAATTTTCTCATATCAGTATTAGAGTAAATTCTGATTGATTTATGATTTTTATTAATATGTTTTGAAATAAATCATAGGTAACTGTGCATTGATTGTTGAAACTTTAAGACATTAGAGAATTAAGCATGATAAGTTGACTTTTGAGAATTAAAATTACTAGGTTCTTTCTCTGAATTGAGGTATTATCTTGAAGTTTTGAATTTACAGGATTGACATCAAATACCCATAAATTTCGTGAGATTTTGAGCCTTTTAGAGCATATATCTTTCTTGCTCACTGATTGTTTTTATAAGTGTGTCAACATTGATTTGCTATTCTAGAACTTGCATCAATCATACATGTCGAGACCACACCTTTGATTTGATATACTAAAATAATAAAGACACATAGGTTTTAACCCATTTAACCCATAAAAAGCCCACTTACATAATTGACCCCTAGTGAACCCCTTTGAGCCTTAACTATTATTTCTTGATTTTTCCCCTTAATATTAACCCACAACTTAACCCCTTTTGATTCGTTAAGAATTTTTACCTTTTTTTATTGACTCCCTTTTTATTGAAATTTAATTTGATTAGTTACCTAATTATGATTGTTCATTCCAGTTGCCGAATTAATTTTCATGATGTATTTTCCACTTGTTCTTGTTCTTAAAAAAAAACTCGTATATTCATTCAAATTACATATTGTTCTAAAGAGTTTGGATAAGTTATCATATTGAAAGAAAAGCTCCCTTCATTAGTCTTGGTTAGTGTTAATTCTGGCACTTGTTTGTAATTCTGTGATTAGCTTTGTTTTCTAAGTTTGGTAATTTATTAAATTAATCTCGATTCTAACCCTCTTTTACAGCCTTTATCCACACCTTTAACCCAAGCCCCATTACAGCTCTGTTAAAGACCTTTTGATTTGTGTATCATTTCATTATAGTGGTGGAGATTTGATTTTCATGCAAGCCTATGGTAATAACTTTTCATGTTTGACTATTGAGTGCTTAATTATTGAACCTTAAACACTTTGAGTGATTTGAGTGAATCATTAGTGAGGATGTCAACTTTGTTAATTTGGAATTAAAGGGTGATTACTTAAATAAAGGGGGATACCTATGATTTTATGATTGAAATGCTTAATTTGGATTGTTCAAAACTTTAATGTTCTTTTAGTTAAGCTCTTAATGTATGATTACTTGTGAATTATTTCGAACATTATTGATGAGAATTATAAGTTGAGAAGGATTTATTTTAATTATGAGTTGAGGATTTTGCTTGAGGACAAGCAAATGCTTAAGTGTGGGGATATTTGATAAACTATAATATATACATATTTTTACCCTATGATTGGCATATTTATGGATGATTTTTCTTTGGTTTCATTGATTTTGATGCTCCTAATCCTTTAATTTCATGTTTTATACTCAGGAGAGCTTAGGATGGCGAAAAGAGCAAGAAACGGGCCAAAAACAAACAAATTGGGCCTAAATTAGTGTTTCAAATGGCCTGGGCACTTCTACACGGGTGATCTACACGCCCGTGTGTCATGGCCGTGTCGACATTAATCCAAGTCAGAATTACACACAGCTTGAGCACTTGCACACGGGCGTGACACAGGGCCATGTCCCTGTCGAGCCCAAGTCTAGTTCTACTCATAAAAGGCTAATTTTGGGTTATTTTGGGCATTTGAAAGTCTATATAAACACCCTAGAAGCGGATTAGGGGGGACACGAAGAGTTGAAGGCAGAAAATACTCAAGGACAACCATCAGAATCACCTCAGAGGAAGGATCTACATCAAGACTGAAGAATTCCATCCAATTTCCTAGAAGTTCTTTGGGTTTCTTTATGTTTTGTTGTTTCCCAAACTTTGAGATGTTTTCCATCATTATTATGAACTAAACTCCCTAAATACCTAAGGGAGATAAAACTTAAGACGGATCTTATTATTATTTAAGTTATATGATAAATAATTGTTCTTATTCTTAATTGTGAATTTAACCCTTACTTTAATATTCCAGGAAATTAATCCAGGTTTTTGATGTGCTTATTCAGTGGAGAAAAAGTCTCTGTTTAAGAGTAGATCATTCATAATTACGCGGAGTTACATGCAATCCTAGGGATAGGACGACATAAATCTGTCAGATTAGAGTCAAACCTAATAAGGGAGTCCATAGATCGAGTTAATGCGACAATAGGGGGTTTTAATTAGAAAGAGATTTCAATTAATCAACCTAGAGTCAGTTGTCTTGAGTCTCGAGAGAGATATTAACATAAATCAAGGATTTCTACGAATTAAATCAAGTGAATAAATCGTCTAACTCAAAAGTAATAAGTGAAGTCTATGTAGATTCTTCCTTGGGTATTTTCTTTTCCATTGGTTTTCAAAAAAGTATTTTTCAACTTTAATCTCTGTCGCAATCTTAGTTAATTAGATAATCAGTTTTAGATAAAACATTCTCTTAAATTTTAGGCTAGATAAGAAGATAGTAACTACTAGTACTTTTAGTTTTTGTGGATACGATATTTTCAGTCTCACCATAACTATACTACTGTTCGATAGGTGTAACGCCCCCGTACCAGAGACCGTCGTCGGAGTCGAGCACGAGGTGTTAACGGACTTAATTCATTCATTAAACAGCTCAAACAATTTATTTTAGAATTTCCAGACAAGCTGGCTAACTGCATCACAGTGGCTAAAAAATCCATATCTCGAGTTACAAAACTCGAAATCCAATTTCGTAAATTTTCCCTGAAAAAAGACTCATATATCTACTTACTAAATTTTTTCTAGAATTTTTGGTTGGGCCAATTAGTACAGTTTATTAGTTAAAGTCTCCCCTGTTTCAGGGCTCGCATACTCTAACCCTTGTGTATTACGGATCAAATATATCCCTGTCCAGAGTTTCAATGACTATGCCGTTTGTTTTTCATAAAACTAGACTCAATAAGGATTTCAAACTCACATCACTGCTGCTATGTGATTCTGTTTTATAGCCAATTTCACCATTTTATGGATTTCCATAGGTTAGTCAACACATAAAGCATACGTGTTATCAAATATAATCTCGATTAGCCACTCCAATAGCTAATCATCTTCAAACATTTCCATGCCATACATGAGCTATATCATAAGATTATATATACAAAAGGATTATAATGCTATACATGCCATATTCCCAAAATATGCAAGCCACCGTACCGAGATGGTCCAATGATAGTGTGAGCGTGCCTCTGACCGTCCTGATCTCCAAACCGGCTTGTCAAAACTACAAGGAATGGAAGGGAAGGAGTAAGCATAAATGCTTAGTAAGTTCACATGCAAATAACAAATAACTTAACAAAGCAATTATACCAACCAACATTAGCATAATATCACCAAAACATGTATCACATTTCTTTTCATCATTCATCATCTTACCATATTATTGTTGTCGTATCAAGTCTCAACACGAGGTTAAGTACATACCATCCAAAGTGCCCATTCCACAACACTTACCAATACGTCACTTGCATCTTGAGTATTCTTCCATTTCACTAGAATTTTACCTGTTGAACACATCGGAATATAACTCGGATACATGGAAAGTCTGCATATAAGTGCCACATATGTAGCCAAGCTACCATGTAACCCGCCCATAAGCGAACTCGGACTCAACTCAACGAGCTCGGGCGTTCGCATCCATAAGTGAACTCGAACTCAACTCAACAAGTTCGGATGCCTAGTTACATCTCCGAACTCGGGCTCAACTCAACGAGTTCGGACGTTCGCATCCATAAGTGAACTCGGACTCAACTCAACGAGTTCGGATGCCTAGTTACATCTCACAAACTCGGACTCAACTCAACGAGTTCGGACGTTCGCATCCATAAGTGAACTCAGACTCAACTCAACGAGTTCGGATGCCCAAATATCCAAATATATTCCTAAGGTTCAACGGGACTTTCCTCGTTCGTACTCCTTTACCATTCTCCTTGGAATACCAATGACGATACTTCGGTAGTCTTTCACATTTTTCACATAATTCATAAAATTTTTGCATGTTGTCCAACAATGACCACAAAGCATAGAATTGCATGATAACAATCATAATATCGTATAAATAGCATTAAATGATTTAAAATAACGGTTATATTACAATATTTACATATGAACTTACCTCGATACAAAATGAGAATAGTCGAGCCTATTCCTCGTAAATTTTATTTTTCCCCTGATCTCGACTCGAATCTCTTTTCTCTTGATCTATAATACCAAATTAATTTATTTAATACAAACATTCATCAAAACAGCCCCTAATACGAACTTTGGAAAAATTACCATTTTGCCCCTAAACTTTCACATATTTACACTTTTGCCCCAAGGCTCGTAAATTAAACCTCATCCTATTTTCTTATATTTTTTGACATGCTGATCATTTTTTCCTTCTATAGCAACATTAAATTCACACTCTAACATGTACTTATGAATATTAGGTATTTTTACCGATTATGTCATTTTACTCGTTTTTACGAAAAATCACTTAGCAAAAGTTGTTTAACACAATCTCAAACTTCATATTCTACCATAAAACATCACAATTCATACATATCATCTATGGGTAAAATTTTAAATATAAACCCTAGCTCAAAATATTGGTAGAAATAGTTAAACCGAGCTACGAGGAGTTCAAAAATATAAATAACATTAAAAACGAGCATAGAAATCACTTACAATCAAGGCTTAAAAGTGTTGAAACCCTAGCTATGGTGGAGAGAAAAATTTGGCAGCAACTTATGGAGAAGATGATCATTTTTGTGTTATTTTTGCCATTTTATTTCATTTAATATTCAAATGACCAAAATGCCCTTCCTTACTAAACTTTCAAAAATTCCATCCATGTCCAATTTTTGTCCATAAACTTATAAATTGGTAAAATTACTATTTAAGACCTCCTAATTAATATTTCAAAGCAATTTCATACTAGAAACTTCTAGAATGCAAGTTTTGTAACTTATTCAATTTAGTCCCTAACTTCAGATTAAGCACTTTATGCATAGAATTTCTTCACGAAATTTTCACACAATCATGCAATCATATCATTGACCTCAAAATAATCATAAAAGAATTATTTCTATCTCATATTTTTGGTCCCGAAACCACTATTCCGATTAGGCCCTAATTCGGGATATCACAATAGGTGCGCTTGCCTTAAGTCGAATTTTTAGTTAGTTTTACGACCATCAGTAGCATGTCCTAGATGCTCTAATGGAGAAGAGTTCTATGAACATGTTTTTCGTGATTGTTAAGTTGTCAAGGAAATATAAAGCACGTTAAATTCAAATGGCCTACAAACAATTCAAATAAGGGTTATAGACAGTGGATGGATTGGTTGTTCATGGAATATTCTACAGATATATGCAGGATAACAATATGTGCAATTTGGGCGATCTGGGGGATAGAAACAAACAAGTGCACGAAAGAAAATATCGACAGAATACAGAAAATGTGCATTTTATCACATCATTCTTACAGGAACTTGAAGAGGTAAAAGTTATCTCACCTGTCAAACGTACCCAATCAGAGAGATAGAGGCCACCAGAAACATCTTTTGTGAAGATAAACTTCGATGCATATTTTCTAGGTTTGTTCGTACAAATCCTGTTTGGGGTTGGTGGGGCGAGACTCAGAAGGAAAAAATTTTGGGAATGAGAATGATAATGAACAATCACGTACCAACCTCTTTTGCGGCAGAAGCAATTGCGTGCCTTGAAAGAATCCAAATGGGTCTGGATTTAGGATTTTGGAAAGTGGTAGTTAAAGAGGATAGTATCAATGTGATAAATAAACTACAAAACCAAAAAGAAGACTTGTCTATGATTAGAGATTACATAGAAGATGCGAGAATAGAAAGTCGAGATTTTGAGGAATGCGTGTTCAAATATGTTGGAAGAAATGCTAATGAAACTGCCAATTGACTAGCAAAAGAAGGTATGAGTAGAGGAGAAACCACTTATTTGATGGAGAGAATGCCCACGTCCATGGTGGAAGCAGCAAAGGAAGATAACCATTGGTCTGAGATGATGGAACAACTGGGAAATGGCAACCGTCGAGGGAATTTGGGGATGGGTTGAGGGGAGATGGAAATGTTTTCTTAGGGTGGGTTTGGATGGGCAATTGGGTGCAATACGGTGCATTTAACTTACTTTCTGTCTCACGCTACAGTATCGCTGCAATAACGCTATAGTATCTAATCTCACTGCCATCGCTGTTTTTACACTAATCGCAGGTAAATGCACCACCCATCCAAACCCACCCTTAAAGAGAGTGTCTTATTTTATTAAAAAGTTGTTGATTTTATCTCTTTTGCTTTGGGTAGGTGGGTGCTCTTTTCTAGTCGGGGTCTTTGTGTGTTTTACTAGGCTTGGTTGTTGAGTTTTTAATTTTATATTATTATATTTTTCTTCTTTTGAAGCAATAATAATGACTCGACTTTATTTCAAAAAAAATTTGATATGTATCTTTGTTTTTTTGTAAAATATTTACATTTTCTAATATTTTACTATAGGAAACTTATTGGCCTTTAATTTTGATTGTGGAGTCTAAAAATTTAATTGGCAGTGTATCAAATATTTTTCATTAAAGTATATATGTTAAGCTTGAAATTTAATATTCAAAGCATGAACTCGATCTATATTTATGTTTTATGATATATTATTTTTCTAATTTATTCCATATATAATGTAATTTATACATATATGAAAATTAAATATATTCACTACAACAAGACAAGTCAATAGTGTCGTGTCGAGAACTCTAAGAAGACGTGAAATGGCATTGCTATAGAGTTTGGCGAAGTAAGTGGCGGTGTATCCACATGTGTCACCACTGGGTATGTCTTCTTAAGGTTGGCGATGCAAAAACTTATGCATCTCCATAACTCAGTCAGTGGAGATGCATCCATTATGCCCCTACCTCTAGTTAGTGGAGACGCATGTGTGCAACGCTATAGATCAGTCTGTAAAGACGCATTGTCTTTGTATTTATAGCATTGTTAGAGAAGACGCGTTATTCATGTTTTTACATCTAGTCAACGAAGACGTAGATGTACATTTCTATAATTCAATCTGTAGAGACATGTCATTTGTGCCTCTATAATATTTTTAGAGGAGACACATTCTTTGTGTCTCTACCTCTAGTCAGTGGAGACACAGTGTGCCTCTATAGCACAGTTTGCAGTGAGACGTGGTTTGCATTTCTATTGCCTCTGGTACAATGTTCAGTGTGGCTCGAGTCCATTTTATTAATCAATTATTAATAATACAAATAAATCACTAAAAAATATAATAACCAAATAACTAAATTAACTTGATATATCAAGTTTCCAAATGTAGCTTGCTTACAAGTCGAGCTCCAAAATCTAACATTACATGTCTACAAATGTCAATCATAGCAACAAAAGGAACAAAAAGAAAGTAAGTGATTTTTTTTTAGCTCCGTTCCAACTCAAGCATATCCAAAATCATTAGGAAGTTCATGTTGTCTTCACCAACCTATAGTAGTCGTCAAGTGTCACATCTTATCTCCACAATTTGTTCCAATATCACCGAGCATTACATCAAATGATCATCATATGAGAGAAAATTTGTTATCAAATGGCAGTAATCACATTGAATGTCAGAAACCGCATGAATTAATATGTAAAATTATATAAAATAGTATTTACTTCCATTACTTCGTTGCATGGTAGGGGTTTATTAGGGTGATTTTTAAAATTTGGTTTAATTGCCTCTTAAAAACTCACAATTTTGACTCTTTTACAAATCAGTCTACTTTTCAAAATTGAAGTTCTTTAAAACTCAATTTCAGAAATTGATTTAATTTTCGAAAAACCATAGTAAAAAATTACTGATAAATCATGTTACAAAATTCCAAACACTCTAAGGCTAAAATCCCTAAAATATCTTTAAAACTTCTAAACCCTATTTTAGGGTGTTACACTATTATTGAGATTAGATCTAACATTGCACCTTATTTAAAAGTTGACATCGAAGAAGTTGATAGTATAGTGCGAACTATGATGATAGTGGTAATGATAGTGAACTTTGTGAACAAAAAAAAGTTGATAGTAAGAATTGTTTCCTAGAGTCTATGAATTTGGATGATTTAGACCTTATTTATCCTCCTAAAGAGTTGTATTATGATGAATTCAATGTACAAAATTTTTGTGAGGGGTTAAAAAGGAGGATAATTCATGTATAAAGATTGAGAGACAAGAGACCTTGAGTGATAAAAGTCAATTTAATGGTCTAATTTTGGTGAGTGAAAATTCCTACGACGTAAAATTAGAGAGTTCAATTCACATTGAAAAAGAGAACAAAAAGAAAGAGAGAATTATTTGAAAGAAAGGAATGATTATGTTTTCACTAACCTTAGCTTGAATTTGTCTAGTAGACTTGTTTCATTTTTTCATGAATTTGTTGATCCTTTGCGAGGAGCTCTATTAAATTATTCCACCTATGATAAAGATTCTTTCTTATTCAACCAAAAACAATATTTGAGGACGAATCTTTTCAAGGAAAGGGGGAATGATACATGCACGGATGAGGTGAAATTTATAAAATTTCATTCACTGAAGCTGCCAATTTTCAAGTTTGGAAAATTAATCGACTTGCGACAACTTTTTGGATGGGATTTAGGCATTTCTATTTATAGATGTCTTCATAGCATTCAAATATATATATATATATAATATATATATATATATCTTATCTTTGAAATGCACTTTGAATCACTCAATTTTGAGTTTAGGAGCTCAAGTTATGACCGTTTTAGTGAAGACTACGAGAATAGAATTTTTGGATGAGATTATGATGGGAATTACGAGTTTCGAGCTTTTAATTCGAGTTTAAATCATATTGGGTTTGGTTTTAGGCTTAATTTTTATTATATATGAGCCCAATATTGTATTTATTAGGTTTTATTATTTTATTATTTATTTATTCCGAATTTTGGATATTGTTTAAGTATTTTAACTTGTTTAGGAGTTTTGTTTCTTAATCAAATAAGAAAGTTTAGTTTAAAACTACTTCTTGTTTAGATTAATTAGAGTTTCAGTATACTTTAAAGTTTTATTTGGATGTTTTAGCTAGCCTATATAAAGGCTTCTTCATTATTCATTAAACAGATAATTATTTTCATTAATAAAGTTTTCAACTCTAGGAGTTAGTTTCTTTGAGCAAGATTTTTTTCTTGTAATTATTTTAGAAGTAGTTTTCTTCTCGATTTTTTTCAAGGAGTCGTGGGAATTCATTTTTCATCCTTCAACTTGCCGAGGATTAGTTTTTAGAGGGTTTATTAGAGTCATTAATTGAGTTTGTTGGGATTTATATCTCAAAGAGTTCAATTGGACACTTATCTTTCTATCTAGCATATCCATCGGTTTATTTGTTCCATCTTCCACTTTTAAATTTTGTCTATTTATTCTTTATTTTTAAATTTCTTATTTTTTTATTTTCTTTGTTTTTTTCTAAATCTATTTGGTTTCTTCCTTTCAGGTCACATCCAAATTTTTATTTCTCGAGTCAAACAATTTGAATTTGATTCTCTTCCGCTTCCTCTACTTCAATTCCTTATCATAGGCTATACTTAATCTCTATCATTTTGTTCAAAGGGTAAAAGGACAGAGGAAAGGGAATAGGTTAGAGACAGAGGTTAGGGACGATTACGAATGCCTGTTCTGTTCTGGTTCTTATGAGTAGGAGAAGAGGAGATTAGTAGCCTGAGTGAGAACTCCCAAGCCGAATCTGTGCTCTTTCAGTAGTCTTGGTAAATATCCTTTCTCCCTTCCTAACCTAACCTTCTGTTTCCCGCGGGCTAGGCAGCTATTTTTTTTTTTTTTTTTTATGATCTTTCTTATTTACCTTTAAGGCATCCTATTCTCCGTTTTGAGTTTCTTTTGTTTTGGAATCGTCTTGTCTTCTTTTAAAAAAGATCTTCTCCCTTGTTCTTCCCTCTTCCTATGATCTTGACCTGCAAAGTGATTTCCGAAAGCTCCCACTATTACTAAAAAACTCCCAATAGGCCACGTAGCCGCTTATATTATAATAAAGTAAGTAGGAAGGAGCGAAAGCTACTCGACCAGACGGGAGAGGCGACCAAAGGAAGCTGGTTCACCTTCTCTCCTCCGTTACAACATAGGTCGTTCCAATCCCGGATGAAAATATTCCAAAAAGGAAGCCAAGGAGAAAGGTCCAATTAAAATGCTTAGGACTAGAAAGAAATATGATCCTATAAAAAAAAGGAACTATTCATCATAGATCGGAGAGCTCATTTGATATATCACGAATGCTGTGATCAAGCATCAGGCGGAATGTATTGCTACCTCTTCCTCCCTCCACCATTCTATAAGCAAATGCTTGCGGGTAGGATTTCTCTCCAGAACCATCTTTCTTATGCAATTCGAGGAGAAGCGAGTAAACTTGCCTGCACCCTAATTATTGGTAGAGTTATCAAAGAACTCCCTCGCTTGGCACAACAGCAAAGAGAACTACGATTCCAACTGGATCCAATGAGAAGAGAATTCTAACACCAACCCTTAAGACTGTAATTGGCTTGCTAGTCTTTTCCCTTGCGCTTGATAACTCTTCTGACAAGGAGTCCGCAATTGGAGGAGGGGCGAATGGAAGTACTTCACACTGAACACTCGCTTACGAAATGGAACAGAACTCTCAGGATTCGAGAAGGACTAGGCAGGCTCTTTAGGGCGATTCTCCTCTTCCTTAGACATAAAAGTTAGACCCACTAGGTAAATAAAGGAATTACCAAGGTAAGACACATATCGCAATATTACATCTACCTTTGCCTTACCCACAGAAAGCCTTCGCACAGATTTCCTTCCAACGTTTTTAGCAAAGGCCCGGAGAGAAAGCATAGTCTAGTTAGTAGTCCTACAGAAGCCAGAATCAATCCTATAGATTATAAACTGTAACCTATAATCTTGATGCACTATAATACCTAAAATATTATATGCATATCCTCACCAGGGAATATGCGCAGAAAAAAGCACCTTTTTTCACTTTATCACTGGATTGCGAACTTACTTATCCTTTTGATGAGAATGCCACTACTCTTACTTACTATCTTCAAACCCGCCTATTGGCGTGTCTGGATCAGGTGAATCGCTTGGCTAGATATCTCCTTAAGCGAGATATCGTTAACTCCTTAGTTCCTTAGAAAAGGATAATAAGGGAGAAGCACGAAAAACCCTAGCTTTCTGTCGATCCTTAGCTCCAACTTGCGTCAGATCCTTTTGCCCCTTACTCTGCTGGATTGAAAGCGGATGCAAGAGAACTCTCAATGGCTGCAAGTAGAACTGCCATGGAACTATATGGATAGCAACTCCCACCGGATGGAGATATCTTAACTTTTATTTCAAGCCTATGTCTTTCGCTTGCCTAAGGTTAAGGTAAGAAAAAGAGACAGCTACTGGACACTACGGGGACTGTAAGCGATCTAACAGAACTGGCTTGTTGAACGGAACTCAGACTAGAGATATCAAATGACCTAGGGGACTGGACCTCTAGATGTAGCACTGGATGTAATAAAAAACTCGACTGCCAAAGCAGCACTTAGCACTCCAACTAATGGCCTTAAGACTGTTGCAATTGGTACAACTGCTTCAATGGGATAGAAGGAAACTGGCTAAAAAGGATTAGAAATGGACTAGTAAGAGACTCCAATGTAACCTCAAACTAAAATTGGAACCCTAGGAGGGGCAACTTCCACTCTTTTTTTCACTCTTTCCATTGTCGTTTACTTTACGAAGCGAAGGAAATCAAAAGGTATGCCCATTTTATCGAGGAGAGGAATTACTAGCTCGCAGGCTTAAAAATGATAACTTCCTTCCTTGCCCTCGAACCGACTATCCAACGGCATGGAACACTTAGCATTGGCCTATAACTCAAATTCCATTTTATAGCACGCCAACAGGAGGGGCTTCTTACAAAAGCACTCCAACAACTCGCTTGAACTTGAAGAGAGAAGCAACTACTACTTCTCCATCAAAGGAAAAACAAGCATCGACTAAATAGAAGGCCCTTGAATCTTATCGTTAGAGCGCTATCTACCCTTAAGACTTACTTAAGGGATGTAACAGAAGTTTCAAGAGAACTAACAGAAGTTTCAAGAGAACTAACAATCGATGGACTGGAAGGGCGAGAGACAGAAGAGCAAAGAGAACTCAATCTAGAATTTCCACTCCTTCTAAAACCCCAACCCCAAGTACGGCATTAGCAATTGAAGAGCTTAGTTAGGATGGGTGGAACTACAACCCCTCGAACAGGCTCGATAAAGTCTGGGAGATTAGATAAGCTGGCTAGGTATTTTTATATTCTTTTTACTGAAAATGCACCGAAGGCAACTGCCATTGAAACTATATAGCTTTATATATAAAAGGGAGAATTCCGCTCGAAAACCAGCCCTCTTCACACCAGTACCTCTGTCCCGACATTTGGTGAGATAGGGGTAATGCCTACCAAAGGTAAAGGGGAGCCTTCATGCAAATCTATTGAAGGGTCACCTACGTTAGCTGGTGCCCACAGTGCCAAAGTTTCAACCAAGATCCTTTGGCTCCGTGCTGGTAGCCGGCTTGTTACTCCAGATTTTAGTGACAAGAACGTCTGTCACGTGCGTCCCTAGGACTGGGCCGGATTCGAACCGACCAAGAAAAGGCAAGTCAGAAGTCGATGGTTAAGGTTCCTGTCCCACTTCCCTGGCTAGCTTTAGTAGCTTGTGTACTAGCCTCTTCTATACCAGCTGATTCAATAGCAACTGTCAGCCCTTTCTCTTTTATTACTTACGCAATTTCGAAAAAGAGTCTAGTCAGCTCGTCTCTGCCTTGAGGCCAATAACCAGTGACTCTTTTGTTAACCACATGTAGAATATCTTGTGTAGTCGGGTAGGCTAACTAGAATCTATCTTTCCTTTAGTGTGTAACCGATTTCTATATGTTAAGCTCCCCTTTTTTTATCTCCTTTGTGCCCCTCTTTAAAGTAAAGCTGCTTCTTAGAGTTGGCTTTTGCAATTGCAATCTGTCTCTGGCTCCTCGCTTTGAACTAAAATAAGACCTTCTTTTGGTCGAGTGACTTCGTTCCTGGTCTTCCTATTCCCTTCGCTTCCCCAGCCGCTGCCTCTAAGGCCCAAGTACTTTTTTTGTTTGATCAAATGATTGATTTAGATTTATAATTCCTCTTTACCAAGGGAAGAGAGCGTAGATCAGGTGTCCTGTCCTCTTGGATGTTCCAAACCACCATCTTGGACTTCCAGCATTTGCTTAAGACAGAAAGTTTGGGACTCAAAGTGTGCCCTCATGAGGCAGGGAAAAACTTCAAAATGTGTCTTTTACGTAACTTGGATAGCTGAGTGGTCAATCCTGCACCAATCGTTGATGAGTTGTCTCGCTCGAAAGCTATAACCTGCCCCCCGAACTCGGTATCCATTCTGCCTGATGGTTCACTCCTCCGAAAGGCTATTGAAACAAGTCCTGATCCGAGACTTCTCTTAAAGGAAAACCTGAAAAACTGATTTCGAGCAGGGTCGTCTGCTGGCGTATTCATTCTTTTTCTTTATTCTATTATGGCGCTTCCAAGTTGATGTTTTTTTTTAGCACGCGTGCCTCCGTCCCAAAAAAAGTTTGATATTCCGTACATTCTGTCGTGGGTGCTACTAGAAATAATTGTTATTCGACCGATTGATTCCCCGGTTGATTGATTTGCATTTCCTTATGTAAAGTGGATCAAAGGCCTCGTCTCTGTACCCTGCCGTAGAGGATGGGCCTTCAAGCGTACAAAATTCTTGTTAAGAAAAATTGGATTAAGCTTAGTCGCTGCTCACGCACGGAGCTCGCCCTCTATTCGACAAGGAGTCTCGGGAATCACGATGCAAGTTCTGCGACTCCTACCGCCGCTGCCATAGACCAAGGTTTGAACAAGTCCAGTGGTGAACCTACAGGATGCCCGCGAGGGTCTCGACCGTTCTCAAACGAACTTCTAAGAATGACCGCTAAACATAAAAGATTTTCTATCATATATATAAACATGTATGAACCAGAGCTAGGGGTCTTTTCCTCAAGGAGTGCAAAAGAAAGACCAAAAAAAGATCGACTTTCAGTGATTCGACCCGAATGAAAGCCACATGACACTTTCGATGGCATTGAAAAAAGGGAGAACCTTTGTACCGTGGATGTGACGTGCGAATGAACCTTATGATGTCGTTTTATTTAAGCAATTTTGGCACTCAAAACTGGCTGGTAAGGACCAGGCAGATGCTCTCCGAAATGGGTTTGTTAAGCATACAAAGTTTCATTCTGTTTTTGCTTCTATTTTATTATAGAAGAAAAATTTATGGAATTAAGAATGAAACAAGCCAAGAAGGCAGGATTTTATTTTATATTAGAATAGGGTCATTCTTTTTTAAAGACGTAGGGTAGGGGATGCAGGATAGCCTCGACGATTCTCATTTTGATTCCGAGACTCTGTTTACCCAGTCGATGGGCCCCTTTTTCCTTGCTCACCCTTTCTTTCTCTTTCTGGGACTCTCTATTTTCGCTTTCAACTAATTCTGTTCGGGAACCTGTCTTCCACGCCACCTGTGGTTTCCGAGCATGGTCGTTCTGCTTGGGACATGTCTGCAACGTCTCCAGCTTTCTCCGGGCGAGGGCCCGAAGCAAGGCAAAAATCGAGCATCGAAGTGAGCATATAAGAAGAAGTGCTTAAAACGAAGTAAATGGGCGACCACCTTCAACATGAATTACTTTCTGGAAGCAGGCTATGCCGCCACACCTCCCCTGTGAAAGAGGGCTACGCAGCTGATTCGGTTAATCACATGTCAGAACAACCGCTAGGGATCTTTTTTTCATTACCAAAACGGAGGTCACCCTTTTTCTTCTTTCTTTGCTAAGCTCTTCCATTTTTGGAGTGAACCCGAGTCTAATAAATCATTTTTTTTTTAATTGTCCATGTCTGCGTGTTCTTCTGTACGGCCATATGACAAGTCATTTGCGAACATTTCGGGAACCTTTGGTGGTCTTTTTGTTCCAAACATCGCATCCAGTATTGCTGGTTCCTTTTTAAAAGAGCTAGCTCATTAGCTATCTGTGAGTGGGGCTTGTTGAAAGCATCTACTCGAGTGTTTCGATAAACGTACCAGTCATCTCAACATTCCAAATTCCTATGTTTCTAGCCAGCAGCCTATTACGTAAACAGCTTTGTCAACTAAGACATATACATTGTAAAAAAAAATCCTTTGGCCAGGTTCTCTTTCCTGGTTCGTTATCAAGTTCCAGTTCTTCGATTTTCGTGAATATTGATGTGATTGTTCCGCAAGTCGACATGAAACTCGCTAGCATGGAATTGCAACAATAAGGAATGAAGGTTCCGGTTGCAGTAATAGATGTCTCAAAGCTAGACTTGAAGCATGCTTCAAGTGGGAACTGTCTCATCCATCTGAGCAGGACAACTGAATGAATGCCGCTGACCAGCGTGACCGGTCGATTAGTGGCCATGATTAAGACGCACATAAACCGAGCTATTCACGGGGAAAAAGAAAGGTCAGAGGGCCATATTGGAATCGTGGCCATCAACAAGCACTATGTCTTCCTTATTATATTATAATATGGGATAATTGAAAGGAAGCTTAGTGAATGTTTAATTACTTGATTACGGTGGGCAGGTTGTAGTATTCACAAGTGGATGGCGCTTGAACATACAGAGGGAATGGGTGATTCATCTACGCTGGAAAAATTTCAGAGCGGGTGAAGGTTTTGTTTAAGACAGCTTTTACGTTCCCTTACTTTTTAGTCTATCAGCTGTAACAAGTGCAGTGGGAACGAGTGCTTGTTCCGCCCTATAGAAAGAAGAAAGTCAAGCTTGAACCCTCATTCCTCCCTTCTAGCTATTCTTCTTATTTAATCTAATTCCGTCAAGATAAGATCTTCCCCTTTCTTTATGGCTGCGATCTTCCTAAACAGGATTGAACTATATTATGTTATGCTATTCTCCTGCCCCCAATCCCTTGCTGATGTGATGTGTTTTACTTCGCACTGACGCCATTGTGTTTGCGTGAAGCTCAAGAGTCAACAAATGCAGGAATAGCTCCTCTGATGACTCAAGCAGAGTTGGTTTATGATTCCCTGGCCTAGGTAAGGGTAAGGGTGCTTTCGGCTTTCGATATAGGAAGCAAGCAACCTGTTTGAGTCGTAATAGCTCCTGCCCTGGGCTTTTTAGATAGTTCACTCTGCTTCGGGTCGGGCCGGCTTTCGAGTTGAAACTCCGCTCCTCGACTTAAGAGCTTTAATAGCTCGTCTTCGGAGGTTTCTGGCTTTTGAGTTCCCTTTCTCTGTTTGAGAGAGCTCCTTGACCTGGGCTCTCAACGCTTATAGGCTTGTGGTATAGTGCAGTTCGTACTCGTATCAAGCTGCGGTCTCCGCCCCTTTCGATTATTAGTAGGGGCTCGTGCCTTCGTTCCGTCGGTATAGGTATACCGTCACCGCCTCGAAGTCCCGTCAATTGAGTGCCGTCAGTCAGTGTTCTCAAATCCCAGACCCCCCTAGTCTCCGGCGAGTGGAGGACGAAGGACGTTTCCGCTTTTCTGCCAAAGGAGCTCGTGTAATTCTCAGAAGAATACACCCACTAGCAGACGTTTTTGCTAAGAAGTTCTTTTACCAACAGCGCTCGCTGACTGAAAAGCTTTACTAATAGGGGGGGGACTGGACACCGATACCGCCAAGATGGCATCAAGGGCGATTAAGTGTGGCTTGCTTGATAAGGGAAACAGAAGACATCCCTCAAAGCCCCATTAACGCAAAACAACTCGATCCCTACGTTTTTAAATTACCAGAAGCTCTTAGCTACTTAGCTATACTATAATAAAGGCTAAGGGGTATTACTTGACTGAAAGAGTACTCATATTATGGGAAGCTTCCCCTTATAACATCTGACTTATATACAGGTCAACATCGACTTAAGAAGCACGAATACATATAGTAGCTACCTCGGGGGAGGGATGAGAGTAGTGTTATTTAGTTTTATGAGGGTAGCTGCCTATTGCAGGAGTTCCTGACCTGAAGGGACACCAGCAAGCTGCTACTGAATGTAAACAAAGTCAAGGGGATGGAATCAACTCAATAGAATTAGGTATTTTATATGACTTCTGAAGTGACTAAACGAAGTTAAGGATTGATTCAATACCAAATCCCAGATCCCTATAGACAACTAATGGTAGGGGCCCCAACGCCCATCGTGAACTACGTTCATTGCTCGGGCAATGAAAGACCTTGTCTTGTCTCTTTTGAAGGAAGACCTGTGCGCTTTCCCTTTGGCGGGCCTATAATCGCGAGTGAATCCTTTGTGCCCAGAAACGACTACTTCACCTGATCGGCAACCCTGGGATTCCTAGTGAAAACTACACCTTCATCTCGATCAAAGGTGGGATCCCAGATCGCTTGAAGCTTCCTATTTGCCTTTCGGGGGGTCCCCCGTTGATAGATAGGGGCAATCTAAAGGTAGACAGGACTAAGACTACTCTACGAAAGCCCTTCTTTTAAGTTCCTCCCAGATACATAGCTTACATACCCGGCTCAACATTCTTGGAAAACAATCGAATCGAGGGTCCGGAGGAGAATTGGCCATTCAATCTTGTAAACTAATCGAGACCGAAATTGGAAAAAGAGATACGAACGGAGAGGAATAACCAATCGATAAAAGAACATGAAACCATTCTGTTTCAATAGAGGTACGAGAAACGGTTAGGGGCAATAAAGTAGGTGAAGTGGTTGGATTTTGCGAGCTGTTCCAACCACTGCTGGATGTGATTCCAAGAGCCGAACGAGAATGAATACCACACAGAAGAGTCAAGACCAGGCTCCCTAGTGGAAGATCTTTATAGAAGTCCCTGTCTGATCCAACCAAAGAGTTAGTATCTAAAATATATATATATATATTTTTTAGATAAGGGGGAGAACTGCGAGTTTTTTCAGAAAAGACTTGCTGCTCCCCTATCCGAATCCCGCGAGGGACTAAGCGCGAGACGAGCCATAACATAAGGGGCGAATCTACTCTTCGTAGAATCGACCATAGATATCTTCTTTTTTCGGTATATTTGCATCAGGCTTAGCCCCTACTAGTAAGAAGGTGTTCCCGAAAGGAAAGGGGACGAAACCTGTCTAAGATCCTGTGTGCGGCTTAGTAGCGCGTGAACAGAACACGTAGCCTAAGCGGAACTCAATATTCAACCAACCTATGATTCATTTTATTTAATCAGTTTACTATCAATAAACCATGTGTTAGGTTCTCGTTGCGGGAGATCTTGGAACGTGCCCGTCGTGTGAATGCGCATACAAATAGGGTCACTATTCGCCTACTACTAATAAGGGCGGAGAGTATATTCTAGATTATATCAGTCGGGTAGGCTGGACTGGGGTTCTGGGAAAATCTCTACGAATTCTTCTTTGCAAGAGACATCCCTGGGTTTAGTGATGTCTCCGGCAGCCTTGCTGGGATCTCCAGATCGAATAATTGGTTTACAAGACGCTCTTAGGGGGTCTTGTCTTCTCAGATTCCAGCTTTTTACTTTAATTATAATTATAAGTAGTTGTTCAGTAAACTTTTTTACTTCTAGCATGCAGTACCCGAGTCTTGCCCATTTAAGGAATATGGAGGAGGTATGTGTCCTCTCGGTCGCCTTGACCAACAATCACAGATCAGCCCGACTAACGGTCGCTTTGATCCGTTACAGATCAGCTCGAAAGTACCCCTTTCTATTATGATAGGGGTGGATGGTAGGGCTAGAGCAGGCATAATCGCTTGAACGGCTAGAAGTGGGCCGACTATCTTCCATACCATAAAAAAATATTTATATTATTATATATATATATATGGATATTCGGCGTTTAATGAGATAGTATAGTTCTAGACTCAAGCTAGCAAAAAACAAGACTGAGGTCGATAGGGGCATTACTGGTAATTTAATTGCTAAGGTGCTTTCTGAAGTATTAACCATTGGCTAGCGCTCATCTCCAGCTCTGTTTCCAGCCTTTCATTTTATATACCATTACCGTATGCCATACCTCTTATTTAATCTTGCTATACGTCCAAGCCTTCTCCCATCGGTAGTTGGAAGCAGAACTGAGACTGAATGTAACTGAAGGAAAGGGGATATAGGTACGATAGGAGGGCACGGTTAAGCAGGTAAGCGAAGGCTCTCTCTCTCGCTCTGTGGTCTTGTGTAAAGCCTTTCCGCCCATTATTATTATTGATCTTCATTCTAAGTGAGCAAGTCGAAAGCAGTTGAGGTGATAGCAATAGTAAGCAGGGAAACAGAAGCAAGAAGTCTTCAAAAAACTTTTGTGTAATAAAGCTTCCCGGTCGCATTTCATTGGTCTCTAAGGCAAAGTCTCGCTTAATCGTTCATCGATCTTTTCTTCTTTCTTCAACCGGTCATATCTGATCTGTAGCTGGTAGCGACATGAGGAAAAAGTCCTGAATGGTCTATTTTATTTTCTAAATCGCGAGTTTAAGGGGTCGGATGGGTAAAGTACGGCCTCTAAAAACATGCGATAATCGGCTTTTTTAGTGGCATCCGTCTGAGGGCATCTGGAATTGTCTGTTTCGGTATTCACTTTTGTAAACGGGCGAAAACGCTCATCTGTCCACGAATACGGTTCCCTTCTTTTATTCAAGATAGCTTTTATTCAATTAGGGCGAATACCTTGTAACCGAATTTTTCTCTTGAAAGATATGCTACTCCCCGGTCGAGCTGTCTTGTAACGGTCTCTAGGGTCTTCGGTCAAATTGGTCTTCTTTCCTGTAGTAGTTCATCTGATGAGTTCATCGCGCAATTTGAGTTTAAGCATCGGGCTCCTGAAAGCTATCTTCTGTAGGGATCTCCGATCGCCTTGTATAACTATCGATCAATGGCTTTCGCGCTAGGAGATCATCAGCTTATGGCAGGAAGGATGGATGAGCTCCCTATTGATATAATAAAAAGGGATGGAGGTTAAGTCTGAGCCTCGGATGAGGGGGGAATATAGACACTGGGAAAGGAATCATGGGAGTCCGCCCCAAGATTGGAATGAAGGAAAGACTGGTGAATCAGGCAACCCCTCTACCTTGAATTCATAACTTGCATAATGAATTGCATCGACATCTTTGCCCGTGATCGAATGCCCCTTTCCCACGCCACCAATCGACGAATGCTGAGGAAGGAGTGAATCAACTGCTGCAACCAACCACAATACAAGACACCACCCGAGAAACTACCCAACACCCGAAAGGCGAAATAATGCCAGGAAGTTACCAAGCAACTCCAAGTGAATAACCCAACCACGACTATCTAACCAACTACCGATGAACTAATCAACAACCGAACGAGACTGAATCCAAGCGAGTGAATGAACGAGTCAGGGGTTTGTAAAGAGCAAAGGACTATCAAAAACACTACCCGGAATAGGAGTCTTGGCTTATGAGTTTGAGTTTGAGCAGGAAGAGGCATAATAGCCATCAACCGGAAGCAGTGCAAAAATTGGAGGAGAGCTTGTCTCAGCAAGTGATTGGGATTGCCGACGAGGAAAGAGTTGCCTGACCGCGAGGAAGGCCCTGGACGAGTGATTGGTCGAACATTGGAAAATGGAATACTTCCCCGTATTTTTTATTAAAACTTCTTCTTACCTTATTTTTGACCACTATTAGCACAGCTTCGAAAATCGTTATCTTTTATTCGCCTATACCTATATGTGACAAAAAAATAAAAAAAAAAATGGAAAACTCGATCGAAGGGAAGGCAACAATTCAGAGACGAAGATAAGGCTTGGTGGCTTGCGAGGAAAGACTAGCTAACAAGGGAACGAACAAGAGCTCCTACTCGTGTTCCTGCTCAAGCTCCTATATCAGAAGCTACATATGCTCTGACAAGACGCTTTCTATTCTCTACTGCTTTCCTTTTATTATTCTTACTGCTACTCTTAGTCCTCCCATTAACTACAGCCAAGACTCCGCCTCTATCTCCTATGCCCCGTTCTTTTGTCATTTTGAATCGTTGATTGCTTGTGGTGATTGCGGTTCATTTGTTTGTGTTATACCGGTATCCTTTCCTTCAGGTGTGCTGGCAGGCAAGGGAGGACGAGGACTGGAGTCCAACCCGAAAGTACAACAAGGATTAAAGAACGTCTTAAAGCTCGCCTCTTTGCTTTCTAAAAAAAAAAGCGGACTACGCAATAAGAGGCTCAACCATAAGCCCAACTCTAATGGTGGGGGGGAATGTTGAAAACAATCTTATTGGAAGCGGCTTTCGAGTGAGGGCAATCGTCATAGTCAGCCAGCGAGCAATCCCAAGAAAGCCAGCTACCTAGCCTTTCTTATTTCCATCGCTAGCTTAAACTGAGAAATAATAATAGGAAAAACCTCCAAGCCCCTATAAAGTAAGCTATTTCAATGTTATTATTCTCTTTCTTTCTTCTGTCCGGTACCAAAGCCACTCGAACTCGAATGCCTCACCCGCACCTACTTCGAATGCCGCATCAACTCCCTCAAACACAAGGGAGCGGGCACTGCTCTCAGCCTGTCGAAACAACAAAACAAAACAAAACTCCATACCGGAAGATCATTACCTTCTTCCTAAAACGGAATATAGACATTGGTACAACAGGAGGCTCGAGAGACAGACCTCGAGCGACACATCGTAATTTACGCTAACCTCAGCGTACCATCGGAGAGACTTTAGCCACATTTTAACCCATGGTTAAAGAATGAGGCGATCAAGAAAGTCCCCCCAAAAACTGGAAAAAATGTCCGAAGACCTTCTCTTTCCTTCACTATCAATCAGCTAGAGATATGCTGCTCTAAAGACATTAGGGGAGTTTACTTTGTTCATTCGAAGGGGGATGAAGGTCGCAAGGTGGGATTGACCAACATGAGAGATTATATGGGCTATTTGCCTTAATCTGAATCAATGGTATCAGCTACTCAATGAGAGGAGACATTGAGGCGTTCTAACTCCCGTTCTAACGCTTAATCACATAAAGAATCGAAAAGATAGAAGAATTAAATGCGCATACAAGCTCGCTTTAGGTGAGAACTCAAGCCATTCTACTTGGGACAATGGGAAACTAGTCTCATGGCTGCATGCTCTTCTTCCCGATCCCGATTTCGAGTTATATTGCCGTGGATGGGAGCTGCAGTTCAAATACCTCTTATGAGTGGAGCTCCTTGTTCTATTTGAGTAGCTTGGTTTGGTAAGTCGTTACCCCGATCCTAGGGTAAGCAAGCTCAATTACAGATACTACTTCCAACGATCCACTTTCCTTTCCCTGGTGGGGTCGAACCTTTGAGCGTGTGATATGATCACAAGATTCAATTGAGTCCTCCTTATGAAGCATGCTTATCGAGGTAGCATCTTGTCTAGTAAGAGTAAGTGATTGCCCGGTAAGTCACATACCCCGACTTATGTTATCCATAAACCGAGTAGAAGTATAACCGAAGTCCCCCATTCTTTGCCTCACCGAAGCGTGAAAAAGATCATTCATCCCTAAATCTCGCACTCAATCGAAAGCGTGTTTCCATATGGGGTTCCTACGAGGGTTACGAGAGCTTGGGTGGGGCACTTGTTAGTTAGTTAGGTTAGTTAGCCATTCGTCATAATTTGGAAAAGACCTATTATCCATGGAAAGCACCCCTATGCTTATGCATAGGAAATTTATAGTTATCGTAGTATCCCCTTCCCTTGGGTTGGGTAATCCGGGTAATCCTGTGTAGCTCCATAGGTTATCCCACTCGCTAGAACTAGTGCCGCAGCAGTTTAACGCTCCGATTTCTCCTCAAAGACTACCTAGGGCTTGGGGCTTCTCGGTATCCTTGCTTCTAGGGACCCATTTGTCTTTGTCCCTCCTGTTGAGGACCCTAAGGAGATCCTCATCCAAAGTTGCCCTTGCCTTTGGGTGGACTACTGAGGCCGTCTTCAAAGCCCTGAAGGGTAGGATTTCCTTTTCACATTTCATTTTCCCATGACTACCAACCTTGCAGACCTCGATGAAACCACGGTCTTACGATAAGAACTTCCCGGTCCTTGATAGTCTCCGCAGGAAATCCAAGGTATATTGAAGTTTATATTTCCTTGGAAAGATGTTAACCTTTCCTTTTCCCTTTTCTCCTTACCTCTGATCAAGTGAAACAAACTTCTCGTTGTCTACCTTTGATTCATCTTCGGGTGAAGGTCTGCGGAGGTCTTTTTAGTGATCAAAATTGAATTGATTAGGGACGGTGACCCATGATGAAAGGAGCTATTGACCTGAGTGGTTTTCTATTTGTATTTGAAAAGCAAGGTAGGTAGGTTAGTTAACTAAAAGGTAAGGTGAGGTGGAATGGGATATAGTCAGTGTGCCACGAGTGCTCCCTTCTAAGGCTTCGCTTCTCTAATAACGAAAAATAACTCTTTCGTAAAGCAAAGCTACAACTCTTGATCTAAGCTATCTAAGCTAAAACTTAAGGTCGACCTCTTTCTTTTCCAGGATACCTCACTTCTGGTCTAGCTTCACTAATCAGATTCACGTTTTCTAGATCTCGAACGGATCTACTTTCTCATCGGCATTCTCTAAATGAATTATGTTATGGTCTTGAACTCTCGATATATCATACGTAATGAATGATTGAGGTAAGCTTGTCTTTTCGGAAGAGGTGGGTGGGAGTGGGGCATGCAAAGAAAGTCACAATCATACCCGATATTCAGCGCCGGAGATAGAAGCGGCGGCGTATATAAAGTGGAGAATTTCCATCCATTTCTTTGTTTTTCGATACCGCTTACTCAGATTAGAATCTAATAGAAAGGGGTCAACATTACTTAAATTAGCTGAGTTCGATTCGACTATAGCTGCAACCTATCTCATATTGGGGAGAAGTGTACCGCCTCGATCAAACTAGAAATATCATAAGAGAAGAAAGATCGTAGCGTAGAAAAGAAAGAACGTTTTGATTCGCCTTTACGAGTTGAGTAAACAAAGAAACTTTCTCTGGTTATAACGATCTAATGAGCGTTCACGCCGTGGCTTGTACTTAACTTAGTATAGATTGGGTTGGTGTTCGAGTACCGTGGGTATAAGATCGAAAAGAATGCATTGGATGGATGCCGGACATTGAGAAGGAAGGACGCTTTCGAGGCGAAAGGCCATGGAGAGATACCGCTCAGGATCCATGGATCTCCGATCGGAAACCGTATCCAAGCTCCGTGGCTAGTCTGCGCTCTTTGGACTTTTAAAACTTAGCAAACTGAAACATCTGAATAGCTAAAGGAAGGAAATCAACCGAGACCCGTTAGTAGCGGCGAAGCGAGAGCGGATTGGGGTTTGAAGAAAAATAAACACGAAGCTTCGTTCCTCAAACAAAGTGTTCACTTCTTTTTCGCTGTGTTTCATTCGATTTGTTGTGGATTGGATGATGGAAAACCAGCAAGCCCTTGACTTTCTATTTAGTAAAGGGCAGATGAACTGTAATTGTGAAAAGGTTGGAAGATCCGCCAAAGAAGGTGATAGCCCATAGATTCGCTCCCATGGTTCGATCCTTCCCAAGAAACGCGCGTGTTCAATTCGATCGCTTTTACGTGAGAAAGGGGACCACCCTCTAAGCCTAAGTATTCCTCAATGACCGATAGCGCATAAGTACCGTGAGGGAAAGGTGAAAAGAACCCTATTTAGGAGTGCAATAGAGAACACGAGATCCGATGCGAACAATCAATCGAAAAGGGTTTTCCATGAGACGGAAATGAAAACTATTAGCCCCACGAAGTTTGTGAATAAGTGATTGTCCGATAATGAGCAAGGAATATCCACCTTTCGTTAAACAGATGTATTGAACTCATAATTCATTAGATACTTTTATGAATGTCAACTAAGTATCGTAAGTAAATTGGTCCCGTTGTTCAATCATTTGATAACCGAGTCATTCTTTGATAAATGATCACTATGAGTCGACTCAATAGAATTTGATCAATCCTTTTTTCTCGTTAAGGTGGAGAATCAACCAAGAATTCTCTTTCTTTATCATCAATCGAATCACCTTTCATTCGCGACCGAGATTCTATTTTCTCATCAATCCAATCACCGCCACGTTTTTTCTTTTTCTTATCAATGAATAGATCTCTTTACTTGTATGACTTAGATGTCTCGTATTTCTCAAAAAATGATTCGATTGATGGGATTTGGTATGATACTTATGAGATCGATGATATCGATGAGATTGATATTCAAATATTTCTTCTTAGAACGTATTGATTTGACCCCATAAGCGGGACCACCACCCCATAGCATGTTGCCGCCAAAAGCGTAACCCGTATTTCTTCTAGAGAATCTCTTAATTGTTCCAGAGCAACTAGAAAGAGATTCTTTAACCGTAAAGAATTCATTCGGATGTAGGATACCTATCTAGAAGTTTTCGCAACTCAATCATGTATGATGGAATCATCAAAGATTTGACCTTTTCGAACTCATGCGTCTCAGAACCCACTATAGGCTCTGGAAACAAAGAGAAGATGTGTACTGAACGAGATATCCAAAGAACAAGAAGAAGGAAAAGGATTGAATAAAGGAACTCTGAACATTTGGTGATCTCGGATGTGTCAATATCAATGGTGACTCATTATTTCGATGAATCATTTCTTGGACGTAAGAAAATTATGTAAACACTTACTCGAAATCTCACTTATCGATTCCATTATGGAAGACACAATTTTTTCGAAGAATTCGCCATGATATATCCGATCCATGCATAATATCATGAAAAATGGATACAAATTTTTGATCGCTACTTAGTATCGGCAATAGGTCCGAAAAAGTATCTAAAAATATCAAATTTAGATATTTGTACCCTATCAAGTAAGGAACCATGGCATATATGTTTGGAATAGATTCCGTTTTGAGAGAGTTGAAAAGCACTATCTCGTTGAAAGGTTCTATACATCCATCCTTTCTCAACGCATTTCTTTAGACAAAGACTCGTTTTTCCGCTTTTCGATGGTAAATATTTCTCGAACATGGAGTGTGAATCAAACCCATGTTTGAATTGAAATTGAGATCTTGATGCAAGTTCTTCTCTTCGAATCGATGGATTCATATCGAAAGAGGTTGACAATAAGTTCTTTCAAAATTGACTATTTGTCCCTCTGTTAGAGGTGTTCGAAATGTCGCAATCGAGTAAATAGCTCTACGAACTAATGGATCGGATCGAATTGCAAACCGGAAAGATTTGTACAAGTTATACCTTTCGTCACCACTTTGTGGAAAATCATTAGATATGAATATGTTAGATACCGCGACTCGATTGGTGAAGGTGAAATAGTATCTCTCCCAAAAAGCATGTTTTTTTTACCACCGCACAAAGAAAATATTTTGTTGCGAATGAACAAGATATTGAGGAATTGTCCATACGTAAAATCATAATTATTGATACGGGCCTTTTCCACATAAAAGGGAATCTTTTGTTACAATAGAAGCGAAGTGATGTGGATTATTCAAGAATCAAAGTCGATTTGCTTTATAAAAGAAGATATCAATGAACTTCTATGAAATGGTTTCACGGGATTCACCAATTGTCTTGATCGTGGGATATCATTGAGAAATAGGAATCCATGTTATCAAAAGATTTCTGCGATTATTTCTAGTATGGAATGAGTCAATCATCCACTTTGGTATCTTATTGACCAAAATGGTGATATTGTTCCTCCATTGATCAAGAATTTCGGTTTTGAGAAGTATTATGAACGATTTGAAGACCTATTGATTCTAACAACCGATTGCAAAGTTGATCATTCGGACCTTTCAATTCATAGATGTGGATCTCGCACCTATGAATGGGGATATTCCCAAACTCACAAAGAAAAAAGGAAGTGAGTTAGACAAAAGAGAAGCAACTTGGACAAAAGAGAAGTAACTTGGACAAAAAGAAACGAAGTGACTTAGACAAATCTTTTTGTCGATAACCTCGCACCAATCAATCGAATATTGATTAATACGTAATCGATCGAACACTACTTGAAAACGGCTCTTTTCGCTCAGAACGAAATGTTCCAAATGCTCCGGAAATTCTTGCTCCCATTGGACCATTTGTATCTATATGCATTAGATCCCGATTCATGGATCTCTCGGTCCGAGAAATCAAAATAAGAGGATCGAACCATTTCTTCCGACTCTTTTTCAAATTCAATAAATGTTGGTTGATCGATATTTCATTATAGTTCTATGATTCGAGTATCATTTCCTATTTGATCCCTTTGAATTCCATATTTGAAGTTGCGATCGATCGATTCTTTTTAATGAATCGATTCAATACATTTCTTATGTACCCATAGGTGCTATATTGATTTGAATCGATTTCGGATCAATCTATCTTGATTGATCGCCTCCATTATGTTGTTGCTAGCAAATACCACTATTTTGGTTTTGGATCTTCCAAATCATTCCTGCAGGAGATCCGGACCCATTTTTTCGATCCTTCGATAAAAGATTCATTTTCTTCATAAAAATAGGAGGTAGAGCCGATAAAGATTTCTTTTCGATTCATCCTCAAGTTGAATACCTCATTCAAGAATTGTTTTGATCCAATCCGTAGGAATCAATAGAAAAGGCAAATCCTTATAATACACCGATCCGCTCGGTTATTGATAGAGTGAATAGATCGCCATTTCTTGAAATCTCTTCCGATTCAAAATCGTGGTGTAACGTGTATCCCTCCCTGCTCGGTCATGGAATAGATGAAATAAATCAAAAATGGATTTTGTTCAAGAATGAAATCTTATTGAATCGCCTATTCATCCCGGAACCATATCACATCCCGGATCCGATGAAATAGGATGAATTGAGACGGTATTTTGTAAATACGTAATTATCTTGAATATATTAACTATTTCTTTATTTTCCGATCGCTGGAAGGGACAAAAGAAACATCTTGTTCTTTCTTCAACAATTTCGATCTCTAGTGGACCTCTCAAGAGGGTTCGAACCTGCATGAAGTTCGACCATCTATCGAGAAAAAGAACGAATGGATCTTGTAGGATTCCCAAGAAATTCTTCGATTTCTTCCTAAAGCAGATGATTATTCATCCGCTTCTCACGTTCCGTGAATAGCCGGACATTGAGGAATATCCAAAAGGCACTTAAGGAATCGGTCCGATTCTATCTCCATTCGCTCCGTTTGAAAAAGGAAGGATCCCAAAGAATCGATCTTTCTTTAGTTGTTGAATCTCTCTTTGATTGATCAATGTGTGATATTCGAATCCTCATTACTAATGGAATTGAAACGATCTCCGGATTGATCGGAAGATCCTTTCAATTGGCGAGAACTGTTATTTGAACAAAACTAGATCTTGTGGAATCATATTGAATATTTGACGATACATTTCGTACCTTGCTAAAAAATCGATCCTGTTTACCAACCATACATTGTCTAACCAAATCCAATTCTCTCGATATGTTCCTCAAAAAATCCGATTCGTGTGGATTCTTCCCCCAACTAACGAAGAGATCTTGGTGGAATTGCCACATATGAAATTGAGCATAATTTTGCAAAGAAATAGCCCGCTTGCCTCTCGAGAAGAGATGGGAAACATGCTCAATATCATTTGATTGAATAGTTGACCCACTCCTTGTTGTTTGAAGAAACCCTCCACTTCAATTGGTATTTTTCACTAAAAGCAAACATGAGATAACAAATCCATTTTCACTAAGATTTGAATAGTCATCCCGAGTTCAAGTTGATTATGTTTAGCCTCTTACTGGAGAAAGACGATCAAACAATTCCCAATCATGGTCCTTGCGGATCGAATCATCCATATAATATACAAAAGAAACTCCAGATATTTGATATCTTTCTTTGAATGAGATCTCAATTCCAATGACGGTTTCATTAGATATCTTACAACTAGAATCCTCTTTTTCCGATCCAGTTCCTCCACCACCGCGAACCCGGTTAGATTCGGGCATGATACACTTTTTAGTTATTGGGAGAACCCAAGTACTCTCTTTCGGATCCAGAAACAGCTCTCAGAGATCTTTTTCCTTTTGGAAGATACAGAGCGAAACAATCAACCTATTGATAGTGGAATACCCAAAAGATTCTTCCAATGTATCATTTCGGGTCCAATGGAATTCATAGGTATAGGAAGAAGCCCCATCAAATAGAGATTTTTTCTTTCGACCATATTTCGATTGTTAATACGATATATAAGGACCGCTACTACAAATAGTACTACACCCTTGATCGTGAAATATCGATTGCTTGTTGAACCCTGTGAATTGCGTGAAAGTAGGATACTCCAAATTCGGGGGTCCAAGAGTTTTATAAAACGTTCTTGGTGGAAAAAAATGTGAATGAAAGATCCCACTGAATTGAATTGGGTCCATGAATCTAAGAATCTCTACAGCAGGTTCATCTTGAGGAAGTACGGTACGTCTAAGGTTAAGGTCTGAAGCCGATGTTCATTGGCCTTCCGCGCCTATGATTCCTTGAATTCCTCGCCAATTTGAGGTCAAGCGGCTTAACTCTTTTTCTCTTTCCTTTTGTGCCTTTAGCTGCGAACTACACTGTATGGTGGGTCTGTCCTTCCACCTGATACCATTCATTTCTGCTTGATTGCTAGCCTCTGGGGAACTCGGATCCATACTCAATGAGATGGATGTAGCTTCCAATTTCCTAGATCTAGATGTGGAAGTGAAGTACTACTTTCGGAGTTTCGATATCCTTTCTCCTCCTTCGAGACCATTCTCTTCAGTCAGGGCGGGATTCTTCATCTCTTTTTCAAATCCCTATCTTCGGCGATGCCTGCTTGATCCCTCCCTCTATTTCAATCTCGTATTTGGTCATTTCCTGCTTTCATGAGATCTCTCAAAGGATCTTCTTCTTTTTTAGACTTTATGTTAACCGGATTCTCTTCCCCTGGGGTGTACTTGACCTGCTTGCATTCATTCCTTCTCGTTCCGCTCCGTTGCCTATTGGGAAAGCGGTCATGAGGAAGAAGGGGAAGACAAGAATGGTTGTTCATTGTTCGACCGTCCAATCCGATACTCGTATTTACTGGCCAGTTCGAGCATTTCCTCTGACCGGACTGCATTGAATCTACTCGACGGTTCCGGAACGAGCAGTAAAGGCAGAATCCCGCGGAAGAGGAAAACTATCCATGGTGTGACCTCTCTGCGGCCGGCACTCGACTCTGGCTCCCACCGAGGGAGCTGCTGTCGGATATCCAGATCGTACGCTAAGGTTTGATCCATTCCGTGGTAGAAAGGTAAAGAGATAGGAGAGTGAGGCTAGCTTTGGGCATCCCCTAAGCCCTGATGTGCCTACAACGACACTTTTAGACCTTTGTTGATGTACATGAATTGTTTTTCCAGCTGGTGGAGCTAAGACAAGAGGCCTTTAGAAAGCAGAGCTATTACCGCTGCCCACCCAAAAGAGCACGAAAAGCTGTGCCTACTTCCTGCCTGAAACCCCCAAAAGAGCAAAGCTGACTAAGATCGGCGGGCTTGGTTTTCATCACAAACGAAGGTTGCATACAAGTAAAGTACAGAGAAAAGGAACGAGGGCAAGCTTTGCTGTACTGGGACTTAGGAGAAAGAGAGAGAAAGCAGCTCCTCTTCCTCTTTTCATCCATTCATCTCTTATCTTATTCCTTAATTCATTTTCTTCTTTACTAGAAAGTTTTTCTCCTTCATAGACTATCTCGCTGTACCGAGAGATGAGCAAACCATAGGGACTGAGCTTAAAAGAGTCAAGGCTTACCGGACATTGAAAAAAAGGACGACTGGTTCGCCTAGAACAGGAGTGGGTCGCCAAAAGGAGTAGACAAACTAAGTGAAAAGTCTGTTGAAGACCAGATGCCCTAACGCCATAACAATTATATGTAACAGCACGGCTAGAAAGAATAAATTAAATTGACCAAAAACAAGGACATGACGGAATCACCGACCCGAAAGAGATGTATCGAAGCTCTCAAGCGGCCCGGCCTATGCCGAGAGGGTTACAGCGGGCAATCATTAATACGCCTTGGGGAAAGTCATGCACCTGGCCGAGACGGATAAAAGAAAGATTCTCTCACCGAAAACAAGTAAACGAAATAATTACTAGTGCCCGATCGAAATGTCACGTAAGGTACTGCCGCTCCCGGAAGAGCTAATTCGGATAGTGAGGGAAGAAAGAGAAAGGAGTGGCTGTAATTCGAAAACGGCAAAGAGTGCTTACTCATTCAGCAGTCCTCGGCAAAAGAAGGAAGGGTCCCGGCTGGAAAGTCAAAAAGAGATCAAGATGGGAACATCTCACTAAGCAGTGAGGCATGATCTTACCAAGTCCGTAGCTTTCTCACTCATGCTTCACACAAAATCGAGATGAAAGAAGATCAGACGTTGCGCTGAATCTCCGTATCGTCTTGTCCTACTCTACTTTACTTTTACTAGGCATTGATTCCCATCTCGGTCAATCAATTGGCCCTCCTAGGCGAGGAGGAGCAGCTAACTACTTTCTACATAGCACACGTTCAGGATAGGGGACTTTAGCAAGTACTGCTGTGATCTTTGCCCTTAGCCTAGCAGTAGGAGGATTCTCTATTACCGCTTTCATGTGACCACGAATGACTCTTGTTCTCAGACCGGGAATCCTATCTTCCTATATGGCGATAATCCTTCTAACTCTTTTCAAGTCAATAATGTGTAAACCGATGCCATAGCCTTACCACATCGCAATAGGAGCTGCTATTGAATCTGGTGAAGTAAGGGCTAGGCTGCATCTCCTTGGGCCTCGGTAACAGTTATTCATTCTTCTTCTTTTTGCTCCTATTGTGAAGAGCTTTTTCAACCTCCCCGAGGGGAACCGAACTACTTTTAGAGTGGGGTTACGCCCTTTCCTACAGCCCTTGCTAAAACAAAACCACCAAGAGCTCCTATCCCGGCAGTTCTGACCTTCTTTACCTTATTACTTATCTTATTCCTTACCTTGGATAAGATGAGAAGATCGCAGTCTCTTCTTCCTTGCTTAGGTCTGCTCAGTACAGTATGAGCAAGAAAAAACTGTACTGATTAGCAAGCAGGAAAACTGTACCAAGAATCTTACTCGATCGAGTTCCCTTCTTTTCTCCCTGGGAGCCTACTCCAGTGCCCCAGTAGTTTCTTATAGAGTCCCTGTCCAATTTGTTTGAAAGAAGTATCTTTCTTTAAACTGTCCCTGCTCCTAATGATAAACTGTTTTCCACGAGAGATTCTTTCTTCTTCACTTCTGAACTGATTCTCTCTAAGCCAGCTCGTTTCAGGTGCTTTCATTCGCCCTTATCTTCCTGGTAAGTCTAGTCTACCTCTTCCCTATCTGACTAGAAAACCTTTGCAGTAGAGTAAAGCGCTCGGGCAAGGAAGTTTGAAAGCTGTCCCTTCCCTTAGGGAAGCTAGTTTCTTGCCATCCCATCCAATTTTCTTTCTAGGTCTTCTTCTTTCGAAGTTTCCGTGGATGCAGTTTCTTTCCCTGGGAATGTTAAGAAAGGGGAAGGATAAAAGGCCTTCTCGCTGCTTGTCAAAATGGAACGTTTTGCATTCTTTTGATCTGTCGGCGGAAATAGATAGATTTCTTTACCACTTGCCTAGTATTTTACTGCTTTCCTTTCAAAAGGACTATCCATCTTATGAAAGGGAATACCTCTATTTGAAGTTGTGTATGGGAATCGAAGGGATTAGAACAGAACTAAGCTAGCCACTCCTAGATAGGGAAAGGAAAGGTAGGAGCACGCCAAGAGGCAAGTAGACCGAGACGACAGAGCGGAAGACTTGTAGCGAGTAAGGAGAGAGAGAGGAAGAGAGGGTAGGACGTAGTTCCTGGGATTGCTTTTGTGTGGGATGGTCAGATTGCTCTGCAACTCGGTTCTACCCCTGTCTTTGCTTTGGAAAGGTTCTTGAATGTTAGATTCCCTTTTTCTTTTTGGAAGATATGGTTGCTTCCAAGCCCACCTTCCGCTTGTTAATAGTAGACTAATGGGAGAGAGCCGTAGATGAAAGCCTCTTCCTTAGCGGCCTCCTTCTGCTTCCGCTTCTTATTCTTAATCTGTATGGCTGCTTTGGAGTGACATTAGGCACGTAGGGATATGACTGCCAGTCCAGTTTTGGCCATTTCTATGTATCCAGCCCTGAAGAAAGTCGATATGTGGATGATTTTCAATCAAAGAGGGAAGAAATTTATCTTAGGCCACGGGAACGAGATAGAAGAAGAGCTGCTTTAACGGCCCGCTAAGGAAGAAGAAATTGGCTTCCTTCATTTTAAGATAAAGATTGCATTTCACTTTCACTTTCTATATCCATTTTGAATGGGTAAAAAAAAAAGCAAGAGCTTATCATCACCAGCAGAAAGAGACAGAGACCTTTTCTCTTTCGAAAAGGGACTGAGATGCACCCTTCGTGCCTCATACCCCTGAGGAAGGGAAGTTCGTTACTTGCTTGAAAGGAAGCAGTACTCTCGAGTGGGTACCTCTTGAAAAGGGCCGTCAAAAGGATAGACTGAATTCAAATAAGCCTTCACTTTCAATCCGTTGAAATGTATGGGTTAGGATGACCAGCTTTCGTACAAGAGTTTACCTAGAAAAAACCTGACTGTGAGACCGACTCGGCAAAGAGAGAGGAAAGTCAACCAAGTGTTCAATCTATTAAATAGACTATTTTTCTTTCATTAAAGTTTACAGATAAGTAAGATATTGAAAGGGGCAGAACGCTTTCTAAGCTAGACTTTCTCCTTACGTCCTTCGGGGTGTGGAGAGGATAAATCTCCACATCTTTTGCGATTGGAAAGTGTATTGGAATCAGATTGAAAATCTCAGTAGGGCGACTCCTAATACGATTCTACCGGGATCAGGAGAATCAAATCACACAAAAAGAAGATGAAATAGCTGCTTATTCTCTTCTCTTGCAGGGGCTGTCGTTTCGGGATTGATGGATACCTGCAAGAACCCCTATTCTCTATTTTATTAGTCTCTTTATTTCCAACTCTTTTCCACATCCTTAATAAGGCACCGAGCTACGAGGCTCAAACATTGAACACAACTAGACAGCACTAATGCCGGTGGTGGTGGGATAGATAGTGAACAAGTTCCTTTATTCCACTTAAAAAGAGGCTTTGGTAATAGGCAAAAAGGCTACTTTCAACTTCAAGTTAGATTTGAACAACATAGAAGGACTGCAGCCTCGCTTCCAACCGCATCTCATTTAACGCCATTGTCACTGAACACTACGCCAATATCGATGCAGCCTTCCTGAACCATCAAGAGCGGATAGACGTTTACCAACAAAGACCAACAGCTTCTTCTAGGGATGACTATTCCGCTGCGGTAATTGCAAACAGAACAGAAAGGGAGCACCGCTTACTCAAGCACTAGTACCGTCTAAGCATCCCACAGCTGATGAAATAGTACCGGCAACTGCTTGAGCTGATACGCAAACAAGACCTGAAAGAACGGTTACGCTTACACCAACAGCGGATAGGCAAACAACGGATATGACTAAAAGACTTGCAGCGGCAACAATCACTCTAACTCCAGATATGGAGACATTAGCCCCTAATGGAACACTTACAAAATTTGATGCACCGCTTCCTCCTATAAGACCGCTAATGCCGCATCTAAGATCACGAGATGGCATGAGCTTCTTCAGTCCCACAGCTCTCTTCTATATTTTCCTTTTTTTTATAAGGGAATTGGCTGCCATCATTCATTCCTATCCCATCCTTAGGTCAATCAACGTAATCCCGAACAGCTGATTCTCAAGCAGGAAGCAGTCCCGTCCTTAGGCTATTTGCCTTGTTAGGACAGCCAGAAAGAAATCCCCTCTTCCGCTTAAGGAACAGAGAACAGTTGAGAATGGTCTGTTCACATGAAAAAATCGTCTCTTTGACACTTGTACTATATCTAACGTATTCTAGCCTTCGTCGAAAACAAGCCCAAGGAATTATCCTCTCCGTTCTGATAAGCAAGCCTGGGGCAATAAAGGAAATGAATCTAAACGTAATAAGGCCTATCTTTGCCTTTAGAGAAGTGTTATACCGTTACTCTAGCATCCATCCCAGAAAGTGCCTAGAACACTTTTCTTTAGTTAACAATAGCTTCGAATATGATATTGATACTTGACTCTATACGCCTACGAACTTACTTTAAACTTTAGGCTAAATACTATACTTTACTATACGATCACCAAAAAGAAGCGTTTTATATAGTCGTGAAATCTTGCAAGTCACTTTTCGCCTGGGACCAAACGCCCAATTCCACTTTTTGCATCTCATATAGTGTCAAATCTTACTTTTCTGTTTTCCTTCCTAGCCGATGAATTGAATGAGATTTTTCATACTTATATAGACATAAAAGCTTACTTTGCTCCATCGGCACCAAGCAAGGGAATGGACCTAAAAGCGGTGTCCTCATTGAACTAATAAAAGGAATAAAACCACCATAGAGAGTTTGCTTAGCTTGTAATAAAGCAAACCTAGTTTCATTGATGAAAACAAGAGGAAAAGTTCGGTAATTAGTCTAAGCCGGGCTAGAATCCATATTCCATTATTTAATTAGCGAGTTCTTTTGTAGTAAAATCCTTCTATCCGCCTATCTCGCCATACTCGATAGAGCTCCTGTAGTTCACTCGCTTCCCTAGACAAAGGGAGTAGGTTGAGGTAGAGCAAGCACTAAGTTTAAGTAAGTTCTTTGATCATGAGTGCGGGTGTGGACCAGAAATAAGGATGATTTTTCAATCCAAGAAGGAAAGAAAGAAGGAAAAGCTTTCACATGTAGTCGAGCAAATTCTTTATTCTAGGGCTCGCGATGGTTTAAACCAAGGTGCTCCCAAGCAAAGATTCTCGGGCAAGGCTTTCAATCAAATTTCGCTCAAACGCAGGACGAAGTGGCTTAGTGAGAAGAAGGGACGGCTATTGAAATGGTGAGTTGCGCCACGCCTTCATTACCTACTTTTTCCAATCCTAGCTTACCATACGAGGTGCTTGGGAGACTTTACCTACAATGGCCAAGAACGCCAGCCCAGAGGCAAGATGAACCCTCTTTATGAGGGGGACAAGGAGGAGTCCATTGATTTAACCTTAACCATCGCCTAATGGCTCCACCTTGGCAAATTGGCAACTTTCTAACAGCTTATCCGTCAACTAGTGAGATTTCGAGATGCTAGCACAATTGACCTTGAGGGTAGACATCGAAAAGCCCCGGCTTTTAAGTACTCATCTTACCGAGCCCATAAAGACCCCAAGTGCTTGGGTAAGCAAGTAGTACGTCTTTCCACCAAGAAGATAGGAGAAAGGAAAAGCACAGTCCCTCTTTCGCCTTCCTCGTTCCTCGACCTTCCCGCAGAGTGCTTCCTCGTGGCTCGAACTCACGCAATGCACCAACTCCTCATTTTGGACCGAATGATACCTCTATAGAATCAATTTTGTGGACTAATATGAACTACTCCTCACTTCGCAGACTTTCACGCCACAAGGATTGGAACAAGTAGACATTGGGTAGACCGACGTTCTAGCTAACAACCGAACTAAGAGCCCTTATTACTATTATATTACACACAACTGTAAAGACGCGATAAAGTAAGCCACCCCGGATGGGAGGAAGGATAAGATAGCCAAGACGCCGATAAGATGATGAGGTATCCTTATACTTACGGGCTGGAATGTGCCGCTCCGCTTAGTCGACTGAAAGAGAATCGAAGCATCCTACTTCACTGTAAATGCCGCTACGAATTCCTTCCAACGAGCTAAAGGTCATACTGAGTTCCTTCTCTTTTCCCGCCTGAGACGGGTACTCCTGCCTCTGCCCCCAGTAGCTTCCTCTGTTGCATCCGTTGACGAATCCAAATCTGGATAGTCAGTAGCTCCTCCAGCCTTGTCAGCATATCCTGAGAGAGGTCTCTCGAGAGTGTAGAAGCAACAACTAAATCTAGTAATCCAGCATCAAATATGAAGAAGATTTAGAAACTCCCACCCACGGGGAATACCTGGAGGCTTCTGGGGAATAAAACCCCTAGCACAGCAAGCACTCCAAGAGGCTCGGCAGAGAGAGGGCCTGAAAATGAGGAAAGATTGATGAAAGCTAAATAACTTCATCAAATCTGATAATCCTTCTTTCTACACCTTCTACTTATACATTAACGCTGGAAACTGGATAGAAAGATAGCACAAAAGAACCAAGAACAAGAAGGGTTGGGGTAGGATATACCTTCTGATCCAGATACCTTAGATCTAGCTATGCTTGCTTGCTGACCTGTACTACCTATTCTATTCTTGACACATTAGGATAGGAATAATAGTAAGCTGAGCTCTCACTGTGAGCGCTACCTTAGCACTGTTTTTTTGGCACTCAGAGAAGAGTGGAAATAGTCCTAGATAGGAGAGGGCTTCTCACTAAGACTTTCGACTCACTGCCAAAAGCTCCTTCAGGCAGAGAAGCTAGAAGCCTTCCCGGTGTATGAGGGGAGACTGCGAGAGTTCCAAGCCAACAATCCCTACCTTGATTGTTTTACTTCTTATCTTGAAGGCATATTGGGGTATTCTTTCATGGCCAGGAAGGACAATTAAATTAAATATTTCCTTCGGTGTAGATGTATTCTAAAGTAGCACGAACTAGGAAGAGTCTTGACGTAAGGAATAGAAGGATATTTTTCTGTTCAAACGGAAATATAATATATCAATTCAGCACGCCAATGGGACCCTCCAATAAGTCTATTGGAATTGGCTCTGTATCAATGGAATCTCATCATCTATACATAACGAATTGGTGTGGTATATTCATATCATAACATATGAACAGTAAGAACTAGCATTCTTATTGAGACTCGAACTCATAGGAAAGAAAATAGATTTATGGATGGAATCAAATATGTAGTAGTTACAGACAAAAGTATTCGGTTATTGGTGAAAAATCAATATACTTCTAATGTCGAATCGGGATCAACTAGGATGTAAATAAAGCATTGGGTCGAACTCTTCTTTGGTGTCAAGGTAATAGCTATGAATAGTCATCGACTCCCGGAAAGGGTAGAAGAATGGGACCTACTATGGGACATACAATGCATTACAAAGCGTATGATCATTACGCTTCAACCGGGTTATTCTATTCCACCTCTTAGAACGAAAAGAACTTAAATCAAAATACTTAATAGCATGGCGATACATTTATACAAAACTTCTACCCGGGCACACGCAATGGAGCCGAGACAGTCAAGTGAAATCCAATCCACGAAATAATTTGATCTATGGACAGATCGTTGTGGTAAAGGTCGTAATGCCGGAGGAATCATTACCGCAAGGCATAGGGGGAGGTCATAAGCGTCTATACCGTAAAATTGATTTTCGACGAAATGAAAAAGACATATATGGTAGAATCGTAACCATAGAATACGACCTTAATCGAAATGCATACATTTGTTATGGTAGAATCGTAACCATAGAATACGACCTTAATCGAAATGCATACATTTGTCTCATACACTATGGGGATGGTGAGAAGAGATATATTTTACATCCCGTAGGGGCTATAATTGGATATACCATTGTTTCGCATGAAGTTCCTATAAAATGGGAAATGCCCTACCTTTGAGTGCGGTTTGAACTATTGATTTACGTAATTGAAGGAACCAATTAGGTTTACGAAAAAACCTAAAATCGATCATCGATCCAATTTGAGTACCTCTACAGGATAGACCTCAATGTAAAACCGAAGAGTAACGGCAGAAGTGATTGAGTTCAAGAGTTCCTCATATAAAATTATTGACTCTAGAGATATAGTAATATGGAGAAGACAAAATTGTTTCAAGCACCAACAGAACGTAAGCGCCCTTGTTTCAAAGAGAGGAGGACGGGTTATTCACATTTCATTTGATGGTCGAGGCGAATTGAAAGCTAAGCGTTGGTAATTCTAAAGATTCCCGGGGAAAATAGAGATGTCTCCTACGTTACCCATAATATGTGGAAGTATCGACGTAATTTCATAGAGTCATTCGATCCGAATGCTACATGAAGAACATAAGCCGATGATGAACGGAAGACCTAGGATGTGAAGATCATAACATGAGTGGTTCGACAGATTTGGATTCCTATATATCCACTCATGTGGTACTTCATTGTACAATATATATAAGAATTATACGATAAGAATTATACGAATCCATCTCAGACAGATATCATCATCTACATCCGTAAAGCCGTATGCTTTGGAAGAAGCTTGTACAGATTTGGGAAGGGTTTTGATTGATCGATCAAAAGAAGAATCTACTTCAACCGATATGCCCTTAGGCACGGCCATACATAACATAGAAATCACACTTGTGGACAATTAGCTAGAGCGTGGTGTTTATTCTAAACCGATTGCAAAGGAGGGAAATCGCCACATTAAAATTACCTTCCGGGAGGTCCGCTTGATATCCAAAACCGCCAAAGAACAATCGGACAGTGGGGAATGTTGGGGTGAACCAGAAAAGTTTGGGTAGAGCCGGATCTAAATGTTGGCTAGGTAAGCGTCTGTAGTAAGAGAAGTAGTTATGAACCTCAGAGACCATCCCCATGGGGGTGGTGAAGGAGGGCTCCAATTGGTAGAAAAAACCCGCAACCCTTGGGGTTATCCCGCACTTGGAAGAAGAAGTAGAAAAGGAATAAATATCGTGATAATTTGATTCTTCGTCGACGAGTAAATAGGAGAGATTATTTCTTTCTTCGTCTTTACAAAAACAAAAAAAATATATTTTAAAAGAAAATGGCGCGTTCACTAAAAAAAATCCTTTTGTAGCAAATCATTTATTAAAAAAATCGAAAGGCTTAATACAAAAGCGGAAAAAGAAATAATAATAACTTGGTCCAGAGCATCTACTATTATACCCATTAATGATCGACCATACTATCGCTATCCATAATGGAAAAGAACATTTGCCCATTTATATAACGGATCGTATGGTAGGACATAAATTGGGAGAATTAGACCTACTATAAATTTTCATGACACGAAAAAATGATAATAAATCTGTCGTTAATATTATTATAATAAATTATAATAAAAAATAGAGATTAATTAATGAATTCATTAGTGAGAGGTAAACTTTATGATAAAGATAAAGAAACACAAGAGGAACCCATATACAACTTCGCATTTAAGTATACGCTTTAGGTCAACATATATGTATGTCCGCTCACAAAGCACGAAGAATAATTGATCGATTCGTGGACGTTCCTACGAAGAAACACTTATGATACTAGAACTCATGCCTTATCGAGCATGTTATCCCATTTTAAAATTGGTTTATTCTGCAGCAAGCAAATGCTCGTCACAATAGGGGTTTCAATGAAGCGAGTTTAATCATTAGTCAAGTCGCGAGAAATGAGGGAACTACTCGAAAAGACTAAAACCTCGAGCTCGAGGACGGAGTTATCGATAAAAAGACCCACTTGTCATATAACTATTGCATTGAAAGATCTTGAATTTGAACCACTTGATGATATATGTGCGCCTAAAACCAAAAAACACCGGATGGCTAGGATGGCTAAAAAGGGATAAATAAGAACACAAATATGACATAATATATAGTAGTGGAGGATTATGGGACAAAAATAAATCCACTTGGTTTCAGACTTGGTACAACCCAAAGTCATCATTCTCTTTGGTTTGCACAACCGAAAAAGTATTCCGAGGGTCTACAAGAAGATAAAAAATAAGAGATCAGATCAAGAATTATGTACAAAAAATATGAGACTATCTTCTAGTGTCGAGGAATTGCACGATAGAGATTCAAAAAGATGGATCTAATTCGGGTGATAATCTATATGGGATTTCCTAAATTATTAATTGAAGATAAGCCACGAAAACTCAAGAACTACAGATGAATGTGCAAAAGAACTTAATTGTATGAACCGAAAACTCAACATTGCTATTACAAGAATTGGAAATCCTTATGGGCACCCTAATATTCTTGCCGAATTTATAGCCGGACAATTAAAGAATCGAGTTTCATTTCGAAGGCAATGAAAAGGCTATTGAATTAATCGAGCAAGTGGATACAAAAGGAATTTAAATACAAATTGCAGGTATGATCGACGAAAAAGAAATCGCACGTGTCGAATGGATCCGGAAGGTAGGGTTCCTCTACAAACCATTGGAGCGAAAATTGAGTATTGCTCTTATAATGTTCGAACTATCTATGGGGTATTAGGAATCAAAATTTGGATATTTATAGACGAAGAATAATAAGAATAAGACTCTACTTGTCTTTACGTTCTATTCTGCGATAGAACAAAAATGACAAATTCTTTGATTTTTGATTGAACATAAAAATCAAAAATGAGCGATTCTAAATTCTATAAGGTTAAATAAAATTTGATTGATCATTTGATATAATTGCTATGCTTAGTGTGCGACTCGTTGGGTTTTTAGGCTTAGGATTCAAAAAAATGGGCGGACCACAAGATAAGCTAATAACTATAGCACTAATAACCACTCATCGCTTCGGATTATCTCGATCCAAAGAATCACCAAGATATGATATATTGGTCATATCATTATAGCAACTGAATTTTTTGCATTAAGTAAAAGACAAAACCAATCGATTATGAATAGATCGAAATTGTGAAGCAAAATAAAAAGTATGTGGATAAATAGAAGGATGAGAGAAAGAGAGAAATGAAATAGCAATGAAATGATATAGGATTCCAATATGTAAGGTCTATGAAGCATCTCATAAAGAGCAATGTAATAGAGCATCAATAGAGATTTATCAATAATTAGATGAATATCTGTTCATTAAAGAAAAATCAAGAGCCTTAACTTAAGTCAATAAAGACCGAGAAGGTTGACTCAAGAAGAAATTTTATTTTATTTTATTAAATAAATATTAAATTAAAAATTAAATTAATAAATATTAATAAATTAAGGCTCCATTGGAGAATTCAGACCTAAGCATTAATCGAGAGCGATGGGGATTTACGGAACTCAGAAATGCAGAGGATTCTATTGAAAACGAATCCTAATGATTTATCGGGAGGATGGCGGAACAAACCGTAGAGACCACCGCATTTCTTTTTATTCGATTCTAAGAGGTCATGGGTTAACCCGACAACCGAACTAGAAAAGAGTAAATATTTTCCGCCGAAAATTTGAGTTTAATTTTATTTGATTGTTCAATTTTGTCGATCTGAATCGATATGAATATGATAAAAACAAAATAAAGATTCGTTATGACATTATAACAAAACCAAGATAAGACATTATCTAGAAATAGAATCATGTTTAATTCCTTATACTTATATAGATATCCAATAGATCCAAACAAGATATACAAATTTCTAATAGATCGATAAAATCGCAAAGCAAAGAATCCCAAGATTCAATTATTCATTAACTACCCGTATATCTTAAGATTAAGAATTAAATATTTTTTATTCATTTTTTTTCATGAGGAGTGGATGAGAAGAAACTCTCATGTCCAGCTGTAGTAGAGATGGAATTCATAAACAACAACCATCAACTATAACCCCAAAAGAACCCGATTTCAGTAAACAACATAGAGGAAGAATGAAGGGATATCTTATCGAGGTAATCGGATTTGTTTGGTAGATATGCTCTTCAAGCACTTGAACCCGCTTGGATTACATCTAGACAAATAGAAGCGGGCGCCAAGAATGACACGAAATGTACGCCGTGGTGGAAAAATATGGGTACGATATTTCAGACAAACCCGTTACGGTAAGACCTATGTAAACACGTATGGGTTCGAGGAAAGGATCTCCAGTATTGGGTAGTGTCGTTAAACCGGGCGTAATACTTTATGAAATGAGCGGAGTAGCAGAAAATATAGCCGAAAGGCTATTTCAATAGCGGCGTCAAAAATGCCTATAAAAACTCAATTCATTATTTCAGATAGGAATATAGAACCAAAGGAAAGAAGTCTTGTCTTGGGAATAAAAAACAATTGCGAGTTTTTTTTTGACAAACAATATTTCTTTTTTCTTCGTCCTTTGTTACATTGAAAAAGAGATTTCAAAATGATTCAACCTCGCACCCATTTGAATGTAGCGAGATAACAATGGGGCCCGAGAATTGATGTGTATTGGAGTCATAAGAGCTAGTAATCGCCGATATGCTCATATTGGTGACGTTATTGTTCTTTGTGATCAAGGAAGAAGACCAAATACACTTCTAGAAAGATCGAAGTGATCGAGTCAGAATTGTACGCATCAGTAAAGAACTCAAACGCGACAACGGGATGATAATACGATATGATGACAATCTGCCGTTGTCATTGATCAAGAAGGAAATCCAAAAGGAACTCGAATTTTTGTGCGATCGCCTCGAATTGAGATGCTTAAATTTCACTAAAATAGTTTCATTAGCTCCCGAGGTATTATAAGACGAGACCCAAGTATAGTTAGAGTATTTAGAGTATTTAAATGGCATAGATTAATTAGTAGATTGTGTCTCACGATATACCTTTACTAAGTAAAAAAAAAGACCACGTTGGTTATATCAAAATTCGGAGCAACAAATATTTTAGTTTACCATGGGTAAGGACACTATTGTCGACATAATAACCTCTATACTAAATGTCGATATGAATAGAAAAGGAACGATTCAAATAGGATCTACTAACATCATGAAAACATTGTTAAAATACTTTTACGAGAAGGTTTTATCGATAACGTAAGGAAACATCGAACGCAACAAATATTTTTGGTTTTAACCTACGACATAGACGGAATAGAAAAGGACCACATAGAACTATTTTAAATTTCTGACGGATCATCGACCAGGTCTACTGAATCTATTCTAACTATCAACAAATTCCTAGGATTTTAGGGGGATGGGGATTGTAATTCTTTCTACTTCTCGGGTATAATGACGAACGGGAGGCTCGACTAGAAGGAATCGGTGGAGAAATTTTGTGTTCTATATGGTAATCTGTCCAGATACTAATTGTATCCAAACTCTCCATTTGTGCAAAAAAAAAAAAAAGCACGGGTTGTCTAATAGAACTCCTCCCGCCCTACGGTAGTTGATACGTCAAGGAAGTTTTACGGAATAAAAGAACAAAAAATGGATTCATGAAGGTTTAATTTAATTAGTAAATCACTCCCACTGGATTCCTTTAGATAATGAAGATCGATTTTAGGTTATGTTTCGGAGAGTTTTACCAACGTGGGATAGAGTCAACAAAAGTGAAGTAAGTGCTTATGATTCAACCAGGGGCTAATAATTTATAGACTTCGCAACAAGGATTCGAACGATTAGGTAGTTTTTCAACTTCAAGATTTCTTTTGGGGATCCAATTCAAATTTCAAGAAACTTATTTTCTTCCAATAAGCTTAATTCGGAAAAATTTAAGGAATAACAACTATGAAAATAAGGGCTTCCGTTCAGTAAAATTTGTGAAAATGTCGCCTAATCCGTAGGAGGGACGAATTATCGTAATTTGTTTTAACCCGAGACATAAACAAAGACAAGGATAATCTTTCTATTTTAAAAAGAACTCCGAAAGAAAAGAAACTAATCTTAAAGAAAGCGATAAACAAATAAAAATAGAAGATCTGTTTTGACATGAAATGGATATATCCATATATCTCGACTTATCTTTATGAAATGATAAAATATGGCAAAACCTATACCAAAAGTTGGTTCACGAGGAATGGGCGCAGAGTGCACGGAAAAGTGCACGAGAATACCAAAAGGAGTTATTCATGTTCAAGCAAGTTTCAACAATACCATTGTTATCATTATGTATGTATGGGGTCGGGTAATCTCTTGGTCCTCCGCCGAACTTGTGGATTCAAGGGTACAAGAAGGGGACCTTTTTCTGCTCAAACCGCAAGCGGAAATGCTATTCGAGCAAGAGTAGACCAAGGTATGCAACGAGCGGAAGTTATGATAAAGGGTCCCGGTCTCTAAGAGATGCAAGATTACGAGCTATTCGTAGAAGTGGTATACTATTAAGTTTCAGACGGATGTAACCCTATGCCACATAATGGCTGTAAACCTCCTAAAAAAAGACGTGTAGAAATAAACACTAAAGAGATTTCAAGAGAAATAAATGATTCAATGATCGATCAAATAAAATAATATTACTATGGTTCGAGAGAAAGTAAAAGTCTCTACTTGACTCGGACACGACAAAGGAAGTGTGTTGAATCAAGAATGATAGTAAGCGCCTTTATTATGAACGCTTTATTCTGCTTTCCACTTATGAAAGGCCGCCGACATAATAGGCATTGCGATGCGAAGAGCTTTGCTTGGAGAACTAGAAGGAACATGCATTACACGCAAAATCGAGAAAATACCCACTAATATTCTACCATAGTAGGTATTCAAGAATCACCCATGAAATTTTAATGAATTTGAAAGAAATTGTATTGAGAGGAATTTGTATGGAACTCAGAACGCCTTTATTTGTGCCAAGGGTCCTGATATGTAATCGCTCAAGACATCATCTTACCACCTTCGTGGAAATTGTTGATAATACACAAGATGTAGCCATTTAACCAACCAATTGATTTGTGTATTGGATTACAAATCGAGAGAAATAGAGGATACGGTATAAAACGCCAAAGAACTTTCACGACGGAAGTTATCCTATAGATGTCAGATTCATACATTCGAAATGCGAATCATAGTATTCATTGTTATGGGAATGATAATGAAAACAGAGATACTTTTTCTAGAAATATGGACAAATGGAAGTTTAACTCTAAAGAAGCACTTCATGAAGCTTCTCGTAATTTGATTGATTTATTTATTCCTTTTCTACATATGGAAGAAGAAAACTTACATTTAGAAAACAATCAACACGATGTTACTTTACCTTTTTTCCGTTTCATGATAGATTAGTTAAACTAACAAAAAGAAAAAAGAAATAGCATTGAAATATATTTTATTGACCAATCGAATTGCCTCCCAGATCTATAATTGTCTCAAAAAGTCCAATATACATACATTATTGGACCTTTTGAATAACAAATGAGAAGACCTTATGAAAATTGAACACTTTCGCATAGAAGATGTAAAACAAATATTGGGCATTCTAGAAAAGAAGTAGAAAAGCATTTCAAATTGATTTATCAAAATTTTGAATCCAATGGATTTTGAACCTTCAAAGACAATCCATAGATTCGGACGAGAATTGAATAAATGTATCTAGGAGAATTCACTTTGCCTTTGAAGTGACTACTCCCTAGATACGCACATCATGATATTTTTTTAATTGATTCAATTTAAAAAGACCTAAAGTTAGGGGTTTATCAATCGGTAATGTTGCTCCAATACCCAACCAAAGGGCTACCGCAATACCAATCAAAAAATGGTTGTCGCCATCGACTATTTAAATGGATTTTGGAATTTATTAACATTTTCCAAAAACAGTCATTAATAATCCATGGTCATGAAACCATTAAAAGAACACCCAATAACTTGTTAGGTCTTGTACGAAGTATTTGAAATACAAGAAAGAAATACCATTCGTAATATTTCCAAAGGAGTTGCAAATGGATCCGCGGGTTCACCAATCATTGAAGGTTCTAGAACCGCTAAGCCCACGTTACAAGCAATAGTACCGAGAATTACTACTGGAAAAATATATAAAAGATCATTGCGCCATGCGGGTTCCCCATAATAATTATGACCCATACCTTTAGCTAATTTAGCTCTTAATACAGGATCGTTCAAGTCAGGTTTTTTTGTTATTAGGATAGGTGAATTTTTCTAGATCCATCCCCCAAAGGAACCGGACATGATAATTTTTCATCATCCGGCTCAAGCAAAAGTCAATCGAATCAAATGGATACAAACGGATACCTATAAAATAAATCTATATTCTATATGTTTAAAATAAATCTATATGTTATCCCCACATATATGAATGGTTCCATATGTAAGAAAAAGTTACCCGATTCCATTTTACTTGAGTTGCAATTATACATTCCAAGGAATTTCATTTTTACAGGTAAATGCTCAATACCCAAGTAGGCGTACAAAATTGATCGTGATCAAGTGCTTGAAGAGAGCTGCTTCTAGACCGAGGATACATGCTTCATACTCAGTGATGTTGTTTGTGACAGTTTAGTAAATGAAGATATTTTTACTTTTTTTTTTTATTTATTTTAAAAATTTTTAAAGATGATGATGTCGGAATTCCAATGCAGAAAATATGGAAAGGTTGTAAGCTGGGACAGAGAACATCATTTCACCGAAGGCGAAAGGAAGTACCTGAGCACCAGCACAAAGAGGGGGTTAAGGTAGTGTGAGGTGGGCCAAGAATCCAATAGCCGAGCAAGACTCAGAACAATGGCGACAGAGCAAAGCGCTTAGATAGGGAAGGGACTACCCGCCCCATCCTACTTCAGCTATTTGGAAGGGCTTCGTTGAGCTCAGCCTTCGGTCCAACGGTATTTAGACTCCGGCCGCGAAAACTCTTCTTTCTTACTTAAAGAATTTATGGAATTTCGGGGTTGTTGGAGTCGTCTTTGGGTCTCGGAATCTTCTTCCTTTTTACCATATTATCTACACAAGACTCGTTAGTGGAATCAGGGTAACCTTCGAGGGTCCTAACAGGTGTCACGATCAAGCAAGGGTCGGGCTTTTCAAAAGAAGTACTCCTGAATTACCTATTGCCGTCCGCGTATTTGAAGGTGAAGGGAATGAAACTTTATAAATATAACGACGCCCCGGTTGGCTTCAGGTCCGAGTTTTTTGGACAGCAGGAGCGCAGCGGGGGGCCGCAAGGTCGATTCGGTTTGGACGCTCATCTCGGACAGCTGGTAAGGCTGACGGAGACCGTTTCATAGTCATAAAATTTTTGAACCACGATCACGAGGTTGGGAGAATTCAAGGGATTCGGCTCTTAGGTCCATCAACCTTGCAACACTAATCCCTGGTGGGGTTAGTGTGTATCGTACTGATCCAGAGCGGAAGGAGGAGCATATACTGATCGATCCTACCAGGAAGGCCTGAAGCGAAGGAGAACATGGCGGGAAATGAAACCTACGGCACAGAGAGAGGCCTTTATGATTATCACTGTACTCGAGAAAAATGCAGCAATCAGCCTTTAATTAAGCTAAAATTTCTGAGAGGACCTGGTTAGAACTATTAACCCAGACCAAGGGAATCTTGTTAACTCCTCTAACTCTTACACCCGGAGTCCCCTGTCAGAACTCTTAACCGGACACCTGAGTTAACAACCTGGAGCAAGAACACTATGTAACCCAATGCCTCTAACTCCGAACTCCCTGACTTATGGCTTCGAAACTCCTAGCTTCAGATAACTTCTGGTTAGACACCCTAGGAAATGACCAAAGGAAAGCTCCTACAACCTCTAACTTTTGGACTCAACGAAACTCTAAGTCTCTGGTTAGACAACGTAACCTGGAACCGAAGGCTTGGTGTTAAGTCCTCTAACTATCAACTCATAGCTTCAGGAATAGTTTCAGGTTTATAAACCTTAGCTTAGGAAATGCCTTAGAGAAAAATCCAACAACCTATAATTCCTTAAGACAGGAGTCCCAGACAGATTAGTGATTAGTATTGGATGGATTATCGAGTTATTAATTCACCCGATGGAATCATACGAGCCAGGAAGGTTCACATTGCCGGAAACGAGGCTTTTCTTTACCCTGCTTTTCCCATGTCTCCCGAACACGAACCCAATCGAGATGAAAGTTTATAACCCGGGAAGATCAGAGGGCTTCGGATAGGAACTCATCAGTATGATTCTTTTTTTTTTTAATGACTAGTCTCTTCCCTTTCCTTCAAGTAAATCTAACCGAGCCCAAGCTAACGCCCTCGGTCCCTTAAGAACTTAAGATAAGTGAAAGGTTGCTTTTAGGAGTGATCCGTCACTCTGAAACAAGCCGGTGGTGATCTCATCGTACCCCTCTTTTTCTTTGCTTGACTCTCGAGTAACAGAACTTTTTACCTTTGGACCCTTACCTTCTCCCCGAAACAGCAACCTATCCAGTTATAAAGAATATCTCTTATTGCCCGAGTGAAACTCTCTTTGAGTTGAACAAAGCACGAGTGAATACAGCGGTTGTAGTTAAGAATTTTATACCTGCTTTGAATTTCCATATATACAATACCCTACCTTATATGATATGATAAAAAGAGGAGATTGTTTGCCCGACTATCGCACTTTCAGTGGTACTGAGACTCTACCACTACCCTTTATCAAGCTGGTTTACAATAGTGCGGGAATAGCGGCTAAAAGATTCCCAATTATCTTATAGCATCTTAGAGTAAAGGTAATAAGATCTTTTAGGTAGCTTTTTTTATTACCCAGTGAAGTGCTTCTCAGGCGAGGAACTTTATCTTCTCGCTACGAACTCCATTCCTGCGTTGATTGGTTTCTTTCATACATATTGGCTTCAGGCTCGGTCGGCTCAGAAGTGGAGACAGAATAAAGGATCTCAGGTTATCGCTAAACCCCGATCTGAGCTTCTACGGTTTTGGGGGAATCAGGTGAAAAATCATCAATTCAAACGGATTTCCATTGAAGCTACTATACTATTTTAAAAAGCGGAATCAAATTCAATTCCACCAGTGTGTATGTCAGACAACCTTAATTCTATATGTTCAACACTTTGGGCAAGCGAGCAAGACTTCTCGTGGGAATACCGGCTATCTCCTACTTTAAATAGATAAAATCCACGGAATTCTTTGATGCGGGATTATGTCTAAAAACTTCAGATTGCGATCTCCACGACGATCGTTCTTTTTTTTCATAAGATCTATTCTTGGGCTAGAGCGTTAATATAGCTTTTCTCTTTTTTATATGGGATAGGGCTTTGGAGAACTCCTAGAATGGAATTCCCTTATGTTATATCCTAACTAGTACCGGTCTAACTAAGAGTCATCTGCTAGGCCGACTTCCTCCGAGTAAGCCGGTGCTAAAGAAGAGGACTAAGAAAAGAAAAAATTTATTGGGATAGATGCAATACCAATTAATTTCCGCCAATTGTAGCGGTGAGTGCTAAGTACTTAGATTAATAGTTTGCAGGATTTCTAGAATAGGAATAGGCTTTTTCTTTAGAGTAAGACTCTTTGCTTTGCTTGCTTCTTTCGGCCCATTTCAATGGATGCATGGCCGTATTCGACACCTCTTTCTCTTACGGCTAGTGCGCTATTTCGAGATAGTTGAAAAGGGTGTAGCGATAGAAAGTTTTGAATCAATAATTCCTCAAAAGTCATTGCTAGTACGTTTAATACGATTCTATCGCTATACCTTAGGCCTCAATTAGCCGTCAGAAGGCCGACATATCTTCATCCCGAAAAAGTAGATGCGAATCTAAATCTGCTTGAAAGGTAACTCAATTAGCGATGGACTGTGAACCATTGTCACTCGTTAGGCCTCCCAATATAATTGATTTGAAGGAGCTCCACCACTCTACGTCCACCGTCGTGTAGCCTGCGGATAATTGAATCTGGAACATCCTTCCATCCTCATTCAATCTGATCTACCGGCTCTAAGACCGAAAAAATGGAAGGAATCAGATCAATCTTAGGGCTTTCAGCGCCTCAAGACTCAATAGCAATTCCATCTCGTCTTTCCGGATCAATAGCCCTCAATCCCCATCTTTTCAAAACATGTCTTTTACGGGTGGGTGAAACATCTCCATCCTTTTCGTTCGGTGTCATATCCTACGAATATGCGTCGAAGAACCTTCGTCCTCTTTGTTCCTTCGACATCTTGTACCCGAAGCATTGAAATAGCACATTGCGGACCACCCTGTGGAAATCCTTATACCACTATCAAGCCATGCCGCAATGAGGGTGATGCTACTACCGATACAGAGAAAGACAAGGACTTGATTTCTATCGATGTGAAATCCATTCTATTTTTCTGATGCGCATGTCGTCAATATAATATCCGAATAGCTTCCACTCTGGACTAGCCTCGTCGAGGCGAAAGGTTGTGCTCTTATCGGGAGCCCCCCGGTCACCCAAGGAATTGTCTATCCTTTCTTAGCCTTCTGGCGATGTGAATTCAGTTTGATCCTTACGCCCTTCTTGGCGTCTCCGGACTCTCTTCCAAGATCCCCTTGCCTTTCCTTTCTCATCTCGGCATCGTGGTTCACTCACGAAGGAATAATACCGCTTGGGTGAGGACAACTGGAATCATGCGCATTGCTCCATGTCGGCCTTACGAGTTCAAATGGTTCCCTTTTTCCTCTAAAGCCGAGGGCTAAGTGAAAGCTTTCTATCTCAGCATCTACGTGGACTGAGTGGTTAACTATTATAGTGCATCGAGAAAAATGTATTAATATAAAGAATAAGAAGGTATGAAATCACTTGCTCGCAGAGTAAGGAACTTCTGCCAAAAGCGAAAGAATTTGTGATCCACTTAAACAAATGAAGTAGATCGGCCAATAGCCGTTAGATCCGCTTCCTTTAATGCCCACTGATCCGCCTGAAGGAAGCCTTTTGAGGAAGTTGTTTAGCCTTATAGCTGCCTTAAGGCAGTCGGTTTAAGGCGGAGGTAGTGAGTTCATAAGTAAGCATGAAGCTTGCCTGACTTGACAGGCGAATGGAAAGAATAACATGCGCTTAAGTTAAGGAAAAGCCTTACTCTAACAAGCAAGAAAGAGCTTCACTCAGCAAGAAAAGGCGCCCTAGAAGCTGACGCGTCAGTCCGCTCTTATTGCCCTTATGTGACTTGAACAGGCGTTCGGAGGTTCAGTCAAGCATAGCATAGTGCGGCTTATGGTTCTAGTAGCATAAAAAAGATAAACTTTACTAGAAGACCTAGTCTGATTATAGTAAGTAGTATAGATTAGTTAGATTCGTCGAACAGAAGAAGAGCTTTTACTTATTAATTCTATTATATTAGTAAAGCGTTAGCACCTCTATAGAGCAAGGGTCTGCGTAGACGGCTATGGCCGGAAGAGAGAGGGAATCCCCAACTCGTTGGAAGGCTTAGTGGATCCCTTGTTACTATGTGGGGGAAGTCTTACAAGACAGCCTAGAGCGATCAGGATGTATAGTGGACTCGTTAGGGAAAGAGCATCTTCGAAGCAGCATCGAATTCCATTGATTATGGATCACCTTCTTAAACTGAAAGCTCTCAAGCGACGGGAAAGAGTGCCCTCCGGCTAAGGAGGAATGAACGAAAAAGATGCCCCACTACGAATGTCCACGGGACAAAAAGGGGAACGCAAGACGGAGTTCCTCCGACGCCAGAGCAACGGAATCGATTTCTTCCCTCTCTACTAAAGCCAAGTCTGACTTCCGTCCCGTACGTGTCTTCCCGTTCCTTCTTACTTTTGTCCTACTCGGGCTTCTCGCAATCGTCATAATAGGAATAGGAGCGGGTGTCAAAGGAGCAGGCAATTGCAGAGCCTTCTCTCTTCTCTTGTTAGAAATAAGAATCGGCATAAGGAAAGCTTTAGCATTTTTATAATGGTAGGGGCTGCTGGTACTCGTAAGTCAGCTGGCGAGCCCTCTTATTTAGGCACATCAAACCAATCCCCCTTCCCGAGATGACGCTAAGGTAGTTGGAAAGGAAGTTGGCAAGGATCGTTCGCTAGAATGAGCTTGAATAGGGCTTCTTACCGCCCTTCACTATCAATCAGCTAGAGATATGCTGCTCTAAAGACATTAGGGGAGTTTACTTTGTTCATTCGAAGGGGGATGAAGGTCGCAAGGTGGGATTGACCAACAGGAGAGATTATATGGGCTATTTGCCTTAACTGAATCAGTGGTATCAGCTACTCAATGAGAGGAGACATTCGGGCGTTCTAACTCCCGTTCTAACGCTTAATCCGTTACAGCAACTGAAAAGATAGAAGAATTAAATGCGCATACAAGCTCGCTTTAGGTGAGAACTCAAGCCATTCTACTTCGGGACAATGGGAAACTAGTCTCATGGCTGCATGCTCTTCTTCCCGATCCCGATTTCCGAGTTATATTGCCAGGATGGGAGCTGCAGTTCAAATACCTCTTATGAGTGGAGCTCCTTGTTCTATTTGAGTAGCTTGGTTTGGTAAGCTGTTACCCCCAGTCCTAGGGTAAGCAAGCTCAATTACAGTACTACTTCCAGCGATCCACTTTCCTTTCCTGGTGGGGTCAGAACCTTTGAGCGTGTGATATGATCACAAGATTCAATTGAGTCCTCCTTATGAAGCATGCTTATCAGAGGTAGCATCTTGTCTAGTAAGAGTAAGTGATTGCCCTGGTAAGTCACATACCCCAGCTTATGTTATCCATAAACCGAGTAGAAGTATAACTGGAAGTCCCCCCATTCTTTGCCTCAGCCTGGGAAGCGTGAAAAAAGATCATTCATCCCTAAATCTCGCACTCAATCGAAAGCAGGTTTCCATACAGGGGTTCCCTACGAGGGTTCTGAGAGCTTGGGTGGGGCACTAGTTAGTTAGTTAGGTTAGTTAGCCATTCGTCATAATTTGGCAAAGACCTATTATCCATGGGAAAGCACCCCCCTATGCTTATGCATAGGAAATTTATAGTTATACGTAGTATCCCCCTTCCCTTGGGTTGGGTAATCCCGGGTAATCCCAGGTAGCTCCATAGGTTATCCCACTCGCTGGAACTAGTGCTGCAACAGTTTAACGCTCCGATTTCTCCTCAAAGACTACCTAGGGCTTGGGGCTTCTCGGTATCCTTGCTTCTAGGGACCCATTTGTCTTTGTCCCTCCTGTTGAGGACCCTAAGGGAGATCCCTCATCCAGGTTGCCCTTGCCTTTGGGTGGACTACAGAGGCCAGTCTTCAAAGCCTGAAGGGGTAGGATTTCCTTTTCACATTTCATTTTCCCATGACTACCAACCTTGCAGACCCTGATGAAACCACGGTCTTACCTTTGTAACTGTTGGTCCTTTAAGGACCCAGATTCAAACCTTCTTTCTTGATGGAAAAAGCTTCCCAACGTGATACAGAAGGTCGCGGTCGCAGAGAATACTCGAAGAAGTTAAATGAAAGAAAGGACTCACTAAATCGGCGAAAGGGAGCCTCATTCAGAAGCCTGGCCTGGAGAGCATGATCGCGAGGACAAGCCAGTAGAATCTTAGAACGATTAATTCTCTCTGTCCTTTTATTAGGTATAGGGATCAGTCGTTATTCCATCTGTGCTGGTCTATGGGTTGGGCTAGTTATTCCAGAACCTAAAGTTGAAACAAGGAGGAATTTCCCTGGGTAATAAACCTTCAACGAAGAAGGACTGAGACCCCGAAGGTAGTAATGGAAAGAAGTTTTAACTCAGGAATCTCCCTTTTTCTTTTTAGCCGCTAAGGGGTTACGTTAGGTTAATAGAATAGGAATGAAAAATCGGTACAGTAAGAGCTCTATCCTATGCTAGACCAGATCAAATTGAGGAGCGAAGGGCCTTCTTCATGCAAGCTGTACCTTTGGCTATTGATTCGCTAATAAAGAGTACCTTTATCCCACTGAATATTGTTCATTCGCTACTTACAGAAATAGGGCTACTCTAGGTAAGCTAATGAGATAGTTCGAAAAGGCCATATCTTACTTAAAGGGTAATTGACGTTCTTTGGCCATATCTTATAGGGTAATTGAGTCTTTGAGGTTCAGTGCAGAAGTCTAGTTCTTTACCTTGCCTAGATAGGCTTCTCAACCAGATCTTTTCAACCAGAGTGGGAAAGTGCTTTCCTCTTCCAATTGGGCAAAGTACAGGTGGGGTCGGAAAATAAGATTTTTGCTATAAAACTTTGATGTCCAATGTACCCCTATCCAGAGAGCCAAACCCAACCCGAAGCGAGGGCTTTGGGCTCGGAAACAAGGGAAACAAGCAAATCAGGGTTGGCATCCTTTTAGTTATATGCTCAACTCAAATACCCAACTCTCTAAACAAAGATGCTCAAATTAGGCGTTTTGGCCTCAAGTTGAGTAAAACCACATGGGTCAGAAACAGGTATTTTAGCTATAGCAGATGTGGATTCAGCTCCTTCCGATAAAGCTAGCTGTTCCCGCTAAACCCGTATCTGCTGCTTGGTATCTTTCTGCTGTTGGTGAGAACTTCTCTTTTTTACACATAAAGCCCAAATCTGGTTGATCAATTGGTAAAGTGCTCCACGAGAGGATTACCTGAACGCCAGAACTCACTCCATTTGAGTATATAGCCTTTGGTTCGATGTAATTGATTAAAGGAGAGAGACTCTTAGAGGAGTATGGGAGTGGGAAGAAAGTCTCACTCTTGTTCCCTTCTTTCAGAACCTACAGCTACTACTCTTTTAGCTACTGCTACTGCTTAATTGCATCAAGCCTTTGTTCCCTTCTTTCAGAACCTATTACTCCGACTCCTACTGCTGAAGAGGCTACGCACCTTGCTTCCAGCCAAGCATTGGGGATTTTGACCGCTCTATAGCATGCTGACTACTCTATAGCATGTCTATAGCATGCTTCACCGACAGCTTCACTTGAGTTCGAGGTACCTGCTCTTACTCCTCAAAGGATGTATTTCCACTGCCTATTGTAATGATATAAAGCATTCATCCCTGAATGCCCAATGAGGAGTTCAATCTCCTATTTTCTCTTTTATTCCACCGCATTTTCTACCCTTTGAGTTTGGGCTTTGACCAGCGACTAATCGAGGTACCACACTATTATGCCTTGGTTCTTTCGAGGCTGCTTTCATTGAACCCGAGAGAGAAGTAGTCGAAACTTAGCTTTGTTCCAATAGAGTCTAAGGACCTCTTCATGCAACTTCTCCGATTCCCTACAAGGTGTCCTAAACTGGAATTTCTTCTTTCAGAGACCGCATTTTACACCTCCCTTCTCATATATATAATAAGCTATTCCGCTCCTAACAATGAGGGAGAGATTTTACTACACATAAAGCAAACCAAACCCTCGGCGAAGGTCAATAAAAGATTTATCTTTAAACTTTATTAGATGTTTATCAATTTAATCTAGCTTATGATGTTTATGAGATTTATGAGGAACCCCAAGGCGCTAGGTATGATATCAGTGGTCTCAAGCTTCTCATTAGTTTAGTGAAAGATTGAGAAATCTTGTTAAGTTAATGACTAGTTGATTGAATAGAACCCGAAATAGGAAATAGTTACGACCACTAAAGCGAGTTAGTCCTCCGCCCTTAGAATTGATTAAATCTATAAATTAGTTTTCCATCTTTATTTTTATAATCTAAATTATTTTTATAAAATATGTGTTTTCGTCACCTTAGGAATTATCGTAATATAATTTAATTAAATTCCTAATTAGATCTATTAACGCCAAAGTTAGAATTAATTTAGTTTCACCTCCCTTGGGTACGATCCTCGGAATACTTCTATATTTCGTTGTATAAACTATATTACAATCTGACTTTTATACTTGCGAAAATCGCCTAACGCTTATATTTGGTTGCAGGAATTACACTCTTGATGTTAGTACGTCTGGAGGCAATTAATGATAATAATAATTATTTTGAAACAAGATATAATTCATACTAGTCTAAAATGTCATAATTTTTAAAAATACCATCGAAGGAGGATGGGTTCTCTGGAGGTTCAAGAGAAGGTGGTAATGTCTCACTGTTATCTTCTAAAGTTGGGGCCATAGGAGGAGGAGATCCCTCAGTTGTGAATTGAAGCCCTTGCAGTGACCTTTTTATATGCATTTTCAACCCTGTAAAAAAAATTAATTAAGAAAAATATTGACTTGATTACAAAATTCCATGACATTCATATCAACTTTGCTTTTACAAAAATGTTTGGTAGTCCTTTTAGAGTAAGTTGTATATCTCCAAACCTGTATATACCCATAGTCTTTAAACTCTTTTAACCTAAAGGGTGATGAATCTAAAATTGAGGGGAAAGAGGGAGCAAGATTCAGGGAGAAAGAGAGAAGGAAGGAATGAATGACCTATCAATCTTTTTGTATTATTTTCCCGATGGACAAAAGAAGAAAGTTTACCTACTAGAATATGACTTGAGCATTAATGAATAGCTTATTCAACAACTTCAAGAGGCTATTTTCACACATGAATCACTAATAGAAGAGGATGGCTCACTTTGGAAAGAAGGTTGATCAACCTAATCACCTAATGAAGAAAATGAATTTCAGTTTCCAACAGTGAAATCGTCTTTGGCGCTCTCACACAAATATTTTGGCCTTTTTTTTCAAGTTCCATTTTTATATATATGTTTGAAGGTGATATTATCCAACTCCTTTTGGGCTGTTATATTTGGGCCAAAAATTTTGTTGAATTTGTCCCACAATGCTTGCAGTACAACAGGCAGGATTATTGCTTGTTTGATGTCTCATATATTTTTTAATATTTAAAGTAATATAAATTTAGACTTGGAGTCCAAAAGTTAAGAAATATATATACTATGTATATATTATATGTATAAGGAGTACTCTAAAGTCTATTAACAATAGTTCTTATTATAAAATGACTAATATACAAAAACATATATTTCAATTACAATATACCCTTTTACACATAATTAAAAGATGAACATAAAGCATGTCAGCTTCCATCATAGATCATATGTATAAGAACCATCATCCTCATTATTTGTAATTGTTGTTGACATTGATTCATATAGGTCTTTTGGCTTGGTCAATATTGCATAAAACCATCCATTGCTTTTCTTATCTTCAATACAAAAAACTTGTTGCTTGAAAAGGAAATATAAAATGCTGATCATTTAGCAACACTCCTATATGGATCAAATTGGAAAAGTTCAACAAAGTGAATCTATTCTCATCTTGTATGAGACCCTTTGAAGAATGTACATCAACCCAATCATATTCCATGTGAGTTACCTTAAAACTTCAATAGTAATTGAAATCAAACATGTGAGTTGCAACCCCATAGTAACTTCGGCCATTTGTTATAACCATGATGTCGCTATTTTGAGTAGTACAAAATTTGTCATGTTTATTCGTGTACAACTGGAACCCCATTAACAATGTATCCATCGAAATACTCAATTTTATCATTAAAGCCACATGCAAGAGCAACTACTTCTAAAAGTGCATTATCATTCACCAACTGTGGAACCTATAGAACATTAATGGCAAATAAAAGACATTTTTCTAAATTTTGATTTAATATGATTAATATATACTAAATGCATTATATTTTAATATAAGAACTTACCAAGTCTAATAACCAACATGTGCACTTGGATGCCTTTCCTAAGAAAACATAATACCATCAAGTTCTTGTAAAATATCAAAGCTATAAGGAGAGATAGGAGCATGACAGTGCTTTGCCATTCCATAAAACTCATTATTTTGATGCTTAACTGGATGATCTGAGGGAAGCCATCGACGATGACCCATGTAGCAGGAGTTCCTCTCATTATGTAGCCATCAAAAATCGATTGACTTTGCACATACCAGACATATGACACATCCATTAATAGTTCAGCCTAACAGGTTTGCATATGTTAGAAAATCATTAAGGGTCCACATGAGACACGCACATAAAATGAATATCTTATTATTAGATACATCAAATGCACTTACACCATCCCAAAGTTGTTTCAATTCGTTAATTAATGGTTGCAAGTAGATGTCAATGTCATTATTGGGACCTTTTTCACCTAGTATTATCATTGATAACATGAGAGATGAAGCTTTTATGCACATCCATAGTTTCATGTACTATGTGTGGTGCTCATTGTTCGAAAAGGATTGAAACCGTTACTTGCTAATCCTAGACAAACAGTGCGAGCGTCAAAGGCGAAATCTGAAAACCTCTCATCAAAAGCTTTCCAAACTTCAATATCAATGGGATGTCAGAGAAGTCTATCTTTGACATGAGAGTGATCATGCCAAGTCATAGAAGCCACAGTTTTGGATGACTTGAACAATCTTTTTAGTCTCGGGATCAAAGGAATGTACATGAGGACTTTTGTAGGCTTTTAACGTGAAGGGGTTGTTGTTGCTTCACTATCTAAATCTTTAATTCCTTTAACTGCACTTGTAACCCATCTCGGAAGCCCACATTTTTAACATGATGTAGCATTTGTATCCAGACCCCAATATAATGTACAGTCATTTGGATATACATGAATCTTAATATAACCAAGATCAAACTTCTTGAGAGGTTTCTTTAATTCATAATATGTTACAGGGAGTGAAATGTGAAAAACATCATTTAATAATCCAGTAATTTGGTAATTGATTTTGTTGACCACCCATTCAAGTCCTTTATATGAAAGAGCCGTAAGAGGAATGATATGCTAGAATATTTTTTACAACAGAGATAAAGAGGTACCTCACGATCATCCATAAGATTGTTAACTTCATCGGTGGTTCGTCCAACATCCTCAGAAGGAAGAGAAGTGGAATTAACATCACCCCCACCATTAACATGATCACCGTGACTATAGTCAGTTCTGTCATGTACTAGAACATTTAATCTAATAGCCTCCCTTATCAAGTTCCTATTTCATAAATCAACATCAATATCACTCAAAATTCTCGTATGACTTGCCATATTGGAGGAATTCAGTGACAAAATTGACGTGGAAGTTTTTTCATGAAAAATCTATCTCTTATACCCCTTCACAAAACCATATAGACGAAGATGATCATGTACAGCTTTGGGATGGAAGAGAACTTTATTAGAGCACTTCTTGCACGGATAATATATGTTCTAGTTGTTTATGCAATTCTTGGTGGCATATTCAATAAACTAAGTTATTCCATTCATGTAAACCATGTTGAATCTGGGAGCATGAATTTGTCCAATGTCTACATCAGAAACAATATAATGACTTAGCCATTTCAACAAATTTATAAGGTACATGTTTAATAACAAAATTATTTATTATTTGCTTATGTACAGATGATGTAACACCCCTATCCCGTAACCGTCGCCGAAATAGGTAAGGGGTGTCACCGGACAGACGGAGCATTTCCGAACAACACAGCTTCACAGATATCATATAACATTAATACATTTGCATTCATCAACAATTCATCCATTAAAATGGTCTACGAGACCTAAAACATACATTTAGGGAAGGTCGGGACTAAACCGAACCCATTCAGAATTTTCTGAACTTAATCAAACTTTTCAAAACTGACAAAGTCACACGCCCGTGTGACTAGGCCGTGTGACTCACACGGGCACAAGGCACGCCGATGTGCTCCAACCATGCCAAAAAGAGGTCCTATACTGGCTTTTTACACGACCAACAGACACGGCTGTGTGCCATGACCGTGTAAAATTTAGCTAGCTACTGACTTTTTTCACACGGCCATAAGGCACACCCGTGTTCCCTAGCCGTGTGGCACAATGCAGGCTTGGTTTAAGCTAATTTGCCACCCCATATGGTTCCAATCCTACAAGCATTAATATGCAACAATTATACCAACATTTCCAACCAATTCCATGCTCAAATATGACCAAAACACATTAGAACATGGAACATTACCATATACACCAAAACAATACACAAACATATCATTTGCTAGCCAATTGAAATGGCATAACTTTTATACAATTCAAAACTTAATACATAGACATTCTAGCCTATACATGCCATACTTAACAATATTTACACTTTCAAAAGTACCAAAAATGAGTTCGATAGTGTGGCAACTATCCTCGACTATCCTCGAACCTTCAGTAGCTACGATAACTGTAAAACAGACAGAAATCACATAGAGTAAGTTACAAGAGCTTAGTAAGCCAAATTCATTGGATCTAATCACTAAAGCATATATATAGTACAAATCAACAATAAGAATTCATAGCCATTTCTCAGAGTAGTTCATAAGCTTAACCATGCTCGTTTATTTGTATTCATATTATATTCATTTCCATGATTTTGAACCTACTTCGCATTTGCTATTTCGCAGAAACAGAGTCTTTCATATTTAGAAATTAAATACGATACAAACGTACCTGTATAGATTATACATTTCATATATTCCTTACCATATCTCGTACTTTGTCATCAAACGGTTTAGAAACGATACAGATACTCATAAACGGGTATAATGCCAACGTCCCGGACGTGGTCTTACATGTAATTCAGTATCGATGCCTCTGTCCCAGACAGAGTCTTATACAAAATTAGATACGATGCCGATGTCCCGGACATGGTCTTACACGTAAATTTCAATTCGTTGCCTGTGTCCCAGACACGGTCTTACACGATAATTCAGATCAATACCAACGTTCTTTTAAAGGCATACAGAACTTTTCAAATACTAGCATATTATCAAGTTTACTCAAAATCTATTCATCAGGCTCTCAAGGCCATCCAATACAGATTACAATTTATATACGCAAAATTTATTCAACTAACATGTAATTGAAATTTGACTTACCTCGTACAGATTTCGGATGAACCGAGTCAACTATTCAACTACTTTGGACTTCCCTCGATCTAAGTCCGATTTTCTTTGTTCTTGATCTAATACAATACAAATTCAACCATTCAATCATTCATTTCATTCAATTTAATCCAACTACACATATTTAGGGCATTTTGCATTTTAGCCCTTATATTATCACACTTTGACAATTTAGTCCCTTTTCTCACAAAATAACAATTATGCAAAATTCACCAAGACTATATCTTGGCCAAATATACATGGCTTCCATACAAGCCCAAATAACACATTTAATTCACAATTTAGTCCTCCAAAACCTCATTTTCACAAATTAGCCCAAATAGCTCATTTCATCAAATATTCAAAAACAAAACATGATAATCCAACATATATCTTTCATAATCCATATAAGAGTACTACATAGCTCATATAATCATCAATGGCACATTTTATAATCTCCAACAAAAATAGAAATTTACACACAGGTTTTGAAGGACACAAAGCAACGATCACAGAAACGTAAAAATTATCAAAAACCGAACAAAATGGACTAACCTATTCACCCATGCAATGGCCGAATACCTTAAAGCTTCAATGGCTTTCCCTTCCTCAACTTTCGGCTGAACATGCATGAAAAAATGGCTTCATTTTCATGATTTCTTTTATTATAATTAACATATATTACCTAATTACCTAACCATCCTTTAAAAATTTATCTATTTACTATATTTCCAAACCATGTCTCCCACTATCATGTAATGGTCCTATTGACATGAAAGGGCTTCAACTTTAACAAACCATAGCACTTAGGTACTTTAGCAACTAATAGGCAACTTTTACAACTTACGCGATTTGATCTTTTTTGCAAATCGAGCACAGAAACAGACGAATTAAATTACAGAAATTTCACAGATATAAATTTACATATCACAGACACAGAAAAAATATTAAAAAAAATTTTAGACTCGGATTTGTGGTCCCGAAACCACCATTCCGACTAGGGTCGAAACCAGACTGTTACAGATGAAATATTTATATCACAAATTCATTCATGCAATGGATATTTGGGATAATATACATAAAAGTAAACAAAAAAAAACACTATTAAACTTGATATAAGTGAATTTGAAATCATATGGATGGATAAATTTTCAAGATAGTGAAGATGCACATACCATTGTCTCTACTCCGAGATCGTGAATTCGTAAGGAAGCGAAAATTAGAGAGAATGAGAGATTGGCGTTGGAAGAAAGAAAGCAAAATTCAAGAGACCTATGAAGAAAGCAAGAATAGAACACTTCAGTGTTTAAGTTGTGCAAAACAATTTAGAGACCTACGGAGATGATGATTGACGTTTTTACAATCAACAGCTTAAGAGACGCGAGATGGCGTCTCCATAGGTAATCCAAAGAGATGTAGCCTAGTGTCTCCATTGGTTAGGTCCAAGAAGACGCGACAAAAGCGTCTCCTTAAGTTAGGCCTAAGGAGACGTGCTGCGGTGATATCTCTTCAGTGCCTACCTAAAGAGATGCTACTTATGTGCATCTTTACATATTGATGCGAGTAAATTTAAGAAGACGCAATCCCGGCGCATCTCAAGTCATCTGTCACCTTTAACATGTTCTATTGTAATGATTATACTATAATGCAAATATTAAAATATATATAAAGTTGTGTACGTTCAAATATAATAAAATTTATATAATCTTAGTAAAATATATATAATCACTAAATATTAAATAAAATTTTATATTTTAAAAATAAAATAAATAAAATTGGTAAACCTAAATAAGCTTGGATTAGTCATTTGTGAATATATGGGAGCTTACACATAATTCAAAGGACATTTTTTTAATCTATAGACATGGTTTTTGGAATTGAGCTAATGGTCAAATTGATCAACCCAACAGTTTTCAGTCCAATCATTTGATTGTCGGTCTAGTTTTCAATTAAAGAAATTATTAAAATTTCATAAAAATTAAATAAAAATATTATAAAATTATAAAATTTGGTTCAATCAGTTCAATTACTAGCTTAACCAAAATGAGTTCAAAACGGGTTCGTGACCCAACTGGTTCAAACATTTTGTCTGGACATTATACATGTCGGTTTAGTACAGATTCAACAAATATGCTGATAAAATGACTGTATTTATTTAAATTTTCTTTAAACAAATTGTTTTATGACAATTTTTTTAGGGTAAACTACATTTAAGGTCATTAAATTATTAATAAGTTTATGTTTTGGTCACTGAACTTTAAAAAGTTACAAAATGGTCATCAACTATTCGAAAGTTTTTATTTAAGTCGCTGGGCTATTAGAATTGTTGATGTATGACCTTCTCTGTTCACACCATCTGCGCTAATCAAAAACTCTAATTCCCCTTCTTTTTTACAGTTCAGTTTTTCTCATGAAACAACTTTAAACGTTACAAATCTGCAAATTAAAATCTAAATAGTTTTTTCTTCGATCTCTAACACCGACTATCAAATTGACTTAGATCTAAAGTATGTATGTCAATAACAAATTAATATGACTAAATTTTGAAAGTTGAAGACTGAAGTAGTAAAATAAAATATTAATGTTAAAATAATGAAGTTTTTCTTAATGCAGTTGATATCATAACTGTTGTAATCATAAAAGGACACATATTTAAATATTTTTAAATATATCTTTCTTTCAAAATAAATTATGAGTAAAAAATCAGAATGGTATAATAAAAAGAGACATATCTATATCTCAAATTATAGTAATTTTATTTCATTTTGGTTTTTAGCTCTATCAGTCCGGTGTGAATAATAAAGCTGACAAAATATCATGCGGTGAGCAATGACATAGATACCAACTTTTGAGTTATATATACGTTTATATGTTAAACATGGATATGTGTATATGATTCAAAGACAACACGTGGTTTCACAATCTTAGTTCAAAATTTGTGTTACAATTTATGAGTCACAGCTCAAGCTGCCACTATAGTCTATAGATAGATGTATGCATAATTGCATATATATAAATGATTGAGTGGATAAAACAAAGTGGTATTAGCAGATAAAATGTCGGGCAACGGTGGTGCATTGGAGGAAGCAAGGGTTCCATTGATTGATGATTTAGCATCAACAGAAAAATATTATGAGAATGGACCCCTTAGGGAAAGGGTATGGATTGAACCAAAGAAACTATGGAGGATAGTCGGCCCTGCAATCTTCAACCGTCTCGCCTCTTATTCCATACCGGTTATCACTCAAGCCTTCACCGGCCACCTTGGTGACCTTGAGCTTGCTGCCATTTCCATCGCAAATAATGTCATCGTCGGCTTCAACTTTGGCCTTTTGGTACATACATATATGTATTTACTTCCATTTCAATTTATTATGGATCTCAAGTCACGTACATCACTATAATACAAATCCATTTAGGTCTATCAAGTGAAACTTGAGGCTTGGATTCAACTTAAAAATGTTTAATTCTCCGATATGATTTTTTATTTCTTTTTTAATTTTAGTTGGGGATGGCGAGTGCACTTGAGACCCTATGTGGGCAAGCCTTTGGAGCAAAGAAATACTACATGTTGGGAATCTACATGCAACGTTCATGGATCATTCTCTCCATATGTTGTGTTTTGCTATTGCCTTTATATCTCTTTGCTTCACCCGTATTGAAACTATTGGGACAGCCTAAAGATGTTGCTGAGCTATCGGGGATGGTTGCTATTTGGATGATTCCACTTCATTTCAGCTTTGCATTACAGTTCCCACTGCAAAGATTCTTGCAGTGTCAGCTAAAAAACATGGTGACGGCTTGGGTCTCATTGGTGGCTCTTGCGGTCCATGGGATCGTGAGCTGGGTGTTAGTGTATAGGTTTCGAGTGGGTGTGGTTGGGACGGTGGTTAGCATGAATTTTTCGTGGTGGGTTTTGGTTTTCGGCCACTTGGGTTACACTGTTTGTGGCGGCTGTCCTTCAACTTGGACCGGTTTCTCCATGGAAGCTTTCTCTGGTCTTTGGGAATTCATCAAACTCTCTGCAGCTGCTGGGGTCATGCTTTGGTACTTCATTCTTCTATGTTTTGCAAATAAGTAAAATTAATAAGCAAACGGCACAAAGCCAATTGAATTCAATAGTTTCCTTTGGAGTAAATTGGTTGTTTATCATAACATCACTTTTAATGAAATCTACAGCTTGGAAAACTGGTACTATAGAATACTAATATTGATGACTGGAAATCTGGAAAACGCCAAGATTGCCGTCGATGCTTTGTCCATATGGTAACTTTTTTCATGTCATTAGGTATACTTACAGAACACCTTATTAACATACGTAGCTTCAATTAATTAAAGTGTTTATTGGTTTATTTTGGCATAGCATGACAATTAATGGATGGGAGATGATGATTCCTCTCGCGTTCTTTGCTGGTACCGGGTATCTTCTTTTATACAAACCCAATCATACATTTACTTTTCTTTTTTTGACTTTTATATATTTTTATCTTCTCTGATTTTTAAATTTTTTACTTTTTACACCAAAAATGCTGTTTTCGTTCACAACAATCTTCCAAAAATAGATTATTTTATGGTATTTGAATGATGCTGTGTAAATTATTTTTCTTTTTTAAAATTATTTTTAAAAGTTTTTATGTTTAGCAAGTTGATGTATAAATTTTAAAAAATTTAGACCCAAGCCCCTCAACCCATCCAAATAACTCATATTATTACTTAAAAATTAATAAAATATAAAGAAATATATTATTTTATAATCACATTCAAAATAAAAATATTTAATTTAAATTTGGTTCGGATCGCCCAAAAGCTTTTTACACAATCCCGTCAAGTCGAAATGGGCTGGTCATTTGATCCGTGGATAAATTTAAATATAAATATATTTACTACAAAATATTATAAATTTATAATAACATTTTCTTTGGACAGATAAAATTTATTATCCAATCTCGTCAAGTCGAAATGGGTTGGTTACTTAATCCATGGATAAGTCTAAATATAAATATATTTGCTACAAAACATTATAAATTTATAATAGCATTTTCTCTAGACAGACGAAATTTATTTTATAATAAGATAATATTTTATAATAATATCATCATGTTTTAACTTAATAATAAATAAATAATAAATAATGTTTAATTAAAAATTAATTTAAATCTTTTAAGTAACTTAATTTAAATTATATGTTTTAGATATATGAGAGTGTATAGTAACACATTAGAGTTGGAGTAGGAAAATGAAGTTAAGCATTATTAAATGCTTAAACAAACACATATATTTAAATAATTGAAATATTCATATTTTATGATATAAAATATTTTTATTAAATATTTATAAATTTTAATATATATTTATTATTAGAATATTAATATAAATATTTCAATAATATATTAATAATATTACTCAAAATTTAAAATTATTATTGTTATAATTTATTATTAAAATAAATTTGTAATATCAAATAATTCATTAAAATTAACAATAATTTATATTAATAATTTATCATATTTTTAAATAGAAATAATTAATATTGAACGTTGTATAAAAATAATATTGAGCGTTATATAAAATATTTTAAAATTTACAATGAAAAATATTATTATAATAATATTATGTTTGATTCAATTTAATTTTATATAAAAGTAAAATTGTTCACAAAAGGTTGTTTTTTTTGGAATATAACTTGCTTCTTTGAAAATGATAAAATCAATTTACAAGATTTTTCGTTAATTTATAAGTCATCTTCTGTTGATCAAATTATCTTTAGTAAAACAAACACACAAAAAATTAAAAGAAAGAATTTCCTAAATCATTCATGAAAGAAACAGTAAAATTTACCCCAATTGAATTTGTATACTTTAAGAAAAAGAAAAAAGCATTGAACAGATTTTGAGATTGAATTTCAGTATATGAAATTTGTTGTATTTGATACAAAAAGGACAATAGTGGTGTTATAATCTGGTAATGACAACAGCGGTTCATTGAATTTGAAAATGATAAACAAGAAAAGGACAAAGATTTGCCTTTCTGAAGGGTTAAAGTTTTGATAAACTACAAAACTGGTTGATTTAGATTTTAGAATGATGAACAACATTAGATTTGGATGGATGCACTGTGAGGGTGGCAAATGAGCTTGGAGCAGGGAATGGGAAAGGAGCCAAGTTTGCAACAACAGTTTCAGTTGTGACATCAATTCTAATAGGAATCTTCTTCTGGTTGTTAATTATGATATTGCATGATAAATTTGCTCTCATATTTTCTGCAAGTGACCCTGTTTTGAAAGCAGTCACCAACCTCTCTTTTCTCTTAGCCTTCACTGTTCTGCTCAACAGTGTTCAGCCTATTCTATCTGGTATTCGTTTCTTATTCATCATATGTTCTACGATCACCTTGGATGGGCTGTCAAAACCTTATTTTCTAGTTTTGGTAATTTTGGTGGTGTAGGGGTGGCTGTTGGATGTGGATGGCAATCCTACGTGGCTTACATAAATTTGGGTTGCTATTATCTCATTGGGGTTCCACTTGGATTTTTTATGGGGTGGGGTTTCCACCTAGGAGTCATGGTAAGTTAAAATATGTTAACTGTCCATTATTAAAAATCATTTGTCTTGCAAAAATTATTTCACTATATATTTTATTTTTATAGAGATTTGAATCTTTGATTTTTTTATTAAAGTTAATATTATTTTAATATAATTAAATAATAATATTTGATATACTGATCGGTGCATTGTATTAATATCATAATATATCATCATTCTAATTAAATAGAAAATATAGAAAGTTTGTAAATAAATACTAATAATTTTATTTAGATATAATTAAACATTAATTGTAATTATTGTGAATAAATATCTATGGTCTTGGGCTTAGAGATTTAGTATTTATTTTATAATAAAAAATTTAATATATATTTATAAGTCTTCTATTATTTTTGGTTTTATTTAATAATAAGATGTCATGTTATTATTTATAGATGGTGCATGAAATTTATATGTATGAACAATACATAAAATATTTTTATTAATAGGTCAAACTACTTTTTTTTAATTTTCTACTATATTTAATATTTCTTTTAACATTAAATATTATATTTCTAAACTGCAAAAGTTTTTATTTTATATATTTTAAAATTACTTTATGAAAATTTAAATCCGAGTAAATGTTATGAATAAACAAGATTGAATTATGAGGGTGTTGGAGTATAACTGGTGTGTAAGTATAGTTAAATAAACCTTATTTCTCATTAACTTGATTGAAATAATCTCACCTTTGTTTATTATTATATTTAGGTATTTATTTTGATGGACAGGGAATTTGGGGTGGAATGATATTTGGAGGAACAGCAATTCAAACTCTGATATTGGCGCTTATTACCTTACGATGTGATTGGCAGAAGGAGGTAATTAAGACCTTTCTCCTATCTTATTGCTGTTCATCTCTCTCCAAATGCCAATCTTTAGTTTATTGGGGATTTCAGGCTGAGAAAGCAAACCTGCTCCTCCAGAAGTGGTCTGAAGTTTGATATCTCTGATTTTACAAGCATTTGAAATAGTTAAATAAAACGATGGGAAGACAAAATTAAAAAGCTCATATTAATCGGGACTCATTTCAAATGATATTATCATATTAATGAACTATAAATATTAAATATGAATTGTAAAATAAATATGGTAAATACTTTTTTTTAAATATCCTATTAATTCTTCTATAATTATATCATTCTTCATCCTTTTCTTTTGTTTTTCACTTTCTTTTCTAGATTTATTGTATTGCATATTTTTAATTCCGGTAAAAATTCAAACTTCAAATTTTGATGTTCATAAATGAGTAGGCTTGATTTTTTAAAAAAAATCTATATGTATTTCATTTTAATAATTATATAGGGAAAGATGCTTTTGAAATATAGTATAAGATTTACTCATTCTTATGGTTGTGAAAATGCCCACTTACTTTTCTCTCATGTTTGAATAAAATTATGTGAAATTTATTTACTAAGTAAATTTTAAATAAAAAATTATTGTTTATTTGTATGTTTTCTATTTTGTTTATTCATTTTCTGCTTTTCTTTTTCTTTCTTTAAAAAGAGTAGTATTGACTATTACATAGTAATTAGTTTAAGAGTAGATAAACTGTTAAGGTCTTCATGTAGTGCATTTAGAGTAAAATTAAGCGGTTGGGACTAACAATGAACACACATGCTAATTCTTTTTGTAGCTTTTGCTAAGTAATTAGTCTACTCATTACATTCTCAATACACATGTTTTAAGATGGCATTCCAGTCATGACTCAACAAATCTAGAGTCGCATTAACAACATGCACTTCTACCTCATTAAGTTTCCCTTAATATGGTGCAGCGCTTCCAAACAATTCGTTTCTAACAAAATATCTCGACATCTAAACTTCCAAGTTTGGTCAACACCATTCAAAATGCCCTAGGGTTCTACCTCGTATGCACTACACAGCCCGATGTTTCTGTCAAATCCTAAACTAGCTGCATCTCGGATCATACCCCCTGTCATACCTATTCTGTAATCCAAGTTTTGGCCATCATCAACATTTATTTTTCATTTTACTACTAGTGGCGGAGACCAAGAAAGTTGCAACCATCTTCTCCAATTCTTTATGGAACCTTACCTCTGATTCAGTTGACTGGCATATACAATCTCATATTTATATCTCATGCAACAATAAATGAGTCTTTCATTATCCACATAATTAGATTTAAAAGTACAATCATTTCTTTTCTTCCACAAAGACTAACAAGTAATATAAAAGAAAATGTCCAAATCTTTCATATTACTCGAGAAGAATCAAAGTTTGGTCAGGTTAAGAGTAAGCCAATCCTCAATGTTTAAATTATAAAATTCTGCTAACCTATCTTTGTTAACTAGATTGCTCCAGTAGTGGACCGCGAGCGAGCATTTCCTCGATATATGGTTGATGTCTTTAACACTAGCACCGCATATATGACAATTCTGATCCAGAGTTAAGCGTCTCTTAACGCTTTCATCATTAGTTAGTAATTTTTCCTTACCGATCGGCCATAAGAACATCTAAACTCATTGTGGGACCCGGGATTTCTATAGAATTCCATCGTGGACTTAAACAATATTCCATTTGATTCATTGCTACATATGCTAATTTTTTAAGTAAACCAACGTCTTTTGTCCCATTTCCAACCGAGCCAATCCATAATCTCTTCACCACAATGAGGACAAATAGTAGCAAGCTTAATCAAGCACTAGGACAAAAGTAAAGAAGCAAACCAATTTCATGCCCACAGTCCACTCTCAGTCACCATATCTCGAACTGAACTTGAGAACTGTTGGAAAATTGCAGGGAACTTTGAGGCATATTCTCAATAGGTAAAGGTGGAAAGTTGAATTATAAAATTATAGTTTCATATTCTACTCCATGAGACCTTTACAACGATATATCATATGCTCAAAATGGTTGAGTGATGAATGAGAAATTGTTACTCAAAGTAAGCTATTTTGAAATATTTGTTGAGGAAAAGTAAAGGCTTAGATCTCAAATTGGTTAAATACCAAGTGTGAGATGTGTTTATATATGGGAACCCTCTTAAAAGATAATTGGATGGCTAAGCTTGGAACATTGTCTCGCGCACAGGGGGATGTAGGTCTAAACCCAATAGAGTTGGGGCGCACTCTCATGACGTGGGTGACGCGTAATGTCCAAATTAATTGAGCCCAAAGTGGGCACGAAATTATTTTTTCTCAGCAGACAGAATTTGTTTATATAAGGACATTTATCTTATTTATTTGATTTCAGTCAATTTGATTTAATTTTTTAATCAAATTGATTTATTGGCTCCTTAATGGCAAATTTTGTGGAAATTTTGAAAATTTCAACATTCTCAATTCTCAATGCCTATAAAAGGCTATGAATTCTGTATAATTTTACACACTCTCATATTCTCTCATACCAAATTTCTGTTGCTCTCAAAACTCCTCTCAAAACTCTTCTTTTCCTCTCTGTATTTTTCAAATGTTCCGGTGATAGAAAAATGCATCGTTTGTTCGTTGATCGCTGTAGAGGTGTTGTTACTTTGATCATGTGTTGTTGTAACCTGGGAGACATTCGACCAACGGTTCTCCAAGTATCGTAGGAGCAGCTGAATCTGTCTTAAGGAGACTGTGTTAAACAGGCCTCAACGTTTAGTAAATCTCTATTCTTATTTTCGATTGAAATTTTGTTATGGTTTTTTTATTAATTTACGTATTTGACAACTTAAATATAAATTATTCTATTTATATTTTACATTATATATAAATATGTGTTTATTTATATTTAATTATTTTGTACGCTAACCTGTTTTGTCCAACAATCTTTAAGACAAAACAATTTTCCCCATGTAAACACAACTAAGATCCAACAGATCCCCTCAAAAAATAAAATCTTAGAAATATGGAATTTTAATTTTACTAATTTAAATTTTTTAAATTTTTAAAAAGACTAAATAAATAATTATATATTTTAGAGCCTGCAACCCCTAGATACGCCGGCACTGCTCAACTTTCTCGTTGCATGCATGGGGTTTTTGAAGAAGAAGCGAACGAATGGCTTTCATGATTGGGTTGACCCAGTACCAACAAATTGCTTTCATGATTAGGCTGGCCCACTAGCACTTTATTATCCTCAATAATTGTCACTTTATGATTTGATTCTGGCAAGTAGTAATAGGTTTAAATGCAGGTGGGACCGGCGGACCAATTTCCTTATTTTCTCCTTCACCCACCTGCATACGTCGGCCTTCCTTGCTTAAAAATTCTGGTTTCATGGATGGCCCACCAATTGCATATGTCTCTGCTTTTTAATTACAACATAATCTTCTTCTTTTTTATAATTTTAAATTTATTTATTAATTACACATTGAAGTATTATAAAATTAATATTTGATTTCTTTGATTAAAAAAATAATAATAACATTTTTACTACTATTATAATTAAAATATTTAACTCAATTATTTTATGTAATCATAATTTGAATGCTTGTAATAAAAAGAAATTGATTAAAATATAAAAAGTAAATGTTAAGGTTGTTATCAGAATGAAAGGGAATAGGAATTACAACTTAAGGCGTGTGAACATTTTATTTAAGAATAATTAGTTTAAAGCAATTTTTCAGAAAGGAACAGGGAACACAATGCTCAACTATAGCAGAGAATCAATGACAATAATTTTGGTTATATCTCGAAAGCTTGGCTTATAAGTATCATTGTACATCTATGGGAGAGAAAATAGGAAGTGACCACTACTTGAGTGAAGCAAGGAAAGGCTGGTAGTTTGTTGAGAAATTTTGATTTTTCAAAAAACATCATCTCAAGTGCCTCTTAAGTCTATTTGTTCAAAAGTAATGTGGGATTCTTTCAAAATACGCTTAAATTCCAACAAAAAGTTAATTAAATATTTAAAATGTATGAACATAAAAGAAATCACAAACAATGTAATTTATCATTTATATTTACTTTTTTTAAAGTAAGCTTTTTATCAATGAAGGTTAAAACTTTATTAACTTTAAAATTTTATGTTCAAAGTTAATTATCTTGGATTCTCCATCACATGTGGATTTAAAAATAATAAAAAGTAAATAGAATAATTAATTAATTAAGGTCAAGTTATCTCTTTTTTATAAATTAATTAATTAATTAATTCTTCATCAAAATTTATGCAGTTAAGTACGTATTTTTTAAATTTTAAAGAAGGATAATGTTTAAAAAGAAAATGGAAAAGATTAAAAATATTACGTTAGGTGATAAATAGCTTATTATCTACCTACTATACGTGTTTTTTTTCTTTTAGCAATATCTACTATAAATGTTAGATGTAATATTAAGGTATATTGTATTTAATTAATCTTAAATTTTATTAATTTTGATTTAATCTTATTTTTAAAATATATTTTTAAATTTAAAATGAATAAAAGATTATAATCAAAAGTAGATATTATTGGGAAAAAAAAAAAGGGAGAGTAGGTTTGATAAGGATAAGAGGGTGGGTCGTCGACAATTTACAGTGTTAATTGAATGACTTGGTCATGATAAATGATAATGGAAATAAACCTAACTCATCATGTGCTTCCTTTTTATGCCTTCAATTTTGGGCATAATTAACTGCAAGAAAGGAACATCACTTATTCATTACAATTTCCTACATTTTCATTAACAACAATTTACTATCTTATGCTTTACATGAGGGAAAATATTATTATGTACCCTTATCATTCACTTTCACTTCCACTTTCACTAATTAATTTTATAATTATTTGTTTTATTTCTTTATTATAATTCAACTCAACCCATTGAGTTGAAATACTTTTTTCTAACCAAAAACGTTAAATTTTTAAACATGACAGCTCACTTGACGATTTACACGTACATTATGCTAATTTTTTTGAATTTATATGAATTTTTTTTATTTTTTTATTTGTTAACATGACATATAAGATGAATAGTGTCATATCAGTATGAAGTATATGTTGATTGCCACATCAACGCCATTAAAAAACAATGTTTTATGAAGAAATTATGTTAAAAAAGTGGTGTGACTTTTTTTTGTAAAATATTAATGACTAAATTTAACTCTAAAAAAATTTGAAGGTCAAAATAATAAAAATATAAAGTTGAGAACTAAATTTGATATTATGCTATAAGAATATCTATATGAACACACGAATCTAATTTCATTGAACAAGGAAATATATGTATCTTTTATATTGATAACGGGATAAAAGTCAAATTAATCCAAAAAATTAAGTAAATCTAATTTTCATTGAACAAGAAAATATATCCATCTTTTATATTGGTTTTCTTTTCAAAGAATGGGATAAAATGAGATTAATGTTAATAAATTTAGGTAAATTTAATTTTATTGAAAAAATATGTCTATTTAGTATTATTATAAAGAAGTGAAAACAAGAAAGGGTAAATAAAATGGACATAAAGCTTGAAGACTTATACATTAGCATTGCAATTGCAAATAGGGCATTCAAAATCAAAATTATTACATTAATTCAAACCTTAAATAGTTTTTTACAAGCTATAATTTACAACCCCAATCACCCACATCACTCCATCGACGCATAAGCTGGAAAAGTCAAGTCATTGAAACTCAGAAACCTTCCTGAAGAGAACTTCACTGAATTACCGCTATGCTTCATCACAACTCGCTCCCCAAACCGAGCCGACTCACTCACCTTGTTCCTCCTTCCCATCATCAACAATCTCCCTTCATCTTCTTTATACGCTTTACTGTTCCCAATTTGATCCTTTACCTCATTTATTGAACCCCAAACCGACTCAATCATCACTTTCTTCCTCTGGGAAAGTGTTGACAGTCTCTCCTTACATTCCTCCAGTCTTCTCAAAGCACACACCAACTCAACCGAGTCAACAAAGCCCAAACAATCGAGTCTCTCCTTGAACTCACTGACCCGAATTGAAATCTCGTTGATTGATGATAAGTAGTCCTCTCCCACCAACCCCAGGACCGCATCTACCAATACGTTGCCATTAGAATTCGAAGAATCTGGCTTTTTGGCAATCTGTTCGATCAAATTCCCCAAAGAGTTTATTTCTTTAAGCAATTCGGTGTTTATAAGGGACGATACTCTGTCTTCTTCTCTATCTTTATCTACACTGCTTGAAGTTGAACATAGAAAGAACCCCAAAATCCTTGAAGTTGACAACAGGTTTTCAAGGTATAAAGCATACCTGCAAATTTCGTTTAAAATTGTTATAATTTTGATATTAAAATTACATATTTTTACACAATAAAACCAAAAAAAAAAAAAAGTAGAAACATACCATCTAACCCAAGAAGAAAGTTCCCATGTTAACGGCGTCGTATCGTCTCTGAAATTCGATAGTTTAAGGTAGTTACGGCCACCGGTGGAAGGGTAAACAGAAAGCTGATCTTGAAGAATAAAGCTCCCACGTTTAATGATGTGATGAACAGTGATGAGACATTTGATGGCAACGGAGGCATCGCGGGTGGTTTGAAGGCGGTCCATGATGGCGTCGACGGCGGTGGAGGCGGTGGCACGTGAGCAGTGACCGAAGGAAAGAAGAGTGGCCAAGTGTGTGGGGTCGGGTGGGGAGAAGGGGTCATGGGTGGTGGCTCTGAGTAAGGCCAGGTGGAGAGATAAGGTTCTGGGATTGGAAATCAAAGCAGCTTTGCTTTGAGAAGCTTTGTCCTTGATGATTCCGATCAAATCTCTGAAAACTTTTACGCGCCCCATTGAAGAACAGAGGAGCAAGAAAGAAACCCAAAAGAGGAAATAGAAAACGTCAACGTAAATTTCTTACTATGAAATTTATTACTTTTTCATTTTTGGTGGCAGTCGGATATTTAAAAAGGAAAAGCCCGTAAGGGGATATTTTTAGTGTTAAATTATTTGCTTTACTTGTCCAACTTTTCTTATATGGGAGGTTGTCCAAGTTGAATTCTGATCATTGTTTTACATTGGAGTGTGGCATTTTTTATTCAAATTAGGTCTACGGTAGTAATTTTTCTACTATCCACATCTAAGTTATTTTATTTAAATTAATTCTTTAAAACCTCTAAAATTTATATTCAAATAAAATAATTATTAAATTTAGGACTAGACCTAAAAACAAAATTTAGGTCTTAAGTAAAAAAGGTTGTCAAGATTAGGTCTCGAATAATTACTTCTTCTTTTTTAATATAATACATAGAATGTTTTTAAACTTTTGTTTTAATTTATTTATAAAAGAAGTAGAACTTTCTGACTTTTGCAAACATGTTGGGCCAAAACCTATATTATAGATTAATGTTTAATTAAAACTGACGTTTTTGAAGAATCTATTGAATAATTTATTCAAGTTTAGACTTTATTAAAATATATAAGTCTATATTCTGTATGCGTTGTTATTTATCTATACATTAAAGTGTTAGTTTATGATTAACGTCATTAATTTGCTATTAATTTCTAGTTCAAATTTTATTTTTAGTAACTTGTTAAATTTCTTTAAAATAAAGTATTAATTTTATGGTAAGGTTGAAATATTAAAATTTTTAATTTTATTTTATATAAATCACGTAGATTCTCGGTTAATTTTAAATTCTTTGTGTGGACCTTGTTTAGATATATTCTTGTTGTTAGTGATCATGTTTTTTAATAGTTAATTCTAGTGATAATTATTTCAATATGTATTTTTTGAAAATTAATCTCATTATATGTTTTTATTATATCTACTCTTTTGATATAATGTCTAGAATTACCTATAGCCCCTTCCCAACTCTTAAATAGGAAAATAATGCGCTTCAGCGCACTCAACCCAACGTCCTCTTGCACTGACAACAATGTCGATGCCAATCGAGCTAAGACTCAATCGACTAATATGTATTATTTGTACTTTATAAATATGATTGCACTTGTAACTTAAAAAAAAATCCCAAAACACAATATATAATTAAATGGGGAAATTGTGTGTGCGTAATGGGACATGGGAACTTGTTCCCCCTGATTCAACGTAAAATCTTCTAGGGTGTAAATGAATTTTCAGAATTAAACGTTTACCTAATGGCTCAATTGATAGGTACAAAGTGCGACTAGTTGCTATGGGGTTCCATCAACGTCCTAGTGTTGATTATCATGACACATTCACTCTAGTTGTCAAAACTACCACTGTTCGCTTAGTTCTCAATCTTGTTGTTAGTCGAGGATGGTCTCTCCATCAACTTGATATCAACAATGCCTTTCGACAAGGTCATCTCTCTGAAGATGTCGTCATGGCACAACCACCAAGTTTTCTAGACCGTGATAATCCTACACATGTCTGCAAGTTACGCAAGACTATATATGGTCTCAAACAAGCACCACGGGCCTGGTACCATGAGCTAAGACAATTTCTTGTAACCTCTGGGTTTACAGACTCTCATGTGGGTACTCTTTGCCTTCAACACTAATGGTAATCTAATTTATCTCATTGTATATGCTGATGACATAATTATTGCTGGCTGCAATGCCACTGTAGTTCAACAGTTTATTACTCTTCTTGGCAAAAGATTTTTCATGAAGGATCTTGGTTATTTAACTTACTTTCTTGGTGTTGAAGTTACCACTACTTCCACTGGTTTACATCTCTCTCAGCGAAAATATATCACTGTCTTCTCGCTCGTACAAATATGACAAAGGCCAAACCTGTCACACTCCACTTGCCACCAAGCCGACACTTACAGCCTTTTCTGGCACTACTTTGGCAGATCCTTCTGAATACAGAACAGTTGTTGGAAGTCTTCAATACTTGTGTCTCACTCGCCTTTATATTACATATAATGTTAATAAGTTGTCTTAATTCATGCATCAATCTACCGCTGATCATTAGAATGCTTTCAAGCGCTTGCTTGGCTATCTTTTTGGTACAGTTGATCATGATATTGCCTTACACTGTCACACATCTTTATCTTTTCATTCCTTCTTCGACGCTGACTGGGCCAGTAATAAGGATGGCTACACCTCCACCAATGCTTATATTGTTTACCTTGGTGGCAATCCGATATTCTGGTCATCTAAGAAACAACGCACGGTTGCACGCTCCTCCACTGAAGTTGAATATCGTGTTATTGCCTCTACAACTGCTGAGTTACGTTGGATTTGTTCTCTTCTAATTGAGCTTGGCATTTGTGTTCTTGCTGCTCCGGTAATCTATTGTGACAATGTTGGTGCAGCTCATCTTTGTTCCAATCCTGTCTTCCATTCACGAATGAAGCATGTTTGCATTGATTATCATTTTATTCAAGATCAAGTACAAAGTGGAGCTTTACGTGTCACTCATGTGTCCTCAGAAGATCAACTAGTCGATGTCATGACCAAGCCTCTTCCGTGCACTTACTTTCAACTTTTGAAGATCAAGAATTAGACTCTCTTCCCGAGCTCCATCTTGAAGGGGCATATTAGAGGAATTAATTTATTATTTAATTGTGTATTTATGTAATTATCCGGTTAGGTGCGATAAATATTTTGAATTGATAACAAATCCCATAAATTAGGTAATTAGCTAAATGTAGAATATTTGATTCGCTATTAATTAAGATTTGGTCAAACAACTCAATCTCATATTGTATGTATATATATACCTTACCTTTAATCAATAAAATCAAGATATTATTCTCAACATCTTTAGTAGGAAGAAGGAGAAATATATGAAAATACAAACGTTATTGACAATCTCTGTAATGACCCAATTTTCAGTGGTGTTAAAAAAAATTCAGTTCTGAAATATCATTTTTGTAAAATGAATTAGTAGATATTAATATTTAATATGTATGAGATTAGTATAAAACCATATTAAGTTAGTCTAGTATTTTTTTCTTAATTAATAGTAAATTAAGGTACACGTATAATGATACCAAAGCCAGTGGGAGTTGAAAATTACAATTCCGAGATCTCGTTTCCATAATTTTACGAGTTAAATTAAATAATATTTACGAGTTAATTATAATTTTATATTAAATTTTAGTCGGATATGTCGAAACCATTCTTTTGAAAACGGGGATCGACTTTGTTTGAAAGTGAACATTTAAACGGGAGTCGCCACCAATCTTTTATCAGGTGTGATCGGATCACCTTTGTTTTAATAAATCAATTTTAGTTTACTAAAACAGGGCCTTTGGTCTACGAAACTTGAGAGAATGAGTTCGGGAGTCGATTACGTGCGAGGAAGGATTAGCACCCTCGACACGCCCAAAAAATTGGTACCGAATTGATTAGTTATTGTCTTAATGTCGAAAATTAAAAATCGGAAGGACTTGAAATACGATCTTTTCTATTAATCTGATTTTAAAATTCTTGAATTAGCTTAAATCGATTTGTTTAATGATTTCCTTATCTCGAGATGTCGGAGTATCACATCCCGTAAGTTAGGACACAATACCATGAATTCCCGAGCACAAGGTCGTCTTTTAATTTAAATTGGAAATCCGTGTATTTCAAAACTCAAAAGGATATTTAGCTGTTTAAAACCAACGAGAGAACCGAAACCCCGTAAGTTAGGGCACAATTTTTCGATGTTCCAAAATGCGAAACATTACCTTATTTATTGAAATTAATTAAAACCTGAGAAAAAATATTCCTAAAGTGAGAAATTAAAAATAGATAAATGACGCAAAAAATGATATCATTAATGAAAAATATTAACATGGAATACTAGAATATTAGAATAACAATAACAATGATATTTACAAAAAAAAAAAAATAAAACAAATCATGTACTAATAATAAAATAGAAAAATGATATATTTGGTAATAATAATATAAAATAATAATATGTACATAAAATACATATATATATATGTGCATATAATAAAAGTATGTAATAATAATAATAATAATATCTACAATAAAAGAAATTATTAGGAAACGCATACATAAAAAATATATACATAAAAAAATTTACAACAATAATATAAAATAATGATATGTACAAATATATATATATATATGTACATAAAATATACACTAATGTAATAATAATTATAATAATACTAGCAATAGTAATAATTAGTAATAATAATATATACACAATATGGTATTTTAAAATATATATATATTTATATATAATAATATTTAAGAACATATACATAAGATGATATAAAATACATACATGGAATAGTATAAGAAATATATAACTAATTGCATTAAAAATATATATACATAATATATATAAAATACATATAATATATATATACGTATTAGAAATGATAAAATTATTAACACACTACATAAGTAAATAAAATATAATAATAATACTAAAATAATTAATTTAAATAGTAAAATAACTAAAAATGATTAAATTGAACTAAAAACAAAATATTTGGGGCAAAATTGAAATAAAAATAAAAGGAAAGGACTATATTAAACACGCGCGGAAACAGTGGGGGGCCAAAACAGAAAATATTCCTTCCCTCAAAACATAACATAGCAAGAAGGACTAAATCGCAAAGCGCTACATACTTTAAGGCCAATTTTTGACAAAAAAAAGTCATTTTGAAGAGAGAAAGAAAAAAAAAAAGGAAGGGAGAAAGAAGAGAGAAGGGAGGGGGGAAAAGGAAATCCGGTCAATGGGGGCCGGTCACCGATCGATCGTCGGCCGCTTGTCATGCCATACCACCGCCCACGATGGCGCTTAAAAGGTAAATAAATTTTTTAACAATATATGTATATATAAAGAAAAAAAACAACACAAAAAAAAGAAAGAAAAAAGATTCGAAAGAAGAGGAAAAAAGAAAAAAATGCAACCTTTTTATTGATGTTTCTTTTGTGTTCAAAATTTGAAGGGATTTTTGTGTTTGTCTCCTTCTTCAATCTTTGTAAAATCCCCCCTCCTCCCTTACATGATTTTTGAATGGCTTTTATTAGCCATCTTTTACATGATTTTCTATTATTTCTTTTTCTATTTTGTAGGTGGTGGTGGTAGACAATGGATATCAAAAATGGGAGGAAAAATGGGGCAAGTGGGAAAGTGGCTAGGTGGCTAGGGTTTCTTAGTTTTTTTTTTTGGGGGTTAGGTTTTTCTTTTTTCTTCTTTTTTTTTTTTGGTTAGGTTTTTTTTGGGGGGGCTTAATGGGCTTTTGAATTGGGTTTAATATTTGGGTTTTGTAATGGGTTTGGGTAGATGTAAATGGGTCATGGGTTAAGGGTTTTAGTGGGTTTAGAGGTTTGATTGGGTTTTGATGAAATCGGTCCGGCAATTTGGGCTTCTACAATTGCCCTCTTTGCTCATTGTCGTGCAACAGAATAGAGCAAAGACTTTCAAGGAAGACCAAATTTGCCCGGTCTTGCTAGGTCTTGACTTGCTTTAGAACTCTTCTTGTTTAGTTAGTCACTTTTCAGTCCACCGCATCTTGTAGCTTTGGTTCACTCCACTGCATCTTATGATATACACCTTGTAGCTTCAATCTATTCCAATGTAACTCCAAGGATATGAAATTTATGGCTTCGATCTACTTCACTGTAACTTCAGAAAGGTGAGATCTACAACTTCAATCTTCTCTTCTATCGCTTCAGTGAGATAAGGTTTGTGGTCTTTTCTTCTGCGACTTCAGAAAGGCAAGATCTGATGCCCTCGATCAACTCTACTGCAACTTTAAGGAGACAGAATCTGACGTCTTCAATCAGCTTCAATCTTTATTCGCTACTAGGCATGTGATCCTCTCGCAATATGAGTTGATTTTTGAAACTTATCTTGAAAAGCAGATTTTGAAAATACCTCGACATGTGACTCGAGGCTCAACTCACCTCTCGCAGAAATTAAAAAGCTCAACTCACCTTTCGCAATATAAATTGAAAAAAATACCACAATGTGTGATCTGAAGCTCAACTCACCTCTCGCAATATGAGTTGATTTTTTTTTTTGAAAGACAGAAATTGAAAATACCTCAGCATGTGAACGGAGGCTCAATTCACCTCTCGCAATATAAGTTGATTTTTTTGAAAACAGAAATTGAAAATACCTCAACGTGTCTTGAGGCTCAACTCATTTCTCGCAATATGAGTTGAATTTTGAAAACAGAAATTGAAATTACCTCAGCGTCTTGAGGCTCAACTCATTTCTAGCAATATGAGTTGATTTTTTTTTTACAACAGAAATTGAAATTACCTCAGCATGTCCTGAGGTTCCACTCACCTCTCGTAATATGAGTTGATTTTTTTTGAAAGGCAGAAATTGAAAAACGGAAATTGAAAATACCTCGGCGTGTGACCTAAGGCTCAACTCGCCTCTCGCAATACGAGTTGATTTTTTTGACAACAGAAATTGAAATTACCTCAGCGTGTCCTGAGGCTCAACTCACCTCTCGCAATATGAGTTGATTTTTTTTAAAAGATACCTCAGCGCGTCCTGAGGCTCAACTCACCTCTCGCAATATTAGTTGAACATACAAAAAATTGACAATACCTCAGCGTGTCCCGAGGCTCAACTCACCTCTCGCAATATGAATTGAATTTTTTTGAAAACAGAAATTGAAAATACCTCAACGTGTCTTGAGGCTCAACTCATTTCTCGCAATATGAGTTGAATTTTGAAAACAGAAATTGAAATTACCTCAGCGTCTTGAGGCTCAACTCATTTCTCGCAATATGAGTTGATTTTTTTTTTGACAACAGAAATTGAAATTACCTCAGCATGTCCTGAGGCTCCACTCACCTCTCGCAATATGAGTTAATTTTTTTGAAAGGCAGAAATTGAAAAACGGAAATTGAAAATACCTCGGCGTGTGACCTAAGGCTCAACTCGCCTCTCACAATACGAGTTGATTTTTTTGACAACAGAAATTGAAATTACCTCGGCGTGTCACGAGGCTCAACTCACCTCTCGCAATATGAGTTGATTTTTTAAAAGATACCTCGGTAGCGTCCGAGGCTCAACTCACCTCTCGCATAATATGAATTGAATTTTTTGAAAGCAGAAATTGAAAATACCTCAACGTGTCTTGAGGCTCAACTCATTTCTCGCAATATGAGTTGAATTTTGAAAAGAAATTGAAATTACCTCGGCGTCTTGAGGCTCAACTCATTTCTCTAATATGAGTTGATTTTTTTGACAATGAAATTGAAATTACCTCAGCATGTCCTGAGGCTCCACTCACCTCTCGCAATATGAGTTAATTTTTTTGAAAGGCAGAAATTGAAAAACGGAAATTGCAAATACCTCGGCGTGTGACCTAAGGCTCAACTCGCCTCTCACAATACGAGTTGATTTTTTTGACAACAGAAATTGAAATTACCTCAGCGTGTCCTAAAGCTCAACTCACCTCTCGCAATATGAGTTGATTTTTTTAAAAATACCTCAGCGCGTCCTGAGGCTCAACTCACCTCTCGCAATATGAGTTGAACATACAAAAAATTGACAATACCTCAGCGTGTCCTGAGGCTCAACTCACCTCTCGCAATATGAATTGAATTTTGAAATAAAACATCAGAATACCAGAACATGTCATTTGGTGGAACTCATGTGTCTTTTCAGCTATCATCACATCTTCTTGCTCTACTTGAGTACCTGTATATGTCATGCATGATGTTATCATGATATGCACATATTTTTCGTAAATGATTTTATGCCTACATGATTATGCTATGTGTCTTAGGCATGTTTGTCGTATGCCCTTTTCATCACAATTTTCGTGATGATCTGTATTCATTACTTCGGCTCCTGACTTTCTCTTTAGGCCCTGTACCCGTCCTCAAGTTTCATGAGTAATCAATGTTTCTCAAATATCACTCTTTTGCCCTTGGTTGAGCTTTGTCCTTGCGTTGAGGCTCTTGTACTTATCAAATTCTTACCCGGGTAATGCTTAACATTTCTTTCGTTTAGAGTATGTCATTTCACTATTTATCATGTAAATGAATCACATAATGAGATGCGTGAAAATGGTCAGGTAGGGATAAAAGGATACCTCACATTTATTCATTTCAAATGTAGCAAACAAAGAAAGTTAACCAATGATAGTAAAAGAGTGTCATAAAGAGAAAAGGGATTGCATTCAACGAATACAAATGCTCTAGATATTCAATGCATGAACTCTTCCACATTCCTCAATCAAGAATCTTTTGAGCATGGCTTGCGTAAAAGATTTGAGCTTTAAATGCTTCAAATACGGTAGTCTCACTATTTGACCCACCGTTCAAAACGCCTTGTTCTTTAAGCCCGGGTTTACTTTATTAGAATGCCCTTTCGGGTTTTCATCCTAATCTTTTGTGTTTAATCAAGACGCCCTTTTCGGGTTTTCACCTTGATCACCCTTTTTTCTTTCTTTTTTTTTATATGCTCTTTTTGGGTTTTCATCTTGGTTTCCTTTTTCAAGCATAATATTTCTTTACAGCATCTGAATTCACTGGACTCGATAACTCTTTCCCATCCATCTCGGTGAGGATCAAAGCTATGCCCGAAAATACCTTCTTTACGACGTAAGGACCTTCCCAATTTGGCGCCCATTTTCCTCGAAAATCTTTTTGTATTAGGAGAATCTTCCTCAGCACGAGTTCTCCTTCATGGAATTCTCTTGGTCGTACCTTCTTGTCATGGGCTGCGATCATTCTCTTCTGGTACATCTGTCCATGACAGACTGCCTGCAGACGTTTTTCTTCAATAAGGTTTAACTGGTCATATCGAGCTCGAACCCATTCTGCTTCTTCTAGTTTTGATTCCATTAAGACTCGTAGAGAGGGGATCTCAACTTCGATGGGTAGCACAGCTTCCATTCCATAGACCAGAGAGAAAGGAGTTGCTCTCGTAGATGTCCGCACAGATGTACGATATGCATACAAAGCAAATGGTAGCTTCTCGTGCCAGTCTTTATATGTCTCGGTCATTTTTCCAATAATCTTTTTAATATTCTTATTGGCTGCTTCAACAGCTCCGTTCATCTTTGAGCGATAGGGTGAGGAGTTATGATGTTTTATTTGGAATTGCTCACACACTTCTTTCATCATCTTGTTGTTCAGATTCAAGGCGTTATCTGAAATGATTCTCTCAGGCAAACCATATCGACAAATGATTTCCTTTTTCAAAAATCTGCAAACTGTAGTCTTTGTCACATTGGCAAACGAAGCAGCTTCTATCCATTTTGTGAAATAATCAATAACCACAAAAATGAACCGGTGTCTATTAGAAGCTTTTGGGGAAATTGGCCCTATAACATCCATGCCCCACATAGAAAAAGGCCACGGAGAAGTCATGACGTGAAGAGGCAAAGGGGCTACATGAATTTTATCACCATAAATTTGACATTTGTGGCATTTTCATGTGAAATTAATACAGTCGCTTTCCATCGTCAGCCAGTAATATCCGAGTCTCATAATCTTCCTGGCCATAGTGAAACCATTGGCATGTGTCCCGCAAATTCCCTCATGGACGTCTTCAAGTGTTTTTCTAGCCTCAACAGCATCTACGCATCTCAAGAGCACCTGATCTTTTCCTCTTTTGTACAGGATGTCCCCATCAAGAACAAATCCCGCTGCCTTTCTTCTGATTGTTCTTTTGTCGTTCTCGTTTGCTTGTTCAGGATACTTTTGATTCTTGATATATTCTAAGATATCATGGAACCATGGCCGTCCGTCTGGTTCCTTTTCAATGCTGAAACAATGGGCAGGGACTTCATATATGCTCATTTGAAGAGGCATTATTTCAGTTTCTCTGCTCGCTTTGAACACTGAAGCCAACGTGGCCAGGGCATCAACTAACTGGTTTTCTTCTCGTGGGAAGTAATTAAAAGTTATTTCTTCGAATTCTTTAATCAATTTTGCCACTAGGTCACTGTATTTAACTAGTTTCGAGTCTCTCACTTCCCAATCTCCATGGATTTGGTAAATCACCAAGGCTGAGTCTCTATATACCTCTAAAGTTTTGACGTTTCGTTCAATAGCTGCACGAAGTCCCATGATACATGCCTCATATTTCGCTATGTTATTAGTACAGAAGAAGTTCAACCTGGCAGTGAGTGGGTAATGGTTCCCTTCTGGTGATACTAAAACTGCTCCAACCCCGTGCCCTAATGCGTTTTATGCACCATCAAAGCTCATCTTCCATGACTTCTCTTTTGGTGACTCGCATTCTTTTTCTGTAATGCACATCAAATCTTCATCCGGGAATTCAAATCTCAATGGCTCATATTCATCCATTGTTCGGGTCGCCAAAAAGTCAGGTATTGCGCTTCCTTTTATTGACTTTTGACTCACATAGACAATGTCGTACTCTGATAGTAAGATCTGCCACCGTGCCATTCTTCCTGAGAGTGCAGGTGATTCCATCATGTACTTTATTGGATCTAGCTTTGAAATTAACCATGTCGTATGATACAACATGTATTGCCTGAGTCTCTGAGCTACCCAAACCAGAGCGCAACAATATTTTTCAATGGATGAATACTTTGCCTCATATTCAAGTGAACTTTTACCGAGGTAGTAGATCGCCTTTTCTTTCTTTCTCGACTCGTCATGTTGCCCCAGTACGCAACCCATTGAATTTTCGAACACATCGGATACAAAATTAATGGTCTTCCCGGAGTTGGCAGTACTAGTACTGGAGGACTAGACAAATACTATTTTATCTTGTTAAAAGCCACTTGCCACTCCTCGTTCCATTCTCCGGGATTATGTTTTTGAAGGAGTCGAAAGATTGGGTCGTATTGGTCGGTAAGTTGAGCGATAAATCGGGCAATGTAGTTTAATCTCCCTAAAAATCCTCTGACTTCTTTTTGCGTGCGCGGAGGTGGTAACTCTTGAATGGCTTTTATTTTATCTGGATCAACTTCAATACCTCTCTCCTTGACAATGAAACTAAGCAATTTTCCTGAGGTAGCCCCAAACGTACATTTGGCCGGATTGAACTTTAGCTGGAACTTTCTCAGTCTGTCGAACAACTTCTTCAGGTTCACTACATGCTCTTCTTCCCCTCGGGATTTAGCAATCATATCGTCGACATAGACCTCTATTTCTTTATGCATCATATCATGGAATAGCGTCACCATAGCCCTCTGATATGTTGCCCCTGCATTATTTAACCCAAAAGGCATCACCTTGTAGCAGAATGTTCCCCACATCGTTATGAAGGTAGTTTTCTCCATATCTTCCGGGGCCATTTTGATCTGATTGTACCCCAAGAATCCATCCATAAAGGAAAACAATGAATGTTTTGCCGTGTTATCCACCAACGTATCAATGTGTGGTAAGGGAAAATTATCTTTAGGACTTGCTCGATTCAGGTCACGATAATCCACGCACATTCGTACTTTGCCGTCTTTCTTTGGTACCGGGACTATGTTAGCCACCCATTCTGGATATTTGGAGGCTTGTAGGAAGCCAGCATCAAATTGCTTCTTGACTTCCTCTTTTATCTTCAACAACATCTCATGCCTCATTCGTCTTAGCTTTTGTTGAATAAGCTTGCATTCTGGCTTTAATGGGAGCTTATGGACCGCTACATCTTCATCCAATCCTAACATGTCCTGATACGACCATGCGAATACATCTCTGTATTCGCGAAGCAAAGTAATCAAATTATGCCTGGTGCCCCCTGAAATAGAAGTCCCAATCTTCACTTCTTGCCTCCTTTCTTCAGTTCCCAGATTTATTGTTTCAACAGATTCTTGATGAGGCAAAATCTATTTATCCTCTTGTTCCACCATTCTTAGCAAATCAGGAGACGAGACATAGTCTTCAGCGTTTTCTTCGGCTTCGAATTCTTCTAAACAAATAGCCTTCTCAAAATCGATTTCAGGACTCGTAACGGGTTTGTTCATCTTTGTTGACATCCGAGCACCGAAAGTTGAATGGAAAAGGAACTATAGAGGGGCATCCAAGTATTGAAACCAACAAACGAAATGTTATGGCATAGGATGAGGCAAATGTAAGGATTGGCTATGACATGAGAAAATGATTATGAAATTAGTGATAATGTGAAAGATTATGATGAAATACATCTTCATTGATATTCATTTGAATGATAAAGAGCGAATGCAGGCTCTTACAAAAGAATTCTATTATATCTAAGGACATAACAGAATGTTAACGTTTGAGCATTACTCTGAAGACTTATAAACTACAAGAAGATCCTCGGCAATCCAATTGTTCAAATTCAAACCCAGGGGACAAGGGCGTATCCTTGAGACGTCTTTACTTGCGTTAGCTTCTTTGTCAATGACATTTATACTGACATTCTGAAGACCCCCTTCAATTAATAACAGCGTGCTTTGTATATTATCTTGTCTGGGGTATATCATTCCTGCAGATATAAATGTTTTTGACAAAGGAGGGTACGTTATGGGCTCCCATTCTATTTCTCGGCCCAAAGTTCTCGCAATCCTTCTCTCCTGATTCTTCTTCCACTATTTTCTTTTTTGACGCATGTCCGGCTGGAACCCCAAACCGTATCGGGCCTTGTGGTGCACTGGCTTTAGGGCCCTGACTATTCCTTACAGGTACCTTCCCAAACCTTTCCTTGCTCGGGCTCCCTTTCCTACAGTCAACTTGACACCCATCTTGGTATTTCTCGACATTTTTGGCTCGGGAATTCTGTTTCCCTTAGCGACAAATGTGGCATTGACAAATTCAAGAGATCGGAAGGAACATTCCATAGCATTTTTACTCACTTCTATATATGGTACGTCGGTAGAAATAGATGCTACAATGTCTTCTTCTCCCTCGACAGTGACCAAACAGCCATCCATGATGAATTTCACCTTTTGATGAAGGGATGATGGGACCGCTCCAGCAGAATGAATCCAAGGTCTTCCCAAGAAACAATTGTATGATGGTGTAATGTCCATGACTTGAAACTCAACATCGTATATGTAGGGACCCACTTCTAAAGGGATCTCAATTTTTTCCATAACTTCTCGTCTTGTTCAATCGAATGCCCTTACTGTAGAATGGCAGGGCCTTAGATAGGACAAATCCATCGGAATCCTGGAAAGTGTGGCTAAAGGCATGACATTGAGTGCCGATCCATTGTCGATGAGCACATTCGGTATTATATAGCCCTTACAACGGGTTGTGATATGCAATGCTTTCACTAAGCCTCTACCATTGGGTGGTATTTCATCATCATTAAAAGAAATGAAATTATCCGCATTCAAGTTGTTCACCCACCTATCCAGTTTTTCAACGGATCGTTGTTTGCCACGTAAGCTTGATTCAACACCTTCAAAGAAAGCGTTACGGTGTGGCTCGAATTTAACAAAGAGAGATAAACCGAGATTCGTTTGGTAACTTATTCAATTGTTCCACCACATTGTATTCACTGTGTTTGATAAATTTCAAGAACTCTGTGCTTCCTCCTCATCCGTGCTTTTTAGTTTCTTGCACGGTGGAATTTCTTGCTCGACTTCACCTCATGCATCATCGCTTTCCTATTTGCTTCCATCCAACGTTCTTTTCACCGGTTCGACCTCTTTCGAATAACATCTTCCACTACGAGTGAAATGACCTACCTCCCCAACACTTTCAGTCATGGCTTTGGTTTTTTCATCTTCAGGTGTGACGATATTGAAGTCGTATTTCCATGGTATGGCTTTGTCGTCCTTGTACGAGAAAGGAGACGGTACTTCGATTATCATTTTTGGTTTCACCGGCTCCTTCGTAGCGTCATAATAAATTACCAACGGTCGATCTGCGCTATAAGGGGGACCTGATGACTGGCTATCAGAGGCGCATATTTCTCTTTCGTTGGCCTCTTCTCTCTTATTAAGGACCTTAATCTCCTTATTATCCATCTGGTCTTGAAGTAACCTTTTAAATTCCTCACACGATTGAATGTCGTGCCCTACAATTCCATGGAAATCACAAAAAACCTGACCTTCTTCTCTGAGATTATCGTCGGGGCGTCAGAACAATCCCTTTTTAACCAGTGCTTCCCAGATTTTCTGCAGAGGCGTCCTTATTTTCGAAACACATCTTCTGACTTGCCATTCCCCTTCTTTCCCTGCTGCGCCCACATTTCCTTCGGTATGGTTAGGGAACGGGTTCCCAGTTACGTTACTGGCACTATCGAATCGTAGGATACCCGCATCAATGAGTCCTTGAACTCTCCTCTTAAAGGCTAGGTAGTTTTCCGTGGAATGTCCCTGGTTTCCCGCATGGTATGCACAACTAGCGTTTGGATCGTACCATTTCAGGTACGGGAGTTTCAGGGGTTTCATGTAAAAAGGGGATACGACATGTGCGTCGAACAAAATATGGTACAACTCCCTGTACGTGATTGGGGTGGACGCGAACTGGGGTTTTCTCGAGTTCAGTCTCGGATTGGGTCGTTGCCTTTGGAAAACTTGATAGCTGGTAGTTGCCTTCGAACGACCCTTGTTATACCTACTCGCATCATTCGATTCATTTTTCTTCTTCTCCGGGGCCTTTAAAGTCCACTCTCCCAAAACAACTAGTTTGGCTCGATCATTTTCTGGGTTAAAACCTAAACCTATCGAGAAGTTCGACAGTACCGAGGCATCAGTCCGATATTGGGGTCCGATAATGACGGGTGCCCTTTGCATGTTTGGTTTGATCAGGACGCTTACTGGGGCAAGACTTGGGGAATAGACGATGTCTTCATCATCCTCACTATTAACCACTGGGCTACTCTTTTTTCAAATTCTTTAGCCAGTAAATAGGTTAACTGGCCCATCATATTTTTTGGAGTTCCAGCATTTGTTCTCGCATATCTTGTTAAATTTGGATCAATTGCTCTTGCATCCGTATTTGCCTTTGCTCTATTCTTTCCAACCTTTGGTCCATATCCTTTGTCAGTTCTGAAATAATTTTACCTAATTAGGGTCTTTTAATGAAAGTTTAATACCAATGATGCAATGCAATGCAATGCAAATGTATGGAATGAATGCAAAAGAAAGGAAGGTGTTGATTCTGAATTCAATTCCATTAGAACAACTTTTCTAGAAAACAAATTCCCTTACATGAAAATAGATTACATATGCGGTCTTGCCCTTCATAGTCCAAGTAAACGCTGATCTTTTCTTCATGGTCGAATCTTGTAAATTCTCCAAAATATGCCTTTGCTAGCTCATTGCTGCTTAATCTGAGCCTCGATCTCTTGCTCACTTATCTCCATGATACTCATAAAAAAGTACCAGCTCTCGGATAATCTTCGTCGGTAATTAAATCCAGTCATGTATTCCTTCGTGGACTTCTATCTTTCTCTCGTCATGCACTTGGATAACCTTTGTTGGCTTGAATCTCCGGCAATTACATCATGTATTCCTCCGTGGATATCAGCTTTCTCTCATCGTGTTTATTTGGATTATATTTAGACGACCGCACTATAATTCACTTTATCAAAAAATTCGTTTCCTTATGACAAACTATTCTATTTAGGAATCGAATTTCGAATCAACACATTCTTTTCTTTGATGTAATGTAATGCAAATGCATGAATGCAAAAAAAAAAAAAAGGAAGGCATTGATTCTAAATTTAATTTCATTAGAACAACTTTTCTAGAAAGCAAATTCCTTTACATAAAACAGACTACATATCGGCTTTTCTCTCATATTCCAAGTGAAGACACCTATCTTCCTCTTCATATCCGGATCTTATGGTCGAGTCCGATTTAATTCTCCAAGAAATGTCTATATTAACTCCTTTTTTGCTCGATCCAGGCTGCGACTCGTTGCTCACTTATTACTGTGATACTTGTCAGCTCCTTTAAGATGGTCAAGACGTGACGGCTCTCGAATAGTCTTTGTCAGTTTCTGTCTTCAAGCAATGAAGCAAAGTCTTGTATTTCTTCACGGGCTATCAGTCTTCTTTCATGTGTTCACTTGGACCATATTTAGACAACCGTATTATAATTTACTTTATCAAGAAATTCGTTTTCTTATGACAAACTGCTCTATTACCTCCTTTCTATAATGATGTAATGCAATGCATTTATATAAAAAAAAAAAAACGTTAGCACAGGAGAAATAAATCAAATAAAGCACCTAGTCGGGTAACTGCTAGGAGTTCGGAGTGGCTTTACCTAGGGTGAGCTCCTAGGTCTCTCTATATGCTGCTTAGTTCTAAAGTAGGGGTACCCAAACCGGCAGATTCCTCGATCCTCACCCATTATAGGTTCATACAGACCGAGTTTGATTCAGGGGAATACATTTCCCTACGGCTATACGGAGGTGAAAACCTCACGAAGACGCAGGTACGGATGTATCCCGAAAGCGATCCACTATCCTATACGGAGGTGAAGACCTCACGAAGGAGTAGTTTTTCACTTCCACTTAAGAGGGTGAAATTGACCAATAATGCGATGCGATATGCAAAGATACCTCAAAGAGTTAAACCACTTAAAGCAAGCATATTATGAAGAGAGTCGTGAAAATAACAGACAACGTGCAATGCAGTAAATTTAAAATTGATTTTCGATTTTTGACAAAAGACAAAAAATAATCAATTTAAGGCTCGACTCTAGAGGTCCCCAGCGGAGTCGCCAAGCTGTCGAAACCATTCTTTTGAAAACGGGGATCGACTTTGTTTGAAAGTGAACATTTAAACGGGAGTCGCCACCAATCTTTTATCAGGTGTGATCGGATCACCTTTGTTTTAATAAATCAATTTTAGTTTACTAAAACAGGCCTTTGGTCTACAAAACTTGAGAGAATGAGTTCGAGTCGGTTACGTGCGAGGAAGGATTAGCACCTCGACACGCCCAAAAAATTGGTACCGAATTGATTAGTTATTGTCTTAATGTCGAAAATTAAAAAATCGGGAAGGACTTGAAATACGATCTTTTCTATTAATACTGATTTTAAAATTCTTGAATTAGCTTAAATCGATTTGTTTAATGATTTCCTTATCTCGAGATGTCGAGTATCACATCCCGTAAGTTAGGACACAATACCATGAATTCGAGCACAAGGTCGTCTTTTAATTTAAATTGAAATCCGTGTATTTCAAAACTCAAAAGGATATTTAGCTATTTAAAACCAACGAGAGAACCGAAACCCGTAAGTTAGGGCACAATTCTTCGATGTTCCAAAATGCGAAACATTGCCTTATTTATTGAAATTAATTAAAACACGAGAAAAATATTCCTAAAGTGAGAAATTAAAATAGATAAATGACGCAAAAAATGATATCATTAATGAAAAATATTAACATGGAATACTAGAATATTAGAATAACAATAACAATGATATTTACAAAAAAGAAAATAAAAACAAATCATGTACTAATAATAAAATAGGAAAAATGATATATTTGGTAATAATAATATAAAATAATAATATGTACATAAAAATACATATATATATATATGTGCATATAATAAAAGTATGTAATAATAATAATAATAATATCTACAATAAAAGAAATTATTAGGAAACGTACATAAAAATATATACATAAAAAAATTTACAACAATAATATAAAATAATGATATGTACAAAAAAATATATATATATATATATATATATGTACATAAAATATACACTAATGTAATAATAATTATAATAATACTAGCAATAGTAATAATTAGTAATAATAATATATACACAATATGGTATTTTAAAATATATATATATTTATATATAATAATATTTAAGAACATATACATAAGATGATATAAAATACATACATGGAATAGTATAAGAAATATATAACTAATTGCATTAAAAAAATATATACATAATATATATAAAACACATATAATATATATATACGTATTAGAAATGATAAAATTATTAACACACTACATAAGTAAATAAAATATAATAATAATACTAAAATAATTAATTTAAATAGTAAAATAACTAAAAATGATTAAATTGAACTAAAAACAAAATATTTGGGGCAAAATTGAAATAAAAATAAAAGGAAAGGACTATATTAAACACGCGCGGAAACAGTGGGGGGCCAAAACAGAAAATATTCCTTCCCTCAAAACATAACATAGCAAGAGGGACTAAATCGCAAAGCGCTACATACTTTAAGGCCAATTTTTGACAAAAAAAAATCATTTTGAAGAGAGAAAGAAAAAAAAAGGAAGGGAGAAAGAAGAGAGAAGGGAGGGGGGAAAAGGAAATCCGGTCAATGGGGGTAGGTCACCGACCGATCGTCGGCCGCCGCCCGTCGCCGGCCACCGTGGGGTGGCCGGAAAAGGTAAATAATTTTTTTTTAACAATATACGTATATATAAAGAAAGAAAAAAAACAACACAAAAAAAAGAAAGAAAAAAGATTCGAAAGAAGAGGAAAAAAGAAAAAAATGCAACCTTTTTATTGATGTTTCTTTTGTGTTCAAAATTTGAAGGGATTTTTGTGTTTGTCTCTTTCTTCAATCTTTGTAAAATTCCCCCTCCTCCCTTACATGATTTTTGAATGGCTTTTATTAGCCATCTTTTACATGATTTTCTATTATTTCTTTTTCTATTTTGTAGGTGGTGGTGGTAGACAATAGATATCAAAAATGGGAGAAAAAATGGGGCAAGTGGGAAAATGGCTAGGTGGCTAGGGCTTCTTAGTTTTTTTTTTGGGGGTTAGGTTTTTCTTTTTTTTTTTTTTTTTTGGTTAGGTTTTTTTTTGGGGGGGCTTAATGGGCTTTTGAATGGGGTTTAATATTTGGGTTTTGTAATGGGTTTGGGTAGATGTAAATGGGTCATGGGTTAAAGGTTTTAGTGGGTTTAGAGGTTTGGTTGGGTTTTGATGAAATCGGGCCCTAGCAATTTGGGCTTCTACAAGATAAATTTGCTATTTGGACAATTAGTAAAAGTACAGGTGCATTAGTTCTAAAGTTAGTGGTTTTGGAAATTGAGGTATCGGGACCTCGTTTCTATAAATTGGACCAGTAAATATTTTTATTAAATATTTTCAGAGTTATATCATAAGTGAATTGAATTTTGGTTAAGTAATTTCATTGAATTAGTGCTTAATTTAAGTACAGTGGCTAAATTGTATAGGTGGTAAAAGTATAATTTATAAAAAGGATTATGGTTGGGATTAAATAAAAGGGCTAAAGTGGCAATTAACCACTAAATCCCATTGAATGGCCGATTAACATGTGCATATATATATATAAATTATATATATATAATTTATATATATGCATGGAATAAAAATAAAGAAAAAGAAAAGAAACCGTATAAAATAAAATAATAAAAGATAAAAGATTAGGAATGTAAGGTGGGAGTGGGTGAAATGAAACAGTTTTGTTTCTTCATCCTCAGATCATTGACGCAGGGGGGAGAAAAGTTTGGAGAAAACGTTATGGCTTTTAAAGTTCAAGCTTCAATTGGTATGTTTTAATTAGTCTGTTTCTTGTAATTTTTACATTTTTAGAATTCCGGTACTATAAGTTAGCTTACTCATATTGTAATTTTTGTTATTGTTAAAAATTGAAGATATTACTTCAGTTGAATGTTTGAAGTTCTGGTGTTAAATGATTAACTTCTAAGCTTACATATGAAAAATGATTAATTCGAAAAGTGAAAATTATTAATTTTGAACATAAGGACTAAATCGTGAGTATATCAAAATTGATATGAAATTTCTATAATTATTTATAATAGAGGGTTGTTGAAGGATGAAACTAAAATGGGTTTAAAAATTGGAGCTCAAATATGAAAGTTAAGATTATTTCATTTTAAGAACTAAATTGAATAAAATGTAAAACTTTAGAGAAATTGTAAAAAAATGTTAATAGGGTGAATATGCATTATATTGAATGTTATAAAACACTTGGGATTCATAATTGAAATAAATTATTATATAGATCGAGATTTAAGCTAATTAGCAGATTAGTTCTCGGCGTTTGTATGTCGCTATTTTTGTTAGGTTTGTTCATATGGAACTTACTAAGTTAATTCATGTTATGTTTGTATTTTTATAAATTGAATCGTTATATTCGTTATATATTTATTTTATTTTGCAAAGTATGACATCGAGGTAAATTGAAAATGATCATTTGAATTTAAAATGCTATGTTTGAGATTAATTATCGAACTAGAGGACTAATAAGAATAGAAATAAGAATTTGTGTAACTTAATGGTTATATGTTTTGGCATTGAATTTGGTTGGAATGTAGTATGTTATATAATGAAATCAGAAAAACTTAATCAAATAATGAAAGAGCAAAATGTTTCACGAAACACTTTATGGATAGTAGTGGTAGTACGACTCTAAAAATTCACCAAAAATGGTAGGAATTCAATTAGAGGTTGAATAAAATATGAAACTAAATATTATTAAGTTTAGCTTTGCATAAAAGAAATGGTGAAAGCAATGAAATTTTAGATTATGAGATATAATACTTTTTATGAGACAATATCTGAATGATTTGGGTTCTATTGTTCTAACTTTAAAAATCATTATAAATTGTAAAATAAAAATATATTTAGGAGATAATATTTATATTCCTAAAATCTTAATGAGTTTATTTTAAAGGAAACAGACGACAACATAATATGAGACTTGTACTAAAAAATATTTAATTTTTAGTGAAAAAGAGTTGAAACTGCCTAACAGCATAACATGAGAGGTTTAAAACAAACTAGTATTAATCTACTTTGAAATAAATTCTGAAATTTTTATGGTAAAAAGTTCATTAAGTCTAGTTTCAAAAACAAAAGGCGGATCTTAATTTCGAATTTCGTTGGTCCGGATATAAATAATTTAGTAAATACTACTAAGGAAGACAACTTTATTAAAAGTATATGTATAAACAGTGAAGGATAATTCATGTTACATAAAAGCATGTCATACTAAGACTAATGATTCTTGTACAAATACTCGTAAATAAAGGAAGTGAAATGGAGAGGAGGAGGAGGAAAAATAATAGAAGAACTATAAATGAATTAATAGTTGATTATGATTGATCGAATCATATTGATGTGAATTTAATTAATTATTGAGATGGATGATTAACTTGAATAAAAGTGAAAAATTAAAACTAAATGAAATGGTGAAACTGGTTAGGAATTGAGACGGTATGTTATGTTATGTATGAAATGATATCATGAGTAATGAATAGATGATATTGAGATCGATAAAATGAGAATTGAACTTATAAAGGAATTTAATAAATGATTACCCTATTAACTGCTCTGGTGGAGTTATTTCAAATATATGTCGATGAGCGCTGGGCACATTATCCTTTGGATATTTCGATGAATGCTGGACACAACATTTACTTCAGTTATGCCGATGAGCACTGGGTACAAACTAATTACTTTCGAACGTTCCGATGAGGCACTAGGTGCCAAATGGTTACTTTGACTACGTATCGATGAGTGATGGGTACAATTTTTGTTTCGGTCATACCGATGAGCACTGGTCGCAATCTATTTTCTTCGAAAATTGTCCGGTGAGGCACCGGGTGCCAAATTGGGATATTGATTGGATTTGTGTATCCATTCGTGCCTGAATCAAGTTAATAGAGACTTAATTTGTAAAAATTTATAATGACAATGAAAATAATTGTTAATGTGAAAAAAAATTGTAAATTGGATTTATAAGTTCGGAAGGTTGGTACGAAATTGTAATGAACTCAACGATTCAGTTTGGGTAATGGCATGTTAATATGATAAATTCCTATCTAGTTATTTGTTCTTATTTAAGATGATTCATAAGACACGTTTATCATGAGATATTGTGTGTTTATGATGAATTGAATTGTGATTTTGAAATTGAATGTGAATATATATTAGATTGAATTGTAACGAAATCATTATCATATGATAAGAATAGTGTAGAAGATACGAGTATGCAAATACGACCAAATTCAAGGTATCTTATGTAATTGAAAATAATTACAGGATATGATATGCGAAAAATAAATGGTTCCGTCAGGTGTGATATTATAATTGGAAGTGAAAACTTGAAAATGAAATGAAATAGATTAACAATAAAATAATGTAACAAAATGAGTTATGTGAAATTGGTATGAGTTTGCGACTTGATTAAAGATAATGAAATGAAATAGTATATTGTTATGGCATCAATTGTGCATATATATATGTGGATCATGATAAAGGAAATACGTGAACTTCTGTGTGAATAAATTGGAAATGAGCTCTGGGGGAGGCAAAAATGAATATGAACGAGTCAATTGACTTCAGAAAGAGACTTTAGTAGTTTATTTATTGGAATGAACATGGAATTGATTGTTATAATGTTAATGATATATGTAACGACCCAAAAATTTACAGGCATCAGAAAAATATATTTTCGGGTATCCGTTTTAGTAAAACGGATAATAAATATTTAGGAAGTTAGTTGTGTGATAAATTAGGTTTTGGTTAGGAGAATTTGTTTAAATTAAGGTTAATTAAGAATAAGGATTAAATTGAATAAATTGTAAAAGTTTAATTATAGATTAAAGAAAAACTAAATGAGCTAAATAGGAAATTGTGCCTATTTCTAAAGTTGAGGCAGTTTACACTTTACATGTGAAATATCAAAGATATTTTTAGTTAAAATATATATTATATTATATTAACTTAATAAATAAGTATGTTATTATTTTATATTATTATTATTAATAAATAAACCAAATAATGAAATTTGTATGGTAATGGAACCATGTGTTATAATATATATACACTTGTAATACATTTATATATTTACTTATTATTTAAGTAAAAGATATTTAATATTATTATACTATTATATAAAATAAACAAATAAAAGAAATGAAACATAATAGAAATTGAAACAGAGAAGAAAAGAAGGAAAGAAAGGGAAAGAAAGAAAAGAGAAAATTAGGGTTCTAAGGATTCAAATTCAAATTGGTATGTCTATTTAATTCCTTTTCTTGTAATTTTGAGTTTTATGATCCTAGGACAAAATACTATTAGGTATATATTGAAATTTTGAAAGTTACTAGATTTTTTGGATATAGTTTATGTTGAATTAATTGATGAATTAGGGATTGAGTTGATAGAAATTCAAATTAGAATTGGGAAAAGGATTAAATTGTAGAATAAGTTATAAGTTTTGTGTAATAGGGATTAAATTGTAAGAAATTTGAAATTAGGGTGTTGTGATGGAAATTTGAGGGTTAAGTTAAGCTATAAGTAGAAATTAAGTGAAAATAAAGTATAAACTGTGATAGAAATGAAAAATAATTTTAGTTAGGGATTAAATTGAAATTAAGGTAAAAATTGAATAGAAAGTTTAAATATTTGATGTGAATTGATCTTGTATTGATGATTGTAAATTATTTTAAATTTTCGTAACTAATATTGTGCCGGAGACATTCGCCAAGAAAGGAAAGGAAAAGATTGACGAGGAGTAAATCGAGAAATCACGGTTTGTATTACTATAATTCAAATTTAGTTATTATTTATTTTTGAATTTTAATTAATGTGTGTGGTAAGTGGAATTGAGGTAAAGAAATGATATTGAATTATGAATTATGTGAATATTTGAATGTTTATTGATTGGAAATTGAAAGTGATTTGAATTGAATTAAATAAGTTATTGTGATATTGAATTGAAAATATGAGAACTTGAGATTGGTGTGAATTTGATTGAAATTGAATTGAGAAAGTGAATTGGAAACCCTATTAACTAGTCAGGGCTAAGTCGGATATAGTTGGCATGCCATAGGATTGGAAGTGCTCAGGGATACTTTGACCTCGAGTCGATGAGGCACTATATGTGTCATAATATTGCTTCGAATAATTCCGATGAGGCACTATGTGTCGTATTATTGCTTTGGATTAAATCCGATGAGGTATTAGGTACCGATTCACTTCGGCAAGGCCGATGATGTACAAGGTGCAGTACTGATGTATTTGGTCGGATACGTGTATCCGTCAAAGTCCGAGTCAAGTTAATAGAGGTAAATGAACGAATTGGAAATTAGAATTGGCATTGAATGAATTGATAGACCGAATGATTATGTATATGAAATGGATTGAGATATTGGAATGAGAAGTGAGAATGAAATGAATTGAAATTAATGAAATAGCATATCACTTTAATTGAATATAACTTATGAAATGGTTATTGAAAGATTAATTGTGTAAATTGAATATGCATAATTTACTATATTATTTATAAATTTGAATTATAGTAATACCACTGAGTGTATATATTCAGCGTACGGTTCATTTCCGTGCGCAGGTTAGTTGAAGTTAAAAGTTCCGGTTCAGTATCCAAGCAAATCCCGAACTTAGCAAAGTGGTGATGTATATTCTCTTTTGTAAAATGGCATGTACCTAGGTTGATTGTATAGGTCATTTTGAAATATGATTGTAAATGGTGTTATAAATTGACTTTGGAAGGTTATATACAATATAAATGAAATACTAAGATTATGAAATGGCATGTTTGGGTCATTTTAATATAATATTTGAATTGGATTGAATAAAATCAATTGAATTGATTTGGATAATACATATGATAATGTTTATGAATAAACATTGATTAGGTCATTAGGTTAGGTTGTGGTTTTTGACATAATTTAGTTGTATTTGAACTTATATTGGATTGGTTGAAAGATTCGTTTATGAGTTACTTATGGTTTAAGAATTGCAGGGTTGGGTTACTTGATGTAAAAGGCTCATTTTGAGTCCATACGGGCTGGCACACGAGCATGTGAGCCCTGCACTTAAGAAAAATTTTAAAATTTCACGAAAATTTTCTGAGCTTCCAATTAAGTCCCGATTTGTTTGAGTAGGAATAGAAAGAGAAGGAATCTATTAATAATAAGGGGGAAATCCCCTATTTCTATCTATTGATAAGACAACTATCTATTCTTGATCCATCAGAAAGAAAACGATATGTGTCTGATGGAGTCTACATCGTACGTAGAGCGGACAAGCGCTTTTTAGGCTAATATATGTTTTGGACCTCGACGGCTCATTAAAGGGATGTTATAAATAAATTACGATATGTATGTAGAATAATTATGTGATTGCTCATATTGTTCTGAACTTTTCGATAATGCCTCGTAACCCTATTCCGGTGACGGATAAGGGTTAGGTGGTGTTACAATATAAATGTTTGATTCATGATTAGCATTGAATTTTAAAAAGGCTTTATGATAATTATTGGCATATAACTAGAATCGATCATTTTTATTGCAATGCTAAATGAATTGGTTTTCCACTTGATATGAATGACATACTAGATGGATATTTCAATTTTCTTAACTTGAAAATTTGTTATTTTAATCATAGAAATATTGAGTTCCACTGCTCAACATACGATTTGTTTTTCGTTCACAGGTTAGGTATAATTCAAGATATTTGAACTACGATTTCATCATCCAGTCAATAATCCCGAACTCATCAATGTTTTTATATTCCGTTTTTATTTTAAGTTGACATGTACATAGTTGAGTCTCGTTTGGTTTGTTCTTAATTGAATGCTCCTGTTGAATTGGATATCGTATGATGGATGTTTGATCCCTATTCAACCTCGGATTTGTTATTGGAGATTTTGTAAGCTCGTATAAACCTCATAAATGGTTTGTTATTGTGATTAATGTTTCTTTGCTTGAATTAAATCTTACAATGGTTTAAAGTTGAATAAAATTAATTATAGTCGCTCCAGCGAGCGATGAATGTGACATCTTGTTGCTCGGACTCGACGATCGGGTCTGGTGTAGGGTGTTACAAGTAAAAAAATTAGGCCCATTTTCTAGGCCCGACCCGAAAAATGGGCCTAAAATTTTTCCCAAGCTTGGGCCGAATAAAAATGCTAAAACTCGAGACTAGCTTGCCTGTATTAAAATTTTTTATATTATAATCTCTGTTATCAGTTATCACTAGAGTTGCCCATGGCTACGCCAAGTAAAAAATTTAGGCTCGTTTTCTAGGCCCGACCTAAAAAAAGGGCCTAAAATTGAATAACAATGATAAAACTGAGCCCAGTTTGCCCGTATTAATTTTTACATAAAAATAAATTTAAAAAATATAATACATCAAATACATCGAAAACATTAAAATAAATGTTTCTCAACAAGTGAAAAAAAATTAAAAAATATACTTAAATAATACTAAGATAAGTACAACTTAACAAACAAATACCACTAAATAGTAACAAAATTAGTAATGAAACAAGAGTAATATAATATCCAGATAATAATAACAAAATAGTAGCAATATAATAGTGAAATGATAGCAAAATAATAAAAAATAGCAGCAATATTTATTTTCTGCGAATTCAGGCCGGGTTGAGCCCAGGTAAAAAAAATCTTACCCAAGACTTGACCCGTTTAAAAAACGGACTTTATTTTTTTTCAAACTCATTTTTAAATCTATATTTTTATTTAAATTCTCTCACTTTTCTAGTAAAATATGTCATGAACAAGTTTAATTGTCACTAAACTTTTGTAATCCACGTGGCAAAATTGAATTGAGGAGCACCTATACGGGCACAAATAGAGTGCATGGGAATTTTATTCGAGGGAGAAGGAAGGGTTTAGTGATAATTAGACTTGTCCAAGTGGGTTAATTTTGAAATTTTTAGATATAAAATACATAAATATTTTAAAAATATAATAATAAATTTAAATTTTATATTATTATTTATATATATTTAAATTTTTAGATTTAGGATTAAGTTAAAATTAATTATAAATTTTGAGGGTTAATTTTTAAAAATTATAACTAAATAGATATATATAAAAGTTGAAGGCTAAATTTATTATTATAATAATTATTTTATCACTCTCCCATTAGCCGCTAACGACAATTAGTGAAAATAAACCAAAAAAATCTCAATTAGTTGAGAGATTAATTTAAAAAATGTTCATTATTAGTTGATCATAATTAGGTGACTAATTTAAAAAAAAAATGATAGTTGGATGACTTATCTGCGATGGAGTTTACCCAAATTCTAAATATGCCCAAACACTCCAAAAAAATTTCTTGAAAATAAAAGATATTTGGCGCCTGAATAACCAAATTCTATTGGTCAAATCATTTCACGCGGATCAGAATCCAAGTCACATCTTCTCTCGACCGTCCGATTGAAATCGAAAGCAATTCCCCTCCATTTCCACATTTCAAATCTCCAGAGCTTCCCTCGATTTAAAACCCCAAACTCACCACTTTATTTCACAGCCCAAAAGCGTTCCTCATTTCCTTAACAACAAACAAGTCATAACTCAGAAACCCAGTTTTATCTTTCACAACGCAAATGGCTCGTACCAAGCAAACCGCTAGAAAATCCACGGGAGGCAAGGCACCGAGGAAGCAATTGGCCACAAAAGCGGCTCGAAAATCAGCTCCGGCTACTGGTGGAGTGAAGAAGCCGCACAGATTCAGGCCAGGAACTGTGGCCTTGCGTGAAATCCGAAAGTACCAGAAGAGCACTGAACTTTTAATCAGGAAACTCCCATTTCAAAGGCTGGTAAGAGAAATCGCCCAAGATTTCAAAACAGATCTGAGGTTCCAAAGTAGCGCTGTGGCCGCTCTCCAGGAGGCCGCGGAAGCTTACTTGGTTGGGCTTTTTGAAGACACCAATCTGTGCGCTATTCACGCTAAAAGGGTTACTATAATGCCTAAGGACATCCAATTGGCTCGTCGTATTAGGGGCGAGAGAGCTTAGTGGCTTTTATGATCTATGTATTATTCAGATTTCCATGGGTTTTAATATTGAAAATGTGGAGGTTAATGTCCTTTCTTAACCTTAATCTAATACAAATAATTTATTGTTTGTTTTTCTTAAACATAATAAAGCTTCTGTGGCACTTACGTTTATAATAAATCCAATGATCATGGAGATAAGCAACAGCTTCCGCAATGATAAGTTTCAATGTGCCATAAACAGCTTTCCCAATCATAAAATTTCATTGCGGAAATCAAGTACAAATATGTTCATCTTTGAATTTAAATGAATAATCTCACCATTTAGCAAGTCTAAACCTAATACAAAAACATGAAACAAACGCATGAAACCCAATTTGGAGCGTAGAAAAAATTTATTGGTTAAGCCTAATTTGTATGAATTGGGCAGCCCAATCTATCAAATTGCACAAGTGTTGGAGTTTCCATTAAATTTTACTTCGAATATATATTTATCTTTTTCATTGCTCTGTCTTTTATATATTTGTTTTTAAAAAGAAATAATTGTACCTCCTTCCACAAATTTTTTGTACTTTTAGCAATGTTACAAGTTAATTTTACATATATTTTTTAGTCGAAATTAAGTTATTTATTGTTAATAACAGTGAATAGTTTTCATAGTAATATTTTAATTAAATTCTGACTTCATAATTAAAAGATGAAATAATCAATCAACACATCACACATCTTGTACATACATTGTTTACTGAGCTTTTGCACTTTAGAATTAAAATGTATTATTATATTATAATGTCCATATTAAAAGGACAAAAGTGCCTTGTTATTTGGAGCATTGATCCAAATGCTGAGATGGCACACTTCGTTTTGTCTCAACTTCACTGATTGTGTTAAATAATTGTTTAAAGGGACATGATTGCCATTTTTTTTTCTTTTCTTTTCTTTTACATGGTTTTATCCTAATTTCTTTTTTTATCATTCTTAAATTCTTTGTTTCGTTAAACATACTTAATTGGATATAATTAAGGATGCCAAATTAATTCCAACAAATTGGATTTCAATCCAAACAGTTTTTTTTTTAAAGAAAAAGTGATTTTGAAAATGAAATAAGATTTTGGGTTTGTGTTGTGCAGGTTTACTTCAAACTCACTTCCTTTTAAAAATTCTATTAAGAATTTAAGATATCTTTGAATTTTATAAAGGATAAATATTAGTAAAATTATTTAATACATTGTTAGTGAAGTTTTTTAGACTTCACAAATAGATTAAGAGTTTAACAAGTGTATTATGGGATGTAGTAAATTTTTTTTACATGAATAACTATGACGCTGCCACACTTTCAATCAGTTTGTATAGTCTAAAAAGCTCCATTGACGGTGTATCAAATAATTACCTTAAATATTAAGAGTTAGTATTCAGTCCATTATTACTGGAGCTTTTTAACTCCACAAGCAAGTTTAATAAATGACATATGTTTGTTTTAAGGATCGATATTTGGTATATTGACAATGTATTTTGTTTATTCCACAAGTAATTTAAAAAATTGACAAATGCATATATTTTTAAATATGTATTTTTAATACTAGTGTACTAAATACTAACCCTTTTAATATTATCTAAGGTCACATGGTAGTTTTCACCTGTGCTTGTGGAGTTTTTTTAACTTCACTAGTAGTGCATTAAATAATTTTCCAAATGTTAAAACTTTACATGAATTTTGATTAAATGTGTAATTTGATGTATAGACTTTGATTTGATACAATTATACATATTAAACTTTATTTGTGATTCAATTGTACAAATTTAAAAAATAAATACATCAATTTGTTTTTATATTATATAAAGTACACTTATTTGTGTATGTAATATGTAAACACAAAATGAAGTTATAATAGTTTGTGAAAATTGAATAAAATGAAAATATAATATATAAAATTGCACAAAATCAACGTTCATTTATAACATTGCATATTGAACTAAAGTTTCGTGTAGTTTTGAGGTTTGCCCCAATTTTTAAACTAATTTTATAAAATTTAATTATAATTTGGGATAATGTCATATTTGGCACCTATACTTTCATAAAATGTCTAATGTGGTATATGAACTATCAATATGTATTTTATTATGTGTAACACCCTGAAAATTTCTACAGTAAGATATTATCCTTAATATAGTAAAATAAGGAAATAAAGTGACAAGAAGAGAAAAATTGAGTTATGTCACTGGGAAGTATATTATGACATATTGATTCAAGCAAGGACTAAATTGTAAAAGAGAGAAAAGTTTTGTGGCCCAAGAGTAAATACTCAAAATTTGAGGGATTTAAGTGTAAATATGAAAAAGTTGAAGGACTAATAGTGCAAATATTTTAAGGGTGGAATGATCTAGAAACCAAGGAAAATTAATGAATTAGGACCAAATTGAATAGGTGAAGAATTATGAGGGACTAAATTACAATTTTACCAAATTAAGTGATGACTCAAGAATGAAATTTTAAAAGATCATGAAGGGCAAAATGGTCAATTGGAAGAGAGAGGAATCTAGAAAGTAATGATGATGTTGGTGATATTTTATAGTTATTTAATTAGATAATTATTATTTATTTAATATTTTAATAAGATATTTTGTTATTTTATTTAGTCTATATATATGTATGTGCGTGTGAAAAAAAAAAAAACATATATACCATCCATCTTTCTCTATGCATTTCACGTCAGAAGAAAAGAGAAGAAAGAAAGTTTTGCCTTCTTTATAATTTAGTCCTTTCACTAAAAATTCACCTTTTTCACCTAAAAATAAAAAATGAATTTTTATAGCTACCAAGAGAGAAAAATGTTAAGGAGACTAAGGGGAGTTGGAATATCAAGTTGGATTCAAGAAATATAAGCTGGAGGAGAGAGAAAAATCAAGTTAAAGATTAAAATCAATGGAACAAGGTAAGAATTTTAAGATTTCAATATATTTTAAGTAGAGTTTCTCATGTAAGGTAATATCAAAAGCATGAAAATGATGTTAAGGTAGAGTTTTCTTATATAAGGATCCATGTTCTTGATATATTAGTGAAGGAAAATGAGAGAAAATAATGGGAAATATGGTAGAGAATGGAAATAAGAGTGTTATAAATTTGGTAATCAATATGTTGCACTAAAGTAGTTTTGGGCAGCAGCAATAGACTAACTTTTAAAAATTACCAAAAATAGTAGAAATTGAATTAGAATCTGAGTGAGATATGGAATTAAATCTTATTGAGTATATTTTCATATAAAAGAAATATAGAAAGTAAAGGAATTCTGTATTCTTAGATATTTATATTTTTGTGAGACTGGTTCAGAATGATTTCGAGATCCCCTGTTCTGACTTGGAAAAATTATTAAAAATTATAAAAAAATAATTTTGGGACATAATTTACATGGTTAGATTCCTTAATGAGTCTATTTTTATAAGAAATAAATGATAACATCATTTGAATTCTTTTAAAGAGATAATTAAACTTTAGTGAAGAGTGGTCATAACTATCAAATAGCAAAATAGGGATACTTTAATGAATAAAATTCACTAATTGGAAAAACTAAAATTCTGAAAATTTTATGGTAATAATAAATGTGAGTCTAGTTTCAAGTAAAATTAACGGATACTTGTAGCTCAAGATATAAATAATTTAGTAACTATGACTCAAATGGACAGTTTTGAATATACACATAAGTAAATAGTGAAATTATTGATAACGTTACTTATAAGCATATTATATAAATTAAGGATGTGCAATGGAGAGGAGGAGGAGGAAAATATGTATGAATATTCAGTTAGCATGGCTAATTTGCATGTTTTAGGCTTAGGGACTAAATTGAATAAAAGTAAAACTTTATGGGCAATTTTGGGTAGTCAATTTTGTAAAATTGATAAATTGAATAAAATTATTAATTTAGTTCAAGATCGGGAAAAACATGTTTTAAGAATTAAATTAAAAAGTGTTGAAATTATGAAAAATTCTGATATTTTATAGAATTCATGGGTTGTTATCAATTTGTATGAGAATAACGGCTGTAAATAAGGATTAAATTGCAAGAATTTTATTTTTAAATGCATGAAATATCGATATAATGAATTACCTGATTTATGTTTATGAAGAAATGTCAAGAGAATGATATTTATCATGATATGTCAATATGTGATTATCTTTGATATGTTGATACAAGAAAATTAAGTATATTGAGACGAGTAATAAATTCAAGTAAAACATGTCGAGAAAAATAAGTATGTTTAAGGGACAATATGATTGATTTTAATTGGTTCCAAATATGAACGTTAGATGAAATAAAATATCTAATAAATAAATCGGTAACTCCGGTAATGCTCCGTAACTTTATTCCGGTGACGGATTCGGGTTAGGGGCGTTACATTATGCTACATGTACTTTAATAAAATATCCGAAGTGGTACATGTACTTTGAAAATGTCTAATGTGGTACCTAAACTATCAATATGTGTTTTGTTATGGTATCTTGTGTTAATACCATTAGTGAATTGTTAAACCAGTCAATAAAAAATTGACCCGTAGAATTTTTTTCCAAATCATTAAGTCCACTAGGATAATATAACATTATATGAAAAACTATATAAAACAAAAAAAAAGAGTTTAAATTAAATAACAAATAACTAAATAATAAATTTACATGAAAGTACAGGGGCGAAGGGAAGGGGGTGGGCAACTGCCATGGCCCCTAAATATGAAAAATTATGCTTTTGACCCTTGAAAATTTATAAAATTTTAAGTTAATAAAAGGTAAAATTATAGTTTGGCTCCCCCAAATTGATAAAATTTTGATTTATTCATTCTAAAAACTATAAAGATATATGTTAATAGAATGGTGAAATTTCATTTTAGCTCTTATAAAAATATATAACTCAATCTTCACTACCCAAAATTTCGGTTTTGGCCATGCCTGTACTTTCATGGACAATAAAAAGTATTATTTAAAAATTCAATTAAAAATATTATTCCTAATGGAAAAATCTTTGGAGAAGATGATTGTTTACTTAAATAGAGAAAATTGTTTTTGCTTATGTGAGTTTAGTATTTACTTCTTTATTTTATTAATCACATGTTTGGTTATTTGTTTTTAATTTAATTTAACTTTTTGTTTTAATTAGTTTTTCTCATAATTTTATATTATCCATGTGGACTTGATTTTAAAAAAAAAATTTACGTATCAAATTTTCATTGGCTAGTTTAGTAATTCACTAGCGGTGTTAGCACCAAGTGCTATATTAGAGCATATATTCATAGTTTGTGTACCACATTAGACATTCAGAGTATAGGTACCACATTGGACATTTTACGGAAGTACTTGTACCAAATATGACATTATCCCTTATAAATTTTAAAGCTTTTATAAATATTATAACATTTTAACTATTTTTTATATTTCCATTGGAGTTTTAATTTTTATAAAATTTTATAAAATATATTTATTTAATTTTGTAAATTTTAATATAAAAAATAAAAGTACATAATATTTCGAGGCAAGATTGTTAGTAGGCCAACCTATATATAATAGACCACCATTCTCATACGCTATCATCAAGTTCGCTATTATACCTTAATTAAGTCACCATATCTCTTCAGCCAACCTATATATAATAGGCCACCATTCTAATGGGACTCATGCCAAGGCTTCCCCTTCTCTATAAAAGCTCTTTACATCACAAGTAAAAGGGAGCTCCTTTATAGGAGGCCTATCAAAGCTCTGCCAAATCTCTTCCAATAAGCCTTCCAAAGCTCACGAGCTCCTTAAAAACCATCATTTCCAGAGGCTCTTTGCATTATCAATAGTGTGAACCACCTCTACTCTAGTGTATTTTCGCACTCATTACGGTGTGAACGCCATAATAAGTCACCCCAACTTATGTATTGACATCGTATAGTGAGAAACTAAGCAAAATATCATTTTTTCTATGAATGAGAATCCATGGCTCAATCTCCGCAAGATTTTTTTTTTTATCTTTCTTCATTTTAGGTTTTTTGAAACTTTTAACATTATAGGATCTCTTGAAATTTTTGTGGTATTTGAATTTTTGAAAGCTTCCCAATTTTTGGGGAACACAAAATGTGTTTCCCTCAAATATGTCAAGAGAAGTACTCCTTTCACTCCAACGAAGGGATCAATAGAGGGTCAATAGGGAGCCTTTGCTAGAACACTAAGGGGCCTTCTGCTAGTGCAGCAAGGGAACCTTCACCATCACACCAAAGGGACCCCTTGTTCCTGTACCAAAGAGCCCTTCACTGTACCCAAAAAGGCCCTCTATCAACAAACTAAAATAGCCTTAGTCAGCATACTAAAGGTACCCCTCGCCCCACATCAGACTACCCTTCACCACACCTAAGGGGTCATTCTCCAACACATTAAAGGGGCCCTTTGCCAACACACCAAATGGGCCTTTTGCTTGTACACTAGAAGACACTTCACCATATCCAAGGGGACTTTTTGTGATGTGACAACCTAGGATATGCAATAAATAAAAACAAATAAAATTAGAATTGAATTAATGAAATAAATATATAAAAATAAAAAAAGAAAAAAAAGGCTTATTTATGTAGTAATTGACTAAGGAATGAAATTGGATGTTTCAATGAATTGAAAGTACAATATTTAAGAATCAAATCTAAAAATAAGAGATAACACAAGTTAGATTTGAATTTAAGAAAACTAAAGAAAATAAAATAAATGAACAAAAAAAAATTAAAGGATATAATTACCCTATGGAACTCTTGGAAGACTTACTCCAAAAAATGTAATGTGTAATGACCGAAAGTAAGTGGGGTCAAAAAGTGTAAGTTTGGAACCTAGTTTTTGTAAACCAGGTGCGTAAATATTTTTATTAAATATTTACAAAATTATATTAGAAGTGAATTGAATTTTGGTCGAGTAATTTTGTCGAATTAGTGCTTGATTAAGGTTCAGGGACTAAATCGCATAAGCGATGACAATATGAATTGTTAAGGATTTATAAGTAGAACATAATTCAAAGGGCTCAAAAAGTAATTATACCTAGGAAATATATATGGCTGGTTAAGGAAGTATGTATGTATGTATGTATGTATGTATGTATGTATGTATGTTTATCTTATAAAACTTAAGTAATTAAAAATTTTAAAATGAAAACGTGTTAAACTAAAGAAAAGATAAAGGCTTGGTGGAATAAAAGAGAAAGCATTCTTTCTCTTTTCATATTCAAAGCTTCGAAACAAATTAAAGAGAACAGGAGACCAATGGTTTCGGGTTCCAAAATTTCAAGCTTCAATTGGTATCTCAATTAAGTACTTTTCTTGTAATATTTATGTTTTCGGAATCTCGGGAGCTTAAGCTAGCCGACCCATGTCATATTTTTTGATATTGTTAAAATTTGAGGATATTACTATTGTTATATAGTTGAAATTTTAGGGACCAATTTGATAGACTTTGAGTTTATTTTGAAAAAGGAATAAATTGTAAAGTCATATGATGATTTTGTGCAATAGGGACTAAAATGCACAAATTTTTAAATTTATGGTAGAAATAAGAAATAGGAAGTGAAATTGGGCTTAGAGTGAAATCAATATAAAAATTGGAGGTTAAATTTAAGAGTTATGTTAGTCCCGATTTTAAGGATTAAATTGAATAAAATAAAAAAATTTCATTAATTAGAAATTGAACGTGAAAATGATTGTGCATTGATGCTTTAATGTATTTATATTAGTCCGTAGCTAACGTCGACTAAGATTCCTCAAAACAAAAAGGAAAAGATAAAGTCATCGACAAATAGCTCGGAGTTTAGGATTTGTATTTCTATAACCCAAACCTTGTTAATTATTACATTTATGAACTGCACTGCATGATAATAGCATAATGTAAGCTAGAAATGATAGAATGAGCAAAATTTAATTAATCTAAATTAGTTATTTGTGATAAGAACTAAATTGAATACTTTTGAAAATATGATATATTGTTATAATTATGCAATTGAATTAAATTGTGATGAGCTACACTATCACATATGTGTATTGGTGATTTGTTGATGAAATTATGTTGTGGAATTGAAAAATTGATTATTATAAATTGAGATGAAGAAAGATATTAAAGTCTGATGATTCAATGTGAAATGATAGTGTAATGTTACATATTAGTGCTTTTGTTAGATTGATTAAAAGAAGCTATGAAGAAGTGGAAATTTACACGTTAATTTGCATATCACCCCTTACTTCTAACTCATGCATTTGAATGTACTATATTATGTTTTAATGTCTGGATTATAGAAATACCATTGAGTTTATTTAGCGTATGGTTTTTTTTTTCGTGCACAGTTTAGGTACTTTACGTTTCGATCATTGACTCAGCATCCAATGACAATCCCATAATCAAGATTTGGTGATAGTTTAATTTGGGTCATGGTATGTACCTAAGAAGTCTTTGGTTAAACAACGCTTAACTTTGATCTTGTTGGCATTTTGAGAACTTTGTATATATATATGCTTATATATATAATTGATGGCAATATTGTCTTCTTGATTTGGTTGGTGTTTTGCTTATAAACTGATAAGGTAATATGCTTGAGATAAGTTAGTAAAAGAATGATATGTAATTGCTATGTTGAATGGTTTTGGTATGACTTTGTGCTTGTATATATGCTTGCTTTTGAATCATGGTTATATGATGTTAGAAATGGTTAAAAGATGTATGCTATGCTACTTGTTGTGGGGTGCCTTGGAAGGCATATTAGACTTGTTGAAATATTAATCTATGTTTGAGTTTGAATTGTTGGATTCAGGTGCCAATTGTGGCATATTCGTTAGGCACTTAGGTTGGCTAAGATAAATATTGTTTTGGTGTTATATTGATGCATTTTGAATTGTTAAAATTGGTGTAAAGTGTTGTTTGTAGTATTATTGAATTTAGTTTAAAGGTCTTGCTTTGAAAGGTTTACGTACAAGTTGACATGACTTGTTATACGACCCAGCGATATGACCGTGTGCCAGACACGGGCATATGGCACGATCGATTGGTATTTAAGTTTTTAGGCAATTTTAGTGCAATGGCCATAGTCTGTTACACGACCTAATGACACGACTGTGTGATGCATTTTTGAATAGTTACACTTTTGACCCACACAGCCTTGATGAGGGCACATAGTTGTTTGCACGACCGTGTGACTCCAACACCACATAACATTAGTTTGTTACATGGTTTGCCCACACGACCATGTGATCCTATAACATCCTCTAGCTAACCCGAATCTCTAGATCTGAATATTGGATTTTACAATGCAAAAACACTTAGAAATTTATACATCTAGCATAATCAATTTTAAAACATACTTCGTATTTATTTTTGTACCTTTTTTTAATATAAAAGAGGATATTAAATATTTACATTAGATATTTGAACAACATAAAATGTTACAACATAAAAGTTTATTAAAAACGGACTCATCATGGCGTAGTATACTATACATCACACTCCTACAATGCCCTTTTTTTGCATAATATCGCAACTCGCTGCTACCTAGCGCAATTGATTGATGTAAATCACGATAAGTTTTATATTTATGATTTATCGTACTTGAAAACTAACTATTATCACGATGAAGGCAAGTGCACCTATCGAACAGTAGTATAGTTTATAGCAAGACCGGAATGTCGAACCCACAGGAACTAAAAGTACTAGTATTAACTTTCGTTTTATTATCTAGCCTAAAAATAAAGGGGTTTGTTTTATCTAAATTAATTAACTAAACTAAGAATGCACAGGAAGAAAATTGGGGAATTACTTTTGGGAAAAACTGATTGATTTGGACAATACCCAGGGAAAAATCCACCTAAACTTCACTTGTTATTTGACTCTGAATCAGACGATTTATTCACTTGACTTGATCCATAGAAATCCCTAAGTTATATTGTTATCTCTCTCGAGACTAACAACATCTAACCCTAGGTTGATTAATTGAAATCTCTTTCTAATTAAAATCCTTAGTGTTATATTAACTCGATCTATGGATTCCCTTATTAGGTTTCACCCTAATCCGGTAAAATTATGTTGCCCTATGTCTAGGGGTGCAATCAACTCCGCTTAATTATGCTAGATCTACTCTTAGACAGGGACTTTTGCTCCTCTGAATAAGCACATCAATACTTGAATCAATATCCTGGAATTATTAAAACAAAAATTAAGAACTCATAATTAAGAACAAGTCAAATATTTATCATATAATTCAAAAAATAATAACAAGATCCGTCTTAGGTTTCATTCCCTTAAGGTATTCAGGGGATTTAGTTCATAAATGTAAAAGAAAACATCTCAAAAGAATAATGATAACAAAACATAAAGAAAACCCAAAAAATCTTGAAGGAAATTGAAAGGAGATCTTCAGTCTTGAAGGATAATCCTGCTTCTGAGATGGATCAATCGGCTTTTCTTCGAGTAATTCCTTGCCTCCTACTCCGTGTGTATTTTCTAAGTACCTCCTAGGGTGTTTATATAGGCTTTAGAATGCTTCACAACCCTCAAGAGTGGTCTTTTCTGAATAGGACTAAACTTGGGCTCGACAGGGACACGCCCGTGTGACACGCCTGTGTAAGGTAGCTTAGGCTGTATTGCAATCTGTTAAATAGACACGGGCGTGTGAATTACCCGTGTGAGGAAGTCCAGGCTGTGTTGATTTCTCATGTTGGCCCATTTTCTCCATTTTTGGCCCGATTCTGCTCTTTTTACTCTCCTATGCTCACCTAAGTATAAAACATGAAATTAAGGGATTAGGAGCATCAAATTCCACAAATCCAGTGATAATTCATCCAAAAATATACTAAGCATGGGATAAAAATATGTATAAATTACGATTTATCAGCAATCCTGGCTTGGTCCCTCTTAGTGTACCCACTCTTATAGTAGAACCTGAAACATGAAAAAAATATCTGTAAGTTCAAACGAACTCAGTGAGTTTTAAGTCTAGATTACCTTGAAACATTTCTAGTTGAATTCATCATCTTGAAGGTTTTGGATTTCATCTCTGCCTTTGGTGGATACTTTCCTATAACAGCGTATCCATGCTTGATCAATTTATTCACAAGTCACTCTTTGAACTGATTCTAGACTTCACCAATCAATATGGATCTCATTTCCTTATCAGAAAAGCAAATTTACTTCTTAGAAGAATATCCATATAGAACCTATCGTTGACAGAATCTTCTTCAAACAAACATGAATACTTTCCCCCCAGGATGAGTACTCACAAATACTATTCTTGGTAGATAAATAAACTAATTGAACTTTTAAGATAAACTCTATCCTGATATTACCTTTGACAGATTTTCATACTGGTTCTGATAACTACTAGAATACCAATTAGATCATATCTTAAACCAACACTAAATCATAACTTATGCTGATAATGAAACATTCTAAATCATTTTAAAGAATTCCAAGCAACCATGTTACATATCATGAGAATGCCCAACTTGATAAACAACTTAGATTCCAGATGGCCTCTATACGTAACATGGAATTTAGCCAGATGGACACAATTTTGACTTGATTTTTCCCTTTTTATTCTTTTATTTACCAATTGACAAAAATGCCCTTAAGGCCTTTCTTTCTAATTTTTCCTATTCATGCCCATTTTTGTCCAAAATTTTAGATTTTGGTCTAATTGCATTTTAAGGACCTCTAAATAATAATTCAATGCAATTTCATACTTGAATCTTCTAGAGCACAAGTTTTGCAACTTATTCAATTTAGTCCCTAAAGTGAAATTGGACACATTTGGTATAGAATTTCTTCATGAAAAATTTCACACAAATATGCAATCATATCATGGATCATCAAATAATAATAAAATAATTATTTTTATTTTAGATTTGTGATCTCGAAACCACTATTCTGACTAGACCCTAATTCGGGATGTTACAAAGATTATACCAAGTTTTTTTTGTATTGACAAATTATTAATGCAAATTCCCTATTTTAGAAACACCATTGCTAACTTTTTTCAAGAAATTCCCATCAAAACTCATTCAATATCATTACAAGGCTAACCAAACATAGTTATCTTCAGAGTTATCAGATCTTTATCATAGAGTTAGCGAAAAAATCTCAAAGCTTACTTAGATTTTGCCACAAAGGCTAGTAACTAGATTTTTGCCACGAAGGCATCACTGAATACGCCACATAGGCGATACAGAATATGCCACACAAGCTTTATAGAATATGCCACTAAGGCTTTGTAGATCATGCCATATAGGCATCATAGAGAGTTACATGTTTACTGTCCTGGCGGATTTTCTCAAAAAGGTGCCATGGGTTTCTCACGGTCTTATACATATCTTCATGTCATGATGTACTAGTCCGATTTCCAACTCACTAAAGGCAATACCATGTATATTTTCATTGTCATATTATTCCATGGGTCTCAACCATATGGTCTTACACATCCTTATGTTGTGTTCTACCAATCCGATTTACATCTTACCGAAGTATACACCATAAGTATTCTCGTTGTCACCGTGATTTGTTAGTCTGGTTAGCAAGGTACCTGCCCTACCGGATGCATTACAATAAGATGATTTACTCTTTTAACACTGAATACACTTACCCAAATTCGTTCACTCACCTAACTAATTCGTACTCTTCCATACCTGATTCTATATGCTTGAATACCATACAACTTCTTCTTCATGTAGTAACTTATATGTTCCATTTATAAACATGCGGCAACTTGATAACACTTCACACACGCTTACGCTCACTATACATTCAAGTTTACATAAACATACGACTTTCCATTTTAAATCAACATGCGTGAGTCAGATTAAATAATCACTTAAAACACACTTATACTGTAGCTTGGAGTTCTAAACCTGATTGTCCTTCCCAAACTAGCAACAGTAACTGCTTAAAAAAAACTGAAATCACCATTAAAAACCCATTTACTTCCAATTTGCTATCATCTCAATTACAGACAATCCCTATGCAAGGCCTTTTATTCATATCGTACTGTTTATCTGTATAAAAACATCTTTAATCTTTCAAAATCCTAACATGCAGAGATACTGGACTTACCATGAGGTTGAAACTTCCATCGATAACCTCAAAAACCTGAGCTTCCAGTTTAACAAGGAAGAAGAGAATATTTAATCTTAAGAAAGCTAAAGAGTAGAGAAGAAAGAAGGAAAACATCTAAATGTTCTATTCTTACCATATATATACCTAATACCTTTTAGTGGATTTTGACAAGTGTCAAATGTATACAAAACTTGTCCCTTAAATGTTCGACAAAAATCAAAGAAAATATAAAAGAAAATTCGATGCAGGTGCTATTTGACCAGTTAATCAATTCAGTTGACTTTCAACCAATCACGTTATAGAACCCATCTTGCACAACTTTTAAACAAACTTGGTGTACCATTCCTATGGTGATAACTCGTATATGGCGTGGCCTTAAAGACACTTTAGCCTCGGACAATAATAACTGATACTTAGAAGGCGCGTCATGCTCAACCAAAACTCTGAGGCGTACTCTTTGCTTTTCGTACTCGTTTTTCAATTGGAGAATACTATGAGAATAAATCTTGAGATACTTCTAGAATAGATACTATAACACCACTAACCCGTCTCTATTTTCAGATTAGGGTTACGGAGTATCGCAATGCAATTCAGAACATTTAACTTCATATAGAAACAATTATTCTAATTTAAATACTAACATACAATTACATATTTTATTTATAGCACAAATACATCTACGAGCCTTAAACTAAGCTTACGGGGCCTTAAAAGTAGTTTAAAAACATTTAGAGACTTATTTAAAACAAAACATAAAATTTTAGAAAAATTGAAAATTTTGGAAACAAGGGTCACACGGCTGTGTGATAAAGCTGTGTGGCCAACTGTGCACAATTTAAAATATGGGACAGACTATCATGTCCCAGCCTGTGTGTCTAATAACTTTTGAAAAGAGTTATATTTCAGGCTTCTAGATTGAACTAATTGTTTGTAATTAAGTAAATATGTTAGCATTTTAAAGATATTTTTAGAACATTGCATAATAGAGCTTGGATTGTGCTATAAATGTCATTAATTGTTATTGGGAAAGAAAGGTATTGGTTATTGTTGGCAGCATGTGCAGGATGAAGAAGAAAGAGAGAAAGGAGAAATAAAATGAAGTAAGTGAAATATTGCCATGACAAAATGTTGATTACATTTCCAATTAGAATGCCATGGCAATTCCAAGAAGATGATGCAACACTCAGTATACGTCACTCTTAGCCGGTTGTATTTATACTAGATAAACCATCCAAAAAAAAAAGGAAACAAAAGGTGTGTGCTGAGAAGGAGGGGCTTACCCTATAATGAAGAAAGAGAAAAGGAAAGAGGATGGAAGGATGTTGGAAGAGAGGAATTGGAGAGCAGTTTTTCTCTACATCAAATTCTCCTGGAAAATTTTTGAGAAAAAAGTGGAAAAGCTAGCAGCTTATAGAGAAAGAAATCACAGACGCAAAGAAGGGGAAGAGAAATTTGCCCTGGGTTCTGCATCAAATCTCAGTATTAAAGTGAAAACTAGAGTAGCGAGAGCTTCCTGCAGTTCTGACTTTATTTTCTAATTTGAACTTTCTGATTCGTGGAAAATTTCAGAGAAAAGAAAGGAGAGGGTAACAACTTACAAAGAAAGAACAATCGAAAGCTCGGAGAGGGACAAGTGGAAGCATCGAAGAAAAACTCGATGGAATGATTAGGTGGATGCAGGAGACGGGTTCGGTTATCTAAGAATTCACTCAACTAAATGGGTTGAGAGCCCCAAATTATCCGCCAAATATGTTCGGCCTAACACAAACCCATTATAGAGCCAAAGAGGAGAAGGAAACTTTAAAAGATGAGGGAGAGAGGGATGAAGACGATCTCCCGAGAGATGAGGACGACTCTGAAGTGGCATTTCAGCCAGAATATTTTACACTAAAAGGACCCTTCATTCGAAGCCCAGCCTACCTCACACCTTCGACGGGTGGGAGCTCTTACCAAGGATACGACATGGGAACATGAAAAACACCAATGAAAAGGGTGTATTCGCTTCATGTTGATGGTTTAGATTAAAACTAAACATTTTGAGACTGTATTAAATTTAGGATGATTGTATTTTTTTTTTTACATTGTCAAGGTAGGAGTAATAGTAGATTATTAGTTGTTTTGTGTTTTATTTAAATTTTCTATGTAGAAATCCCACATAGAGGAGGCACAACGATTTTGAGTTGTCAACGATTAAAGGAGGAAGTACTCACCAATTGCTTACGGAACTATCACGATCAATCGGGTAACTTATTTCTTTATCTTATATAGAGGCTACACATTGAAGATAATGTGTTATCTAAAGTGTGAGAGTAACATAGAAAATTTGTGTTAAAATTTGTGCTTTTTTTTTAAAATTTTTATTGTCAATTGTATGCTTGAGCTTGTAAAAAAACAAGTGATTGGTTAAGAGCATGTACATAGGTTGATTGTATTTACGGTAAATTTGGCATGATGATAGGTGATTTTAAATTTTTATTATTAGACTACTAAATTCTATATATTACATTGTAAATAAGAATTAAACAATTGAATGTAGCAAATGATATAAAAAATACAAGGAAACTAGCATGCTAGTATGAATGATAAATTGTTGAATTTGTGATTGTTTGGTTGACTAAATTTGTGAATATTGAGATACTTATAGATGACCTAAGGCGTTGTTTGGTATACACTCAGAAGGTTAACCTTATTTATTTATCCTTAGTACCTATTTTACGCCGGAAAACACTTCTTGATAATCCTTTATACAAAACCCAAATCTAAAAATGATAACTTGTGCTTACCCATTTTTTTGGTCCTAAATTGTATGATTATAGATGTCTGGCCATACATATTGAGGGTTAAGTAGATACATTACAATGGTTTTGTAAAAACAGAGTGATAGGAAAGATCAATGTAGTACGTTGATTATAGGTTAGCTTAAAAATGTAAAAAAAAATTCAAAAAAGGAAATTAAAGGAGTAGAAAAAGCATGTGGAATATAAAAGCATTTGTAAGTGAGGTGATGTGAAAAAGGAAAAAAAGTGAAAAATTCACAACAATAGAAAAACTCGTGAGCTAGCCATAGTTACAATATGATGCTGAGATTTTTTAGAATGAGACATAAGGAAGGTGAGAGAATGAGAAATAAGGTGGTGGGCGGGAAAAGGTCACTAAGGGGGAGAATAGGGGACAATATGATGTGCCAAACTATATTTGTGCTTGAAACTATTTGATGCTTACTATTCTTGAATTCCATATTTATCCTAAGGCTCAGAACGCTACAAGCCAAAAAGCCCTATGTAATCCAGGTAGACTTATTCACAGTTTGAAATCATACTGAATAATTGCATTTACGAATGTTTGTATTTTGCTAGGATAATGAAATTACTTGTATAATTTATTGATGAATTCTTACATTTGAGACCCTTTGTACTTATATTCTTTGTAATATACTGAACTTAGATGTTTAATACAAAAAGTGGTAAGTCATCTATAGATCATGTCAAGATTATGTGTAAATATGAAATGCTTATTCATGTGCTCCAAAACCAACATTTTTACCATACCGGATCAAAGGTCATCTTTTTATTTACTATTTTTTTTTGCTTTGCTTGAAGACAAGCAATGACTTTAGTGTAGGGGTGTTTGATTTACTGTAATTCGGTGCAGTAGATTAAACTAGTTTTCGCACATTAGGAGCTCGAATAGAAGTACTTTTGTTAAGTTTTAGTTAAATTTTTTGTAAAGCTATCTAAATTAAATTAAGTGTATAATTTGAGTCTTTTACTGACCTTAGGGGTTTAATGAGGCCTAAGGGTAAGCTAATATATGTTGTGAGTGTGCAAGAGACCATTAGAAGGTGTGCTAACTTAGTACTGGTCACTGTGTTGCAACATGGAGAGTTGAATGTCGCAAAATAGGGAGTTGAATAGAAGAATACCAAGACTGCCTTTGGTGTTGCGACACAGCCTGAGGATGTCGCGATACACCCCTGAAGACACCCTGAAGATGAATTATACTGCCCTCGATGTTGCCACATAGGACTTGTGTGTCGTGACATCACCTATGTACAGGAAATAAGTACGAGCGAGAGGTGTTTTGGTTCGTTCAATCAAACATTGAGCACGAGGATGACAGTTGAGCTAAGGTTAAGGATGATGACCACTCTAAAGTCTATAAGTAGACTCAATTAACACATGTTATAGACAACTTTCATATTGTATAATTTTCTTCCTAGTTCTAGTATTTAGTTTTTATCTTTTCTTATGCTTTATGATTATTTTAATTTTTGTTCTTTACTTTGAGAAAGAAATCAGATTTGTGAAATGTGATCGAAGTCTGTGAAGATTCAACATTCTATTCTAAATACAAATTAAGCTTCTTGTAAACCTTATATTCTTGAATTATTGTTCATGCCTATTCTTTCTATCAAGTTTATATTATTTATAAGATCCACGAGGAACTAATTCTCCTGGGGGGGATTAGCGAGTGGAGGTATAACTAATTAACTATTTTATAGGGTTCTCTTAAACGGATCAACTGTTCAGGAAATAAAGAACTTAAACCTTGGGTTGACAACCCTAGGAAGTCATTAAGGTGAGAATTAACCCAAAATTGGTATGGCCTATCCGTGAACGCCTTAACCTTAAATCGGTCTGGACTGTGGGGTCAAGAGATAAGTAGTTCTTGCTGGCTTGTTATTCTAGTAGAAGATCGAAAGATTCTACAGGGATATCGACTAGCTGATTGAACAAGAAAGCCTGAAGCGACAGTTGATTATGATTATCGAAGCAAGCTAATTGCCCATGCTCAGATTTGATAATTTTACTATTTGATTTCTCATTATTTCTTTATTTCTGTTCATTTTACTTTTAATATTATTATTAAGAATCCTGAAAACTTTTTCTTTTTATTTTATCATAATATAATTCATCTAAAATACCAATTAGATCTATTTATGCTTAGGTTAGAATTAGTTTAGTGTTCGCCTCCTTTGGGTACGATCCTTGGAGTACTCATCTACTAATTATATTACAATTTAACCCGTATACTTGCGGATACCACTTTTTCATATATTTTGTGCAGAATTTCTACTCAAAATGTTGGTATGTCCGGTGGCGACCAATGTTCTTCAGTAGTAGTGTTACTAGTAGTTGCCAATGGTGCTGTAACTGGAAATACTATACTATTTTTATCTTTTAATATGGTTTTCCTTGACTAATCAAGATTCATTTTGAATGTTTTCAAATATCCTATGAGCTTTTCAATCTTCATTACATTAATATCCTTGACTTGTTCAACTGCATTTGATCGCAAAATGTTTAGGTAAATCTAAGAACTTTCCTCTCCAACTTCAAGTTAGAATATTCATCACCAATGATAAAAGCTTGATTTGAAAATTCACACAGTTTGGCATAAAATTCACCAACTATCATTGTCCTACATTCTGAAAGTCTCAAATTTAGTGGTAAGCATCTGCAACTTTGATTGTTTTATCGTGTTGGTACCTTCATTGACTTTTTCAAGAATGGTCCAAACCTCGTAAGAAGAAATACACTTAGAGATGCACTTGAATTCTTGAGGATCAACACCGTTGAGGATAACATATGAGGCATTTAAGTTAAAATTGGATGATTGGTCTTCCTTTGCAGTCCAAGTGGTTTTAGGTTTGACGATTCGAACTCTATCTATTTCATTCATAGTTGGCTCCCAACCTAACAAAGCAACCTTGCAAGCCTTCTCATCAATTGACCTTACAAAGGCTCACATACGTGCCTTCTAATAGGTATAGTTCGATCCAACTAATGTAAGAGGCATGATATTGAATAACTTTCCATTACAAAAAGTTATCGACACCATGATACAACACTAGTTACATTAAGTAGAAGGGTTCGATACAATTGGAAAAATAGAAATGATAATTAGAAGTAAATCAGGTAGTGCTAAAGAAAGAGTGTTAAATGCTTTGGGCATTGGTGAAAAACAAAATAGAAAAGCAATGAATGCTTGAAATTTTAGCACCTCGTACAACAAGAGGTTAGAAGCACTAACACTCACCATATTAGCAATCTCATTTTTGCACCTAAGGTCTAGATAACTTTACTTTATGTTTTCTCCTTAAAAACATAGGATAAAAACCAAAAAACTCACTTGACTACTTACAAAAGCCATTCTAAAAAAGTTCTAAATAGCAGAATAAGTGTTAAAATTCCCATAAAATTCCCAACCCCTTTTACCTATACAAACCTTTTAATGTATAAGAGTTTAAGGCTTGTTAACATAAAGATCAATTACCATTAATCTTCTCATTAAAAATAGCAAGATAATCAGTATGGTTAATATCTTCAACATGACCAAGATCAATCTTCAAATCTTCAAGATATGATACCAAGTTACCTGATCTAATATAATCTCTTCAAAATAGGGAGGTTGCTTTTTTTGATCCAATCTAAACCAATATTCAAGGTAACTTCTTATAACTTCTTATAATAGGATTGGATATCATAGGCGTGCTTACACACATCCAAATGATCAGAAAAGATCATATCTTAATGATTTTGTCACAAAAAAAAATTACAAACTCTATATATAGTAGTTTATGAGTGATCTGCCATAATTCGCTGTAGCAGATTAAACTAGTTTTCACACTTTAGGAGCTTGAACATAAGCATTTTAGTTAAGTTTTAATTACATTTTTGTAAAGTTTAGTTAAGTTCAATAAAATGTGTAATTTGAGTCTTTTATTGACCTTAGAAGCTGAATGAGGCCTAAAGGTGAGCTAATACTCTTTGGGAGTGTGCAGGAGACCATTTGAAGCTGCAATAACTCAATACTAGTCGCTGGGTTGTAACACGGAGCATTAGATGTTGCAATACATGGAGTAGAATAAAAGAAATCCAAGGCTGCCTTTAAAGTTGTGACATAGCCTGAGGATGTCGCGACATACCCCCGAAGACACCCTGAAGTTGAGTATATTGCCCTCGATGTCGTGACACAAGACATAATGTATCACAACATCACCTTTGCACAGAAAATAATTATGAGCCAAGGGCATTTTGGTCTGCACAATCAATTGTTAAACACGAGGATGACAACTAACTAGGGTTAAGGACGATGACCACCCTAAAGTCTATAAATAGGCTCATTTAACACTTATCAGAGGGACCCATTTTCATATTGTATAATTTTCTCTTCAGATTCAGTCTTTAGTTTTTATCTTTTCTTAGGTTTTTGATTTTATTTCCATTCTTGTTATTTACTTTCTAGAGATATTGGATTTGTGAAGTACAATCAAACTCTGTGAGGATTTTGAGCTTAATTTTAGTACAAATCAGGCTTCTTCTAAACTTTATTCTCTTTAAATTACTCTTTATGTTTATTCTCTTTATCAATTTTATAATATTTATGAGATCCATGAGGAACTAATTCTCCTGTGGGGATTAGTGAGTCGAGGTATGATTAATTAACTATTTTGTAAGGGATTTTTAGCGGATCAGCTATTCAGGAGAAGAAGAACCTAAAACCCTAGACCTGACAACCTTAGGAAGTCATTAAGGAGGAAATTAACCTAGATTTGGTTTGAGTTATCCGTGAACACCTTAACCCTAAACCAGTCTGGACTGTGAGGTCGAGAGATAAGTAGTCCTTATCGACTCAGTATTCTAGTAGAAGAATCAGAAAATCCTGTTAGGATATCAACTAGTTACTTGAACAAGAAAACAAATTAATTTAGCGCTCGCCTCCCTTGGGTACGATTCTTTGAGTACTTACCTACTCTGTTGTAACTATATTACATCTTGACCTGCATACTTGAGGATATCGCGTTTCATATCTTTTGTGCATGATTTCTACTTTGGACGGTGGTACGTCCGGAGGCGGTCAATGAGGTTAGGCAATTCTAGACAACAGTGGGCACTGCTCTAGGCACTCCTAATAACGGACTTGACAATAAAAATTGTATTAAGGTTAAACAAGCCTTCCATATTTAAAGAACAAATCCAACTTCACTAAGCGAGCTTCAATCCTTCATGATCTACCAAATTCTAATAAAAAGAATTAACTTTTATAAATAAAAGGATCATAAAGTCAGCCTATATCTTATATATAAGGTAAGTAGATCACATAAGAATCTTTGAAAAATAATCTTGCTTAATTCAATATCTTCTCGAATAATAAACACAAGATTTTCTGCACAAAATACTCAAAAACATGCAAACAAATAACCAAGATATTTTGATCAAATACTCCAATAAATAAAATAAATTATGAGTTTCAATAACGCCTGACGTCAGTGAGCATTTTTCCTTAGCACTCCTCATAAATTGTGTTAACATGATTTATTAAATTGTTATATTTTTCATCTATTAGAACTCAACCCATAATTTGATTCTAACATGAAATTCAAGAAGTGTTACTAAATCCAAAGATCCTTTTTGGGTAGGATCCAAATCCAAAGATCACATTCTTCTTGGAAACAACTTGACTTTTTCAGCTAAAGGATTAATATTTTTCTAATAAATTCAACAAGATTTTAATGGTTGAAAGAAAAAAAAAGGAAGAAAAATTCAACAAAGAATTGCCTTTTCCTCATTTTGTGACTGGTAAACACGTTGAAGAAACAAAAGGGAAATGACATGAGTGGAGAAACCAGCTCTAAAGCTTAAACCAAAACCCATTAATTTGATCCTATTCATAAATTTTGCTTCAACAAAGATTTAGTAGTTTTCATATAAATACAATTATAAAAATAATATAAATGATATACTATGACGTGTTTAAAACAAGTTACACGACATGTATGTATTTATGGTTAAAAGTTAAGAAATTTAGAAAATGAATGCTATATTTGTATTTATACGAATGATTTATAGATATGATAATAATGAAGAGATTATATCCGAAAGTTATTTTCCATAATAATATTTATCTCTAATTATAAATTTCATACCTTTGAATTCTTAATCTTTTGTATATAAATTACTAATAAATTATTGATGTCTAGGTTAATAACATAAAAATATCTTGGTTAAAATATATACCATGCAATGGAATTGATCTTAGACGAAGCTTGGTTTCTCAACCATGGTAGTTTCTGTTGAACAAAAGAAAATATGAAGAAGATGACACATTTTCCATGTTTTACCTATTATTTATTCTTTTTAATCATTTAATTTTTACATTATTTTATTTGAAAACATAACATAAACCATCCACCAACATTTAGAAGGGGCATAATTACCTTTTTGATCCTTAAAACTTCAATGATCATGCATTTTAATTGATAAAATCAATAGTATTTAACTTTTACATCTTTTACGATTTAGTCCCTATTCCTTAATTAACTATCAAATCACCAAAATTTTTGAACCAAATTTCACTAAATGTAACACCCCAAACCCGACCTAGACGTTATGGCCGAATTTGGTGTGTCACATTGAAGGGTTTTTCAAAAACCTTGTTTTCATTGAAAATCCTTCTTTAAAATAAAAACCTTGAGTAAAATCCCAGTTTGTAGTTGTTGCTTTCAAAGCGAGGTGTATTTTAAAAAAACTATTCCTTATTGTATTATAATAATTACTTTGTAAAATATCTTTTCAGTTGCGGAAGCTTTATTTAAAACAAATGATCTATGAAAACTTGTCTTTTAAAAATTGAGTTGCGGAAACGTAGTATTTAAAAAAATAATTATGGTTTAGGAAAAACCATATTCTACTTTTAGCAAATATAAAGCATAATAATAAATATAATCCTAATTTGAATAATAACCAGAGGAAAGGTCTTATTACACCCCAAATAAAAAAATAATTTAAAATCAAAATATTAAAAATTACATAAAAGACTAAGTCTAAACTTTTTACTAGTTGGCCACCTCCGAGTCCCTCAATCCGTCGAACCGCCTACTGAGGATCACCTGAAAAATTTAAAAGGAGGGGGGTGAGTTTCGTAAACTCAGAGTGTACAACCCTCAATGAGTATAAAGCAATCATCAGTCATTTTGGGCCCGAGCCCAATTAAATAACGGTGACCTTTGGGCTTTAGCCCATATTAGCCTCAGTTGGGCCGAATCCCACATCACAATAATATCATACATGCAATGCTGTGCAACCCACCCCAATAATCCAATCGCTACACACTAACTCCGTCCCCCGGTACACATCATGTGGGGATAGAAATATCTACCCACTAATCCGATACACATCAATAGTAGCCCGGTTACGGTATTACCTTCATTGCAGCAAGCTACTAATCAAATATTGGGCTTAATAGCCATCGGTGGATCCACGGTCGTCAAGCAACCATGCGATCCTTATATACTTCCTCCGTTCCATAATTCCCAACCCATATGCAACCTAAACATAATTTCATATAAATACAGCAGGTATACATGTAACATCCATAAATCTTACATTCAATACATAGGGGTATTTTAGTTATTTTTCGCCCTTAGGGGTATTTTGGTAATTTCTCTTTACTATGGCTTTATTACCTATCTCGGCCTGTTAACAAGTCCCCGTTGGTTAAAGTGAACAGATACTATGCGCTAGGTAGGATTCCAAGGAAGAGGTGAGTCAATAAAACCAAGCTCTCCCTAGATCCAATCCTAGACATGCATATACCCATTGCGACACTTTAACCCTATGACTTGTCCACAGTCACGATTAATTAATTAATTAAGTTTTATGTCTGTTTAAACAGTTATGAGATACTAGGCCCAAAACCCCTAACAAAGCCCAAAAAGTCTACATACATGCATATGGCCCACTAGGCCCAATCTCATTCATATGGCCCATTAGGCCCAAATCACATTTATATGACCCATCTTGCCCGAATCAATTCCAAGCCACGTAACCAATATGACTAGTTCATCACTTATTATCAAATCAACACATTCGCTTATTTTGGGCCCACGGCCTATCGGGCCCATTTAGCCCACTTTGGCCCAGATGGCCTGAACCTTTCACACTTTACTAGCCAACCCTGCAAATTTCAAACCACAACTAATACAAAATACCAATACTAAAGCAATTCAATACTTGACTTAAAACACTTATCATGTGTCATTATTAAATATCAATTTACTTATTTCACTATTACAATCACAATGCAAAATAACACACTTAAGACATCCTAGGTACATGCCATTATCGTCAATTTACATGCTTTACCTTATTGAGTTCGAGATCAGCCTCGGATGCTGATTCAACGGTCTAGCTTTATTTAACCTAAGCACGGAAACAAACCGTACGCTGAGTATGGACTCAGTGGTATTTCTATAAACCGATACTTAGTCAATAATAAATCATATATCAGTGAACCTTGAGAATTCAATTTATTACTCTTAATAGTTCAATCATTTTTTTTGATTTATAATACTAAGATATTGTTAATCACTTTCGATGAAATGTATACAGTTTCAATGTTTATTCATTATCCGTCAATTTTTCATATTTATTCAGTAACAACCAGTATTCAGTATCTTTCAGACATTTAGTAGCAGTCCAATATTCAGTAACAATTAGTTTTTTAGTACTTTTATTTACAATTCATTTGAATAATAATATTATTCACCTTTCATTCAATATTCTGTACTATTTCATTTCAATAACAGTCAATATTCTTTGGTAACAACAAATTGATCTTTATTGTTCAGTACCAGTCAGTCAACAGTAATGATCGGTTAATCAGTAACAATCATTTATTCAGTATCAGTCGTTTATTCAATAACGGTGAATTATTCAGTAGCAGTCAGTCTTTAATACTTTTCATTACCCCTATTAACATGATTCGAACCTAGACGGATACACGGATCCAACCCACACACCGGGGATAGTACACAGAGTTTTATCGGTCAGAGCCGGATTACACTGTGTCAGTAACGGTAACAGTAACAGTAATACTAACAGTAACGGTACACAAAGTACCTCATCGGAACAAATCCAAACAAGATATGATAATGATCGGTATGGAGTACCTCTTGAATGAATCCGAACGAGAATGATGAGTCGACACAAATAGTGTCTCATCGACACAAATAGTGTCTCATCGACACAAAGTCAGAATATCCCTGAACACTTCCAATCCCATGGCATGCCAACTATATCCAACTAGCCCGATACTGTTAATAGGGTTTTTAGTCTTGTTTTAAATAACAGTTATTTTTTCAATGTTTAAAATCAATAAATATTTCAATTCATTTCTCAATAATCACATACTTATCACACATTCAATCCAATATCAATAATCACATATAATTCATGAATTTTTATTCTATTCAATTCCATAATAATAGTAATTATTACTATTCATACTAAATAATAAATTTAACAAATAATTATTAGATTCAGTTTATAGAAATACAAACCGTAATTTCTGAGCTATCCCTCGTCGACTTTGTCTTTTCCTCGCTTAGTCGAGATTTTCCGGCACAACGTTAGCTACGGAAATTAATTAAATATTATCAATACACTACCATTCAATTTTCATTTTAGAATAATTTCAATACTCTAATTTCACCATAAAACCATAATTTTGAAATTCTTTCAATTTTGTCCCTAAAGCAAAAACTTATGAATTACTTTACAATTCAATCCTTATTTCACTTCTAACTTGAATTTCTATCAATTTAATCCCTAATTCATCATTTTATTCAACATGAACAAAATTTAGAAATCTAATAACTTTCAATATATCAACTTAATTTCATCAAAACCGTGTTCCAAAGCTTCTAAAACATCAAAATTAAGTAAAAAAGGCTAAATTAACTTACCAATTAAACCTTCAAACCTCAAAATCCCAATTTTTCCTTTTTCTTTCTTTCCTTCCCTTGTTTCGTCACTGCTCTCTGTTCTTTCTCCCTTTCTTTTTCTTTTGTTTTGTTTCTTTATTCTTTTATTTCATTTACTTTATATGTATATAATATAATAACAATAATCAATATCTATTTAATAATCAATATATTTATTACAAATGTAATATTACTTATACTTACACATGTAACATATCATCATCATACATTTGTCATGTTTTAATTTATTTATTACATAAAAATCTTATAATATAATTATTTAATTAATAAATATCTTTTATAATTAAATACGTATATTACAAATGTATGTATTTTTATTTATACACTTGTATTAAATCATATCCACACATTTGTCTTTATTTAATTTATTCATCATATAATATCATTTTAATAATAATAAATACATTAATATTTACTTAAATAATAAGAAAATGCATACATGTATTACAAATGTATGTATAATATTTATTACACTTATATTTTATTTTTGCCACACACTTGGCATTCACTTTGGCTTATTTACTTATTTAGTTCCTTCAATTTTCTTTATTCTATAATTAAACTTTCACACTATATTCAATTTAATCCTTTTATCCAATTATCCTTAATTTAAGCTAATTCACTTAATTAAACTTTAATTAACCACTCACTTAGCTTCGTAAATATTTATTCCATTTTTCAGAAACAAAGACCCGAAAATGCACTTTTTGATAACTGTAAAATTCGGGTCATTACAAGTTATATGTAGATTTAAAGAGGAAAGACATTGAGTACAGTGTCGATAATCAAGTATTTCTTAAGGTATTTCTATGGTGAAAGGTATTAAGGTTTGAACGGAAGGGTAAGCTATGTCCACGATTCATAGAATTTTACCGATTCCTTAAGAGAACCGGTCCAGTTGCTTATCAACTCGAATTACCTCCTGAACTAGATCGTATTCACAATGTATTACGCGTTTCCATGTTAATACATTACCGTTCTAATCCTTCCCTTATCGTTCTAATTGAGAAGATCGAGGTACGACCAAAATTTTCCTTCGAATCAGAACCTGTGGGAATTTTGGAATGTGATGTAAAGGTTCTAAGAAGGAAACAAATCCATCTTATTAAGGTCTTGTGGTGAAACTATGGAGTTGAGGAAGCCACGTAGGAAATAGAAGACACGTTTCGTCAACATTATCCTCACTTATTCAAACTAGGTAAATTTTAAGGATGAAATTTCTTTAAGAAGGGGAAAACTGTAACATCCCAAAAATTATATGGTTAGAATTATTAAAAACATCATGGAAGAAGCCTTAGTCTAGGTGGTAGACAACTTAGTATCTTGCCTAGAGAATCAAGACTCAAGCCCCACTATTTTCACTTTTCCCTTTTAATTTTTCAGCAACTAAAAATGAAAATCAAGCTAGTATAAGTATTAAATTTGGTAGGAAATGACTAAGAATGAGTTTATTGATCCAACTCTATTTCTCCCATTTGTTTTTTTCTTAATTTCGGCAATAGGGGTAATTTTCCAAAGCAGTCCCTAAAATTTGCTTAACCTAGCTTTTTAACTTACTTCCTAATCATATTAGAATTTTTGTTTTTCTTTTTCAACCTAAAAGTAATTTCTTCCCCATTCTTTCTTCATCTTTTCTTTTGCAATAATTTCCTTCTCTCATGTTGGCAATTTTATTTTGATCACAAGTTTGAGACCGGGACCCGTTCAATCCATCCTTCATGTTGATTTAGCATAATATCGTTAATTTTTTTCTAACGTGCCAAGATCGATAAGCATTCATATTTTTGATTTCGTAAAACCCTAGGCTCTGAAGTAAACATTGTTCTTGTCGATCTATCTAGTCGGATGAGTTTTTTTACGAATTTTCTCGAAAATCTTGATAGTTTTGATAGATCATGAAAGTTGATATTAATTCTTGTGTTTGGTTGATCGAAAAACCCATTGTAGGTATTTCGAGTCAGATTCGAACGTGAGGATCATTGTATGAGACCTCGGAAGTCAGGTGTGTGTTCTTTTACGAGAAAATCGAGACAAAATCAAAACCATCACAGACCACAAGACCGTGTACCCCTTTCATACGGCCCAGGGCTTTCCACACAGTTCAGTCACACAATCGTCTGTCCCCTGGAACCAAGAAATTATAGTTTTGACCCAAAATTTTATGTTTTGAGCAGATTAGTCCCTGAATAGGTTTCAAACTATTTTTTGTGAATTAAATTATGCAATTAGGTCCCTGGTGATTTGAGGTATGCTAGAATCCATGAATGATCAAATTAATATTGTATTTATTTGTGATTATGAATGTTTGCATGAATTACGAATGGTATATGTTACCGTATATATATTTGTTGTAATCATATGAACGATGTGCCCTAAATTATTGTCAAATAGAATATATGAAAAGCATGATTTTACTACTTAATTTCCATGTGTTAGAACATTAAATGTTTCAATATATGAATGTGTTAAATCAGTTATATTGCATTGCATGGGTTGGGTCGATACGATCGGAGGAAGTAATGGCAGTATATTTGCATTTAAATTTTTGATATGTATTCACAGCCAGAGTAGATTCCATCTGCATCGGTTTACCATGCAATCACAACCCTCTAACAGCTTTTATTTGCGAGTATGTTGTGCTTCCACGGTCATTGGTAGGTTTCATCTGTAATACTTTGCTGTGTACCTACAACCGGAGTAGATTCCAACTGCATTAGTTTGTTGTGTGTCCACAACCATTGGTAGTAAAAACTGCAAACTAACGGTGGTTATTCCACAATCTGGTGTGATGGTGGTTGGAGTTTTGAGAAACTCCCAATTAATGTGGTGTGTAGTGGTGAGGTAGGATAAATCCTGTTTAAAACTGAAATTGTATGGCATCTTTGATATCATGTGCATACATGGCTAAAAGTTATGTTATGTGATTTATGTGCATATGAATATATATATATATATAAATGTGAGTATATCCTATATGGTTATCATGGGCAATTTTGAAAATTGATTATTTTGAAACAAGTGATTGTAAGTTCTAATGCTTAAGTAATGGTTGCATTGAAAGTCCATACTTTGACCTGACTTGCTATCTATTATAATTATGTGCAATGCTATTTAATGTATCCTAATGTTTGTATTTGTTTTATTGTAAATGAACTCACTCCGAGCGTCATAGCTCTCCCCCATTTAATTTCCATCTTTTTAGATAACCTTCAAGGTAAGGATGCGGGCATGACATCAGGAGGGACTCGGCTTAGTTTCATTTTTCTTAAATTTTTTAAGTTTCATTATTATCCATTATTTCCTTAAAAAATTGTATTATTTATTTTAAGAACCATGCCATGGAACTTAGGATTTAGTTCTAAATTTTATTTTGCATAATATTCATTTATAAATTTAAATTAGGTTATTAGGTAATTATTATCCGATAAAACCCGATTTTACTAAAAACAAAAGTAATTACATCTTTTCCTTTTCTAGGTAATAAATAAAACTTGAGCTTTAATAAATTAAGTACTTAACTAAGTTTTTAAATAAATTAAACAAATTTTTAAAAAGACCGTTTTCAAAAACTCTAATAGCTTACTGCACCGTTTTAGTGGCTAATGTAATATTTTAAATTTAAGTCTAACATCTAAGCGAATTTAAAAATTAAATCTAATTTGTTACAACATCATTTGTATGAACTGAAAGATCATTATCACTACATTTTTATTAATTAAATTAGAAAAATAAATTATCCAATTATCATTTTAAAATCAATGGTTAAAGATTGATTTAAGAACTGTCATACAACATTTTTCCTAATAGATTTAAAGAGAGAACAAAAAGGGAAAGAAAAAAAAAAAAAAAAAAAGGCATTGTCATCTCCTATATAAGCCTGAACCATTTCCAGCTACCCACAAGCCAAGCTTTCCATATTTTGACATAAAGGCAAATTAACATGTCCTGCCCGACAGTCACTTCCACCACAACCCACTTAGCAAATGCCGGCGTTACCTCAGTTGACTGCCAGAAACAAGTCCGTTCCTGGCGGCTTCTCCGTTCCCTTATCGCACTCCTTATCCCCACCTGCAACCGCACCCTCATCCAAGACCCAGAAAGTAAACACCAAACCCATCATCCAAGGCATCTTTACAGTTCTAATTATAGTGTTATTACGGGCACCATCTTCAGTTATCGGAGGGGAAAAGTCCGGTTTTGTATCCAAGCAAACTCCAAGTCTACCAACCCAATTCTCCTCCTTGAATTTGCAGTCCCTACGCCAATTTTGGCTCGAGAAATGCGAGGTGGTGTCCTTCGGATTACGCTGGATTGCACCGATACCGAGTCGGGTTTTCCGATGCCGCTGTGGACTATGTACTGCAATGGAAGGAAAGTGGGGTATGCGGTTAAACGCCAGCCGTCGAAAGCCGATACGGATGCTTTAAGGAAAATGAGTTCGGTGGTCGTGGGCACTGGAACGATCAGCGGAAAAGAAGTTGACAATGAGGATGATGAACTAATGTACTTGAGGGCTAACTTTCAGAGAATTCGTGGTTCAACTGATTCTGAATCTTTCCATTTGATTGATCCTGAAGGGAATGTTGGTCAAGAACTCAGTATCTTCTTTTTCCGCTCACGCTCATCTCGGAATTAAATTGCAGTAGCGGTCGCAGTTTTTTATATCGTAACCACCGGATCGGTGAGCTGAACCGGTTTTATTTAGCCAAACCCCCCTCTTTTTTTTTTTTTTTTGAGCTGTGCTAATTGGCATAGCTTTAACAACGTGGTTAAAGAGCCAGATTTGCGTAACAATGATCACTAATTTTGCCTTTGCTGTGATTGATATGTGAATGTAAACATTTGAATGGGTTAACGTCCGCATATGTCTCATAATCCAAAATAATCCCACCATTGGGCAAACAATAATGAAACTGGTCTTCTTTAAGGTTTAGTTAAAATACCATGTCAGTCCAATTTCCCATGAATATAAAGCAGGCAAAATAAAGATGGGTTGAGATGAAGAATTTGAACAGTTCACACTTCCATCATACCAACTAACAAAGATATAGATTAGAAGGGTTTAGGGTATTATATATATATATATATATATAGTACTTTTAAAAGCGAATGTCAAATGAAGAAGGGAAGACATAGTTGAAATGTTAGGTGTGAGTTGGTTTTGATTCCTTAATAAAGAATGATTGAATGAGGGCGGAGCGTGTGCAAATATTGTAATCTGCACATGGGAGGAGGATCTATGCATTGCTCTCACCTTTTCACTTTTTCTTTTTCGCCAATTCTTTCTCTTTCTTTCTTTTTCCAGAAATTACAATTCAAAATGATACTATCTCACTTCCTTATTCCTCCTTTCTTTTTTTGGTTAAATTATCTCATCCACATATGCACTCTGTAACCAAGGTTAACAAACTGATGGTATCGCTTAGACTACACACACTAAAGAATGAAAGATACAATCATTTTATTTTCTTTACTGAATTTAATTAAAAATTTTCACTATCAAATCCATAAGATTGAAAGCCAACTGTGAATACAATAAGTTAAGTTAATATTTGAGATTTCTAAAATTATTCGTAAATACGCTCCAACCTATTCATAATTAATTTTTAAAATAAAATTTTAATATCTGTAATTTTGTAATAGTTTAATTATGAATTTTATTCTTTTACTTTATATATTTTTAAAATATTGAGAAATTAACATTGTTAAGTTGTATCCTTAAATTGCTAACGTGTAAAACTTATAAATTTATATGCAAAAATTTAATAAAATCAACAACTCACTAATTTCTAATTTATATTTATATATGCAATAAATTAGTATCAATTAGTAATTCGGGTTTATGTGTTTACCAATAAATTAGTTAATTTTTAGTTTTTGTAAAGTATGAAGATTAAAAGGTAAATATATTTTTGGTACTTATATATGACTTTAATGTTCAAATTGATTTTTAAGTGATTTTTTTAGGGTTTCAATCAGGTAATTGAATTTAGTTTCCATCACACAATTAAGTTAATTTTTGTAACACCATTCAAATGGGATAACATGAACACGTGACATATATGTTATGTCACCAACTAATTGTACTTGTCATGCCGATAAAAACACATTAAAATAAAAATAAAAAATCATATATATATATATATAAATAAATTAGAGTAAACTATATAAATGATCACTCAATTATTAAAACTCTCTTATTAGGTTACCTAAATTTAAAAAAGTTACAAAATAATAACTCAATTATTTTATTTATTTTAATCCAAAACCATGAAATTACTAACAAATTGTTGAGTTCACAATTAATTTAATGTCATATATACTTTTTAACAATCTACTTTTTCCACATCATTTCCATGTCATTTTATAATTAAATTTTAAAAAAATTAAATCCAAAAGTTAAAACTACACCATTTCATACCATATTATCTTCAAAGCTATCAACACTTTACAACAATGGCTGCCTTATTTGATTTCTCAAATTTAATGGTAATGAAAAGGCACTCGCGAGGATTTTGAATTGCTTGACAGAGAATCTGATCAACCTGGTTAATGGCATCCTCCAATATCACCTTCTCATCCGGAGAATCAGAAGCAGAAGTTGAAGCTGAAGAAGTAGCATCGGGAAATTCCGGCTTGGATTCCTTGTCCGACGAAAGCATGAAGCGGCTCATTGTAGCATCCAAATCGGCCACCTCCAAAGACTCTGACGCGCCAAGATCTTCCACCCTGAGAAATTAATGTTTCGATAAGGTTAAGGTTTGAAGATTTTGGGTTTGGGAGGGAGTCGGAGAAGAGGATGAAAACGATGCTATATATCCAATTATTATCCCATATCAGATAACTAATTATTCCTTGTTTGGATTGTGGGATTTGTTGAAGAAAAGAGACTGTAAAACCTCACCAGCTTTGGCCCTTTCTAGGAAGAAGATGAAGCAGGGAATTCAATTTAGCCAAAATGGTGAGTTATGGATTTTATTTTATTTTTCCAATAAACGACATGGAAATTACTTGTATTTTTATTTTATATTTAAACTTCCATCTTGCCCTTTATGATTCAACAGTTTTGGACTAAAAAAAAAGTTAGAGTGACAATTTTTAATTTTTAAATTGGGGTGATTTAATAATTTTTTATGAATGGTCGGATCATTATTTATATAATTTACACCATAAATTATCAAAATTATCTTTATAAAAAATAAAATAATTTTAAATTTTAGAAAAATATTTTTTGAAAAATCAAGAAAATATATACAATTAAAAAATAAAATTATTTTAATTTTTATTAAAATAAAATGTATATTCATAATATCTAAAAATAAAAAATCAAGAAAAATATAAAATTTTAGAAAATTCAGAGAAAATTTATAAAACAAGGTAAATTTTTTTAAAAATATTAAATCCTTTTAAAATTTTATATATTTTATTTAATTTTTGAAATTATTGAAAATTTCTAAGTTTTTTTTCCATTTTATGACTTTTTAATTTTTATATATCATCTTGATTATTTTTTAGTTTTAAATACTTTTTCAAATGTTTTGAATACATATTTTTAGTAATTTTATAAATTTTAAAATAATTTGTCTAATTGTTCAATTTTTGAATATTTATAAAAAGTTTAAATATTTTCATAAAATTTCAAAAATATTTTTATTTTCATAAAATTGGATTTTTAATATATATTTTTTATTTTTAAATTTATATATTTTAAAATTTTTTATTGACATGGCATGTACAATTAGCTGATAATGAGGCATGTGTGCCACATGAATCAGTCTAATCGATCTATACCATCCAATTTTAATGGTTTTTCAAAAATAGATCTAACTGAAGTAGAATTCATGTATCAATTTGAAAAAATAAAACCTTAAATACTAATTTGAGTATTATATCTAAATTCATATACCAAAAAATGTATTTATCAAAATTAAATCTAACAAGTTAGAATAAAACACTAACTTATAAACTTTTATAAAGTAAAGAATGGAATTTAGAACTAGACCCTGCTAATTTATCATCACCACTTTCTTCATAAAAAACAAAAGAATTAATGGACAAAAGTGCAATATAAGGTACTAGAACTGGTCTAGTTGTCTCCAATGGACTATCGGTTTGCATGTGCCTTTATTTCTCAAATGCTTCCTTACTATTATTATTATTATTATTATTATTATTATTATTATTATTATTATTATTTTTCTTTGGTAAACAAGAAAATATCAAGAGAACGTGATAACTATTACAAGATTTTAGGTCCACCCCCTATATGCCTTTGATATTGTTGCTTTGAGGGAAAGAGAGTGGGGTTGCTGATGTAATGTATGCCTAGTTGTCATCTCTGTTAAGCAAGTACCTTGCTGGAATGCCTGGATCTCTTATTGTATAGGTTCAAGTTTCCAATTACTTTTTATTTGGCTACGGCATATATGCCTCCTCTTCCTATTCTAGTGATATAGCTGATAATTTGTAATGTCGAGTTGTTTGATTTTCATTAGGATTGTTTTGGCAAAGAGAAGTTCGTTGTGAATTTTGGAGTGGCTTGTGTAGGATGTGACTAATAGAAGGGGGAGGAGGAGTATCCTGTGACTGTCACCGCTTCTCCAAATGCTGTTGTAGTCCTGTTATGAGTAAATGCGATGGCAACCGAGAAGGGTGGGTAATCCTGACGAATGATATGGCCTACCTGGTGTTGTGTAGCTTTGCCATGGGTGTATGTGGTTTGGTCTTTGGGTGTGTTCTTGCACTGTAGGATATGGAAATGTTCGTGGCATGTCTGGATGCTCATGATAATTGATATTGGGTTGGGATTTTGTTTGGAAAAACATACTTTGTTTTTGTGTTTCCAATTGTGCCACAAGACTAAGATCCAACGATTAGTAAATGGATATTTGGTCAAGATCAGATTGGTGGTAATCATGCACCCAGTGGCTTACCCATTCCTGGATGTTAGAGATCCAAATGTGTGGACCCGTTTGTGTGGACCATTTAGTGCCAAACTAGACGGCTTTGGAGAATGGGCATCTCCTGAGTAGATGATCTAAGGATTCGTCATTATGTTCACATAATGGGGTAGTGAGATACTATGGTTATTCGACGATTGTTGAGGGTCTTTCGTAGAGGGAGACTATTATGGCATATCTTTCCCAAAAACACTAGAATCCTTGGGGGAACCTGGATTTTTCAAAGAACCCTTTAATTGATGTACTATGTATTATTGGTGGTTCTCATCTAACATTGGCTTAGTAGGAAGCGCTATGCAACCTTAAAAGAGAATTGACTAGAGAAGTTAAATTTCCAAACATACTTGTCCTGTCCTAGGGCTATTGTGAATCGACGGGACTTGAGTTCCTGATTTCAATAATTGCCAATCTGCTTTCATATGCGAAGTGTGTCCCATTAATGAAAGTGTATGTCCCATAATTCTGAGGCTAATGTGTCGATTGAGCTCGTTAGTGGTTGTTTATGTAGTGTCATACTGTTCCCAATGATTGAGATCCTTTCCACGTTTCAAATTTGAATGTCCATTCCTTGGATGCATATGCCTCTTCCTTTCAAGATGTTTTTCCAAGTCTAGGAATTTGTAAGGGGTTCTTGCATTGAGAGAAAATCTTGGGAAGTTCAATATTTCGTGAGTAACATGGACTGAGATAAGGAGTGGGGTTGTATGAGTATACGTCATGCTTGCTTGTAAAAGAGTGCATCATTCATGAGTTTAGTTTTCTTTATGCCTAAGACTCTTAGGGTTTGGGTTGGCAAAGTTGATCCCACTTACACATGAAGTTTTTGATTATTATTATTATAACCCACCAAAAGTCTCGAATAATTCTATTGATTTGGCAAGTCACTAATTTGGTTGCTTTAATGAAAGATAGGGCATATAACTGGAATGAAAAAAATATGCAAGTGCACATAATCGTAATAAGTAATAAAGTAACAAGTATATTGAGTTATCATCTCCACAAGAACTGTACAAATAAATATTTATGAAATATAAACTTAAACAAATTGGTAGTGGAAAAAAATATTTTGAAGGAAGTGAGCTATTTCCTAAATTAACTAAGAATTAAATTTAAGTAAGTTGAAAACACAAAATAAAGGCAAGACTTTAACAAGTTTAATTAATATGACATATTGATTTAGAATTATTAAAACAACATTCATGATGTTACGGATAATTCCATGACAACTTGGTTCTTTGTTAACCGACGTAGAAATACTTACTAAAATTAATTAACATTTCTAGCATATGTCTATGTTAAATTAATTAACTAATTTTCATAAATGCAGACATAAGGCAGTGAAGTAACAATATATTTCTATCTTTGAAACAAGTTTAATCACAACAATCTTTAGGTTATGCAGGGCAATAATAATGGTTAATACTATTACTCATTTAATTTAATTTTATACTTAAGAAGATTAAACATGCACCTTTTAGATATTAGGTCAATTAATTATAATTTTAATTTGATTAAATAATTAATTCAATTGCAATCGTACAATTATAATGCAAGAGTAACATAAGCATGATTTTATTTAAATGAATAAATTACCAAGATCTATAACATCACAAACACAACTTCAATAATTTAAGTAAGCAGAATGCAATCAATCTAATACAAATGCAATTTAAGTAATTTTAATTAAAATCGGAAACATCAAAAAAATTAGCATTCATGCTCATAATCTCAAAACAAAAAAAAAAAAGAAAAAAAAAGAAATAAGAGAAAGAGACTAGAAGACAAATCCAGTGTTTTCCGAAGTCAAGCTAGTGTGCATCCCTCTCCTCTTTCTACTTTTTTTGGTCGACCAAAGGCTTCAAGATGCTAATTGCTGCTGCTCTAAGGACTTGCAATACTCTTTTTCAAGAGGGAAAAATCAGAAATAGGGGAAGGGAAAGTTTGAGAGAGCAAAGGGGAGAAGAGATGAGAGGTGAATCAGTGAGTGATGAATGAAAAGCAGGGAGGGTGATTATTTATACAAGTTTGGGATGGCTAAAAATAGCATGGGAGAGCCTTGATTTTCTCCTCCCATGTGTAGGAAGAGAGGGTTGGATGGTTTTACTAAAATTAGTTTGGTACCATAAAGTGAAGGCTTGAAAAGTGGAGGGGTTGGAACAGTTTTGCGAAAAGGTGAGGGGTTGTTTTGCAATTATTTTTAATTAGATTTGGGAGCTATTTGGGCAAGGTATGGACAATTTTAGGCTGCTTCTTAGGCTTGTGCTTCTTCCTTCCTCAATTGGTCACTTTGGGCCCTTTCTTTAGCACCAGGCTGTCCAAATTTATCGCCCCAATTTTTAATTGGATCAAACTAATTTTTTAGAGAGTCTGAATATGTCAATTTGGGGTGTGCATGGCTGTTTATTCATCAGCTAATACTTCTGATATGCTCCAACAATTTAATCCTCCCAATGTGACTTTAAGGTTGATTTTGCTTCCATTGCACAAAATTGCTCAAAATTGACAAAATTACATAAATTTAATATCAAAATAACTAAAAATCAGGATATGTCTTAAATCATGTTCAATTTATTTATTTTATAATGAAAGTACAAAATTTTTAAAAAAAATACTTGGAATTTGCATGAATTAAAAGTCGAATAGGTATTCCAAGCTGCTTCGATGACTACACAACATTGGATTTGTATCGCACATGATTTCAAAGCGAATGTTTGGAAGTTGAGTAGTGTTATATAACAAAACAAGAAGAAGAAGAAACTTTCCTTAGATTTCAAATAGTGTGTATAAAATAGAATGCTATGACTATTTTACATAGCAATGTAATTGTATTAGAAATAACAGCAACAACTATATTAACAAGATAACTACTTTAACTAACTGAGTCAAAAATAGTAACCATTGGAGTACTCACAACATTCTCGTGCTTGGTGACTTCTTTCCCTCCTTATAACTTCATGATTGTTGGTAAGGACTTTAAGTTTACTTTTGAACTTGGTGAACAATCTAAAGATGTCTGCAATTTGATCTTGACTTGGAACATGACCAACCTGAAGTGAACCATCTACAACTCTTTCTTTAACAAAAAATAGATCCAACTCCACATTCTTAAATTTGGAATGCAAAACAGGATTCCTTGCAACTGCAACAGCTACTGAACTATCAACCATACTATGGCTTTGTTATTAATTGAGACATATAATTCAGATAACATAGACTGGATCCAAATTATTTCTGCTATGACATGTGCAAGGCTTCTGTACTCAGCCTCAGCTGTGGACCTCGAGACTTTTTGTTTTTTCCTTGAACTCTAGGAAACCGGGTTCCCTCTAAGGAATACACAATATCCTGAAGTATACCTTCAATCATCAACATCTGAACCCTAACTCGCATCTGAGTAGCCTTCAAGTAAAAGCTTCAAAGCTCGAGTGAAACATAACCTGTGATCCAAGGTGTCCTGCAAATAATGCAAAATCCTTTTTACAGCTTTAAAATAAGAATCCAATGATCTGTGCATGAATTGACACACTTTATTCTCTGAGAAGGCAATATCTGACCTTGTGATCACAACGTATTATAGAGCATTTACTATACTCTTGTAAAGAGATTCATCTTCAATAGGGCTTGAGTAGACAAACTACATGTAGTCACCATTGGCGTGGGAGATCCATTCGACTTGTTCATGGATGCTCCTCGAAGAAGATCAAGAATATATATTTTTTTCTGATTGAGGAAAAGACCATTTAAAGTGTAAGTAACTTTAATGCCTAGAAAATAGCTTAGCTGTCTTAAGTCGTTCAAATAAAATTAATTATCGAGTTCCTTAATAAATCGATTTATCGCATAATAGTCATTCCCAGTGACAATGATGTCATCCACATACACCATAACATAAAGTAGCTGAGACCTCTCACGATGAATAAAGAGAGAATTATCAGCCTTTGACACCTCAAACTTAGTAGCTATAAGGAACTAATTTAGTTTGTGGAACCAGGCTCAAGGTGATTGCTTGAAACCGTTTAATGCCTGTTTTAGCTTGCATACCTGCTGTTGTCCATTACTCCCTTGTTGCTGAAAGCCTGGTGGTTTCACCATGTAAATTTCTTCATGCAGATCACCGTTTAGAAAAGTATTGTTTATGTCCACTTGTTTGAGAGACCGCCCCATCGGGACAACTAGGGCAAGAACCACCCTAATTGTTGTTGGTTTAACCACAGGACTAAAAGTCTCTTGGAAATCACTTCTTGAAGGTAACTCTGAACCACTAACCTGCCTTTGAATCTAGCCACCGAGCCATCAGCATTCCTTTTAACTTTAAAAATCCACTTAAAACCTACTGCTTTATGTCCCTCAGGTAAAAGCATTAGCTTCTAAGTCTGATTAGTGATCAAAGCATCATATTCTTTCTTTGCAGCCTTTGTCCAAGCAGTACTTTGGATGCCTCTGCATAGATACGGACTCATTCTCAGTGAGAACTTTCGAAAACACAGAGGCTTATAGATTCTATTTTTCGACTGAGTTTGTATAGGATGCAAATTCAAAGCGGTGTGTAAAGGTGAAACAGACTTGTCATAACCTACAACTAATGGTTCAAATGGAGGAGGGTCAGTACCACTGACACAAGCAACTGCTGATGGATCTTCAATTTGAATTTGTCCCTCAGTAAGAGATTTAGACACCACAGCCCTTGTTGCTGAAGAAGGACTTGCTATAGAAGAGACCTGTGGTAAAACTGATGAGGGAGTAGAGGCACGATTACAATGCCAAGGTGTAGGAGTCACAACTACAGGAATAAGAAACTGCTGATACAAATGCACTTTGGAACCCGATCGAAACTGTGAAGAAAAATTCCACTGAAAGGGAATATTATACTCATCAAAGACAACATGTCGAGAAACAAATACACGACCTGCTTCATCAAGACACTTGTAGCCTTTTTTATTTGTAACCAAGAAAAACACATTTTTTAGATCGAAACTGAAATTTATGTTGATTGAAAGGCCATAAATAAGGGAAACAAGCACATCCAAACACTTGAAGGTGTGAGTAAACAACTTTGACTTTGTAAAGCTTCTCATAAGGGGCACATCCTTGTAGAACAGTGGTAGGTAACCTGTTTACCAAATGAACTGCATGAGAAAAGGCATATGACCAATATTCTAGAGGCATGGATGTCTGAGCCAAAAGAGTCAGTGCCATGTTAACAACATGTCTATGTTTCCTCTCATCTACTCCATTCTGTTCAGAGGTATGTTGACATGTGACCCTGTGTTAAATTCCTAATCGAGAGAGTTCCTTTGAGAGAGAACGATACTCCGCGCCCCAGTCGCTTTGAAGCATTTTGATTGAACAACCAAACTGAACTTGAACAAACTTCTAAAAGTGAAGAAAACAGCTTAAGACTTCAGATTTATTCTTTAAAAAATATAGCCGAGTATGTCTGTTATACATGTCAACGAAAGAAACATAGTAAAGAAAACCATATGATCAGTTGTGTACTGGTCCCCAAACATCTGACACAACTAACTCAAAAAGTAAAGAGTATATTGTTTTGGAAGAGTCAAAAGGCAACTTGTGAGCTTTGCCTAATTGACAAGCTGAACACACGTGAGACAATTCATTATTACTAAAAACAATAGTACAATCACGCTAAACTCGACCAAATGTGTTATTACATGATGTTTATGCCACAACTCAATAGGAGGTCTTTCTTGAATAGTATAGGCTAGTTGTGGTGCTGAACCTCGTATCCTAACAGCTATATTAGTAATTGACCTGGAAGCTGCTTAAGAAATATCAAATCTATAGAGTCCATCATGCATGTGGCCTACTAGTAGTATTCTCCCTGTCTGAATATCCTTCACAAAATAAAGAAAATGATAAAACTAAATATAAACTCCATTGTCTTTTGCAAATTGTCCTATTAATAATAAATTCTCACAGACAATTAGAACATGAAGTACATTCTTGAGTTGCAAAATCCTAGAAATCAGCCAATAGAGTAAAAAACCCTAAATTAGCTACAGACACTGATTTATCATTTCCTATAGACACCTTACTTGTACCTATATAGATCGATGTATTGGTGAGATTGGCCATGTCAGAGGTAATGTGATTAGTTGCTCCTGAGTCAAGGTACCAGATCTGATCGGTGTTGACAGAAAAAGAATCTCGAAGGTTGTTTTAAGTGGACTGAAAAAAAGGTTATGGAGATGAAACAGACGGGCCACAACAATTAGAGAGAGTGGAGCAATGAGGTGCTTACCCATTGAAATGGTGATAGTTGACTGACACAGAGGAGCCTTAATCGATACCAAAAAAATTCTCATTAAACCGGTAATAGTAGGTTTGTACCACATGACCAACTTTGCCACATAACTAACATTATGGCCGAGAACGAGACTAATTACGACCATCACCATGAAGTCTACCTCGAGACCAACCTCTTCCATGCCCTTTGTGTTAATGCTTAAACTCATGGTAATAGCTCTTAGAATCTGCAGCTTGTTTTGATCGATCATCTCGTTTTTGGTGAGATGCCAAATTGGTTTGTAGAGGGACTTTAGTGAGTAAGGCCAACTACCTTACCTCGCAATCAAGAAGTATTTCTGTCAGCAAATCAAGTGACACCTGAGTCGTTGACACTAACACATGAATAGACTCATATTCCATCGAAAGCCCTACAAAATAATGTTCAGTTGTTCTTGATCAGTCACTATACTACTAGTTGCAATCAAGCTATCACTCATACTTTTTACTTTGAACAGGTATTCTTTTAAAATAAGATTTACTTTCTTTAAAGAAAATAGAGCATGGCACATACTTGAAATTTTAACATTTGACTTAGCACCAAACTTTCTTTTAATAGTTAACTAGATTGCAAAGCTAGTCTTGGCTGTTGTGAGATACACCAAGACCTCATCTGTAACTGTAAATAACAACCAAGAAGCGAGAAACTTGTCCTGTTTCTTGTAAACAAGAAAAACTGGATTGGCAACCAGCTGCCCCTAATTGCCAGTTAAAAATTGTGTAGGAACATTAACAGTGCCTAACACATATCTTTTAAGATCACATCCTTCAAAAATCAATAAAACTTAATGTTTCCATAAAAGAAAATTGCTCTCACCAAGTTTTATCATATCATGTTCGGAAAAGTACTCAACCTTCTACAAAATCAGACCACCAGTATCTTGGGAACGAACTAGCTCCCCAGTGTTTGATGAATGAGTGGCAACCCACTAAGAACTTCATCTAGAAACACATTATCAAATTCCTGAGAAAGAGAAACAATCGAAGAAGGGAGATTTTGATCCAAGTCGTTAGTGTTCAAAAGGGCTTCTTTGTACATAAGTACAAGAATCGATTGCTCCAACAAATAGGACTTTTGAATATCACTCTCTTTTGCATAAACATTTATTTTGCTGAACGTTTTTCCCTCACTCGTTTTGTTTTCACACTCATTGCTCTTTTCTCTCAGTTTGTTCACTTGTTTACCTTTCTTTTTCTCACTTTTCTTTTCACTATCTTTTTCACTTTTTTCTTTTGTCCACTCTCTCTAAATTTCTCAATGGAATCTCATAACTTCAATTGGTCCTCATAAACTTGTCTTGGCGTCAATGGCACCAAAGTCACATTTTACCTGAGGTGTTTGAAGGTGTAGTGATTTATATAGACATCATGGATAAACTTGCGATCAAATTGCCACGGATGCCCTAACAATAGATGTCCGGCATGTATAGGCACCACGTCATAAAAAACCTTGTCATTGTACTTGCTGATGGAAAAGGATACTAAGACTTGTTTGGTCACCTTCAATTCCCCACCGTTATTGAGCCATTGAAGTTTGTAAGGATAAGGATGCTTAGTTATTGGCAAACTGAGTTTTTCCACTATCAAGAACTAGCTACATTCGTGCAACTTCCACCATCCACGATTAAACTACACACATTGTCTTGGACATGGCAACGTGTATGGAAGATATTCTCTCTTTGTTGTTCATTCTCAATGCTTTGAAGGCTTAGACTTCGTTTAATAACGAGAATTTCACAATCAACAACATACTTAAGTTCTTCCTCCTCGTCGGTGGATGCGTCAGATTCTTCATCTTCTTCTTCTTCCGACTCAATTTCACCATTGGATCTAACAACCATGTTACTTCGATTAAGGCATTTGCTGGCGATGTGCCCCCTCCCCAAACATTTGAAGCATTTGATATCCCTCGATCAGTTTGGAAAGGCTACTTCCTTGCCCTTTCTAGTTTCACCGATAGGCTTGTTAGGCTTGGCCACAGCTTGGTCCTTCGTATGGTTTGGTAGATATTTTTTACCCGTGTCTTGTCCCCATTTTGCAATGGTATTGGTATTGGTATAGGTGCGGATGGAGCCTTTCTTCTTTAGTTGTTTCTCCACCTTTATGGAAACGTGCACTATGTCAACTACTTCAACATAATGTTGAAGCTCCACTACGTTGGCAATATCGCGGTTGAGACCGGCTAAAAATCTGGCTATTCTCTCCTCTCTATCTTCCTCCACATCCGCACAGATCATGGCAATCTCTATTTCCTTGAAATAGTCCTCCACACTTCGATTACCTTTAATATTTTAAATACTTTGAATAGGTATTCTTTTACAATAAGATTTACTTTCTTTAAAGAATATAAAGCATGGCACATACTTGAAATTTTAACATTTGACTTAGCACTAAACTTTCTTTTAATAGTTAACCAGATTTCAAAGCTAGTCTTGGCTGTTGTGAGATACACCAAGACCTCATCTGTAACTGTAAATAACAACCAAGAAGTGAGAAACTTGTCCTGTTTCTTGTGAACAAGAAAAACTAGATTGGAAACCAGCTGCCCCTAATTGCCAGTTAGAAATTGTCTAGGAACATTAACAGTGCCTAACACATATCTTTTAAGATCACATCCTTAAAAAACCAATAAAACTTGATTTTCCATAAAAAAAAATTGCTCTCACCAAGTTTTATCGTATCATGTTCGGAAAAGTATTCAACCTTCTGCAAAATCAAACCACTAGTATATTGGGAACGAACTACCTCCACAGTGTTTGATGAATAACGAGAAGTATCAACTGTTGAAACTTTCTTCGTAGCCATTAAACCAAAAAACAAGATACTCGTTATACCATGAAAACACTAGCTCTTGGTACCATATTAGATAAAAAAACAACAACAAGAAGAAACTTTTCTTAGATTTTAGAAAATGTGTATAAAAACAGAACGCTATTGCTATTTAACATAGCAATGTAACCGTACCAGAACTAACAACAACAACTATATTAACAAGATAACTACTTTAACTAACTGAGTTAATAACAGTAACCATTAGAGTACTCATAACAAGTAGTTAGGTATTCCAAGCTGCTTCGATGACTGCACAACATTAGATTTGTATCCTACATAATCTCAAAGTTTTGATATGGCCTGTGGCAGTATGAGAGTTTGTATTTGAGGAAAAAAAATTAATTCATGGTATGAGACTGTAAAAGGCAAGTTAAGTAAGGCCAAGTTGTCGAGTTGATACAAGAATCATCAACATAGGCAAAGATCAAGTGTTTTCCTTTTATTTAGATACAAATAGATGCAACAGCTTTCCACAAAGTCAAATTCTAATTAGCTTGTTAGTTTATTACATATATATTTTTAGTTTATTACATATTTACACCGTACTATGGGTTTCAAACAGAAAATAAAGTTTAACACCATATATCGGGTCACCTTCTGACAGCTTGGGAATATTCGAGTTTGACCGAACCCTTGATATTCCAACACAAGATGGTCATTCCTTTATAGCAAACTTTTGCGGGCAAGCCTACCGAAGCCCATTTGCAGTTGGGATGGGTGGGGGAAGTTTCATGTTCGTAGTAATGTCGCTACAATACTCAATATGATTGACAATTCTTAAGCTATGCACGAGCAGGTTGCGCGAAGTTGATGCCTCTAGGTTCACAGTGCTGACCAAATTCATTGACAGTGAGTACTTGCATTCGGATATAGACAGTTTTGCGTATTGAAAGGTCGTCGAAGTCATCATTGTTTGTCATATTTCCTTTTGAACTGGAGGAACCAAATTTCGTGGCTAGAGTGAGCGTCGTTGCTTTTCCTTTGTCTATCGAGTTTGATGGTGGATAGGGACGGGTGATGGAGGGTGTCCTTAGGTTCGTTGATGCGGATGCCTGTGTTCCAAGTCTTGGAATTCATGGCTCAGGCGTTACCATTAGCCCGCTCCATATCACAAAATTGTCAGATTGGAAAGAGGAACTATTGTTCGAGTTTCAAATCTAGAAGCCGAAGTGCATGGTCTTTTGCTGGGCATTGCCTCCACTTCTTCTAGTAGTTGTGGCAGCATTGTTTCGGCGCAAGTGATGCAACAGTTTGCATTGGTAGCGCCCATTTGTGATTCCCATAATGCCTTCTGGGGTGACAATGTGTTGAGGCTAGTTGTTTGGCGGTTAGGTGATAACATTTCGGTATAAGTTGCTGTGGTGGTAAATGTCATCAAATATGTCATATTGTTGCATGCTATTGTAGGTTTCATCGAACGCTTCATCCTCGACATCATAGTGGAAAATCGGCTCTTGGGACATTGCGACAGGTGTGTTTGGCCGATTCGGTCTGGTTGGGGGCCAATTGGTTAGCCTCTATATGGTTGTCTTCATTCGGTGGCTCTGTGGTGCCCCGAGAAGCCTATTCGGAGTTTTTTGTTGAGCTGGAGTCAGGTCCGTGGTGGTTTGTAGTTTGAGTTTGATAGGGTTGTAGATATATTGGTGTTTAAGAGTTTGTCGACATGGAGGGTTATGGAACTGGGAAAGGTTGCAATCATTGGTTTTATGACAGTCAATTGTTGCCATAGTGGGACATCTGTTGAGGGATTGCTGTCAGAATATCACTTCATCGCTTGGCGCGATTCAAGGTATGAGAAGTCCACAAGGTGTTGTGGTTTGAAAAGATAAGAAACAACTGTATCTATTTTCAATAATTTAATATCACATTAATATTTTTATTTTATAGTTTTATATTTTTATTTTATAAAATTTAAATTCAAATAAAAATTTTAAAATTACTGATATAATATTAATCTATAAAAAGACATTAATCTATTAGAAATGAATAATATCTATATTTTATACAATCATTTCTCATTGTGGTTTGTATAAAGTTATGCCTTCACCGAGTACTAAATTCAAAGTATGATTCATAGTAGGTATAAGAGCATGGTTGATGGAAAATCTTGTTACATAAACCGTTGGCCGACTGTAACCTGTTAGAGAGAAGAGTTCTCAAAAGGATTCCTTTAAACGCTTCCTTATTTATATGGTGTTGGTGTATTTTCTTGTCTCGACTTTGATAAATTATTAATTCCTAATACATTAAATGTTAGTTATTGAATTGAGAATGTGGGATATTTTAGTGATGAAAATGAGAAAAAAATAATATGGTTAGGCAAGGAGGAGAAGTACAGTCCAAAACTTGTCTGCCATAAGAGACATGGGATCTATGTAAGTCCAAATTTGAAGTGAAAAATTTAAAACATGCATGGGATGTTGGGATAAACGCTTCGACTTTTGAAGGCTTTAGTTGAATGATGTACCACTTGATTTAACTCTTCATTTTTCTCATAGTATTGATGAATAAATTAAATTATAATTTTTACGATAATAAAAATATAATTTTATTTTTTTAATAGTCTATATTTTTGTAATTTTTAAAGGATTAAATTAAATTTTTATCATTTTTAGGGGAAGTCAAAGTGCAATTTTATCTTTACTAGTTTAAAGTTTTAAAACTTTTAAAGGACTTAAATGAAAATTTTTCATTTTAGAGAGCCCTGCCTCTGCAAGCCCTTCTAAGTGCACCCCTGTTTATGAGCACCACCCATATCTAACATATAGTCAGACACTCACGTTTTAGTCGGAATAACATTTTGACAGGATTGAACACATTTTTTCACGGATAATCTCTGCTCTGTGTTATTACGTTTCCTAATTTGCCAAAATGAATGAAATAGTTGGTTTGCAGAAGCAATGAATGTAATGGTTCGTGGTGTAGCAAAGAGTATAAAATAGAGGAAAATTATGTAAAAGAAAAAGCGGCATGCGATTGTTTTCGTCCTATCTGGGTCTCTAACGATGCTGTCTGTCACAATATTCGACATCGATGGAACCATACCAATGCAAGTAAAAGCCATATTAGTCTGTTGACAATATTGTTCTTCCTTGAATTACCTGCATGAATCAATGTATATGACATGCAGTTCAGAAATGGACGAGTGCCAGATTCAGTACTTAATTGAAGATAGGTTCAGAGTGTTTACTTAATTGGAGATAATTGTTCTTAATGTTCCATTCAAAATCCCAGTGCTCCCTATCATTTTTAAGAGTCCAATATGACCAACCAAAGGAAGCTGCATCATACACCTCTAATTGAGTCCTTCCGAAGTCTTGATATTCTGCTTGTGTCCCATTTGTAACATTCCACTCATTCACCCACTCCCCTAAATTGAAATGAAATCACATCAAAAAAGCGTGGCGAAATGCCTACTGATAACAAGGAATAGAAGCGCATCCAATCATAGAACATGATCATAAGTCGATAGAACATTAGTTACCGATAAAAACAAGTGGACCCTTCGCATCATTCAAAGCATGTATCTGAGGCTCCCTGCTCTCGTATATGAACCGGATATTCTCGATAGGGCTCAAGTTGATGAAAAACGAGTCGAAGAGGTTGTAGTAATGCAAGTCCACCACTAAGTTGTGGGAGCCTATATCAGCTTGATAAAGTTCTATTGGATTTGCATTGCCAATTCTTTGGCAAACGATCACGTAAGCTGACGGGGAGTGTTTCCGCACGATTTCGTAGCCTTGTTTGTAATATGGAACTAATATGTCCAATAGAACTGATGTTGCGGATGGTTCGTTTAATAGTTCGATTCCAAGTAAGGCTGGATGATTTGCGTACCTGCAACAAACAAAGATTATTCAATGGAATTAAACTTTACGAAGCCACAAAGCCACAGACACCAACAGATAACTTGTTGGGAGTTACCTGGAAGCTAGAAAATCTATGACGTGCAATGACTGCGAAACCGATTCCGATGTAGTCCAGCCTATTGTGCCATCTCGACTAGCACTATGTTCCATTCCATTTTGGGAGCCAGGTGCAGCATGAAGGTCTATTATGCACTTTATTTTATAAGCACTACATCGAAATTTGAACATACTTGTAAGTATAATTAAGATTTAAATAGCAGTATTCAGATGAAAAGAAGTGAAATAAAGGACTTACTGCGCCCATGAGAATGCATTGTCAAGAGCTTTTAACGTTCCTCCGATGAACGGAGCGGGAGGATTTGGATCATAAGCAATCCACCAGCCGACCGGAATTCGTACGGTATTTATCCCATTTCTATGTAGAAACTCAAAATCTCCTGCATCGATAAAAATACTTCTATGTCTCTGCATTTTCATCAAAAAGAAAAAAAGAAAGAGTTGGCTCAAGAACAACAAAGAAATCAATAGAAGCAGCAGTGTCTACACCTTTGCAGTACCTCGAGAACCTCCTTCGCCTTGTTATGCCCGTATCCGTTACCGAGCTGATAATCTCCGTGCAAGTTATTTGCTACAATCGACATTTCGAATGTGGCTGCATTATCATCCCATCCTGGATTTCCTGGATAATCTGCTACGAGCTGATTATCTATGGTAGCCTAATATAAAAAAAATCGAACCAGCCAAATGAACACCAAGATATCTCGAAGGCCATAGATGAACACAAACCTGAAGGATTCAGTATCATACCTGCAGATAGGCTCCACTTTTTGTTTTAATATGAACATGATCGTCATTATTTCTTTCGATCTGAAATGTTTCGGTCGAGGATGCCGATTTTGCAGTCGCGGATACCACGCATCCATTACCGTAACATGATAGAAATTGGCCTTGTACGGTGCGGAATTGAAATTCAAATTCAGAAACTCTCCATAACTGCATTACATGCAAGTTGTTAATCATCCATCTAAACATTTATTCAACCAATTGATCCAAAAACCAGAAGTTTATTTTTATAAATCATTATTTATTTTTGGGTGCTTACAGTAAAAGTTTCCCATGAAGAAGCAGCTTCTCTATTAACAGAGATGTCGCTTCCACCTCCATTTTCAGCACAAACATATTTCTGCAATTTCACTGACTTGAAAGTAACTTGTGTTCCATCCTGAATTTTCAATATCCATGAAACATAGGATCAAATTTTATTTATTGGGGGAATTTTTTTTAAAAAAACATTGAAAAGAAAAAAAAAATTACTCACAAGCATGTCTGGATTAGGAATTCCTTCAAAAAGTGAAGGCTTAATCCAACCTTCTAAAACCAACCACCCTCCTAAGTTCACCCCTCTTACTTTAGAATCTTCATCCAACCCTTCCACTTCATAAATTGAAAATAAAATTTTTCAAGAAACCAAAGGAAAATTAAAAGGGTAAAAAAAAAAAAAGAGGAACTTTTTAATGAAGCTTATTACCTGAAAATGATACAGAAAAGATTAGCCAAGAGAAGAGTGAAAATGCAAATACCCATTTGCTAATAACAAGTTCCATGAAGAATGCAGCCTTTCAAAATTGCATCAAACAAGAAACAAAAATAACAAGTGTTTTCCAAGAAAAAAAAGGGGAAAATGAAAAATCCATTCGGAAAAGAGAATCTTTAGTAATCCCTTCCTTATCAATCAAATTATACCAAATTCAACCTTGTAAACAATCATAATATTTAATTATTTGAAGTTGGGTTTTGTATTAATATAGTCATTAAAAAAACTCAATCTTTCCTTTAAGAAAGAAGAGTTCTATTGAAAATATTGAACAGAAGAAGAAAAGAACATTTTCTCTATTAAGGAATAAACAAAGAGGGAATCTGAAAAGCTTTAGTGTATAGAAAAAGAAAGAATCCAAAAAGGATAGAAAGGAAGCCCTTTGCTTAAAGACTTGGTTTCGATCTTTTGTATATGGATTTTAGAGTAGAGCAGGAAAAAAAGGTTAACAGGGTTGCTTATTAAGCACAGTTTGGAGCTGAAAAACGACTTCCAAGTTGAAAACTACAGTAAAAAATCATGCCTTTACGTAGCCTAAATATTTCAGCGTCTGTATTGCCGTTAATATAGTTTGGCAGTTTGTTGATTAGGTTAAAATTTGCTTTTATAAATTTAAAATTTAGTCATTATATTTTTTTACTTTTAAAATTTAGTCTAGGTTCAATTGATAATACTATTATAATTATTTTTATTAAATTCAGAGTCATTATATTATATGACTATTAAGTAAATTTTTATTTTAAATGACACATTAATAAATTTAACAATATTAAATTTTAAATTTTGAATATGAAAGATAAAACAACTAAATTTCTATAAATAAAACTAGAAAGACTAAATTACAAATTGGTGTAACTTTGAAAGTTGACTGCCTCTGACTTGTAGCATGGTTGAAATTTGATCAATAAAAGGAAATTAAGAGCGTAAATTTTTTAAATTTATTTAATGATAAAATTATTTTCATATAAATATATATATATTCATTATGGTATAGTTATTCTAAGCCCCTCAATAAAACACTCATTGTCTTCATAATTGCTTCAACTTTGTAGTAATTTCTTAAAATTGAAATTAACATTTATCACAATTAGTTCATTTTCGCACTCTAATTTATCTTTTAAAACCCTCATTTGTGATAAAAAAAAAGCAATTAGTCAGATAATTACCGTCTTAATTAGGATGAAAGAAAGAAAAGAAACGAAAACGTCAAAATTTTGAATTTTGTAAGAACCAAAGTGGTAAATATAAGAAATTATTTAATAATTTGGTAAAAATATTAAATATGTCTTTAATTGAGATGATAGAATTAAAAAGTTAAAATTTATGATACTTTAAGTTTAAATATATAGATTTTATACAAAAACATAAAAAGAAAAAATTACCTTCAAGATTGATACCTTTCCGTAGAAGTAAAGTGTTTTTAATAAATTCACAATTGAGTTAGGATGTAATTGACAGTGACACTTGGTCAAAATTGCTTTCTTGATTGAAGTTTAGATGTCCATCATCGACAATAGTGACTAATCTCTTTGTTGTGGGAACTCTCCGAAGAGATAAACTATTGACTACGAAATATATATGTTCAATTCTCATAAGCAAAAATTAAACCCAACCACATGATTAAGGAACACCACACCTCGTGGTTAACTCACTCAAAACTATAAATGTTAGTATAGATTATTATTAGGGTAATTATTCTGTAAACAATCAATGGAGTAAAAAAAACTTCACAAGTAAATTTAAAATGATGTCAAGTATTTTTTTTTTAATTATTTTATTATACCCTAAAAATAAATAGCATAACTTAGACTCGCTTGTGAAATTTTTTATTCCACTGGCAATTTGTATAGATGATTATCCTTATTATTATATAGAAAAATATTTAGTAAATTTCGATTGTAGTTTTTAAACTCTACAAGTAAAGTCAAAGAATTGACAAATACCTTATAAATATACTAAAAATAGAAAAAATAATATTTAAAAAAACGTGGCAATTCTTTTAAGCGCTTGTTGAAAATACATTATTAATTTACTAAATACTGGCCATTATTATATTATTATATGAATTAAATTTTAGTTTCAAAAAATGATAGTAAGACTGTGTCTTTATATAGCTTTGAGGCTTAAAACCCAAACCCATCAATGGCCCAATTAATGAGACTGTAAAGTCAGGGCCGGATAAGTGTTGCAGCCTTGATCTATAAACCTACGGCCGAAAATGACACCTACTAAAAACCTTAAAACTATATCATTTTTAGGTTATTTGCACCATACATATACAAACTATTCATCCTCAAACTTCAAAATAATTTAGTTAGAGTTTTGAATGCACAAGTGATATGTCTATTAGTCTAACTATTAGCTTAAGCATTAAATGTTAGTTTAAATTCAACATTAAATACATTTAAAATATGTGAGTCAAATTATAAATATGTATACATTTATTATAGGAACAACTTGGAACTAAAAGGTTAAGGAAAATAAGAAATAGCTCTCCTAAATTGATATTGTTTGTTTGTTAAACATATCTTTTAAAAATCTAAATGATACATATATATATATATATATATATATATATATATATATTATAGTTTTATAAGATGTTTTAAATAAGTTCTACATTATATTTGAATTAGCGTTTAATTTCTAAATTGATAGTTAAGTTAATTGAAGAACTTGATTGTTATAATATTAATATTTTAATTACTCAATTAGAGTGATGTAAAATACATAAAAATAAAAATAAAAACTCTAAAGTTACACTGCATTTCTTTAAATAAAACGAAATTTAAGGATGGAAATTGATTCCAAATTTGCTGAATAATTTTGTTTTAATAGAATAGTGTTTCATTTTTTCACATGTCACTGTAACATCTTTTCAAATTTCATTCATAGGGTGCAGTTCTGGAAAAGGAAAAAATCCAAAGAAAGGAGGTTTTGACAGAGGTATCAAAGAAAATGATAAACACAAGCAACCCCTCATCATATCGAAACGATCCAACATTATATTATTATTATATTCATTCAACGCACACCTTTTGTGGGGGGATTTGAAAGGGCCCAAAATTCAAGGAACTAAAAAGAGGAAACACTGGGGCATACCCCATCTGCCATATGACGTAGAATTGTTCGATCTATATTATAGGTATTGTAAGGTATTGTGATTTCTAATATTATAAAATTAAATAATTATTTTAAATATTATTATTATTTTTATATGTAAAATATTTTAAATATTATTGTTTTTCATCTACATTATGGATGTGAGTATGATATTTCAAATATTTTTTATATGTGAAATATTTCAAATACACATACAAAAATATATAATATTAAAATTTACTACACTCATGATATAAACTGAAAAATAAATATTACACACAAAAATAATATTTACTAAAAATAATGATATTTGACAAATAGTTATTTGATTTTTATAAATAAAAGAGTTATTAATTAAAAGATAAATTAAAAATTAAAAAAACTTGAAAACAATATATTTATTAATTAAAATAAACAAAAGCTTGAAACAATATGAAATAAAAAATACATATATGCTTAAAAGAGTAATCAAACTTGGGGTTCAAGGATAAAAACAATAAAGCTTGAAACAAATGAAATAAAAAAAATGTGTGTAGGAGAAAAATTAAACCCAAAACTCTTAGACAAAACCACTAACATTTAACCATGTGTCAAAAAGTCAGAAAACGCGCCCTGTAGGATGCATCACTGAAAACGCACCCTATGAGACGCATCAATGAAAACACATCTTACAGAGTGTGCTTTCAACAGAAAATGCTTCCTACAAGGCGCGTTTTCTGTTTCTCTCTTCAAAATTAGCTTATTTTCCTAAATATTTAAAAAGTTGGCCCAAAACTCTAAATATTTTTTTAAAGTCAACATTTTTTTAAATTCAGCCTTTATATTATATCAAAAGGAAAAAAAAAATTTAGGATACCCCATGGTCACTCCAAAGTAGGGTTTGTTCTATTTTAATCATTCTATTCTTTTTTTTTTTAATTTAGTCACTACAATTAAAATAATTATGCAAATTAGTCACCACCATTGAAAATTTTATTAATCACTAACAACACTGTTAATTGTCGTGATGCGTGGATGAATGGGTTGATATTTATCAAATTAATTTCATCAAACCTACTAATTTTCAACTCTAGAATATCAACTGATTTGTGGAAAATTTTTGGATGGGATCCAAGTATTTTTGGGTTGAGATATCTTCATACTGATAAAAGAGTTGTTGTCTCTTAGCTTCTAAACGAACTTTGAATCATTTTATTTAGACTTTGGGAGCTTAAGATATAGTCGTTTTAGTGAAGACTACACAAACAAAAATTTCTAGATAAGTTTATTACGGGAATTACAAGTTTCGGGCCTTAATTTAAATCATATTAGATTCAATATCAATGCTTAATTTTGATTATATATAAGTCCAATAATGTATTTATGAAGTTTTATATATTAGAGATTTATTTATTACGAATTTTTAAGTATTTTAGTCTAATTTAACTTAAGAGTAAGATTATGATGGTGTTTGGTAAACAGAGTTTGGGGCCTTTTTTAGTTGGTTTGGGCACAAATGGAAGATTGAGTAGTCAAACCCTTTAATTGTAATGTTTGGTGAATAGAGGTTTGCAATAGCTTATTGAGCTAAAACCTCCAAAATAAAAAACGCAGGGATGGACAACTTTTTTCACCACTGATTGAGAATGAGATATGTGGAATGACATATCTGGCCATGCTTGCTCAAAAATGATTCTTTTTGCCACATGGTCTCAAACCTAATAGCGATGCCAATATATCAATAGCCTTCATTCTAAAAAATATTCACTAATTAATTTATGTACTCTTAATTTATTTTCAATTTACTTGTATAAAATGATTTCTTATACAACTTAATAGATTTGCAAATAAGGAACTTAATAAATTTATTTATTTAAATTTTAAAAATATTCACAAATTAATTTCCATAATTTTACCTAATAAAGACTAAAGTATTATAATTACAAATAAATACTTAACAATAAAATGTGTCATGCCATTTTTTGTCATTTTACACATATCAACTTTCAATTATTAGTTAAGTTTTAACAAACACTTTTAAATAAACAATTAATAGAATCTGTTAGTCAAATCAACTAATAGAATCAATTCGTCAAATTATCAGTCAATTACTAAACAGGGCCTATGATTGGGTCAATTGCTTGGAGACAAAGGAAGAGTTGTTTCCTTGTTTTTCAAGTAGCTTAGGTCTCTCTCTCTCTCTATATGATATATTTTCAATAGCCACCATATAAGGTATTTTGCTTGATTTTTATTAATAAAATAATCCCAAGGAGATTTTTCTTATAAGTCTAGTTTCTTTTTTCTTTCTTGATAGAATTTTTGCTTCAATTCTTCAAGATTGAGGAGGTTTATCATAGCTTCAACTTGTCTAATTCAAGTCAACTAGGAGGATTAATTAAAAGTCATTATAGTTCTTTGTTGGTGCTTGTTCATCAAAGGAGGCTAGACTATCTATCCAACTCTTTGCCATCAACATCATTCATCTTCTTTCTTCTTTTCATCATTCCATCTATCATCTTTTGTTTCTTTTCTTTAATTCTTAAATTATTTAATTTTGATTGATTTATTATCTAATTCTTATTTGAAAATTTCAGTTTTGAACTCAAAAAATTTGGTCTATAGGCTACTCTTACAAGAAGTTACTTAGGTTGCAAGAAATAATCATGAATTTCGAGTTGATTGTTCAGGCTCTTAAAATTCAATCCTGGACATTTGCATCATGCCATCTCCTCAACCGCCAACTCCTTGTTCTTGTTTCATTATCCTCCAATCCCTATGTCATTGCCGCTTCAATGCCAGCACTAATGTCGATCCTGAGCATGTTGCCAACAAGCACCAACACACTGACCCCTCCCACTTCTACCACCTCCGTCACGTCCCATTTAACTTCAATGCCAACTATAATGGCTCTAATGGCTGCTCTTATATGGATATCTATTGTGTTCCCTCTCAACTAGAGTTAGGAAAATAAATTACTCATAGAAATGACTAAACCCTAACCTCAGTCCTCTTTATAAACCCTTCTATTCATCCTTTTCCTCCCACCAATTCCCAAAACTATCATTCGGTCAATATCGTTTTTTTTTCTTTGCAAATAGTTATTGCTTTGCTTGGAAATGATGATAAATTCAAATGGTTGGTTTCTCAAAAACATTTGCAGTGGCCGCCTTCGGCCTTTCGTCGGGCTTGAGAGCTTCTATTGTTTTGCTCCTTCCTTAGATGTATGAGACTCTTCTTTGACCTATACATATTTCTTTTATGTGAATCCGCATCTAATTTGTCAAAATGATAGTGCATTGATATGTTTTATACTCTATTGTTTCAAAATTTCAATGTTCCTACATATCTGCTTAGGCTCTATTATTTGTTGCTTTTATTTGCAAAATAATAATTGAATGATTATTTGCCTTTCCACACAATAAAAACCAATGCTGAAGGATGCCTACATCTCCAATCAACTGATAATTTTGGAATTAATGTTAGATTCATTAATAAAATTTATATATTGTAAACAAATTAGAAAAATGTAATATTGTATAAAAGTTTAGTTTACTTTTCCATAAATCATTAATTAATTTTGTAAAAAGTTACAAAATAGTTTAATATGTTTTAATTGATTTATATATATATATATATATATATATATATATATAATTAATCTATATATTACATGGGTAAGAAAACTACTTAACTATATGTCAAGATCTACTCCTTGAATGAGCCTATAGAATGCGAATAATTAGTTGTTGGGCTTACTTTGGTAGATACTTTGAGAAATAAAAAAATATTTAACTATATAATGTATTAGTATAAATAAATTATATTTTAATAAAATAGAATTAAATTCTTTTAAAAAAACCTCTTCAAAACAAAGTTTAAAATTAAATTATCATTTTTAAACTAATTACATAAATAAATAACATATTTAAGAATTTATGGATTTTATAATTACAAAAATTAAATTAAGTAACGTGAAGTCAAAAAATAAATTTCTAAATTAGGAAATATTATAACTCTCTTTCTCCGATTCTCTCCTATGTATAACCTTAAAAAAACATAAAAAGCTTTAATAAAAACATTACTAAAAATGATAACAAAAATATTAATAATGGGTCAATATTTGACAAAAATTCTAAAAATTAAAGATTTAAATTACTTTGTTTTACTTTCTCAATCATATTATTTTTAAAATGACAATTATTTTAAGAAATAAATATAATATATTTTAATTATTACATAAAATCGAACCGGTACATCGCACGGGATCCTAAGTCGGCAAACTTGCATGAGAACAATACAACACTAGTCAAAATTTGGTTGCGTTAGAAAATTTAAAATTTTAAAACTGTGTGCATCAAAGTTCAAAACTCAGGGAGTAATTATATCATTTTATTTTAAAATAAATGAAATTACTTATATGACTTGTTTTAATTTTATGATATTTTCAATATCATTAATTTAATTAACAACTTAAATAATAATACAAGACTACATTTGTTTATTAATTTAACTATTGTTATTTTTTTTTGTGATAATTAGGTGATAAAATGACGAGGATTATTGTAAGGTATTTTGAAGAGTTTTCTATGACTTTATTTGATAATAGGTTGAGTTAAGTTGAGATGTATTTTTGGGTAGTGTTCTTAAGATGCAATTGTTTGTTCTTTTGACAATTTAATATTTCGGGTCACTTGTGGCAAGAAAGTTGTGTGATTTCTAATATATTTTTTTCTTGGAATGCGATGATGACTTGTAGTCATTATAGTGTATTCCCGTTCTTTCAATATGATATATCTCTATCAAATATTGAATATGATTCACTCTTTTGCTTTTATCTTAAATTTATACTTATTCTATTACCTAATTGCCTACAACCAATATCCTTTTAATAATCAAGTCAAGGTATATCATCACAAGTTTATTTGTTAAGGTAATGGTGATATAAATTTTTTTGTTGGATGAATGATGAAATTCATTAATCCAAGAATGCAATTAAACTGCTACATAAGATTAAAAACACTGTAAAATAACTTTAAGTTATACAAACAAATTAACCAATGATAATGCAAGAAGCATAAAGTGAAGCATTAATAGGATTAGTTTTATTTATTAGTCTTTCTCCTAAGCGAGCCCGCACAATCTCTTTAATCTGTACCAAGACAACATCTTCAGTCAAGAAAGATGCACCAAAATACCTCTTGTTCTTCTGTCTTCATATCATACTTGCCTCTAAGTTCCCACAGCCTTATGAATGGAGCAAAGATGCAAAACTGACTGACACATCTTCCTTGAAAAACTGCACTAAAAGAAAATGTGATCACGTCTCTTTGCAGCATCTATACAAAAAAAGCAATAAGTATAAACCGAAATCCCAAAAGCAAGCAAGCAATCCCAGGTTGGGACTCTATTAAGAATGACCATCCAAGCAATAAGAGAATGCTTGGGAATATGTAAATGGAACCATAGAAAAAGGTGCCATTCCACCTTCACACCACGAGTTCTAATTGCCTCCCACAATCGAGAAGTATTCATTTTAACATCAGCAAACTATTGAGAAGTGACAGCAACCAAAGGCTTCAACTTAAACATCCTTTGCTAATTCCAGCTACTCATTGAAGTAGGAGTCACATCCAAAAAACTCCTACCCTTTAACACATATTCACTAACCCAAGCAATCCAAAGAGACCCCTCTTTTGTAAGCAAGGCAGGATAAGCTGCAAAATACAAACTTGATTCTATTCTACCATATTTTTTAGTCTGAAGCCCTCTCAGATTTATGTAAACAAATTGCCTTCCAACAAACACGAGCCCCTTGACCCGAGCCGACCTTTTCTTTCTAAAAGAAGCTAGAATGGTATTGATAAACCTTCTTAAGAACACTTTTAGGCCTTAGAAATTAACGACTCCAATAGGCTTGCACACTAAAGATCACAGCCTTAATGAGTTGTAGTTTACCAGCATAATTCAGGTGTTTAGTAGACCACCCTTGAATCTTGTCCAGAATCTTATTGGTTAAAGCAGCACAGTCAGACCGATATAGCTTTCGAAAAACAAGAGGAACACCAAGGTACCTCAATAATGAACAATTCAGTTTTGGAGGCATTGAGTTGTAATCGAGAAAGTTAGTAAAAATGTTGAAGAACACAATAAACATTAGCCATCAAATTAACAATACCTTTAGAAAAAATAAGAAGATCATTGACAAACATTAGATGAGTCAACCACACTCGAAGGCACTTAGGATGATACTTGAAGAGAGCATTTATGATAGTAACATTCGATAACCTGGATAACAAGCATAAAGAAGTAAGGAAAGAAATAGGATCTCCCTACCTAATACCTTTCCTCCATTGAAAGAACCCCACAAGGCTTTCATTAATGGAGATAGAGAATCGATGAGTAGTTAAACAAACTTCAATCCACTTCAAGAACTTTTTAAGGAACTTGTAACATCCCAAAATAGGGCCTAGTCAGAATAGTAGTTTTAGGACCACAAATTCGACATAAAAATATTTATTTTATGATTATTACAAGGCTTAGAATATGAGAATATGCATGTGTTAAAGTTTCATGAATGAATTCTTTGAGTAAGTGCCCAATTGGAAAAATTAGGGACTAAGTTGAATAAATTGCAAAACTTGGATTCTAGAAGCAATTTGCATGAAATTGCTTTAGATTATAAAATAGAAGGTCTTGGGGAGCAATTTTCCCAATTTTTAAATTTTTGGACAAAAATAGGCTTGCATGGATGAAATTTCAAAGAAATGACTTAAGGGTATTTTGGTTATTTGGCATATTAATGAAATAAAATGGGAAAAAGTGGGCAAAAATCAGCTATTCTTCTCCCTTTTCTAGCTGAAATTCCTAAGCCACCATAGCTAGGGTTTCCAAGCTTTTCAAGCTCATTAGTAAGTGCTCCCAAGCCCCGTTTTTAATGTTCTTTGTAATTTTGAGATCCCGGTAGCTTACTCTCTCTATTTCTACCCATATTTCGTGCTAGGGTTCATGTTTAAAAATTTACCCATGCATGAGTTACTTGTATTTTGATGTTTTATGGAGGAATATGAAAGTTTGAGATGTGTTAAACAACTTTTCCTAGGTGATTTTCATGAAAAACCCCTAAAGGGACCTTTTTGCAAAAGTTGTAAAATGTGTGGTAGAAATGTGAAAATAATGGAAAATGTGGGCTACCATAAGAGGGAAATGTGTTCGGCTAGGCTTGAGTAAGGTAGAAATTGCATGCATTTCATTATACGAGCCTAGGGACTAAATCATAAAAAAATGTGAAAGGTTAGGGGTAAAACGGTCATTCGGACCGAGGGTGGAATTTAGACTTGAAATGTATAATGTGGAGTGTTAATGATCTATTTCTATTGTTATAGACCCCGAGGAACAAATTTCGGAGGTCGATTGAGGAAAACGAAAGGTTTCGGAATTACCGAAACACGACACCGAAACAAATACCGGTAAGTTCAGATAACTTAAAGTAAACACTCAATGTGCCTAATTATATGAATTATGAATGCATGATGATTGCATTTATTAATAGCACGAAATTCTATGAAATGTATGTTTAAGTATGAATTGTGATAAATGTCTCAGTTAAGGTTAAAAAAAGGAATTCGATGGATAAACCATGATTGACATGTGTAATGAGGTCCTGCATGTGTTGCAGTAAGGATTTAGCCCGGACGGGTTATCTGTTGATCTCATTTATGAAAGGATCTAGCTCGGATGGGTGTTTCTTTGAATGGTCGAGCCTTCCAAAGAATATGTGTGCATTATGGATTTAGCCCGGACGGGTAATCCGAAGAGGATCTGAATTTAGCCTGGACTGGTAATTCAGATTCGAGCTCAATAAAGCTTTTTTTCATTATAAGGGATTTAGCCTGGACTGGTAATCCCGACACCACTTTATGAGTTCATAAAATGGGTGATTTAGCCTGGACTGGTTATCCCGCCATAAGATGTGAGGTTCGCGGGAGTGCATATCTGAAACGATCATTGTACGAATTGACAGTAAATGGATATTCCATCGAGATTTCCTAGAAACTCAACGAGATTAATGTGACTTATATATACAAATGAGATGTTGAGTGATGAGCTTATCTAAGATACCTTTCATAGTGCATTGTTATGTGACTAACTCGTTGATTGAGTGTAAGTGATAGGGAAGCCATCCTATGCTCATTGAATTTATTACCCAATTTGATTGCATGCTAATTACTTGGTAAGTTTACTTTCTGGTTATTCGAGCTTACTAAGCATGAAAATGCTTACCCCTCTTTTTTTCCTGTCTCTCACAAAGCTCGAGGACTTGTAAAGATTAGAAGACTGTTGGAGAGTCAGCATACTATCAAATAGACCAGCTTTGGTATAAAGACATTTCTAAATTGTTCAATGGCATGTATAGGTCTTTTGAGTATTTTGTTATAGGTGTCATTTGATTTGCCAAATGAAGGCTTGTAAAGATAAATCTATTTTTTTGTTTATGGCCATAGAGATCGACTTATTTTGAAGTAGGCTATGACCTACAAAATTTCCATGCAAGTTTGTAATCATGTGTGATGGTTGAACTCCAATTGGCAATGAGTCATAAGAACGAGCCAATCTTGAATGTATTAAAGTGGTATGACAACACATAAATACAAGATGGGAAATAACCTAGCATGTACGAAACCAATGATATGAGGTTTCCATGCAATGAGTTTTTGCAAAGATAATTTATGCGAGCATAATTATGTTTTACTTTTTTTTTATTATTCATTAAGTATAAGTGTTAAAAAGGGGGTGACCATAGGCTTGGAAAATAGCCTGATAGGGTCTACACGGTTGGGTACACGGGTGTGTGCCTGGACCGTGTGTGACACACGGGCCATACCCGTGGGTGTGTGGCATGGTCATGTGTCCCCTGCATCTAAAATGGTAAGTCTGTTAAATAAACACGGGCTAGACACACGGGCATGTGTCTTGGCCGTGTGAATTTAATAGAATGCTCAAGTCTTAGACACGGGGTGATTGCACGGGCATGTCCCAAGTCACACGGGCGTGTGACACTTCAAGTTAAAAGAAATTTTCCAAGGTGCCCAAAGTTTATCAAACGTTCTCGGTTTTGTCCCGCACCGCCTCTAGGCATGTCTTAGGTCTCGAAAGCCTGTTTAAGGGAAATGATATACATATTTGAAAAGTTTTAAATTAGAGCGCAACTTAGTGACTTGATTTAATATGTTTATGAACGTGAAATCCCGGTAATGCCTCGAGCCCTATCCCGACGTCGAATATGGGTGAGGGGTGTTACAGAACCATTGAGCTCTAAGTACTGAAAGTAAAAAGCCCCAGTGCAAAGAATCAAACGCCTTTTGAAGATCAACTTTCAAGGCATATCTAGGAGAAATATGTCTTCTACCATACCCTCGCATTAGCTTATAAGCCAACATGGCATTATCAGTGATACTACGCCTTCTAACAAAGACACCCTGACTATTAGAAATCAAAGTAGGCAGAAAAAGAGTTATTCTATTAACCAAAACCTTGGTTATGCACTTATAAATTGCACTGCAACAAGAAATAGGCCAAAAATCCTTTACATAGCTAAGATTATCACACTTGAGAACCAAAGAAATTGAAGTAGCATTAAAGACAGTCAAGAGAGTGGAGGATGCAAATAAATACTGAACAGCCTCGAGAAAATCAGGCCTCACTATAGCTCATGCAGATTTGAAGAAGAAAGTTGTAAAACTATCAGAAATAGGGGCTTTCTCATTCCCTTGCCCAAAAATAGCTGCCTTTATCTTTTCATTAGTAATAGGGCTAGTCAACACATAATGAGCATCGTTAGGCAGTTTAGGCAGTAACTCTTGAAGCAAAGAATTTAGGCACTCAACAAAATTGAAATCAACTGCATTAAGAAGATTTTGATAAAACCCCAAAATCTCTGAAAAATTTGATCAAAAGATTCCAATCGATTACCAGCTGCATCAAAAAGAGAAGTAACAGTGTGCTTATTCCTCTTAACTGCAACAGTACTATGAAAAAATTTAGTGCTTTGATCCCCCTCCCTAATCCACTGCACCCAAGCTTTTTTTGATAAAAATATGCTTCGGCCTCTTGCAAAACCAAAATATTAGCTCTCGTCTGATCAATATGGCCATTTCTAACTAGATAATCCTGCAACAAAGCAAGCTGCAAGCTCTCCAGCTCCTTAGCCTTAGCCTTAACTCGAGCATAAATATTACCAAAAGCTTCAGTGTTGAGCTTCTTTAAGTAGACTTAAGTCTCTTAAGCTTGGTAAATAACTTTAACATAGGATCACCTACCACAATAAGTTGCCAAGATTCAGCAACAAGCTGTAAAAACCTATCATGCTTAGCCCAAAAATTAAAGAATCGACAAGGCTTTGGCAAAGATTGCACAGGCCGCTCCAACTAGACAATAGAAGGACAATGATACGAGCAACCAGGAGCAACAATCTCAACCCATGAATGAGGCAGAAATTGTAACCAAGCTACATTAACAAGAACTCTATTAAGCTTCTTCGCAATCAACCTATCCAATTGATGATTAGACTAAGTGAAATTAGGACCAAAATAAGTATGATTAAAGACTTCAATCTCCCTCACCAAAGTTTGGAAATCCTTTATATCAACAGTAAAATACTGAGAACTATCAAAAGAAGAACTCTCCTCAGGCGAAAGCGTGACATTAAAGTCACCACCCAACAACAATAGAGTATCACCAACTTGGTCACTCATAGAACACAAGTGAGAACATAGCTTTCGACGAGAAATACCATCATTACAAACATAAACAGTTGAAAAGAAGACTTTCTAATGTTGCACTTGCACACTATATGTAATACATTGACCAAAGACATACAACATATCCATAATACAAACACTCTTCCAAATAAGTCAAATTCTACCATTAACAGCATGATCATAATTGCAAACAAAGTTCACGCCTAAAAATACTTCTCTAAAATAATCGAAGCATTATTACACTTAACTATAGTTTCTAAAAAACATCAATCTTCAATCTAACTAACCTACCAACTACAAGTTTTTACTTTAGCAGATTATTAAACCCCTTAATATTCCAAAAGAGAATAATCATGGAACACAAGGACAATGTGAACCTCCCTTACCACCTCCTTTTTCTCGCCCTTTAGCAGAAGGATTATTTATCTTCTTCTTACATTTGTCAATGTTCTCTTGCTTTGTAGCCATCAAAGATCTCACAAGAGGAGCTACTGCCAACAAGGCCAACTTAGGCTTCCAAGGAGAAAACTCAAGCTGTTCAGTTTCATTATCATCATCAACAACATCTTGCTCAGCATCAATATCACTAGCAACGGTATCATTAGAATTCTCAAGCTCAACACTTAAAACCTCAAATTTATTACTAGACCTTGTAAGACACACATACTTCAGTTTAAAAGTAGGGGAAAGATCCAAAACCATGGCTTTATCCTTAGAGAAGACTTCAGAAGTTGAAGTCAAAGCTGGACCACCATTAGAAGCACTCTTGTTTCGAACTGCACTAGATTTTTCAGGAATAGAAATTTGACCTGTGCCTGCACCATCTTGCTTAGCCTTCCAAACTTTCACCTCATTCTTCTTAAAATAGTGCTTACCAAAATGAATGAAAGATCGACACGGTAAACAACGCATCAGCAACCATAGTACTTTAACTCCAATAGAAACAAATGAACAATCACACAATTCAACATTAATAAAATGAGGGAGTTCAAAATCAACAGAAATTTCAACACACACCTTCACATAAGCAAGACGTTGTTACAAAGCTGTGATCTAGAATCCAATCTCGAGCAATTGAAGAAGAAAATTGAAAAATAAACAAATTTTCACCTACCGTCTTGACTTCAACAGCCCTTTGTTTACTCCAAAGCATATCAACCAACTTCTGTAAAGAACCAAAATTGGGAGGCCGCCCAAGAAATTGAGCCACTAACGAGTGCTACCACCTTCGAATCCCTTCATCAAACACCTTAGTCGGAGGTTTGACAGTAATAGAACCACCATGGACTTTTGGTGGAAAAAACTCCAAGCTTTGCTCAGAAGACGAATAAAAAAGTTTCCTCCAATCCAAAGCTTGTGAAGAGACATAACACAAAATCAACAAGAAAATGAAGAAAATCAAGCCACCCCCCAAAATCAAGAAGAAACAGCAAGGAACCAAGAGGACTCCCGCGTGCCAAAAGCCAGCTAATATGCACTAAGAGGATTCTCTTAACGTAATCCCTAGCTCCGAACACAAAAAAGAAGCTTTGTTTCTACTTGCTTGAAATGTAGAAAAGAAGAAAAAAAATTATCCAATAATAGTGACATAATTGATGGACATGAGTTGGCAAATATTTTTTTGTTTTTTTTTTTTTCATCGGACAGTGCATTTTGAATCATCCATGGATGGGCAATAAAAGGAGCAGGGACATAGCATGCATGGAAATGTGTTGTAAGCAGCTTCATGAGAGGCCTTTTTAATATTTTGCTGTCAAGTTTTTACAGGTTTATATTGTTGCATGTATTATCTATATATATCTTGAGTTGGATTCTCCTGTTTACAAAATTGGAAAAAATTTAGTCCATCAGGATTCTATTAATGGAATAAGGAAATGAAAGAAGCATATGCACTTGTTCAATGTGTTAGTATTGTGTTTCTTGTTGGATGTTGGCCTTGATCTCTGCTTACTTTTTATGAAGATTTTTTCTTGGTGGTAATTGTTGATTTGCTCTTACCTCTTGCTTAGCAGATGAAAGATTTTTAGGCTTCATCAATGTGTTCAGTGAAGCAAATAGACTTGCAAAAGTTGTCATTGATCGAGACTGTATGTTCTTAGCATGGTTATTGTATTCGAAATTTGCTTGTTCTTTTGGGGTTTGAGTTTTTCATGACTGAATTGGTCTAGGACTATAGTGTTTGTTTTCAATGTCAAATCTATTTTGTGGCACTAATTCTATTATTTGTATACTTAGCAAGGCAATTAATAGTATAAATTAGTGTGTTTGGTATAGTTCATTTTTGTACAGGCTCTGGTGTATAATGCCATGCCATTTATCAGTGCATGTCAATTGTTAAGGCCTTGTGATTCTTTGAAATTGTGTGGTTATTCTCACAACAATTAACTGTTAAATATCTATTAAAACTAATACATGCTATACTATGTATGAGTTCTATTAAAACAGAGCATTTTTGAATTAATGTTTATTGGTCTAATTAAGACCAAGCTTAGTTTTCTAGATTAAAAATGAAAAAAGCCTCTTTTCAATTTAATACAAAAAAAAAGACTTTTCAATTTAATAGTGTGTTTGTTTTAGTGAGAGTAATTTTTAAAAATGATTTTAAAAATTTTACAAAACAATAAAAATATTGTATACAAAATTAACCAAACATAACAAAATAATAGTTTTTTTTCAAAAACCAATTTATTTTTAGAAATCATTTTTCAAAAATTATTTTTAATGAAACAAATAAACCCTAAATTAGCATTTCCTTCAAGTGAAAAAAGACCACAAGTTTAATAGGAACGTTTGGTCGGTTCCATTGATTTGAAGGCGTAAAAGAATGTGACCGAAACAGTTCCTAGCTCCATCAGTCATCAGAAAAAAATGAGCATAAATTCTGGATAACCAGATAATTTCTATTCGATAGCTTTTCCATCTGTTTAAGAACTGTACAATGCAATGTTTAAATAGCATCTCTAACCAGAGATGTTGTTTAAAATCATTCACAAGAGCTGATATCAGCGACCACCTCGGACCTGTTAAGAAATTCAAAGATGCATATGCATAAAACCCTATATATATACACACACACATTCATGACGCTCTACTTGCATGAATTATTGTCAAAATGTAAGAAATAATATAAAACTAGATGATGGCCATGTGAACAGCTCTCAAATGGCCATAACAATCATCACTGCTACTAAAGAACTCTAAACAAACCCAGCAAACATGCCTCCCGCACTTACATTCGACATGGTTACACCCATCGATCTTCTCGATTGTATATCCACATACAGGGCAAGTTTTCACCTGCTCTTTTCCTTTGCACCACTCTTTCAAAGACAAATCGGGATCTTCCTTGAACTCTCGGTACTTCTCACATGACAGATACGGATGATATTCCAGATGACACCTAGTACAGGTCTCGGCATAACATGCTCCACAGACAAATGGCTCGCCGAAAGTCTCAGGACCAGCAACACGATAAACAGAGGGGCAATCAGGAGAAGGGCAAAACCGATAGGCACCCCCACTGGACACAACAAATGCACCCAATGAAGCTCTAAAGAGTTCCTCTAACTTCTCAGTTGACAACAGAGACTTTAAATCAGTAAGCAAAATGGGAGCTTTACAACCTTGCTGAGCACAGCATAATGGAAAACTATCCAAGTTTTTAATGGCGGACTCGCATTGCTTCAGCAAACATGAACGACAAAAGAAATGTGAACATCCTTCGAGCCGGTAGCCATCTTCTACTTCACATAAGCAAATGGGGCAGCTGACTTCACTATCAGATCTCACAGCTAAATCTCTGCCTGCCTCTGCAATCTGGAGCACGATTTCTTCTACCTTTTGCTTCATCTCTTTGTTACCGCAAATCGAAATAATATGATGTCGGGTGTTAAGTGTAAATTCAGCCCCAGGTATCTTCTCTTTGAGCCCATGAAGGTCTGGCCCAAATTTCTTAACCACTTCCTTCATCATATCAGGAGGCAGGCCCCGACCACGAAGTCGGACCTCAAGCTGCTTGCTTTCGTGGTAGGACAAAAGGGATTGCATCAATTTTTGCTGGGCTACTGCAGCATCATCTCGCGAGCCAAAGATTCTTATATTCAAACTATGCCGGTTAAAAAGTATGTAAGTTCTTGTCTCTCGTTGCAAAGATCTCATTAGATTGATGCCATCTCTAGAGATGAGGTGCTGCAGTATGGAAGGAGTGAGGCTGGCATGTTTCACGGTCCTACCATTCATTAGCTCTTCCAACGGCCGTCGCAACTCTGCCACGGTTTTGGTGGCATTGGCAGATATTCTCACCCGACAGGAACCATTTTCATTTGTCTCCAGGAAGCAATCTGCACCTGTAAATGATGTATTGGCAATTTCAGAAGAAAACATCTAAATTCCGTAACCATTTTCAATATCAATAAAACAGCTTGGAGAAATAACTTTATCATCATTTTTTTGAGGATATTTTTTTTATATTTTACATGCTAAAGTTATCCTCGTAATCAGTTTTTTCTATTACCCAGCTGGTGCAAAACTAAGTGCAGTTTAAAATAGTTTAGAACCAGCATAACTGCATTAACATCCTATCCTAAAAGGTGATGTCAATCAAGTGTTACAGGTTTGAAAATAACCCAAAGCACAATTGATATAACTGGAAAGAAATGGAAGGAAAAACAACTGATATAATAGGAAATTAGATGCAAAACAAGCAATTCATTTACAAGCAGAGGCATTCATACTATGTTAACCCAGACTCGGGCACAAGTGCTAGAGATGTGAGTATGGCCAGATCTTTACATTTTCTGCATGTATTTGGAGGATCCTTGGAGGTTATATCTACATATTAAAAAGAGTTTCGGACACAGATACTTAAAAATGGGGAGTTGGAGTAACAAAGCATGCAAGACTGTATGAACATGCACAAAGGATGTAGCAATGGAAACAGAAAACTAAGAATAGTGCTATGCTAGTTCAAGTACCTTTTACATGTCTGAAGCTCGCTAGCAAAGAATCGAGCTGCTTCTTTATAACGGCATAGACAAAGGAGGAGCAGGATATAGAACTATGAAACAGTTGCTGGCATCTTATCTTCTGCCATGAAAGACATCCAGGTAAAACTTTACCCTCTAGCTGTTCTAAAGCTTTTGCAGCCTCCAAATGTAATCTTCCATCAAATGTGATCAATGCTTTCATGAAAGTCTCCTTTGGTTCAGGCTCAAAAACCTGAACCCAACAACAGTTTGTATAAGGATTTCCTTTAGGCATAAAGGGGGATATTTCCCTCCAGAGTGCCTCTTCACAAGCACCACATGTTGGATTTTCGACAGCATCTCCTCTCACGAGAAAAAAATCATGGATTTCCCGTTCTGTTGCTGAATGCAGTATATCCCTAACTTCAGCTTCAGAAAGCTCTTTATCAATTCCATATATAAGAACAGAATCATCACATTTCCTGCTAACTTCACAATTAACATATTTTCCTGCTATTACCAGACGACTTGAGAAATCATACAAAATGTTCTGAACATCAAGCCGGTCACATTTAACTATTCCAATCCCTTTACTGAGCCTACGAGGCCACGAAAGTTTTGCTTTGACAGGAGGGAAAGAGAACATCTTATGATCACCCCCAAAGGATGTCTGTGAAGGAAGAACCTTCAATGCAGAGCCGGAAAAGTCAACCCCATCCAGCTCAGAAGCTTTTCTGGCTGCATCAGGAGTCAGGAATATTATCTTGCCCCATTTTTCCTTGTCGTCAATTTCCTGTCCATTGGCTTGGGATTTATGGGCAGAACAAATACCACCATTCGAATGTTTCTCGAAGAACATCAACAGCTCCTTATCATCGATGGCATTAAGATTGGAATGGAAAACGTCCACAGCCAAATATCTTTTATCAACTTCAAGATGCTTAATCTCAGCTCCTGCTCCAAAAAGTGCCATAGATGGTGAGGCACTCCGCCCATGAAACAAAGGTTTCTCCATACATTCATTGTGCAACCATTTCTTTTCACATTCCAGCACATCAGTTACAAAATCCAGAACCTTCTGCATGTCCACTGATGAGGCAAACAGCAAAATCTCATTCTGGTCAACATTAACTTCAACTCCAATCCGTTCATCCTTACAAATAGTCTTAATCCGTGATGAAAGAGATCGAATATTATGATTGGATTTCCCACAGAATTTTTTTAATAGAGTACTACCAAATCCAGTCAATGCCTTCACTTGCAACTTCCGGCTTTCCATCTGAGAGGCATCAAACAAGGGAGGTGGGTCCAGAGTGGCCAAAGATTCATAATCGAAAGTGGTTACACAGACCAAATACTGCTTAGTTACAGATAAGAGTTCACTGAAAACAACCCAACTTGGCTTCTGACCAAATATCAGCAACGAACATGAAGGATGCAGCTGAACATATTGTCCGGTTAATGCCACTTCATAACCAAGTTGATCATGTCCACAATACATGGCTACATTTTCAGCCAGGGAGGAAAGTATAATCGCCTTTAATGTTTTATCACGCTCAGTAGACTTATGAGGATCCCATATTAAGTAACTTGGAATAATAACAGCAAGTTCCTTTTTTAGGCAAATTTCTAATTCAGTTACGGTATCTTGGCATCTGCGCATTGATTTAGCATTTATGCTGTTTTCCCAGCACCATTTATTTTTCCTGTCAAAAGGGAGAGCTTCCCATTCCTTGTACACAGAGAGCAGAGTAAAGAGATCACCATTTTGGTGGCAAAATTGCACCTTAAGACAATCAGCTTTGACTTTATCATCATCATTTCCCACCCTGCAAAATATGCTACTGGCATTTGCCATAACAGCAGCAAGAACAAGGCCTTCCCTACGCAGGCCACAATGAAAGCAACTGATAATCAATTTACCAAGACGAGGCTCAATCCCCAATTTTACCAAGTACTGTCCTTCATCAGTTAATTCAAAAACACCATTCTTTTCCACAATGGCTCCCAACTGAATAAGATTCCTAGTTGCTGAATCAATGGCTTTAGAACTAGGTGCATCAACAAAATCAAAAGTCTGAATATTCTTGATTCCCAAAGCAAGGATCCTCAAAACTGCAATACCAAGATGAACTCTACGAATCTCAGGCTCCTGATTAGAAGTCATCAACTCAAAATCATTTTCTGTGTATAGTCTGTAGCATCTTCCTGGTTCAGTCCTCCCAGCACGACCAGCCCGTTGATTAGCAGAACTCTGGCTGATCCAGCACACTTCTAGAACATTCATCCCAGTGCCGGGTTCAAATTTACTCTCCTTGACCATACCAGAATCAATCACATACTTGACCCCAGGAATTGTAAGTGATGTCTCTGCAATATTTGTTGCAAAAACAATTTTTCTCTTCCCAGGGTAGTTCTGGAAAACATGACACTGCTCTTCAAAGGATAGCTTTCCATGCAATGGTAAAACAATGGCATTTGGAGCTTCAAAATGATCGCAAGCCCATTCTACTTCCATCTGGGAAGTCAAAAAGGCGAGAATATTCCCTTCTTTCTCTGTTTTGTGAATCTCAGCAGCCATCCTCAAGACATCAGAAACGTATGTCGCAACCATACCAGAACCAGAAGTTCCCTCAGTTGCACAAGGAACATACTTAATATCAACAGGAAAGTTTCTACCCTCCAAATGAAAGATTCCACACCCAAAAAAGTAGTCTGACAGTTGATTGGCATTAGCTGTTGCAGACATTATTACAAGCCTTAAATCAAATCTTCGGCCAAGTAAATCTTTAACCAATGCCAAAAGAAGATCAGTGTTCAAACTTCTTTCATGGGCCTCATCAACGATGATGCAAGAAATGCCGGACAAATTCTTATCCTTCATATAATGCTGCAGTAAACAGTGGTCAGTCATATATATCACCTTTGAATCAAACTGCTGAGAGGATGAAAATGTTGGATAACAAATGACTGAGTTATCACTGTAGCACCCAATGCTTTCTTCTCTAACTCTTTTTGCTAATGAGATGGCAGCAATCTTTCGTGGCTGAGTACATACAATTGACTCATTTGCAGCAATTCCTGAATCAGAAAGAAACTGAACCAGCTGGGTGCTCTTTCCTGAACCAGTCTCTCCAATCAACACCATTACCTGGGCATTGAATAGTTGTTCGAGAAAATCAAAGGAAAATATCTACATTATAATAAGATATAAACAACAAAAAAACATAGGAACAAAATAAATAGAAATCTAATGAGAATATCCTAAAAATCTGGCAGTTATTATCTCATATTGCATGGGGAGATAAATGAATCTTTTTTTTATAACACCTAGGATTTTTTAAATGTGGCCGCAATTTTAGCGGCTGCTTCCTACTTGCTCATTTCATCCTATGATAAGTTTTCAACCTTCTTAGTATTTAAATATTTTGCATCCATTTTCCATCTCCAAATACCATCCGAAATCCTAATTCCAGCAATTGAACCGAAGCTCATGCAATTCTCTGGAAACTACCCTATGTGTCATGTAATTAGTATTGAGTTCCTAAATAATTTCATCAAATACAAGTTTAGAATCCAAACAGTAGCAGAAATTTAAAAGTTCCAGAGAATGGTCAAAATATACAGTCAATGTAAAGAAAATAACCCTATGTTGAATTTCACATGGCAAGAATATAAACTTACTTACAAAGGTTTTACACTTTGTTGCACTTAAACTACATTATAATTAGAATTAAGCACCAAGAAAGATAGGGAAAAAATGAATACAAATGAGCAAAGAGAATATCCTAAAAATCTTGCAGTTATTTTCTACTACCGCATGGGAAGTTAAATGACTCTTTTTGTGTGTGTGTGCACGTGAGAGATTGATGACACCATGAATTTGTTAAGCCTCACTGCCAATTTAGCTGCTGATTCCTACTGGCTCATTAGTGGCTCTTACCCAGTGTTTTCAACCTTTATGATATCTCAATATTTTTGTATCCACTTCCTAGCTCTAAATACCATCTCAAATCCTAATCCCAGCACTTGAACTGCCTGCTCGTGCAACTGTCCATAGACTATCCTATATGTCATCTAATTAGTATTGAATTCCTCACTAATTTCACTAAACACAAGGATATTATCCAATACGGTAGCAGAAATCTTAAAAGTCCAGAAGAGAATTTATAGTGTTACATGTTCATCTAACTATAAATATGGAAGTCAACGCTGAATCATAAGTTAACATCTTTAGGTATAACCTTCTCTATTTTCAATTAATTAACACATGACATAAATGAACACAAAATAATATACAGACAATGTTAAGAAAATAATCGTTTGTTGAGTTTCACATGCTTTTTCAAGTCTTTGAACTCTAATTACACTGTCAAATTATAAGGTGATAATCCTTTGAAAGAACACATCTCGTGCATATATGATGATGGACTTTTTATCTCCAAACCAGCTTTCACATTCTTAAATTGCATCACTAAGGTTTTACAATATATATGATGATAATCCAAACCTATCTACCAAAACAGAAAAATGGAGGAGAAATAAATGATTACCTGTTGACCATGTATTCTAGTAAGAATTTCTTGCCTATAAGCATAAATAGGCAAACCATCTTCCAACCTTCTACATTCCCTCAAAATCAGTTGATGGATTAGCTTCCAATCAAGCTCTCCTTCAACCCTGTAAACCTTCACACCTTCATCCCCTTCCTCATTCCCAATTTCCCAAGTTTCCAAGCACCTCAACAAGCTGCTCATCCCTCCCTTAAACTCCTTCAACCGCTTCGAAATCGTAGACCTTTCCGCCTTTAAAGCTTTCTTCTTGTCATCCAACTCATAAAACATTCCCAGCGAATATTTCCTCTTACCCATTTGTCCAACCAAGTCAGCGATCTCATCGGATTTTTCATTGATTTTTTCCTGCCACTTCCTAACCAGTGCCCCTTCCATCAATCCCGTTATATGGCTCGAGAAAAGGGTTTTAAGGTTTTGATTGAGCTCCACCGTGTCAGAAGGCACGATGACGTTGGAAATAAGCTTGGGAGTATAATGGATGGACCCATCAAGGCGGGAACGCCATAAATGGATAATTGAAGAGAGGGTTTTGCTCCATTCTTGGAAAATTAGGGAAGCGGCGATTTTACCAGTGGTGTAAATGTGAGAGTTTTGGGGGGATGGGTCGAGTTGGGAAATAAGAGTTTGGAGGTCGTCCGGTTTGGAAGGAGAGGAGGAGAAGTCATGGACGAGTTGAATTATGAAGTTTGGGCAGTGAAGGGCGTTGGAGTTGACGGAACCATCGGTGGTGGATGCTGGCGGCGGAAAACGGCGGCGGTAGTATTTTTTGTTGACAGCCTGAAAATTGGGTACACAACGGAAATTGTTTTGGTAGCTAGATTGTTGGTGCTGGCGGTGGGGGTACGGTTTATGGCCACCCGGCGGCGGCGGGTGACGGTGGTTGGAGGATGAAGAGAAGTTCTTCATGGCATAGAGAAAACAGAACAAAATCTAGAAATTTCAGCTGTTTTTATTTTATTATTTCAGTTTTTATGGAAGTTGAAGCAGAGAAGAAGAAAGTGAGTCACTGAGTGAGCGAGCAAGCATGTAGAAGACAAAAAAAAGAAGAGGAAAATAGAAAAAGCAGTGTTCTTTTTAAATTTCTCTCTCTCTATATATTTAAAAATTAGGGTTTAAGACATTTCAATTTCTAGAAAATGAAATTTGAGGGAGTTAGGATTCCTGTTAAACATAGTAGTCGTATTGGTCAAGGAAGTATTATTTTACGAGTTAATTTCGATGTATTAATACTATATTAGATTCGTGTCATATGTTATGGAAAATATATGTAATAAATATATTACTAAAATTGATAAAAATTTTAGATATTATTAAGAATTATAATAAGTTGAAATTTAGGAAATTAAGAGATTATTTTTCTTGTATAATTTCATTTATATATATATTTTTCTAGGTTTGAGGGTAAATGATGAAAAATACAATATGATTTTTTCTCTTTTTTTTTTACTTTCACAATAGTAGTTACTCTCTTATTTTCTTTTCTTGTTTTCTCTTTCTTTCTCAAATTAACATAGTATTAAAATCACTTAAATCTCATCGCTGCTACCATTAAAATACCTAGTCTTAGCCAACCCTTCAATCAAGACCCTATCACTAGAATCTACACGTGTGAGCCATACATGCCACTACACCTTTTTTGCTTCTCTCCCACACGCCGACATGTAAGAGTGTGTAGGGCCTCATCCAACTACCATTTGTTGCTGCGAGTCTTTTTGGAGTGTCACCCGGCCTTGGCCAACTTCACTGGTGCTATCATTGCTCATTTTCGTTAATGTTTGATTTTTCTCTCTTCGTTTTCTACTATAGATCCTTCAAGTTCTATGAAATCAATCTTTTCTTCAATTCTAGCCATTACTACTATCAAACTTCAAGGAAATGATAATTATATTTCTTGGGTCACATTGGTTGAATTATGGTTTATAGACCAAGGGTATAAAGATCATCTAGAGATAGAGGCCTAAAATATTGATGAGAAAGATAAAGAGGCGTGGATTAAGATTGATGTACAATTATGCAGTTTATTATGGCATTCTCTCGAGTTGAAATTGTTCACTTTATTTTAGTCGTATAAACCTATTATAAAGTGTGGAATAAGGCTAAAAGGTTATATACTAATGGTGTTCAACGTATATACAAAGTGGAGACAGATCTGGTTCATCTATAGCAAAATCAACAGGATATGGTTAGTTATTTGGGACAAGTGGAGACCTCGAAAAATGAATTTAATTGTCTCATGCTTATCTCTGAAAAGTTTCTGATCAGTATAATAATGGGACAAGTTTTTTATAGTGTTAGCCTTTATTGAACTTAGAGCTTATTTGGCTCAAGTTCGGGATCAAATTATTTCCACTCTAGTGATTCCTACACTTAATGTAACGCCCTGATTAATTTATCCCTGTTTATGTAAATATTTGACACAACTATGTATCTATTTCAGTGGTTAAGTGTTCTGGGTTTGTGTGAGAGGTCTTGAGTTCAATTTTCACCTTGGAAATTTTTGTTATTTTTCTAATTCTAGCCTTACCCTTGTTAAGTGGGTTTATATTACATTGTTTGTTAATCCATATCAAAATAAGTTTGCTGGTTCGAGTGGTAAGGGAGTTGGTGTGTTGGAGGTCCTGTGTTTGAATCCTTGTGCGAACGAGGATGATATTTTTGCTCAGTTATGTGATAGAGTTTTGGTGGAACTGAAAGTCTGAGAAGGTTAAGTTAGTGGGGTAGTGGAAGAAAATCTGGGGACTTGTGGTCATATCTGCTTATTTTATTTTATTTTTATTTTTTTCTCCAAAATCTCTTCATCTTTTTCATGACGTTCATTTTTCGTTCTCTACAATTCTATTCCCTTTTGTTTTTCAATTCTATCATCATTCTTTAACTCTTGTCATTTCTTTTGGAACCTCGGTGCTCCTCACTCGGTTAAGGTAAGAAAGGTTACGTCTGTTGGGTTTCGTTTTCCTATAATGTGGGTGTTTTCTTTTTGAAGGCATTGGTGTAATCATGTGATCTAATTATTTTCTGTGATTATTTTGGTGTAGGAGAGGACGTGGTAAGATTTGTTCAGGCGATCTAAACCGTGTTAGTATTTGTTCTTGTCACTAGTAAGTTTCATACCTTATTTCAAGATTTTGTGTTGTCTCGTAAATTGGGTACTAAGTGGTTATTGGATTACTGTTTCTTAAGTTTCAGAGGGCTAGGGGTTGCTTTTACTGCGAAAATGTACCAGGTGTGTACCAAAACGCAGAATAATGAGTTTCGGCAAAAGTTGAAAAACTGTTCTGTTGAAGCCACACGGGCGTGTGGTCACCCGTGTGGTTGGCCGTGTACGAGACACGACCATGTGGTCGATAAATGTATGCCATGTGTAAGACACGATTGTGTGGTGGTGTGAGTGTGGCCGCGTGGGCCACACAGGCTAGGCCAAGTTGGGCGTGTGGGCCCATACAGGCGTATGGGTTTTGGGCCAGGTCGTGTGGGCCATACGGGTGAGGCCAATTTGGGCGTGTGGGCCCACACAGACATGTGGGCCATATTTCTGAAATTTTCCCTAGGGTCGCATGGGTTGCTCCAATCGACTATAGGGTCGGTAAGGGCTAATTAAACCTTATTTTGTATGCTATTATATTCTGATAGACTGATCTGAGTAGGATGCTAAATGTATGCTTGACTGAACTACTATATGTATGTCTATTATCTGTATATAAGCATATTGAACATGTTTAATCTGTTATATCTGAATCTGATTTTTGCATCTGTTATTGGGGATGGAATTTGTAAATGAGAAAGAAGTGTTCTGTGTGGCAATCATTGCCTATACTCTGGCAGCTTGGCTGCACATTATCTGACTTGTGTCGTATTGACACAATATTGGCACGAATATTGATCTTCGTTCTGGGTATCATCATTGAGAGTTAAGGAGGTGGATGTTCATAAGACTGCATTTACGACTCGTTATGGGCATTAAGAGTTTTTAGTTATGCCTTTTGGCTCCGGCTGCCTTCATGGATCTAATAAACTGAGTCTTTCAGCCATATTTTGATCAGTTTGTCGTGGTCTTCATCGACGATATACTGGTGTACTCTAAGACGGAGAATGAACATGATGAGCATCTTAGAGTAGTGCTCCAGATTCTCCGTGAAAAATAGCTCTACGCTAAGTTGAGGTAACTTTTCTAGGGCACGTGGTTTCTACTGAGGGGATTCGAGTTGATCCTAAGAAGATTGAGGCTGTGCTTGATTGGAAACAACCTAGGAATGTATATGAAATCCTTAGTTTTCTGGGTCTGGCAGGTTATTATCGGCGGTTTGTCAAGGGATTCTCTCTGATTGCAGCTCCTTTGACTAAGCTGTTGCGCAAGGGTGTTCTTTTTGTCTGGACTGATGCGCAGCAATTGGGCTTCGAGAATGATGCAGCCTAAATCTGGAAAAGAGTTTGTGGTGTACAATGATGCATCGCACGTCAATTTGGGATGTGTATTGATGCAAGATAGAAAAGTTGTGGCTTATGCATCCCTTTAGCTTAAGGCACATGAAAGGAATTATCCGACGCATGATCTCGAGTTAGTTGTTATGGTTTTTGCGTTGAAAATCTAGAGGCACTATTTGTATGGTGAGAGGTGTATTATCTACACTGATCACAAGAGCCTCAAGTACCTTCTTACTCAGAAGGAATTGAATCTTAGGCAGCGTTGATGGATTGAGCTACTCAAAGATGATGACTACATGATAGAGTATCATCTTGGTAAGGCTAAAGAGGTGGCTGATGCTCTAAGTCGTAGAACGATGTTCGCTCGTCTCAGTTTGTTTGATGATAGGAGTCTATTAGCCGAGTTGCAAGTTAAGCTAACATGGATTGATCAGATTCAAGATAAATAGTCAGGGGATGAGTTTCTGGGTTTGTGATTTCGTCAGATTGAGAGTGGTAGTACTTCGGATTTTGTGCTTAATAATGATGGTGTTCTATGCTTTCGAGGTCAGTTCTGTGTGCCGAATGATTCTGATTTGAGACAGTCGATTCTAAGGGAGACACATAGTAGCCCTTATGCTATGCATCCCGGTGGTAATAAGATATATCGTGAACTTAATGAGTTGTACTGGTGGCTGGGTTTGAAGCGTGAGGTTACAGATTTCGTTGCTCGTTGTCTGACGTGTCAGCAAGTTAAAGCTGAGCATCAGTTGCCTTCGGGTTTGCTACAGTCCGTTAAGATTCCTTTATGGAACTGGAAACGAGTGACGATGGACTTTGTTAGTGGGTTGCCCTTGACACCCATTAAGAAGGATTATGTTTGGGTCATCGTAGATCGATTAACCAAGTCTGTTCATTTTATTCTGGTTCAGACAGATTATTCTCTGCAGAAGTTAATTAAGCTCTATATCTCCAAGATAGTTAGAATGCATGGGGTTCCAATTTTGATTATTTCTGATAGAGATCCTTGCTTCACTTCTCGATTCTAGAAGAAATTGCACGAGGCACTGGGTTTGAGATTGGACTTCAGTACTGCGTTCCATCCTCAGACTGATGGTCAATCTGAGATGGTGGTTCAGATACTGGAAGATATGCTTCGGAATTGTGTTATTGATTTTCGAGGTAGTTGGGAGATTATCTGCCGCTAGCTGAGTTCGCCTACAATAATAGTTTCTAGGCTCGCATTCAAATGGCATCTTACGAGACTTTGTATAGTCGTAAGTCTCGTACTCCACTATGTTGGACTGAGTTGGGTGAGCGTCGTGTTTTAGGTCCTGACTTGGTTTCTAAAACTGAAGATAAGGTTAAACTGATTTGGGATCGTCTAAAGGCGGTTTCTAGTAGACAGAAGTCTTATGCGGATCTGAAGAAGAGAGATATTGAGTACTCTGTGGGGGACTTCCTGTTTCTTAAGGTTTCTCCGTGAAAGAAAGTTTTGAGATTCGGTCGCAAGGGCAAGTTGAGCCTTAGGTTCATTAGGCCGTATCAAATTCTGAAGCGTGTGGGACCGATTGCTTATCAGATGGAGCTACCTCTAGAGTTGGACTGTATCCACGATGTGTTTTACGTCTTGATGTTGAGGTGATATTAGTCTGACCAATCTCACGTTGTCTCTGTTGAGGAGATCGAGGTTAGGCTAGATTTAACTTTTGAGGAGGAACCGATTTAGATCCTAGATCGTGATATTAAGGTTCTGAGGAGGAAGTCTATTCATTTAGTGAAGGTTTTGTGGTGGAATCATGGTATTGAGGAGGCCACATGGGAACTTGAGGACTCGATGCCTCAGCAGTATCCTCATCTATTTTGATCAGGTAAATTTTAAGGTTGAAATTTCTTTTAGGTTATCCCTATTTCTGTAAATATTTGACACAACTGTATATCTACTTTAGTGGTTAAGTGTTCTGGGTATATGTGTGAGGTCTTGGGTTCAATTCTCACCTTGGCAGTTTTTTGTTATTTTTCTAATTCTAGCCTTACCCTTGTTAAGTGGGTTTATATTAAATTATCTATTAATCTATATCATAATGACCTACTGGTTTGAGTGGTAAGGGAGTTGGTGTGTTAGAGGTCCTATGTTCGAATCCCTGCATGAGCGAGGATGATATTTTTGCTTAGTTATGTGATAAAGTTTCGGTGGAACTGAAAGTCTGAGGAGATTGAGTTAGTGAGTTAGTGGAGAAAATTTAGGGACTTGTGGTCATATCTGTTTATTTTATTTTATTTTTATTTTCTTTCCCTAAAATCTCTCTATCTTTTTTTAACATTCATTTTCCCTTCTCTTCAATTCTGTTCCTTTTTGTTTTTCAATTCTTTCATCACTCTTTAACTTTTGTCGTTGCTTTTGGAACCTCGTTGCTCCTCGCTTGGTTAAGGTAAGAAGGGTTGCGTCTGTTAGGTTTCGTTTTCTATAAGGTGGATGTTCCTTTTGTGATGGCGCTGGTGTAATCGTGTAATCTGATTCTTTTCTACGATTATTTTGGTGTGGGAGAGAGCGTTGAACTGTAAGATTCATTCAGGCGATCTAAACCGTGTTAGTATCTGTTCTTATTAGCGATAACGTGCGTTATTTTGGAATTTTGTGTTGTCTTATAAATTGGTTACTAAGTGGTAATTGGATTACTATTTCTTAAGTTTTGGAAGGCTCGGTGTTGCTTTTACTGTGAAAACGTACCAGGTGTGTACCCGAAATGCGAAAAAATGAGTTTCGAAAGAAGTCAAAAAACTGTTCTGTCGACACCATACGGGCGTGTGGTCACCTATGTGGTTGGCCGTGTGCAAGACACGACCGTGTGGTTGACGAAGGCATGGCCATGTGCAAGACACGACCTTTTGGTGGTGTGAGTGTAGCCGTGTGAGCCACATGGGCTAGGCCAAGTTGGGCGTATGGGCCACATAGACATGCCACAAGGGCGTGTGGGTTTTGGGCCAGGCCATGTGGGCGACACGGGTGAGGCCAATTTGGGCGTGTGGGCCTATACGGGCATGTGGGCCATATTTTTGAAATTTTCCCTAGGGTCGGACGGGTCGCTCCGATTGACTGTGGGCCTACTGTAGGGTCGGTAAGGGCTAATTAAACCATATTTTGTATGCTATGATATTCTGATAGACTGATCTGGGTAGGATACTAAATGTATGCCTGACAAAATTGCTATATGTATGTCTGTTATTTGTATATAAGAATGTTGAGCATGTTTAATCTGTTATATCTGAATATAATTTCTGTATCTGTTATTGGAGATGGGATTTGTATGTGAAAAGGAAGTGTTTTATATGGCGATCATCGCCTATACTCTGACAGCTTGGCTTCACATTATCTGACTTGTGTCGTATTGGCACGATATGGTGTGTAGGGATGGATGAGTATTTTTAACCCCACATGGTGTGTTGGGATAGATAGAGTTGGTGTGTAGAGGATGGGGGTAGGATTCTGTATATTCTAATCTGTATATCTGATTCTGATAACTGTATCTGAAATGGGCATGAGCCCGAATCCGTATTTGATTGTTTATGAGTTTTCTGTATGTTTGCATGCTTAATTCTGCTAGGTTACACACTGAGTTTACGAAAACTTACATTTGTTTGTCTGTTTTGTCCAGGTAATCCACAGACTTAGGTGGATCGGTGCGACAGAGACTCAGCGGTGACCACTCGTCCGTAAACTGTTAAAACTTGCTTATTTATGGTTTTATTTAAGATTTGGTTTTCAACTTAAATTTTATAATTCATAGGACTTTCTGGACTGTATGGACTTTTAACTGTGGGTTTTGGTTTCGCTACTCGATAATTTGCATACTTCAACAAAATGTTTTTCTATAAAAAAAATGACGATTTTACGCAAACAAGGTTTTTTTAAAAACTTGACTGCATTTTCAAACTATAATAGTTTTAAGGCTTCCGCTGTAATAAGTTTTTGGCAAGTGAAGTAACTAATTGGTGTTTTCAGTAAAGAATAAATGCATGTAAAATATGAAATGTTAATGATTTGACGAGACAACTCCATTTTCAGAAAACCCATTCTTTGTGACATCTCCGGATTCGGCCATAACATCTAGGCCAGGTTTAGGGTGTTACACTTGATGATGTGTTTACTCACCTCTTTCGCACCTCTAACAAAATCGAGACTAAGCCATATGTGCTTGCCATCCAAAATTCAAATCCATTAAAAGATAATCGAAATGGAAGAGGGAAAATTTCTAAAATTCATTATACGCATTGTGACAAAGGAGCTCACATACGCGATACTTGTTGGGTTCTCCAAGGACGACCTTCTTATCAAAATCAAAATTATCGACCTTTTGCTCACATTAATCAGTCTTAAGGAAATGGTTTACTCCCTTTACCATCTACATAGAGAGCCAAGTCTGTTAATTTGATGGGAGTCAATTATGATGAGTACCTATAGTACTAAACATTGAAACCATAATATTCTTCTTCCTTCAAAGCTTCGGTTGCACAACCCAATAATTCCTTTGCTTGCCTTACAAAGTCTTCCTCGAATGGCCCTTGGATATTTGACTCAGGTGCTTTAGATCACATGTCTAGTAATAAACACATTTTCTCTACCCTTTCTTCCCTGCTTACTTCTTCTACAGTCACATTAGCCAATGGTACTCAAATTGTTATTAAAGGAGTTGGAGAAATCTATCCTCTTCTATCCATTCCATTAAAACCAGTATTATATGCTCCAGAATGTCCATACAATTTAATCTTCAATAGTAAACTTTCTTACCAATTAAATTATAAAGCCATTTTTTATTCCCATTATGTGCTTGAGTAGGATCGAAGTATGGGAAGATGATTGATGAAGGGCGTGAGTTACATGGATTATATTACCTCTCTTGTGTTGCTCCAATCGTTTTGTATTCCAATAACTTTGTTGATCTTCTTCACTATCACTTAGGCCATCCTAGTCTCTATAAACTCAAAAGAATGGTTACTGGTTTTTCTAAGCTCTCTTATTTAGAATGTGAGTCTTGTAAATTTGAAGTTACTAGAGATTTCCTAAACACACTTAATATTGGATCTGGTGCCCTAAGTATAGTATTTTCATCTATGTATACTTGTAATTTTTTTCAAATAGATTGGTTTAATAAAATTATTCATGGATAACATTAATACCCTTTGCATATTATCCCCAATGGCTTTTGCATGCAAAGCAAAATGGAAGCAAATATTAGCTCACTGGTAGTCTAATATTTAACTAATACTAAGCAATATTATGTGGTTAAATCATAATACGGAAAGACAACTTCTGTTAGTAGACAAACTTTTTTAGACCATAAAGAAATTTTCTCAATCGACAGACTAACCTAGACTCCCTCTAAGCAACAAAATCAGGTGGTTGCTCTATATCAAATCACCATAAAGAAAAGAATTCTTGATATCAAGCTGATGAATAATCCAGTGATTCAACGCATCTAGAGATATTAGGAGTTGAATCGAGACGATATTAGTAACTGGAAAGAAAGTTTCCTCATAATTGAGATCGAGAACTTGTGCAAATCCTTGGGCAACTAATCGTGCTTTTAGGTGATTTATGTAACACCCCTCGCCCGTATCCAACGACGGAATAGGGTTCGAGGTGCTACCTAACTTAAACTTAATCAATCTTAGGAAATCAAGTCATAAAAATCTTGATCAAGTTAAAAATTTTCGTTTCATAAGCAATATGTCCCTTAAATGGGCTTACAAGGCCCAAAACGTACATTCAAGATGGTTCGGGACCAAACCGAGAACTTAAGAAGAACATGGAAAACTTTGTGCTTTAAGGCTCCATACACCCGTGTGGGTAAAGACCATGTGGCCACACATGCCTATGTGGCTTGGGACACACCCGTGCTCTCAGCCCGTGTGAAAATCTGACTTAAGAACATGACCATGGCACACGCCCGTGTGACCTACCCGTGTACAACACTGACTAAAAAGTTTAAGTGCAGGGGAAGCACGACCAAAACACACGCCTATGGGAGTGAGCCGTGTGTCACACATGGCCTAGACACACGCCCGTGTGTCATGCCTATGTGGACAAAAAAGAGGCTGTTTCCAAGCCATTTTGTCACCCAATTTACCCAACCTACACAAGATCATTTCAATACACAAATTTCTCCATAATAGACACCAATTCATCCATAGAAAGAACATTATATGCATTTATGAAAATGAAAAATAGCCATTATTCTAGGCTTGATACAAAATGAAGGGCTTTGACTTAGGCCAAAATACATAACCAATTTCTCATTTAAATTAACATCCTAGTCTAGCCCTATACATGCCATACTCAAAAGAATATTTGTACTATACAAAGTGCTTCGATTGATAGTGTGATCGATATCTCCGACTTCAAAGAATCCTTGAGCTAATTAAGCGGCACTGAAAGAAAAAGGGAAAGAAAAGAGAGTAAGCATAAAGCTTAGTAAGTTGCATATAAATAAATATACAACAACAATTTTACCATTAGTCATCATACTCATAGCTCAAAGGTAAGCATAAACTTGACTTACTCATTACCGTCTACTAAAATCACATTTTCTAATTTGAACTCATTACTCATGCATACCAAATAGGTACCTATATCACTTAGAACATTATTATACTTTCCTTGTTAAGTCACTTTCATAACCTTTAAAGTTAAACCTTTCAGAAAACTACCAGATATTCTATAAGCCTCGAACATGGGATAAGTTGCTGGTGCCATGTCCCAGACATCGTCTTACACTAGCTATCATCATCGAGGCTGATGCCATGTCCCAGACATCGTCTTACACTAGCTATCATCATCGAGGCCGATGCCATGTCCCATACGTGGTCTTATACTAGCTCTCATATATAGTGCTGATGCATGTTCCAGACATGTCTTACACTAGCACAACTCTTAGCCGATGTGTGTCCCAGACACGTATTACACTGGCTATCATCGTCAAGGCCGATGCATGTCCCAGACTTGTCTTACACTGGCACTCATCTCTGTGCCGATGCCATGTCCCAGACATGGTCTTATACTGGCACTCATAATGTGGCCGATGCATGTCCCAGACATGTCTTACACTGGCACATAAGAAATTTGAACGTTATGGCATGAATATCCGGTTTGTTTCCTAGGGTCTCAACTAGACCATTCCACTATCTCAATCATTAATATACAATCTTAGTTCAAAATCTAGCAATTCATACTATATCAATTCAATGACAATTCGAATACATACATTAACAATGTAGTCGTATTATTTACATACAAATTACCTTGATTTACAAATTATGCTTGACTAGTCTGTTTAGTCGGATTGCTTGGCTTTGCCCTGGTCTAAGTTCAGTTTTGGTAAATCTTGATCTATAATAACAAAATGCACTCATTTAGTCACTAATTACAATTAGGCAATCATAAATTCACTTCTTTGGAAAAATGACCATTTTGCCCCTAAACTTTAACAAAATGACCATTTTACCCCTATGCTCGAAAATCGATTTTTATCGAATTTCTTTATATTTAAATCCTAGTTAAACTCTTTTTACTGCTATAGCAATCCCAAAATATCACTATTTCACACTCATATCACCTATTTTGCAACTTACATAAAATAGTCCCTTTTGGTGTTTTCATGCTAATACCTTTCACAAAAGTTGTTTATGTCACAACTAGGACTGATATTCTTCCATAAAAACTTAGCAAACATCACAAATCATTTCATGGAAAAGCCCTAAACTCTCAATCACTTTGCAAAATAGACCCCTCATTTGAATGCTTATGCTTCAAGTGTCTCAAAAGTGCAAAAATTATTAACTAGAGACATGGGAATCACTTACTTGTTGAGGTAATATGTTGCTGAAATTTCAAAGCTTCAAAAACCCCTCTTTTGCTGATATTTTTGGTGGGGAGAAGACATGGAGAAGAAGAAAATAATAGATAAGCTTTTTAGGCATTATTTTATCACCAACTCATGACATCATTCACATAAACTTTGACTATTTGACCAATTTTGCTTCCTATGGCCGGCCACCTTGCTTCTAGGGGTCCAATTACTCTTTAAAATCCCATAATTTTAGTTCTCTAGCTATTTAACACATTTGGGTACTAAAAGCAACTTTTAAATTTTATGCGATTTAGTCCTTTTTAGCAATCGGGCTCACAAACGTTAAAATTGGCTCACCAAATTTTTCATGCACTATTATAATCATGTTACAACCTCATAATTGTAATAAAATAAATTTTCTAACTTCAGATTTGTGGTCCTGAGACCACTGTTCTGACTAGACCCTAAATCGGGTTGTTACAATTTATCTGGCCATCGGAACCATTCGCCTAAACTCTTTCTTATATTTTATCAAACATTGATACTTAGGAAGTGAATGGAAAATTGTGTAACAACAAGATGACACAAATCTCTACCATTTGAGTATTATTTTCTCATAAAAAAGTAAGCACTAAAGCATGATTGTAAATGAAATTTGTAGCTTTTTGAGCTTTTTGAAAAGTTTGATCAATGATAGGAAAGTTGTAACACCCTTTACTTGACCCGATCGTCGGGTTCGAGCTACAGGTTGCCACATTCATTACCGGAGCAACTTCAGACAAATATATATATATACCATAAAACCATTTACACATGCAACTAAGTGTAATTTACATTTATACTATGCTACATAATTTATTCTGGGTCACACACGAGCTTACAAAAGCCATTTTGCTAACTCGAGGTTGAATTAGGACCAAATTGTGAAGTTTTCAAAATTTTGGGCTGATGCTGCAACATCATACTTTCCACGTCACAACATCGTCAACTCATTGAGTTATGTTGCCACCTTTAGCATCTTAATGCCATAACCCCACTCACTATTGACCTATGTCGCGATGTTGGGAATTCATGGTCACGACATTGCCCCTGTTTTGGCAACGTAATACTTTGGTACGATTTTTATGCTTTTAAGCAAACACCTAAATGCTTTCATACATCTTTCTATTGGATTTTGTGCCCTAAGTGTAGTATACTCATTTGTACACTTGTATTTTTTCGAACAAATTGTTAATAAAATTATTCATGAATTACATTAATACCTTTTATATATTATCCTCACGTGATTTTTGTATGTAAAGGAAAATAGAAGCAGATATTAGCTCATTGGTTGTCTAATATTTAACTAATATTAAGCGATATTATGTGATCGAATCATAACACGAAAAGACCACTTATATTAGTAGACGAACCTAAACATATCCTTAGTTTAACTAGAAATGAGCAAACCGATTGAAAGACTAATATGTCATCTATCTAGTCCAATTTAAGAGATGTTTTATCTTGAGCATCAGAGCAAATGACTCTTGGAAGATAGGCATAGATGTGACTGACTAGATTGATAGTACATTGAATAGAACCCAAGTAGAATAGATCTTGAATAAACTTATGAATTTATTCACTTCTAATGTTCATAGTGTGACATACCTTAATCTTGAATGGACAATAGACTATGTATGTGTGGCTCGTACACTTTGACGTAAGTAAAAACTAAGTTTGAATAGATAATGAACCAAAAGCTGGTGCGTTGGATATATGACTTTTGCAGTATGTAGCAGCATTCACAATAGTGGAATTCATAGCCCAAGACATGGGTAAATGGTATCCTTTCATTGGCATTATACGATAGATGAAAAGTAAACGTGGTCATGGGTCGTTCGTCTTTATGATGAATGACTTGATTACTATTTGATAGTAATTGACTTTTCATGAAGGAAGGTGTAATGGTTACCATGAGAGGAAATAGGATCATATTGGAAGAGTAGATTTATCGTAAAGAGATTAAGGTTATTCTTTAAGGGTAACACATTTATGAAAAGGTCATTGGATTAACACTTATTGAGTTGGTTTAGTAATGGTATGATATTAGGGAGAGCTCAGTTAGGGTGAGCAAAATTCAAATTGACTCAAAAAAACTTTGAATTTTGAATTATTTGAGTCAAATCAATTTTTTTTTCAAATTTCAAATTCGAGTCGAGTTGAATTTTTGAATTTGAAAAACTTGAATAAACTGAATACCTAACTACCCCCACCCCAACCCCCTTGGTCTACCCCACTAACACTTTACCCCTTTTTCTCTTCAAAATGTTTTACTTTCCCTCCCTCTTTTTACCCCAAAATCAAAATCCCCCAAATTTTTTATTCCCCCTTTACCCCTAAAAATATTTACTTTCCCTCCCCCTTTACCCTTAAAAATCAAAATCCCCCCAAAAATCTTTTATTTCTCCTTTTTACCCTCAAAAATCAAAATCCTCCATTCATCTTCATTAATTTTTTCTATTTGTTCACTAGTTTACTTCAATTTTTCTTTGTATGATCATGTTTAAAAACTTTAAAGAAAAATATTTTCAAAAAATATTACATAAAAATAAGAAAACACCAAAGTCATTTTTTTTAATTTAACTCGAACAAATATATTCAATTCAATTCGATTCAAATTCCACCTTACTTGATTCAATTTGAGAAAATTTCAAATCGAGTTAGGATGATAAAATAGGATTCATCAACTTGATTAACTCAAAATTTTTTCATTCGATTTGATCGAGTGCTCCCTCTAAGCTCAGTCATGAAACTATAGTAGAATGACTTCGTGACTAAATGAGTTTATAATTAATAGGCAAAAGACTGGAACTTAATTATTAATCATTTGAGTCCTAATCACATATGTCAAATCAGTCCCTCTGCTAGGTCGTTGAATCTAGAATTGAATTGCATGTTGAATCAAATGAATAGAAAATAGATAGAAATGGTAAAGTTAGAGAAATGAGAAACATTAAGAAATGAATATGATTTTCTCACTAAATGGAAATAACCCTGAAAAATTAGTTTATGTTTCTTGAATTAGTAATTAATTGATATTCAAAATGGAATTAAATTAATTAGTCAAAGTGAATCCATTGAATGTAGAAATATTAAATATATTTTCTTATAGATTCTTTTATGGTAAAGTTATCATGATTTTAACAAAATTAGAATCGAGTTGAGAAAATTATTTAGAAAATTAATTAATTTAAATTATTTTATGATGTTTATATTGGAAAATAGAAAAACATGTATTAGATTGAATTGAATTATAAAGTGCATGGTTAAAAATCAAGGAAACACTTATAATTGGACCCTATATGGGAGAGGCTCGAAACCCCATCATAATACATATGAGGGGAAGCATATCTGATCTGTCACAATTCATTGTGGCAAATTAAGCTCTTTTCATTACTTAATGAGCTCGTATTCAAGTAATTTGTTACTTTTCATTCAGTTTATGAACTTAGTTACTTTTATCTTCGAATTCAATAAAACGAGCAATTTAGTGTGTTTTATGACCTATTAGGCCAATCTAGGCCTAATGAAGGATTAATGTGTTAATTGAGTGTGCAGGACATGAAATAAAAAATGAATTGCATGTTGAATCAAATGAATAGAAATGATAAAAGTTAAATAAATGAGTTATATTCGGAAATGTATGTGGTTTCTCACTAAGTATAGAAATAAATATAAAATTAATTTAAGTTTTTCAAATTATTATTTAATTAATTGAAGTTCAAAATGGAATTAAATTTATTGGTCATTGTGAATCTGTTGAATGTAGAAACTAAATATATTTTCTAATAGATTCTTTTACACTGAAATTGTCATGATTTTAACGAATTAGAACTGGGTTGTGAATATTATTAATTTGGAAAATTTAAATTATTTAAATTAATTTAATAAACAGTGTCTATTTTGAGAAATAGAAAAACATTTACTAGGTTGAATTAAATTATAAATGTTGGATTAAAAGTTCAGGAAGCACATATAATTGGACCCAATACAGGAGAGACCCAAATACCCATCATAATACATATAAGGAGAGGCATACCTTATTAGCCCTTCTCTCCTAGTTCAACTAGGGGATTGAATTTTCTATTAAATAGGCATTAAATGCATTCTACTAATTCAACTAGGGTTTCACTTTCTCTCCCTATAAATAGATGACACTAGTAGGACTAAAAATACAATAAGTTACACACAACTTTGAAATATTGTTATTTTGGTCGAAATAGTAATAAATTATTTCTAAGAATAAGTTCTATTTTTCGAAAATAAAAATTCTACTGATTTCTATAAGAAAGATTTGTTTTTCTATTGAAAGTAAGAAAATTATTTCTAGTTTTGTATTTGATTTATAATTATTCAAGTCTACACTCAAAGCAGCTTGTGGTACGATAATAATGGAGAAGACCATTCAATTGAAAGACGAAAACATCTAGGACCCGTCTAGCTCAAAGCACAAGTATTACTTTGGGAAAAATTTTATTGTTATAAATATCACAAATTAGCTTGGTTTTCAAAATTTTATTTTTTCGCTGTGTAAAAAAAACCGTTTTCAAATTGAATTTTTTAAAACAATTGGTATTAGAACCAAGTTGTGCTATGTTTATAGCATAAAAGGATACCAAAATTTTCTCTCTTTTTCATGTTTGGTTAATTTTCATAAGTGATGTGTGCACTGGGGCTTGTAAAACTGTAGTTAATTATAACAATTGAAGTGTGGTATTGCAAATACTAAAATATATGAACTTTTTTAGCACCTTTTAAGCACTAATTCATGTAGTTTCTAAGTAATTTTTGTCAACTTTTATAATTTTATTATAAAATAATTAAATTGAACTTAATTTATAAAAAAATTTGAATTTTAGTTATTTTTATAATAATTTTGCATAATTTGGGTTATTTTTGACAGTTTTGTATAAAAGGTGAAAAATCAGCTCAACAGTCACATTGAAAGAATTAGATGAGACACCTTTGGAGCTCAAGATGATGAATTAATAGCCATGAGGATTTAAATTTATACTTTTGGACTCTCGTGAAGTAGTTGGTCCAATTAAATTTTTATTGACGAAAAATGGACAACATGAAGTAGAGAAAAGGGCCTGAATTGAGCAAATAAAGAGGGACGATGGACAAGCTCAAGAGAGCAGCCTAAGTCGTTCCATCTTGTTGACCAAATAAGCTAAACTTAGCTGATTTTAACACTTACAAAAAACCCTTAAACTCTCTTTAATTTCCATTCAAACCCCTCTCATTTTCATTCAATTAATTTCTAGGCACAAGCTAAAAATAGCAAGTTCATTCAAACACTCCTCCCACCTAGCATGGCTGGCCATATGAAGGGTGATTCCATGCTATTTTTAGCTAATTTGAGCTGCCAAATTCAAGTATAAATAACCCCTTCACTTTCTCATTCAACACAACTCTTATCTTTCATTCATCTCTACTCCACTTCTCTTTCACTCTCTTGTCTTTCCATTTCGTGTCTTTCTTCACTTTGCCTATTTCCCCTCTTGAAAAAGAACTAGCCTACCCCTTGGAGAAGCAAAAATCAAGCATTAGTGAAGGCCTTTGATTGACAGAAAGAGCAGAGAAGAAGAGGAGTGCACTAGTTCGGCTTTAGAAAATCACTGAGTTTTTTTTCTAGTTCCCTTCTCTTTATCTTTTTCAGTTTATTCCTGTTAAATATGACTCCTATTTTCAGTCAAATTTGAAAAATAATCTTTCAGTTAAACTTTGTTTACTTGTTTCAATCAAACACTGATTAGTTTAGATTATTTTATTATTATTTGATCTATGAATTTAGCCTATAAATAGGCTCTTTTACAACCTTAGAAAATATACCCATTAGAGATTAGACCTCATAACGCATTTAGAGAATTTTGTGTTTACGTTTTGTGAGTTCTTTGTTTTCGGGTTTTTGGGGTTTAGTTTTTATCTCCATCTTTTGTACTCTTCGTTCTTTTGTCATTATAGTAAAATTATCTTTACCCGTGGTTTTTTATCCTCTTTGGAGGGGTTTTTCCACGTTAAATTTGTGCGTTCAATTTCTAAATTTATTCCGCAATTTTCTTGTTCGTTGCTTAACCGGGTTAAAATCCTAACAATTCCATTATTATAAATATGAATACTTGTTATGTTGATGTTCCCAATTTAATTAAAATGACCTAAATCTCATTCATGTAAGACTAATTGCATTCTGTCCACTTAAATTGTTAAAATCAAGTTTGTGTTGTTATAGGCTTTGGTAGTTTGTTCAATTAAATAAAATCATGCCTATGTTACACTTGTATTATAATTGTAAGGTAACAAATGAATTAATTATTAATTAGATTGAAATTATAATTAATTGACACAGTATTTAATTGGTGCATGTTTAATCTTCTAAGGTAGCTGAGGGTTAAATTTAGTAGATATATTAAACAATGTAATCGCCTTGCATAACTGATAAGATTGTTGTGATTTTAATATAGAAATATATTTAATTCACTCTGTCTTATACTTTCTTATGAAAATTGATTGATTACTCTAGCATAGGAATATGTTTTGAAAGATTGATTAATTTAATAAGCTTGTATGTTAAGAAAATACCAATTTGCCATGAAATTATTCGTAACAACATGAACATAGTTTTAATAATTCTAAGTTAAAGAATAAAATTGATCTAACACATTTATGTCATATTAATTAAAACCGTTTTTAGAAATTGTGCATTTGGAATTTATTTTCTTAGTTAATCATTTAGTTAATTTTTAGTTTTTCTATCACATCTTTTAAATCAATACATTTTTTTCCACCATCAAGTTGCTTAAACTTGCATTAAATACTTGCTTGTACAGTCCTTATGGGTACGATAACTCGACATACTTGTCACTTTATTACTTGATACGATTGTGTACACTTACACATTTTCGTCATTCCAAGTTTTTGGCGCCGTTGTTGGGGACTATTTTAAAAGACATTATTTGTGAAATTATTAATTTTTCATTTTGGTCTATTTTCTGTTTAATTTTAATTCTATTATTTTTTGTGATTGTTTCAGGTGTTTATGAGTATTGATTGAATTATCGACTTACTCCTCGTAGAGCCTGAAATAGAATGAACTATCAGATAAAGGAGAAGACAAACAAATCAAAGAATGACCAAAGAGATGAATTTTAAAAATCGAGACCAAGGAAATGGAACAAATCATGTTGAAAATCATATCCTTATTACTGATGATAAGAATAGAGCTCTAAGACAGTATGTCGTGCCATTGTTTTATAAGCTTAATCAGGGTATTAGGAGACCCAAGATCAAGGCACAACAATTTAAGCTGAAGCTAGTCATGTTTCAAATGCTTCAGATAGTGGGTCAGTTTAGTGGAATGCCTACTGAAGATCCTCACCTTCACCACAAATTATTTATGGAGGTGAGTGATTCCTTTAAATTAGTCGAAGTACCTGAAGATGCGCTAAGAATAAATGTAACACCCGTAACTCGTATCTGTTTCCAGAATAGGGCTACGAGGCATTATCGATCAATTTCAGCATATAACATACATTTATCATTCATGAACACATTATCATATAAACATTAATCAAACATAATCACATTGTCCCTTATAAAGCTCTACGAGACCTTAAAACATGCTTAAAAGAGGTTCAGGACTAAAGCGATAACATTTAAAAACTTTAGGAAACTTAGAAAATTTTCATGCATATAGGGTTCACACGCCCGTGTGAACAGCAGACGGCCACCAGATACGCCCATGTCACAGACCGTATGAAAACAGGGTATACATATTGACTTGCACCACACGACCGATAACACGCCCGTGTGCCATGGCCGTGGGAAAACTGAAGGGTTATTGACCTGGGTCACACGGCTAGTGACTCGCTCATGTGCCAGCCTATGTGCCACACACGGCCAATAGACACACCTGTGTGTTTAGATCGTGTCAAACCTGTAGGGTATACTGACTTAAATTCGAAGGGTACCTCAGGGGACACACGACCGTGTAGCATGACCGTGTGTCGTACAAGGCTAAGACACACGCCTGTGTCTATGCCCGTGTGGACAAAAATAGGCAATTTGCAAAGCCAATTTGCTACCCTTTTTGCATATACCTACATAAGCTCATATGGTACCAACTTAAGTCACAAATATGCAACCAAAACTCATCAATCAATACACAAATATACCAAATCCAATATTTCAAGCATATCATTTCACCATTTCTATCCATTACCAAAACATACCATTGATAAACAATCAATCTCGTAATCATCAAACCATCTTAATTTCTATAATAAACTTGCCAATCACATAGCCAAATATATATATATACGACAAACACATATATGAACACATATCATAAGCCAAATTCACATTCAATATTACCAACATTCACAAGTCAACTTATATGACCAAACACACACCAACATTTACAAGCCAAATCACATGGCTAATATCACAACTCAAAGTACCATAACTAGCCTATACATGCCATATACCATATATATACAACTCAAAAGTACCAAGTAGTTGGTTAGATAGTGTGACGTAGTCTCTAACGATCCCCGAATCTGAGCTAGCTTTGAATTCACTATAAAACATAAAAGAAACAAACAAGGTAAGCTATAAAGCTTAGTAAGTTCGTATGATATAAACTTATCTAATCACAAATATATCATTCAATAATTTAAGCATAATAATATGTAAAACTTGATTACTAACAAACCTTTCACCTTCATGTTCATATGCTATATGTAAACTTCATGACTTATTCAGTTTCAAACTCATAAAATACATATACATACCTGTATTAATCCATAACTAGTTCATACATACAAAATATGCCATTGAATACTCGATATTTCGCACACTAAGTGCCATACCAAATGTCTCGCACACTAAGTGCCATTTTCAATGTCTCACACACTAAGTGCCATACTCAATGTCTCGCACACTAAGTTCCATACTCAATGTCTTGCACACTAAGTGCCGTACTCAATGTCTTGCACACTAAGTGCCGTACTAAATGTCTTGCACACTAAGTGCCGTACTAAATGTCTCGTACACTAAGTCCCGTACTCAATGTCTCGTACACTAAGTGCCATACTCAATGTCTCGCACACTAAGTGCCGTACTCAATGTCTCGCACACTAAGTGCCGTATATAGCTGAAGCTATCTTAAATCGCACACTAAGTGCGATACTCAATATCTCACACACTAAGTGCCGTATATAGCTGAAGCTATTTTAAATCACACACTAAGTGCTAAACATAGCCGATTTGTCGTCGAATATGACCATAATCTCATATATACAATTTATGCAATATCAAAGCATTAAAACCATAATTGTAATAATGTTTATCACGTACGAACTTACCTTGGATGCTGAAACGACAATTTGAGTCGATTATTCGATAACTTTTATTTTTCCCCGATCTAGGTCTGAATTCTTCCTTTCTTGATATTCTCAAAGTACCATGGCCAAACTTTTAAACACAAAAATGGTGTCTTTTTCTTCTTCCAAATCGGTTAGATGAAGATGATAGCTTTCAAATTATGCTTTTGTTTTATTATTATACTTAAAAGGCTATCAAATTATGCTTTTGTTTTATTATTATACTTAAAATAACCAAATTACCATATTAACCTTTAATAAAAACCATTAAAAATCATTTATGCATGGCCATCTTTGTCCACTCAACCTTTTAATGGTCTATTTACAACATAAGGACCTTAACATTAAAGTTCTATAGCTATTAAACACCTTTAGCTAATAGAACAACACTTTTGCATTTTATGTGATTTAGTCTTTTTTCTCAAATTGACTATTCAAACAACAAAATTAGCTCACTAAATTTTCACACATACATACTATCATGCTGTAAACACAAAAAATAATATTAAAATAATTTTTCAACCTTAGATTTTTGGTTCTGAAACCACTGTTCTGATTTAGATAAAATCGAGCTGTTACAATAAAATAGTTCCCATATTCACTAAGGGATAGAGCTCGAGCTTGGTTGAACTCATTGCCACCAGATTCCATTACCACATGACCAGAGTTATCAGAACGCTTCCTTATGAAATATTTCCCACCTAGCAAGAACGCTAAGTTGCAAAATAAGGCTACTACCTTCCAAAAGATGGATGACGAGTCCTTATATGAGTCATGGGAAAGATTTAAAGAATTGTTATGAAAATGCCATCATCACGGAATCCCACATTGCGTCTAACTAGAGACATTTTGCTCATACAAGGATAGTAGTAGACGCTTTTGCCAATGGTGCTCTCCTTTCTAAATCTTATAATGAGGCTTATAAAATTATTGAGATAATTGTTAGCAATAATTACAGTGACCAACCAATCAAGCAGCCTCGAGATGAGTCGTAGGAGTACATGAAGTGGATGCCTTCACTTCACTTGCAGCCCAGGTATCTTCGATATCCTTAACGCTTAAAATTTTTACTACTACTAGGTTTAACAATGTTGCAGCTCAGCCACCCAATCAATTCAAGAATATAACATGTGTTTATTATGGGGAAGGGTACTTGTTTGAAGATTTCCCTGCAAACCCAGAATCTATGTATTACATAGGTAACTAGAACTAGAACTGAGGTAGACAAGGACCACGATCCAATTTTTATAACCCATATTTGCGAAACCACTTGAATTTCTCTTGGAGTAACCAAGGGTTGGAGCCAGTAACACTTATGCACAACCCAAACTGACCGAACCACTTGGATTTACCCAACAAGTTCAGAAACCACCATAAGCCGAACGTTCCAATAGTCTAGAAAAGCTATTGAAGGTATATATGGAAAAGAATGACACAACTTTAAGAAATTTGGAGAATCAAGTGGATCAATTTGCTACTGAACTTAGGAACCAACCACAAGGCACTTTTCCTAGTGATACGGAAAATCCAAGAAATTCAGGGAAGGAAAATAGTATAAAATTGAATCTAAGGAGTGAAAAGATGTTAGAGCCCAATACTATCAAAGTTGAGGAAGAGCCAGCTAATGCTCGAGATAAAATGGAAGTTCAACCAAGTGTTGACAATCCAGCTTCACCAGAACCAAAATTTGTAAAATCAGATAAGGTAACTTCTAAACCAGTTAATTCTGATAAACTAACATCTTTTTTAAATGTAGAAGTGACACAACTGATGAATTTCCTAGTTCAAGTAAATAATCCTCCACTGCCCTACCTGTAAAGACTTCAAAATTAGAAATAAGAAGTCCAGTTCAAGAAGTTCCTAGGCGTACTTAAGCAACTTTATATGAACATCCTATTGGTAGAAGCTCTTGAGCTGATGCCAAACTACGTAAAATTTATAAAGGATATTTTGTCCAAGAAACAAAGACTTGGAGAATTTGAGACGATAGCTCTAACAAAGGAGTGCACAGCATTCCTACAAAATAGACTACCCCTAAAGATGAAAGACCCTAGATGTTTTACCATACCTTGCAACATCGGAACAACTTATTATGGTAAGGCACTATGAGATTTGGGTGCGAGCATCAACTTGAAGCCCATGTCCATATATAGAAAATTAGGGATAGGTGAAGTTAGACTAACTACAGTTACACTTCAATTAGTAGATTGATCCTTAGCAAATCCAAAAGGAAAAATTGAGGATGTATTGGTACTTGTAGACAAATTTATTTTTTATGTCGACTTTGTTATTTTAAACTTTGAAGCAGATAATGAGGTGCCAATCATCCTAGGAAGGCCTTTCCTAGCAATTGGAAATACCTTATTGATGTGCAGAAGGGTGAGCTTACCATGCATGTTCAGGACGACCAGGTAATGTTCAATGTTTTTAAATCTATATGTTTTTCTGACACAATTGATGAGTGTTCTGCAGTATCTGAGTTCAAAGAGTTAGCCGTAAAATGGGAACTCAATTCTATTGAGGACCCATTGGAACAAATCTTCATGTCAAAACCTCTAAGTGATAAAGAGGAAGAGGAATATTTAGCTTTGTTAGAATCTAACTTAAAGGGATTTAATCTGCAGTCCCGCTTTGAATATTTGGAGTTAGAGAGCAGAGAGCATGTCCAACCAAAACCATCGATCGAAGAGCCACATAAATTAGAATTTAAGATACTTTCTTCACACTTAAAATATGTTTATTTAGGTAACGCTTCTACTTTTTCTGTTATTATTTCAGCAGAGTTAACTAAAGAGCAGGAAGAAAAACTATTTAGAGTGTTGAAACAATTCAAAAAGGCTATTGGATAGACCATAGCCAATATTCATGGTATTGGTCCATCTGTGTGCATACAAAAAATCATCCTAGAAGGTGGCGAAAAAGGAATGATTGATGAACAACGAAGATTGAATCCCATTATGAAGGATGTGGTTAAAAAAGAAATTATTAAGTGGTTAGATGTGGGTAAAATTTATTCCATTTCAGACAGCTCATGGGTAAGTCTAGTCCAGTGCATGCCAAAGAAAAGAAGCATTACGACAATGGAAAATGAAAATAATGAGTTGATATCGACCAAAATGATTACGGGATGGACAATTTGCATAGATTACCAAAAATTGAATAAGGTGACTTGTAAAGACTACTTTCCTTTGTTGTTCTTGGATCAAATGCTGGATAGACTCACAGGGTGAGACTATTACTGTTTTCTAGATGGATATTCTAGATACAACCAAATTACAGTAGCTCCAGAGGACCAAGACAAAACAACATTCACATGCCCGTATGCTACGTTTGCCTTTAGATGTATGTGTTTTGGTTTGTGTAATGCTCCTGCTACGTTTCAAAGATGTATAATGGAGATTTTTAGTAACATGGTTGAGAAGTTTTGGAAGTTATATAGATGATTTTTTAGTGTTCGAATACACTTACGATGACTACCTAGCCAGTCTAGCAAAGGTACTAAGGCAGTGCGAAGAAACAAACCTTGTACTTAATTGAGAAAAATGCGATTTCATGGTACGATAAGGTATTGTTTTGGGGCACAGAATAATGAGACAAAGGATCGAGGTAGATAAAACAATGGTAGATGTTATTGAGAAACTCCCACCTCCAACATCTGTTGTAACACTCCTAACCCGTATCCGTCGTCGGATTAGGATTACGAGGCATTAACGAACAAAAACACATCTTCAAACAACCACACATTTATACAAGTCAAATTCATATATATATAAAACATAAGTTCAATTAAAATAATAAACATGATTTTATTAATCATAATATAATATATAAATCATATTAAAATATAAATCAATAATGAACCTCTACCAAAATACCTCGAACAACCATATTTATTCACTAAAATTAAATTCATATATTCAACATCATATTTATACACTTACATATATCAAACCGAAACATTATATACTTAATTACATAAGTGAAAAGCCAAATCATCAATCAAAATTTTATTACCTAAATTCACATTCCATTGAATGTATTTACCAACCAAATTATACTACTCAAATAAACTAACTAGAATTTTAAAATAATATACCATTAGAGATCGATACAAAACCATATTTATCTTTTGTTTATTAGGATAACGAAGTTTACCTATATAAATATATACCTTAAAATGAGTTATATATATATAAAATCCATTCATCATGTGCATAATATTTATATAAACAAATACCAAGTACAAGTTGTCATATATTCAAAACATAAACCTTACAAATAACCAACTAATTTATTTAACTAAACCCATAAACATATCATCCATATTATAAGTACACACACATATATATATATTATATGTTATCATGAAACATGGTTGAGTCAATTAAATATACCTATGAATATGCATATATGTATATCATAGTCGATTTTTCATCCACAAATATATGTATGTATATATATATATATATATATATCTATAATCATCAACCAACTCCAAAGCATATATCACATGAAAATAATAACCGAATACCAAAATTAACATGACTAATTGTATAAACAACCATTTAGCATTATAATCAACCACATTTCACAAGTATATATATATATACCGAACTAATATCCAAACATATATTCATTATCTCATTTCAACAATTAGCCGAATGTAGTTGTCAACCAAATGGAATTATTATTATTACAAGTCATAGCCAAATCATTTTAATCAAGAGTAACATAGCAAATATAATTCATACTTATGGGTATACTATAGCTGAATCATCCAAAACACATCCAAATTACTAATCAACTTCAATGCTCCACAAAACACATATCACAAAAATTATTCATCCATAGCATAATATACCATAGCCAAAATAAACTCAAAGCATAAGCAAACATATACAAAATTAACATGGAAATTAAGCCATTTTCGTATGGCTCAAATTATACAAAACCAAAATCTAACATTTCAAAACACATTTCCAGCCTAAACATACCATAATTCAAGTTTGATTATTTAAATACCGAAGCTGTAGATAGTGTGATAGACTTTGCTGACGATCCCCGAGCTTGTAACTTGAATCCAAAATCTATAAAATAGAAACACACATAAAAACACAGAGTAAGCTTTTGAAGCTTAGTAAGTCATAAGCAATTAAACATTCCAAAATTATTATCAACTTATTTAAACTAAACTAAATTATAGTATCATAATATATCATATCCACATATATGTAATTCATTATAAATATATAGTTTTATACTCAATTATCACCCTGGCAGAATACTCATGAAGCCAAATTAACATTATTACCATTTATATTCCACAACCAACTAGTCATTGTAACTTACTTCACGTACCCATTAACATATAAACTTATATGTAATCGCATAGTTTCATATGCATATATTACCCATGAAGCTAAATACATATAATCATGCATGTCTAATACTAAGTTTCATTTCAATAATAATTTCAAGTCCAATTACACTTGATTACGTAAGCCCCTGTATCAAAATAATTCATCATATTCATATATTAAATATATAATCAAAATTACCTAATCATATATGCACATGTTTAAAGATGATTCATGATAAACAAGTTAACTAACTCACAAAGTCAAATACACATCTCACATTCGCATATATCTTCATTTGCACCCTTTCAAGATTTGCAATAATTAATCAAGGTACTTACTTACTTCACCTCAAATAGGTAACGAGTTAAATCATAACTGGCATATAGCTCATTTTACACATTCGAACTCAATTTACCTTTGCCCAATGAACCATTCAGAATTGGATAGGACACTCAGATAATCACACAAATCGTACAATGCCAACGTCCCAGACGTGGTCTTACATGTAGTCACATATCGATGCCTCTGTCCCAGACAGGGTTTTACTCGTAAACACATATCGAAATCACATATCGATGCCATGGTCTTACTCGTACACATATATCAAAATCCTATGTCATGACATATGTATCCTAATTATTCCTAAGGTTCATACGGGGCTTTCGGATGTCGTAACTCGGTCGAAACGAATGCTTGAATATGGTTACCAAGATTATACACATTCGTCAACAACATGGATGAATTCATACATTACATACCAGCATATATATTTATCATTTAACGAAAATTAGGCACGTCTATTCGCTTATAAACTTACCTCGGACGATGTAAAACGGAACAGAGCGGCTAGTCGACAACTTTCGTTTTTCCCCAATCCCAATCCGATTTCTTTGGTTCTTGATCTAAACATATTCAAATTAAACTCATTCAAACATATTTTCATTCAATTTATTCCAAAAACACATAAATGAGAAAATTACCATTTTACCCCTAACATTTACACTTTTTACAATTTAGTCCTTTTTGCACAAAACACAAAATACACAAAATTTCAACATACCCATGTTGAGTCGAATTTTGCCCACTCTAAAAAAAGTCCATATATTTAATTTATTTCACATTTTAGTCCTTCAAATTATTATTTTTGCAATTTAGTTCCAATAACTCAAAATTATCAAAAACTCCAATACAAAATATGTTAATCTAAAACATATCTTTCATATTTCATCATCAAACAACAAAAATCACAAGCTCTCAACAATAGTATAACTCAAAATATTCACCAAAATAAAAAATTCAAGCATGGATTTTGTAGTACTTGAAGCAACGATCTCAAAAACGTAAAAATCATCAAAAACTGAGCTGAACTCTTACCTTGATTGAGCTTGAAAAGCAACCGAACCTAGGTTTTATTTTCTTTTTCTTTCTTGTTTTAGTTTCGAAAATGATAAAAATAATATGAACATAGTTTCTTTTTTTATGTTTTATGTTATAATATATTTTATTAACTTATGATTTAATTTACTTATTTAACCATACTAAAATTATAACAAAACCATATAATATATGTCCACTACCGTTCATTTAATAAGTCAATGGGATATTTACCACTTAAGGGCTTCCTTTTATAAAGCCAATAACAATTCGACCCTTTATACATTAAACTACCAATTTTTAATTTACGCGATTAAGTCCTTTTATTAAATCGGATACCTAAACGACAAAATTAAATCACAAAAATTTCACAGATATAAATTCACACAAAATAAACATGGAAAATAATTTTAAAATATTTTTCTGACCCAGATTCGTGGTTCTAAAACCACCGTCCCGATTAGGGTCTAAATCGGGCTGTTACATCTGTAAAGGGTGTTAGAAGCTTTTTAAGACATGCCAAATTCTATCGAAGATTTATCAGAAACTTCTCAAAAATTGCTAAATCCTTATGTAAATTATTGGAGAAGGACACAACATTCAACTTTGATGAAGAATGCTTAGAAGCTTTTAATAATTTGAAGAATTGATAGGTCTTGGAACCAATTATTGTCACACTTGATTGAGAATTGCCATTTGAATTAATGTGTGACGTAAGTGACTTTGTGATAGGAGTTGTAATGGGCCAGCGGAGGAAGAAAGTTTTTCATCCCATCTACTACACAAATTAGACTTTAATAGGAGCTTAACCAAATTATACGGTAACAAAAAAAGAGTTACTTGCTATTGTATTTTCTTTTGACAAGTTTCGATCATATCTTGTAGGTACCAAAGTGACTGTTTATACTGATAATTCGACAATCAAATAATTACTTGCCAAGAAAGATGACAAACTGAGGTTGATTTGATGGGTACTTTCTACTTCAAGAGTTCAATATAGAAATTTAAAATTGAAAAGGGGTAGAAAATCAATTAGTAGATGACTTATCCAGATTGGGGCCACAAGAAGGAACTTCTCCTCTTATACTAATTCAGGAGACATTTCCAAATGAAAACATACTTAAGGTAAATCATGTCTATGACACCCATTGGTTTGTTGATTTTGCTAACTATTTAGCTTGTGGTTTGATGCCACTTGATAAGACATATTAGCAAAGGAAAAAGTTTCTCCACGATGTGAAGTACTATTTTTAGGAAGATTCGTACTTGTTCAAACAATACAAAGATTAAATGATTAGGAGATGTGTGGCAAAAATTGAGGTAGAGGAAATTTTATATCATTGTCATTTAGCTCCAAGTGGAGGACACTTTGGAGGATCACGTACCACGGCCAAAGCATTACAAGGGGGGCAAACTCTGTTCAAAGATGAGTATGCCTACATGAAAAGTTGTGATTGAGACTAGAGGAGCGGAAACATAACCAACAAAAATGAGATGCCACGAACTAACATCATTGAGGTAGAATTATTTGATGTTTGGGGTATTGACTTTCTTGGTCTTTTTCCTCATTATTTTGGTCACAGGTATATGCTAGTAGTAGTAGATTACATTTCTAAGTGGATTGAAGCTGAGACATATCCGAAAAACAATGCCAAGGTAGTAATGAAGTTTTTACATAAACATGTGTTCATAAGGTTTGAAACTCCTAGGGCTGTCATTAGTGATGAGGGGTCCCATTTTGTGAACAAACGGTTGAAATGGTTACTCGATAAACAGAGAGTGAAGCACAAGATTGCCACAGCTTACCATCCATAAACAAATGGGCAACCTGAATTGGTGAATACAGAGATAAAAGGTAACTACGAGACCAATCCAAAAGACTGGATGATGCTTTATGGGCCTATAGGACATCAAACAAAACACCCTTAGGGATGTCTCCTTATCAGTTGGTTTTTTGGGAAAGCCTGTCATTTGCCCTTGAAGTTAAAACATAAAGTTTACTCGGCTCTCAAGCAACTCAATTTGGATCTGAAGCTTGCTAAAGAGAAATGGATGCTTCAATTTAATGAGTTAAAAGAATTTTGAATGTTCTCGCATGAAAATGCCAAATTGTTCAAGGAAAGATTCAAAAGATGGCATGACAAGCACATCCGATTTTGAGAATTTGAAGCAAGTTAACAAGTTTTGTTGTTCAATTCCAGATTAAATTTATTTCCAAGTAAGTTAAAATCTTGTTAGTCCGGTCCATTCACTATTCATCACATTTTCCCATACTGGGTTATTGAGCTTCACGGTAAGAAATGTAAATTCAGAGTTAACGTTCAACGCTTGAAACATTACTGGGGTGATAAAATTGAGCAAAATAAACCCTCGCTCATTTTTTCGGATTCCTAATTTTTCTTTCTTATTTTCAAATAAATGACTTAGGTTATATTTTCTAAATTATTATGTTAAAATAAATTCTGTCTAGGAGATTGGAATTTAAGCGGGACCTCTTGTGATCCCTCAAATCTTTCTTAGGGATTGATTTTAACATAATTTTCTAAGAAAATATTTCCTAAGTGGAAAAATAAATTTTATTTTACTGAATAAAAGGGTCAATTCTGATCCAACTGTTACTTTTCTGTTCTTTTTTTCAAATTATTTTTGGGTACAAGTACTTAATTGAATTATTTTAAAAAATTACTTGTGTTTTTTGTGAAAATAAAAGTTTTTAATTTTAATTTTAATTTTAATAAATAAGATAATTATAAATAATATATTAATATATTATATATTAATTTTTATTAACTTTGTATAGCATTAGTTGTAATATTTTAACAATAATTTAATCTTATTTTTTATTAAGAGTTTGTGTTAACATTCACCAAACAATTGCTTTAAATACTCCCACCTTTTCTCCCTCTTCACATCACCTTACCAACTGTCGGCCTCCCTCTCATTAACCTTCCACCACTCTTATCAACCCTTCAACAATCGACCTTAATTCCTTTCACCAAACAACACCTTGCACCCTAGCATTGCATAACCTAAGTTGCCAGCAATTGCAACCGCGGGCCCCAACTGTGGCCTGCAGTAGCCGCACGCACTTGCTCCCCTCGCACCAAGCCATCGCACCTCCCTTATTGTACTTTGTTAAACCCTGCAAACCACCATTCGACCATCTTCTAGTTGCCACCAAGTCGTCTCACCTTCTATATTCCACTCGCCCACATTGTCGTTAGTCACCCTCGAATCCTAACCCGACGCCATTTGCTTCACCCTCATATTATTTTCTTGAGTTCTTATCAATTTTTATAAAGGTGGTAATAAATTGTTATTCAAAAAATTTTAATTTAATTTGATTATTTAACCTTCTGATTTTACACAAATTGTTGGTATTAAATTCTAATTGAATTTTTAGAAAATTATTACTTGTCTTCTTCTTATGTGATGTTCATGTTGAATCATGCCTCATAAAACAACTCGTGGTTCTGCCCAAATCAAAGAACCACAAGACAAATTTCATTCCGAAGAAGCCAAGGCAAGATATAAGAGCATACTCAAGAAACAACAAATTCTTCTGGAGAAAGGTTTTACTTTGGGAAAAAGTAGCTACATTGATTTCATGGCAAGCATTCAAAAAGTTGCTGAAGCTTTAAATTGGGAAGTGTTTTGTGACAAAAGGTTGAATTCAGACGATGAGTTAGATCGAGAATTTTATGCGAATTTGACCTCAAGTGCTTTAACAGAAGTTTTAATCCGAGGAGTTAAGGTACCTCTAAAACCCAAGTTCTATTAATGAATTTTATGAATTACTTGATGTCAAAGACGAAAGATATTCTTCCTTAATGGAAAATATTGAGGTGGAGAAATTGCAAGAAATTCTACGAGAACTTAAAGTTCTGGGTTCTAAATGGGCTGTGTAGAAAAAAGGGACTCATACTTGTCATAGAGAATACTTGACCCCATTAGTGGATGTATGGTTTTATTTTGTCCAATTTAGTCTTATGCCTATCTCACATGGGACTACGATTTTAGTCGAATGAATGGTTTTGTTATACTCAATTATTACAACAAAGACCATTAATGTGGGAAAAATCATCCTGAGAGAAATTCAAAATTGTGCTACAAGACATTCTGGTCCAACTTGTTTCTCTTTTATGGTAACAACCTTATGCTTGAAGGCTAGAATTCATGCGAACATAAAGACTACAAGACATAGATGAGGTACAATCGTCAATTGGTACCTTGTTCAAGTAGCAAAAAATTCTATTCTACAAAAGCAATCTGAATCAAACAATGACACTAAAGAACAAGATATTCTTACAGAACTAGAACCAATGCAACCAGTCGAAATCCTTGACTTGGCAGAACAAATTGAACCAATTTTTGAACCTAACATAACTACCCCAATGTTTAGAGCTCATTCGTCTAGCCCAAATCGTTGAGATGAGTTTTCAAAGTTGATAGACGTACTACAACATATGTAGTGGTAGCAACAAGCTTATTGGAGATACTAAAAAATAGGGGATGACTGAATTAGAGATGCTTTTAAGAAAGTATTTCACAACCCATTTGTTTTTGTGCCTAAATTTCTAGAATTTATATTCGATCCATAGACTCCAATGTCGAGGAAGGTACAAGGCGAGTCAAGCAAAAACAATGATAATGAAGCAAAAGATGGGTCAGATTCTGAGGGGTCTGCAAATAAATTATAAAAAGGGGAATCTTATCTTTATTTTATTTTGCTTTTTAGGATATTTTTAGTTTTAAGTTCTTTTAAGATATGTCTATTTCTCGCATAATAAAACAAGAGACTGTAATCATTAATAAAATTGAACAATTTGCAAAATAAGAAGTGTGGCAATAGATATATGCATGTCTAAGATTGGATAAGTCTAGGAAAGGATTGATATTTAAGCAGCCAAACTTGACTCACCTCCTTTTCCTAGGATCCTACCTGGTGTACATTATTTATTCACTTCTATATTTTCGTTTCTTATATATATTGTTTTTAACAATGGGAACATTGTTCATATTAAGTAGGAGGACCAAAAATTGATCTATTTTTTTCATAATTCATTTTCCTATCCAATTACGATTAGGTTATATTTTGCTCAAAAAATTGAATTTTTGTTAATTATGCTAAACTTTAGTATAAATAAACTTCTATTATCTCAATATTTGCTATGCTAGTTGAATTATGACATAAATGTTACTCTAAATAAAATATGTAAATCAAACCATGATAATTTTAATTCTTTAGAAAATTTAAGCATGCATGAAAGTTTAAGTCTCTAAATTGATTTAGTAGTTTTTTAAGGCAAAATTCTAGGAGACATGGAGTTTTGAAAATGATTTAGGCAAACTTTTTTTTGGACCGTTTAAGCCTTTCAAGCCAACCTTAATGAATAATTATCCCTTGAAATCCAACTTTGAGACTACATGGCTTGATTTTATTTGAAACTTGCAATAATAAACTATCCCTTCTCTCGTAATTATGTTTAAATTGTCCCGAACACTAAACTTAGTCTATTCAGAATATTTTTTGAAGATAAGTTTGGGGGAGTTGAGAAAAAGTATCAAATGCTCAAAAAATTGTAGTACATGCAGTAAATTGCTCGAGTGTGTTAAAAAAGAGAGCATATGTACTTAAAAAAAAAGATCTACAAGGAGCATGTGTACTCAAGTACAAATTAGTTGGTGAATTTGGAGGTATTTATTCTGAAGGTCCGATGCAAGCTGAGTATAGGGTTTTGAGCTTAAATTATCTATCTTTTACCTACCCCTAGCTAAACCACGTTACAACTTATTTAAAAGACCTATTGATTCAGATTTCTGTGCTGACTACATTAGTGGAGAGAAATTGCTAAACTCGACTTATAAAGGCATAATTAAACTTAGGGATTGTAGTTTAGTCTTAAATGAAGAAATAAAAGTTAATTGGTAAGCATTTAGCTTATCTTTATTAAGAAAACATTTAGTCTATTCTTGCTATCATAATAATAATTGAGAATAATCTGAACAATGTGTATACTTAAGTTGCATTATTTCAAAATTTTTATTTTTGAGCATAAGTACACTAAACTCATAATTGCGGGAAGAAGTGATTTTTGAAGAAAATTTCAAAGGTGATTTTTTTAACTTCTTTTTCAATTTGTGCATTACTCGGGATGAACAATGAATTAAGTTTGCAGGGTGGAAACACTAAAATATATATACTTTTTCAACACTTTTGAGTACTAATTCATGCAGTTTCTAAGTAAATTATGTCAAATTTTATACTTTTATTATAAAATAATTAATTTGAACTTAATTTTAAAACATTTTAAATTTTAGTTATTTTTATGATATTTTTGCATAATTTGGGTTATTTTTGGTAGTTTTGAAGGAAAGGAGAAAAATTAGCTCAGTAGCCACCTTGAAAGAATAAATTGACGAGACACCTTGGGAGCTTAAGACGATGACTTAACAACCATGGAGAATTTAAATTTATTCTTTTGGACTCTTGTGAATCAGTTGGTCCAATTTTATTTTTATTGACGAAAAATGGATAGCATGAAGTAGAGAAATGGGACAAAATTGAGCAAATAAAGAGGGAGGATGGACAAGCGCAAGAGAGCAGCCCAAACTGTCCCATCTTGCTAACCAAATCAGATAAATTTAGCTTATTTTAAAACTTACAAAACATCCCTTAGACTCTCTTTAATTGCCATTCAAACCCCTCCCCTTTTCATGCAATTAATTTCTAGCCACAAGCTAAAAATAGTAAGTTCATTCAAACACTCCTCCCACCTAGCATGGTTGGCCATGTGAAGGGAGATTCCATGCTATTTTTAACTAATTTGTGCTGGAAAATTAAAGTATAAATAGCCCCCTTGACTTTCTCATTCAACACACCTCTCATCTTTCATTCATCTCTACTCCACTTCTCTTTCACTCTCTTGTCTTCTCATTTTGTGTCTTTCTTCCGTTTCCTACTTTCCCCTCTTGAAAAAGAGCTAGCACGCCCCTTGGAGCAGCAAAAATCTAGCATTTGTGAAGGCCTTTTATCAACAAAACGAGCAGAGAAGAAGAGGAACGCGCTAGTCTAACTTCGAAAAATCACCGGGATTTGTTCTCTAGGTCTTTTCTCTTTATCCTTTTCACTTTATTCTGTGATCATAAATATGAATACTTGTTATGCTGACATTCCTAATTTAATTAAAATGACTCATTCGTGTAAGATTAATTGCATTCTATCCACTTAAATTGTTAAAATCATGTTTTTGTTGTTATAGGCCTTAGTAGTTTGTTCAATTAAATAAAATCATGCCTATGTTACACTTGTATTATAATTGTAAGGTAAAATATAAATTAATTATTAATTGGATTGAAATTATAATTAATTGACATAATATTTAATTTGGGCACCATAAATGTGTCACAGAGAATTATGTGTTTACTATCTCTTCGGACTAACTTAGAAGATGCCATGGGGTTTCTTTCACATGGTCTTATGCATATTTTCATGTCATGATCTACCAGTCCATTCCATATCTCACTAGAGGCACCACCATGAGTATTTTCATTGTCGTACAATGCCATGGGTCTCTGCCATATGGTCTTACACATTTCATTCTCATGTCGTATTTTGCCAGTCCAATTTACATCTGCTCGAAGGCTACACCATGAGTGTTCTTATTGTCACCGTGATCTACCTATATGGTTCATAATATATCTGTCCTACTGAGGCATTACAAATGGATGTTTGTTTAACTAACACAGAATGCACTTACCTAGATTTACTTACATACATGATTGACTGATTCATACTTTCCTATGTCAAAATTTTCATACAGACTTACCACACATGATTTTATTCTTATTCATAGACATGCAACATCTTTACGATAATACAACCCATATATACTCACCAATTGTCTGAGATGTTCTCATCACACAAAGTTTTACTTGAACAGTTAATATGCAGGAGTTAGAATAAAGACTCATCTAATCCTCAACTATATTGTATCTTTAAGTTCCAAACTCGAACGTCCATCTCAAACCAGTAACAAAAACTGCTTAAAGAGCATGAAACCACCATTCAAAGATAATTTGCTATTATCTCAACTACAGAGACCCCTATGCAAGGCCTTCTATTCATAACTTACTGCTAACATGTTTCTTAACATCATTGCTCTTCCAAAAACTTAACATGCAGAGCTACCAGACTTACTAGGAGGTGGAATATCCATTGATTAACATAAAACCTTAGCCTTTATCTTAAAAAGAAGAAGAGAACATTTAAGTTTAAGAAGAGGAATCAGAGAGTAATATTGAAGGAAACAAAACCATCCAGTTATTCCTTTCTCAACATATATATACCCTTAATACCTCTTAATAGGTCATGAAAAGTGCCAAATGCGTGCAAAATTTGTCTAGTTTGCAATGAAATGTGCAAGTATACACAGTCATTTTTAAGTAATAAGTAAATAAAAAGAATATTGTCTCCACAGGGACTATGTTTAAATCGATAATTTTAAAATTAATATTCACAAGTTGGTTAAGGAAAACACAATATTTTCAAGGTAATGGATGTTAGATTTAAATTAATGCAAATGAATTAACCTAAATACAATGTAATGAAATAATATACAATAAGATGGTTTAGCAAAAAATTACAAGTTTGACAATAATAACACGAATAAGCTAGAACAATTACAACATTTCACTCAACTCATTCTTTATCATGATGAACAATGACCCAGAAAATATTTCATGGAACTCAATCATTCATTAACTTGGAATCTCATATAAGTTCTTTCAAAGTCTTATACTTAGAAAAACATGTATATTTCTATGTCCATATTTAACTAAAGATTCCTTAGAATTTATGTGAAGTAATAGGGACGGGCTAGGTTTGAAACAATTTAATCACATAAACCTAAATTTAGGCAAGGTAATAGTCTTCTCTCGAATTATTATGAACCTTTAATTTATTTTGGGTCGAATATAAATTAAGCATGCACCTTCTAATTATTATGTCAATTAATCACCATATGATTAGTATTAGAAACTAATTCTAATGCATTAAAACATATTGTAATGTATGAATCACATGAATGATTTTAATTGGAAGTATGAACAATTGAGCCGCAGAACAACATAAACATGAATCGAATGAATTTAATCAAATCATTGCAATTATTCTAGCTAAAACAAATTAATTCATCATCATTAATGGAAAAACAATTAAACAATTTGCAGTCATGTTTGAATAACTAAGAACAATTTAGTGATAAAGGAAGAAGAAACTCGTGATGAATCTAGTGATTTCTTGAAGACTGATCGTGGTAGCTTCCTCTAATTCCCATGGTTGCTCCTTCACAAATTGCTCCTCAAGGTGGTCGACCAAGAGAGTTTTTCTCAAGGAAATGCTAGCTAAAATAACGTATCATCTACGTATGAGAAGATCACGTATGATAATAAACTGGGAGTTCTCCTTCTTCGCAAGCATCTATGATGACATTCTCCTTTCTACTCCATTTCAGACTTAATACTTCTTAGTACCTTTCTAATGGCATATCATCGTGGTCATTATCAGCTTGACGAAGAACTGGGGTTTCTCCTCAAAGTTAACTTAATTCAAGCATTAGTAATCGTTGATTCTCCTGGATCTCCCAATCTTCCACTAACATAACGAGTCAGCAATAACTACTTATCTTCTGACCTCAATGTTCAGAGTGGTTTGGGGTTAAAGTGTTCATGGTTGGGCAATAGCAATTTTGGGTTAATTCCCACCTTGATGACTCCCCCGGGGGGTCAAGCCTAGGGTTTGTTTCACGTTCTTCCTTTCCCAAATAGTTAATCCGTTGAGTAACTGTGCAAAACAATTAACACATCATACCTCCACTCGTTAATCCCCCCATAAAGGGATTAGTGCCTCATGGCTTCCATAGACAATATATAATTGAGGTAAAGAAAAAGCATGTTAATTAAATCGACATGATGTAGTAAATGAAAGAGCCTGATTGCATTGAAATTAAGCACGAATCCATAGATTTTGTAACACCCCGTACCCGTGTTCGACGCTGAAACTGTGTACGAGGCATTAACAAAACATACACATGCAATTGTAAAAAATCGAGACATAATTTTTACATCCAAATTATACTTTTCAATTTTCATCACTAAGTTCCTGATATGGATCTACGAGGCCCAAAACATACTATAGAAACGGTCGGAGACTAAATCGAAAACTTTGAAAAACATTGAAAAAAAATTTTTAAAGAGGGGCATGCGCCCATGTCCAAGGTCGTGTCCTTCACACAACCATTCATATGCCACATTTTCCATACTTAGTCATTACACACTCATTCGGCCAACTCATGCCTCTCACAAAATGCATCATCATAACATATAACTTAACTAATATTAGCCAACATCAATGGCCTTATACAAAATGAGTTATCAAATATGAAAGGCCAACATTTTAGGCCAAACCAATTATTACATATAACAAAATAAACAAGTCCTCTATACATTCCATAATTCAAAATATGAATTTCAAAATACCAAAAGAATAATGATAGTGCGGATGGATCTTCGACGATCTTCGAACCCCGAGCTAGCTTGGTGACACTATAAAATAAGGGAAAAGAGAGGGGAGTAAGCATATAGCTTAGTAAGTAGGTATGTAAATAATAAAAAAATTATTAACATGCTTTTATAAATCTCAAAATATGTTTTCAAAATAATTCAATCATAACTACACATAGATCCACTATTTACGCAAGTTCAAAACAAGCTGTCTATTCGAGTCACAGTCACTAAATAATTTATATATGGAGCTATTAGTAACTCCAAATTAAGATTTGCTAATTTTTTCAGAAACTAGACTCGCATATATTCTTACCATACATTTTCAGAATTTTTGGTTTAGCCAATAAGTACAGTTTATTCATTAAACTCACCCCTATTTCACTGTTTGATAGTTCCGGCCCCTCTTCACTAAAAATTAGTCATCTACTTATACAGGACTCAGATAATGTTCCCATTTGTTTCTTTTAAAAATAGAATCATTAAGGATTTTAAGCATATAAATTATAACCTATAATTATTTTTTTTTACTATTTTTAATGATTTTCCCAAATCAGAATAGGGGATTCCAAAATCATTCTGACTCTATCTCACAAAAATTAAAATATCTCATAATATGAAATTCTTTTTCTTACACTGTTTCCTTTATATGAAAATAGACCCAATAATATTTAATTTCATATCTTATTCAACCTCTAATTCTATTTCCACCGTTTTTGGTGATTTTTCAAAGCCACACAACTGCTGCTATCCAAAACTGTTTTATTACTAAATTTCACTCTTTCATGTTTTCTTTGTAGTAACTTTCATTGTAACACTTACTCCATATCAATCTTACCAAAGTCCGATCACATATCAAGTACATTGCTCATAAGTTTACACACATGTACCTGTACTTATTCATCACATAGTCATATTCAATTACACCTAGTCATTTCCCGTTGAACATATCAGAATAATAACGGATACCCGGTGGCCTGCACATAGTACAACCCTTGTATTCAAAGCTACCTTCTTCACAAAGTGGCCTTCACATAGTACCACACTTGTGACCAAAGCTATCTTTCTTTAAAAAGTGGCTTTCACATAGTACCACACTTGTGACCAAGCTATCTCTTCTCAATGTGGCCTTCACATAGTACAACACTTGAATCACTAGTGACATGTCACTTGTATCCTATTCTATTCCTAATGTTCAATCGGGAAATTTCTCACTTTTCGATACTTGTCAGTTTCATTCAATATTCAGCCACATTTCATAAAACATAATAAAATGTGATAACGTAAGTAAAAACGATGCATTATTTACATATAAACTTACCTCGGTGCAAAATATGACAAATTTCCAATTTAGTCCACAAATCACACTATCGAAACCCTTAAAGTCTCATATATTTACAATTTTGCCCCTAGGCTCGTAAGATGAAAAGCACTTATTTTTCTCAAATCTTAAGCCTAGCCGATTCATATTCCCTCTTATAGCAACTCAAAATTTTCAGTAAATCACATTTTCTACACATAATTTTACAACTTTTACAAATAGATCATTTTATGCAATTTCATCAAAAATCACTTAGTAAAAGTTGTTTATAACACCCCCAAACTTTCATAGTCTTCTATAAAACATCAAAAAACATGCATATCATCCATGGGTAAATTTTTAAACACAAACCCTAGCTCAAAATAATGGTGGAAATAGCTAAACCAAGCTATGAAGATCTCAAAAATGTAAAGAACATTAAAAATGGGGCTAAAACGGACTTACAATCAAGCTTGAAAGCTTGAAAAACCCATATCTATGTCTTCCTCATGTGAAATTTGGCCAAGGGGTTGAAGAAGGACAAAAGTTGGTTTTTAATTTTGTTTTTAATTACCAAATGACCAAATTACCCTTAATGAAAAACTTTAGAAATATACCAAACCATGTCTATTTTTGTCCACCAACTTAATCAATGGTCTAATTACAATTTAAAGACCTCCAATTTAAAATTTCATAACAATTGGACACCTCTAACATGTAGAACTCAACATTTGCACTTTTTTTACAATTTAGTCCTTTTGACAAAATTGACTGCCCAAACGTCAAAATTTTTGAACAAAATTTTCACGAAATTATTCCGTGAAATTTTAGACTATAAAAATATAATAAAAGTGAACTTGACTACGTCGAATCTGTGGTCCTGAAACCACTATTCTGACTAGACCCAAAATCAGGCTATTACAACTCTCCCCCTTTTAGGGATTTTCGTCCCCGAAAATCTTATCGGTAAAGAGATTTGGGTACTATTTTCCCATGGCTTCCTCCGGTTCCTAAGTATCCTCTTCTACTCCATGTCTTTTCCAGAACATTTTCACTAAGGCTATACTTTTATTTCTCAACTGTTTAACTTCCCGAGCCAAAATCTTTATCGGTTCCTCATTATAGGTCATATCCGACCAAATCTCAATCTCTATCGGAGAAATCACATGTGAAGGATCGGAATAATATCGTTGTAACATCGATACATGAAACACATTATGAATTCTTTCTAACTCTGCCGATAAAGCTAACTGATACGCCACTGGTCCAATTCTTTCAATAACCTCATACGGCCCAATGAAACGCAGACTCAACTTGTCCTTTCAATAACCTGAGCATGATTTTCGTGTGACAGGTTTTAAATACCTATAATTAATCATTCTTGAAACTAACTATTATCACGATGTAGGCTAGTGCACCAATCGAATAGTAGTATAGTCTTAGCAAGAACGGATTGTTGAACTCAAAGGAACTAAAAGTACTAGTAATGACTATCTTTTTATTATCTAGCCTAAAAAAAGGGGGGTTTTGTTTTAACTAACTAATTATCTAAACTAAGAATTCACATAAAGTAGAATTGGGGGATTACTTTTGGAAAACAATTGAATTAAGACAATACCTAAGGAAAAATCCACCTAACTTTACTTGTTATTCTGGCTCCGAATCGGACGATTTTTTCATTTAACTTGTCCCGTAGAGATCCCTAAGTTATGTTATTATCCCTATTCAGGACTAATAATGTCTAATCCCTAGATTGAATAACTGAGACTTTTCTCTAATTAACACCCTAGGGTTGCATTAACTCGATCTATGGATCCTATTATTAGGTTTCACTCTAATCCAGCAAAATCTTGTCACCCTATGTCTAGGCGCGCAATCAACTCCGCTTAATTATGATAAATGTACTCTTAGACAGGGTCTATTCCTCCTTTGAATAAGAGCTTATCTTGAATCAGTATCCTGGGATATCAAAACAAGAATTAAGAACACATAATTAAGAACAAGTTAAATATTTATCATACAATTCAGAAAATAATAACAAGATTCGTCTTAGGTTTCATTCCCCTTAGGTATTTAGGGGATTTAGTTCATAACTAAAAAGGAAAACATCTCAGAAGAATAATGAATACAAAACATTAAGAAAACCCAAAACTCCTGAAGGGAAATTGAGGGGAGATCTTCAGTTTTGATAGTGACTTCGGCTTTTGAGATGGATCAATCAGCTTCCCTTGAGCAGTTCCCTGCCTCCTTCTCTCTATGCCTCATTTTCCTCTTCCTCTAAGATGTATTTATAGGCTTTGGAATGCCTAGGAACCCTCAAAATTAGCCTTTTCCGAATTGGACTCAACTTTGGATCGGCAGGGACACGCCTGTGTGAGTCGTGCTTCGATTCTGCCAGATTGACACGGTCGTGTGGTATGCCCGTGTGAGGAAGTCCAGGTCGTGTTGATTTCATACTTTGGCCCATTTTCTCCGTTTTTGGCCCGTTTCTCATTTATTTCGCTCTCCTATGCTCACATAAGTATAAAACATGAAATTAAGGCATTAGGAGCATCGAATTCACCAATTCTAAGGAAAAATCATCCATAAAATGCGTTAAGCATGGGGTAAAAATATGTATAAATTACGGTTTATCAAATACCCCCACACTTAAGCCTTTGCTTATCCTCAAGCAAAATTTTCAACTCATATTCAAAATAAATTCTTCTCAACCTATAATTTCTATCAATAATATCTCAAAATAATCCATAGGTAATCATACATTGAAAATTCAACTGAAAGGACATCAAAGTTTCAAACATTCCAAGTTGAGTATTTAATCATGCAAAACTTTAGGCATTTCCTTTATCTAAGTGGTTACCTCGATTTGAAGTCTCACGGAGTTTATCATCCTCACTAAAGATTCATTCAAATCACTCAAAGTGTTTAAGGACAATGTAAGTAACACTCATCAGTCAATATGAAAAGTTATTACCATAGGCTTGCATGAAAATCACATCTCCACCACTATAATTTGAGATGATCCATCAATCAAAAGGTCTTTAGAGGGTTGTAACGTGGCTTTGGATAGGGGCTGTGGTCACAAGCTGAAAGAAATGGTTAGAATCGAGATTGAATTGAAAAATCAGTTTACTAGAAAAAGATTTAATCATCCTTGCATACAACAGAGCTTTTCTTAGAATATGGAATTTAACTTCTTTAGCTCAGAAGATTACTACTACTAATATGTATACATTTTTTTAAGAATAAGTTTAATTACAAAATAGAATAAAACATAGTTAAGCAACTATTTCAATTCAAATCTCGACAAAAATAGGGATCAAATTAATTTAGGGGATTTCAACAATAATGGGCTAAGGGTTAGTATGAAGGGTAATATAAGAAATAGCTTGTTAGCTCAACAGGGTTTACTAAGGGTTAATCATGGAGGTAGGCTTTTCATGGGATGAGTGGGTTAATCCTAAGTGCCTTTCTCATTTTGACGTATCAAATCAAATAGTGTGGTCTTGACATGCATAATCAAGCAAGTTCTAGAATAACAGTTCAATATTGACGCACTCAAAGCAATAATAAAAGTGAGCATGAAAGGATTAATAGATGCTCAAAAGGCTCAAAAATCTCACAAGAATTATGGCTTTTTGATGTTTAAAACTTGTGAATTCCAACTCAAAGTAATACCTAAACTTTGGGCAAACAACCTAAATTCTTAAATTCTTAAAAATCAACTTATCATGCTTGATTCTCTAATGTCTTAGAGTTTAAACAATCAATGCATAAATGCCTATGTTTTAATTCAAGATATATCAATCAAAATTATAAATCAATCAAAATTTATCTTAAATATGATATGAGAGCTTTTCAAGAGAACAAGGCAATCATTCAAGGATTTTTCTGATAGTAAAATGAATACCCCCCCACACTTAAGATGTACATTCCCTCAATGTACAAAGATAGGTATAAAAATATAAAAATTAGATAGGGAGAGAAGTGAAACTTCCTGAGTTGAAAATGGATGAAATTCCTGGATTAGCGAAAACGAGTTGCTGGAAATACAACTGGAGGACAAACATGATTTTAAAGGACAAAAGGAGAATTGGGGGAATAATTTGATAGTAATCATAAAGATAAGCCGTTTTAAAAACAAAAGAATCTTCAAAAATTAATAAAAGAAAAATAAAATAAAATCGATAATCTTATCTTTTTTTCAAGTGGCACTGCCGGTTCACACGCCTATGTGGATCGTGTCCCGCCAATGTTTGTTGCGAAGTGAGATGTCGTCACACGGCCTTCGGGCACGTCCGTGTGTCTAAGCCGTGTGGCTACATGATCATGTTACACGACCGTGTGTGATGTGGTTCACTTCTTCCACGGTCGTGTAGTTCTGCACATGCCCGTGTTATTTTGACAATATTGTCTACGGGTGATAAACACAGGCGTGTCGCACGCCCGTGTGCATTTGACAAATTTGACCATGGCCAGGTCGCACGCCCGTGGCCACTTATCGTATTCTGTGTTGGGAAAGATAACTGTTACCCTATTTTCGCATGGCCGTCTCACACGGTCATATTTCCGTCTGTGGTGGTCACATGGCCTTAAGCACAGCCGCATGATCGGCCGTGTGGAGTTGGAAACCTATGCTTCAAAGACTCTGTTAGTGACCTAGATGTTTAAAAATTGAAATTTAAATAATTTAAAACCATTAGTACTTGGGTTGCCTCCCAAGAAGCACTTATTTATAGTCTAAGCTCGACTTACCTCTCCATTGAATGGTCATAGGGGTTGGAGGAGTTTATACTCCTCATTCTTGCTATCCATCTTATCAAAATAAGGTTTTAGACGGGTATTATTTACCTTAAAAGTGCCGAACTTGGGATGACTTACCTCGACTGTACCGAATGGGAAAATACTAAGTACCGTAAGAGGGACGTCTTCATATGGTTTGGTAGTGACAATATGAGGATCCGCGGCATCTAATAAAACTCTATCTCCAACCTTAAGTTGATTTGGAAAGGTATTGAGCTCGTTTTGGCGTAGTTTTGGTTTATCGTGTGTTTTCGGTTTATGGGTCTGCCATTCATCTAGCTCCTCAACTTGTAGCCTTCGATCCTCATGAATAGGTCCTCTACTATTGCTTGAGAATGGCTCATGTGCTTCCTTCAGACTAATTTCCTGCAAAGTAGGTTGCACTCTATTGTCAGTTTTAGTTGAATGGTCTAAATAATCACTTTCAATTTTCGATGTGTTGCCAGAATTGCGAGCTTGAAGGGTGATTGTTTCGTCTCCCACGCGAAGTGTGATCTGACCTGTGCCAACATCAATAATCGTTTTAGCAGTTGCCAAAAAGGGCTTTCCTAAAATCAAAGGAGTGTTGCTATCCTCTTCTATCTCTAAAACAATGAAGTGAACGGGAAATATAAATTTATCGATTTTAACTAGCACATCTTCAATAATACCCCTAGGAAATCTTATAGTTTTATCTGCTAATTGAATGCTCATCCTAGTCTGTTTGGGTTTCCCAAGACCTAATTGTTTGAACATTTTGTAGGGTATGACGTTAATACTAGCCCCTAAATCAGCTAATGCATTATGAACATCTAAACTACCAATTAAGCAAGGAATCGTAAAACTCCCTGGATCTTTTAGTTTGCTGGGTAGTTTATTCTGTAGAATAGCTGAGCAAACTGTGTTTAGCTCCACATGCGACGCCTCGTCCAACTTCGGTTTATTTTCTAAAAGCTCCTTTAAAAATTTTATTGCGTTTGACATCTACGATAAAGCTTCAATAAATAGTAAGTTAATGTGTAATTTTTTTAAGAGTTTAAGGAATTTACCAAATTGTTCATTTGAGCAGTCTTTCCTTGTCGCGTTGGGGTATGACACACGAGGTTTATATTCGACATTCACTGATTTGTTTTTATAATGACCTACCTCACCTTGATCTCTGCTCACCACAGTTTCTTGCTTCAGTTCTGGCTCAGGCTCAACGAATTCTTCTTCATCTTGAACATTAATAGCGTTGAGCTGTTCCCTTGGGTTGGGTTCAGTATTACTTGGCAAGCTACCTTGTGGTCGTTCGAAGATTAGTTTGGACAGCTGGCCTATCTGCGTTTCGAGCCCTTAGATCGATGCTTGTTGATTCTTAAGTGCTGTCTCGGTATTCTGGAATAGAGTTTCTGACACCGATATAAACTTTGAGAGCATCTCTTCAAGGTTCGACTTCTTTTCCTGTTGGTAGGGTGGTTGTTGGTAGCCTAGAGGTGGTCTCTGATTTCCTTGGCCTCCCCATGAGAAATTTGGGTGGTTCCTCCAACCTGCATTGTAAGTGTTACTATATGGATTGTTTTGAGATCGAGAATTATTACCCATGTTTAACTACTCGTTTTCCATGTTGTGGCCATAAGGTTGGTACTTCGAATTATTTGATCCACCTCCACTTGCTTCGCACTACATTACTGGGTGAACCTATGAAGAACTAAGAAAACCATCAATTTTTTTATTCAAGAGTTCTACCTGATTAGAGAACATGGTGACCGAATTGACGTTATAAACACCGGCTATTTTTGTTGGCTTTGTCTTCATGACTTGCCACTGATAGTTATTCAGTGACATCTCCTCTATAAACTCATAAGTATCTTCAGGTGTTTTATTATTGATGGTTCCGCCAGCAGCTGCGTCAACCATTTGTCGAGTCGAAGGATTCAGGCCATTATGGAATGTTTGAACCTGAAGCCAAAGCGGTAACCCATGGTGAGGGCACCTTCTCAGTAAGTCCTTGTATCTCTCCTATGCATCGTAAAGAGTTTCTAAGTCCATCTGTACAACCGAAGAGATATCATTACGCAATTTAGCCATTTTAGCCGGTGAAAAATATTTTAGTAAAAATTTTTTCATCATTTGTTCCCAAGTAGTAATTGACCCTCGTGGCAACGAGTTCAGCCACTGTTTAGCTTTGTTCCTCAATGAAAAAGGGAATAACCGAAGATGAATGGCATCATCAGAAACACCAGTAATTTTAAATGTATCGCATAGTTCTATAAAGTTTGCTAAGTGAGCATTGGGATCCTCATCCTGCAAACCATCAAACTGAACAAATTGCTGTATCATTTGAATAGTGTTAGGTTTTAGTTCAAAAGTATTTGCAGCTACAGCTGGTCTAACTATGCTCGATTCAGTTCTTATTAAAGAAGGTTTAGCATAATCATACATAGTGCGTGGAGCAGGATTTTGATTAACCACAATTGCAGGAGGTAGCTGATTGTCTTGGTTTTCAGCCATCTCTTCAGTTGGGGGTTGAGTATCATCCTCTTGCTCGTTCTCTATATATCTTAAGCTTCGCCTTATTTCTCTTTGGTTTCTACGAACTATGCGATCGATTTCTTCATCAAAGAGTAGTGGTCCTGACGGGTTTGTTCTAGTCATAAACTATAAAAATCTGCCAAGAGAAAGAAAAAGTAAATTAATAAATAATAAAATTAAATTAAATTGCAAGAAAAATAAATGGCTAAAGTAATAAAAATTGAGTGTTCCTAATATCTTAGTTCCCCGACAACGACGCTAAAAACTTGATCGCGATTTTCGTGTGATAGGTTTTAAATACTTATAATTCATCGTTCTTGAAACTAACTATTATCACGATGTAGGCAAGTGTACCCATCGAACAGTAGTATAGTCTTAGCAAGACCGGATTGTCGAACCCAAAAGAACTAAAAGTACTAGTAATGATTGTCTTTTTATTATCTAGCCTAAAAATAGGGGGTTTTGTTTTAACTAACTAATTATTTAGACTAAGAATTCACAGAAATTAGAATTGGGGATTAATTTTGGAAAATGATTGAATTAAGACAATACCTAAGGAAAAATCCACCTAGACTTTACTTGTTATTCTAGCTTCGAATCAGACAATTTTTTCATTTAACTTGTCCCGTAGAGATCCCTAAGTTATGTTATTATCCCTATTCAGGACTAATAACATCTAATCCCTGACTGAATAATTGAGACTTTTCTCTAATTAACACCCTAGGGTTGCATTAACTCGATCTATGGATCCCCTTATTAGGTTTCACCCTAATCCGGCAAAATCTTGTCACCCTATGTCTAGGCGCGCAATCAACTCCGCTTAATTATGACAAATGTATTCTTAGACAGGGTCTATTCCTCCTCTGAATAAGAGCTTATCTCGAATCAGTATTTTGGGATATCAAAATAAGAATTAAGAACACATAATTAAGAACAAGTTAAGTATTTATCATACAATTCAGAAAATAATAACAAGATTCGTCTTAGGTTTCATTCCCCTTAGGTATTTAGGGGATTTAGTTCATAACTAAAAAGGAAAACATCTCAGAAGAATAATGAATACAAAAAATAAAGAAAACCCAAAACTCCTGAAGGGAAATTGAGGGGAGATCTTCAGTTTTGATGGTGACTTCGGCTTCTGAGATGGATCAATCAGCTTCCCTTGAGCAGTTCCCTGCCTCCTTCTTTCTGTGCCTCCTTTTCCTCTTCCTCTAAGGTGTATTTATAGGCTTTGGAATGCCTCGAAACCCTAAAAATTAGCCATTTCTAAATTGGAATCAACTTGGGCTCGACAGGAAAACGCCCGTGTGAGTCGTGCTTCGATTATGCCAGATTGACACGGCCGTGTGGTATGCCCGTGTGAGGAAGTCCAGGCCATGTTGATTTCGTACTTTGGCCCATTTTCTCCGTTTTTGGCCTGTTTCTTGTTTCTTTCGCTCTCCTATGCTCACCTAAGTATAAAACATGAAATTAAGGCATTAGGAGCATCGAATTCACCAATTCTAAGGAAAAATCATTCATAAAATGCGTTAAGCATGGGGTAAAAATATGTATAAATTACGGTTTATCATGACCATTACAATGCTTCGTACAGTGCCATTTGTATACTCGATTGAAAACTGTTGTTATAGGAAAACTCGACCAAAGGTAGATATTTCTCCCAACTACCTTTGAATTCTAAAACACAACATCGGAGCATGTCTTCAAGAACTTGAATTACTCTTTTGGATTGACCGTCAGTTTGCGGATGAAACGCGGTACTAAAATTCAATTTCGTACCTCTTGCAACTTTTTCCAAAACCTCGAAGTGAATCTCGAATCTCTATCCGAAATAATTGATATAGGCACTCCGTGCAATCTCACAATTTCAGCAATATACAACTCAGCCAACTTATCAAGTGAGTAGTCCGTACGTACTGGTATAAAGTGAGCCTATTTCGTCAATTTATCAACCACAACCCAAACAACATCTTTCTTTTTTGGAGTAAAAGGCAAACCTGTCACAAAATCCATCATGATTCCGTCCCATTTCCACTCGAGAGCCATCACTAGCTGAAGTAAACCTGAAGGTACCTGATGCTCGGTTTTCACTTGTTGGAAAATCAAACACTTTGATACAAATTCAGAAATATCTCTTTTCATACTCGACCACCAATACAATTTCTTCAAATCATTAAGTACTACCAGGATGAACTGATAAACAACCACTATGTGCCTCATGTAAAATTTTCCAAATCAACTCATCATCTTTTGGTACACATACTCTATCACGAAACATCAAGCAATCATTTGGTCCGATTCGAAAATCTGAGTCACAACCCGATTTACACTGAGCTCGCTTGGCTTGCAATTCACTGTCGTTCTTTTGAGCTTCGTAAATTTGCTGAAGAAACAGTGGTCTAGCCCTCAACTCGGCCAAAATTGAACCATCTTCAGACAAAGTCAAACTCGTACTCATAGCTTTCAAAGCAAACAAGGATTTTCTGCTCAAGGCATCAGCGACTACATTCGCTTTTCCTGAGTGGTAATCAATCATTAGCTCATAATATTTTAGTAATTCAAGCTATCTCAGCTGTTGAAAATTAAAATATTTTTGATTCATCAGATACTTCAAACTCTTGTAATCGATAAAGATTCGACATTTCTCACCATACAAATAATGATGCCAAATTTTCAAAGCAAAGACGATGGCAGCTAATTCCAAGTCATGCGTCGGATAATTCTTCTCGTGCAGTTTCAACTGTCTCAAGGCATAAGCTACCACTTTGCCCTCTTGTATCAACACACAACCAAGACCATTCAATGACGCATCACTATAAATCACAAACACTTTCCCCATTTCAGGTTTCACCAAAACCGACGCCTCAGTCAATAATGCTTTCAATTTCTCGAAACTTTGCTGACATTTATCGGTCCATTCAAACTTAACATTCTTTTGCAGTAACTTAGTCATAGGAGAGGCAATAATCGAGAATCCCTCAACAAAACGTCTATAATACCCGGTTAAGCCTAAAAAGCTTCTAACCTCAAATACATTCTTTGGCGGTTTCCAGTCAACAATTGCCGAAATTTTGCTCGGATCAACCCGAATATCATCACCTGAAACTATATGTCCCAAAAATCCAACTTCACGAAGCCAAAACTCACTTTTACTGAACTTAGCAAACAATTTCTTTTCTCTCAAAATCTTCAACATAGATCTTAAGTGCTCGGCATGCTCGGACTCATCTTGGGAGTAAATCAGGATGTCATCTATAAACACAACTACAAACTTATCCAAATACGGTCAAAAAATTAAGTTCATCAAGTCCATAAGAATAGCCAGAGCATTCGTTAAACCGAAAGGCATCACAAGAAATTCATTGTGTCCATACCTCGTTCTGAAAGTGGTTTTTGGCACATCTGACTCTTTAACCCTCAACGAATAGTAACAGGTCTCAAAACAATCTTTGAAAACACTGTTGTCCCTTTCAACTAGTTGAACAAATCATCAATCCTCGGTAACGGATACTTGTTCTTTATAGTCACTTTGTTGAGCTGATGGTAGTCAATACAAAGCCTCATAGATCCGTCTTTCTTCTTTACAAACAGTACAAGAGCACCCCAAGGAGAAAAACTTAGTCTCACAAATCCCTTATCTATCAATTCTTGCAACTGAGCTTTTAATTCTTTCAATTCAGTTGGAGTCATTCTGTACAGAGCAATCAAGATTGGTGCAGTCTCAGGTAATAAATCAATAGCAAATTCAATCTCTCTAATCGGAGGTAACCCAGGCAATTCTTTCAGAAACATATCTGAGAATTCACAAATTATCGGTACTGATTCAAGTTTCGACTTAGACATTTTAGTATTCAACACATACGCAAGATAAGCTTCACACCCTTTTCTCATGTACTTCTAAGCAGACATATGAGAGATCACCATAGGCAATTTATTTGATTCATCAGTAATCACATCAGGAGATGGCGCATCCTCACGAGCATGTATGGCATAAGCTCTAGTAGGTGCTCTAGCTTTTGGCCTCACAGTTGAATCTTTCACTACATTTTTACTGCTAGCTCCACTTCCAACATTTCTCGGTGGTCTACCTTTACTGGCAGTATTACCTGGTCCAACACTCTGAAATTTTTCTTCTTCGACCTTTTTAGGGTAATCTTTAATGTAGTGCTCTCGAGAACCACACTTGAAATAAGCTTAGCTAATTAACCAACACTCAACGAAATGTCGCCTACCACAATACTGACACTCGAGTTTATTAGACCTCACATTACCCACACTTGCCATTGAAGTAGCTTGAGCTTTAGAACCCGAATATGGTCTCCCACGGTCTCGGTGCGAATACCTAGCTGAAACAGTCAATCGAGGATTCATCTCTTTGGTCTTCTTTGATTGAGATTGGAATGACTTACTCATTGGCCTTTTTCTTGCATCTCGGGCCTCAATCACAGTTTTTCTCTTTTCTTTGTTCAATTCTTCAGCCTTGCAAGCTCGATCAACTAACACAATGAATTCTTTCAATTCTAAAATCCCAACTAACAGTCCTTGTTTAACCCATCCTCGAATCACTTGCACATAATAGCCTTAGTAGACGCACATTCCTAGGCATACTTGCTGAGTCTAACAAAGTCACGTTCATATTCTGCCACAGACATTTTACCTTGCTTCAGCTCGAGAAACTCTTTTCATTTCTGATCAATGAACCGCTGGCTTATGTACTTCTTTCTGAATTCCTCCTGGAAAAAACCCCATGTAACCCTTTCTTTCGGAACCACGGATACTGATGTCTTCCACCAGTGATATGTCGAGTCCCTCAATAAAGATATATCACACTTTAAACATTCTTCGGGAGTACAAGAAAGCTCATCAAATACCCGAATAGAATTCTTAAGCCAAAACTCTGCTTTCTCGGGATCATCATCTATATTAGCCCTGAACTCTTCAGCCCCTTGCTTTTGGATCTCATCAACCAAAGGCTTATTCAATCTTACCAAATCAACACATTGAGGAACTACAGGGACCGATTGGGGAATAGGAGGGGGTGGAGGAGGTTGGGCATTCGGATTTGCTCGAACAAATTCTGTATACCAATTACTCATCATATGGAGAAAGGCTTCCCAAGCCCCATCTCCCTGACTACATGTTTCAGATCTACTTTCAACTGGTGCGGTCCCTTACACGAGAGCCGGCGTATTACTCTCTACGTCATCAGCTACAGCTCGTTTGGGACCCATTTACTATATAAAAACATAATTTAAATTGTCAGGGGTCATCACACTATCACAATATATTAATGCCATGTATATCTAGACTCACACACACACACACTATGTTAGTCCTAGAACCAACTAAACCATAGCTCTGATACCACTAAAATGTAACATCCCTTACCCATTTTTGAGGTCGAAATAGGGTACGAGGCATTACCGGAACATACACATGTAATCATACAAAATCGAAACATAATTTTTACATTCAAATTAAACTTTTCAATTTTTATCACTAAGTTCCTGATATGGATTTACGAGGCCCAAAACATACTATAGAAGTGATCTGGGACTAAACCGAGAACTTTAGAAAACATTGGAAAATCTTTTTTTGAAAATAGGGGCATACGCCTGTGTCCAAGGCCATGTCCTTCCCACAACTATTCACATGCCACATCTTCCATACTTAGTCATTACACCAACTCATGGCTCTCACAAAATGCATCATTATAACATATAACTTAACTAATATTAGCCAACATCGATTGCCTTATACAAAACGAGTTATCAAATATTAAAAGCCAACATTTTAAGTCAAATCAATTATGAGATATAACAAAATAACCAAGTCCTCTATACATGTCATAATCAAAATACGAATTTCAAAATACCAAAAGCATGATGATAGTGTGGATGAATCTTCGACGATCTCAGTACCCCGAGCAAGCTTGGTGACACTATAAAATAAGGTAAAAGAGAGGGGAGTAAGGAAATAGCTTAGTAACTAGGTATGTAAATAATAAACAAATTATTAACATGCTTTTATAAATCCCCAAAACATGCTTTTATAAATCCCCAAAATATATTTTCAAAATAATACAACCATAACTACACATAGATCCACTATTTACTCAGTTCAAAACAAGCTGTCCATTCGATTCACAGTCACTAAATTATTTATATCTGGAGCTATTTGGAACCCCAAATTAAGATCCGCTAATTTTTCCAGAAACTAGACTCACATATATTCTTACCATAAAATTTTCAGAATTTTTGGTTTAGCCAATAAGTACAGTTTATTCTTTAAAGTCACCCTTATTTCTCTGTCTGACAGTTCGACCCCTCTTCACTAAAAATTAATTATCTCTTCGTACGGAATTCGAATGATGTTCCCGTTTGTTTCTTTTGAAAATAGACTCATTAAGGATTTTAAGCATATAAATTATAACCCATAATTATTTTCTACAATTTTTAATTATTTTTCCAAATCAGAACAGGGGATTCCGAAATCATTCTGACTCTAATATGAAATTCTTTTGCTTACATCGTTTCCTTTATGTGAAAATAGACCCAATAAGATTTAATTGCATATTAATTGCATATCTTATTCAACCTCTAATTAGATTTCCACCATTTTTGGTGATTTTTCAAAGTCACACAACTGCTGCTGTCCAAAACTGTTTTATTACTAAATTTCACTCTTTCATGTTTTCTTTGTAGTAACTTTCATTGTAACACTTACTCCATATTAATATTACCAAAGTTCGATCACATATCAAGCACATTGCTCATAAGTTTACACACACGTACCTGCACTTATTCATCACATAGTCATATTCAATTACACCTAGTCATTTCCCGTTGAACACATCGGAATAATAACGGATACCCGGTGGCCTGCACATAGTACCACCCTTGTAGTCAAAGCTACCTTTTTCACAAAGTGGCCTTCACATAATACCACGTTTGTGACCAAGCTATCTCTTCTCAAAGTGGCCTTCACATAATACCACACTTGAGTCACTAGTGACATGTCACTTGTATCCTATTCTGTTCCTAATGTTCAACCGGGAAATTTCTCACTTTTCGATACTTGTCAGTTTCATTCAATATTCAGCCACATTTCATAAAACATAATAAAATGAGATAAAGTAAGTAAAAACGATGTATTATTTACATACAAACTTACCTCGGTGTAAAATATGACGAATTTCCAATTTATTCCACAAATCACACTATAGAAAATTACATTTTTGCCCCTAAAGTTTCACATATTTATAATTTTTCCCCTAGGCTCGTAAGATGAAAAACACTTATTTTTCTCAAATTCTAAGCCTAGACGATTCATATTCCCTCTTATAGCAGCTCATATTTTTCACTAAATCACATTTTTTACTCATAATTTTACAACTTTTACAAATAAGTCCTTTTATGCAATTTCATCAAAAATCACTTAGTAAAAGTTGTTTATCACACCTCAAACTTTCATATTCTTCCATAAAACATAAAAACACATGCAAGTCATCCATGGGTAAATTTTTAAACACAAACCCTAGCTCAAAATAATGGTGGAAATAGCTAAACCGAGCTATGAGGATCTCAAAAATGTAAAGAACATTAAAAATGGGGCTAACACAAACTTACAATCGAGCTTGGAAGCTTGAAAAACCCTAGTTATGTCTTTCTCATGTAAAATTTGGCCAAGGGGTTGAAAATGGACAAAAATTGGCTTTTAATTTTGTTTTTAATTCATTTTAATTATGAAATGACCAAATTACCCTTAATGAAAAACTTTAGAAATATACCAAACCATGTCCATTTTTGTCCACCAACTTAACCAATGGTCTAATTACCATTTAAAGACCTCCAATTTAAAATTTCATAACAATTGGACACCTCTAACATGTAGAACTCAACATTTCTACTTTTTTTTACAATTTAGTCCTTTTGACTAAATTGAGTGCCCAAACGTCAAAATTTCTGAATGAAATTTTCACGAAATCGTTCCATGAAATTGTAGACTATAAAAATATAATAAAAGTGAACTACTACGTCAAATTTGTGGTCCCAAAACCACTGCTCCGACTAGACTCAAAATCAAGCTGTTACAGAGTTTGAATGCTTCCACAATTCAGATATCTTGATGTCAACAAGAATAATTGAAATAAATATAAAACCCTAAGAAAGAAAGAAAGCTAAAATAAATTTACAAAAGAGAATCTAGGCTAAAGGAATGATGTCCATAACATGTAAAAAATGAGCCTGTTTATAACCTTCAGCTGGACATCATCCTTAAACCTAGGTTAGTTGACGTTCCCGATCTTAAAGTTTGATTATGTAGACCAAAGTGCCCCTGTTTGTGTGTTTTTTTTGTCACAGAGTCAATGTTGGGATGCACCAGGACTTGTGTTGCGACATAGTAATCAGTATACTCCTCAACAGCTATCTTCAGGGGTATGTTATGACACCCACAGTCTGTGTCATGACATCGAAAGCAGTCTTGAGTTTTCTTCATTCTGCTCTCTGTGTTGCAACTTCAAGTCATCCGTGGTGCAACATAGCGACCAGTATACTTTTAATGCACCTTCTAATGGTCTCCTGCACGTTTACAAAGTGCGTTAGCTCACCCTTAAGCCTCATTTGGCCCCTAAGGACAATAAAAAACTAAATTGAACATTTTATTGAATGTAAATAAAACTATGAAAACTTAACTAAAACATAACAAAAATGCTTGTATTCAAGCTCTTTAAATGTGAAAACTAGTTGAATTTGCTACACCGAATTACAACAGATCATTTATGGCTAGAGTTTCTAAGTTAGTAAACAGTTGAGTTTTCATGGACTAGAACATTTATTAACATTTTTGTGAACTAATTAAGTTAATGAGTGTAATTATTCTAGCTCATTCATGACATTGCTATTAAGCCTCATGAATTGTTGCTCTATTTTACATTTGCATTTTTAGTCATTTAATTTAGTTAACTTATAATTCCCACTTCACATTTAATTTATTTTGTTTTTCAAACACCAATTTTCCAATTCACGAAATTTGCCTATACAGTCCTTGTGGAGACAATACTCGATACTTATCACATTTTCATGAATCAAGTTTTTGGTGTTATTGTTGATCTGTTGTGATTCGTTGTAGCATATTAAAACATTTTTTTGTACTTGAGGAGCTCATACAAAAGCAATTTAGTCATATTTTTACTTAGTTTTCATTTATAGTTAATAAATAATAAAAAGTGTAACTTGATCTATTTATATGACCTTAAGGGACAAAATAGGCCTAAAGGAAGGCTAACGTATTTGGTGAGTGTGTAGGGCATCATTCGAAGGCATAGAAAGAGAAGACTAGTCGCAATGTTGCAATACAGAGTGTTAATGTCGCAACATAGTGAGCAAAGCACTCAAAAGGAGAAAATTTCCTTCATGTCGTGGCATAGCTAGCAGGTGTTGCAACACAGCCTTGTAATCAAGCCTCAACTCGTAAACTGTCATCAATGTTGCGACACGTGCCAGAGGGTGTCATGACACCGCCTTGATGAGGTAAATTAATGATTCAAGGGCGTTTTGGTCTGCACAAAAACTTTCATACCAAAATGTCTTTCGAATTAGGCAATGGACCATGGTCAACCCTAAGCCTATAAATATACAGGTCTAAACACTTCATAAACAGTTTCTATTCAAGTTTTAGTTTACGACTTCATTTACTTTTAGTTTTCAATTTTCTTTAGTTTATTTTGTATTTAGGTTTATTTTTATTTGTAATTCTATTCTAGTTTTTATTTTCGTTCGTCGTTGAACTCAATTTATGGATTCATCAACTCTTTGTGGATTGTTGTTTTCACGATTATCAATATATATCAGGATTTTTCTTAAACTCTATTCTTAATCTTCTATTTATGTTCATCTTTTCATTCAAGTTTATGATGTTTATTAGATTCACGAGCAACTAATCCTTTTAAAGGAGATTAGTGAGTGGACGTGAGAGTAATTAACTTCCATGTAGGGTTTCTTAATAGATCAGCTGGTAGAGATAAAAAAAACTTAAAACCCTAGGCCAGAGAACCCTAGGAAGTCATTTGAGAGATAAGTAGTTCTTGCTGACTTATTAGTTTAGTGGAAGATAAAAGATCTTTCTAGGTTAATGACTAGTTGATTGAATAAAACCTAAAATAGGAGTTAGTTTTGACAACCGAAGCAAGTTAGTCTTCTATCCTTAGAACTAATATAGTCTACATATTATTTTCCTATCTTTATTTTATGCATTTTAATTATTTTTATAAAATATAAATTTTCATCACTTTAGGATTTATCATAGTATAGTTTAATGAAAATAGTAATTAGATATGTTAACGTGGAAGTTAGAATTAGTTTAGTTTCGCCTCCCTTTGGTACGATCCTCAAAGTACCCTAATACTTTGTTGTATAAATCTATATATTACAACTTGACTCGTATACTTGTGAAAATCGCCTATCGATAATATTTGGTTACAAGATTTACACTCTAGAAGTTAGTACGTCCGGAGGAGGTCAAGTTGTTAGCGTCGTTGCCGAGGAAGCAACGCTGCTAAATTAGTTTTAATTCCTACGTTTAATAGGATAGTTAGGAATTTTTTTAAAATTATTGATATGACTTTATTTTTTGTTTTTATTTACTTTTATTTTTCTCTACTAATGTCTTTGTTTTTTTTTTTTTGTGGTTTCAATGCATGACTCTGTAACACCCCAAACCCGTGACCGTCACCGGATTTGACCACGTGGTGTTACCGGGCTTACTTCCCTTATTTCTCTCTTGGAAATATTTAATTTACATTCGTAAAGGCTAGCTAACTGCGTCACTGTCCTCTTAAAATCATATCTCGAGTTCCAGAACTCGAAAATCAGTTTCGTAAATTTTCCTGAAACTAGACTCATAATCCCATCTACACATTTTTTCTAGAATTTTGGTCGAGCCAATTAGTACAGTTTATTAGTTAAAATCTCCCTGTTTCAGGGTTCGACTACACTGACCTTTTGCACTACGACTTGGATATCTTCCTGTACAGGGCTCCAACACTTATGCCGTTTCTTTCTAGAGAAACTAGACTCACAAGGAAATTTGTACATATAGAGCATGACTTCTAATTATCTCTGGTTAATTTATAGTAAATTTTCAAAGTTGGAGCAGGGATCCGAAACCGTTCCGCCCTGTTTCATGAAAACCCGATTATCCCTTAAAATACAGCTCATATGGTCGCTTCGTTTCGTCCATATGAAAATAGATTCATCATGGTTCAATTTCATAATTTATTCACTATTTAATTCATCATGGTTCAATTTCATAATTTATTCACTATTTAATTCTACTTCTACTATTTTTAGTGATTTTCCATCTCACCTCACTCTCTTTGGTAGCATCATTACTAAAGCAAACAATGACTATTTCATAATTCTTCCATGGCCAACTATTTCATCATACATAATACAAACTATGGCCACCTTATCAAAATTAAGGTTTCTAAGGCTCGTGCCTATAGGTTTTAGATTCACACTCAACCGACCACATAGGCCATTTTCGCATGGCTTAAAGTTTACAACCCGAAATTCAACAAAACAAAATAGCCTATACATGCCAAATGTTCTCCTAGTTCAACTACGAAGACAATACCAAAAGATTCCCAGCCGGTGTGATGACTTCAACGACGGTTCTGAGCACGCAAACGATACGAGTCCAAGAGACCTAAAATGGGTGACAAGAAAACACCGAGTGAGTTTATAACTCAATAAGTCATAAGCACTTCACAACCATCCGTTACTAAAATTATCATAAAATGAAATAATGAAACAAGGCCCAGCGTTCCAGCCATACCGAACTACCATAGTTCCTTAGACCTTTCGGATCAATGTCATACCAAGTCATACATTTACATTTCATATACTATTCAATAGGATATTTGAAGCAATTTCCATTCATCATTTCATTTCGCAACAATCATGCAATTGAAATCATCACATAGATTTAAAACTTACCGACTCAACCCCGAGCATGAACATAGTATCTATTAGCCACGAACTCAAGGTACTTACTCTTTCCGCTGTCCATACTCCACTCGATATAATTGTTCGATCGGAGATATATATATAGAGAGTACGCACACACGTGCTTAATCCTCCATTTCGCACACTTAGTGCCATGTGATTTAAGCCCGCACACATAGTGCCATACCCTTCGAGCTCGCACACCCAAAGGTCAGATATTTCCAGCATGCACACTTAGTGCCATATATTTCCAGCATGCACACTTAGTGCCATATATTTCCAGCATGCACACTTAGTGCCAATCTCGTCACCGTACACACGTATTGTTCAAGACACTTAGTGCCGAAAGCAAACTTTCTACACATTTCACTATTTCTTTTACATTCAACAATGTCATCATTCCATACACATACATTTTCATTTACATATCATCTCATTAAACACAATTGCATAGATATTATGATCATTTAAAACAATACCAAATATATGCTTAATGACTTACCTTATATTGGATGAAACGATTTCCAATCGACTACTCGATTATCTTTGCTTTGCCTTTGTTTGATTCTCCTTTTGATGTCTTGATCTCCTAGTATAAATACATTTAATAGTTAAATTTCTTGCTGGATACTTATGTGTATAATTTAATGGTTTTCACTCCATTCACAACTATCCTTGTTCAAAATATCAAAACCTTAGCCAACATTCAATTAATGCATCAAGGCCGAATGTATTATCACTATTAAGGTAACCTAGTCTCAAGTATTTTCAATTCTAATGTACAACATCTCAAATTCCCATGACCGATCACACCTATTCTTACTTTCCAATATTCAAATAATCAAAATCACCTCCTAAACACAATAGTCATGGACAATGCCGAATCCTCAAGTGTTTGAACATAAATTATTTTACTAATATAAACATTCACGAATCATATTCATAGGAAGACCGATTTCTTTCCATAGCACATTCATCATCCATACTTAGATGAAACAACCAAAATCCCTTCCTTTATACCTAGCCGAATGCTCCAATCATCCATACAAATTACAAATTTTTGCATGGCTAAGTAGGAGCCATTTAACATGCAAGAAAAATAATCATAGGAGAAGAATTTATCATTCTAAGTAAGCTCCTATCTCCAACACTAAATCATTCGGCATTTTCCTAGACACACACAAGAAATCTCAACTTCCTTGACCTTACCAAGAGTGCATCCACCATTCAACTTAGCATATTACAAAACCAAATCAACAAACTCAAAGCTTACCTCCTAGTAGCCAAAGGTACTTGCTAAATTGACTTGAGTAAATCTCCCTTCTTTTCACCCTTTGTTTCGGCTATAGCAAAAGAAAGAAAACATGAACACTTTTTTTCTTCTTCTCAAGCCATGGCAATTGTAACAAAATGAGAAAGGATGAACAACAAAATTTTTTTCTCCTTTCTTTTCCTCAACTCACGGTAACAAGGGGGCATCCACACTCTTTTTTTTTTTGTTCATCATTTCCCTTTTTCTCCATTTCTTTATTCTTTCTAACATGATCCATTAACTAGACATGTTTGAAACATGTTCCTTTGCCCATGCTCTTTATTTTATTATTTCTAACATCCACCATTAGCAAAACATGTTCAAGACATGTTTTCTTTTGCCCATCTTCATTACCATGGCGGCCACTTCCTATAGTTGGCTAAATTGACATGCAAATCCCTCATGTCTTTACTTCATGCATTATTTGGCCACTTAAAATTCACCTATCACATTTTCAAGTCCTAACACATGGGTCCTTTCTTATGAATTAGCACCTAATTAATAAAATCAAGGCACGAAATATTTACGCATACAAATTCCACATACAATAAGCACAAAATATAACACCTAATTATTCTTGTGACTCGGTTTTGTGGTCCCAAACCACTCTCCGACTAGGGTCACATTAGGGGTGTCACAACTCTCCCTCACTTAAGAGATTTTCGTCCCGAAAATCTTCTTGTAAATAGGTTTGGGTATCGTTCTTTCATAGAGTTCTCGGGTTCCCATGTAGCTTCTTCTATCCCGTGTTTGAGCCATAACACTTTTACTAACGGAACTTTCTTGTTTCAGTAACTCTTTCACTTCCCGAGCTAGGATACGAGTGGGTTCTTCCTCGTAACTCATATTGGCTTGCATTTCAACCTCGATGGACTAATCACGCGATGGATCGGATCTATAGCGTCAAGCATCGAAACATGAAAGACGTCGTGAATCTTTTCGAGTTCGGGGCAAAATCAAACGATATGCAATCGGACCGACTCGTTCGGATATCTCATATGGCCCAATGAACCTCGGACTAATTTGCCTTTACGGCCAAATCTGAGTATCTTTTTCCAAGGCGAAACTTTAAGAAACACTTTATCTCCCACCTGATACTCGATGTCTTTTCGTTTCAGATCCGCATACGACTTCTGACGATCGGAGGCTATCTTCAGACTTTCACGGATTACTTTCACTTTCTGTTCAGCATCTTTAATCAAATCCACCCCGAAAATTTTGCTTTCACCGAGCTCAGTCCAAAACAATGGTGTACGGCATTTATGACCGTATAAAGCCTCGTAAGGCGCCATCTTAATACTTGTTTGAAAGCTATTGTTTTAAGCGAATTCAATCAAAGGTAAATACCGTTCCCATGAGCCACTAAACTCAAGGATGCAACATCTCAACATATCCTCGAGTATTTGAATTATCCGTTCGGATTGACCATCGATTTGGGGTGAAAAGGTGCTAAAATGCACTTGGTACCCAAAGCCTCTTGCAATTTCTTCCAAAATCGCGATGTAAATCTTGGGTCTCTATCCGACACGATAGAAATGGTACCCATGCAATCAAACAATTTGGGAGACGATAATTCGCCAATCTATCAAGCTTAAAATCCGTGCGGACAGAATAAAATGAGCAGACTTGGTCATCTATCAACAATGACCTGCATCGAAGTCTTTCTTATTCGAGTCAATGGTAACCTGACACAAAGTCCATTGTTACTCGATCCCATTTCCATTCGGGTATCATGATTGGTGAAGTAATCCCGATGGTACTTGATGTTCGCTTTCACTTGTTGACATGTCAAACACTTCAAACAAATTCGAAATGTCTCGTTTCATACGGGCCACCAAAATTGGCGTTTGAGATCATTGTACATTTTAGTACTACCGGGTGGTGACATTCGACTACTGTGAGCCTCGTTCAAAATCATCGAAACAAGTTCCGAATCCCTTGGAATACATAATCGACCCTTGAACGTCTAGCAATCATTGTCGTCAATCTGAAATTCGATTCCTCATTCGAAACACATTCGACTCGTTTAGCGACCAATTTAGCGTCGACCTTCTGAGATTCAAGTATTTGATGAATCAATAACGGTTTGGCCTCTAATTCGACTACTAGCACATCCTCGGGTGAAACGGATAGATGAGCATCCATCGCTCTCAAAGCAGACAGTGCCTTATGACTTAAAGCATCGGCCACCACGTTGGCCTTTCCTGGGTGATAATCAATGACAAGTTCATAGTCCTTCGACAACTCAAGCCAACGTCTTTGTCGCAAGTTTAGATCTCCTTGAGTCATAAGATATTTAAGACTCTTATGGTCCGAATAAATATGACACCTTTCTCCAAACAAGTAATGCCGCCATATCTTCAAGGCGAACACTATGGCTGCTAGTTCAAGGTCATGGGTCGGATAGTTTCTCTCATGCGGCTTTAGTTGTCTCGACGCGTAAGCCACAACTCGACCTTCTTGCATCAACACACAACCTAACCCAAGCAAGGATGCGTCATCAGATATGACAAACTCTTTCTGGGACTCCGACTGTACTAGCACTGGGGCCTCGGTTAAACAAGTTTTTAGTCGATCGAAACTTTCTTGACAGCGTTCCGACCACTCGAACTTAACATCTTTTTGGAGTAGTTTCGTCATCGGTGCAGCTATCACCGAAAAACCTTTCACAAATCGTCGATAGTATCCGGCAAGCCCCAAAAAGCTCCTAACTTCGGCAACATTCCTTGGAGGTTTCCAATCGACTATGGCCGAAATTTTGTTCGGTCCACCCGACACCGATGCGGACACCACGTGCCCCAAAAGCTAACCTCTCTCAACCAAAATTCACATTTCTTGAACTTTATGTATAATCGCTTATCTCGTAAGATTTGCAACACTAGCCTCGGTGTTCAAGATGTTCGGTTTCATCTTCGAATAGACCAAAATGTCATCGATAAATACAACTACGAACCGATCCAAGTATGGCCTGAAAATTCTATTCATTAAATCCATAAATACCGTTAGGGTATTAGTGAGCCTAAACGGCATCACTAAGAATTCAGTAGTGACCGTACCTCGTTCTAAAAAGTTTTGGGTATGTCCGATTCTCGGACCCTCAATCGATAGTACCCGACCTCAAATCTATCGTTGAAAACACCGAGGCTCCCTTTAATTGATCAAACAAATCGTCAATTCGTGGCAACGGATATTTATTCTTTATCGTCACTTTATTCAAGCGGCGATAGTCGATGCACAATCTCATAGTTCCATCCTTCTTCTTCACAAACAATCTTGGTGTGCCCCATGGAGAAAAACTTCGGTCGAGCGAAACCTCTATCCGTCAATTCTTGCAATTGAACCTTCAATTCCTTTAATTCTATTAATGCCATACGACACGGGGCTATTGAGATCGGCGTAGTACCGGTACAACCGATGTCAATTCCACCTCTCGAACCGATGGCAATCCTCAGAACTCCTCAGAAACACATCGAATACTCACAAACCATCGGTACCGATCCGAGTTTCCTTTCCGTTTTTTTACTTTCAACACACGCAAGGTATGTTTCACACCCTTTTTCACATATCTCCGAGCGGTCATAGAAGATATTATCGCTGGCACTCCTTTTAAATCGAGAGACTCGACTCGGACTACCTCATTATTTGCACTCCTCAAATCAATGGTTTTCCTTTTGCGATCCACCATTGCATCATGTACGGTCACCAATCCATACCAAGAATAATATCGAATTCATCAAATGGTAGAAGCATCGGATCGGCCGGAAAAGGATTCTCGAATTATTAGGGGCATCTCTTGCACACTTTATCAACGAGTACGTATTGACCCAAAGGGTTTGACACTGATTACGAACTCGATGAGACTCAACGGTAGAGTCTTCTTTGGATGCTAAGGTTTCACATACATATGAATGAGTAGAGCGGGGTCAATCAATGCAATCACACTAGTATCAAAGAGAGTAAAAGTACCGTGATAACGTCGGGGAGGATGCCTCCTCTCGTGCGCGGATGGCATATGCTCTAGCAGAGCACGGGTCTCGGATCGAACACCAGATCAGAGGCTCCTCTCTGATTACCACCCCTACCTCCAGAAATTCTCGGGGGCCTACCTCTAGCCGTCGTTCCACTAGGTCTTGCACCTTGCGTCTTATTACTCTCGTCTAGCTCGTGCAATCTCTAATGAAGTGGTCCTTGAACCGCATCCATAACAGCCCTATTAATGAGACTTACCCCAACATTCACCTAGGTGTCGTCTTCCACATTGGGGGCATCTGGGTTTCTCTCGACGATTATTTCCCACACTAGCTACCGAAGTAGCTCGGGAGTCCGTCAATGGTCGGGCTCTGATGGAAATTCCCGCAGTCGCCCTCGACTTATTAGTGTCCTCCCTAAACTTCTTTACAGCCGAGAACGGAGCTTTACTCGCCAATCTTTTACGATAATCTCTTGTTTCAAATTCAGCCTTCTTCTTCTCCTTTCCAAGTTCTTCCGCCTTGCAGGCTTGTTCGACTAGTGTTACGAACTCCTTTATCTCCAAAATACCCACTAGCAGCTTTAAATCTTCATTCAATCCTTCTTCAAATCTTTTGCACATAGTAACCTCATCAGCCACACACTCCCGAGCATACCGACTAAGTCTTATGAACTCATGTTCGTATTCAGATACGGTCATACGGTCTTGCTTGAGTTTCCAAGAATTCCTTACGCTTCTGATCGATGAACCGTTGACTAATGTATTTCTTTCGAAATTTTGATTGAAAGAAATCCCAAGTAACTCGTTCGTTTGGGACTATGGAAATTAAAGTCCTCCACCAATAGTAAGTGAGTCTCTAACAAGGATATAGCACACTTAAGACATTCATCGGTGTGCATGACAGTTCATCTAACACTCGAATGGTGTTATCGAGCGAACTCGGCCTTTTCGGCATCATTAGTAACTATGGCCTTGAACTCCTCAGCCCGCTTCCTAATCAGGTCTGGTGGTTTACTCGGCCTCACAGATCGAATCGGAGGCATTGCGGGCTCTTGGGTGCGATATTTAAATTCGGGAATGGTTGGACAGCCGGATTGGTTCGGGCATATTGCGCGACCCACTCATTCATCATGGTGAAGAAGGCTTGTTTCGCCCCTTCATTTTGATTATTCGCGGATGACTGAGGCTCAACAGGCGGCGTCCCTTGCGCGGGAGCAGCCGCTACACTTTCAACGTCATCCGCCAAGGGTCTCTCTACCCCGGGTTCCATTTGTTAATCAAAACAAAAACTTCAACCGTCAGAAGTCATCACCTTTTTAAGCACTAACAATTTGGCATGTATAGCTAGACTCGCACGCGCTATGGTAGTCCTAGAACCGACTAAATCATAGCTCTGATACCAATAAAATGTAACACCCCAAACCCGTGACCGTCACCGGATTTGACCACGTGGTGTTACCGGGCTTACTTCCCTTATTTCTCTCTTGGAAATATTTAATTTCTGTTCCAGGCAGGCTAGCTAACTGCGTCACTGTCCTCTTAAAAATCATATCTCGAGTTCCAGAACTCGAAAATCAGTTTTGTAAATTTTCCCTGAAACTAGACTCATAATTCCATCTACACATTTTTTTTTAGAATTTTTGGTTGAGCCAATTAGTACAGTTTATTAGTTAAAATATCCCCTGTTTCAGGGTTCAACTACACTGACCTTTGTGCACTACGACTTGGATATCTTCTTGTACAGGGCTCCAACACTTATGCCGTTTCTTTCTAGAGAAACTAGACTCACAAGGAAATCTGTACATATAGAGCATGACTTCTAATTATCTCTGGTTAATTTATAGTAAATTTTCAAAGTCGGAGCAGGGGATCTAGAAACCGTTCTGGCCCTGTTTCGCGAAAACTTGATTATCCCTTAAAATACAGCTCATATGGTCGTTTCGTTTCGTCCATATGAAAATAGATTCATCATGGTTCAATTTCATAATTTATTCACTATTTAATTCTACTTCTACTATTTTTAGTGATTTTTCCATCTCACCTCACTGCTGCTGGTAGCATCTGTTACTAAAGCAAACAATGACTATTTCATAATTCTTCGATGGCCAACTATTTCATCATACATAATACAAACTATGGCCACCTTATCAAAATTAAGGTTTCTAAAGCTCGTGCCTATAGGTTTTAGATTCACACTCAACCGACCACATAGGCCATTTTCGCATGGCTTAAAGTTTACAACCCGAAATTCAACAAAACAAAATAGCCTATACATGCCAAATGTTCTCCTAGTTCAACTACGAAGACAATACCAAAAGATTCCCAGCTGGTGTGATGACTTCAACGACGGTTCTGAGCACGCAAACGATACGAGTCCAAGAGACCTAAAATGGGTGACAAGAAAACACCGAGTGAGTTTATAACTCAGTAAGTCATAAGCACTTCACAACCATCCGTTACTAAAATTATCATAAAATGAAATAATGAAACAAGGCCCAGCGTTCCAGCCATACCGAACTACCATAGTTCCTTAGACCTTTCGGATCAATGTCATACCAAGTCATAAATTTACATTTCATATACTATTCAATAGGATATTTGAAGCAATTTCCATTCATCATTTTGCCTAAACACACACAAGAAATCTCAACTTCCTTGACCTTACCAAGAGTGCATCCACCATTCAACTTAGCATATTACAAAACCAAGTCAACAAACTCAAAGCTTACCTCCTAGTAGCCAAAGGTACTTGCTGAATTGACTTGAGTAAATCTCCCTTCTTTTCACCCTTTGTTTCGGCTATAGCAAAAGAAAGAAAACATGAACACTTTTTTTTTCTTCTTCTCAAGCCATGGCAATTGTAACAAAATGAGAAAGGATGAACAACAAAATTTTTTTTCTCCTTTCTTTTCCTCAACTCACGGCAACAAGGGGGCATCCACACTCTTTTTTTTTGTTCATCATTTCCCTTTTTCTCCATTTCTTTATTCTTTCTAACATGATCCATTAACTAGACATGTTTGAAACATGTTCCCTTGCCCATGCTCTTTATTTTATTATTTCTAACATCCACCATTAGCAAAACATGTTCAAGACATGTTTTCTTTTGCCCATCTTCATTACCATGGCGGCCACTTCCTATAGTTGGCTAAATTGACATGCAAATCCCTCATGTCTTTACTTCATGCATTATTTGGCCACTTAAAATTCACCTATCACATTTTCAAGTCCTAACACATGGGTCCTTTCTTATGAATTAGCACCTAATTAATAAAATCAAGGCACAAAATATTTACGCATACAAATTCCACATACAATAAGCACAGAATATAACACCTAATTATTCTTGTGACTCGGTTTTGTGGTCCCGAAACCACTCTCCGACTAGGGTCACATTAGGGGTGTCACAGACTCGAAGTAGGGACACACTCATAGAGCCAACCAATGATCCAGAGAAAATAATTCCTAGAACTCATCAATAGCAACAACAGCAGATGCAGAATAACCCACCTACTACTGTTATCCACCACACAAAAATCTACTTTTCGATGAACCTAATTTACCAGATCTACCACCACCATCACAGCTACTGATAGAATGACAAATGGCTCGAGAGGAACATACACTAAGTGATCACACACTACCAACCTTCAACGCAGTACAAGGCAACATTGCAAGGCCGGCTATAACCACAAATAATTTTGAGATCAAGTAGACCATGATCCAATACATTTGAAATGGTACACTAGAACAGAACGATACCGATATGTACCAGCTTTAATAAAATAAAATAAAAAAGCAATGCATCCACTGGTACAATACTGACTACCTTAATTTATACTTCCGCATGTTTTTCTTATTAACCTCGGACAAAGAATCACATACTATAGTACCAAGTGTTGCCTACCATTGAACGCCCAAAATAAGCCTCATAACCCATTAATGACAACACCATGAAATCTATTGTGAAATGGTTTCCTTAAGCAAACCAACCCGCATCCTTGCATTTTCCCAAAGTATAAAGGTTTTCACCATCTACAATGGCAGTGTGAAATTTGGCTCAGTGTTTTAGTTTAAGTTTAGATTAGTTAGGATGTTGGGAATAGGCAATAATGGTGGTAAGTTTCAAGGATTAGTGTAGTTGGTTGAGTAAGAACGGGTGGTCATGTGTGTGGAATTTTTGTAAGGAGTGGTTAGTATTAAAGGTTTCCAAGTTCCAATGTACAAGATATGTTCAATTCTTTTGGCTATATGTAATGCTTCACTTAATGATTTGGGTCTAAAGAGTTGAAGTGATTGGGAGATGTCATGCTTCAAATTATTGATAAAAATGCTTAAAAAATATGAGTTAGATAGCTTCAAAAGGTTAAAAACACCTAAGAAGTCTTCATAAGAACCCAAAATAGAAAATGAAAAATAAAAATAATATATCCTGATAGTTATGCACCTGAGTTGCCACAAGCTAACTTAAGCTAATGAATTAAGGACCAATACATCATAACCTCAGTATATTCTGACCCATAAAACATTATTTTGTTGTATTTATGTTATTTTTCATATTTATGCCTTGTATAGTTATTTATAATAATTCAATTTACATAATAGTTTGTTTGTTAATATATCATTGTTTTTCAATTCAGAACAGATTTTGCATGATTCATTTTTTTAAAAAAATGAAGTATTTGTGTTATATATTCATTAGAAAAAGTTTGAAATATGGTTAAGAAGCCAAAGAGTGTACATACATATGTATATGTGTATATAAATTTAAGGTAAAAAAATCATTACGTAATGTTAGAAAATATATTTATTTGATTTTGATTATAAAATATATAAATTTAATGTTGCATAGGTAAAACTAAAATTGCAATATCAAAAGTTTGTAGTCTAACAAAATAACTAAAATTAGTTCGAAAAGTGTTTCATATTGCAACGGTAATAAAAATAAAATGGTATTAACTATATTTTCCGTTAAATTGCAAAATTTTGTATTAAATAATATAATTATTTATTTTTTATTTGTGGTTTCTGTGAACAATTATTGCAAAAATAATAGTAATTAAACTAAAAAAAACGAAGGAAGTTTAAATTTGGAACTTCGTCTCCAAGCATGAGTTTTGCTCAAAAAGCATGACTTAGTCATTAAGCAGTCAATCACGTTGAAACCTCGAACCTTGGTATGCAATCTTTCTTTATAAAAGCCAAAAGGAACTTTGATAATAAAAAAAGAAAATCGAAAAGAATGGGAACATCCATGCTATGGGATGACACGGCTCAAATCCGGTGAATTAGGTGTCAAAAATTAGTGTAGATTGAATCGGATAGATTGATTGCATTAAGAATTACCCGAGATATAATAGATCTGAGAATTAGTAAGAATCAGTTGAAGCAAGTTAACATATTGATTCAATGCGCAATTGAATTAAAATTTCACTACAACAAAATAAGGCTTTAGCGGCGCTTTTAGCGGCGTTTTATCAAAAAACGCCGCAAAAATTGTAAAACGCAGAGCAATAGCGGCGTTTTTTCATAAAACGACGCTAAAAATATAGAAATAGTGGCGTTTTACAGAAAACGCCGCCAAAAAACATAGCAATAATGGCGTTTTACCAAAAACGCCGCTAAAAGCCAGAGCATTAGTGGCGCTTTTGGTAAAACGCCACTAAAAACCAAAGAATTAGCGGCGCTTTGTATAAAATGCCACTAAAAACCAAAGCATTAGCAGCGCTTTCGGTAAAACGACACTAAAAGTTATTTAACCCCTAAAACCCTAAACCCCAAAAAACATAAACACACTAATCTATAACCCCTAAAATACTAAACCCCCTAAACCCTAAACACTAAACTATAACCTTTAAAACCCTAATTAAACCCCAAAACACATCATATGGATGTTGATGTGTATATATACATAGATATTGATGCAAAAGGTTATGTTCATAATAAATTATGGAAGCAATACTTAATATTGATTAAATTTATTTTTGGGTTGAGGGTTTAATATTTAAGGTTTAAGATCTATGGTTTAGGGTTTTATGGTTTAAGTTTAATGGCCATGGGTATATAGTATATTAATCTCAAGTGAATCACATTCAATAATTAAATTAATCCTAAACTCTATAATTAATTATTGTTATCGATAATAGATATCTTGATTTTGATAAAAAATATATTTTTATATATTAATAATGTGTTATATTGTTTAATGGATTGAAGGGATATTTTGTGTAAAACGTTTTAAATTATAAGTTTACCTTTAAATTTTATTAATAGTTTTAAATGATAGTTTAGGGTTTATGGTACTACTGTATGGTTTAAGGGTTGGAGATTATAAGGTTTAGAGGATAGGGGTTAAGTGTTAAGGGTTTAGGGTTTAGAGATCGATTATATTTTATGATTCATGGTTTAGGGGATAGGGTTAGGGGTTTAAGGTTTAGAGTAATTAGTGTTTTGTAATTTATATATTAAATAATTTCTTATATAATTGTAAAGAGATAATCTTAATTTTAATATATTAAAATTATGATTATAGTTTAAATTATGTAAGAGATAATAGATAAATTTTATACAATCAATTAATGCTTTTATATTTAAAAATATTTAATCTAAACCATTTAAAATATTTAAATATTAGATCAAAAAAAAATTGGATTTAGCGGCGCTAGGGAATAAACGCCGCTAAAGGGTTATTTTGTTTAGATCAAAACGGTGTAGTTTTTATGGATTTTTAGTGGCATTTTTGTTTCAAACGCCACAATAGGTTTGATTTAGCGGCGCTAGGGTATAAACGCCACTAATGGTTATTTTGTTTATATCAACACGATGTAGTTTTATTTGGTTATTAGTGGCGTTTTAGGGTAAAACGCCGCAATAGTTTCGCCTTTAGCGACGCTTGGTGATAAAACGCCACAAAATGTTATTCTGTTCATATGAAAACGTCGTCGTTTTTTTTGGATTTTTAGTGGCGTTTTAGGGTGAAACGCCGCAATTGATTTGCCTTTAGCGGCGCTATGGGAAAAACGCCACTAAAGTTTATTCTGTTTATATCAAAACGGTGTTGTTTTGTTTGTTTTTTAGTAGCGGTTATGTTAAAACGCCGCAATTGGTTTGCCTTTAGCGGCGCTAGGGGAAAACGCCGCAAATGTTAATTTATTTTGTGTTAAACGGTGTCGTTTTGCTCTCTTCTTTTTTACCCACACTGAGTTATTCATTTTCCCCCTTCTCATTGGTTTATTTCCCCCATTTTCCCTTCTTCGAATCCCTAAAATAATCACCCCCTTCTCCCTAGTTTATCTCCCCCCATTTTCCCTAATTGAAACCCTAAAATAATTACCCCTTTCTCCCCAATTTGAAATCTAAAATCCCCAGTAAATGTTCAGTTAAAGGAAGCGGTAGTAAGAAAGAGGAAGGAGCACATTTGAAGCTAGGAACGGTTTGAAAGAAATTTGGTAAGTTCTCTTTTGGACTATTTTTGTTATTTTCATGCATCTATTAAATTTGACTGGTTGGATTCTGGTAAGTTGTAGAGGAGGAAAGGAATGGGGTTTTGGGGTTTAAGCTTTGGGGAAGGGAGGTGGCATTTGATGGTGGTGGAGCGTGGGGAAGGGGGCAAATGCCGGCGGGTAGAGGAGGGGAGTAGGTGGGAAGGGGCAGCCAAAGACTGCATATTTTGTTCTTCATAGGTTGGTTGCCTTAATGATGGCTTTTGGGGAGGGGATAAGGGGACACTGTAATTCTGATTTTTATTTGTGAAATTGGGCTTTTATGAGCCATGCTTTGCCTGTTATTTTTTGTCTTGATCATTATGTTGTTAACATGGTCATTAATAGTGTTCACATACTTAAGCTATTGCTCGTGTTTATATGAGTTAGTTGTTCCTTCTCATTTTCATTTTTGATCAGTAGGCCAAAAAATGCATCAATCTCTAATAACGTCCATGCATCAGAACTAAACTCTCTAAGGTAAGCTTCTTTACATACATATATATATATATATATATATATATTGTCTGAATGGTTTATTAGTTCTGCTCTGTATGTTGCAATTGGTTAACTCAATGAAATGTTTGCTAGGTTTTATATTGATCAGTTGATATCTCTAATCTTGTTATTAGATTGATACTATTCCGGCTCAACAATTGTTGTGTTGAATGTGGTAACAATGTCAACTCATTAATCCAAGGAACATTTTTGTTATTTCCTCAAACGTTTTTAGCCGTTTCGATGGATAGATTGAATAGTATGTAATGAATTTGTTACTCATTGTATAAATGCTTATTCCTTTTTAATAATAGCATTGGCACAGGAGGAATTGTAGTTAGGTGGTTAGAATAAGGAGTAATCATAAAATGGTAGAACACAAAATGATTCTCCTGCAATACGGAAGGGAGCTATGTGCATTTTGTTAGTTGCTTGTTTAGAATGATCTGCAATTTGATGTTGTTGAGTGTACAATCGAAACAAGTACATTTTAAAATAAGGGGTCAGTTTTTATTTTTTTTCAAAATAAACTACTAATATTTTAGTCTATTATTTCATTAAAAATAATTTGCTAAATTTTATAAGGTTGTGCTAAATTTCATTCCGTGTTATGGGTTATTATTGCTGAATTTTGATTTGTTGAATGCCATATGCTTTGATCTTTAGGTGCATTATCTATTGACAAAAGTTGCAATAAAGTGATTGTTGAAACACAGTAGAGCAGTTCTTGTTGAAGTCTTATTTTTTAATGTCTATTATAGTGTTGAGTTATAAAATCTAGTTTTTTCTTGTTCTGAGATTGAATTTATCTTGGGCTCGAGTCAAATTGATCTCGGACTACGATCATTACGATCTTGACCTTCTCGTGCTCACATTTTGTCGGATTCATATTTTTCGAAGTTTGGATTTTTCTAACTCCCTTTGTTACTGAGTTCGGGTTTTCCGAACTCTAGTTAGAAGTTTTGACTATTTAATTCAATTTTTATTATTTATTTTAGTTTTGATTCTAAAATTTTATTCTTAATAATAAAAATAATTATTATTCAAAGATATACAATTAGTTATTTTATTTATTTAATAACATATTACTAGTTCATGTAATATAAAACAATTAAGGTATTTTATAATATGATATTTGTTTACTTATAAATTTTAATAGTTTCAATTATTAAAAAAGTGTAATTAAATATTATCAGATTTAAAATGTTTTATTTTTATTTTTTTGCTTTAATGTATTTCAATATTTATCAATTTTAAAATGATTTGCTTATATTTCATTTATCAACATTTTAAATATATTTCAATATTTTAATATTTATCAATTAATATAATTTCATTTATCATGTAATTTTTAAATAAATTTAAAATTTTCTATTATATTGATCCAAAATTTGAAATATTTTATTTTATTCCACTTTAATTTAATTGCGATTGCAATAGCGACTTGAATTAAATTAAATTGTATTTAAAGTTTTATTTTAAATATTTTATTTTATTTCACTTTAATTTAATCAAGACATATATATTTTGGATAAATTTATTTAAATTTTAAATTACATATTTTTGGATTAATTTATTTTGGATTAATCAGAAACAATTTTTTAAATTACGACACATATTTTGCAATTTAATCACGACACAATTTTTTAAATTACATATTTTGGATTAATTAAAATAATTTTTTAAAGGAAATAATATTTATCTTAATGTTTATTATATATCATATAATAACTTACATAACTTACAAAACTTACATAATACATAAATATATATCATAAATATATATCATATCATAACTTACACAACTAACATAATACATAAATATATTTCATAAATATGTATCATATCATAACTTACACAACTTACATAATACTCCAAATATATATCATAAATATATATCTTATCATAACTTACACAACTTACATAATACATAAATATATATCATATCATAACTTACATGCCTTACATAAATGTATATCATAACATAACTTACATAACTTACAAAGCTTACTTAACTTACGTAATATATAAATATACACTTGAAAATCCCCACGCCTGAATTAGTTTGCACCTATTAGATAATTTATACTTGATATATATTATCTATTTTAGTAAACATAATTTATTGTTAACTTTAGATTTCAAGAACTACGAAATGGATAGGAGTTGGATGAAATTTTCAAGGGTAAGCAATGCCTATCGAAATGGAGTACAAACTTTTCTAAATTTTGCATTTCAAAATGCAAGCCAAGAGAATATGATTCTTTGCCCGTGTAAGAAGTGTGGCAACATTAATTGGCATTTTCGTGAAGTTGTCTACGAACATCTAATTGTTGACGGCTTTATTCGGGGGTATAAAAAATGGATTTTCCATGGAGAGTGTACATCTAGTGGAACTTCTTCAACTATTAATCCGACTTATTCTGATAATACACTACAGCAAAACAGGGTTTTAACGGCGTTTTTAATGGCATTTTTGGCAAAAACGCCGCAAATATTATACATTAGCGGCGTTTGAACCAAAATGCCACTATAAGTCGAGAAATAGCGGCGTTTTCAGAAAAATGCCTCTAAAAGTCCGAGAATTAGAGCGTTTTCAAGAAGCATACAAAAATCTGAGAATTCATGCATTTTTCCAAAACGCCGCTAAAAGTCTGAGCATTAGCGGCATTTTTAGAAAAACGCCGCCAAAAGTCTGAGCATTAGCGGCGTTTTCATAAAAACGCCGCCAAAGGTCTGAGCGTTAGCGGCGTTTTTTACCAAAACGCCGCCAAAGGTCTGAGCATTAGCAGCGTCGCCAAAAGTCTGAGTATTAGCGGCGTTTTTGGTAAAACGTCGCCAAAAGTCTGAGTATTAGCGGCGTTTTCCCAAAACGCCGCCAAAAGTCTGAGTATTAGCCGCAAAAAGTCTAAGCATTAGCGGCGTTTTTGGGAAAACGCCGCTAAATGTCTTTTTTGAATTATATTTTCTTAGTTAAGTTTTAATGTTTAGTTCTTATTTTTTGGGTTTACGGTTTAATATTTAAGGTTTAAGGTCTATGGTTTAGGGTTTAAGATTTAAAATGTTAATTTTATGGTTTAGGGTTTTGTTTTTTTGGGTTTGAGGTTTAGTGTTTAGTGTTTAGTGTTTAGTGTTTATGATCTTAATGTTTAGTGGTATTAGAGGTTCATGGGTTTATGTTTTTTTTGCGATCTCTTATCCCTCTCACACGTTCTTCTATTCTTTTTTCACGTTTTCTTCTTTTCTTTTAATCTTTGATTTTCTTCTCGCTTCATTTCAATGGGTTGTTTTCGTCTCAATTGGAGTTCTACTCTTTTGCTTCTACTCCATTTCTTTTGTTGTGTTTTACAATTTCGTCGACAGGAGTTTTCGGAATTGGTGGATTTGAGGCGTCGATCGTTTTTGGGTGTTTAAATCGTGAATTCAGGTATGAGTTTTGTAGCTCTTTAATTTTATTCTTGAATTATTGAATTAATTTTGTGAAATTCAGTAATTTCGTGTGTTCGATGATTGTGTAATCGTAATCGTAATGTGGCTCTAGTTAGGTGTGTTTACGCACTATTAGAGTTTAAGGATCATTTGATGTCGAATTTCATGTTTTTCGGACTAATTATATTTTAAATTATAATTTGTGTGGAAGCATTACTTAATATTGATTAAATTTATTTTTGGGTTTAGGGTTTAATATTTAAGGTTTAAGGTCTATGGTTTTGGGGTTTTATGATTGAAGGTTTAGGGTTTAGTATGTTAATGTTATGGTTTAGGGTTTGTTATCTTTGGTTTTAGGGTTTACTACTATTTTAAATTTTGTTATTTAATTAGGGTTTAGTGTTTAAGGTTTAAGATCTTAGTGTTTAGCGGTATTAAGGTTTGTGGTTTATGGTTTATGTTTAGGGGTTTAGGCTAGGGTTTTTAATAGGAATGTAATTGTAAAATTAATTTTTTAATGATACTGACATGAAAACCTACAAGGTAATCCACATAACATGATACTATTTTTTATATGTTAAATTAAAAATTATATAATTCTTCAAAATTATCTTGTCTGCTTTTCAAGTGTTTCAAAATTAAAATTATCTTGTGCGGTTTAGGGTGTAGTGTTTACGATTTTGTGGTTTAGTGTGGGTTTAGGTAGGTTTAGAGTATACGGTTTAAGGTTAAGTGTTTGTGGTTTAGGGATTTAAGGATTTAGTATCTAAAATTTAGGGTTTAATGTTTATAAGGTTAGGGTTTATGGTTTATAGTTTAGGGTTTAAGATTTAGGGTTTAGGGTCCGATTTTGTGGAGAAGCAGTGCCGTTTTGCTCATTGTATTCTGATCCATCATCAAGTGCTATCATGAATTATTTTCAAAACCTCATGCACTCTTTCATCATTTTCGAACTATTTTTTGACTAGTTTTTATATTAATTAAAATACAATTTATTTGTAATTTAATAATTAAAATATTCAAAATGATTAATCACACGTTGAAAGAGTTTGGAACTAATAACATTGAAAAATATATGTTAAAAATGAAAAATAAAATAAAATACTATTATTTAAAATACTTTTAAATTAAATTTTTGGGTATATATATGACTGATTGTTTTTAATTTATATAATAAATAATTTACTATATAATTGTAAAAGAGATAATTTTAAATTTAATATATTAAAAATATCATTATAGTTTAAGTTATTTAATAGATAGTAGATAAACTTTTTATATATTAAAATTTTAAAAAATGTAAAATGTAAAGTATTAGCGGCGTTTATATAAAAGCATACAAAAGTGTTAGTAATGTAAAACAGTGTCGTTTTCTATTTAAATTGTCATCCCATTAGCGGCGCTTTAGATAAAACGCCACTAAAGCTTAACAACATGGCGTTTATCCTTAAAACGCCACAAATTTTCATGTGAACGTAAATGCGTTTTGTTACGGAAATTTATCCTTACCAAAATCCCTAAGTGAATTTTTACTATGTCATTTCCCCATTCATCAGCTTTCTTCCCTAATTCCCCAACCCCGAAATCCCTTTCCTTTTTTCCCTATTTCATTTTCAGCATATCCCTAACTCTTCTCCCAAGTGTTTCTTCCCTATTTCTTCCCTAAGTGTTTTTATTCACGAATTTAGCTCCCCCTTCTCCCAAATCCCTAACTCTTTTCCCTTTCCTATCGTCTCGCTTCCTCGAATTCATCTAGCTTTCAAGCTTCCAACTTTCCCCGAATCTCCAAGGCTGAAACCGACGTGGGTATGTTGTTTAATCTTATATTTTAACGTTAATATTAAAACCAATTTTAGTTCTCTTGTTGAATATTATTCTGTTGGATTGAAATTTATTGTTTTGATTCGGGGGAATTGAGGTTTAATAAGAAATATTATATAAAACGCAAGAGGTTTAATTTTGGAAAAGGAATTGGTTTTATGCTAAGCTTGGGTTCTTTGTTTCTTTTTTTGGGTTCATCTGACATTGGTGCATTTTTTTGGGAAACAGAGAGATCTAGAGACAGAGTTGAAGTGTGTGTTTCACTGTTTTGGAAGACGTCTTTGCGGGAACAAGGTAATGTAATTTAATGAGTAATTTCTATTAATATACACCACAGCTGATCACATCAATGGCTAATCACTTTAATATACCCCATAAGCATCCAAGTCCTTTCATTTTTAGTCAATTTTTTTAATTAATCGAAATTTTTTTATCTAATATTATCCTAAATTTTTATATATTATATTAATTTAATTATAATTTAAAAATAATTTTTAGAATTTATAAATTACCTCTATTAAAATTCAAATATATATATAAACAACTTAGAAATGTGACGAATATGTGCTTATGAGTTCATAATTTGTTAAGGTGAAAATGTATTGGAATGCTTGAAATAATATATGAAAGAATGATAATGTATTGAAACTATTATGAACTGTTATCAAATGTTTTAGACAGATTATAAAATTAGTTTTATGGAAATTTTATAGTTTATACTGATGAGATGCGAACACATATTGTTTTGGATGTACTGATAAGGTGCTAGACACGCATTACTTTAATTTATACCGATGAGGCTCAAAGCGTATAGTAATTCAAATGTATCGATGATGCATTGGGTGTAATTTATATTAGTGTAATGGTAGATTGATCTATGTATCCATTTTGAGTTTGTGTTCGATTAATAGGCCCACAAAATTAGAAAAGGAGTTCACCTAATCCAAACATTGGTTTACTTGTGATTCTTCGTGTTTTTACAATATTAAAGCTTCAGCTTAGGCTTTGCTTTTCACATCTTCATTTCTACTATTAAATTTTTGCGTATGCATCTCGCTTTGTTGATATATATTTTTATGCTAGGTGTTGTTGGTATAGAGAACATTAATATAAATTTCACTTTGGATTTAATTGATACTTTTTATGCGGGCTTCTGATAGTATGAACGGATAGATCACTTGGAATTTCTGCTTGTTCGTGTTAGTCATAACGAAGTGAAGGAGGAAACTAGCTAATCTTGTCCAGAATTTGCAAGGTCGAATCTATTATCTATTTTTAATTTCATAGTTGCACTATTTTGCTACTTAAAATTAACTTGATTTCAAAATATTTTAGTAATCGCTAATATTCCTATGAATTAAAAATATATTTTCTTATAATTATTTTAATGTTTTCATCTTCTTTGATATATGAAACATCGGAAATTCTTGAGCTTTAACTAACGGGGTTTTTGACATATGCACTTGACCTTTGTTAGAAGTTTCCCATTTAATCAGTTATTGCTTCTTGCTTCTCCTGCAAGTATTGGTTCAACTAAAGCTTAGCTTCAATCCACATTGTTTGAGGTAAGAAAGGTCTACTTCCTTTCTTTCTTTGAAAGGTCTGCTCCTCCTGCATTAATATTTTTTGATATTATTAAGGTACGTTTTAGTTCATAATTATGATGAATAATATTTTTATCATGATGATTTTCAGAAAATTAATCTTTTGGGGCTTCGATTTTGTATTGATTTAATTGTTGATTTTCCTTTAAATTTTCTATGTTTGGCAGTTTGCCATGTTCTTTTTCAATTACATTTTATTACAATGTAGCTTGCTTGTCCATATCACGTGTAATAACGCCATGTATGGTCAACGGATTAAAAATTCAAAATGGCCTGAAAAAGTTCTATCAACATTTACTATTGAATATTTATATAACCTTAATTTATTTGTAATTTACTTATAAAATTTAAACTACGATTCTTTTTGATATTATTATATTCAAATTATTATTTTTTATATTAATAATGTTTGATTTTAGTACTTAATATTTTTAAAGGTATTTGTATAAAAACAAGATTCAAAGTATATAGGTGGAAACCTAACGGGTTGCCTTATATCTCACCTTGTAAGATATAACGGATCCTCCCTGTGTAACAACGCCACGTATGATGAATCTTAAAAAGCCGCTAAAAGAGTTGAAAAATGTTCTATCGAGCTCGTTGACTATTGAATATTTATATAACCTTAATTTGTATTAAAAAAGATTTAAATTACTATTGTTTTATATTAATAATTTTTATTTTAATATTTAATAATTTTAAATGTCTTTAAAAGTTATAACTAATTTTTATCAAAATAGTATTAATATTGATCATTACTTAAATAAGTTACATAACTCATGTAACTTACATAATTTACATAACAACCTACATAACTTACATAACTTACATAATTTATATAACTCACATAACGTATATAACAACTTACATAACTCACATAACTTACATAACTTAACTAATACATGTAGTTTAATCTAATAATTTCTTTAAAAGCATATAGTTTAAAGTTCAAATTTCATAACTTACATAATTTACGTAACTTAAATAAAACATCAACAACTTACCCGTGTAACTTATTGCCAACTTTAGACATCAACAACTACGAAATGGATAGGACTTGGATGAATTTATCAAGGGGAAGCAACGAGTATCGAAATGGAGTGCAAACTTTTTTAGATATTGCATTTCACAATTCAAGCCAAGAGAATATGATTCTTTGCCCATGTAAGAAGTGTGGCAATATCTATTGGCATTATCGTGAAGTTGTCACGAACATCTAATTGTTGATGGCTTCATTCGGGGTATAAAAATGGATTTTCCATGGTGAGTGTACACCAGTGGAGCCTCTTCGACGATTAATTCAGTTATCCTTATAGTGGTTACCGTCAATATGTTAGAGAAGATGACATGGAAGGTATGCTGCGGGATGCATTTAATATGCGGAGCGAAGGTTTTCAATCATGTCCACCAAACTATGTTGCATCCGATGATTATAATATCGGTGGAAATACTTTCATGGAAACGGGAAGAAGTGTGCCGGATGAACAGCCGAATGAAGAAGCGGCAAAGTTCTACAAGTTACTTGGTGAAATGAATGAAGAACTTTATGAAGGATCAAAATTTTCGACAATGTCATTCTGTGTTCGCCTTTTTCACATAAAATGTTTAGGAGGGTGGAGCGGAAACTCTTTGACAATGCTGTTAGAGCTTTTGAGAGAAATGTTCCCATTTGCAAAAATCCCTCAATCATGCAAAGACATGAAGAAAGTGATAAAAGATTTGGGCCTTGGTTACAACAAAATTCATAGTTGCCCAAATGACTGCATGTTGTATTGGGGTGATCGGAGAAATCAACAGTCTTGTCATGTTTGCGGTAAATCTCGTTGGATGAATGCAGATGCAGAAGATGTTAATGAGGATGAATATGAGCCACAATCAAGAAGGAAGCCGAGCAAGATTTTGTGATATTTTTCGCTAATTCAAAGGCTTCAAAGGCTATTCATGTCGTCAAAGACAGCCGAGTTTATGACGTGGCATCATGATCAACAAACGGATGATGGATTACTAAGGCATCCTGTAGATTCTTTAGCATGGAAATCATTTAACAATAAGTTTCCAAGCTTTGCAAGTGATCCTCGGAGTGTGAGGCTCGGCCTAGCATCGGACGGATTTAATCCTTTTAAGATCATGAGCACCTCATACAAGATTTTGGCCTGTGGTGCTTGTTCCTTATAATTTGCCTCTATGGCTCGCATGAAACAATCTTCTTTGATTTTATCTATGATTATCCACGAGAGAAAGGTCCGAAATGATATTGACATATATTTGCAGCCACTTATTGATGAGTTAAAACAATTATGGGCGGGCGTTGAGACGTATGATGTTGTTAGAAAGGAGAACTTTTACTTACGTGCTGCTTTGATGTGGACAATTAATGATTTTCCCGCATATGCGAATTTATCTGGTTGGAGTACCAAAGGACGTTATGCTTGTCCTTGTTGTGCTGCACAAACGTGTTCACAGTGGTTGTATAATGGGAAGAAGTTCTGCTATATGGGGCATCGACGGTGGTTAGATGCAGATCATAGATTTAGATTTCAGAGGGCGTTATTTGACGATACTGAAGAGTTCAGAAAAGCTCCTAAGCAGACCGTTGGATCTGAAATATTGTTCATGTTAAAAGATATTGATTTTAGTTACGGAAAGCTCAATCAACCATCCAACAGGCAAACAAATAGACGACCGAGGGATGAATCTGATGATGAATCTGATTTGGAGGATGACCCTAATGAGGCGGACTTGTGGAAGAAAAGAAGTATTTTTTTGATTTGCCTTATTGGGAGCATCACATATTACGTCACAATCTTGATGTGATGCATATTGAGAAGAATGTCTGCGAGAACATCATCACAACAATTTTGAACGTCGATGGTAAATCCAAAGATTATTTTCAGAGTCGACTTGATTTAGTTGACATGGGAATTCGACGTGATCTTTATCCCCAAGTACTTTCGAATGGAAGATATCGGTTGCCTGCTCCAATTTTTTCAATGTCAAAGGAAGAGAAAGAAATGTTCTGCACAGTGTTGAAGGATATAAAGGTCCCAGATGCATATGCATAAAATATATCTCGATGTGTAAGTCTTAAAGATCGAAGACTGTATTCATTAAAATCACATGACTATCACATCTTGATGCAAGATCTACTTCCAGTTGCTTTACGGTGTTGTATGTCAAAGAAGGTAACGTCCTGTATAATTGAATTGTCAAATATAATGAAAGCAATTTGTGGCAAAGTTCTGAACGTTGAAGAACTTGAAAAAATACAAAATCGAGCCGCTTTGACATTATGCAATTTGGAGAAGATCTTTCCACCTTCATTCTTCACTATTATGGTGCACCTGGTAATTCATCTCCCTCGTGAAGCAATAATTGGTGGACCGGTGTTCTATCGTTGGATGTATCCCATAGAAAGGTGCTAATTTATTTCAAGCTCTTTCATTCATTCAACTCTATACATATAGTTACAACCTTTGATAATGTAGTATATCGTGTTTAGGTTCCTGAGCAAATTGAAGTCTTATTGCCGTAATAAGCGTTATCCGGAAGGATCAATTGCTGAAGGCTACTTGGCAGAGGAATGTATGACATTCTGTTCTAGATATTTAGAAGATGTTGAAACAAGATTGAATAGACCAAGTAGAAATGCTGGGCTCAATGATCCTAACTTGGCCGAAACTTATTTATTTCAAAGTTATGGAGAACCAATCGGCAAAGTTGAAGTTGCAGAATTAGATGACCGATCTTGGATACAAGCACATAGATATGTTCTTTTCCACCACGATGCAATTCAACCATTATGCAAGTAAGTTCTAGAATATGATACATATGATAAATATTCATCTTCTTGATTTATTTATTTTCTAACCAACTAAACATGTTTTCAACATAGTGAGTACAAACAAATATTGAGATCTCGTTCACGCTCACAAAGATTACCACATCGAGAGATTAATAAGTTATTCACTGAATCTTTTCATGAATGGTTAAGCCAAACGGTATGCAACGTGTTCTTTTATTATTACTTAAATCATATTCCGATTCAAATCATAAAGTTTTCTTGTAACATTTATAATTATTACTCAAATCATATTTTGATTCAATAAGTTTGGAGTGGGAAGGCCGTTAGTGACAAAGTTAAATGGCTTTCCTGTGGTCCTAATCGATTAGTGAAAAGATACAAGTTGGCTTCATCATCAATGGATTGATTTCATACCAAATATCGGGAGAGATTGAGGCGAACCCAAAATTGCAGACTAGTTGTTAATTCTTCTATTATGAGTTATGCTAGTGCTAGGGACAGTAATCCTGTCGAGGGAAATGTGGATTTTTACGGACTTCTTACGGACATTATTGAATTGGATTACTATGGAAAATGGAAAGTTGTCTTATTTCGAGGTGATTGGGCTGATGTGAATACTGCTCGTGGTATTAAAAACGATCAATTCGGGTTTACAATGGTGAATTTCTCTCGATTGATTCACACCGAAGAACAATTAATAGACGAGCCGTACGTATTTTCTTCTCAAGTGAAACAAGTTTTTTACTCGAAAGATCCAATTGATGAGGGTTGGTACGTTGTACTTCGAAACAGCCCTAGAGACTTGTTTGACATGGGCAATGAAAGTATAGATGATATCACTGAAAGATCAGAAACTTTGCCTTTTCCACAACAAAACTTAAATGAAAATATCCCTAGTACTAGTACGCATTTTCAATGGGTTCGTCGGGATGTGGATGAAGATATTTACTAATTATAATGTAGTAAGAATTTACAATTTTTTACTTATATGTAATGTTATTATTTTAATCTTGCTCATGTTATATAATTTAACTATTTTATGTGTCTTGTTGTTGTTCTAATTTGTTATTAAAATTTACACTGTTTTATGTTTATTGCAGGAAAAATGCGTACAAGAAAGTTACGACATTTAAATATTGTTCAGAATAATCCAAATTCAGAAGAAGGCAATAATGAACAACAAACAGCTTGTTGGATCTTCAAGTGTCTTAGGAGGCAGTTCACGATCTGCGAAGTTCGTGGTAATGTTTAGTTTGTTTTACATGCGTGTTCGCTTTTATTATTAATTTATTTTTTATTTTTAATATAATAATATGTCATTTTTTAGTTGAGAGTGCCGGGACGCGCAGAGGTCGAGGTCGTACGCTACTTACAGATTTGTACGACTTAGGTCCTACCGAGCGTGTCAAAGTTCGTAGAAATAATCATGGTCAGCCTGTCGGAACTGAAGCCCAAGTTTTAGCTGGCTATTTGGGCATTCTTGCACGAAATTCAAATATGTTGCCCATCAACTACGAATCATGGCATCACATGCCTGACAGCAACAAAAATCAAGCTTTCGACAATATTAAGGTAAGAAAATGTGAAATTAATCTATAATGCTTTGGTTTAAGTTTAATTTTTATTTACTTTTTAACCTTGTGTTTTTTTAGGAGAGATTTATTTTAGAGGTCTCTGATGACTATATCAAGAAGACCTTGGGCAAAAACTGGAGAGATAATAAAAGTACTTTAAAAAAACAATATTTTAAGAAAGACATAAGTCTCGAGGAAAAATTGTGCAATGTCCCGCCGGGAATGCTGAGGTACCAGTGGGAAGATACAGTTAGATTTTGGAATTCAAAAAAAGGAGAGGTATTACGTACTTTCAAACTCTTCTAAATTGTTTGGTTTCTAGTATTTACTATATACATAATAATAATTACTCAATGTAGGACCGTGAGCGTGTTGGAACAAGTAGTAGACAGAAACAAAAATTCACACACACGGCAGGGTTGAGAAGTTTTGCTCGCGTAGCTGAGGCCGAGGTATTATAAATTTATTAATTTTATCAATTTACGATGAGTCTCTACTACTAAATAATATTTTTATTACTATATTGTAGGAAGTCTCGTCTGGTCAAAAAGTTGGACGCCTTCAGCTTTTTAACATTACGCATAGGAAGAAAGATGGGTCCCCAATGACATCCAAAGCCGGAGAAATTATGGTATATTAAATTAATAAAATTTGATTTGTTCTAAATTATGTTGCATTCTTTTTTAAATAATGTTATGTTATTTTCTATTTTTTTTCATTATATATTTCATTTCTATCTCTTTCATTTATTTTTAGAGAGACTAAGGAGGAAAAAAGAATGAGTCTGGTTAATGCTTGATCGATAGTTCTGTTAATCATGAGGACATTGATAACAGAATTATTAATGAAGTTTTGGGTCCTGAGAGGTATGGTCGGGTTCGATTTCAAGGATCCGTGTTACCCCGGCCAATATTTTGGATCCAGCTCCCAGCAATACATGCCTTCCTAAGTCAAACTCAAGTCAAGTTCGGTTAAGAGATCAGCTAGCTCAGATGCAAGCGAGCACAGTTGAGTAAATTGCAGAGGTTCAAAGAAAATATGAAGAACTCCAGCAACAACTTCTAGCCGATGCAGAGAGGAGGGAGGCAAGAAGAGAGAGAGCGGCGACAATGAATGAGAGAAGCGAGAGAGAGAAAGTATGATGAGCTACACTACTGACTTCAACAAATGATGAAGATGTTTCAAAGAATCGCAAAGAACCGCCTTCTTAGATATTTATTTGATTGTTCTGACGATATTTTTAACATTTTTACATTGAATATTATTGTAACAATATACTTAGTTATACTTTATTTATTAATGTAAATCATATATCTTTCATTGAATTTAAAGTATTATTTAGGTTTAATGTTATTGGTTGGATTTGTATGTCATATTTGCTGTTATTGGTTGAATTTCTAATGCAGGAGGGTTCGATATTGGTTAAAACGCAACGATTTCAATCTGTAAATTTAGCGGCGTTTGTGGGGAAAGCGCCGCTAAATGACTCTACTTTTGGCGGCATTTGTGGATAAAGCGCCGCTAAAAGGTCTGTACTTTTGGCGGCATTTTTAGTGTAAGCGCCGCTATAGGTCTGTAAATTTAGCGGTTTTTTGGGCTAAAGCTCCGCTAAAGGTCTGTACTTTTAGCGGCGCTTCGCAAACAAACGCCGCTAAAGGTCCGCACTTTTAGCGGCTCTTTCCCCGGAAACGCCGCTAAAGGTCTACACCTTTAGTGGCGTTTGTCGATAAAACGCCGCTAAAGGTCTGCACCTTTAGCGGCATTTGTTGGGTAAGCGCCACTAAAGGTATGTGATTTTAGCGGCGTTTGTTTGGTAAGCGCCGCTAAAGGTCTGCACTTTAGCAGCGTTTTTTGGGTAAGCGCTGCTAAAGGTATGTGATTTTAGCGGCGTTTGTTTGCTAAGCGTCGCTAAAGGTCTATACTATTAGCGGCGTTTATGGTAAAGCGCCACTAAAGGTATCTACTTTTAGCGGCGTTTTCTGTTCAAACGCCGCTAAAAGTGATGACTTTTAGCGGCGTTTTCCGTTCAAACGCCGCTAAAAGTGATGACTTTTAGTGGCATTTTTTTCATATAAACGCCATAAAAAATTGCGGCGCCGCTAATACATTTAGAGGCGCTTATAAGCGCCGCTAAAAGCCAAAAAAAACGCCGCTAAAAATCTGTTTTGCTGTAGTGATACTTACCATCAGTATGTTAGACAAGATGACATGGAAGGTATGTTGCGGGATGCATTTAATATGCACAATCATGGTGAACAATCGTTTCCACCTAACTTTATTGCATCCGACGATTGTAATATTGGTGGAAATATTTTTTGCGAAACGGGAACAAGTGCACCTGATAAGGAGCCAAATGAAGAAGCGGCGAAGTTCTACAATTTACTTAACGAAATGAACGAAGAACTTTACGAGGGATCAAAATATTCGAAATTGTCCTTCTGTATTCGTCTCTTTCACTTAAAATGTTTAGGAGGGTAGACCGGAAACTCTTTTACAATGCTGCTAGATTTTCTAAGAGAAATGTTTCCGTTTGCAAAAATCCCCCAGTCTTGTCAAGATATGAAGAGACTAATAAAAGATTTGGGCCTTGGGTACGATAAAATTCATAGTTGCCCAAATGATCAGTATCTTTGTCTTGGGGTGATCGGAAGAACCAACAGTCTTGTCATGTTTGCGGTAAGTCTCGTTGGATGAACGGGAATACAGAAGATGTGAATGGGGATAAAGGTGAGGCACATTTAAGAAAGAAGCGAGTCAAGGTTATGCGATATTTTCCCATAATACCAAGACTTCAAAGGCTTTTCATGTCGTCAAAGACGGCCGATTCTATGAGGTGGCATAATGATCAACGAACCGATGATGGATTATTAAGGCATCCTGCTGATTCTTTAGCTTGGAAATCGTTTGACAGTAAATTTCCAAGCTTTGCAAGTGATCCTCGGAATGTGAGGCTTGGGCTAGCAGCTGATGGCTTTAATCCTTTTAAAATCATGAGTACTTCGTACAGTACTTGCCTGTAGTGCTTGTTCCTTACAATTTGCCTCCATGGATTTGCATGAAGCAATCTTCATTTATTTTATCAATGATTATCCCTGGAGAGAAAGGTCCCGGAAATGATATTGACATCTATTTGCAGCCACTTATTGAAGAGTTAAAATAGTTATGGTCGGGTGTTAAGACATATGATGTATTAAGAAATGAGAATTTTAATTTACGTGCAGCTTTATTATGGACAATTAATATTTCCCGGCTTATGCTAATTTATCGGGTTAGAGTACTAAAGGACGTTATGCCTGTCCTTGTTGTGCTACGCAAACTTGTTCGAAGTGGTTGTATAATGGGAAGAAGTTCTCTTACATGGGCTATCATCGGTGGTTAGATGGAAATCATAAATTTAGATTTCAGAGGACTTTATTTGACGATACTGAAGAGTACAGAGGAGCTCTTGAGCAGACCGGTGGATCTGAAATCTTGTTTATGTTAAAAGATATCAACTTTAGTTACGGGAAGATGAATCAACCACCTATCACGCAAACAAGGAGAAGATCGAGGGATGAATCTGGTGATGAATCTGACGAAGAAGATGATCCTAATGAGGCAGACTTGTGGAAAAAAAGGAGTATTTTTTTTGAGTTGACTTATTGGGAGCACAACATTTTACGCCACAATCTTGATGTCATGCATATTGAGAAGAATGTCTGCGAGAATATAATTGGGACAATTTTAAATGTCGATGAAAAATCAAAAGACAATCTTCAGAGTCGACTTGATTTAGTTGACATGAGAATTCGGCATGGTCTTCATCCTCAAGTACTTCCGAATGGGAAGTATCGGTTGCTGCCTTCTATTTTTTCAATGTTAAAGAAAGAGAAAGAGGTGTTTTGCATGGTGTTGAAGGATATAAAGGTCCCAGATGCGTATACGTCAAATATATCTCGATGTGTGAGTCTTAAAGATCGAAGATTATATTCATTAAAATCAATGATTACCACATCTTGATGCAAGATTTACTCCCATTTGCTTTACGGTCCTGCATGTCAAAAAATGTGTCGTCCTGTATAATTGAACTATCCAATATAATGAAAGCTATTTGTGGCAAAGTTTTGGATGTTGAAGAACTTAAGAAAGTACAGGATCGAGCTGCTTTGACTTTATGCAATTTGGAGAAGATTTGTCCACCTTCCTTCTTCACTATTATGGTGCACTTGGTAATCCATCTCTCTCACGAAGCAATACTTGGTGGACCGGTTTTTTATCGATGGATGTATCCTATAGAAAGATTCTAATTTATTTCTCAAGTATTTATTCATTCGACTCTATACATTTAGTTACAACTTTTAATAAATATTGTATATCGTGTTTAGGTTCCTAAGCAAATTGAAATCTTATTGTCGCAATAAGCGTTATCCAGAAGGATCAATTGCTGAAGGCTATTTGGCAAAGGAATGCTTGACCTTCTGTTCTAGATATTTAGAAGATGTTGAAACACGATTGAATAGACCAACTAGAAATGCTGGGCTCAATGATCATAACTTGGCCGAAACTTATTTATTCCAAAGTTAGGGAGAATCAATCGGCAAAGTTGAAATTGCAGAATTAGATGATATATCATGGATACAAGCACATCGATACGTACTTTTTCACCATGATTTAGTTGAACCATTACGCAAGTAAGTTCTAAAATTTCATCACATATTCGTCGCTTTGATTTGTTTATCTTCTAACAAAATAAACTTGTTTTTAACATAGTGAGTACAAACAAATTTTGAGATCTCGTGCACGCCTCAAGATTACAACATCGAGAGATTAATAAGTTATTCACGTAATCTTTTCATGAATGGTTAAGCCAAAGCGGTATGTAACTAAAGTTAATAAGTTACATATATTCACAAAATTTAGTTAATCAAATAAGAATGTTTTTACATAATACATTTATAATTATTCAATTTACTTTCGATCCAATAGGTTTGGAGTGGGAAGGACGTCAATGACGAAGTTAAATGGCTTTCCCAAGGTCCGAAAAGAGTAATAAAAAGATATAGTGCCTTCCTTATCAATGGATACAGATTTCATACAAAGTATCACGAGAGAATGAGGAGAACTCAAAATTATGGAGTTGTTGTTAATTCTTCAATTACAAGTTATGCTAGCGTTAGGGTCAGTAATCCGGTTGAGGGTAATGTGGAGTATTACGGACTTCTTACCGATATTATTGAGTTGGATTACTATGGCAGATGGAAAGTTGTCTTATTTCGGTGTGATTGGGCTGATGTTAATACTGCTCGAGGAATTAAAAAAGATCAATTTAGTTTTACAATGGTGAATTTCTCTCGCTTGATTCACACTGGACAACAATTAATGGACGAGCCATATGTATTTTCCTCTCAAGTGAAACAGGTTTTTTTTTCGAAAGATCAAACTGATGAGGGTTGGTATGTTGTACTCCGGAACACCCCTAAAGACTTGTTTGACATGGGTAATGGAAATAGAGATGACATTGTCGAAAGATCAGAAACATTACTTTTTCCAGAACAAAACTTGGATGAAAATATCTTTAGTACTAGTACACAACATCAATGGGTTCGACATGATGTGGATGAAGATATTTACGAATAATGATGTAGTAAGATTTTATGATTTTTAATTATATGTAATATTATAATTTTAATCTTGGTCAAGTTATATAATTTAACTATTTTATATGTACTATTATTGTTGTAATTTGTTACTAAAACTTTAACTATTTTATGTGTATTGCAGGAAAAATACGTAGAAGAAGATTACGAGATTTAAGTATTGTCCAGAATACTCCAAATTCAGAAGAAGGAAATAGTGAACAGCAGACAGTTGTTGGATCTTCGAATGTGCTTGAGACACTTGACGAGCCTGAAGAATTTCAAAGTAATGTTAAGTTCATTTTACATGTATTGACTTTTATTATTGATTTATTTGTCAATTTTAATATAATAATAGTATATCATTTTTCAGCTGAAAGTGGTGGGACACACAGAGTTCGAGGACGTACGCTGCTTAGAGATCTATATGACTTAGATCCTGTCGAGCGTGTCAAAGTAAGTAGAAATACTCATGGTCAGCCTGTTGGATCTGAAGCTCGACTTTTAGCAGGCTATTTGGGCATTTTAGCACGAAATGCCAATATGTTGCCCATCAACTATGAATCATGGCATCACATGCCTGATAGCAACAAAAATCAGGCTCTCGCTAATATTAAGGTAACAAAATGTTAATGTAATTTATAATACTTTGGTTTAAGTTTTATTTATTTTTACATTCTAAACTTGTGTTTTTTTAGGATAGATTTGCTTTTGAGGTCTCCGATGATTATATCAAGAAGGCATTGGGTAAAAAATGGAGAGACAATAAAAGCACTTTAAAAAAACAATATTTTAAGAAAGATATAAGCCTCGAGGAAAAATTAAGAAATGTCCCGCCGGGAATGCTGAGGTACCAATGGGAAGATGCGGTTCGATTCTGGAATTCAAAGAAAGGAGAGGTATTGCGTATTTCCAAACTCTTATATATAGTGTTTACTATATACGTAATAATAATTTCATTATGTAGGACCGTGAGCGAGTTGGAACAAGCAAGCAGCAAAAACAAAAATACACGCATTACCAAGTAGGTCGAGAAGTTTTGCTTCAGAGTGAGGCCGAGGTATTATGAATTTATTAGTTCTTTTAAATATTAATAACTTTCTCTTGTTAAATAATATTTTTACTACTATATTGTAGGAAGTCAAATCTGGACAAAAAGTTTGACGCCTTCAGCTTTTTGAGATTACGTATAGGAAGAAAGATGGATCTCCTATGACATCCGAAGCTGGAGAAATTATGGTATATTTACTTAATATTTGATTTATTCTAAATATTTATAATTTTTAATTATAATTGTTTAATTCAATTCATCGTTAGTAGTTTTAAATAATGTTAAGTTATGTTGCATTCATTTTTATTATATATTTCGTTTCTAACTGTTTACTTGCTTTTTTAGGAGAAACTAAAGGAGAAGAAGGCGGAATATGAAGCGATTGCTTCAACTGATAGTTCTGTTAATCTTGAGAACATTGATAACAGAATTATCACTGAAGTTTTGGGTCCTAAAAGGTACGGTCGGGTTCGATTTCAAGGATCCGTGTTACCCGACCCAATATTTTGGATCCGGCTCCCAAGAATACATGGCTTCCTAAGTCAAGCTCAAGTCAAGTTCGAGAGGTTAAGAGACCAGATAGCTCAGATGCAAGCGAACACGGTTGAGCAAATTTCCGAGGTTCAACGAAAATATGAAGAACTCCAGCAACAACTTAGAGCGGAGGCAACAGAGAGGGAGGCAGCAGCAGCAGCGAGGGAGGCAGAGGCACGAGCGAGGGAGGCAGAGGCAGTAGCGATGGCAGCAGAGCAGAGCAAAAAGTACGATGACCTCCAACATGACTTCAAAGAGATGATGCAGATGTTTCAAAGCAATCGCAAAAGCCGCCATCTTAGACATTAGTTTTCTCATTGTAAGAATGTTTTTAACTTTGTCACGTTTAACATTATTGTAAGAATATTTTAAATTATACTTTATTTATTAATTATATCATATATCTTTCGTTAAATTTGAAGTATCATTTAGAATTAATATTTTTGGTTGTATTTTTTATGCTAAATTTGTTATTTTTGGCTGCATTTTATATTATATTTGTTGTATTTGGTTGGATTTTAATGCAGGAAGGGCTGGATATTAGTGAAAAAAATATATAGCAAATCTGTCAAAATTAGCGGCGTTTGCCATAAAAACGCCGCTAGAAGCCGTGACTTTTAGCGGCGCTTTTCCAAAAAAGCCCGTTAAAATCCATGACTTTTAGCGGCGTTTTTTTTAAATAAACGGCACAAAATTTTGTGGCGGTACCTATAGCGGCGTTTTTTGCGGCGTTTTAAGAAGCGCCGCAAAAATTTTTAGTGGCGCTTAAAAGCCTGCTAAATGCTAAAAAAAACGCCACTAAAAGTCTATTTTGTTGTAGTATTTTTTTTTATAATTTTTAATAACTTATTTAATTAAATTAAGTGAAATGATCAAACCAATAATTTGATTTGTTCACCATCAATTTATTATAAAAACTTTATTTTTAAGTACTATTTTTATATTTATCTTGTCCTTGTAGACACTATATTTTGTACAGACCTACTAATTTAGTTTTACTAATTTAGATTGTATGTAATTCAATTTTTAATTTGTGAATATCAAATTATATAAAATAATAGTTTTTAATTGATCGATTTTCTTTATCTTAATTTCAAATAAATATGAATCATAGTATTTGTGAAGTCAAGATTTTTGTTGAATCGAACTAATTTGATTAGATACAATTAATATTTATAAAAATATTTAATTTAATTATTAAAAATATTTTATTCTTTTGAGTTTTGACATATAAATTAAGAATAAATAAATTTATACATTATAGACTAGATTACCAATATATTGATACTATCGTTTTATATATATATAATGTTAATCTCACACATTTATTAATTATTTTTATTAAAATATATATCATGTTAATCTCACAAATTTATTTTTAACATGCCACATCAGTTTATCGTTACACGTTAATAGAAATTAACGACTTGAAAACTAAAATATTATAACGCGATAACGTAAGTAATTAAAATGTAACTTAAAAAACAAAAATAAGTATTTTAAAATTTACCCAAAAATATAATTTCACCACCTCTATTTTAATTTTAAAACCTCGTTTTTTATAAATATTCAAACATCAATAAGTTGATTTTTTATTTTTAACCGAGAATTAGTCCCGGTGTGAATAATGTGCTACCGCTTAACGAGGAGATTCTCGGGCATAAGCGAAAACCTTTCCCTCTAAAAATCATTCAAATATATATTAATAAATTAAATAAATAAAACATATCGGATATTCAGTCTGCTTTATCAATAAAAGGCATGTAAATACATCTGCTACGTTCAGCATACTTATACGATTACATTCTTCAATTAGTGTAAAAATTTTAAATCAAAAAATTAAACCAATATGCCATTCCCAAAACATCATCGCAAAGTGTTATTATCATATATGAAATTACCAACTCAAACAACAACATATCAACTCAGACTTGCTTATATCTCCTGATAAGTCGTGTTGCAGGTTGAGTTAATATTTAAACCATAAATATGTCCCAATTTTTCTTGTTTGGTCTCCAAGTATGTTTTGTTGTCTTTAGTTATTGGGTTCAATAATGGAAGCCTGTCGGAAATCGCCAAACCATAACCTTTAAGACCGACGTACTTTGCTGGATTGTTTGTCATCAGACTCATTGTATGAACACCAATATCTCGTAGTATCTGCAGAAAATCGAACACTACATTCAGCAATTTAACAGTGCGAGCAAGTGAAGGAAACTGTGTTTTATAGAATTCAACACTGCACATATGGTGTAGGTAACAAAGACAAATGGCTAAAGAAATCTTACTTGTGCACCGATGTCGTATTGCCGAGAATCAATAGGTAAACCAAGCTCTTCATTGGCCTCAACTGTGTCGTGTCTAAAGGTGAGCATGGGTCGAGCCACCCGGCCCGGTTTGAAAGTCCGCTCAAAATGTGGAAGGGTTTGGACAAAAATATAGGCCCGAAAAATGGGTTTGGACAAAAAAATAAGGCCAGTTTAAAAAAAGGGATGGGTCTCGGGTAAGGCATTTTTGGCCCAGGCCCGACTCGGCTCGAATTCACTAAAAAATAAAAAAAATTAATTTTTTAATATTATTTTCTTGTTATTTTCTCCTTATTTTGCTACCATTTTATTATTATATTGCTACTATTTTGTTGTTATTATTTGGATATTGTGTAAAACTTATTTTATTGTTAATTTTGTTATTATTTTAAAGACATTTGTTAATTTTGTTATTATTTTAGAGACATTTGCTTGTTAAGTTGCATCTATGTTAGTGTTATTTAAGTATACATATTTTTTAAAAAAATTTAATTTTTGGGAAATATTTATTTTGATGTTTTTATTATTTTTTATGTATTATATATATTTTAAAATTATATAAAAATTAATATGGGCGGGTCAGGTCGAGTTGGGGCAAAATTTTAAGCCTATTTTTCGAGCAGAGCCGAGCTTGAAGTCTAACAAACGGGCCTAAATTTTTAGTCGAACCTGACCCGACCCGTCCCATGCTCACCTCTAGTCGTGTCGATCATCTTGTAGTTATAAGCATAAAGCTTGTGGCCTAAACCGATCCCTCTACCTTCATGTCCACGAAGATAAACTAATACACCCCGTCCACTTGCCTCAATTTGCTTCATTGCTAGTGCTAACTAGTTTCCACAATCACATCTGGCAGACCCAAATACGTCGCCGGTAAGGCACTCGGAGTGTACCCTCACGAGAATATCTTGGCCATCACTAATTTCACCCTGCACGTTACGCAGTCCAGTCGTCAACGTCCTACTCATACAACCTGGTCAGACTGATAAAGTTTTCGCATGTGGCTAATGACACAACAAACTATAGTAACGGCATATAAGAATACTTTTGAATTCCCAGATTTTAGAACTGGTTAGTGTTGCTTACTAAACAAAAATAAGAAACAGATAAGGTAGTGAATATTCAGATGAAATACTGACTTTAACCATCGCTATGTGCTCAATCCCATCTAGCAATGACCTATAACAGTATGCTTTAAATGGACCCTACATTGTGGGTATCAACGCAGCAGCAGCCAGCTCCACCAGCCTCTCTCTTTTCCTTCTATATCTGTCAATTATTGTAATATAAATAACTTCACTAAATGGGTCACTTTGATAGCCAACAAATGGAAGAATAAAGATCAGTTGTGATGATGATGATGTTCCTCCATAGCTGCTATAAAAGAGTTGGTCACCGTTCTAACACGTTTATGTTCACCTTCAAAGAAACATTTTCCCTATACTTAAGTCATAACCTTATAAACACCAATGCTTTAGTTTGAGTAGACTTAAGTGGTAAGAAGAGCAAGTAAAGGCCCTAACTTTAACAACAAGATCACCCCTTAGGAAAAAGGATACTATCAGTGTACCTGATTATATCAGCGATAGAAATAATCTTCAATTTTTCAGCCTGAGCGAATTCACGAAGCTTTGGCAACCTAGCCATTGAGCCATCATTATCCACAATCTCACATAAAACTGCCACAGGTTCTAGCCCAGCTAATACAGCTAGATCAACAGAAGCTTCTGTGTGCCCAGCTCTTTTTGGCACCCCTCCCTCCCTGTACTTCAGGGGAAAGATATGACCTGGGCGATTGAAATCTTCGGGTTTTGAGTCTTTAGACGCCAGTGCCAGTACGGTTGTCGCCCTATCACAAGCAGAGACACCCGTTGTTGTACCATGCTCTGCATCCTGTATGAAATCAATGTAGTTTATCTCCAAACAAGGATACCAAGCACAACAATGAAACAAGAATCCACCATTAAATGAAAGTCTCATATTGTAATAAAAACCCTCGTATTTTGGCAAATATAAAAGGTGTAGCTTTCACATGTACTTTGAATAAAGCGAAGAACATACCACTGACACAGTGAAAGCCGTACAAATTTTTTCCTCATTCTCCTTCTGGGTTACCATTAATGGTAGCTCTAACCTCTCCAAATCTTCAGCTTTCATGCTCACACAAACAATTCCAGTTCCATGCTTGACAATAAAGGCCATGGCCTCAGGAGTTGCCATTGATGCTGCCATTATCAGATCACCCTCATTTTCTCTATCTTCATCATCTACAACAATTACTAACTGCAAATTTTCCTCAATTAGCAGTGTGATAATAACATCGAATTCAAACATGTAACTAGGATAAACAATCCTTTCCTTGACGAATATCTTCAATGGCTTCCTGGATGGAAGCAAACCCTTGTGTAGGATGACCCAAGTCGTATTCATCAGCAAAGAAACCATTAGTCACAAGAGTTATTTCGGCTGCAAGTGTTTCGAAACTTATGGCATTAGGCTGTACCTCAATCCCAGCTTGCTGGTCAACAAGTCCATCGACAAAACTAGCCTTCCCTACAACAACTCCAATACTCTTAGGATAAGATAGCACATCCCCTTCTCCTGATACCAAAGCAGCTCTGACTTTACCACACCCATGAAACTCGAGCCCATCTTTCTTGTACAACTACTTGCAAACAGAAAAGGGTTGCACCTATTTGCTGTAGTTACTAGATTCCCATAATCGTACCGTCAAAATTAAACAGAAGGATAAAAAGAAATGAACCATGAATACTTACCACCAAAATATATAGCTAAGGAAATCCAAACCCAAATATTAAGAAAGAATACTTAAGAAATTGTTTTACTTTCATAGTCAACTAGTCCTGTTTCCTTATATAACACACTTTAAGAAATGGTCTCAGAGAACTCAGTTAACAATTTTCTGATATTTAAATGATGAAAATTATCAACCTTTATTCCAATTAACCAAAGATTCCAAAGCATACAAAGGAAACCCCTGAAGAAACATTATTTAATTAAAATTTACATATTAAACATAATTGGAAAAACAAAAATGTTATGGGAGAAAAAGAAAGAAGTTAGTGTAAATTGGAGAGAGCCATTGAGGAAGAATTGAGATTAATGATATGAAAGAAAGTTTAGAGCTTTATTGGAGAATCATGGTCATAGCCACCGCCATGAAGTGGGGAAGAGCGAGGAAAAGCGCTGAGTTTTGTGTGGATGATTCAAAATTTGAGCTGACGTGGATCTTTTTGGATAATTATTTCTCATTTACCACCTTCATATCCTTGACTTTGTCTTTATGAAATGATCCTAAAGGATCGGATTTTGGGTAAGGTATCTAATAATAGTATTTATTTTGTTTTAAGTTTAATATTCAGTCATTGATTAGGGTTTCATCATTTCCTGTAATCTTCGAAATTTTAAAACTTTTAAAAATTTATTAACCTACCTGAATTAATCTCGTTTGATTCATGACAAATACTATAGTAATATTCTTTTCTTTATTTTAGTTCAAATAAATTTAAAAGAAAACAAAAATAATAAATAAAATACAATACCAACACTAACGTAATAACAAACATTACCGTAAAACTAATATTCGTGGCAACAAAATGACATCAATATTATTTTTCAAAATATTCTTCCTTTCACCCATTGTACCATTTATTTAAAATTTTTACACATATAATATATTCTTTATTATTTTTAATTACTTAATTTAATTATTTTCATTTGAACCAAATTAACTAACTTTTACAAATTCCTAACTAAATTAATTTCAACAAACAACTAATTCGATTCGAATAGAAATTGCAGGTGATTTTTAATATATATTTAACATGAGTGTGAAGATGTCATTATTTGAAGAATTTTGAGATAGATGAAAATTTTAAAGAAAATTTCGCACCACTCCAACCACTTAAATTTTATCATCAATTTTTTACTTTGTCAAATTTGTAAATTTAATCCTTATATATTTTAATTTGATTATTTTTAGTCTTTAAATTTTTAAATTTTTAAATTTTAATCTTCATCAAATTATAACTATTAAATTCGTTTAGTTAAATTCTACTATTTCTAAAATTTGATGTGAGAAATATATTATCATATGTGTAATACTATGTCACTTATTATTTTCACATAGTACCCACTAAAAATTTAGTTAATGGATTAATGACAGTCACTTGTGTTAAGATTGAAATTTCAAAATTTGATGATATAGGGACTTAGAATGATTTAATTAGAGAATATGGACTAAATCTATAATTGTACACATAGTATAGGATTAGTAATTGATTTTAACCAAACATATTTAACTTTTATTGTTTGGGTCAAGACTAAAATTTCAAATTTAAAAAAATACAAGGACTAAAATTAACTAATTCAAAAAGTATTGGTCAAATTAAAATATAAGAACTAAATGCATGACTTTCGCAAAGTATAGGAACTAATAATAAAATTTACCCTATATTTTTCTATTGATTTGAAGTTTCCATCTACCTTTATCAATTCTCCAAAGCACATACAAGATGGAGATTTCTAGATTTAATTTCGAGTCTTTTCATGTTCGCGTTAAACTTTTTTACTTACTGTTCCAAAAATAGTAGCAAAAAAATATTCTAAATCTACTGTGTTACTTGGCAAGTAATGAATTTCGGATTGATTATTATTTGATATCATCTTCGATTTGAATAAAACTCGTAAAATCAATAAAAATATTTATAATTATATAAAAAGAAAGTAATGTGTTCAGTACTTAATATTTATATTTGAATCTATATTATAAGTACTTAATTCTCAAATGTGAATAATAATTAATTATCCGTATTTAATTTATCCAACATCTGGGAGGCAACTCCATTATCCAAAGTATTACAGCTGCTTCTTGACATCACAATGCTAGTGGTCCAAGCTTTTACTCTGCTTGGCTTTAAGATGGGAAAGCAGTGGAGTTGGAACATGGGCATTCATTTATTCTAATGGGAGTTGAACCAATGGACAGAATTCATGCATACTCTGCAGTCTCAGTTTTAATCCAAATTACTTGATTTGGAAAGACTCTATTAGTGGGGATATAAACTACTGTTGATAGCATACTCAATTAAGGCACCTATGGTTTGCCGATGAACTAGGGACAACAAGCAAAGTTTGCATTTCAATCACTCTTTAATGTTTAAATTAATAGTTTTTATATAAGAAAATGAATAAAGATAGAAGATCATGAATAATTAACAGAATCAAAAGGAATCTTTAGAGACCTTTTGATGTTTATCTCCTCTTTATCTCCTCTTTAATGTTCATTCTCATATTTTATTCATTTCCTTCTTTTATCATATTTTTATATATAAATACAATACTTAATTTATCAAACAATACCTAAATTCATATACATTTATATTTTTTTGTGATATTAAATAATTTTTTTGTATATTTTAATTATTTAATTAGAATATAATTTTTGCACATTGAAATGTTAATAATTATATATGAAAATTTTGATAAAATGATTTATGATATTTGAAAAAAATATTTGATTCTAATTTTTTATATTTATATATTATATATAATGTATAATATATGTTTTCTTAATAAAATTGTTAATAAGATTGGATCACAACAAATTCAAATTAAAAAATAACCTTAACAGCTTGTACACTTTTTTAATATTGAAAACCTTTTATACATAAATTTTAAATATATTTTATTTAAAAATAAATCTAAATCGATTCAAACTATTAGTTTGAAAAGCTAGACCAACGCATCAAATTAATATAAAATTTGAACAAATATATTTGTAGCCACTATTTAAAATATATATATATATATATATATATATATATATATAAAATGTATATATTTCAATTCTCTGGTATTTTCAATTTTCAGGTTTTTATACACTTTTAGTAAAAATTTAAGATTTCATAATAAGATTTAAAGATGATATATACTTTTTTTTTTTTGAAAGTGATGATACATACCTCCTTAAAGTATAGTAAAAAGAAAAGAAAATAAAGTATACAAAATAGAAACATAGTAGTGTGAAATTAAAATTTTCACTAATTATATATCAAATACTAACTTCTCTAACTTTGTATTTAAGGATTTTTATTACATTTTATAATAGAATTACGGAATGTAAGATTATGGGTGGAATGTAAGATTATCCTATTTGGTTCATTTGGTAGGAATGTAAGATTTTAGATGTTAGGTTGACGTAATGTAATATTATTTAAAAGCAAAATTTACTCTATTGTCAATTCTTATAGAATGTGTGTTTTTTAACAAGTTTAGTTCTTTAATATTTTTTAGTCCCAGTTTTCTTAAAATTATAATAAATTATTACAAGTTTTAAATTTTTATTGTAATTTATATATTAATAAATAAATATATGATATTGTAATAAATTTATAAATCATAATTATAATAATTTATGAAAAGTGATTGAAACATCAATCATAATCATAATTAATATATTAATAAGTAATTTATTAAATAAAATATAATAATTGTAATTGTAAGGTATGGCATGTACTGGTTCTTCATTATTAGGGAAAAATATATATTTTTTGTTTTTAATTAGTCTTAAACTTTATTTAAGAAAAAAACTTAAATTGGTCCAAAATATAAAATTACCCTTATAATTAAAGATCTATTTCATAATATGAAATTATAGGATAACCGAAATGTTAAGAATCCAAACATCGTAATTTCAATCTGAAATGTAACATTATTCGATGAGTGAAACTCCGTAAAAACCGCATGAAAAAATAGTTTATTTAGAGCTACACTTCCATTGGATCTTAGGTTGAAAATGTCGATTTTTCTTTTCTTGGCAAGTTCTTTTTTGTTGAAGAATTTATGTAAGAAAATAGGAGTGGTCACATGCATGCTCACAACTCACACGTATTGTTGTGATCAAAGAAATAATTCCCCTGATACCCACATTTATGGAACCAATGTTTTCATAGGAGTGGGTGGGTTCCCATCTCAATACTACACCTAAATTCCCACTTGTGCTTTCGCTTAATTGTTTCGTTTCACTGTCTGGGAAAGCAAAAAACAAACAAACAACATAAAAAAGACTACACTTTTTTTAGTGTAAAAATTGACAAATGCAGGACCTTTCTTTGATAACAACTCATCAATTGTTCTTCACCACAATCTGTTTGGCCAATGGATCAGTTTTGGTTTCATGATGTGTTGAAAAATGAATCAAGTTCTAACGTATTATGAAATGGGCATTCCATTATTATTGATTTTGATGAAAATTAAATCAATTTAGGTAACACTTCATACCCAGCCTAAACGATAAGGCCAAATTTGAGAAGCTACCTCGAATATCTCTCAAAACACATTATCGAAATTTAAGTCTTTAAGCCAATCTAGTAGAAATTAGTAATACATCACTTATACTCTTAAAATAATTTACGTATTGAAATTATTGAAAGTAAGTTAACAAGCTAATAACACTAAAACAGATAAGGGGTATGACTGAGCTCACGATCCGCTGAACCGATCAAGTCTGTGATTTACTGGTAATTTAGTCAGCAGAAGAAATAAGTTAGTGATTTCCTAAAAAATTACTTATATATTCAATAGATTTAAGTTAGAACCAATAGAACCAATAGGGTCCCAATATTCGATTTCAGAGTCAGATCCAGAAAGCAGATCATTCAGTTTAACAGATCATAGCAGTTCAGACAGATGGTAAGCCAAGCTATTCTCAGAGACAGAACATATCAAAATATATGCAGGTTTCTTATTTCCCATCCGCTACACATTATCTTTGACCAACCCAACACACCAATCAGGGTATTAAATACCCGTCTAACCCTACACACCATACAGTATTGGTATAATACGTTCCGATAATTGCAGACTAACTGCCAGATCAGAATATAAATACCAGTGGTTAACCACCGTTTCTGAATAGGATACTTCCTCCTTTACTCAATTCTACCCAATGCAAATCTAGATTCAAATAACAATTAATACAAAGTCACACATGGCCACTCAGATATAGTTAATGTTCATACCGAATAATTCAATATCAGTAACAGTTACCATATGCAATATACATCAGATCTTTGAGTATTTAGTCTCAGATCATGAAATCATATCTTATATAGTTTAATTCAGTATATATAGACACTATAGAAAGCCTACAATTGTTTCAAACGATGCATATTGCCCGAGGGAAAAATCTAATTTTTGGGTCACATGTTCATGTGGTTTCACACGATCAAAATGGCTAGCCCGTATGCCTCCACACAGCCTGGCACTCTACCTAACACATGCCTATATTGTCTGCCTGTATATTCATAAATCATAAACAGTGAGTCATACTGCTTGGACAGACGCCTGTATCTCTGGCTCGTGTGGTCTCTAGTGGCAAACAGTGAGTTACACGGCCTGGACTCATGCCTGTGTCTCTGGCCCGTGTGAACCCTGCACTAAATATTCCCCACACACAGTCAAACATAAGCCTGTGCCTCTAGCCGGTGTGTCTCTAATTCATGGACAGTGAGTTACACGGCCTGGCACATGTCCGTGTAGTGCACATGGCCTACCACATGGCCTGGCACACAATCATGTGGCATCGACAGTCATGTTTTTTGATGTTCAAAATTCGTAAAAGCTCGAGTTTTCGGAACGCACCTAAAGTAGTTTTGACACAGAAACAATGCAGAGAAATCCAAAAGCCTAGATTAGCTAACTATAATCAATCAATCAACTAAAACAACAAAATTCGCACAATTTGACATTTACTGAATTATGTCAAAAACTTCGATAGGAAACGTCTAAAGAAATTGATACTTACCAGCGAACCAACGACACCTGCTCGGATTAGCCTATTGGGAAATGCTACTTCTGACACGCATGTATAAAATAAAAAAACCAGAGCCGCTTAACGAAGAAACTTCAACCCACTAACACGAAACTATTTCAACAGTACGCAACTGTTGTTTCTTAGAATTCACAACAGAACTATACAATTAACTTTCATTTGACATCATAGAAATTGGACTTATCGGACCAAAACAATAGATAAGGAACAAGAAGTTTGGCAATCGATAAAAGAAGAAACAAGAAGAATGAAAAAGAAAAGAAAAAGAAATTGATGAAGGGAGATGAAAAGAGGAAACGCTAAAATTTAATGTTTAAACCACCAACCAAAATTCCAACAATAAGCAAAAATATTTCCTAACACGTTCGCCGAGACTCGAACACAAGACCCGAAAGTATATAGAAGCTTAACCATTGAACCACTAGGCTCATCGTTGACACAGATTTACAAAGAATTAAGCTTAAGTCAACAATTCAAATATAGAGGTTAGCTTAGAATAAAATAGCAAAGCTTTCTAAAGACGTGACTTGAACTCATGACCTCGAACACATAAGCAGAGCACACAACCACAGAAACAAATATTCATTTATGGTAACATTTCTTAGTCAAAAATTCAAAGTTTGGATGTTACAACTCTCTCCCCCTAAAAGAAATTTCGGCCTCGAAATTTCAGCCTCAAAATTTACCTGACTCAAACAAATATGGGTATTGTTGATGAATCGAATCCTCGGGTTTCCAAGTGGCTTCCTTAGTGCCATGATTTTTTCCATAGCACTTTAACAAGAAGGATTATTTTCTTTCTCAATACCTTGACATATCGCTCTAGTATCTGAACAGGTTCCTCCTCAAAAGTCAGATTTGGTCGTACATTAATCTCTTCAATAGAGACAATGTGCGATGGATCAGATCGATACCCTCTAAACATCGAGACATGGAATCCATCATAAATTCAGTCTAACTTCGACGGTAATTGTAACAGTCCAATTTTCAATGGTGTAGGAAACAATGGTTCTAGACCACTAAATTTGACGAGTGAGTCTGAAAATTTTATTATTTATTAATTATGAGTTAAATGTGATTTTAGGAAAACTTTTGAATTAATGATTTGTGTTTTAGAAGGAATTATTAGGTTAAGTGATTTCGAAAACGAGGTATCGAGACCTCGATTTCATAAACCAAGCCGTAAATATTTTTATAAATATTTACAGAGTGTCATTGAGTTAGTATTAAAGTTTGGTTAGAAAATTCTAATGTTTTAATAGTTAATTAATTAAAAAAGACTAAATTGAAAAATGTGCAAAACTTGTTAATTAAAAAACTAATGATTAAATAGCTCAAGTGATAAATAAGGAAGGAATAAAAGGGAAAATTAGCCCAAAAAGGATGGTTGAGGCAGCATTAGCAAGAAAAAAAATCAGGAAATTAGGTGAAATAAAGGTAAAATTGGAAATTTTGTAAAATTAATTAAATAAAACAACAATTAAAAGAAATCTAGACAATTCTTCATGAATTTTCAGCCAAAAATTTCATTGAAGAGTCTCTCAAAGCTGGTTTTTCATATTTTTGCTACAAGTGAGTTCAATTTTTGCCTTTTTCTTGTAATTTTTGCATTTTTAAGACTTTTACAATTTGGTCCAACTAGCTATTTCATTAGTTTTTTATTCTATGGGTAGTTTTGAAAGTTACCATTGATGGTTTCTAGATGTTTATGATGAATTAACATGAATTTGAAGCTTTAATTTTGTTATATGATGATTTTATCAAGAAATTTCAATAGAAATTGATTTTAGAACCTAATTGTGAAAAAGATTAATCTTAGGGTTTGGCATTAAAGTTTGTTTATCAAAGGCTGTGAAATAGCTTAGAATACTTATATAAATTGTCAATTGAGAAAAAATAGTTCAATTGATAGGATATTTGGTGAGGGACTAAATTGTAAAAAACTATAAAAGTGAATTGAAAATATTGTGTAATTTCAAAAATTGAGGGGTGTTAATTGTAAAGTGAATTGAAATTGAAATATATGCTAATGAATAAATAATTTTACATTATAGATCAAGAGCTCGTAGATCGAGAAAAAGGAAAATTAGCAGAATAGTCCCAAACTACTACAAACTTACAATTCAGCCCAGGTAAGTTCATGTGGTTAAATTTTAATGATTATTTATTAAATTGATGAATTTTATAATGTAATTAGTCATATTTTTGTTGTTGAAAATAAATTTTTTGTTAAACTATGAAATCGAATTGAATGTTTTAATTGAGTAGAACGCGGGATTGAGTACAATCGTTTTGTGGCTAAAGATGAATTGACGAATAAGACTATAATTGGGTTATGGCACTATAAACGTAATACCATGGTTGGACCATGGCAGTATTTATATGTAAGACCATAGTTGGGCTATGGCATTAATGTAAAAGACGAATTGACGGATAAGACCATAACTGGGTTATGACACTATGAACGTAAGACCATGGCTGGACCATGGTAGTATTTAATATAAGACTATATATTGGCTATGGCACTCTAATGATAAGACCATAACTGAGTTATGGCACTATGAATGCAAGACCATGGCTAGGTCATGGCAATGCATGTGTAAAACCATAGTTGGACTATGACACAAAGAAAACGATGTACTCATATCCCTAAGTCGTTCCTCAATTTAGTAAGAATTGGTCAAAGACCTATGTGAATGAATTGAAATATTTATTAATTATTAATGATATTGATCTGAAGAAACTGTGTTCATTGACTTATGTTGTATTTGATAGGGAGAATTAATGATTTATTTACAATTTAGTTTATTATATTAAGTTCGGTAAGTTCAATGTTTAATTTATTAAACTTACTAAGCTTTACTAAGCTTACTCGTGTTGTTTAATAATCTTTTAGATTAACATGTAATCGGGAGATCGGACCAACACATCAAGCCACACTATCCAGTTTAATCTGGTAGTGTTTTTTTTTTAAATGTAAATTTTGGTTTATATGGCATATATAGAGTTGGTTTGGCAATGAAATAGTTTGAATTGTGGTTGTGAATCTTAAATGGTTGTATGTGTATAATTAGTAGTAGAAATTGATAAATTAATGAAATGAGTTAAATGGGTAAGTATAAGTAATTGATGTATATGCAATGTTATATTATGTTTAGAACATGTATTGGTTGGTTTGGATTGCTTGGTTGAGATATATTAGTGTATATAAATGTTGTGTGTAGGTTGATGTCAAAAATGGTGAGAAAAGTGGCCTTAAATGGCCTATTTTCGTCTACACGGGTAGAGACATGGATGTGTGTCTCAGTCGTGTGTCATGCACATGGGCATGTAGTCTGGCCGTATGTTCCTTGCACCTTAAAATTTTGAAACAAAATGCTCAGGTTTTAACACACGGCCTAGAACACGGATATGTAGCTGGCCATGTGACACAAGTCAGAGAGTTACACGGGTAAGGACAAGGACTGGAACACGACCGTGTGCCTCACATCAAATGCCTACACGGCCGGGCACACGGGCATGTGTCCCTTGCTCCTAAGAAAAATTTTAAGATTTAAAAAAATAATTTCCCGAGTGTCAAGTTTAGTCCCGATTCACTTCTAAAGTGTATTTTGGGCCTCGAGGGCCCATCTAAGGGACAATATGAGTGTTATATGATTAATTCTTGATTTGTATAATAAAGGTAAAGAAATATTCTTAATTAGTCTGTAAAATCCGGTAATACTCTGTAACCCTATTTCGGCGACAGATAAGGGTTAGGGGTGTTACAGTAATTCTAACTTATAAGCAACATGTTCGACATGTTTAAGAATTTGGTAAGGTCCAATGAACCTTGGGCTCAACTTGCCTTTACGTCCAAAACCGGAGAACTTTTTTTCCACGGAGACACTTTCAGAAATACTTGGTCACGTACAGAAAACTCGATATCTTTTCTCTTTAAATCTGTATATGATTTCTATTGGTCAAAAGCAGCCTTAAATCGATCTTGGATCAGCTTAACAGTATTCTCGGTCTCAGAAACTAGCTCAAAACCCAAAACCTAACGTTTACCTAACTCAGTCCAACATAGAGGAGTACGACACTTATGACTATACAGAGCCTTGTAAGGTGCCATCTAAATACTAGACTGGAAGCTATTATTGTACGCAAACTCAACCAGCAGTAGATAATGCTCCCAACTGCATTAGAAATCAATCATACAACCGAAAACATATGCTCTAGAATCTGAAAAACCCATTTAGACTACCAGTCAATTTGAGGGTGATACATCGTACTGAAATCCAATCGAGTGCCTAATTCCTCTTGAAGCTTCTTCCAAAATCGAAAAGTAAAATGCGGATCTCTATTTGACATGATTTAGACTGGCATCTAGTGCAGTCTCACGATTTCAGAAACATAAATCTTAGCAAGCTTCTGCAATGAGTAATATATCCTGATAGGAAGGAAATGAGGGCCTGGTCAACCGATTAATGATAACCTAAATCGAGTCTTTCTTAGTGGGTGTCAAAGGCAACCCACTCACAAAGTCCATCGTTACTCGCTCCTACTTTTACAGAGGATTCTTAACTGGATGAAGTAGACTAGAAGGCAATTGATGTTCGGCCTTAACCTTTGACATGTAAAACAGTACGATACAAAGGTAGTCACTTCCCGTTTCAGCCCAGGCCATCAATAAAATTCTCGAAGGTCCTGGTACATTTTATTTTCACTTGGATGCATAACATAACGACTACTATGCACTTCCTAAAGAATTGATCGCCTTAACTTGTTGTCGTTAGGCACATAAATCCAACCCCTGAAACACAAAACCTTGTCACTGTTCAAACTAAAATTCGAAGTTTCACCCGAATCAATCTATCGCAGACGCTGAACTAAAGACTTATCACTCAACTGTTTTGCTCGAATTTGTCCAACCCAGGTTGGTTTAACCTGCAGTTCAGCTAGCAGACTCCCATCCTTAAGCAAACTTAGATGAGCAAACATCACCTTTAGGCTGGTCATTACTCTACGACTAAGAGCATCAATCACCGTGTTTGCTTTACCGGGATGATACTTTATCGTGCAATCATAATCCTTAAGAAAATCAACTCTTCTATGTTGCCTAAGATTTAACTCTTTTTGAGTTAATAAATATTTGAGGCTCTTGTGGTCGGTGTAAATTATACACCTCTCACCATACAGATAGTGCCTCTAGATTTTTAAAGAAAATACGACTACAGCAAGCTCAAGATTGTGTGTAGGATAGTTACCTTCATGCGACTTAAGTTTTCGAGACACATCAAAACACATCCCAGACCGACGTGGGATGCATCACTGTACAACACAAACTCCCGACGTGGCTCAAGTTAAACCAAAACAGGAACTTGTGTCAGAACAGACTTGAGCTTTTTGAAGCTCGACTGCTGCTTGTCAGATCAAATAAACGGGGTGTTCTTACGTAACAGCCTAGTTAGAAAGGGCGCAATCAATGAAAATCCCTTAACGAATCTCCAGTAGTAACCTACTAAGCCCAGAAAACTCTGAAGCTCAAGCATATTCTTTGGTTGTTTTCACTCAGCTATAGCCTCAATTTTCTTAGGATCAACTCGAATCCCTTTAACAATCACCACATGCCCCAGAAAAGAAAACTCCTGCAACCAAAACTCACACTTACTAAATTTGGCATATAATTGTTTTTTACGGAGTGTTTGCAAAATGATACAAATGTACTCATCATGCTCAATCTCAGTATTGGAATAAATCAAATATCGTCAATAAAAACTATAAAAAATTGGTCTAGATACGGCTGAAATACCCTATTCATTAAATCCATAAATGCAGCAGGAGTATTTGTTAAATTGAAAGGCATTACCAGAACTCGTAATGTCCATAATGATTCTTAGAAACGATCTTGTACATATTAGTCTCCTTAACCTTGAGCTGATGGTAACCAGAATGAAGGTTAATTTTAGAAAACATTGATGCTCCTCAAAACTAATCAAATAAGTTATCGATCCTTGGTAGTGGATACTTATTCTTTACCATTAACTTATTTAGCTGATGATAATCTATATACATTCTCATCATACCATTTTTCTTTTTGACAAACAATACCAGTGCTCCTCATGGAGACACTTGGTCTAATAAACCCTTGGTTGAGAAGTTCTTAAAGTTGTGCTTTTAGCTCCGCTAGTTCCTTAGGTGCCATACAATACGGTGCAATGGACACAAGAGAGGTACTTGGTAGCAAATCAATACCAAACTCAACTTTTCTATCCGGAGGTACCTTGGGCAACTTATCGGAAAAGACATCCGAGAAGTCCCTCATAGTACGAATATCTCTTATAGAAAGCTTTGCAAGAGCAGGATCAGACACAAAGGCAAGGTATGCCTTATAACCTTTTCAAACTAGCTTTTTAGTTACAAGGGCAGAGATTACGTTGGAGAGGTAATCTTGACGCTCACTAATCATAACAATATCACTATTCTCATTGTGTCTGAGAGTAAACCTCTTAAAGGCACAATCTAGACTGACTCGATGCTTTATGAACCAATCTATTCCTAGAATAAGATCAAACTCATCAAAAGACAATTCCATTAAGTCAGTCGAAAATACCACACCCTAAATCTCTAACAGAACACGTCTATATACCTTATCCACTATAAGTGACTGACTTAAAGAACTAATCACAGAAATTCCCTAGTAGTATTTTCAACAGATTTACCCAGTTTTACATAAATAGTACTAGGTATGTATGAGTGAGTAAACCTGATATAAATTAGAGCAAAATACGAAAAAAGATAAGTAAGAAACGTACCTGCTATAACGTTAGCATCGTCACTGTCCTTACAACATCTTGCTGCATAAACCAATGTAGGTTATTGTACCTCAGTCTGTCCTGCACCTTTGCTCAGTGCTCTCTAACCTCTACCAGAGCTGTTACCACCCTTGACCATATCACGACCCCTAGGTGGTTGCAGAGCTACTCTCGGAGGTTGAACAGAACTCGGCACTAGAGTCTGTGCTAGAGCGGGCACCTAATCTGATTAACGAAGGAAATCTCGTACATGATACTCCATTTACCCACATCGAAGGCAAATTCCTAATTTCCTCTAGCACTCGCCCAGATGATGCCTTCCGTAATAATTACAAAGCTGAATCTCAATTGCTGCAAGTGGTGCCTTGGTCCTCGGAGGCCCGTCAAATCTCGCCCATTTCTTGGGGTGCTTTCTAGAACTAGAAGGACTCGAATCCCTCTTTACCTTATACAGACTTCTCACTCAGTCTCGTCTCTAGTGCTCATTACGCTTTATCTCCTCCGTTATCTTAGTCTTGTCAACCAAAGCTGTACAAACCCACTCTTTCTGAGGAGCTATTAGAACCTGAAGATCGTAACGCAGACCCCCCTCAAACCTCACACTCTTTTCATAATTAGATGCTACTAAAGTTCGAACGTACCTACTCAATCTTAGAAATTCAGCCACATACTTGACCGCAGATTTCTTGCCTTGAACCAAATTTATAAACTCGTGTCGATGAGCCTCCACATAACTCACCCCCACATACTTACTCTGGAAGGTAGTCTTAAAATAATTCCAATTAACCTGTTCGGGTTGAACACTCTACTCAACCATCATCCACCACTGATAAGCTTCGTCCCAAAGCAGAGATACCGCACCCTTCAATTTTTAAGTGGGAGTGTAGTCAATATTGGTCATAATACACTCAGTAGCCTCTAGCCAACACTCCACTATAGTAGGGGAAACTCCAACAACACCTCTAAAAAACTCAACACCATTTGACCGAAGTCACTCAATAACTGACCCTTGGCTTTCAAATCTAGAATAGGTCCCAACGACCCTTTCTAACGCTCAAATCATAGCTTGGGACAGTGTATCATCCTCAGCTATAGGAGTCTGAGACCCAATCTCAGCAGTAGGAGTGCCAACAGTTTCGCTAGTCTCTAGATTGAGCATACTACCCATGAAGGATGACTCTACTTGAGCTCCTCTATGATGCCTGTGGCGTCCATAAGAACCACGTACATGACTATCACACGAACTCATACTATCAGTTTATCTACAATATCAAAAGTGCGTAGATTAGTTTAAAGTTTTTATCACAATTCTCATGTCAGTTCATATCAAAATAGTTAACCAAAAAATAGTCCAATCACTGTAGTGTCTCAACCAATCACTACAACGAAACAGAAATACTTACAAGTTAGATGCTAGATGCTCGGTCATTTATAAAATCAATTTTCAGAATGACTCAGATAGCTTATTTTCATTTAAACACCTTTTTGACACAAAATAGAAGCCTGGACTATAGCCCAATTGTTGCCAACCTGGCTCTAATACCACTAAATGTAACACCCCATACCTGGCCTAGACGATAAGGTCAACTTTAGGAAGCTACCTCAAATATTTCTCAAAACACATTATTGAAATTTAAGTCTTTAAGCCAATCTAGCAGAAATTAGCAAATACAGAGCATAATGCATCACTTATACTCTTAAAATACTTTACGTCTTGAAATTATTGAAAGTAAGTTAACAAGCTAATAACACTAAAACATATAAAGGGTATCACAGAGCTCATGATTTGCTGAATCAATCAAGTCTATAATTTACCTATAATTCAATCAACAGAAGAAATAAGTTAGTAATTTCCTAAAAAATTAATATATTCAACAGATTTAGGTTAGACTCGATAAGGTCTTAATATTCGATTTCAGAGTCAGATCCAGAAGGCAGATAATTCAATTTAACATATCATAGCAGTTCAAATAGATGATAAGTCAGGCTATTTTCAAAGACAGAACATATCAAAATATATGCATTTTTCCTATTTCCCACCTGTTACACACTATCTCCGACCAACCCAATACACCAATCAGGGTATTAAATACTCGTCTGCCTGTGTAGTCTTAAATCAATGTATTAAATAACTATCGGTCGAGAATTTGTGTGTCTCACACGGCTTGACACACGCCCTTATCGTTTGCCTGTGTAGTCTTAAATCGCAAACAGTGAGTCACATGGCTTGGATAGACGTTCGTGTTTTTGGCCCGTGTGAACCCTGTACTAAACATTTCCCATACACGACAAATGCTCGTGCCTCTAGCCCATGCGTCTCTAATTCATGGATAGTGAGTTACATGGTCTACCACACGGCTTGGAACATGGTCGTGTGGCGTCGACAACCATTTTTTTGGTGTATGATATTCATAAAAACTTAGGTTTTCAGTACGCACCTGAAGTAGTTTTGATGCAAAAATAACGTAAAGAAATCCTGAAGCTGAAATTAGCCAACCAGAATCAATCAATCGACTAAAACAATGAAATTCGTACAATTGAACACTTACTAAAATATGTCGAAAACTTCAACAAAAAACCTTTAATGAAACCGATACTTACCATCGAATCAAAAACACCCGTTCGAATTAGCCTGTTGGGAAATGCTACTTCTGACACGCACGCCTAAAATAAAGAAACTTGAACCATTTAATGAAGAGACTTCAACCTACTAACACGAAACTATTTCGATAGTACAAAACCTTTGTTTCTTAGAATTCACAATAGAACTACACAATTAACTTTCAATTGACATCACATAAATTGTACTTGCACAACCAAAATAGCAGATAAGGAACAGGAAGTTCGACAACTTATAAAAGAAAATAAAAGAGAAACAAGAAAAACGAAAAAGAAAAGAAAAAGAAAAAGGAATTTAGGAAGGGAAAGGAGAAAAGGAAACGTTAAAATTTAATGTTTTAACCACCAATCAGAATTTTGACAATAAGCAAAAATATTCCTTAACGCATACGTCGAGACTCGAACATAAGACCTGAAAGTATACAAAAGCTTAACCATTGAACCACTAGACTTGTTGACATAGATTTATACAGAATTAAGCTTAAGTCAACAATTCAAATATAGAGGTTAGTTTAGAATAAAATAGCAAAGCTTTCTAAAGACATGACTCGAACTCCTAACATCAAACACATTAGCAGAGCACACAACCACAGAAACATAGATTCATTTACGCTAGCATTTCTTAGTCAAACATTCAAAGTTTGAGAGTGTTACAATTTAATCCAAAAATGGTGGTGTATTCAGTCTGGAATTGGTATATAACCAACAAAACTTCCATATTGTTTCATAAATTGAAGCACACTAATTCAACTAGTTTAAGTTTGGTTTGAAACATCTTTAAGATTCCAAATCCTTATATATTCTAAATTGTGCAGTCTGCAAGACTTTAATTATATGTATGGTTAAATATAATAGAATAAAATTGTAAAGGGCTTAGTTTTTTGTTGGAAAGAGAATAGAATTGCTAATAACAATATTCCTACTTTTGGTTAACAAGGATATGTAAATGATGGCATTACACAAAACTAGAAGGTGGCCAGCCCGAAGATCCATTCGAAAATTGAGAGGGTTTAGGTAAATTATAGACTCGAAAAATGAATTTGAGCAAAAAAAAAGACTCATCTAGAAATTGGGTTAGGCCTCGAGTAAGGTTAGCCCAAATTTGCAAAAAAAAAAAAATGTTGTTTTACTACTATTTTTCCATTGTTTTGTTGTTGTTTTCTTACTATTTTCCCATTGTTTTGCTGTCATTTCACTATTATGTTGCTTTTATTTTATTGTTATTGTTTAGATATTGTATAACTCTTATTTTATTGTTAATTTTACTACTATTTTAGAGGCATTTGCTTGTTAAATTGCATCTATCTTAGTGTTATTTAAGTATAAAGACTTTTTGATTTATTTTTAATTTGTTGGGAAATATTTATTTTAATGTTTTTAGTGTTTTTGATGTATTATTTTTAAAAAATTATATAAAAAATAAAATAAAATAAAATAAAAATTTTAATAAGGGTGGACCGAGCTGGGCTAAGTCCAGGTTTTAACATTTTTATTCGGGCCATGCCCGAACCTATCAATCGGGCTTAAAATTTTGTTAGGGCCTGCCCGACTCATAGACAACTCTAGCCCGAATCTCCATCATTCATCACTTAAAAGCTGCTCCTCTATTGAAAAAATAAGTAAATTAGTCACTGTATGTTAAATGCGTGTGCAAATCAGTCCCTCCATTACAATTTGGTGCTTATATATAAGGTATAATAACAAAGTTAGCCCTCAACCTTTACACATTATGCAATTTGACCCTTACTCTTTTATTGGAAGTAAATTAGAAATTTTTAAACTAATAAGGCTAGAGGGTCAAAAGGCCTTAGTAAAAAACTTAAAAAATAAATTAAGTCCTTTCAAAATTTAAAATTTATTTAAAAATATAAAAACTATAAACAAGAGTTATAAAAAAATTATTAAAAATAACAATACTAACCCATTAAAATCTAATGGTTATAAGATTTTTTAAAAAAATTGACCCTAATCTTTTATTGGATCAATATTGTTATTTTTAGCAAAAATTATAATTTAAAATTTTATAAAAATTATAATTTAAAATTTTATAACTTTTTTATAATTTTTGTTTATAATTTTATTTTTTAATAATTTTAAAATTTTAAAATTAAAATTTGTTACTAAGGCCTTTTTGACATTTTAGTTTTATTAGTTTCAAAAATTTGTAATTTACTTTCAATAAAAGAATAGGGTCAAATTGAATAAATCTATAAATGTTAAGGGCTAAATTTATTATTATATCTTATATACAAACCCAAATTTTAATAGATGAACTGTTTTACTCATTCATCTAATGTATATAAATAAATTTACTTATTTTTTAATAGAAAGATTAAAATGCAATTCAAAATATATTTGCCCAAAAAACTGATTAAATGATTAAAGGAAGACAAATATTGGTGAATACAATCTGTATATGGGAATATTGTGAGGCAGACAAGACTTTTTACAACATTTGCTGGTAGAAGGAAAACGTGTAGACAAATTTAATGGGGGTAATATTGGAATAACATTTTTACCCATCCATGCTAGCCCCACTTGTACTAAGCATATAAAGCTGGAATGAAGAAAAAAAAACAATGGAGAAATGTGGGCCCATCTAACAAGAATGAAATGCATAAGACCATTACATTCAATCAAATAGCATATTAGTTTTAAGGATTCGAGTCTATCCAGTTCATATTAAATTATTATTTAATCTTAATTAAATAAATATTGTATTTGGACTTTTCGATTAAATTGGCAAAATAAGAGGTTTAGACCAAAAAGTTAATTAATTTTAATCCATTGATATGTAAAATCTCAAACGTTCAATTTTTATAAAATTTTTACCAATGTTAAAAAATGAAAATGAAGCTTTTTATTTTGCAATGCAATTTGTTAAGTTGATTGGTTTGATTTTTTTTATTTTTATGTTTAAATAATAATATTACTGTTGATAGGTGCACTATCAGTTACAAATTCATTTTCCCATTGAAAGTTGTGCAATCAATCTCATGATTAATTTATTACATTTTTTTTAGAATTTTGAAAAGCAATTAACTGTATTGTAATTGAAGTTAAATTTCAATCAAATAGGGATATTATTTAAAAATCATGTGATTTATTTATATATCTTTGTTAAAAGAGATATTACAGTTAAAGAAGCTTGTTGAGGCAAGTTTTAGGAGTAGTGACTCTAGCAATGATTGCTTAAGTTTTATAATTTATTTTTGTTTTTATTTTGTTGGCATGTTTAATCAAATTTTTTGATTATTTACTTATTTTTTTAGGTTTTTTCAGTTAATTTCATGATTATATTTGGAGAAAAGATTGGATTAAGAAAGATTACTTTTCAAGGATCCTAATATGATTTTTTTATCTTTTATGCTGAGATATACAATCTAAGAATATATAAGTTGACTTTATAAGATTTATTTCAATCCTTATAGGATAATTGATTGATAAGATTTTGGTATATAAGGATGGATTAAATTTTATTTTATGAAGTTGGATTTGTGCTCTTATATATGAAAGTATTTTTCAACCTTAAAAAAGGTAATTATGTTGGAGTTGTTATGAGAGTAGTAGCACAAGGCACTGCTTAGGATTTATATCTTTTTTGAAGTTAACAATCTTTTGAACCAAGTTAGTTGGGCCATGTCCTAGATTATCTCATGAACGTGTGTCGACCCATATTTGAGGATTAATCTTATGGAGTAACAAATTTTTAAAGATTAAATAGATCCAAATGAAGCAAATCAGATCCTCTATTTTTTGGAATTGGCTTGACTGCCTTGAATATTTATCTTGGAGGTATTTGGAATATCCCAAACTTTATTAGGATATTCTTAATCCTACTTATAGGCTATTTTGATGGGGTTTATTATTGCAATTGATCTATATCTTAGCAGACCTTTAAACTCTTATATATTAAAAGACTTATGTATGCAAATAGGTGTGGAGAGAGTTAGCACTTTAATATGTTATTTTAGGAATCGTTTTCTAAGCGCATTTTTGAGTAACCAAGTAAGCCACATTGTTTACAAACTAAATATTAAGCGGGGAAACATAAAGGAGAGTGATATAGATATTTAGTACAAAAGTGAGGTTGTTAAATCGGCATGTGTAGGACATAAATCATTGTTGTACGAGCTTGAAAGATAGTGGATTATCTCTTTGGACAAGGCATTGCTGATGTAAGGAAATCAAACTGTTGGAAAATAGGGTTTGAAAAGTGCAACGAAAAAATCAGAGTATTAATTTTTTTTTTCAAAAAACAAACTTGGTTGTGTTTTCTAAAGTAATAAACACTTAATCAAAATTATACCTTTCTAATTCATCTAAAATGAACTCTTCGACCAAGTAGTCTTCTCTGCTATCTTTAAGCTCAAATATGCCGAGTGTCGACTCACTTCGAATAAGAAAAATTTCCACAAAATTACTAGTGGGGTAATTTCAAAATTTTCTAAACTTTTAGACCAAATTGTAAATAAGAAAAATATCTCTAAATTTTTTTTGAAATAATTTCTTCAGAGAATTTTCTCTCTACAACTTTCTCTTGAATTCAAGTGTGTAAAAAAATAATGACCAATGACTCTATTTATACAGGAAAGTTTAGAGAGTTCAACTATGATTAAACTTATCCACTTTAATTTTAAATTAATAAAATACAATTAAGATAAATATTAAATTTAATTTAATATTAAATTTATTAAAATAATATTTTTTGGAATAATTAACCTGAAATTAAATTATCTAGTAGAGCCAAAGTAGAAGTGTGATTCCTCCACTGTTGAACTGCCGAAGGACCACCCATCAGCCAGCGAAATGTTGCTGTCACTGTTGTCAGCACCATCGTGTCCGATGGTGCCATTGCAAGTGCGACACCCCCAAAGTACCCTATGCTGGTTTGGCTATTGTCGATTCGATTTGGGCTAGTGATAGCCTGACCGATCGGGTCCTGCTACTGGTTAGACCGTTAACTCAGTTTCGTATACCAGACCCGGTTCGACTAGTTTTTCAATCTCGATCTCGATTTTGGGTTCTCGAGCCCAATTTTTTTATTTTAGGTTTAATTTTTAAGTTCAATTACCCATTGATTGTCTGACTTGAAAATAAATTTCCAAAAGCATCATATTAATTTTAATTAATTTGAAATTTTACATGATAAAAATTAATTTTCCCAAGAAACACTTAGATTTTACAAATTAATTTTTCAAGAAAATTCTTTAATCAAATTCTCTAGTTGAACAATTATCACGACCATCTAATTTAATTCCACATCGAATAAATTAACTCAATTAAATTATCTCTAGAGTCGTAGAACTTTCTTCTAATTCAAATGCAGTTCGGTTGAGCTTTTGTTGAGCTAGCGGAGGGACCAATCGGTCATAAACAATTAGGCTTGAGTAATTATAATTATGTCCAAAAGCATCCTTCCGATAATTCACAATTTACTTAATCATGGAGTTAGTCCACAAGAAATAACATGATTGAAAACTTCTTGTTGTATACTTTTTATAAAAGCAATTCATCCAACTGTTTTGTCCAGTGACCTCGTCATATGTATATTACCCTCTTATGATATCCTTGATTCCTTTGATCTAAATCCGTTCATTCAATACAATCCTAGTTTACCTCATTGTCACAATTGTGTCTTCTTAATTATTAATATGATTACTATCAACAAAGAGCTGTAATAAATTGCTCGTTGGAAAACAAGAAACCCGTTGCCATATTCCATATTTATAAATCCACACAATGCCAATGAGAGGATGTCGTTAACTCTTTAATCGAGCTATAAATTCTATTGTTGCTAGTAAAGTCATGCCATACACAAGTCATGTACCCAACATGCCTTCTTTGGGCTTGATCATCTTTAGAGCATAAGCCTCCACTTATATCAAAGCACATGAGTTACATACGCATGGTCAGTGACTAACTCAGGATTTAGGTAAATTACACCATGAACATCACAAGTGAATTAATACAACAAATGAATTTGAAATTACTTCATCTTGGGTCTAATCCAATGTGTCATTCTTCCAATGAATACATTTATGCCTTTACCAGTGGAGTCAACTACTCCGATAGCCAAGACTAGCCATCTCCCCAATTGGAATTGTAGATGACATAATAATCCTTGTAAGTATTTAAATCAAATGCTCACTTTGATTCTTTTACGAGATTACGGACTCGTTTGAATTATTTACTAAAATGACTTGCATTTCTCAGAATGTAAACGATCTTACAGTGCCACATATAATTAGTTTGAACTTAGACAATCAATGAGCAAATATTTGTTTGTCACAATTCGCTAAGCATGCAAAACATGAAAGACAGAAACACAAAAGACATAATAGTGAAACGTGAAATTAACTTTATTTATTTATTTATCATTCAAATACATAGAAAATAATTATGGACTCATTTATTTATTTATATATGTTTAGTACAATATGGACACATTTCCCAACAATCTCCCACTTGCCTTAGTGAAGTAAATGTGTCATATTTAAAATTCTCATATTCTCGACATGTTTGTTAAAACTCCTAGTTACAAGGTCTTAGTAAACAAATCCACAAAATTATCTTCAGAAGCTACATTCACCATATCTACAATTCCTTCGGTTATTGCCTCTCATATCAAGTGATACTTCCGGTGAATGTGTTTCGTCCTTTTGTGACTTTTCATTTCCTTAGTATTAGCTACTGCAACATTATTATCAAAATACAGTGTTATAGCTTTTTCTATACCAGGAATGACTTCAAGATCAGTTAAAAACTTTCGAAGCCAAATCGCTTCTTTCCTTGTCTCAGGAGCAACCACATACCCAGCCTCCATACTACAGTTAACATTGCAAGTTTGTTTTACACTTCTCCATACTATGGCTCCACCGCCTAAGACAAATACACTTCCTAATGTTGATTTCCTCGAATCTTTACAGGTTTGGAAGTTTGAGTCTATGTATCCAATAGGAGTAAGGTTCTCCCTAGAATACTCAAGCATATAATCCCTAGTTCTTTTAAAATACCTTAATATATGCTTTACAACTTGCCAATGCCTAATACCAGGATTCGCTAGATATCGACTAACCATTCTCACTGTAAAACAAATATTTGGACGTGTGCAAAGCATGACATACATAAGGATTCCAACAGCCGAAGCATATGAAACCTTACTGATATGCTCTCTTTCTTCCGTTGTCTTAGGACGGTCATCCAAAGAAAGATGAAATCCTGATGCAGTCAGTTGAGCACCTGGCTTTACATCAATCATTGCAAACTGTTCTGGTACCATATCAATGTATGAAGCTTGTGATAGAGCCATCATTTTATTCTTTCGATTCCTAGGATTTGAATATCAATAATATAACTAGCTTCACCCAAGTCCTTCGTGATAAACTATTGAGCTAACCACAATTTAACCAATGATAATTCTTTTACATCAGTTTCGATAAGTAGAATATCATTGACATACATAACAAGGAAGACAACCTTTTTGTCATTTATACACTTATAAACATAAGGTTCACCTTGATTTTGTTCAAACCCAAAAGTCTTGATCATTTGATCAAATCTTTTATTCCATGAGTGAGATGCTTACTTAAGTCCACAAATGGATTTTAGTAATTTACAAACTTTCTGCTCCTTTCCTTTCACATTATAGCCAGTGGGTTAAGCCATGTAAATGGTCTCATAAAGATATCCATTCAAGAATGTTGTTTTAACATCCATTTGCCAAATCTCATAATCGAGAGTATTGACAATGGATAAAAGAATGGGGATTAACTTGAGCATGACTATCGGAGAGGTCTTATTGTAATCAATGCCTTATTTCTGTGTGTAGCCTTTCCTTACAAGTCTAGCTTTATATGTTTCCATTTTCCCTTCCGCATTTCTCTTCTTCTTGTAGATCTGTAACATTCCGAATTAAGGCCTAGTCGGAATAGCGGTTTCGAGACCACAAATTCGACTTAAGAAAATTTATTTTTATTATATTTTTATGGTATACGATTTCAATGAATGATTTCATGAAAATATCGTTCGAAACTTTTGACATTTGGGCACTTAATTTGGTCAAAAGGACTAAATTGTAAAAAGTACAAAAGTTGAGTTCTACATGTTAGAGGTATCAAATTGTTATGAAATTTTACATGGGAGGTCCTTAAATGGTAATTAGACCATTGTATAACTTGTTGGACAAAAATGGCCTTGGATGGATAAAATTTCAAAGAAAGGCAAAAAGGGCATTTTGGTCATTTAGGGGTAAAATGCATTAAAAGACAAATTTTAAAACCCAAATGTGTCCCTTTCTTCTTACTTCAACCGAATTTACCTAGGGCAACCATGGTTAGGGTTTGGCCAACCTTCCAAGCTCAATAGTAAGTGATTTCGAGTCCCATTTTTAATGTTCTTTACATTTTTGAAATTCGGTAACATGCTCTAGCTATTTCTACCATTATTTTGAGCTAAGGTTTGTGTTTAAAAATTTACCCAGGAATGACATGCTTGTATTTTGATTTATAATGGTATAAAATGAGTGTTGGGTGTTTAATAAATGACTTTTACTAAGCGATTTTCGATGAAAACGTCCGGAAGGACCGTTTTGTAAAAGTTATAAAATTGGCCATAAATGGGTGAGTTAGTGGAAATTGGGGGCTGTCATAGTTATGAAAAATGATCAACATGTCATAAAACATAAGAAAACAGGATGAAGTTTAATTTTCGAGCATTGGGGAAAAAGTGCAAATATGCAAAAGTTTAGGGGTCAAAATGAAAATTTGTAAAAATATGATTTTTGGAACCTTATGAATAATGTGACTAATTAGTAGGCTAAATGTGATATTATAGATCAAGGAAAACAAGATTCGGGCTTAGAACGAGGTTGAACAAGGTTAAGCACAAACTCGAAATAAATAGTCGTACTCGAAACTGAAGTAAGTTCATATGTCAATGATAATGCAAAGATATTATTATTGTTCATACTTGAACCTAAATTGATGTGTTAACATTGTGTGATGGATATTTATTTAGTTGATATGAAGGTTATATATTGTAACAAATGCCAAATTATAATTATATGCAATACCATGTTTATCTTATGGATTAATGTCTAAATAAACATGGAAATTTAATTGGATGTACATTGCATGAGCGGCTATGCCTAATGAGATACTTGATGGAAAGAGAAAAAAATCTCGGTTGAATAAAGAGGGAAATTCGATGGATAAACCATGGCTTACATGACTTGAGATCCTGCATGTGTTGCAGAAAAGGATTTAGCCCGGACGGGTATTCCGTTGATCTCAAATATAGAAAGGATCTAGCCCAGACGGGTGTTCCTTAAGTGATCGAGCCTCCCGAAGAATATGTGTGTATTAAGGATTTAGCCCGGATGGGTAATCCAATTGGGGTCTGAATTTAGCCTGGACTAGTAATCTCGCCGTAAGATGAGAGGTTCGTGAGAGTGCGCATATGAAATGATCACTTGTATGAATTAACGGTGAATGGGATATCCATCGAGATTCCAAGAAATTCAACGAGATTAATATGAGAAATGAAATAAAAGGTTCTTGCCATGATACATAATGTATGTAATATGATAATATTATGATGCATGTGAGTTGTCATGTTTGGACGAGTGCAGTGCTAAATGATAGCACAAGTAAGTACTCGAAACCCATGAGCACGTGTTTGACATGTGAAATGAAATGGACTTATGATGATGGTGCAAATGAATGAATGATATTTATGAGAATAATTTTTATGACAAATTTGTGATGGTTATTATCTTGTTGCACTAAGACAAATTTGGTACAGCAGCATTGGTCCGACTTTGAAAATCCACCAAAAATTGTGGAAATTGAATATGAAATTGAATCCTAATGAGTCTAGTTTCACATCAAGGAAATGGTGTAAGCAAAATAATTCTGTATCATGATATATTTGAATTCTTGTGAGATAGAGTCGGAGTGGTTCCAGACTCCCCTATCTCAACTTTGGAAAATCACTAAAAATTGTAAAAAAATAATTATGAGTTAAAATTAATATGACTGAAATAATTAATGAGTCTATTTCAGGAGAAAGACATAGGAACATTATCCGAGTCTCGTACTAGGAGATAAATAAATTTTAGTGAAGAAAGGTTGAAGATGTCAAACAGTGAAATATGGGAGACTTTGAATAATAAACTGTACTTATTGGCTAAACCAAAAATTCTGAAAATTTTATGATAAGAATAGATATGAGTATAGTTTCTAGGAAAATTAACAGATATTAATTTGGAGTTCCTTAGCTCGAGGTATAAATAATTTATCGACTATGACTCGAGTAGAGAGCTTGACCAGAATATGAATAAAAGAATAATTGTAGTTATTTTACCTAAGGAAACATGTTATTATAATGGTTATTATTTTCATATGGACTTACTAAGCGTAAAGCTTACTCCCCCTTTCCATTTTTTCTAGTTTTGTCAGGTTAGCTCGGGGTTGGAGATCGTCGAAGGCAGCATTACACTATCAAGCCTTTACCCTTGGAGTATTGACATGTATATGTTAAACATGTTCAAGTGAGTGGCATGTATAGGGACTTAGTTTTTCTATGATTGATGTTGTTGTGATTAGCCAAATGTATTGGCTTATAATTATTTGTTGTATGTAGCCATGAGATGTGGCTTATAATGATTTTGGCTTGTACACCTATTCATCCATGATATATGGAAATGTCTTGTGATGTGGGTATGTGATTATGCTTATTAACTATGTATAAGAAGTATATGACATATGTACATGGTGAATGCCTTAGGACCATTCGAGGTGGTCATGGACATGTAATAAATGTGTGATAAGGTAATAAGTTGTTAGTGCCCTGAACATGGATGTTTAATTTATAAGTTAGTATAGGACACGGGTAGGCCACACGGGCGTGTCCCATAGCCATGTCCCAAAGTCAGTATTGAACATGGGCAGTCCACACGGGCGTGTGCCATTATTGCATTTAAAAGTCAGTATTGCCCACGGACTAAGGGCATGGGCGTGCCCCAAGCCACACGGGCGTGTGAGTCGACACGGCCCATCTACTCGGGCGTGTGACACTCCTAAGCTAGAAATTTTTAAGTTGCCCAAAGTTTACCAAATGTTTTCGGTTTTGTCCTGAACCGCCCTAATGTAGATTATAGGTCTCAATGGCCTGTATAGGGACGATATGCATATGTTCTAGAAGTTTTAATTTTTGGGCAAAATTTGGTGACCCGATTTTGTATGTTTGTGAATGTTTAAGTCTGGTAATGCCTTGAGCCTTGTCCCGGTGTTGGATACGAGTGAGGGGTGTTACAAGATCCACCTACACCCTATGGGTTTAATCCCAACTGATAAGTCTAAAAGTTCCCATATCGTATTGGATCCTACAGAATTCATCTTGGCATCTATGGACTATTTCAGAGCTTGGAATCAATATCCTGCATATCCTCCTCATAAGTGAATAGATCATCATCCTCATGATTAGCTTACATATGATAAATACTAGTATCATAGATGAAAAAGTCTGGTCTTGTAGAAACTCTCCCACTACGATTGGTTCTCCTACGTTGTTGATCATTTGCAGGTCTTTCCACTACTTTCTCGAGAACTAAACTTGGTGATTGTTCTACAACTCCCGAAAGTTCCTCAAGTACCACTTTACTTCGAGGCTTAAAGCTATCCATATAGCTTTCCTCAAGGAAAATATCATGAGTAGAAACTTTAATCATATTATCTTTTGGATTGTAGAATAATCTACCCTTTGTGCCTTTTAGATTTTCTACAAACATGCACAATTTTTTCCGTAGATCTAACTTCTTTGCATCCTTATCTAGAACGTGTGCTGGACAAACTCATATTCTAAAGTGATTTAGAGCAGGTTTCTTTCCATGCCATAGTTCATAAGGTGTTTTACAATCAGACTTGGTTGGCACATCATTCATAATATAGCAAGTTATTTGTATCGCATATCCCTAGAAAGAAGTAGGGAGTTGTGAATAGCTTAACATTGAACGAACCACGTCAAGCAAAGTTTTGTTCCTTCTTTCAACTACATCATTCTATTGTGGAGTGCTAGGCGTAGTCAACTGGGATAAAATCTCATTCTCTATAAGGTATCCTAAGAACTCGTTGGACAAGAATTCCCCACCTTGGTCAAATCGAAGATTCTTTCTGGATAAACCTATTTACTTTTCCGCTTCCGCACGAAACTCTTAAAATTTATCAAAGGTTTCACTTCTGTGGTGCATTAAATACACATATCCATATTGATAATATTCGTTGATGAAAGTCACATAATAATTGTAACCTCCTCGAGCACTGATGCTCATAGGACTACATACATCAGTGTGCCCAAGTTTTAAAGGTTGGTTGGCCCATGTATCTTTCACATTAAAAGACCTTTTAGTCATTTTACCTTCCAAGCAAGATTCATATTGTGGAAAACTAACTTCTGTAAGCATACTTAAGGGACCATTTTTCACGAGTCTAGTGATTCTTTCTTGGTTAATATGTCCAAGTCTTAAGTGCCATAGGTACCCCTTATTAGAGTGAGAAGATTTAAGCTTCTTATTCACCATTTTAAAGCATTAAGTAGTTATTTGGTTTGATAAAATAGAGATTGTTTTCCATCCATCCATTATAGATCGAAAAATGATTTTTGTGAATAACAATCCATTTATTGAATGTCTCGAAATAACTGTCATTAAATAAACATGTTACATAAATTAAGTTCATTTTAAAATGAGGTACATAAAATAGGTCCTTTAAAACAATCTTCCTAAAATTATCAAAATGTAAAATAATTTCTAAAATTATAAAATGTAAAATAACTTCTCCCGTTGCTTTGGATGAAACATATCTCCCATATCTTGTTCACAATGAAAGACTTTTGTCAAGTAGACTTCTCGTTTTGCAGGACCCCTTTAAAGAAATATACACATGATTAGTTGCTCCAGAATCAATAACCCGATTATCCATTGATTCTTCCACTAAGAAAGCTTCAACCATATAGAGTTCCATACCTTTGCCTTTTTCAGCTAGGTAATCCTTTTACTCCTTGCAATTTGATATGAAGTGTCATTTTCTGTTACATAAGAAACATTTGATCTTTTTAGGATCTTTTGACTTCTTAGTCTTTTCCTATCCACATGAGGTGGAATCGAAGACTTAGTCTGTTTCTTCGTTCCTTTAGCTTTCTGTTTTCCCCTAAAGGACGAGGAACGCGCAACTAAGTTTGCCTCATGTTTCTCCTAAATCGACTTACTACCATTTAGCATCAACTTATAGGATTGTAATTCGTTCATGAGCTATTCCAAGGTAAAAGCCTTATTCTCTAAGTTGTAATTGGCCTTAAAGCCAACGAACACATTGGTGAAGGATTTGAACACTATTTCAATCTAAGCCTTCACGTCCAGTTCAGCCTCATTGTATTCCGCTTCTGCAAAAGTCCCATAAGCTTAAGCATATGTTCTTAGACTGTAGTGTCGGGTTTCTTTTGAGAGTTCATCAAATTTGTAGTGGTCTCTGAGCAAATCCTCCAAAATTTTCATGATCTATTTAGCAGTACGAAAATTCTCGTGCTGTTTTTATAGCACATTACTTGTACCCGAAAACATTTAACATAGAGCAATCGAGTTAGAATCTCTCCAGTGATTTCTCTCTTTGGGCTGAGCTTTAGAATCTCTCTAGTGATTTCTCGCTTCGGGCTGAGCTTCAGGTGGGCAAGATTCGTCAAGGACGAATTAGTATTTCTCACAACTGAGAACTATTTTGTTTTCATTCTCGAAAGTTACCCCTATTTAATTTATTCTTAGTAAAAATACTAATAAGAGGAGTAGGAGACATATTTAAACTGAAAAATAATAAAGATTCACTAATTACTATCTTTGTATTAAGCAAATATTTTCATTTCAGTAACATATAAAGAATGTAGTATGATGCATGCGTCTTGTATTAAAACCTTGGAAAACAATTTTCCATTGCTAAGATCATTCTCACACCTATCAATTATGTCGCCTTAGGGGCCATATGATTAACTAGCAAGAACATAGATTACATCCAATCAGTTCGTGAATCTTAATTCTCAAGACTCCACACTAACCAACGATTGTTTAAAGTTTGACTATCATCTCTAACTTAAATATCATTTCTTGTGAAACAATTTAATAAGAGATGATCTTGAGTGTGTAACCATTGACTCAACGTCCATCATGAACATGTTTTCATTTGTGAGTCATCTTGAGACAATCTCACTGAGATTTTCGCATAACTAGTTGTCTTTAAAAAGAAATTCCATCCAGGGAGCCCACATGATAAAGTTTACCTTGGGGTGCAGCCAGGGTAGGAAGCAACTCGAAACTTTATTATGCTATCACTTAGGGACCATCAATGGAGGTCGTAAGTCTTGTTCAAGGACCTTCCCTCACTCAATATTTTAAAAACATGCAAGGTTTTTATCCCAAATTTCAAGAATGATCATACAATAGTCCTAGAGGCATTCTTACCTAATCTATATGATATGCTTTCACAATAATCAATCATAAAAACAAAACAAATTTGATTCTCCACAGTTTTTCTTCCAAGGGAAAAACTAAAAAAGTGAATGCAAACTGTGCACTAGGTAGGGTCCCAGGAAATGAAGACGAGTCAAATTTGGCCACTTAAAAACCAAATCTTTCCTCAAATTTGACCACTTGAAAACCAAGCCTTTCCTTGCCAAAGCCAATCTTAGACATGCGGTTTCTCATTACCACACTTCTCACAACAATCAAGTAACCTAAAGAAGAGAATGGAACAATACAATACATGCATTTTCTCATTACCAAACTTCTTATTTTTTTAATCGATGAACTAGGTATCATCTCATACATATATATCAAACTTATAGTATAACATAATATAAATATTATAAACAACTATGAAATAGATATATAAATTGATAGGTAGTTAAAATAAATTTTTTAGCCAAGGTTTCCATGGTTTTATTTCTAGAAAATAAATGAAAAACAAAAAATTGCATAGTTTTTCACCACAAGGCATTCCTTGGGTCTTCAATTGTAACACCCTATACCTAATTTGGTCGCCAATCCCAAATATGGGATGTCACAGCATCGTCTCATGTCACATACATCAAGTAGAAAGTTCATTTTAAACAAAATGTTGATCATTTATTGTTCGAGAAGGTTTTGAGACACTCAAACTTGATAGCTATTATTGTTTCATGCAAATCTTCAATAATTAGTCTTATAAACATTTTAAAACAAGCTTAAGTCCATTTAGAAAAATTTCCAAAACATGTCTATAGGTATTGATATTGACACTAGGGTATCAATATTTTCTCTAAGTGGTATCAATACCACTTGGAAAAAAGATACCAAACTTGCATTCTGTTTCTCGTTTGAAAACCCAAATCTCGAAAATTATTGGTAATTGTCATGAAATATCGATACTTTAACCCTGAGTATCAATACTCGAGCAAGGGTATCGATACAAAATCTCTATTCTGATATGTTTCAAGTGCAAGAGTATCAATTTCTAAAACTCGCTTATCGATACCTCTGTTCCAGACCTAAAAAATGCAATACATATGCAATTATTCCATTCCACTTTAGTTCCTAATCATCATACCTCAATTACTTCAACAAATAATCATTCAATGACCATATCAGCAGTTCAAAATAAAAAAAATCACATCTAAGCAAGTAACGTCGAGCCATTCTCATGTTCATGGAACTAAACATATTAAAACATGTAATCCTTGTAAACCATATCAAAGGCTTACAAAATGTCCAAAAATCAACATGGCTATAACAAGTCTACCACATTACCTTTTTCCCAAAATGTAAATAAATAAAGAACACCTACAGGATAACACTAAATTGGCTTGGATCACCTCTCGGAAAACAACATCGCTCACACTAGTATGCAACTAATCTGTAATGGGTAAAGAAGGGAGTGAGTGAGCTTAACAAGCTCAGTGAATGATTAGAATAACTACATCAAAAACATATAATCATGCATCCTCAAGATGACCATTTAAGTACAATTACAATAGTCTTACGTCCAGTGTCGTAGAGTACCTAACCATGCTTTATATATTGGTTCTTCTACATAGAATTTACATATTCATGCAAACATATATCATGTAACACACATATTTAATCAAACATATATCATTGTTCTTTCAATTCACATACAACGATAAATTGGCAATATAGCACATATTCCATTAGGCATAAAACATGTTCCACACAGTTACATATAAAATGATAGATTGGCACTTGGGTTATGAAACATATAGTGAGCTCTATCATCACTCATCAGATACATGGATCTCCAACGCACCAAAAAGAGTCAAACATGTTACAAAAGTGTAGCATAAAGTTAATACTCTGCTTTTTTCCCCTCACATGTCCCATTGAATAGAGCTTAGCTCACATTCCATTATCCCTCTAACATATCCCAAGGCGCCAATGCCCCAAGATCACTGTATATATAGGTGAGTACTCACAATCCTATTGCATGCCAACTGTATCCAACGGTTTTAATATCACAAGGCTAAAATATCCAAAAAACAATCACATATCACTTACTAATTATCCTTGCACTATCACTACATGTTACATATTTTGCAAAACACTATCGCTATCATTTAACATGTATCATTTATACATTTGCACTTTTCACAACAGTCACCATATCCACATATCACATATTTGAGCTTTCATTACCATGCACAATTTCATAATTACATAAGCATAAAACCGCAAAATGAGTATATATACAAGAAAACTTACACTCAAAATTTAGAGCAGGGGTTTAGACTACTACTAAATTCCCAATTAACACATGACTCGTGTCTACGAGTAGCAATTCCAAACACTTACCACTATGCTTTCACTGAGAAGTCGAAAGATCAAACTAGTTCTTCCTTTAACTTGTAGAAGGCTTCAATGAATCCGAGGCATTACACACAATGGCCATACAAAATTCACAATTAGATAGTAGCCAAGGATTCACTTAAACCAACTAAAACATCAACCTATTTTAAGTTATCAAGTAATCAAAATTTCACATAACAAACTTAGAATGCTCATAACTCGGTCTATGCTTAACCTTTTCGCCTAAAACAAATTTTGTTCACCTAATTAGTCATCTATGCCTAATCCTCAACCGTTAAACCACTGAAAACTACCCAATTCATGGTATAAAAAATTTTCGACATCCTTTTGATGATTTTTACAAAATTCATTAAATAGTAGGAAATCATTATGAAACTTCAAGGTAAGTTTAGAAACATTCTAATCATGACAAAACAAGTTGAAAAACACATCAAAAACATGTTTTTACTCAATCCTGAAATCCACTATTAGTATCCAAAATTTTTGGGTTTTATTAGAAATTTGCAATTCAATGGTTAATACTTCAATTTTAAGGACTAGATATCATGAAAAACTTATAAGAATTCAAAACATTACCTTAGATGGAAGATTAAACGAGTTTTGACGCAAATCCAAAAAACCCACATTTGGAGAAAATGATCAAATCTATGGAGTTTTGGTTGTTTTTAAAGTGATTCTATGAGTGTTTAAGGCTTGGGTGTTGAGAGAAATCAAAAGTTTATAATTTGGAAATCAGAATTGAGTGGTTTAGTGTTGGGAGAATGTGGGATGCAAACAAGAGAGGGGAGAGAATGAAACTAACATGAATTTGCTATTAAGGGAAATAAATAGGTTGGGATTTTAAAATTTGGGTTAATTGCCTCTGAAAAACTCCTATTTTTTCCCATTTTACAGATCAATCCCTAGGCCCAAATTGAAAGACTTTTAAAACTTATTTTAAAAATTGGTTTAACAGCTAAGATGCCATAGTTGAATATATTTTTGGTTTACGATGCTGCAAAATTCTGAGCACTCTAAGGCTAAAATTCTTAAAATACTCTTAAAACTCCTTGGCCCTATTTTGGGGTGTTACAATTCTCTCCTCCAAGAAGAATTTCATCCTCGAGATTAACTGAACGAAACAAATTAGGATATTGCTTCCTCATTGTCTATTCAGCTTCCCAAGTAGCCTCTTCAGTATTGTGGTTGCACCACAAAACCTTAACCAATGAAATATCTTATTACTCAAAACCTTCTCTTCACGAGGTAGAATTTCAATTGGTTCTTCTTCATAATTAAGGTCATCTCAAACTTCAATTTCCTCAACTAGAACTATATGCAACGGATCTAAATGACACTTCTTTGACATTGACACATGAAAAACATTATGAATTCCCTTAAGTTCTGGTGGCAACATAAGACGATAAGCTACTAAGCCATCCCTCTCAACAACTTCATAAGGTCCAATATATATTGGACTTAACTTACCCTTCCTTCCAAATCTCAAAACCTTTTTCCAATGCAAAACTTTCAACAACACCTTATCACTAACTAGAAACTCGATATCTCTTCATTTCAAATCTGCATAGCATTTTTGCCTATCAGACACTTTCAAATGATCACAAATCAGCTTTACCTTCTCTTCAATCTCACGAACTAAGACTAGTCCAACAACTTGCTTTACATCCAATTCTTTCCAACATAAAAGAGTTCTACACTTCTTACCATACAATGCTTCAAAAGGTGCCATACGAACACTAGCTTGAAAACTATTGTGGTAAGCGAACTCTACTAACAGCAAATATCGCTCCTAACTACCATTGAACTCAATCACATAAATTCGCAATATATCTTCTAAAACTTGAATTACCCTTTCAAACTACCCATCTGTTCTGGGATGGTAACTCATACTAAAACTAAGCTTCGATCCTAAAGTATCTTACAAACTCTTCCAAAATATAGAAGTGAATCGTAGATCCCTATCAGAAATAATCAAAACTGGAACCCTATGAAGATGAACAATCTCAACAATATACAACTCTGCTAACCTCTGCAAAGAATAATTAGTGCGCATAGCTAAGAAATATGCACTCTTCGAAAATCGATCCATCATAAGCCAAACCAAATCCTTCTTCGATGGAGTCAAAGGAAAACCCGGAACAAAATCCATAGTGATCATTTCCAACTTCCACTCAAGAATTGCAATCGGTTGTAACAAACTTGGAGAAAATTGATGTTTAGCTTTCACCTTTCGACAAATCAAATATCGAGTCACAAAATTCGTAACATCATGTTTTAAACCTGGCCACCGATAAACCTCTCTAAGATCATGATATATTTTACCACTACCAGGATGCATAGCGTAAGGGCTACTATGCGCTTTAATAAAAATCGTGTAACAACCCAAAATAGGGCCAAGAGTTTTAAGGGTATTTTAGGAATTTTGGCTTATATGAACTCATGATTTCTTAAGGTTGGTACTCGATAGTGTTTTCAACTATGGCATCTTAACTATCAAATCAAGTTTTGAAAAAGTATTCTAGAAACCCTTAATTATTAAAAAGGATTGATGTGTAACATAGTCAAAACTATGAACATTTATGTGGAAATTAAACCAGTTTTCAAAATTAAACCTAAAACCCCCCACTTTCAGCCTAAACTCACAATAGTTGTTCTTCAAACTTGTAGTTACCGCCCCTTGCTATTCCCCCTACTTTCTTAATCAATTTTTGGTCCTAAATCACTATACATTGATTTCTTATCATTCATAATTCATTTATTACCAAAAACCTTCAAGAAAAACACTAAAAACTTCATAGATTTCATTTTCTTCTTCAAATGTGGGGTTTTTAGATTTTCATCAAAACTCATTGATTCTTTTGGCCAAGGGTAATCATTCATGAATCAATAAGTTTCTAATGTTATTTAGACTCCAAACCTGAAAAATTAGCCCTCGAATTGCATGTTTTAAATAAAAGTCAAAAATTGAGCCATTAATGGTAGATTTTGGGATTTTGAGTCAAAACTTGGTTTCAAAGTGTTTTTTAGCTTGTTTTAGCATGATTAAAAGGTTTTTAAACTTATCTAGAATTTTCATTAATGATTTCACATGTTTTAAGGAGTTTTATGAAAATTGCCTAAAAGATGTCGAAAAATGTCGATACCATGAATTGAATAGATTTTTCTAGTTTGAAGGTTGTGAATTAGGCATAGATGATTAAGTAGATGAAAGGAACTGATTTTATACAAAAAGGTTGAGTATAGATTGAGATATTAGTATATAATATTTATCATGTTAATAGTTTAAGTTACATGGGAACTTAGCTTAAAACTTGTGTTTTAGTTGGTTTAAGTGAATATTTGGTTAATATTTGACTATGGTTATTGTATGATTTATGTGTGTAAAGCTTCGGATTAGTTAGAATTTGGTATGACCTAGAGAAACGTTAGTTGAGGTTCCAGTTTTCATCAAAAGCATAAAGTGGTGAATGTATGGAATTACTACTCGTAAACACAAGTCATGTGTTGTTGGGAATTTAGATATAGCATAAACCCCTACTCTAAATTTTGAGTGTAAGTTTTCTTAAGCTATACTTGTCTTGTGGTTATGTGGTTATATAATATGAATGATATGTGATATGTGGATATGGTGCTTATTGTGTTGGTGCAAATATATATACATGCAACAAATGTGCAATATATTTGTTATATGACTATGCTAATGTTTTGGCAAAAGATGCTAATATGTAGTGTTAATGCATGGTTAATCAGTAAGTAGTATGTGATGCTTTTCAGATATTTTGGCCTTGTGATCTTGCAACCATTGAATATAGTTGGCATGCCATAGGATTGTGAGTACTCACTTATATGTATAGAGGTTTTGAGTGTTGAGGCTCGGGGACATGTTGGAGGGATAAGGGAATGTGAGCTAAGCTCCATTCAACAGGACATGTGAGGGGAAATAAGGAGAGTGTTAGCTATACGCTTCACTTTTGGGACATGTTTGACTATACGAGTCTATGTGGTGTAAGGAGATCCGTGTATCCGATGTGTGCTGATAGAGCTCACTATATGTTTCATAATCTAAGTGACATTTTATCTTATTTTATGTAAATGTGTGGAATATGTTCTATGCTTGATGAGTATGTATATGTGTCATGAGAATGACCTTTAGACTATGCATATTTTGATACTTTATGATGCTAGACTTAGGAATGAACTGTTTGTGAGAAAATGTCTGGTTGTGTTGCATGATGATCAGTTTACATTATGGTCATTCTATTCATTCACTGAGCTTGTAAAAACTTATTCCCTTATTTCAACATTTTCAGATTAGTGACGTCACAATGTGAGTGGTATGGTTCCCAAGGAAGTGATCCAAGGAAATCTGGTTATTCTTCATTAGGTGCTTTATTATTCTTATTTGTTTCGGGGAAATAGGAAATGTGGTTGAACCTTTTTGAGTTGTTTATCTTTGGACATATTGAGTTGGCTTATGCGAATTTCATGTTATTTTTATGTTAGAAAACATAGTCATTAATACTGGCATGATGACAATTGTTCGAATTCAGTTTTGGTGTTTTGTACTTTTGATTGAGTTGTTTGAACGGTTATTTAACTTAATAATTGATGCATGTCGATTAGGAACTATTTGTGGTGAGTTAATTACATTCCTTGCTACTTTTTTAGCTCCACTAGCAGAGGTATCGATATTGGGCTTTGAAAATCGATACCTCTGTGAATTAAATGTACAGGAAACAAAATAGTGATTTGGTATCGATACTTTTGCTCAAGTATACTTAGGGAAGAAATATCGATATTTTGTTCGGAGGTATCAATATTTTTCGATTATTGGGTTTTTAATCAAGAAATAGAATGCTCAGTTGGTATCGTTTTTCAAAGTGGTATTAATACCACTCAAGGGAAAATATCAATACCTAGACATCAGCATCGATACCTACAGACAATTTCATGGAATATTGCAAATTAACCCCTAAGCATAATTCTGATTGAATATATGATCGTTTAATGAATGATTTGCTTGTAATAGTTATAATTAACAATTTGAAAGCATGAAAACTTGTTGGATTGAACAAAAGATGATCGATTTACTTGAAATTAGATTCGTATTTAATGTAAATAAGATGAGACGATGGTGTGGCATCCCGTATTCGGGCCTGGCGACTAGGTCGGGTGTAGTGTGTTACAAATCACTTGCCTTAAATCTACATCATGCGTTACACACAACCTACCTCGAAAATTCATGATACCATCACTATCAACATTGAAATCTCCCTTAACAACTTGCTCCAGCTGTCAGATCTGCTTTAATAACTCCCCATCTAATGGTTGCTTCTCTTTAATTTGTTGCGACAAAGTTGGCCTCACTTGAAGTTTAGCTAACAATCCACCATACTACCCAAACTTAAATGTGCAAACATAGCTCTCAATTTTCACATCGACTTCCTACTTAAAGTATCAGCAACTATATTCACTTTGCTAGGATGATATTCTATCACATAGTCGTAATCCTTTAACAACTCAATCTAATGCCTTTGCCTTAAATTCAACTCCTTTTGGGTAATGGGGTACTTAGGGATCTTATGATCTATATAAATAACACATTTCTCTCTATACAAGTAGTAATGCCAAATCATAAGTGTAAAAACCAAAGCAGCTAACTCAAATCATGAGTGGTATAATTGCGCTCATGAGTCTTCAACAGCCTCGAAGCATAAGCCACAACTTTTCCCTTTTGTATCAACACACACCCAAGACTCGTATACGAAGCATCACTATAAACTACAAAATCTTTTCCAGGATTTAGTTGGATCAACACTGGTGTAACACCCCACACCCGTATCCCACGCCGGGTCTGAATATGAGGCATTACCTAACTTAAACTTATGCAAATAGACATTTTCATAACACCAAAACATGGTCAAATTAAAAATTTTTCAATTTTATTTATAAACTCCTTAACAAGAGCCTACTAAGCCCAAAATATCCATTGGAACCCATTCAGAAACAATTTGACTCTTTTAAAGAACTCTGAGAATAACTCTTAACACAGGGGCACACGCTCGTGTGGGAGGGGCAACACGCCCGTGTGACATTTCAACATGGTCGTGCTATTGACCCATGAGGCTCACACGGCCTAAGCAGTACAGAGACACGCCCATGTCCTATACCTGTGTGGAATTAATTCTAAATGCACCCCTATAGGGGTTTTCATATGGCTTGGAACACGCCCATGTCTTGGCCCGTGTCCTTCACACGGCCATGACATGCCCGTGTCCTAGCCCGTGTGCAAAAACTTGGACATTCTGTTTCTAACATCAGCAATCTTTAAGGGCCACACGGCTAAGGCACACGCCCGTGTGCTAGGCCGTGCCCTTCACACAGCTGAGACACACGGCTGTGTCTTTGGCCATGTGTTTACTACCTTGCATACTCACTTACAATTCTTACGTACAGGGGACACACGTCCATATCACATGCCCATGTGGTGAACTATGTGTCACACAGGGCCTAGACAAACACCCATGTGTCTATCCGTGTGGACAAAATAAGGCTATTTACCAAGCCTTTTTGTCACCCTTACTTATATAACTTGCACAAAAATCACTCTATACTAACATAAAGGCACATCACATAGCCAAAATAACCATAATGGACAACATTTCATTTATGCAATTTACTCATCCATGAAAATATCATCTTCTATTTATAAATCAAAATGAGTATTGACCATCATCCATGGCCTTATTCAAAATGAGTATCATATTCATCATATGAGCCAACACATTATGGCTAACTAACAAAACACTAAACAAAGACTCGAGTCCCTATACATGCCAGAAAACAAAACAATGAAACTAGTTATACCAAGGTCTTGAATGATAGTGTGATCGAAGCTTAGTAAGGAGGGTAAGCATGGGAGCTTAGTAAGTACATAAATGCAAGTAAAGTGTAATTATAAGAAAATCATATTCATCTAACTGTAGCTTGTCATGCTTAAAAGATATAAATCACTTAACGTCTCTATCTTACTCTTCTTTTCATTCATGTATACTTAATAAACCTAGTTCTTTACTCAGGTCCTAACCATGAGTTTGATATACATACCTCATCAAAGTATTCACCAACTAAATCTTCAGGTTACCTGTTGAACTCTCAAAATACATATGGATACGCAGGGAATTTGCGTCTAAATGCTATATAAGAAATTAGGTCTACCTCGTTCTATGAAACGCTCATATTTGAGCTACTCATGGGCCTTTTTATCAAGTCAGGACCCGGACCCCATAGCTATCATGTAATGTTTGCTCATTGAGCCACTCACGGGTCTGTACAAAAAGTCAGTACCCAGACCCACTTTACCTATAGCATTTATCTCATGAACTTAGAATCAACTCATGAGTTTAGACCACATAATTTTCATAACATGCCCCTTTGTATCCTATGCTATGTCTAAGGTTCAACGGGGCTTCATATCTAATCGAATAACATCACATTTGCTCACATTGTAAATTACTCGCATATCATGTCATTTAAACATTCATGGAAACAATTAGAATTTAGATACATAACAACAATAAGCTAATTACACATGTATATTATTAAAATATACCAAAGTAAGCTTCAATAACACATTATTTACATATGTACTTACCCCGATACAAAATGGTAAAGACGAGCTTAATCCTTGTAAACTTTGTTCTTACACCGATCAAGACCCGAATCACGTTTCTCTTTATCTAAATTAATAAAATTCATTTATTACATCAGCATATCAATTTAGACGCCCGAAAGTTCATAATTGGGTAAAATGACTATTTTGCCCTTAGACTTTCATAAAAAGACCATTTTACCCTTATGCTCGAAAATTGATTTTTATTGAATTTCTTCATATTATAAGCCTAGATGATTACTTTTATACTAGAAGCAATCCAAAATTTCCATTATTTCTCACATTTATCAACAAATTTCCAACTTATGCAAAATAGTCCCTATTAGGGTTTTCATGAAAAATCCCTTCATAAAAGTTGTTTATTACACATCTAATACTCATATTCTTCAATAAAATTTCAGAAAACTACACATATTATTTCATGGCAAAACCTTAATCTCTCAACCATTTTGCAAAATAACCCCTTTCATAGAAAGCTTATGTTATAAGGAGTCCAAAAATATAAAAATCATCAAGAATAACCTTATAAATGACTTACTTGTAAGAGATGTTAATGAATGATATTTTGAGCTGTCAAAACCCCCCATTTTGAAGATGAAAATCAGTTGAAGAAAGAGAAATAAAAAGATGAAGCCTTTTTTTGTTTTATTTTATTTAAAACTAGTCAAAATTGGTGACCAAAACACCACTTAATTTTGACTTTCCCATCAATTTGTCCCCCCTATAGCCGACCACCCTATTCTTTAAAGGTTTAATTTCTCTTTAAGGCCCCCAATTTAGGTTCTTTAGCTAATTGACACTCTTATCTAACAAAATAGGACTTTTTCACTTTAAGCAATTTAGACCTTCTTCACAATTAGGCAAGCAATCGCTAAAATTAATTCACCAAAATTTTCATGTACTTATCTAATCATGCTACAATACATAAAATGATATTTAAAATAATTTTCTAGACCTCGGTGTAGTGGTTCTGAAATCACTATTCTGACTAGCCCTTAAATCTGGCTGTTACAACTAGTGCCTTAGTCAAAACTTCCTTGAGCTGCTCAAAATTTTTCTACCTAGCGTCAGTCCATTCAAACACCACATCTTTCTGAAGTAGTTTCGTTAAGGGTGCAACAATAAGAGAAAACCCTTCTACGAATCCACGATAATAGCCAGCTAAACCCAAGAAACTCTTAACTTCAATAACACTCCTACGCTACTTCCATTCTAAAATCACCTCTATCTTCTTTGGATCCACACAAATCTCTTCTTCCAATACAACTTGTCCTAAAAACATGACTTCTCTAAGCTAAAATTCACACTTAACTTTGCATACATCTACTTATCTCGCAGAATCTATAAAATTACTAAAAAATGCTCATTGTGATCCTTTTCAGAATGAGAATATACCAGAATTTCATCTATAAAGACCACCAAAATTGATCTAAGAACAAGTGGAATACTCGATTCATTAAATCCATGAATGTAGAAGGGGCATTAGTTAGTCTAAACGGCATTACCAAAAACTCATATGGCCCATACTGAGTCCTAAAAGTGGTTTTAAACACATCAAACTCTTTCACCTTCAACTGATAATACCCAGATCTTAAATATATCTTAGAAAACATTGTTCCACCCCAAAACTGATTGAACAAGTCATCAATTCGAGGCAAGGGATACTTATTCTTAATAGCTAACTTATTCAACTGCCTATAGTCAATACACATTCTCATCGTACCATCCTTCTTCTTCAAATACAAAACTGATGCACCCCATAAAGATACACTCAATCGAATAAACCCTGTGTTAAGTAACTGCGGCAACTGAATCTTTAACTCTTTTGTAATAACCCATTTTTAGTGAAATCAAAATAGTGGTTTCGGGACTACAAATCTGAGGTTGAAAATTTTATTTTATTATTCTTTTATGGTCTACAGATGATAGTGTTACCGTATAAAAATTTTGTTAAGAAATTTTATCGTTTGCTTGCTAAATTTGATAAAAAGGACTGAATTACGTAAAGTGTAAAAGTTGAGTTCCAATAGCTAACGGTATTAAATAGATATGGAACTTTAAATTAGAGGTTCCTATATGGTAATTAGATCATTAGTATGCTAGTGGATGATAATGGCTTGGCAATTTTGTAATTTGGATTAATTTTAAAGGTTGATTAAGTATTTAAATAATAAATGATATGTTAAAATAAAATCAAATTTGCTATCATCTTTCTTCATCAATTTTCAACCAAATATTGAAGGGGAAGAAGCATTTGTTTCTCATCTAGGGTTCGGCTACTTTGAAGCTTAATTGGTAAGTGATTTTTGTTCCATTTTTAATGATTTCTATGTTCCCAGGATTGTTGTAGCTTAATCTAGCTAGCCCGAGGACTAATTTGCAAAGTTGTTAAACTGTTAGGGTTTTACCATTGATGTACATGCTTGATTTTTGAATTTTGATGATAGAAAATGAATAGTTGGTGTTAGATAAACAACTTTTGTAAAGGAATTTTTAGTAAAATTGTCAAATAGGGACTAAGTTGAAAAATAGAAAATATTATGTGGTAAATTTGTGAATTTGTGAAAAATATGGCCTGCTATTAGTATCTATAGAAATCGGCTAGGCTTGGGTAAGGGAAAAATTATATGGACTTCATTTTTCGAGCCTAGGGACTAAATTACAAAGAATTAAGAGTACAAGGGCAAAATGGTAATTTTGCTAAAATTACATGTTGGACTAATTGAATGTGAAAAATATTAAATTAAGTTAAGTTAATTTGTATAGATCAAGATAGACCTCGTGCAGAGTTAGATTGGGGCAAAGTAAAAAATCTCAGATTAATCGTCTCCATATCTACGTAAACTCGTCGAGGTAAGTTCGTGCAATTAAATTGTGTAATTATATGCTTTAATTGAATTATATGTATGTAATTTTCATTATTGTCATATATGAATACTGATTGTATTTCCGACGACGTACGATGATTACCGAGTCCCATTTGAACCTTAAGAATTCATAGGATACAAATAACATGTCAGTAGGGTTATCGATTTTCAGCTTGAGAGAGGTTACTAATATTTAGCTTACATGAGCTTACCGATACTCAGTACGAGCTTACCATTTACATCTCATAAGAGCATATCGATTTAGAACTCGTATAAGCATACATGTACTGGAATTGACCGATTATAGTTCAATACACCTTGTGTGTGCTACCCGAGTATCTAACGATAATCTAAATGGTTCAACGAGCATAGTTCTATTGCGAGATTATATAAGTTCAATACGAACTAGTACAGGTACTTACATGAAATTTATGGAAACGATGTTACATGATACATTGATATATGAAATGGATGATACATGTTTAGACAACTTGAATAATTGTTGAGTTCATCCATGTGTATTGGCTATTATATGTGTTTCACAGGACTAACATGTTGGTGAATATATGCTTAGGCATTTGGCCAAATTGAGTTGGGATATGCTATGTTACTTACTTAAATTGTGATTATATGGTAAGTTAAATTCTATGTTATACGAACTTACTAAGCTTAAATGCTTACTCTGTGTTATTTTCTGTGTTTTATAGTGATTCAGAAACTCGTTAGGGTTAGAAGCTTGTCAGAGCTATATCACACTATCCATTGGCGCTTTTGGTACTTTACTTGGTTACATTTTGGTTATAATGGCATGTAGGGGTTATTTGGCTAATGTTAGGCTATATGTTTTGTTATGTTTATGGCCATATGGTTTGGCTGGGGATTTGGTATTTTATTGATCAAATGATATAGTTTGGTAAGCTTATAAGTAGCTTAAACATGGTTGATGATGTGGTTACATGATAAAAGCTAAAATGATAGCTAATTGTGCATTTTGTACTTGTGTTTTGTGATGTGATGAATTGGTACCTTGTTTTGTAAGGCATATATGTCTAAACACAATAGTTTATGATGCATTTTGGTACCAAATGGTTGTGTTTTGGTGAATAGATTTTGGTATGTTTTGTTAGGTAAGTGAAGTGGCATGAAATGATGCAAAATTTCTTGGTAAGTTATTGGTTTATTTGGTTAAATTGTATACATGAATATACATGTTTACACATTGTCTTTTGAGGTGCTTAAAAGGCATACTAGTTGTATGTGAATATACTACATGTTTAAAGCTTGCTCATGATTGTCTTGGATGCTTGATTATAGCTAGTGTATGTATGCATTTTGGGTGTAGGTTGGTGCCAATTTGGGTAAGAAATTTGACTTGTAAAATGACCTATTTTTGTCCACATGGGCAGAGACACGGGCCTGTGTCTTAGCCGTGTGTCACACATGGCTAGGTGACATGGCCGTGTGTCCCCTGTGTCTTTCAAAGGGTTGTAAGTCAAGATGTTACACAACCTAGCACTTGGCCTGGCACACGAGCGTGTGGCTTGGCCGTCTGACACAAGTCAGTGATTTACACAGGTAAGGACACGGGTTGGGACACGGCCGTGTGTCCCTATTTCGAATGCCCACACGGCCTAAGACATGAGCGTGCCTCTTGCCCATGTGACCCCTGCAGCTTTGAAAATTTGTAATGTTTTCTGAAAAATTCTTAGAGTTTCTGATTTAGTCCCAACTTGTTTTTAACGCGTATTTAGGGCCTCTAGGGCTCGTATAAGGGATAGTATGCGTGATTTTGATTAGTTTTATTATGAATTTTGATAAGTCATGAAATGATCAAAATTCTGTTTGTTTGTACTGTAAACTCTAGTAATACTCCGTAACCCTATTTCGACGATGGAACCGAGTTAGGGGTGTACATCTTTGAGCTATTTTGGTGCTATGCAATAAGGCATAATGGACACCAGTGCAGTATAATGATAAAACTCAATTCCAAACTCAACTTCACAGTTTGGTGGCAAACCTTATAACTCTTCAGGAAACACATCAAGAAAATCCCTAACAATGCGAATATCCTGAAAGCTCAACTCTTTACTAACCGAATTCATCACATAAGTCAAATAAACTCTACAACCTTTACCCATCAACTTCTCAGCATTCATAGCCGAAACCATATTAGACATAAAACTCAGCCTTTCACCAACAACAACAATTCCCAACCTATCACTATTCCTCAAAGTAATTCGCTTAGTCTCAAAATCTACCCTAGCCTTATGCTCAGTTAACCAATCCATACTAGGTATCAAATAAAAACCTTAAAATGGAAAATCCATAAGATCAACAAAGAATACATGTCCTTGTAACAAAAGAGGGCATCTACAATAAACTTTGTTCATTACTACACTATCACAAAAAGAACTAATGGCAGTCTTACCCAAACCAATAGCCTTAACAAGAATCTCTAACTTATATGCCAATTCACTCAAAATATACGAATGTGTCCAACTAGAATCAACTAAAGAAAACAATAGAGTAGACTACAATGTAAAAGTACCTGTAACAACATCAGTTGGATCCTGATTTTCAGGCTTCTTAACAGCATAAACTTGAGCTTAACCTTTAGACTCAACCTGTGTAGCAATAGTATGAGCTACAATTCGCTGCCAAACCTGCCAAGCTTGACCTCTGGACTCAACCGGTTTCCCATTACCTCTATTGTGACCACGAATTTTAGTAGACATAGAAGCAAGTACTGAACTCTGAGTCAGTGAAACCTTAACTCTATTCAAAAAATACCTAAGGAAATATTCTTTTGAACCACATTTAAAACATCCACCCGCCTACTTAAGACTCCCTCCAGAAGGCCTACGCTCATAGTGTGCACAAAACGACCATCCAGAACCACCCATTGAACCACTAGCACTAATCACTTTACTACTCTGCTGTCTAGATTGACTCGGCTAAGACCCACATCTCGCTCCCCTACCAGAGCTATGACTGTCACACCCTCTCTTAGGCCGTCTACTCGATACACCATTAGATGTTCCTTTACTAAAGTTAGTAACCACAAAACAAGGTGGCTTCACTAAGGTCTCCTCAACTGCCTTAGCTCTCTCAGCTAACTTATTCTAACATCTCCACACTCTAAGATACCAAATAAACTCGGATCTCATGATTAAGCCCAAAAAAAAACCACTTACATCGATCCCTCTTAGAAAAAATCATCTTAGGAGCGTATTAACTAAATCGCACAAACTCAGCCTCATAATCAACGACGGATAAATCACCCTGAATCAAATCTAGAAACTCATGCTTACAAGCCTCCATATACTACTCACCTATAAACTTCCTCTTAAAAACCTCACGAAAGTGACTCCAAGTTATCCTATCAAAAACAATACTTCTGCTAATCGTATTCCACCAACGATGAGCCTCAACATCGAGTAACGACATTGCACAACCCAACTTTTCAACTTCTTTCAACTCCTTCCAACCAATACTCAGCTATGGTAGGATCAATACCGTTCACCCCAGAGAATTCCTTACCACCCAACACCCGAATATGTTCAAGCGGCAACCAACAATTCACAGATGTGGGATTAGCAAGTGCAAGAGCAGGATTAACACCAGCAATCTGTTGAAACACTCCTATCAGAGCTTCTATCAGAGGACCTACACCCTCATCAGGTATATTCACTCTACAGGTCAGAATAGGAGGTGTAGAGGATGTGCCATCCTCTTTAGCACTAGCCCTAGCATTAACACATCTAGGAGGCATATCTAGTAATCTAGCATACAAACAACCAAGATAAACAGTGTGAATGGCGAGAAGGTGATCCAAGTCTCATTCCTATAAGCAAAATTTAGGATTAAGACAATGTGTTCCCGTTCCTTCCCCTCATGCAATTTAATCAAATCATTTCAAATAATACTCATGCAATTCTAACATAGTTATATAAGCCATTTTATGAAAGTAAGGAAGTTGAAACTCGTAGTTTCGAAACTCTGCACAAACCACAATCACCTAGATTTGAGAGTTATTGAATCTAAAGCTCTAATACTGACACTAGGGTATCGATATTCTCTCTAAGTGGTTTCGATACCACATAGAATAATGATACCAAACTTGCATTCTGTATCTTGTTTGAAAACCCAAATCTAAAAAATTATCGGTACTTGTCATGAAATATTGATAAATTAACCCGAAGAATCGATACTTGAGCAAGGGTATCGATACAAAATCTCTATTCTAACTTCCTGCACGTTTCAAGCAAAAGAGTATCAATTTTTAAAACCCAAATATCGATACCTCTACTCTAGACCTAAAAAATGCAGCATACATATGCAATTATTCCATTCCACTTTAGTTCCTAATCATCATACCTCAATTACTTCAACAAATAATCATTCAATGGCCATATCAGTAGTTCAAAATCACAAAATCACATCCGATCAAGAAACGTCGAGCCACTCTCATGTTCATGGAAGTAAGCATATGAAAAACATGTAATCTTTATAAACCAAATCAAAGACTAGCAAAATGTCTAGAAATCAACATGGCTATAACAAGTCTACTACATTGCCTTTTTCCAAAAATGTAAATAAATAAAGAACACCTACGGGATAACACTAAACTTGCTTGGATCACCTCTCGGAAAACCACATCACTCACACTGGTATGCAACTAATTTGCAATAGGTGGAGAACAGAATGGGTGAGCTTAACAAGCTGAGTGAATGATTAGAATAACCACATCACAAACATATCATCATGCATCCTTAAGACAACCATTTAAGTACAATTACAATAGTCTTATGTCCAGTGTCATAGAGTACCTAACCTTGCTTTATCTACCGGTTCTACTACATAGCATTTACATATTCATGCAAACATATATCATGTAACACACATATTTAATCAACATATGTCACAGTTCTCTCAATTCACATATAATAATAAATTGGCAATATAGCACATACTCCATTAGGCATAAAACATGTTCCACACAGTTACATATAATATGATAGATTGACACTTGGGTTATGAAACATATAGTGATCTCTATCATCATTCATCAGATACACGAATCTCCAACACACCAAACAAAGACTCATAGAGTCAAACATGTCACAAAAGTGTAGCGTAAAGCTAACATTCTACTTATTTCTCCTCACATGTTCCGTTGAATGGAGCTTAGCTCACATTCCCTTATTCTTCCAACATATCCCAATGCCTCAATGCCCCAAAATCACTATACATATATGTGAGTACTCATAATCCTATAGTATACCAACTATATCCAATGGTTTCAAGATCACAAGGCCAAATTACCCGAACAACAATCACATATCACTTACCGATTATCCGTGCACTATCACTGCATGTTACATTTTTTTGCAAAACATTATCATTGTTATTTCACACATATAGATATCATTTATACACTTACACTTTTCACAACAGTCACTATATCCACATATCACATGTTTTAGCTTTTCATTACCATGCACAATTTCATAATCACATAAGCACAAAACCACAATCTTGGCAAAAAATAACAATTGTATAATAAACACATAATATTACATCTATTCCCATATATAAGTCTAAACATGTATAAGATTTAAGGAATGCCACTTTCTATGTAATCAAATCATTCAAGAAAAAGAGAAATCTATTTTGATTGTCTGTTTATACTTAAAGATAGAGCACAACCTAACTCTGTTACCAATCGTTGGAAAATAGGGTTTGGAAAACGCAGCGAAAAATAAGTTTAAGGGAAAAACCAGAGTTCTAAATTTTTTTCCAAAAAAGAACTTGGTTATGTTATCTAAAGTAATAAGCACTTAATCAAAATTGTACCTTTCTGAATCGTCTAGGATGAGCGCTTCGACTGAGTAGTCTTTTTCGCTATCCTTAAGCTCACATCTATCGAGTGTAGGCTCGCTTCAAATCAAAAAGTTTTCCACAAAATTACTAGTGGAGTAATTTCACAATGTCTCTAAACATTTGGACCAAGTTGTAAATAAAAAAAATCTCTAGAAATTTTCTGAAATAATTTCCTTAGAGAGTTTTCTATTTATACCTTTCTCTTGAATTCAACTGTGTTAAAAAATAATGACCCATAACTCTACTTATATCGGGAGTTTAGAGAGTTCAACTATGATTAAACTTAATCAGTTTAATACTAAATTATTATAATACTTAACAATAAAAATATTAGATTAAATTTAATATTAAATCTATTAAAATAATAGAATATTTATATACTAGATAAATATTAAATTAAATTTATTATACTTATTTTAATATTAAATTAATAAAATACTATTAAGATAAGTATTAAATTAAATTTAATATTAAATTTATAAAAATAATATTATTTTGGGAATAGTTAACCCAAAATCAAATTATACGGTAGATTCCCAGTAGGAGTGTGATTCCTTCGCTGTTCATCTATCAAAGGACCACCCACTGTCCACCGAAATGCTGCCATCACCGCCGTTGCCACCAATGGGTCCGGTGGTACCATCGCATGTGCGACAACCCTAAAGCACCTCAAGCCGGTTCGGTTGTTGTCGATTCGGTTTGGGCCAGTGACGAGTCGGCCGATCTGGTCTTTCCACCGGTTGAACTGTCTATCCAGTTTCACGTACCAGGCCTAATTCAATTAGTTCTTCAGTCACGATCTTGGTTTTGGGTTCTTATAACGCCCCGAATTTGGGCCTAGAAGTATTGGGCCTTGAGTATGGGTCCTTAAGGAGGTTGTATATAAGTATTTAATTGTGCAAGGAAATGACGCAATTAAATGTCTACTTTGGTGGTTAATGGCCCTGAGAAGTGTTGGAGAAATCTTGGGTTCAAATCTGGGCTTTAGCAAAAATTTTGGTTTTAAGTGAATAAAACCCTAAGTGCTTGGATAAAGGCCTTTTAAATTATTGTGTTAAATAAATGTCGTAAGGAAGCATGTTGTCTAGTGGTTGTGGCGTCATGAAGGTTGTAAGGAAGCCTGGGTTCAAGTCTTGGCTCTTGCAATTTATTTTGGTTTTTCTTTTAAAGGAACCTGGACTTTGGCCTATAGACCTTATAATTAATTGAGGCTAAAATGGTGACACAGAAAGAGCTTGTGGTAGAGTGGCAATGTGGCGTGTTGTGTAACTGTGAGGTCTGAGGTTCAAGTCTTGGGATATGTAATGGAGTAGTTATTTTGCTGTTTGAGCTGTGTAAGAGGTGGAGTTGGACTGGAACTCTGTGGTTGAAGTGGTCATAAAAAAATAAGGAATTTTCCTAATGGTTGAAGGTAATCCCACATCGAGAAGCTATCATGAGAGCTGGCGAAAAGCTGGCTTTAAATAGAGCAAACAAGATGAGTTGGTGATCACTAGGTTTAGGAGGGATTATTTTAGACCTACTTAACCAAGGTTGGTGATCGTGGACTTCACGTATTCTCATAAACAGGTGTGTATTCACACCATTCTTTGTTGGAAGTCGGCAAAAGCCGAAAAGGCGATCGCTCTGGGGTAAACCGAGCCCACGAAACGTGGGAGTACGTCGAGGAAGGCCACCATGAGCGATCTCATGGGCCTGTGCCAGAATGGGCTGTATGGGCCTGTGGGCCCGTATGGGTAAACTTCACTGCCAAGTGGGACATATATAGACTTGTCATGTCGTGCACACGACTTAGGTAGTTCTGGGCCACGTTGGGCCTAAATAGGCAGTGTGGGCCCAATGAGCTCATGGGCCAACACGGATTAAATCTGTAATTTGTGATAATTATTGGACTGGGCTATGTAGGTCACATAGCAGTACCTAAACTTGGGTTAAATGGGCAACACGAAGGTGTGGGCCCATTTGGGCCGAGTAATGGGCTGTAGGCCAATTTACACCGTTATGTCTGTTTCAGTTACTTAAGTCACTTGAGGCGACGGTGGACCTTCGGTTGGGTCGTTAAGACCCCAGTTTGTAAAATCACTGAAATACTATTGTAGTGTAAAATGACCGTAATACCCCTGTATGGTAGAATGACAATTATGCCCTTATGTTCTGTATGACTGATGTGCCTATGATTTACATATATGATTATACTGAGTATGACTTTGCATGCTCGTAATATTTATGACATGACATATTACATGGGGTTGGGTTATTATGGACGGAGGAAGTGTACGGCCTGTAGCCATTCTGTACAAGGCTTTTAGCTTTCTGTGATCCTTATGGCTTATAGTCGTTCTGTTAACTGGTAGCGTTGCTGCGATATTTATGACCTTTAGCCGTTCTGTCTACGACGATGAGCCATTTTCTTGACTTAATGCCGCAACCGGTGCTAAGCTTGGTGTGTTGGCTAGGTGGGTTGATTTTATCCCCACATGGTGTATTGGCTGGTGGTGTGTTGGTTAGACTGGGTTGGGAATCTGTCTGCATATCTGCATCTGATACTGATTCTGTATTGGGCTTAGGCCCACCTAATTCTGTTAATGGGCTAAGGCCCACTTGATACTGTTTTTGTGATGGGCTCAGGCCTAGTCTGTTTTCGCATAATGTATGTCTGACTGTTCGTATTATAAGGGATTACACACTGAGTTTTTGTAAACTCACCCTTCTATCTAACTGTACAGGTAATCCACAACCTTAGGCGATTTGGAGCCGCGAGAGACTCGAAGGTGGCTACACGACCGCTGATGCTCTGCTGTAGACTTTTTATTTTAAATTTTGTGCTGGGTTTTGGATTATGTAATTCGGCCTTAGTGGGTTTAAGTTTTAATTGGGCTTTTGATTTCCTTATTTAAAACTGCTAAACACGAATTTTCAAAATTAATAACTATTTTCAAAAAAACTTAAAAAGAGATGTTTTTATATTTCAAACTTTAGTAGCTTTCGCGATTTTAAACAACATAAACTATCAATGCCAGACAGTAAGTAAACATTCTTGACAAGATGATTTGCTAACCAATAGCAAAAGGTTTTAATAATAGAAATGAACTTTTAACGACAACTCAATTTTTGAACGACGCTTTGATGTGACACTCCAGATTCGACCATAACGTCTAGGCCTGGTTTGGGGTGTTACAATTAGTGGTATCAGAGTCAAGTTGCAAAACTCGACGGTAGAATGGGTTTTCAAAATTTTATATTTCATAAGGTGTTTTTCAAACATGTGAAGTGTTTTGAGGTATTTTTCTGAAAAGTGTGGCACATCGAGTCTCCGGTGCCGAATCCGTAAGTTTCTTAAACTGTTATTTGTTTTCATTGAAAAGCAGTAGATAAAAAAAACACTGTGATTTCTTTAGATATTATACTGTGTTGCTACACTTGAATTTAGAGTTTGTATTTATTTTGTGTGTGTTCTGGAAATGGTATGCATGTGATATTTATCCCCTCTGATGGATAGATGGTTTGGTGCGTGCTTCTATTATTAGGATCAGAGTGCGCAACAAGAGCGTTGTGTGGTTGGCTAGGTTGTACGACTATTCTGATAGTTGGAAATTTTGAGGACGAAATTTCTTTAAGGGGGTAGAATTGTAACGCCCTGAATTTGGGCCTAGAAGTATTGGGCCTTGAGTATGGGTCCGTAAGGAGGTTGTATATAAATATTTAATTCTGCAAGGAAATAACGCAATTAAATGTCTACTTTGGTGGTTAATGGACCTGAGAAGTGTTGGAGAAATCTTGGGTTCAAATCTGGGCTTTAGCAAAAATTTTGGTTTTAAGTGAATAAAACCCTGGGTGCTTGGATAAAGGCCTTTTAAATTATTGTGTTAAATAAATGTCATAAGGAAGCATGTGGTCTTGTGGTTGTGGCGTCATTAAGGTTGTAAGGGAGCTTGGGTTCAAGTCCTGGCTCTTGTAATTTATTTTTGTTTTTCTTTTAATGGAACCTGGACTTTGGCCTGTAGACCTTATAATTAATTGAATAATTAATTGAGGCTAAAATGGTAACACAGAAAGAGCCTGTGATGAAATGGCAAGGTGGCGTGTTGTGTAACTGTGAGGTCTGAGGTTCAAGTCTTGGGATGTACAATGAAATAGTTATTTTACTGTTTGAGCTGTGTAGGATGTGGAGTTAGACTGGAACTCTGTGGTTGAAGTGGTCATAAAAAAATAAGGAATTTTCCTAATGGTTGAGAGTAATCCCACATCGGGAAGCTATCAGGAGAATTAGCGAGAAGCTGGCTTTAAATAGACCGAACAAGATGAGTTGGTGATCACTGGGTTTAGGAGGGATTATTTCATACCTGCTTAACCAAAGTTGGTGATCGTGGACTTCGTCGTGTTCTCATAAGCAGGTGTGTATTCACGCCCTTATTTGTTGGAAGTCTGCAAAAGCCGAAAAGCTGAAACTTCAGTATTTGAGGCCTTACGAGCGTGTGATCGCTTGTGGGGTAAACCAAGCCCGCGAAATGTGGGCGTACGTCGTGGAAGGCCATCATGAGCGATCTTATGGGCCGTATGGGCCCAATGGGCCCATGGGCCCACATGGGTAAACTTTACTGTTAAGTGGGACGTATATAGACTTGTCATGCCGCGTACACAACTTAGGTAGTTCTGGGACACGTTGGGCCTAGATGGGCCATGTAGGCCCAATAAGCTCATGGGCCCCACATGGATTAAATATGCAATTTGTAATAATTATTGGACTGGGCTATGTAGGTCACATAACAGTATTTAAAAGGGCCACACGAAGGTATGGGCCCACTAGTAATGGGCTTTAGGCCTATTTGCACCATTATGTCTGTTTAGGTTACTTAAGTCGTTCGAGGCGACGGTGGACCTTCGGTTGGGTCGTTAAGAACCCGATTTGTAAAATCACAGAAATACCCTTGTAGCGTAAAATAACCGTAATACCCTTATATGGTAGAATGATAATTATGCCTTTATGTTCCGTATGACTGATGTGGCTATGATTTACATATATGATTGTACTGAGTATGACTTTGCATGCTCGTAATATTTATGACATGACATATTGCATGGGGTTGGGTTATTATGGACGGAGGAAGTCTACGGCCTATAGCCGTTTTGTACAAGGCTTTTAGCCTTTCTGTGATACTTATGGCTTATAGCCATTTTGTTAACTGGCAGTGTTGCTGCGATATTTATGGCCTTTAGCCATTATGTCTACGGCTATGAGCCGTTCTGTTGACTTAGTACCGCAACCGGTGCTAAGCTTGGTGTGTTGGCTGGGTGGGTCGATTTTATCCCTACATGGTGTGGTGGTTGGTGGTGTATTGGTTGGACTGGGCTGGGAATCTGTTTGCATATCTGCATCTAATACTGATTCTGTATTAGGCTAGGCCCACTTGATTCTATTAATGGGCTAAGGCCCACCTAATACTGTTTCTGTAATGGGCTCAAGCCTAGTTTGTTTTCGCATAATGTATGTCTGACTGTTCGTATTATAAGGGATTACACACTGAGTTTTCGCAAACTCACCCTTCTGTCTAACTGTACAGCTAATCCCCAGCCTTAGGTGATTTAGAGCCGCGAGAGACTCGGACGTGGCCACACGACCGCTGATGCTCTGCTGTAGACTTTTTATTTTAAATTTCATATTGGGTTTTGGATATTGTAATAAGGAAATAGTGGGTTTAAGTTTTAATTGGGCTTTTGATTTCCTTATTTAAAACTGCTAAACATGAATTTTCAAAATTAATAACTATTTTCAAAAAAAAAAACTTAAAATCAAACGTTTTTATATTTCAAACTTTAGTAGCTTCCGCAATTTGAAATAACATAAAGTATCAATGCCAGAGAGTAAGTAAACGTTTTTGACAAGATGATTTGCTAACCTCGAGGAAAAGGTTTTAATCATAGAAATGAACTTTTAACGACAACTCAATTTTTGAACGACGCTTTGATGTGACATACCAGATTCAGCCATAACGTCTAGGCCGGGTTTGGGGTGTTACAGTTCTCAAGCCCAATTTTCGATCTCAGGTCTAATTTTCAAGTTCAATTTCCTATTGGGCCAATTGTCTGACTTGAAAATTAATTTCCAAAAATATCATATTAATTTGATTATTTTAATTTTACTTAATCAAAATTAATTTTCCCAAAAAATACTTAGATTTTCCAAATTAATTTTTCAAGAAAATTCTTTAATCAAATTCTTTAGTTGCACAATTTTCACCATTGTCTAATTTAATTCCACGTTGAATATATCAACTCAATTAAATTATCTCCAAATTCATAGAACTTTCTTCTAATTCAAATTCAATCTGATCGAGCTTTTGTTGAGTCAGCAGAGCGATTAATTAGACATATACAATTAGGCTTGAGCAATTGTAATTATGTCCAAAAGCTTCCTCCCGATAATTCACAATTTACTTAATCATGGAGTTAGTCCACAATAAGTACCATGATTGAAAACTCCTTATTATATACTCTTTAGGAGCAATTCATCCAATTACTTAGTCCAATAACCCCGTCTTGTTTTTGTTATCCTCATATGATGTGTAACAGCCCGTTTTTGAGTTAAATTAGAATAGTGGTTTCGGGACCAAAAATTTGATGTCAAAATATTTATTTTATTATTTTATTAATTTTACAGCATGATAGAATTATTATGTTAAAATTCCGTTAAGAAATTTAACCGTTTAAATGCTTAATTCGGTAAAAAGGATTAAATCGCGTAGTGCTTGTAAGTTGAGTTCTATTGTTTAAATGTATTAAATAGGTATAGAATTAAAATGTATGAGTACTTGGTTTGAAATTAGCCCACTAATAACATGATTGGACGGAAATGGACTTAAATTGCATGATTTTTATGTTTAATTACAAAGGTTAAAATGGTAAAATAGCTATTATGATTAATTAACTAAAACAAAACATGAAAATGCATGCAAATGTTCATCTTTTCCACCAAAACTAAAGCTTGAGAAAGCTATTAAACAAGTTTGAACATTCGGCTACTTTGATGGCTAGATTAAGGCATGTTTTTTTATTGGTTTTTAATGATTTTTTCATTTTTAAGATCGTTGCTTCGTAGTCTATCTAGCCCGTACCTTAGATTTCGAAATTATTATAGATTTTGAATGATGCCATTGTTAAATTCTTGGTTGTTTAGATAATTAATGATAGTTTTGGAAGGTTTGATGTTAGATTAATAGTTTTTGTTAAGTGATTTTTGACAAAAATGTCAATCAAGGGATTAAATTGAGAAAATGTGAAATGTTGTGGTTAAAAGTGTGAATAAAGTAAAAATATGGGCTGCTAGTATTGTATAATAAATTCGTCTAGGCTTGGGTTTCATGAAAATTGAATGAATTTTATTTTTTACGAACTTAGGAGCTAAATTGTGAAAAATGTAAATTATTAGGGACAAATGTGTAAATTGCCAAAATTAGGAAATATGGGCTTAATTGAATTGAATAACTATTGAATGGGCTAAATTTGATATACTATAGATAAAGATAAGCAAATACCGGAACTAAATAGGGGAAAAAGAAAGGAGAATGCTTAAGACGAAGGTGACATGTTGGTAAGTGTGCATACCTATCCAAATTTTCTCATTCCCCACACTTACCAACATGTCACCTTCGTCTTAAGCATTCTCCTTATTCACTTAAGATTCACTCGTTGAACACATCGGAATATAATTTGGATACACGGATTGCATGCACATAAGTGCCATACCCACAGCTAAACAAACTCAATAGCCTGTGGAAATTATGTAACCAAGCTACCGTGAAACCCGCCCATAAGTGAACTCAGACTCAACTCAACGAGCTTGGGCGTTCGCATCCATAAGTGAACTCGGACTCAACTCAACGAGTTTAGATGCCTAGCTACATCTCATGAACTCGGACTCAACTCAACGAGCTCAGAACTCAAATATCCTAGTGACATGTCACTTGTATCCTAATCTATTCCCAAGGTTCAAACGAGATTTTCCTCAATCACACATCTTTGCTGTCTTCCACGGAATGTCGGAACTGATACTTGATAGCATTTCATATTTATCAAGTAGCTCACATAATTTGCATATTACTAAATAATAATCCACAAAGCATAATATTTCATGATAATAATCATCATATCATATATATAACATTAAATTACTTAAAATGACAATTATGTTACTACATTTACACCTGAACTTACCTCGGTACAAAATGTTAGAAATCGAGCCTATTCCTCGTAAACTTTATTTTTTCCCTCGATCACGACTCGAATCTTGTTTCTCTTGATCTAAAATAACAAATTTAGCTTATTTAATACTCACATTTATTAAAACAGTCCTTGACTCAAACTTTGGCAAAATTATATTTTTGCCCCTAAACTTTTACATATTTACACTTTTGCTCCAAGGCTCGAAAATTAAACTTCATCCTGTTTTCTTATGTTTTATGACATTTTTATCATTTTTCCCTTCTATGGGAACATCAAATTCTCACTCTAACATGTACTTATGAACATTAGGTATTTTTATCGATTATGTCGTTTTACTCGTTTTCACGTAAAATCGCTGAGCAAAAGTTGTTTAACACAATTTCAAGCTTCATATACTACCATAAAACATCAAAATAAACACATTTCACCTATGGGTATTTTTCCAAATATAAACCCTAGGTTAAATTATTACTACAATAAGCTTAATCAAGTTACCGGGACTCAAAAACGTAAAGAACATTAAACACGGGGCTAAAATGGACTTACAATCGAGCTTGGAAGCTTGAAAATCCCTATCTATGTCTTCCTCATGTGAAATTCGGCCAAGGGTTGAAGATGGACAAAATTTGGCTTTTAATTTTGTTTTTAATTCATTTTAATAACTAAATGACCAAAATGCCCTTAATTAAAAACTATGGTGTTTTATCTTCCTTTAGGTATTTTTGTCCAAACTAGTATAATGGTCTAATTCTATCCAAGGACCTCCACTTTAAAAACCAATTACTCACAAGTACTTAGTACCTTTGTGAACTAGAACACATATTTTACAACTTTTGCAATTTAGTCCTAAATATCAAATTGGACCCTCTATCGATAAAATTTCTAAACAAAATTTTCACAAAATCATGAAATCATGCCATAGACCTTAAAATGATAATAAAATAATTATTTCTATCTCGAATTTATGATCTTGAAACCACTATTCCAATTAGGCCCTAATTCGGGATATTACAACTTCCTCACACGGGCGTGTCACACGGCCGTGTCCCTTTGGTAAGATCGAAGCACGACTTACACAGGTAGATCACACGCCTGTGACCATTTAAAAGCCTTGACCACGACCTTAAGTAATCGCATACGAGCGTGTCACACAAGCGTGTCCCTACCGACCCCAAGTTTAGTCCAATTCGGAAAAAAGCCAAATTTGAGGGCTCTTGGGTATTCTAAAGCCTATTTAAACACCTGAGGAGGCACTTACAAGGGGGACGTAGAGGAGGAAGCAAGGAATTACTCAAGGAAAGCTGATTGATCCATCTCAAGAGCCGGATTCATCATCAAGACTGAAGATCTCCCTTCAAGTTCCTTCAGGAGTTTTGGGTTTTCTTATGTTTTGTTATCTTTATGCTTTTGAGATGTTTTATTTCATAAATATGAACTAAACCCCCTAAATACCTAAGGGGAATGAAACCTAAAACAGATCTTGTTATTATTATCTGAATTGTATGATAAATATTTGACTTGTTCTAATTATGTGTTCTTAATTCTTGTTTTAATATTCCAGGATATTGATTCAAGTTAACTCTCTTATTTAGAGGAGGAATAGACCCTGTCTAAGAGTAAAATTGTCATAATTAAGCAGAGTTGATTGCGTGCCTAGAGATAGGGTGACAAGATTTTTCCGGATTAGGGTGAAACCTAATAAGGGAATCCATAGATCAAGTTAATGCAATTCTAGGGTGTTAATTAGAAAGAGATTTCAATTATTCAACCTAGGGTTAGACGTTATTAGTCTTGAGAGGGATAATAATATAATTTAGGGATTTCTACGGATCAAGTCAAATAAATAAATCGTCTGATTCAGAGTCAAATAGCAAGTGAAGTCTAGGTGGATTTTTCCTTACGTATTGTCTCAATCAATTGAATTTTCCCAAAAGTATTTTCCTCCCTCTCACAGCTGTATTACTCAGTCGAACGGTCTGATTCTTTTCCTTTTCAAGTAACTCTGGACAATCTCGAATAAAGTATTCATGTGAACCATATCTGAAACAGGCCCCATCTTTCATTCGGCACTCACTAAAGTGTCATCTTCCACATCACTAACAATTAGGCTTGTTGGCTTTAACGCTGTCAACACTCGCTACCAACGTAGCTTGAGCTTTAGAACTCGTATGTTGTTTACCTCGATCTCTACTAGGATATCTCACCGAACCAATCGAACGGTTATGGAGTTCTTTCAACCTATTTGACATCAACTGATTCAACTTTCCTACAGATCTCTTTCTCGAATCCTGAGCTTTGTAATCAGCTTTTCTCTTCTGTTTGCTAAGTTCTTTGGCTTTATTGCTCGATCAACCAGAACAATAAATTCTCTCAATTCAAGAATTCTGACTAATAACTTTATATCTTCGTTTAACCTGTCTTCAAACCACTTACACATAGCGACCTTGGTTGGAATACATTCTCTGGCATACTTGTTGTATTTGATGAATTCTCTTTCATATTCAGACACTGACATATGACCATGTTTAAGCTCAAGGAACTTTTTGTGTTTCTGATCAAGAAAACCTCTGACTTATATTTTTTTCTGAACTCAGTCTGGAAGAATTCCCAACTTATACGCTCTCTCAACATAACTTAAATCAACGTATTCAACTATTTATAAGCTAATTCTTTCAATAAATATACAACACATTTAACACATTCAGCCAGTGAACAAGATACCTCGTAAAAAACTCTGATCGTGTTTGCTAACTAGAATTCCACTCTCTCAAGATCATCTTCAAATATAGCTATGAATTCTTAGGCCCCATATTTGCGGATCTTATCAACAGGCAGCTTATTCACGCATAAAGGTTCCAAACCTTGAGGAATAACGGGGACCGGTTGGGGAACAAGTGAGGTTAGAGGTCGTTGAGCAGCTGGGTTTGTTTGAACAAACTCAGTAAATCATTCACTCATCATCTTGAAGAATGCTTCTTTAGCCTCTCCTCCTCGGCCCTTAAATACGGGCCTTGTACCACTCGACACTGCTCCGTGAATGGAGGCTTGCACGTTACTTTCTATCTCATTAGAGTTTGCTCTGTTGTAAGTCATTACTATATGAATTTCAAAACGAGTCAGGAGTTATCACATTATCACAGGTTATATAATGGCATGTATTTATAGACTCACACATACTACGTTCAGTTCGAGAATCGACTAAATCGTAGCTCTGATGCCAATAAATGTAACACCCCTAGCGACTATCCATCGCCGGAATAAGGCAACGAAATATTACCGAAAGTTTACGTCTCTCACAATCAAATATTCAAAATATATCAAAGCATATCATAAATCATAGAAATATTATTCAATCTCATACATATTGTCCCTTATACGAGTCCTCGAGGCCTTAAAAACAAATTAGAATTGAATCGAGAGTAAATCGAAAACATATAGAATTTTTGGGAAAAAATTCAAAATTTTCATACTGTAGGGGTCACACGGCTGAGGCACACACCCGTGTCTCAGGCCGTGTGGGTAATCAAAATAGGAACACACGACCGTGTCCCAGCCCGTGTTTGTGCCCGTGTAACTGGTTGACTTGCAACCCTTTGTAAGCTACAAGAGACACACGGTCGTGTCGCATGGCCGTGTGTCACAAGCGGCTAAGACATACGCTCGTGTCTCTGGCTGTGCGGACAAAAGATAGGTCGTTTCCAAGTCATTTTTCTCACCCAAAGCTTAGTCACTTACACAAACCAAATGCGTCTATTATCATGCATTAAAATTGTGCCTAAACCATGCATAATCAAGCTAAAACAATATGGTGCAAGTTCATACAACCAATATGCCCCAAAAGGCACCTCAATCTCAACATTCAAACATGATTATACATATACTAATTTAACCACAAATCAACTAACCAATGTAACTAGTTTTATACTAACCATTTCCTTAATGTTCACACACCATTCTCACACTCACAAACACCAATATGACCATTCAACACCTATCATCACTACCTTAGCAAACTTGACCATATGACAATACATCCAAACATGCCAAATAGCCATTTATCAACTTAAAGTTTACTTTCAAATTCCATACCTCAACAACCACAATCAAGCATATCGAAACAACATATCATAGCATGCATTTGATTTACCAATCCATCATTCACCATTTAAGCATCAAAATGCCAAAATGTTAACAATTAAAACTTTACATTTACATGTCAACATAACAACCTATTCATCAACCAAAAAGTCCCAAATTTACAATTCATATATATAATGGCCATTTCATCAAACCACAAAACACCTATACATGCCATTATAACTATGACTCAAAATCATCAAAATCTATCGGTATAGCCGATAGATAATGTGATGGATCTCTAATATGCTTCCAACCCGAACGATCTTCCGATTATCTAAAACCAACAAAGAAAATATCACAAAGTAAACTTAGTAAGTTCGTAAATTATAAACAATGTTTACAATTTCAATATTTAAGCTTAAAATCAATTTATGAACTATCCAACATAGCTTGGCATAAGCCTAAACATCAACAACAATTCAAGTTAGTGATAAACACATAACTTAGCAAACTCATCACAAAACATAATTGCTTTCATGTACATAGCATATAAGCATTCATACTTTCATGAACATAGCTATGCATACTTTAAGCATCAACAACTCATACCTTTTCATACTTTCATGGCATTACTAATCAAAACAATTATCGTTCCTTCCTTTTGTATACCCGTTGAACCACTTAGAATAATATTAGATACGCAGGAATCTCACACACTGTGTGCTAGCATATGGTCGAAACCATTTCCTTCTCATTTCTTACATAGTTGCTCACTCTCGAGCCATAAATAGGTCTGCTTACACAAGCTGGTGGTTGAAACGTAGCTACACAATGCTACTCAAACAAGCTATCAAGTACGCAACCCATGCCAAAACTCAACCATCGATAGGATGTTCAGGATCAGCATTCGAAACATGGTAACCCTAATGACATGTCAATTGTATCTTATATATTCCTAAGGTACAAACAGGATCCGAAAGTCATCGAAACTTCGTTGGATATTTCCGTAGAGACATAATACGATAATACAACAAAATAACATTTAATTTAAATATATTAAAATGCTAATTAAACGTATGAACTTACCTCGATCGCAAACGAGGAGTTATAATCAACTAATCCAATACTTTTTCCTTTCTCGTATCTAAATCGATACGATGCTTATCTTGACCTAAATAATCAAATTCAGCCCATTCAATAATCACTCTATTCAATTCAATCCAAATATCATATTTTAGCAAAATTACATTTTTGCCCCTATAATATTGATTTCATTACAATTTAGTCTCTAACTCATAAAAATGAAAATTCATGCAATATCCCATTAACACACGATAGCTAAATTTCATATAGGTCCCTAGGAAGGCAAATATTTCAATTTTTTTCACAATTTCACCATGAATATTTCCTATTTTTATATTTAATTCTTATTTGACAAATTCATCAAAATTCACTTTACAAAAGTTGTTTAACTAACAACAAACATTATTTTCTTCCATAAAACATCACAAACATCATATAAACATTCATGGTAAAACCGTAACCTTTTAAAAAATTTGCAAATTAGTCCCCAGGCTAGCTAGATTCAGCTATGACGACTCTAAAAACATAAAAATCATTAAAAACGAGACAAAAATCACTTACATTTACAAGGAAAGAGATGGCCAAATGTTTAAGCTTGATTATGGCTTCCTTATGCCCTAATTTCAGTAGCCATCTTCATTTCTGAAGATGATACTTCCTTTTTCTATATTTTAATTAAGTTGTTTTATTAATTTACATTTTTAACCTTATCAATTAACATCCAAATCACTTAATTTAATGCCCATTTTTGTCCACTTAAATAAACAATGGTCTAATTACCAATTAAGGCCACTCATATTCAAAATTCATAGCAATTTGACACCTTTTACTTATAGAGCTCTAATTTTACACCTTATGCAATTTAGTCCTTTTTATCAAATTAAGCATGCAAACTACTGTTCAATAAGGTGCGCTTGCCTTTGTCCAGATAATAGTTTGTTTTCAAGAACGGACATTCATAAATTATAAAACTTATGGCACGTATCACATCACACGATCAAGTTTTTGGCGTCGTTGCTGAGGATCTAAGATATTAGGAACACTCGATTTTTATTACTTTAGCCATTGTACTTTTATTTTAATTTGAACTTTTATTTTCTTTTCTGATTTTTTATTTATTCGCTTCTGGTAGGTTTTTATAGTGCATGACTAGAAGAAACCTATCGGGACCATTATATTTTCACAATGAGATCAATCGCACAGGTCTTAAAAACCGAAAAGAAATAAGGTGAAGCCTAAGATACACAGAGGAAGAGCAAGAGGACGATATTTCCACCACAACCGAGGAGATGGCTGAAAATCAAGAAAAGTCGCTACCTCCTGCAATAGCTGCTGATCCAGTAAATCAAAATCCTGCTCCACGCACTATGTATGATTATGCTAAACCTACTTTAACAGGAACTGAGTCAAGGATAGTTAGGCCTGCTGTTGCTGCAAATAATTTTGAACTAAAACCTAACATAATTCAAATGATACAACAGTTTGTTCAGTTTGATGGTTTGCAGGACGAGGACCCAAACGCTCATTTGGCGAATTTCTTAGAGTTTTACGACACTTTTAAAATCAATGGTGTTTCTGATGATGTCATTCGCCTTCGGTTGTTTCCCTTTTCATTGAGGAACAAAGCTAAATAGTGGTTGAACTCGTTACCATGAAGGTTAAACGATCAAAAATTTTTTACTTAAATATTTTTCGCCGGCTAAAACGGCTAAGTTGAGGAATGATATCTCTTCTTTTGTGCAGATGGATCTAGAGACACTCTATGATGCATGGGAGAGATTCAAGGACCTATTAAGAAGGTACCCTCACCATGGGTTACCTTTATGGTTGCAGGTTCAAACGTTTTACAATAGCGTGAACCCCTCAACAAGGCAACTTATCAACGCAACTGCTGGTGAGACTATCAATAACAAAACACCTGAAGTGGCTTACGAATTTATTGAAGACATGTCACTGAATAACTATCAGTGGCAAGTCATGAGAACAAAGCTGACAAAAGTAGCCGGTGTTTTCAAGCTCGATGCGGTTACTATGCTATCTAACCAGGTAGAACTCTTAAATAAAAAGATTGACAGTTTGTGCGGTTCTACTCAAGTACATCCAGTGATGAGGTGCGATTCAAATAGAGGAGGAGTATACACAGAATATAAACCCTTCAACCCTAGCACCGAGGAGGAACAAGTTCAATATATGGGTAATAATTCTAGATCTCAAAATAACTCATATAGTAACACATATAATGTAGGTTGGAGGAACCATCTCAACTTTTCGTGGGGTGGTCAAGGGAATCAAAGGCCACAACATCCTCCGAGTTTTCAACAACCACCTTACCAACAGGAAAAGAAGCTGAACCTTGAGGAGATGCTTACAAAGTATATCTCGGTGTTAGACTCTCGCTTTCAGAATACCGAAATAGCACTTAAGAATCAACAAGCGTCGATCCAAGGGCTTGAAACTCAGATAGGCCAACTCGCCAAATTGATTTTTCAATGACCACAAGGTAGCCTGCCGAGTAACACTAAATCTAACCCAAGGGAACAGTTCAATCCAATTACCATTCAAGATAAGTAAGGGTTAGTCGAACCTGAACCAAAACCAAAGCAAGGAATGGTGGTAAGTAAAGGTAAAGGTGAGGTAGTCTACAGTGAGCAAAAATCGATAAGTAAAGAGTACAAACCACGGGTGCCATACCCTAATGCGACAAGAAAAGACCGCACAGACGAACAATTTAGTAAATTCCTTAAATTATTATAAAAATTACATATCAACTTACCGTATATTGAAGCTCTTTCGCAGATGCCAAATGCTGCCAAATTCTTAAAGGAGTTTTTAACAAATAAGTGGAAACTGGATGAGGCATCGTATGTGGAGTTAAATGCAGTTTGCTCAGCCATAATACAGAATAAGTTGGCCAACAAATTAAAAGATCCAGGGAGTTTTACGATTCCTTGTGCAATTGGTAGTTTAGATGTTAATAATGCTTTGGCTGATTTAGGGGCTAGTATCAATGTCATGCCTTATAAAATGTTTAAACAATTAGGTCTTGGGAAACCCAAACAAACTAGGATGAGCATTCAGTTAGCAAACAAAACAATCAGATTTCCTGGGGGTATTATTGAAGATGTACTCGTTAAAATTGACAAATTAATATTAGTACAGATGAACTCACACTTCGCGTGGATGAGGAAACAATCACTCTTCAAGGTCGAAATTATTCTAATGCTGATCATGTGGTGCAACCTTCTTTGTAGGAAATACGGTCGAAAAGCAACATGAGCCTTGTTCGAATAACAACAAAGAACCCATCTATGTAGAATGACAGCTACAGGTCGAGGAACTAGATAAGTTGCGGACACAGAAACTGAGATCACACGATAAACCGAAACCATGCCATGATGAGCTCAATATTTCACCAAATCAACTTAAGGTTGGAGACAAAGTACTATTAGATGCAGCAGACCCTCAGATTGCCACCTCTGAACCTAATGGAGAAATCCCTCTTATGAGACTTAGCATTTTCCCCTACGGTACAGTCGAGGTAATTAATCCCAAATTCGGTACGTTCAAGGTAAATAGTACTCGTCTAAAACCTTATTTTGATAAAATTAATAGCAAGGATCAGGAGTGTAAACTTCTCGCACCACTATGACCATCCAACAGGGAGGTAAGTCGAGCTTAGACTATAAACAAGCGCTTCTCAGGAGGCAACTCGAGCACTAACAGTGTTAACTTCTTTAAATTTTAGTTTTTAACATTTAATTCACTAACTGAGACACTGAACACAAGTTTTCCAGAACCACACGGCCAGGCCCACGGGCATGCCTTGGGCCGTGCCCATACAATGAAAGGAAACACGACCGTGCGATACAACCATGTGAAAACAAAGTAAAATTTTTCCCCAACACTGGAGTCGATAAGTTGCCACGACCGTGTGACATAACCGTCAGTGAATCTATCAAAACAACACGGGCGTACGACACGCCCGTGTTTAGAGGCCATGGTTGAAACTGAGAAAACGACACAGGCATGCAACATGCCCGTGCTCACTACCCGTGGTCAAGGCTGACAAAACAACACGGGCGTGGACATACATACACGGGCGTGGGAGAAGCGAACGAAGCAGAACACGGCCGTGTGCATCAAAGCTCCCAAAGAACACGGGCGTGGGCCAAATTTCAGACATGCCCAATTTTGAAAATCACGATACACATGGGTTAAAATTAGGGCACACGGATATAAACCCCTCACTATTCATCATTCCCTTCCCCAAAAACCCTACCTTAATCGCTGTAACCTCCTCAGACGACTAACTTCTCCCTCCACCAAGAACTATTGCGTTTGTCTATTCTTTTCTCCCTATTACCTTCTTGTGTTTTATGATACATTCATTCTTTCTTGTGTTTCCATAGATTTCATGCCATATTCCATATTCCCATCTGCATTCACTAGGTATTTCATTGACACTATTCTAATATTCCTAATGATAATAATGATTTGATATTTCTATTTAGTCAGTAACCCCTATGAAGTATTTCCAATTAATTTTAACATGCTTGCATATCTTTCCACGCTATTCCTAGGGGGTATTCCTATAACTTTATCTTGCCATTACAGAAACCATGTAATCTACATGGCAAGAAAACTACCGTCCCCGGCTCAAAGAAGTGAAAAGGAGAGGCGTCATCCTCCGGTCCCACTGTCGAGATCAGACACCCATTCCTTCAATTTCCACAAGGACCGCAGGAGGAACTATTTCAAATACTACGGGCCCGACCCCAAGGTGTGTGCCACTGCATTGACTGGACCGCACTTTAACAAATCCAATTGGCTGATGTGGTCTTAGCCCTTCTGACAACTGACCCACTAGGGCTCTTTTTCGAGATCATCGAGTCGACGTACCTCAAGCTCACACTCGAACTCTACTCGACCTTCTATCTTCAAGTATTTATGACAGATTTTGATGATTCCAGAGCGGTCCAATTCCGTCTCGGCAGTTTAGTCCGCCAGTTGAGCGTACCTGAGTTCGGCGTCGCTTTGGGGCTCTATACGGAGGAGTTCATGGACGACGATGATTTTGACACCCTCCATCGCCACATCCACTTGTCTCCCTCCAACTACTGGAAGGCCCTTGTTCCTACTTCGACCACCTATGACCCCAGCTGCTCTAAGGCATCAGCCCTCGCCCCGTCCCTGAGGTACTTACACGTTATCTTGGCCAACACTCTAATAGGGCGGCAAGAGAGCACCGGTGTCGTCAACACTCACGACGCCTACTTTTTATAGAGTATGGCGAATGGCAACGTCTTTGACCTTGCCTATTTCATTGCCCTCACCATTCGCCATCAGACAGAGCGGCATAGGAAGGGAGTCATATCCATCGGCCCCTTATGTGACTTGCCTGGTACGATATTTCGGCCTCCTCAACATGGCGGCCAAAGCATCTTCCCCCACCCTCATTGGTCAGATGTCCCCACAGGGCATCTCGAGTATGCTACATATGAGGATGATCGAGCGTCGACTTGGAGTTGACCCACCCCAGTACCCTAGTCTAGTCCACTGAGGAGGAGGACCCAAAGGACATTATTGATGATGGCCCTCCACGTCATGAGGACCCATCGTCTCAGCCACCACCCATCTATCGTTCAGTTCATGCGTCGGCTTCATACTCTGACATCTCTGAGTACTTTACTCGATTTGATCAGTAGTGTTTTCAGTGCTTTGATCACATTGATGCTACTCTACATCTGATTTGTCAGCACCTTCATATCTTATCGCCACCACCACTTCGCGAACCATCCAGCGATGACGATGTTTAAAGACTTTTTATTTATTATTTTTATTTCATTTTTATCTTTATTTATCTTCTTTAAGTACTTTTTATTTTATTTTCCTTTAATACTATTTCCTTTTTAGGTTTTATAATTTTTATTGGATAATTTATGTTCTCGGCTATTTCTTTACGAGTAATTATGCTTCTTTATATTTCCTAAAGAGTTAGTGATTTTATCCAGTTATAAAGAGCTCCAAAGCTCACTATTACTTAGGAAATTGCAATTCCACTAGAAAAGGTTCTCAATGACTGCCATGTCCTGCTCGATGACGACCATAGCTACTACCAAATATAATATTCTTTTGGTGCAAGACTTATGGACTAACAAACCTCTACCACCACCGGAGTCTCCTCCTCCACACTCATCATTACCTTGGCCGATTATTCTCAATAACTCCAATTCAAGGAATTTATCCACAAATTCAGGAAGTTTCACTTCTCTCCCTCTCTTATATCTATTACCTTTTTACATTGAGGACAATGTACATCTTAAGTGTGGGGGGTTATTTATATCATTTTCAGAAAAATCCCTGAATTTTGTCTTATTTTCACGTGAATCACTCATATCACTATTAGAATGAATCTTGATTAATTTATGATTTTTATTGATATGTCTTGAATTAAAACATAGGCTTTTATGCATTGACTGTTTAAACTTTAAAGGAATTAAGGAATCAAGCAAGAAAAGTTGATTCTTGAATCAAACATAGGCTTTTATGCATTGACTGTTTAAACATGCTATGGTAGTCCTAGAACCGACTAAACCATAGCTCTGATACTAATAAAATTGTAACACCCTGTACCTGAGACCGTTGCCGGAGTCAGACACGAGGGGTTCACAGACTTAAATCACTTATTGTACAGTCCATTTTAAATTTCCAGACGAGCTGGCTAACTGCGTCACTGTCACCTTAAAAATCATATCTCGAGTTCCAAAACTAGAAAACCAGTTCCGTAAATTTTTCCTGAAACTAGACTCATATATACATCTACAAATTTTTTTTATAGAATTTTTGGTCAAGCCAATTAGTACAGTTTATTAGTTAAAGTCTCCCCTGTTTCAGGGTTCGACCACACTGACCTTTAGGCACTACGACTTGGATATCTCCCTGTACAGGGCCTCAATACTGATGCTGTTTGTTTCTATAGAAACTAGACTCGAAAAGGAATCTTTAAATATATGGAAAAACTTCTAATTATCTCTGGTTAATTTATAATGAATTTCCAAATTCGGAACAGGGAATCCAGAAACAGTCCTGGCCCTATTTTACGAAAACTTAAATATCTCCTAATATATTGTTCATATGATCATTTCGTTACTTTCTTATGAAAATAGATTTGTCAAGGTTCGATTACATAATTTATTCACTATTTAATTCCATTCCTACTATTTTTAGTGATTTTTCACATCCACGTCACTGCCGCTATCAGCATCCATTTTTAAGGTAGACTTTACCTATTACATAGTTTCCATGCCTCTTAATGAACATATACATTCAATATGACTATAACATTATGCTCAAAACGTATATAAGCCATTTTCGCATGGCTATCCAAAGTTTTACATACCAAATTTCAACAAAACATAATAGCCTATACATGCCGAATTGTTCTCCTAGACCAACTAAGAAGAGAATACCAAAAGTTGCTAGTCGGTGTGATGACTTCAATGACGGTCCCGAATACGCAAAAAGTCGAGTCCAAGAAACCTAAAATAGGTGACAAGCAAACACCGAATGAGTATATAACTCAGTAAGTCATAAGCATTACACTACCATCCATTAATAAAATTTTCACAAGAGGAAACAACGAAATGGGGCTAAGTACTCCATCCATACCGAACTATGCCATAGTTTCTTAGACCTTACGATTCAATCTCATTCCAAGTCCTACATTGACATTTCATACGCTATTCAATAGAATAATTGAGGCATTTCCATACACCATTTTATTTTCGTTACAATCATACAACTAAGCGAACTTTCACCTATTCCACGATGAACCTTATGTACGTGACTTCAATTATAATCATCACATAGGTTCAAACTTACCACGCTTAACTCCAAATATAAACATAGCACCTATTAGCCATGAACTCAAGGTACTTACCCTTTCTGCTGTCCGAAATCGACTCGGTAAGGTCGCACCCTTAATATAAATAATTGATAGAAAATATATATATAATGGGTTCGCACACATAGTGCTTAATAATCAACCACGCACACTTAGTGCCATGTACTTTAAACTCGCACACTTAGTGCCATGCATTTCAAGCCCGCACACTTAGTGCCAATCTCACAACCGTGAACACTTATTGCCCGCACACTTAGTGCCGAAAACCAGCCACTCTATACGCTTCACTTCCTTTTTACATTCGACAATTTCATCTCTACATACATATACATTTGTATATATTTCATCTCATTAACCACAATTGCATAGGTATTACGATCATTTAAATCAATACCAACTATATGCTTAATGACTTACCTTGTGTTGGGTAAAATAATTCCAAGTCGGCTACTCGGTGACCTTCGATTTCCCCTTGTTGGACGCCTCTCCTTTAGGATCTTGAGCTTAAACAAATAAATTAACTCATTCAACTGCTATGCTACATACATTTTAATGATTTTATGACATACGGAACGGCATGGTAAAATTTTTATCTTGCTACCTTATGTTCTTAGCTATTCGGCTAATAACCATATGCTATCGCCCTACTATCAATAATTTAATCACACATGCATATATATATATGTCCGAATGTGCAAAGCTTAGACTCAACATCGCCTATGCTCTTAATTTGATGGCCGAATATGCATACATATATACATGATATCAACTATACTATCATCTTTAATTCACCTAAACACAAAATTTCACCTCATGAACACTTGACCGAATTCTTCCTAATCTAGCATGGCTTCACATATATTTATAACATCCTACAAATCCACATATACCACATTTCTACATAAATTTTCTTTTACTTTTCCACTACTTCCATTCACAACATCAAAAGCACTATACACATGTATCATTACAAAGCTTCACACTTAGCATGCAAATGACATCAACACAAATCCACCTTAGCCGAAACTTAACTCATCTTCATGCCTCATCACCACAACATCAAACATCAACCAAGAAGACAACACCCATGGCCGAATATCATCTCCATCCCATAGCAAAGATTTAAACCATGGTTTAGGTAAAACTCAAACTAACAACTAAAAACATGCATGAATCTCATGGACAACATCAAACATACATTAGTCTAGCAAACTACCATAGCTTATTTTCTCAAGCTCTTCCCCCCCTTCTTCTTAGAACATTCGGCCAAGGAAGAAAAATGTGAAAGGATGGACACATTTTTTTTTTCCTTTGTTTTCATCATATTCCTTTTTTTTTTCTTTCATTATTCTATTCTTTCTAACATAACCACTAACCCAACATGTTTGCAACATGTTTCCACTCATAGCATGGCCGGCCACCATGCTTAAATTTTGGGTAAATTGACATGCAAACCCATCATTTTCACAACATGCATCAATAGACCACTTTACATTTGCCTAGCACATTTCTAAATTTTCTCACACAAGTCCTATTTGATAAAATTCACTTACAATTAACAAAATCCAAACATGAAATTTTCACACATGCATATGTACATATAATGAGCATCAACTATGACGGTTAATTATTTTTACGACTCGGTTTAGCGGTCCCGAAACCACTTTTCGACTAGGGTCAATTTAGGGATGTCACAACTCTCCCCCACTTAAGAAATTTTCGTCCCCGAAAATCTTACCGATAAATAGGTTTGGGTATCGTTCTTTCATAGAGTTCTCAGGTTCCCAAGTAGCTTCTTCCATTCCGTGTTTGAGCCATAACACTTTCACTAACGGAACCCTTTTGTTTCGTAACTCTTTCACTTCACGAGCTAGGATACGGATCGGTTCTTCTTCATAACTCATATCGGCTTGAATTTCAATCTCGGAGGGGTTTATTACATGCGAAGGATCGGATCGGTAATGTCGAAGCATCGAAACATGAAAAACGTTATGAATCCTTTCAAGTTCAGGGGGCAAGATCAATCTATACGCAACTGGACCAATTCGTTCGGAGATTTCGTACGGCCCAATGAACCTCGGATTTAGTTTGCCCTTACGGCCAAATCTGAGTATCTTTTTCCAAGGTGAGACCTTAAGAAACACTTTGTCTCCCACCTGATACTCGATATCCTTTCGTTTTAAATCCGCATATGATTTCTAACGGTCTGTGGCTGCCTTCAGACTTTCACGAATTATTTTTACTTTCGCTCAAACATCTTTAATCAAATCCACTCCGAAAATTTTACTTTCACCGAGCTCGGTCCAAAACAATGGTGTACGGCATTTTCGACCGTACAAAGCCTCGTAAGGCGCCATCTTAATGCTTGACTAAAAACTATTGTTGTAAGCGAATTCAATCAAAGGTAAATACCGTTCCCATGAACCACTAAACTCGAGGATGCAACATCTCAACATATCCTCGAGTATCTGAATTATTCGTTCAGATTGGCCACCAGTCTGGGGATGAAATGCGGTGCTAAAATGCATCTTAGTACCCAACGCTTCTTGTAACTTCTTCCAAAATCGCAATGTAAATCTTGGGTCTCTATCCAACACGATAGAAATAGGTACCCCATGCAATCGAATAATTTGGGAGATGTATAATTCTGCCAATTTATTGAGCGAAAAATCCGTACGGACAGGGATAAAATGAGCAGACTTGGTCAATCTATCAACAATAACCCAGACCGAGTCTTTCTTACTCTGAGTCAAAGATAACCCAGATACAAAGTCCATTGTCACTCGATCCTATTTCCATTTGGGTATCATGATTGGCTGAAGTAATCCCGACGGCACTTGATGTTCCGCTTTTACTTGTTGACATATCAAACACCTTGAAACAAATTCAGAAATGTCTCGTTTCATACCCGGCCACCAAAATTGACGTTTCAGATCATTGTACATTTTAGTAATACGCGGGTGGACTGACATTCGACTACTGTGAGCCTCATTCAAAATTATCGAAATAAGTTCCGAATTTCTTGGAACACATAATCGATTCTTGAACGTCAAGCAATCATTGTTGTCAATCCGAAACTCTGATTCCTCATTCGAGGCACATTCAGTTCGTTTAGCGACCAATTCAGTGTTGACTTTCTGGGATTCAAGTATTTGATGAAGCAATAATGGTTTGGCCTTTAATTCAACTACTAGCACCTCATCGGGCAAAACGGATAGGTGAGCATCCATCGCTCTCAAAGTAAACAGTGCTTTACGACTCAAAGCATCGGCCACCACGTTAGCCTTCCCCGGGTGATAATCAATGACAAGTTCATAGTCTTTCAACAACTCAAGCCAACGTCTTTGTCGCAGATTTAGATCTCTTTGAGTCATCAAATATTTAAGACTCTTGTGGTCCGAATAAATATGACACCTCTCTCCACACAAGTAATGTCGCCATATTTTCAAGGCGAACACTATGGCTGCTAATTCAAGGTCATGGGTCGGATAGTTTCTCTCATGCAGCTTTAATTGTCTCGACGTGTAAGCCACAACTCGACCTTCTTGCATCAATACACAACCTAGCCCAAGCAAGGATGCATCACTATAAATGACAAATTCCTTGCCTGATTTGGGCTGCACTAGAATTGGAGCTTCAGTCAAATAAGTTTTCAGTTGATCAAAACTTTTCTGACATTTTTCCGTCCATTCGAACTTAACATCTTTTTGAAGTAACTTCGTCATTGGTGTGGCTATCATCGAGAAACCTTTTACAAACCGTCGGTAGTGTAAGTAAGTCCCAAAAGCTCGAACCTCGGTAATATTTCTGAGGCTTCCAGTTAAGTATGGCTGAAATTTTGCTCAGTCAACTCGAATACCCGATCACGGATACCACATGACCCAAGAAGCTAACCTCTTAACCGAATTCACACTTCATGAACTTAGCATATAACCGCTTATCCCGTAAAATGTACAACACTAATCTCGGTGCTCAAGCATGTTCGGTCTCATCTCTTGAATAGACCAAGATGTCATCAATGAACACAACTACGAATCGGTCCAAATATCGTCAAGATCCGATTCATCAAATCCATAAATACCGCAGGGCATTAGTGAGCCCAAACGGCATCATTAAGAACTCGTAGTGGCCGTATCTCGATTCGAAAGCGGTTTTGGGTATATCCGAATCTCGAATCCATAGAATCGATAATAGCCCGATCTCAAATCTATCTTTGAAAACACCGAGGCTCCCTTTAGTTGATCAAACAAATCATCAATACGCTGTAACGAATATTTATTCTTTATTGTCACTTTATTCGGTGACGATAGTCGATGCACAACCTCATGGTTCCGTCCTTCTTTTCACAAACAATCTTGGTGCACCCCAAGGTGAGAAACTTGGTCGGCGAAACCTCTATCCGTCAATTCTTGCAACTGAAGCTTTCAACTCTTTTAACTCGGTTGGTGCCATACGATACGGAGCTATCGAAATCGGCGTAGTCCTGTACAAGCTCAATGCCAAACTCTACCTCCCGAACAGGTGGTAAACCCGGTAATTCTTCGGGAAAAACGTCCGGGTATTCACAAACCACCGGCACAGATTCGGGTTTCTTTTCTAACTCTTTGTCATCAAGTACATATGCAAGGTATGCTTCGCACCCTTTTCTTACATATTTCTGAGCCAACATTGATGATATTACAGCTGGCAACCCCTTTAAGTCCGTAGACTCAACTCGGATTATCTCGTTATTTACGCACCTTAAATCAATGGTTTTTCTTTTGCAACTCACCACTGTGTCATATACGGTCAACCAGTCCATACCAAGAATAACATCAAGTTCATCAAATGGTAAAAGCATCAAATCGACCGAAAAACAGGATTCTCGGATCATTAGAGGGCATCTCTTACACACTTTATCGACAAGCGCATATTGACCCAAGGGATTTGACACTCGAATTACGAACTCAGTAGACTCAATAGGCAGAGTCTTACTGGATGCTAAAGTCTCACATACATAAGAATGAGTAGAGCCAGGGTCGATCAATGCAATCACACTAGTCTCAAAGAGAGTGAAAGTACCAGTGATAACATCAGGGGAGGATGCCTCCTCTCGTGCGCAAATGGCATATGCTCTAGCAGGAGTTCGGGTCTCGGTTCGAACAGCCGTATCAGAGGCCCCTCTCTGACTACCACCCCTACCTCCTGAAATTCTCGATGGTCTACCTCTAGCTATCATTCCACTAGGTCTTGCACCTTGCATCCTATTCTTCTCATCAAGCTCCGTGCAATCTCTAATGAAGTGGTCCTTCGAACCGCATCCGTAACAGCCACATTAGTAGACTTACCCCAACATTCACCTATGTGTCGTCTTCCACATTGGGGGCATTCAGGTTTCTCTTGGCGATTATTGCCCACACTAGCTACCGAAGTAGCTCATGAGTCCGTCGATGGTCGTGCTCTAATGGAAGTTCCCGCAGTCGTCCTCGATTTAATAGTGTCCTCCCTGAACTTCTTTACAGCCGAGAACGGAGCTTTACCCATCGATTTTTGACGATAGTCTCTAGCTTCAAATTCAGCCTTCTTCTTCTCCTTTCCAAGTTCTTCCGCCTTGCAGGCTCGTTCAACTAGTGTTACGAATTCTTTTATCTCCAAAACACCCACTAGTAGCTTTAAATCTTCATTCAATCCTTCTTCAAATCTCTTGCACATAGCAACCTCATCACCATACACTCCGGGCATACCGATCGAGTCTTACGAACTCATGTTCAGATTCGAATCTTGTCATACGGCCTTGCTTGAGTTCCAAGAATTCCTTACGCTTTTGATCGATGAACCACGACTAATATATTTCTTTGAAATTCGCTTGGAAGAAATCCCAAGTAACTCGTTCGTTTGGGACTATGGAAATCAAGGTCCTCCACCAATAGTAGGCTGAGTCTCGCAACAAGGATATAGCACACTTTAGACATTCATCGGGTGTGCATGACAGTTCATCGAACACCCGAATGGTGTTATCAAGCCAGAACTCGGCCCTTTCGGCATCATCAGTAACTATGGCCTTAAACTCCTCGGCTCCGCGCTTCCTAATCAAGTCTACAGGTGGTTTGCTCAGCCTCACAGGATCAGTAACTGATGGCATTACGGGCTCTTGGGGCGGATTATTCAAATTCGGGAATGGTTAGACAGCCGGAATGGTTCGGGCATATTGCGCGACCCACTCATTCATCATGGTGAAGAAGGCTTATTTTGCCCCCTCTTCCTGATTATTTGCAGATGACTGAGGTTCAATACGCGGTGTCCCTTGCGCAGGAGCAGCCGCTACACTTTCAACGTCATCTGCTAAGGGTCTCTCTACCCCGAGTTCCATTTGCTAATCAAAACAAAAATTTTAACCGTCAAAAGTCATCACATTATTAAGCACTAACATTAAGCCATGTATAGCTAGACTCATACACGCTATGGTAGTCCTAGAACAGACTAAACCATAGCTCTGATACCAATAAAATTGTAACACCCCGTACCCGAGACCGTTGCCGGAGTCAGACACGAGGGGTTCGCAGACTTAAATCACTTATTGTACAGTCCATTTTAAATTTCCGGACGAGCTGGCTAACTGCGTCACTGTCACCTTAAAAATCATATCTCGAGTTCCAAAACTCGAAAACCAGTTCCGTAAATTTTTCCTGAAACTAGACTCATATATCCATCTACAAATTTTTTTTATAGAATTTTTGGTCGATCCAATTAGTACAGTTTATTAGTTAAAATCTCCCCTATTTCAGGGTTCGACCACACTGACCTTCAGGAATTATGACTTGGATATCTCCCTGTACAGGGCCTCAATACTGATGACGTTTGTTTCTATAGAAACTAGACTCGAAAAGGAATCTGTACATATATGGAACAACTTCTAATTATCTCTGGTTAATTTATAATGAATTTCCAAATTCGGAACAGGGAATCCAGAAACCGTCCTGGCCCTGTTTCGCGAAAACTTAAATATCTCCTAATATATTGTTCATATGATCATTTCGTTACTTTCTTATGAAAATAGATTTGTCAAGGTTCGATTACATAATTTATTCACTATTTAATTCCATTCCTACTATTTTTAGTGATTTTTCACATCCACATCACTGCCGCTATCAGCATCCATTTTTAAGGTAGACTTTACCTATTACATAGTTTCCATGCCTCTTAATGAACATATACATTCAATATGACTATAACATTATGCTCAAAACGTATATAAGCCATTTTCGCATGGCTATCCAAAGTTTTACATACCAAATTTCAACAAAACATAATAGCCTATACATGTCGAATTGTTCTCCTAGACCAACTAAGAAGAGAATACCAAAAGTTGCTAGTCGGTGTGATGACTTCGATGACGGTCCCGAATACGCAAAAAGTCGAGTCCAAGAAACCTAAAATAGGTGACAAGCAAACACCGAATGAGTATATAACTCAGTAAGTCATAAGCATTACACTACCATCCATTAATAAAATTTTCACAAGAGGAAACAACGAAATGGGGCTAAGTACTCCATCCATACCGAACTATGCCATAGTTTCTTAGACCTTACGATTCAATCTCATTCCAAGTCCTACATTCACATTTCATACGCTATTCAATCGAATAATTGAGGCATTTCCATACACCATTTTATTTTCGTTACAATCATACAACTAAGCGAACTTTCACCTATTCCACGATGAACCTTATGTACGTGACTTCAATTATAATCATCACATAGGTTCAAACTTACCACGCTTAACTCCAAATATAAACATAGCACCTATTAGCCATGAACTCAAGGTACTTACCCTTTCCGCTGTCTGAAATCGACTCGGTAAGGTCGCACCCTTAATATAAATAATTGATAGAAAATATATATATAATGGTTTCGCACACATAGTGCTTAATAATCAACCACGCACACTTAGTGCCATGTACTTTAAACTCGCACACTTAGTGCCATGCATTTCAAGCCCGCACACTTAGTGCCAATCTCACAACCGTGAACACTTATTGCCTGCACACTTAGTGCCGAAAACCAGCCACTCTATACGCTTCACTTCCTTTTTACATTCGACAATTTCATCTCTATATATATATACATTTGTATATATTTCATCTCATTAACCACAATTGCATAGGTATTACGATCATTTAAATCAATACCAACTATATGCTTAATGACTTACCTTGTGTTGGGTAAAATAATTCCAAGTCGGCTACTCGATGACCTTCGATTTCCCCTTGTTGGACGCCTCTCCTTTAGGATCTTGAGCTTAAACAAATAAATTAACTCATTCAACTGCTTTGCTACATACATTTTAATGATTTTATGACATACGGAACGGCATGGTAAAATTTTTATCTTGCTACCTTATGTTCTTAGCTATTCGGCTAATAACCATATGCTATCGCCCTACTATCAATAATTCAATCACACATGCATATATATATATATGTCCGAATGTGCAAAGCTTAGACTCAACATCGCCTATGCTCTTAATTTGATGGCCGAATATGCATACATATATACATGATATCAACTATACTATCATCTTTAATTCACCTAAACACAAAATTTCATCTCATGAACACTTGACCGGATTCTTCCTAATCTAGCATGGCTTCACATATATTTATAACATCCTACAAATCCACATATACCACATTTCTACATAAATTTTCTTTTACTTTTCCACTACTTCCATTCACAACATCAAAAGCACCATACACATGTATCATTACAAAGCTTCACACTTAGCATGCAAATGACATCAACACAAATCCACCTTAGCCGAAACTTAACTCATCTTCATGCCTCATCACCACAACATCAAACATCAACCAAGAAGACAACACCCATGGCCGAATATCATCTCCATCCCATAGCAAAGATTTAAACCATGGGCTAGGTAGAACTCAAACTAACAACTAAAAACATGCATGAATCTCATGGACAACATCAAACATACCTTAGTCTAGCAAACTACCATAGCTGATTTTCTCAAGCTCTTCCCCCCCTTCTTCTTAGAACATTCGGCCAAGGAAGAAAAATGTGAAAGGATGGACACATTTTTTTTTCCTTTGTTTTCATCATATTCCTTTTTTTTTCTTTCATTATTCTATTCTTTCTAACATAACCACTAACCCAACATGTTTGCAACATGTTTCCACTCATAGCATGGCCAGCCACCATGCTTAAATTTTGGGTAAATTGACATGCAAACCCATCATTTTCACAACATGCATTAATAGACCACTTTACATTTGCCTAGCACATTTCTAAATTTTCTCACACAAGTCCTATTTGATAAAATTCACTTACAATTAACAAAATCCAAACATGAAATTTTCACACATGCATATGTACATATAATGAGCATCAACTATGACGGTTAATTATTTTTACGACTCGGTTTAGCGGTCCAGAAACCACTTTCCGACTAAGGTCAATTTAGGGCTGCCACACACTTACCATGTAAGGAAAGGACTTGGGCAAACCCTAGTTATCAATAATGGAGTTATCTTCTCCTTTTCAATTAGTTAAAGACCAAAACAAAAATATCAAAACATGTTTTAATTTTCTTTTGTTTTAATTTACCTACAAAATTACCATTTTAACCTTACTAATAATCACAAATTTCATTAATACATTGTCCATACACATCCACTATCTCATTAAATGGTTTATTTACCATTCAAGTCCCTTATTTTAAGATTTCATAGCCATTAGACCCCTTTAGCTAATAGAACTCAACTTTTTACACTATTTATGATTTAGTCCTTTTTACCTAATTAACTATTTAAACATCAAAATTTCTTAACAAAATTTTAATACAACCTTAATAACACTCCGTAAATATTTAATAAAATATTTATGGGTCCGATTTTTAGAAAGAAGGTCCCGATACCTTATTTTCTAAAACCACTTGACTTTTAGATCATACCACTTGAACCTAATTATTCATTCAAATAGCATAAATTGCCAATTCAAAATTTATTTTAATACCATATTTGACTCATAAATATTAAATAATAACATTTACAAACTTACTCATCGGATTTGTGGCTCCAAAACCACTATTTCTGACACCACTGAAAAACAAGCTATTACATACGTTATGTGCATCATCTTCCTTAACCTGATATAGAAAAGGGGTATTTATAGTGAGAGGTTGGATTGGTTGGGCCTTAATAATTGAATTCCCTAATCCTTAGATATATGTTGTAGGATTATAGATGCTAGCTATAAGTACTGGTCGAGTCGATTTGGAGGGATTGGAACGGGCATTTGTTAGGTTAGGGATTTGATGTGTTAACAAGAGCTATCAAAAACTCATCCTCCTATATATTTTGAGGATTATACGGGCCCACTTGGTGTGACGTGATGTTTAGGCAATGTGTTCCTGAAATAGAGATGATCTTCTTGGAAAAACCATAAAACTGAGTTTCACTATTATTTTGTAGTTGTATATAAAAAGTACATCAATTTTTTTCTTCATTTATTTATAATCTATTTTCTCGGTAATGTAATGTAGAATCTGTCTGCTTCAAGCAAAATAGGGTTACGGGGCATGTGATCATAGTTCGGGACTTGATCTACCATTCTCCTGAGTACTTAATGAGCTTGTTTTCAAGTAGTTTACGAGTCTTTTTAATGCTTTTTATTGACTCTTATATTTTAAGGTTAATGGTAGCTTTTCTTATATTTTACCTCTTTTGAGACCTAAATTCGCAAAATTATGTCATTGCAAGTCTAATGGTTGATTTGAACTTCTATAGTGAGACAACGATGACCAAACCTTGAGGAGAACTATATTTAACATGGGTGTCATGACACTAGTGCAAGGACGTCGAGACACCGAGCTCCTTTGCCTCAAGGGTGTAAGACTTCAATGAGAAATCAGTCTAGAGCAGACGACATTGAGCCCACATAATGACATCAAGCTTCCAAGGTCGCAATATCACTCAAGGTTGTGAAATGAAGAAATTATGACCACCACCTAGGAGGTCGCAACACCATCCAGTCAATGTTGCGACATTAAGAACCCTCTTCAAGTCAATATCGTGTTCACTGCAGGGATGTCAGTGTTGCAACACTGAAGTCTAATGGGTGAACACTGCAGGGGAAATTTGTTTCTACATAAGCTTAAGTCAAATTTCATTTAAATGGCATAATTTTCAATGTTATATCAAATACTTTTTGCCTATAAATGCCACCTTATATCAACTATTTGGAGTAAGATGATAGTGTAGAAAATTACTCTTCTTTTTTTAGCTCAGGTTTTCAATTTTCTTCTCTTCTTTTATTTTTATTTTCTTTTTTTTTAGTATTTTTGTTTCTTCATTTTTATTGGAACCTTGTGGATGGAGATAGGTTAAACACTCGTGCTTCATCAAATTTTTATCTATTAATGAACACATTCTAAACCCGTATCTTTTATATTTTATGCCACCATGTTTTTATTAAAGTGCTTGTGTGAAATGTAAGTTTATGTAACACCCTATACCCGATCCAATCGTCAGGTCTAAGCTATACTGTGCCACATTCATTTCCGAAGCGACTACGATTAGAATAAATACAATTCTAGTCATTTAGGAATCAAATAAGAACGTTATAAACAATCATTATGATATGTACACATTTTTTAGCCTTATACAAGCTTATGAAATATTTAATACTAACTCGAGGTCGAATAAGGAATAAATTAAAAAATTTCAAAATATAGCAAGTGGGAATCACGATATCCAGGACTTCGTATTGCGATTTCAAAGACAATAACCAAACTTCAAAATGTATATGGTAGGTATCGTGTTATCCAAGGCTTGGTATCACGATTTCGAAGATAGAAGCCAAACTTCCCAACCTGAGAACCAAATTGAAAATTTTTCAAAATAAAACAAGGTTGATATCGCGATACCGAGAACAAACCACTAAGTCCCTGTACTTGGCTAAAATGCATCTTTTTGGTACATAAATCAAAGATTCCAACCAAGACGAACACATGATCGTTAATTACCTATTCTATTTGCATCAAAACATATCAAATAAATTCAAATATCCATATAAAAATTCTCATCAAGACATTAATCACTTAAAAATCAATTAATCTTTACACTTCACACCATGATTCATTCACCAACCAAGTCATTCATGCCAATTAGAACATGTATGGCATATTCGACAATATTGCAATAGCTTCATCACCTAAAAGCTAACTTCTAAAGAAAATCAATTATAACATAAACATTTATACCTATTTCACTGGGAGTGTTTGTAAGGGTGAGTATTCTATTGAGTAGAGTCGAATCGAGTCAAAAAAATTCGAGTTAGTCAAGTTGACGAATCATATTTTAGCAACCGAACTCAATTTGAATTTTTTCGAATCGAATCAAATCGAGTGAAAAATTTTCGTGTTAAGTCGAGTTGAGTTAACGAATCTTATTATTTATACTAAATGTTGCGTTTACATAGACTGATTATTTAACTAGCAGAAAAAAGTACAATATTATTTAACTACATAAACAATATAACTGTTTTACATTTTAACTTAATGAGTAAATATTTATCAAAACAATGTAATTTTGCATTTTATATTAATAGTTTTGACTTTTAACTTTAGAAAAGGTAAACATTTATCAAAACGACGTAGTTTTGCCTTTTTTTTATTCGAATTTTTCGATAAATCAATTTGTGTAATTCATGTTAGAGTTAAACCAAAAAACTTATTTTTTTATTCGAGTTGATCCGATCGAATTTTACTCACCCCTAATTGTTAGCATTTTGTACCATTTCACTCACATATTCAACTTCTATTTATAATTTACTAACAATTTAACCAAAAGCAAGCATCACATTTAAAACCAAAAGTGTATGTAAACATAGTTGGGTAACCAAATAGACACAACCTAGGTACATGTCAAACAACAAGCGAAAGATGTACACAGACATCGTTGAGACCGAGATATTTGACTAGATGCTGAAGTCTACACTCGGGATAACGAATTGAAACTAACTTGCGCATGAAAAACAAACCGTATGCTAAGCAAATCACTCAATGTTAAATCTATGATTTGAAATAAAAAAATTAAGCTTATGCATATGCACACACTCAATTAGTATTCAATTTCATATTATTATACCAAATACTTTTATTTGCAACTATTTCTCATTACATAGGTGATCTAAATTTACCAATTATATCACTAACATCAATTCATCATCTTCTAAACATTATTCATATATGTACAATTTCATACTATCAATTCCATAGTTTTCCAAGTCTATAAGCTCAATCTCATTCAAATAGCCCTCGGGCTTGTTTTTAACTCAATTCTTATATTATCACATTTCACATTTCTTGATACTAACTCGTTTTGATGATGATTCGAGTCGTTTGTTGCCCGATCATTAAAATGGAGAAGTATCATTCTTGAACAGAGTATTGGTCGAATTCAGCTAAGTAAGGCTTTAAACAAAAGGGGTATGTGATAGTTTAAGATAATTAAGGGATATGGTTTGATTTAACAAAGGAACTCAGGTGGTGTGAAAAACAGTAATGTGGATGGTTCGAACGGCTTTAAGGTCAAGAAAGAACTAGTACTAAAATAGAGTACTAACCCAAATCTTATAGAACACTTAAAGGAGGATAAAAGGATAGCTAAACCGTGACCCACTATCTTTATGGAGATAGGAACCAATCGGTATAAGAGTGAATGCCACAATCTATTTAAGAGTGATAAGTTCTGGATGAACAAGATGACAACACTAGTAAACTAGATAAGTCATGCCGAGTCTAAAATGAAGTAGGGGAGTTGAAATACTCACAAAATGTTATAAAAATTAATCAAAGGATCAAAAGTCTTTCTAACCAAAATAATGTCCTCTTACAACCTATTTATAGGCACTATTATGACTATTCAAATGTCAATTTGTAAACTTTCACCTTCAGCAATTAACTAAGATTTTTACAAGCTTTAATTTTGTTTTTAAGTCATGTAGGGAAGCCAATAGTCATGTCTCTTCACTTTATAATTGACTTAATGAACCCTTAATGTGCTATTTGGTGTCCCTTCATCTCCCTTAAACTGAATGTCAAAAGACTTGTGCATTCATCTCATTAATTGGCACCATAACTAGCTTTGAGTGCATAAAACTAATCAGACTTGAAGAGTCACTCTTGGTCCATTTGAACAGCCACCATAATGAGCTTTGAAGGCTTGAAAAAAGTCCAAAACTTGAAGAGCCAATTAGCCATATGAATAGTCACCTACAAGGTAGATATAAATACTCATACACAAATTTATTAATGAACATGTAGCTCAAATCACCTTATTTAAAATGAAAAAAACACACTTTAATTTATGTAGTAAAAAGTAACAGCCAAATTAAATAACATGCTTATATAAACAAATTCAAACATATTTAACAACTAAGATGCTTAAATGCATGGTTTAAGATGTAAACTAAATGAACAAATGAGTTACTTAATACAGAACACATATTAATGATGTTCAAACTATGACATAATTAAAGACACAAACTAAAATAACTAAAGTAATTAAAATAAATGAATCAAAGTCCTTATTATCCAATAGCCAAATTAACAAACTGAAATTAAAAACTTCATTTTGCACTTAGGCCCCTCGATTTTAGCCCAATCTCGGTGTCGACAAGTTGGATCGTAACATGATGCGACCAGGTTCGCATCATACCCTCCCTCTTGAAGACGATTTGTCCTCAAATCAGGCCATTTGCTCAAAAAAAATTTCATCGTCACAAACCTGAAAAATACACAAGACTCAAAAAGGAAGCAGATTAGTTGCTTACCTTCCCTCACGAAAATGAAAGAGGTTAGTGACACCATGGATGATGAACTCGAAGGAACATGCTGAAATGTTATTCACAATTTGAACATATGAATTGATGCCAAGATCAAAAACAAAAATCGGGCCTACCTTTTTCTTCGATTGAAACAAACCGGATTCACAAAGTATTAGAAGGTTATAGTCTAAGAAATCAAAATTCCTTGGTCCAAATCCTTTGAACAATGATATGGTACAACATTCACCGGGATCAAAGATACGGTTTTTGCTTACCATTTCAATTTGACTTGAAAAGTTCTTGACCGATATCATAGAATTATTATGAATCAATTTAAAGTCATTATCATGCAAAGCATGCTCGAATATTTTAAACCACAATATAGAACATCCTCCGGAATCAAAGATATGAATTTCTTTTTGCAAGCCATCAAAATTCATATCTTTTGTTTTTGGCAATACAGATAAAACCTGGAGCAAATGGAAGGGTTCAACATATTTATTCAAAATAAAATTATGATTCTCACCTTCACTTGACAACAACTTAGGAACACATGCTCCGGGCTTAAAAACATGGTTTTGATCACTCGTTCTAGCATGCAACAAGAATTTCTTTGTCTCCAATGATCCACACATGTTAAAAAAAGGTGTGAACTTGCAAACATTCAAACAATCATATATATTAAGTATCATTCGAACAGACTTACTCAAACATGTGGGATTTACATAACAAATCAAAAAGTTCAAATCATCGTTACACATAAGCATATTAGGAGTTTCACATATCAACTCTTTATCGCAAAAGACCAAATTTTGTGCGGGATGATTTAGTCTTACTTCATTAACAATTTCACCAATGTCATGTTCAATTGGATTATGGATATCAGCCAAATCAAGTTGAATAGCTTTTTCACAAACTAAGTCTCCGGCTTTCTGATCAATACCTTTCAAATGAAATTGTTGAGACTCAGATAACATGAAACCCTTACCTTGCTTACCTTTAGACGCTTGTGGACTAAGGTCATCTATGTTATTACCTTTTTCGAGCAATCGAAATTGCCTCTCATCGAATAGGAAATGAAGCTGAAATTTATCAATGGGATTTTGAGAAACCTGAAAAGAAGAAACATTACAAGGAGAACTCACAGGATGGTTAGTAAAAACACTCCTCGCTTTTTCTTGTTCACTTTTTTTTTCTTTCGTTTCTTTTTCATCAATACTCGTTTCTTGCATACTCTTTTTTTTTCTCTTCAATCTCAATCTCTTTTTCAACTTTTTTTTCTTTTTCGATTTCTTTTTCTTTTTCACATGCTTTTTCAATTTCATTACAAAAAGAAGAAAACAAAGAAAAATCAAAATGAGAAACTTTTCATTGAGAATAAGAGTAGGGATCTTCATACAAAATACGATCTTCTCTTCGAGATTGATTTTTAATGGATTAATATCTTAGAGTATTGATTCTTAATGGATTAATATCTTGGAGTATACATAGAATTGCTTGAACCTTCTCATTTGTCACCATAATAGGCTTCAAAATTGAAGCTTGAGTTGTTTCAATTTGAATTCCTCATTAAGTAGGAATCTCGATAGGAGTCTTTTCTCACATAGTCGTTGGATGTGGAACTCTTTGAAAATCTCATTTTCGTCCTTTGGCTTGAAGAAATTCGCTCCTAATGGTAGGAAGATGGAAGGAAACATTTGCGCATCACATCTTTCATTTCGGACCAAGTTGATATTGGGCACTCTCCGTTTCGTCTTCGACTCGTGGTGAATTGATCCCACCAAGTCATGGCATAATGGAGAAACTGTTCGCTACAAGCCTCACTTTCTTGCTTTCTGAGTAGTCGTGGTACTCAAAAACCAATTCTACCTTCTTTTCCTATTCAAGGTATACCTCCAGGTCGAATCGACCTTGAAACGGTGGAATGGTTAGCTTGTTACTCTTCAAATCACCATCAACACGTTCATGTTCTCTAAAGCCTCGATTTCTATGATCGGGTGGCATTTCGCTTTGATTAATGCCAACAGCAGCAACTCTTCTTTCGAAACTTAGAGACATTTTTATTGAACCTCACTTCAAACCTCACTATTTACTCACAAAGAAAAATAATATGGCACTCTACTCGTGTTTGCACTCTTTTACGGCTTTTTCTACACTCAAATGCTCTCACTAACTCTCGTGCCTCTTACCACTCATTTCGCCTTTCAAAATTCATAGAAGACTCGATTAGACTTATAAGCAAGCCTAGGGGTCAGCTTCAAAAAGGTTATGATGGTTGATGATATTGGTTTCGGTAGGCTAAAAGAAAATAAAAAGGGGTGCTAAGTGTGGCGTTTGGATTTGAGTTTGATGGAGAAACAGCTTTGAAGATCGGGTAACTTATGAACACTTTTCAAGCACCCTTTTTTTATCTCCGAATACTTTTTCAATTTCGTAACTCTTTTGTTTTTTTTTCAATACAAATACATTCAACACTTGTACAATAACATTCACGAATATTTTTATTTTGAATTTTTTTTTGAATTTTTTTCAAATACTTACTCCGGCAACTTTACGAACGTCCGTACTCCTCGATTTTAGCTAGCTCAGATACCAAATGATACGAACTCGTTTCGATGATAATTCGAGTCGTTTGTTGTCCGATCATTAAAATGGAGAAGTATCATTCTTGAACAGAGTATTGGTCGAATTCAGCTAAGTAAGGCTTTAAACAAAAGGGGTATGTGATAGTTTAAGATAATTAAGGGATATGGTTTGATTTAACAAAGGAACTCAGGTGGTTTGAAAACAGTAATGTGGATGGTTCGAACGGCTTTAAGGTCAAGAAAGAACTAGTACTAAAATAAAGTACTAACCCAAATTTTATAGAACACTTAAAGGAGGATAAAAAGATAGCAAAACCGTGACCCACTATCTATATGGAGATAGGAACCAATCGGTATAAGGGTGAATGCCACACTCTATTTAAGAGTGATAAGTTCTGGATGAACAGGATGACACCACTAGCAAACTAAATAAGTCATGCCGAGTCTAAAACGAAGTAGGAGAGTTGAAATACACACAAAATGTTATAAAAATTAATCAAAGGATCAAAAGTCTTTCTAACCAAAATAATGTCTTCTTACAATCTATTTATAAGCACTATTATGACTATTCAAATGTCAATTTGAAACCTTTCACCTTCAACAATTAACTAAGATTTTTACAAGCTTTAATTTTGCTTTTAAGTCATGTAGGGAAGCCAATAGTCATGTCTCTTCACTTGATTCTAGTGTAGATGAAAAGGCATGTCTCTTCACTTTATAATTGACTTAATGAACCCTTAATGTGCTATTTGGTGTCCCTTCATCTCCCTTAAACTGAATGTCAAAAGACTTGTGCATTCATCTAATTAATTGGCACCATAACTAGCTTTGAGTGCATAAAACTAATCAGACTTGAAGAGTCACTCTTGGTCCATTTGAACAGCCACCATAATGAGCTTTGAAGGCTTGAAAAAAGTCCAAAACTTGAAGATCCAATTAGCCATATGAACAGTCACCTACAAGGTAGATAATTAAGCATTAAAGAAACTCATAAGAATCAGCACACTATAAACACTCATACACAAATTTATTAATGAACATGCAGCTCAAATCACCTTATTTAAAATGAAAAAAAACACACTTTAATTTATGTAGTAAAAAGTAACAGCTAAATTAAATAACATACTTATATAAACAAACTCAAACATATTTAACAACTAAGATGCTTAAATGCATGGTTTAAGATGTAAACTAAATGAACAAATGAGTTACTTAATGCATGAATTAATTTAATGATGCAAACTTTAACTAACATGGGAGTTACATAATGCATGTCAGAATTTATGATGCAAAATTAACTTACATGAGAGTTACATAATGCATGACTTTATTAAATACAGAACACATATTAATGATGTTCAAACTATGACATAATTAAAGACTCATACTAATGATGTTCAAACTATGACATAATTAAAGACAGAAACTAAAATAACTAATGTAACTAAAATAAACGAATCAATGTCCTTATTTTCCAGCAACCAAATTAACAAACTGAAATTAATAACTTCATTCTGCACTTAGGCCCCTTGAGTTTAGCCCAATCTAGGTGTCGAAAAGTTGGATCGTAACATGATGCGACAGGGTTCACATCAAATCGAGTGAAAAAATTTTGTGTTAGGTTGAGTCGAGTTATCGAATCTTATTATTTATACTCAATGTTGCGTTTACATAGACCGATTATTTAATTAGTAGATAAAGTACAATATTATTTAACCACATAAACAATATAATTGTTTTACATTTTAACTTAATGAGGAAATATTTATCAAAACAACGTAATTTTGCATTTTAACTTAATAGTTTTGACTTTAACTTTAGAAAAGGTAAACATTTGTCAAAACGACATAGTTTTGCCTTTTTTTATTCGAATTTTCGAATAACTCAAATTGTGTAATTCATGTTTGAGTTAAACCAAAAAACTTATTTTTTTATTTGAGTTGATCCGAATAACTTGATTAACTCAAATAACTCGAACTATTTGATTCAAAATTTGAATTTTTTATCGAGTTTTTCAAATTGAATCGAATTTTACTTACCTGTAATTGTTAGCATTTTGTACCATTTCACTCTCATATTCAACTTCTATTTACAATATACTAACAATTTAACCAAAAACAAGCATCATATTTAAAACCAGAAGTGTATATAAACATAGTTGGGTAACCAAATAGACACAACCTAGGTTCATGCCAAACAACAAGCGAAATATGTACACAGACATCGTTGAGACTCAGATATTTGACTAGATGCTGAAGTCTACACTCGGGATCACGAATTGAATCTAACTTGCTCAAGAAAAATAAACCGTATGCTAAGTAAATCACTCAATGTTAAATCTATGATTCGAAATAAAACAATTAAGCTTATGCAAATGCACACATTCAATTAGTATTCAATTTCATATTATTATACCAAATACCTTTATTTGCAACTCTTTCTCATTAAATAGGTGATCTAAATTTACCAATTATATCACTAACATCAATTCATCATCTTCTATACATTATTCATATATGTACAATTTCTACTATCAATTTAACAGTTTTCCAAGTCTATAAGCTCAATCTCATTCAAGTAGCCCTCGGGCTTGTTTTTAACTCAATTCTTATATTATCGCATTTCACATTTCCATTTCATTTCATTTCATTTCCATTTATCCAATTTATGTATTTTAACCCTATTAACTAGACACGAACTTGGTACGGATACACAAATCCATTATACAAAGTTCAATTTACATTTCAATAATCAAAATTCATCAACATATCACAATCTCATGAGTTATATAACATACTTCAACACAATCCCATGTCAATTATCAAATACCAACTAAATCCTAAGTTTTGTACTTTCTTCAATTTAATCCCTGTCTTAGAAATCTATCTCAAATACATAAAATCAATTCAATTAATCCTCAATAACTCACCTAGAATCCCATATATTGGAAAATTTCATGTACATGTTAAAAATTAAGTGTTCTCGAATTATAGAAATACAAACCAAAAATTCTGAGCAACTCGTCGACAACTTTGGATTTTTCGTTCCGTCTTGACGTATCCGGATCAAAGTTAGCTATTGATTGACATAAAACATATATCATTATCAATTACCAAGCAATTCACAATGGATTAACAATTTATGCAATTTTTTCAATTTATTCAATTTAGTCCCTAAAATTGGGACTAACCTAACTTTCAATTTAAAGCTCCAAAATGAATTCCAATTTCACTATAATTTTTTAGGGACATCCTATTTCTTATTCATATTATTTTATTCAGTTTGTTTCCTAATGCAAAAACTATTAATTAATATTTACAATTTAGTCCTTTTCACATCTAAGCTTAAAATCTATCAATTTAACACCTAAAACTTCAAGAACTCAAAAATGGAAACTTCTTAAAACTTTAGATGTTTCAAAATTTTGTACATGGGCTAGCTAAATCAAGCTCCCATGACCACAAAAACATAAAATATACAAGAAAATTACTAAATTGTAGTAATCAATTATTGGCCGAAAGTTCAAGCTTTTCTTAGTTTCTTTCTTTATTTTGTTTCAGCTAGATGAATAAGATGATGAAGAATTTTTTATTTTTCGTCTACTTTCTCTATATTATACATATATATTGTTAAGTTAATAAATCATAGTTTAATTATTTTAATCCTAAAATTAATTAAACTTAAAAGTCTTAATCAACTATCCACTATTATATTTAATAACATGGTCTAATTGTTATTTTAGACATATGGTTAATTTCAATTTAAGTCATTAATTCATTTTCCTAATTAATCACCAATGTGGCTAAATTACTTATCCAAAATTTAATTCATCATCATGATAATTCGTAAATACTTTTATTTAATAATTATAGACATGGTTTACTGAAACAAGATCCTAAAATATTATTTTCTGACCCCACTAGAAACCGAGTCGTTACAGTTTAATCATGTGTTGAATTGTTTTCTTGGTTGATTAATGAGTGGGTTACTTAACTAAGTTATTATATATGTCTTGATTGGTTGTTTGTTCTAGTGTATTAAATTGCATATTACACTAGAATTAATGCCTCTAGAGGAAGGTTTAGATAGATGAAACCGATAGAAGACTCTATTGTGTATAAATTTGATACGCTTGTGCCAAATAGTGAGATTGAGAGGAGATCTATATGCCTAAGTGAGATCGAGAGGAGAGCTTAGCTGGTATCTATTAGTTTAGATGAGATCGATAGTAGATTCTGAGTGGCAAACAATATAATTAGCATAACTTTATTAGCTTAGTTAGTAATTCATAACTTATTCAACCATCGTTTCAATCCATTTGTATTGTTTCTAGTAAAAAAGGAAGAAAGTTAGTAGGGTATTTTTTTTATTTTTTAATTTAGATATGGGTCAAATCTTATTTTATTTGGTTGCACTAATAATTTCCAACTCAGCTAGATTAGTAATTGCTTAATTTGTAATTAATTTGATAAACACATTTACCTATTTGCAATCCCTTGCGTTTGATCCTCGAAATACTCAAAGTGTTCCATTATAACACTTATAAATGTTACAACTCGACACTGTATGCTTACAGTTAAAAGAACACTTTTAAATTATTTATAAAAATGTTTATTTTCTGCGCACACAATCAGGACCCTACGGGTGGTATGTTTAAAAGGTTTTCAGGTTTATTTATGTTTTTTTAGTCCTTCCATCGCTGAAGTTTGTGTCATTAGGGATGGTTAAAATCTTTGGCCTTCGATAATTTTATAGTTCATTCGGATTGCCTACTTGTAATGTTGCCTTTGTCATGTGCATCATCTGATTTTTCTGAACTAGGTGTGTTATTACATGATTGTTACTGATGAGAATCAGTTTCAGCACTAGTCTTTCTATTGGACTTATCGGTGTTCCAACAAGGAATCTCATTCCTTAGCTCGAATGGCTTTGTTATATGTAAACCACATTGAATGGGATGACTTTCCTATTCTTTCTTTTAATGAGAATGTTTCATCCATAATTTAAGATCATGTGGTTGGAGAGTGCAGAAGATAAATTCAGGTGTATAGGGTGAGCCTGATGGCTCAGGTTTCAATTTTTCTATATCCTCAACTGCTTGTTGTCTTAATGCTTTTTTTCAATAATGAATTTCAGCTTTCCTAAATAAATAATAAAAAAATCAGTCCAATTGCTATAACCAAGACTAAAATCAAATAAGTACAATGTCGTTCTATTTTAAAATTAATACATATTAATCATTAAACTTCATAAACATTTTTGGCCAAAAAATTCATTAATCTTTTATTCATAAAACAAATATAGATAAATTTCAAAATAAATATGAAATTTAAATTAATTTATAATGTGAACTTTAATTTTATGTAATTATATAATTAGTTGATATCAAAATACACCAAGAGGGGCTGAATTGGTGTATTAAAACATTTTCGGGAAATGGAAAAAATAAAACGACTCAAATATTTATAGTGGTTCAACCTCAATTGCCTACCTCCACTACCTTTGTAACACCCCTAACCCATATCTGTCGCCAGAATAGGGTCACGAAGCATTACCATAAAAACACAACTCAAATCATTCATTCTTAAATTTACATAATCATTGCAAAATCCAATCAAACATATGCATAACGTCCCTAATTCGATCTCTTGTGTAACACCCCAAACCCAGCCTAGACATTATGGTCGAATCTAGAGATGTCACAAAGAAGGGTTTTGGAAACAGAGTTATTTTGATACAGCTTTGTAACCCATATATGTTTATAGCTATTACTGAAAATGTCATTTAATCAATTCATTTGCCCAAAAAATGATTTACAGCGGAAGTCATAGAAATCGTTATGTTTAAAAAAAACCCATTCGTATTTGCAAAAAACCTTTGTTTTAGTAAAAACCATGTTTTTAGCCAACCATCACAAATACAGAATCAAATCGAAAATCCAAACCCTAAATAAACCAAACAGTCCAAAGATTCCATTAATTACAAAACTCCTAGAATTAGTCTTTAACTAAATAAAAACCATTATTTATAGTTAGTTTGCAAACTTGTGGTCACCGCGAGACTCTGCTCAACTGATCTACCTAAGTCTACGGATTACATGAACAAATTAGACAAACAGATGTGAGTTTCCGTAAACTCAGTGTGTAACCCAACAGAAATAGACATGCTATACATAAAGAAATCACATATACAGTCAGATTTAGATTCGGACCCAAGTCCTTTACAGATACAAATAATAGAATCAAATATGCAGAACAGATATACAGAATCCTACCCCCATCCTCTACACACCAACTCTGACCATCCCATCACACCATGTGGGGTTGAAAACACCCACCCGTCCTTACACACCATATAGAGTCAATACGACACATAACAAATAATATGCAGTCAAGCTGCGAGAATATAGGCGAAACGTCACAATACAGATCACTTCCTCCACATATACAATTCCCACCCCAAACATATAAACAAAATGCAGATACAGAATTATCATGCTTAACATGCTCGTATATAGATAACATATATATATTTAACAGAATAGTCAAACATGCATAACGGTGTCTTACTAAGAGCAGACTACCAAAATACAAGATCGTATAATTTAGGGTTTAGTTACCCCTTGCCAACCTTGCAGTAGGCCCACAGTCGATTGGAGCGACCCGTACAACCCTAGGGAAAATTATAGAATTTTGGGCCTACATGCCCGTGTGGCTTGCCCGTATGGGCCCATATGCCAAGATTGGCCTTGCCCATGTGGCCCACACAGCCTGGACCAGAACCCACACGCCTATGTGGCCCACACGGCTACACTCACGCCATCACACAGTCATGTCTTGTGCACGGTCGTACCTCGTTAGACAAACGACGTGTCTCCCACATGGCCAGGCACATGCTGGTGTGGCGTCGTCAGAAAGCTTTTTTGGCTTTTGCTGAAACCCAATTTTCTGCGATTTGGGAACACACCTGGTACGGTTTTGATGCAAAATCATTCCCAAGCCAACTAGCACCCGAATTCTTGAACGACTCCGACTACGATTCTGCGAGAGGAGAGCCTCATTCTTCACGATTCACTGCAATGCACAAGAACACCGAAAAGCTGAAATACAAAAATTGAACAATTAAATTGAAAGGAAAAACGCAGAGGAAAGGGGAAAACCAATGTCAGAATTTTTAAGAGAGAGAAAGAGAACCGAAATGTTTTTTGAAAAAAAATAAAATTAGTTAACCCCCAATATCCCAATTCCCCACTATCATCTCAATCACAATTACCCACTCACTAAGACTCCCAAACCCATCCAAACTCTCTCAGCCAACTGAGGCAAAAATTCATACCTATGCTCACACAGGGATTCAAACACAGGACCTCTAAAACACTAACTTCTTACCACTCAAACCAGCAGGCTCATTCTAATATGGATTAATAGACAATTCTATTTAAACCCACCTAACAAGGATAAGGCTAAAGTTAAAAAAATAACAAATTTCCCAAAAGTGGGACTCGAACCCAAGACCTCAAAGACATACCCAGAACCCTTAGCCACTGAAACAGATGCACATATGTGTCAAGTATTTACAGAAACAGAAATAAATTATTCAGGACGTTACACCTTAAGGCCTTAGAAACACTTTAGAAATGATTCGGGACTAAATTGAAAATATTTAAAACTTCATAGAAAAAGATGGAAAAATTCACACTATACGGGTCACACTACCGTGTGGACAGGCCGTGTGGACGTTCGAAGTAGGACACATGGCTGTGCCCAGCCCATGTCCATACCCGTGTACCTCATCGACTTGGTTCACACGGCCAAGCGACACGCCTATGTGCTAGGCCGACTAACTCTCAAATGCAACCATTAAAAACCTACAGGGGACACACGGCCGTGTTACATGGCCGTGTGCCAAACACGGCTAAGTCACACGCCCGTGTCTTAGGCCGTGTGGACAAGAAATAGGTCATTTTCAAGCCATTTCTTTCACCCAATTCATACCCACACATTCAAGCCGTTTGCACCTATTTCAAGCATAAAAACATACCCAAAACATGCATTTTAAAACCAATTCAATAGGTCATTTATCCATACAACCAATATGTCAAAAGGCACCTCAAACATAAATCATCAAGTTAACCTAAACATGGGCACATTTACCATTTATCAACTAATTTACTTCCATGCCAAAACATATCACAACTGATACATATCAACCATACCATATTAGATTCATGCCATATCAAAATAACCTTACCCTTTTGACCATTCCTCATATACATCATCAATCCACCTAAATGACACAAACCAACCATTTCCAAATGGTACCAAACAACTAACATTTATATACCCTATTTACATCATGCACATCTAGTTCAATACATTTCCAAAGTAAACCATACTTCATCCATATATATATATATATATATATATATATATATATATATAGCTTAATTCCATAACAAGTTATGCTATAACTGACCATAAGCCAAATTCACATTAAAAATACCAAATGGTTCATAATTCAACCAATTTTGCTTAACTAAATTTCATATCAATTCATGCCCTAAATGATTATTTTGCAAACATGCCAACACTTACCTCTTTGGTTATAAAAACCAAGCATCAATTTGATCATATAAACACCAACCATTAAGCATCAAAGTGCCAAAAGCACACCAACCATCAAGACATCAAAATAACACAGGTTTCACAAATTCGTAGTAATATTACATGCCAATATCATCAAATAATCATTAGACATAGTCCACATATACATGACATTATAACCACGACCAAAGCATTAAAATCTACCAATAAAATCGATAGATAGTCGATGGATCTCCGACTAGCTTCCAACCCGATCGAGCTTTCGATAATCTATAAAGTAAAAGAAAATAACTATGTAACCAATGAATGCTTAGTAAGCTCATATAAACTTTAAGCATAATTTTCCATTTCAATAATAAAAATTATCGGTTAAAAATAAACCTACACCAATGTCTCAAGACTTATCATACCATAATCATCAACTCACAGTTGAATAAGTTCATTAATGTCGCATAGTTATTGACCATTCATAAGATGATAGGATTTCATGAGACATAATATATAATCATCAACCTTTTTATAAGATTATATTTATTTTTTTATTTACTTACTTTTCATTCCATTCCCAATGCTTATCGCAAGCCTAAACAACATTATTAATTCCCGATTCAGTGTATTTATCCATGACATAGGTAGATTCATCCATAGCGTAAACAATTTGCTCACATGCAATTACCTCATATATCATATTAAACCTTTTATAACATCATAACACATCCAAGTTACATACTTACTGTTTCATTCCCTTTTTCTTACCCATTTCATATGCATAGTACAAGCATAATCATAAACATCATTCATATCCACAAGCTTGGAAAAAGCCTAAGCGCATCAACAACACATGTTAGTTCAATTAAACATGATTCATATGAATTTAACATGGATAACCAATATACTTAAGCATGATTCAATTTGATTTATCATCCATCTCAACATAACATATTTTTCATGTAGCTCACCATTTCAAAGTCTTTCATACATACATGTCTTGGTTCATATTGAACACTTACCATTTCATTTGCATAACACATAGCATTAACCATAGCCACAAGCTGGTGATTAAACACATAAATTAGCAATATCATCATATAGTAAGGTATGGTACATAAACATTACATCACTTAAATCGTATTTTTCATAATTATGAATATACATACTTCATACATTTTCATAATACCAAAATGAATTTCATTGAACCTTTACCGAAGCTTACACAAAGTGTGCTAAACGATGGTTGAAACCATCCCTTTTCATATTCGATGGTCGAAACCATCCCTTTTCATTAATCAATGGTTGTCACCATCCCTTTTCATAATTGATAGCCGAAACTATCCCTTTTCATTGGTCGATGATCGTCGATACGCCATTAGATTTTTCTGTCGAGTCATAATTTGATATTCTAAAATGATAACATTTAAAACATAATTTAAAATGTTATTTAAACGTACGAACTTACTTAGCTAAATTGCAGAAAAGTCAAAGTATAGGGGCATTTTGGTAATTTTTCATTCTCCTCGATTTTCCATTCGATTTTGTTCTCAATTAATAATGTAACATCCTGAATTAGGGTCTAGTCAGAATAGTGGTTTTGGGACCACAAATCTGAAGTAGAAATCATTATTTTATGATTATTACGAGGTCTATGATATGATTCTATGCTTGTGTGAAAATTTCATGAAGAAATTTTATAAGTGTCCAATTTGAATTTAGGGAAAATTGAATAAGTTGCAAAGTATGTGTTTCTAGAAGCTTTTAGTTGAAATAGCTTTGGATTACTAATTAGAGGTTCTTAAATAGCAATTTTCCCAATTTCTATTTTTATGGACAAAAATGGGCATGCATGAATAAAATTTGAAAGTTTAGTGAAAAGGACATTTTGGTCATTTGGTTAATAAAATAATAAAAAGGGAAAAATCAAGCAAAATTTACTCATCTTCTCCATGCCATAGTTGAAATTCTCAAGTTCTCCATAGCTAGGGTTTTTCAACTTTTCAAGCTTGAAAGTAAGTCAATCCTAGCCTCTTTTTTAATGTTCTTTGCATTTTTTAGATCCTTGAAGCATGATTTAGCTATTTCTACACTTTATTTGAACTAGGGTTTATGTTAAAAATTTTCCCTTGTGTGTCATGCATGTATTTTGATGATTAATGGAGGAATATGGAAGTTTGGTGTTAAATGAACATCTTTTTCTAAGTGATTTTTCATGAAAACACCAAAAATGACTTATTTGTAAAACATGTAAAGAATAGGTGTTAAAAATGTGATTTGATGAAAAAGGTGGGCTATTATAAGAGGGAATATGAATCGGCTAGGCTTGGGTAACAAAGAAAATGGACACATTTCACTTTACGAGCTTAAGGACTAAAGTGTAAATATGTGAAAGTTTAGGGGAAAATTGTAATTTTTTCAAAGTAGGATTTATGGGCTGATTTGGATAATGTGATAATTAAATAAGTGAAATTTTCTATTATAGATCAAGAAAAACAGAGTTCGAGCCTAGACCGGGGAAAGAGCAAGATCTAGGACTAAATCGAACTAATTGTCCATATTTTATACCGAGGTAAGTTTACGTGTAATTGATATAGCATTTTATTATACATTTAACACTTAATGTTGCATGAATTGTATATTGTCTTCGTGAGAATTATTAATGTTTTCCGATGACGATTTGAGGAGATGAAAGCCGGTTGAACCTTAGGAATACTTAGGACATACATATCATGATATTCGGTTGATGAGATCCCGTATAAGATCATATCTGTGATATGGCATTGGCATCAATATATGACCCCATGTAAGACCATGTCTGGGACATGGCATTGACATCGTTATGTGATCCCATATAAAACCATGTCCGGGACATGGCAGTGGCATCTATATGAGTACATTGTGTAAGACCATAGCTGGGCTATCGGTTCGATATGTGTGATCCCACACAAGACCATGTCTGGGACATGGCATTGGCATAGATATGTGGCCCATGTAAGACCATATCCGGGATATGGCATTGGCACCCTACTATGTGAATATAGTTCCCTCAGTATCCCTTAGTATTCCAAGTGGTTCAATGGGTAGTCTAAGGATTTGTCAAAGAAATGACAAGGTATGAACATGTTGAGAGAGTACAGGTATGTATGCCAAGCTCGTAGTTATTGTGATTATGAAATGATAAAACTTTGATAATATGAGAATGAAGGAATTATGATCTTGAATTCTATTGAATATTATGTAAATAGAATGAGATAGGATATGAATACAATGAATATTAAGAATGAGAGGAATCCAATTATGTTATACATGCATTAATAAAGATGGAATGATCATGATCATGTCTTCTTTGTGTATGTTTGTAAAAATAAGGGTGGCAATTGGCTTGTAAAATAGCCTTGTATTTGTCTACATGGGTAGACACACGGGCATGTGTCTAGGCCGTGTGTGACACACGGTCTGTCCCATGGGCATATGATCAGGTCGTGTGTCCCTGCACCTTAATAAATGCAAAACAGAATGCTTAGTAGTAAATACACGGGCAGAGACACAGCGGTGTGTCTCAGCCGTGTGGAGGACATGGCCTTGGGGTATGGGCGTGTACCCTGGCCGTTGGAATTCTGCATTTAATTTCGAGAATTTAATTTGCCACAGGCCTAAGTACACGGGCGTGTGCTGTGGCCGTGTGACCTCATTGTGTTGATAACGTCATAAACAGAGAGTTACACGGGTTGAGGAGACGGGTGTGTCCCAGGAGACACGGGCATGTCCCAAGCCACACGGGCGTGTGACTCTCCAAAACAAGAAAATTTTCTAAGTGCTGAGAAGGTCCCAAAAGTTCTCGGTTTAGTCTCGAATAGTTCCCAATGTATGTTTGGGGCCTTGAGGGTATAAGTGGACGATATGCATGTAAATGAAAAGTTTTAAATATGGACGGAAATTCATGTCTCGGTTTCGAATGTTTGCTTGTGTTTAAGTCTGATAATGCCTTGTACCCTGTTCCGGCATTGGAAACCGGTGAGGGGTGTTACAAATAATTTCAATCAATTTATTAATTTATATATTAAAACAATGTATTTTATGCAATTTTGTCATTTTTATATTTTTACAAAATTACCCCTAACATTTTACTTTTATTCAATTTAGTCCCTAGGCTTAAAACATGCAAATTAACAATTTTTAATGCCAATTCACATTAGCCGGATATTCATGGCACAAAAAATAGTCCACATTTGCAATAATTTCACATCAAATCCTTTTACTTTTACAATTTCAACAATTAATCCCTAATCGACAAATTCATCAAAATCACTTAATAAAATGCTTTTAAATATCAACCAACATTCAAATTCATCATTTAATAATGAAAATCACATAGATTTATCATGGAAACCTTCAAAATATTTAACAATTTCAAAATCGAAGGTACGGGCTAGCTGGGCTGTAACATCCCTAACCCAAATCCTTCGCCGGAAGGGTTACGAGGCATTGTCGAAAATACACATATATTCATATCAATCACAAGTAATCATTTTCTTAAACTCTTAAATCAATCAAAGATCTCATTAATGAATCTTATAAAAACATACATAATCGAATATGCATCATCTTTATCTAACCCTATTCGGCACTTGAACATTACTACTTGAAATATCCAAAACATCAAAACCACAAACAACATATCAAGCATAGTCCAAACTTATAATAAACTTTGGTTGATTCCTCAACTTGTGTAACCTCATTTAATCAAAGTACTAAACTAATTTGACATAATAAACAAGCCATTTTCGCATGGCTTGTATGTGTACAAATCAAAATGAATCGTATCGAAACTAGTCTATACATGTCACATAACCAATTCTCAAAACACTTATTTATCGAAATGAAAACTGGATAGTGTGAAGACGTCTCCCAGACTTCCAACCCGAGCAAATCTCTGAAGCTCTATAGACATAGGAAAAACACACAGAGTAAGCTTTGAAAGCTTATTAAGCCATAAGCAAATAAATCATTTCAATGATAATTATAATTCCATAACACTAAACTGAATTTATAAATATAAAAACCATGCATCATAATATCACCATCTTAATATCCATTCATGTCTAGATTTCAAATTAAGACCTAGTCATATCTCAAAACCATTTTTCTTATTTCATATTTCCCATGTTCAAATCATGGGACCACAAGGCCATATAGCAAGTACATATATCATATATTCATCTGTGTACCTTTCATTCATTCATGGTAACATGTTTCACATATCATTATTAAATACATAATCACTTTACATTTCTAAGTTTCAAAGATAATTCACATGTACCAGAATCATATATTTACGAACACGGTTACCATATCACGTTTCCTATATAATTTATTTGATTATAGTCACTTGCCATTAATCATATCCCATTTTCACATAGACCATATGTTATAGGATCATAATCATATCCACTTCCAATGCAAATAATCATAATCATCATACACACATTTATCCATATAAACAAATCCAAAATTCATAGTATAATATCATTCATATGTATACATAGCCTACATGGCCGATGATACCAAATCATGTAAATGTCATTATACATTCAACTATAATTCCACTCATTTATGCAGGCTCACAAGACAAGATTTAACTTCATATACAAGTATCACTTAATTGGAAAAAAAATACCATTGGGAACATACTTTATCTTAGCTAAGTAAACTTGGTTGAATCTACTTAGCTAATTTCAACATCACATGATTTCTTACTCATAAGATCAAATGTATAAAATTCACTACATTGTTTATATCCCGAAATGATGAATAGGTATACATGTACGAATTCAATATATTATCACATGACATTTAATAATTCACTTCAATAGATTATTTCACAAGGCCGAATATACAAACCCTGTATAATCTCATGTATATATATATACAATCGAATATGTCACTTCATTATAAGTTCATACCTAATCACATATGCCAAATCACTTTAAAATCACATATAACCAATTATACCAAATGTTCATTGACAATCGAATTCGTATACATACTTATTTCACAAATATACACATTTTGACAATAAATATTGAAACATATACGTACCTTATTTCAGATAATTAACAATCCAATTTCTCCAAACCTTTAGAGTTCGTTTACCACATTTGATCACACATCGCTGTATAGCCCTCTAGACTTATAACTTAATACAATTCACCGGATCAAGGCCTGTTAGGCACGGAGCCCGATTTTATTCACTGGCACAAAGCCTGCTAGGATTATAACCTGAAATCTTACACCGGCACTAGGCCTGCTAGACTCAAGGTCTGATATTTAATCACCGGTAATAGGCCTGCTAGGCATAAAGCTCGAATAAACTTAACAACACAAGACTTGCTAGGCTTTTAGCCTGAATGAATCCACCGGCACAAGGCCTGCTAAGCTCGGAGCCTGAATATCTCAATCACATGTCTTATGCTATCGATCATTAACAGAACACTATCAAAGTCTTTGAATTATCATTTCCAACTCAAAATCACATCGGGCCATTACATTTAACTCATCACAATATTATTCACCCTTATAAATCACATTCGGCATTCACATTGAAACATAACAAATATCCTTCATATCATAAGACACATTCGACTTTCACATTGAAACATAGCATATATATTATTCACATTATAAATCATATTTGACTACCTCAATATACATCCATTAAAACCATTCATCAATTTAGATCACCTTCAGCATTCACTTTTACACCATAATAATATCATTCACCTTACCAAATCATTCGGTAGTGGTATAACAATTTCTAACAATTCAATTCGGCACTTATATTTAACATTTATTTAAATTTAGTACATAACATAGCTTAAGGACTTACCAAACTCAATTTTTTAGCATGAAATTAATTTGCTCCTTAATGCTCGATGGCGATTTCGCACACTTAGTGCTCAGAAATTAATTCACATACATAGTGCTTAAATCCAACTCGCACACTTAATGCTCAGAAATTAATTCATACACATAGTGCTTAAATCCAACTTGCACACTTAGTGCTCAGTATCAAATTCGCACACTTAGTGCATCCCTCAAACTTATTACTCATTTATACATATACACAATAAGCTTAAACATCAACCACATATTAACTTATTCATCTCCCTATTCAATATCTCATTCGGATATATTAAACTCACATATATATATATATATATATGTATACATCTCAATCAGCTATATCAAACTACACCTAGATACACATTCGGTTATATCCAATCACACATATATAGACATTCAACTTTATCCAACTACACATATATACACACTTAGTTATGTCAAACATATATATATATCATATTCAACTATATCAATGCATGTATCTATCACATTCGATTATAAGACATTCAACTTAATATCACATTCGGCTATAATAATAGCCTTTATATATATATACTTTCAATAAATTCATAAACTTCATTAACGATATATTCAATTTGACTTAATTGCTTAAAAACTTACCTCGGGTATTAGCTTTTGATAAAAACGATTACTCGACTAGCTTTGACTTCCCCCGATCCAAATCAGCTCTCTTTTGATCTTAAGCTAGTTAAAAGAAATTTAAACTTATTTAATTAATTAACCATTTTATTTTCACTCAAAAATCATATAATATAATAATTTAAATAATACCCTTTTAAAATTAAGCTTTGACATTTCGGTTCAAACATCCTTAATACATCAAAATAATTAAATTCTTCCCATGGCACACTAAAACCGAATATGTCTTATTCAAATATCAATTCTTATATTTTATTTATTTAACCATTTAACCCTTCTATTAAATAATTTTCACAAATTAATCTTAAACTCAAAATCACATAAAATCGTAACACAAAAGGTATTCATCTAACACTTGATTTCTAATTTCTAACATCAAACTCAAATTTCTTAACTTATCAACTCATGGCCGAACATCAATTATTCACCCAAAAAAATTAACTCATGGGTTTTAGAGAAAATTAAGCAGGGAATTCAATGATACTAAAAATTAACAAAAACAACATGAATTTTACCTTGAATTTTTGCTTTCAAATGGCCGAAACTTCAAAGCCACAAATTTTATTTTCTTTCTCCTTTGTTCGGCCTCCAAGATGAACTACATGCATGTTCTCTTTTTTTTTTTATGCTTTGTTTTATTAAAACTTCATTTAATAATAATTTACTAGTTTAACCTTTGAAAAAAAATAACATAGCTTTATTTTTTTATGTCCCATACCGTCCATATCAGTTGTCTAAGGTTAAATATCATCACAAATACTCCAACTTACAAAAACAACTTCAATTCGGCCCTAAAGATACAATCATGCATGGCTTTCCATTTTATGTTTTATAATACTTATAAAAATAATTATCTCACAAATAGCTTTAAAATAAACATATAAAGACATCATGCATTAAGCCATTACCGTCCATATATTTATTAATGATATAATTGCCATTCAAAACCTCAATATTCTAAACACATAACACTTTAACATTTTCATGATAGCATGCTTATTAATCAATTGATGCAATTTAATCCTTTTTAATAATCAAGCACTCAAATCATCGAATCTAAACACGAAAATTTAACACACCTAAATTCATACATTCAAAACATAGAAAATGATATTTAAATATTTTTCTGACTCTGATTCGTGGTCCCGAAACTACCGTTTCGATTAGGGTCAAATTCGGACTATTACATGACCTAGTTACAACGATCTCAAAAACATAAAAATTATTTAAAACGGGCCTAAAATCACATTCCAGTTTAGAATTGACCTTGCCGAAACCTCCTTGCATAAAAATTGGCTTCTTCCTCCATTAACAATCGGTGGAGAAAGATTGTAAAAGATAATAAAGCATTTTGATTTAATTTAATTTAATTTAATTGACTAATTACCATTTTATCCTTAAAAACTCAACCAAATTTCACCAGATGCCAAGCCATGTTCATCCACTATCTCTAAATTGGTTGAATTACCACTTTAGGCCCTCATTTCATGGTTTCAAATCCATTAGATACAAATAATGCTATAACCATTAAATTTTACATCTTTTACGATTTAGTCCTTTTTAATTAATTAACTATCGAAACGTTAATATTTTTCAACGAAAATTTAATACCAATTTAATGACACTCTGTAAATATTTATAAAAATATTTATGGCTCGATTTATAGAAACGAGGTCCCAATACCTCATTTTCTAAAACCACTTGACTTTAAAGTCTTACCACTTAAACTTTATAAATCGCTTATATAACTTAAATTATCAAATCAAAAATCTTTCTAAAACCATATTTCACTCGTAAATATTAAATAGTAATATTAGCGAACTTACTCATCAGATTTCGTGGCCCAAAACCACTGTTTCTGACACCACTGAAAAACGAGCTATTACAACCTTAGCTTTCCTTAACTAAGAATTTCCCAAATCCACTAGATTTGAACGTTTAAGGACAAGGTTTAACCTTTCAAATTCCTATCTTTTCAAAGGTATGATAGAACCCCCTTAAGGTTTTATACCCAAAACCTTAAGTAACACCTCACAAATGAGAGAAAATAATGATAAATAAGATGATACCCCTAAAAGGTAGATAATCAACAATTAAGCACTCTCACATAAAGTTACAACACTTGAAAGAATGATAGAAAACTTAACCCACAAGTGTGTACAAGAAATATTAGTAAAAGATTGAGAAAGATTGAAAATTTGAGTTCTTGGAATTTAGACACTTATTTCCATATTATTAATGAGTAGCCTTGACCTTGTATTTAAATCCTCTAACAACCTTGTGAACATTTGTAGCCGTTAGAAACAAAATATAGGTGTAGAAGGGGACTTGTATCAGTAGAAGTCCTTCCAAAATATGATTGTTAGGCTCATTAAATCGGTAGAGGTCCTCTTGTATCGATATAACTCTAACGGTTCAACTGGTATCGATAGAACCCAGAAGAGTATTAGTAGACGTGTAAGGGAGGCTAAACTTTGGCTACTGCCTTGACTTGCCTGGGTAGAAATCCTTAATGTAGCGGTAGAACTCTGGTTGTATCGATAGATCGGACCAGGGTGTCTATAGAGATTCCAAGACAAAACTACCTTGCACACTAGAGTGCATCCTATAGTAGAAATCGAAGGTCTTTCCATCTTGAGTTCTACCGATACTTTTCTACCTAAGTATCGATAGAAGTCTTTCAGACTTCAAAAACTCGTTAAAAATTAATATTGTAATAGCCCAAATTTGACTAGGCCTTAAAATCAAAAATAAATGAATGTTTATTTTTAAACAGTCCATTCACAGCCAAGGCCCGTTAAGCCCAAATACTTCAGACCCGTTACACACACACCCAAACAGACCAGTTACAGCCTAATAGCCTAGACTACCCGTGTACCCAAATACACCCGTAGCCCAAACCTAAACCAGACCCAAATAGCAGAGGCCCAAAACTAAAAATTACCAGCTAGGGTTTCCAATCCTAGCTCTTTCTCCTCGCGCCGCAAACAGAAGATTCCAGAAGCCATCCCAACGGACGCGTCTGCTCATCTCTCACGACGTTCCAGTGACCCCCCATCAGCGCCGTGACTCTGCCTCCATAATCAGCACGCGAATCCACACCAGCACATTCACTGCCAGATTCTTTGTTGATACCTGCAAAAGAAGGAAAGAACCACAGCAGCAAAACAAAACAAATATGGAAAGAAATAAAAAGATTTCTTCCCAAAATATGTAATAACAACAGTGGCTATAAAAGCCCGAATCAAAACGTTGTACATAGAGGAGATTTTTACATAAATAAAGTACATACAGATATTACTCACAGAAGAAATAAGAAACAGAGTTCATTTTAGAAGGTGATTATTTTTCATATTTTTTTGGTGATTATTTTTCATATTTTTTTTCTTTTCTCTCTTACGAATATACGAATCGTTTTTTTAAACAGTAACGTTTAAAAGGAAAAAGGAATTACCTGTGGAAGGAGGAGGGTTTTTAACCCTCCGATCACCGTGTGTGGCGGTGTTCGAGATGGCACGTGGGAGCGTGGATGCCAGAGGAGGATAGCTCGACAGAGCTCTGAGGCCAAACCTTAGTCCTCTTCGGAGGATTTTCAAACTTTTTTTTTTAGACCGATGTAAAATGAATTCTGGGCTTTAGTTTTGGTTTATATAGCCCTAACGAAACGACACCGTTTTAGCTTAGTTTGATAAGCTTAAAACGACGACATTTTAAGGCCTCAGGATCCGCTCGTTGACCTGATTACCCGGGGAGGATCCGTGTGTTTTTGAGGATTGGGTTAATTGCCCAATTAGTCCCTCTAATTTTTTATGTTTACAATTTTATTTCATTTTATTTATGATTTAGCCCTGATATTTCGTTTCAGTTTTAATTTAGTCCTTGCAGTAATTGTTTTAAGTCCTGAATTAAAACGATGCCGTTTAGGGACAAGGGAAAATTTCCCGATGAGTCCCTAAGGTTTTAATGGTCGTTTCAATTAGGTCTGATCTCAGTTATTTTCTTATTAAATTAGCCACTGACTTTTATTTGCGTTCAATTTAGTCCCTTTTATCCCTTCTAATCTATTTATAACCTATTTATTTTAAACTTTATACATATATTATTATATGAATATACGTATTATATATTTTATAATTATTTATTTATATTTTATTATATTATATTACTTCATATCTTTCTATTATCATATTAATATATATTTTAACATATATCATTACTTATTATTTATTATAGTATATTTTTATCGCATAATGTTTATATATTTTTATATTATTATATTATTTTACATTTTAACAATATATTATTTCATATTATTATTATTATTTATTATATATTTTATATGTATATTATTATTTACAATATTATTTTCATATTAAATTGATATTAAATTTTTATTAATTATTTCCTTTATATTTTTAAAACCTATGTATATTTTTATCCAAAACTATTAAACTAGTGTTTTATATATTATTATACTATTTCAAAATTCATCATCAATTACTATGTTTTCATATATTAATAATGTTTATTATCTTATATCCGTATATATTATTAAATGTTGAGTGTTGGGCATATTAGTTTTATATATATATGTGTCAAATTGTATTTCATGCATCATTTTTATTAATATGTTTAAATATATGTTGAATTACATGTTTATGTGTTTTTTACCTATTCTTCTTAAATATATATTGTGTTTTATGTATATTTTACTTATTTAAGATTTGTCATGCTTTATTTCTTATATAAATGTTAGTTAATATATGATATTTTTGCTATTGTGTTTTTATTTACCTATTATTATAACATGTTATCTCGTATGTTATGTTAATATGCCTCTTCATGCATCGATTTTAAAAAATGACACTCTAAAGTTTTCAAAAATAAAGGCAATGCTTGGTGTTTGGAAATTTCGAGAAAGGTAGTGCCCTAACTTATTGGGTTGCAAATTTTCTCGTTGACTTCGAATAGTCAAGCACCCTTCTAAATTTTTAAGGTTTTCAAAATGCAAGCGACTATCTTGGAATTTTAAGGCGTTGTGTCTTAACTTACTGGATATGGCGTTTTGTTGTTTCGAAATAGGGATTTCCAAAAAGGCTAACTTAGTGTCAAATATCTTAAAAATATTGTGTCCTAACTTATTGGATGTAATATTTTGATACGAATGAACCCTAATTTTCAAAATCAAAAATACTAAGAGAGGATTGTATCTTAAAACTTTTAAATTTTCGACATTAAAGACACTTGATAATCAATTAGGTACCAATTTTTGGGCGTTACGAGGGTACTGACCCTTCCTCGTACGTAACCGACTCCCGAATCCATTTTCTTGACTTTTGTAGACCAAAATTAATGTTTTAAAATAAAAACATTTTATAAGGTGGTCCAATCACACCTAAAAAGATTGGTGGCGACTCCCATTTTTTATTTTCTTAAAGTCGATTCCCATTTTCCAAAACTCGGTTTAAAAATGGTTTCGACAGCTTGGCGACTCCACTGGGGACTAATAAGATAGTCAAGCCATGTAATTGATTATCTCTTATCTTAATGTCGGAAATTAAAAATTTTAAAATTTAATCCTCTTTGCATTACATGTGTCTGTATTATTGCATGTGTTGCTATATTCTGATACGCATTGCATTTGCGTGACGTTGTGGTCACACCCTTAAATGGGTGTGAGAAGCTACGCCTTCGTGAGGTTTTCGCCTCCGTGCAGGATAGTGGATCACTTCTGGGATACATCCATACTTGTGGTTTCGTGAGATTTTCCTCTCCGTGTAGCCATAGGGAAATGTATTCCCTTGAACTAAACTCGATTCAAATGAGCCTATAATGAGTGAGAATCGAGGAATTTGCTGGTTTGGGTACCTCAAACTTTAGAAACAACCTCATATAGAAAAACCGTAAGAGCCCAACTTAGTTAGAGTTAAACTTTAGATGTTACCCTTATAAACTATCGTTGAGATTTATTGATATCATGTGATACTGACTATTTTTTTTTCTTTTGTTTGCCTGTCATTTTGCATTTACAAAGGTATCAATTCACGGTCAGTTTCTATGTTAGGAAGTTTTATTATGGAGAACGGGCTTCTTGATAGAGTGGAAGGCAACGCTAACGTCCATAGATGGTCTGAGCAAACTCAACTAGAAAAGGGGGATAGTATAGCTGTGGGGTATATGCCGGAGCTGTCAGACTACACTTGCATCAGTGTCACACAGAATAATCTGCAGGAGCTTAAGGAGATTTGGGATCAGTGGGGCAATGAGACTAAACAGTCATTCTACGGTAATTACGGAGATTTACCTCACTTACTTGATATTCAGATTGATAAGCACTTGTTTCGAGCTCTCGCTCAGTTTTGGAACCTTCCATACAGTTGTTTTACCTTTGGGGAGGTGGATTTAGTGCCTACTGTGGAGGAGTACACTGCCTTACTTCGGTGTCCTAGATTTCAGTGTGATAGGATTTATTCTCGAGCTTCTTGTGTCCCAGCCTTTGGTAAGAAGCTGATGACTATTACGGGGATGAGTGAGCAGTGGATCATGGCTAGAATCAAGAAAAAGGGTGAGAGTAAATGCATTCCGTGGGGGGTTCTGAAAGAACTGATCCAGACGCATCCAGACGAGGTGAAGAGGGTAGACATTTTTACCTTAAGCTTATACGGATTAATGGTTTTCCCCAGGGCTTTGGGATATGTAGACGAGGCGACTACAGATCTTTTCCATCGACTTAGCAAACAGGTCACTTCTATTCCTGCAATCTTGGCAGAGACATTCAGGTCATTGAATGCATGTAGGAGGGCCAGTGCAGGCAGGTTTGTTGGTTGTGCTCAGTTACTTTTAGCTTGGTTCTACAGTCACTTCCGATTGATAGACAAAGTGGTTTGTCGGGTCTTCTTCAAGGATTACTCACCGTTGAAAGATATAGTAGCCTCATCTAGGAAAGTGGATGTGCCGGAAGAGAATTGGATAGCGCTACTTCAGAACCTTCAGTCAAAAGATATTGAGTGGAGGGCTCCGTGGATGATTCCTGGTGAGATTCTTTACCGATGCGGCAATTTTGATTGGGTTCCTCTGTTGGGAATTTGGGATGCCATTGGTTATGCCACTTTGCTTGTGTTGAGGCAGCTTGGATTGAGGCAGTTCGTACCAGCAACTCATGGGCTGGCTCAAAGTGAGTTCGTGTATAGAGGAGTTGACTACAAGAGGAAAGTTAGTGAGATCTCTACTGCTTGGAATAAGACTTGTCAATTAAAAGGAGTAGCTATTAGCCCTGCTACGACTCCGGAGTATGCTGAATGGAGAGGCAGAAGGATTAATGATAACATCCCTAAGCCAAGCGTGGAAGGAGCTTGACCGATAGAGGAATATTTGCACATGATGCCTTCAGAGTTAGAAATTATGAAGCAAGAGTTCGAGAGAAAGAACTTGGAGATCGAAAAGAGGATAGCAAAGCTTGAAGAGGAAAAGATGTACTTGAGCTTAAACGTCAACGTTCAAAGGATGGAGGTCGAGAAAGAGAGAAAAGAAAAGAGGAAGATCGAGATGATCTAAAGGAGCATTAGAAAAAGGCACAAGTATCCTTGAGGAGAGCAAGAGTAGGAGGGTCTTCAGATCAGTTTCAGAAAGAGGTCTAAGAAGAAAAAGCTAGAGCCGAGTATTGAGAGAGGAAGTTCCAAGAGACGCGGTCGCAGAATTTGGCATTAGAGGAAGAGAATAAAGGGTTGAAGACCAAGGTAACTGAGCTTGGAAGATCCCTTCATTGGCATCGAAACCATGATCCTACGATCGAGTTAAAAGAGCTAAAAAGTAAGGTTGAAGATTTGGAAGTGGCAGTGCATGATGGTGAACTTCGAGGTGCGAGAAGATTATCTAAAGGGAGAGCTTCATCAGTCTAGAGGACAGGTCAGAGAAAGGGATCACGTCATTGGTGAAGCCTTAGCCCAGATTCGAGAGGTTGCTGAATATGTGCAAGACTTGGCAATACGAGCTAATGTATTATGTCTGATGTATGGATCATAGTCAGATATAGGACGAGAGTTAGCCCTTTTATTAGATAGAGTTAAAACTTTGGGCACTAGGGCGAAAGCGTATTTGTAATCCTTTTATATGTAAAGATATTCTTTTTCTAAATAAAGTTTTCCAAATGAAATTGAATCAGAATCGATGCCTTTTTGCATTCATGCATTTGCATTACACCACATCATATGCATTCAAAGTTATAAAAGACCCTAATTAGTTAAAGTTTACTTCAGAGAGGTAGAAAAGAAAACTGAAATCACACATCCTTACTAAGACTCGCACTAAAACTAAGAGTATGGATCAAAGGTTCGAACAATTGCAAAAGGATATGCAAGACCAATTGCAAGAACAGTTGGCCAAAATACAGAATGACATGAGGGAGCAAATGCTAGAGGCTCAGAGGAATATGATGGCTGAAATGGCTCAGCTGTTAAGGGCCATTGATAAAGGAAAAGCTTCCATGGCAATCACTGAAGAGGAGAATAAGGGTCCTCCTCTGGGTTTTACTCCGCCTCATGTGCCACTGCATACCGAGGCACTCCTAGAAGGCCATCTGTCATTGTGACACCTCAACATGGGTCGGTTGATGCTGGAATCCCCGTGAATTTCCCATCTGGGTCAGGAAATAATTTAAGCGATATCCCGATCAACCCTATCACTCCTGATCTGGATCTGATGGAGAAGGAAAGAATGGCAACCGAATCCTTAAAACAGTTGGAGGATCGTTGCAAGTGGTTAAAGGAGAAGTTTAGGGTTTTGAAAGGCGCTGGCAATCATCATGGGATTGATGCCAAAGACTTAAGTTTGGTTCCAGAATTGGTACTTCCTCACAAATTCAAGATGCCGGAGTTTGAAAAGTACAACGGGACTACTTGCCTAGAGGCACACATAACAATGTTTTACAGGAGAATGACTGGGAATGTGAACAATGATCAACTATTGATCCATTGTTTTCAAGATAGCTTAATAGGAGTAGCGGCTAGGTGGTACAATCAGTTGAACCGTGCAAGAATCGATTCATAGAGAGATCTTACACAAGCCTTTATGCAACAGTACAACCATGTGACTGATATGACGCCAGACAGGATCACGCTTCAAAACATGGAGAAAAAGCCTAATGAAAGTTTTAGGCAATACGCACAACGATGGAGGGAGGTGGCAATGCAAGTACAACCACCACTGTTAGAAAAGGAGACCACCATGTTATTTATCAATATTTTGAAGGAGTCGTTCATCACTCACATGATTGGAAGCACCACGAAAAGTTTAGCGGATATAGTTATGGCAGGAGAGATGATTGAGAACGCCATAAGGGGCGGTAAAATTGAGGGTGAAACGGCTAAAAGATCAGCCCCAAGGAGAAAGGACAACGAGGTGAATAACATAAATAGTACCAACTCGAGGGCAATCACAGTTGGTCAACCCAAAGCATTGCGATCGAGCAAAGAAAGTACTCAAGAGGCGAGAATCGGGCACAAGATGTAATTCGGAAAGGATGCAATTCACGCCTATCCCTGTGACGTATCGTGTGCTTTATCAAAGCTTATACGATGCACATGCCATTGCTCCATTTCACTTGAAACTGCTACAGCCACCGTACCCCAAATGGTATGATGCAAATGCTAAATGCGAATATCATGCGGGAATACCAGGGCATTCGATTGAAAACTACACCGGATTCAAGAAGGTCGTGGAGAGGCTTATCACGACTGGGGTTGTGAAATTCGACAATACCCCTAATGCTGAAAATCTATTACCAGATCATGGCAATCAAGGAGTGAATACCGTCAATGAAACCAGGGAAGAAAGAATCAAAGAAGATGTTGCTAAGGTAAAGACACTCATGAAAGTAATATGGGAGGAGATGGTGAAAAGAAGTATGTTGACCTCTGGAAAAGGGAGAGAAAGGATGGGGAACTATTGTGAATTCCATGGAGAGGTGGGTCATATGATCCAAAATTGTGAAGAGTTCAAGGCCATGGTACAAGGCCTTATGGTTAACAAAGAGCTACAGATTTTTTAGGGTAGTTCTTACAAAAGACAAATATGTGTGCTGGAAAATGAACGACAAGGAACCAGCTGACCAAGAATTATTATTTCCTTGCCGGGGAATAATGAAGCGGGGGTACAAACCGGGCCCAAGGTCGTCATCCATAAACCCAATTCTTTCTCTTACAAGGATGACAAGAGGGTGCCATAGAGCTATGACTGCAGTGTAACAGTACCTGAGGGGGAGGGTATAGCCAGTGCGTCTAGGGGCGCTCAAAATGAAGGTTCCCATACACGAAATGGGAAGCATTATGATGGGGGCATTAGAGTGGAGCCCACGAAAACAAAGGATGTTGACGTTGAGAAAAGAAAAGAGGTGGAAATACTTGTCAAGGAGCCGGTAAAGGAGGAAGAGGCTAAGGAGTTTCTAAAGTTCCTTAAGCACAGCGAATATAGTGTGGTCGAGCAGTTGCGTAGGCAACCAGCGTGTATATCAGTATTAGCCCTACTTCTGAGTTCTGCGGTGCATCGGGATGCATTGTTGAAGGTACTTAACGACACGTATGTCACCCACGACATATCCGTTAACAAGTTGGACCGGTTGGTAAATAACATTAGTGCTGACAATTTTATCTACTTCAATGATGATGAAATTCCACCTGGGGGCATAGGGTCAACCAAGGCCTTGCACATCACTACTCGGTGCAAGGGATACACGCTTCCAAGTGTACTCATTGATAACGGGTCAGCTTTGAACGTCCTTCCATTATCCATATTGAACAGATTACCCATTGACAGTTCTCATATGAAAACATGTCACAATGTGGTAAGAGCCTTCGATGGAACCAAAAGGGAAGTGATGGGATGAATTGACATCCCTTTAGAAATTGGGCCAAATATATATGAAGTTGATTTCTTGGGGATGGATATCAAGCCCTCCTATAATTGTTTATTGGGAAGACCATGGATACACTTGGCAGGAGCAGTGCCCTCCTCATTATACCAAAAATTGAAGCTAGTGACAGATGGACGGTTAATAACCATCAATACGAAGGAGGACATTATAGCAGCAGTCACTAGTAAGGCCCCTTATGTCAAGGCGAATGAAGAGGCTATTGAGTGTTCTTTCTGCTCTTTAGAAATCATCAATGCAACCTTCATTTTGGAAGGGAGTGAGGTGCCGGTACCCAAAATGTCTAGAGCCACAAGGATGGCCTTGCAAATGATGATGGGGAAAGGAGCATTGCCAGGAAAAGGACTAGGAAGACAGTTACACGGAGGGGTTCAAATCCCAAAACTGATTGAGAAGAAAGATCACTTTGGTTTGGGCTTCAAGCCAAACCATAAGCACTGGAGGCAAGAGATTGAAAAGCGCCAAGCGAGAAGAAAGGCGCGTTTGAACGGAGGAGAAGTGGAGTAGGAACCGATGACATTCCCATCCATATCCAAATCCTTTAAATCAGAAGGGTTACTGGTAGAAGAAAGTCATCAGATTAATGCTATACACAATAAGGGATTGGAGCAAGGAAGCCTCGAGGGTATTCGCTCTTACGAACCGGGGAGCTCTCTGAACAATTAGACTGCGGAGGACCTTCCTGTAGTCTTTAGGAATTTTTCAGAGTAATTCTCGAAACATGTCTGTTACTCTAGGGCCTAGGAGTAGTAAGATTACATTTGTGAAAAAGGCTTATGATCATCTATTATTATTTTAATAAAGCATAACTATATTATCAATGTGGACGAATATGGTTTCTTTTTATCAATCAATATTTCGTTAAACTTTTGCAATTTTCATTCTTTCATAGCACATAAACAATCATTCTTAGATTCATTCATTCTTTTTATATTCTTTCATATCGCCCCACAAGTCTCTAGATATCAATGATATGAGCACTGATACTGCAACTCCTAATTTCTCTTGCGAGCAAGACATATGTTTAGAGGAATCTCAGGATTCTGAAGATGTTCAAGATTGTGATGTGTCCCCTGATCTGTTAAGAATGGTAAAACATGAGGAAAAATGAATTATTCCGTATGAGAAAGAAGCAATAGAAAATGTAGCCCTAGAGTAAGGGAAGGAGTTGAAAATTGGAACACTGATTACCGAGGACACAATGCATGATCTGGTTGAGTTGCTCCGAGAGTTCAAGGATATCTTCGCATGGTCATATCAGGATATGCCTGAATTGAGTACTGACATTGTAGTACATCATTTCCGATAAGACAAGATTGCAAACCAGTCCAACAGAAGTTACGGAGAATGCGGCCAGACATTGTTCTAAAAATAAAAGATGAGGTTAAGAAGCAGTTCGATGCAGGATTCTTACAAGAGGTCAAGTATTCTGAATGGGTAGCTAATATTGTGCCAGTCCCTAAGAACGACGGGAAGGTACGAATATGCATTGATTACAAAGATCTGAATAAAGGTAGCCCAAAAGAAAACTTCCCTTTGCCGCACATTGACACTTTGGTAGACAACACGGCGGGACATTCATTGTTTTCATTTATGGATGGTTTCTCGAGGTACAATCAGATAAAGATGCATCTAGAGTACATGGATAAAACCACCTTCATAACCTTGTGGGGCACCTTTTTCTACAAAGTAATGCCGTTTGGACTGAAGAACGCAGGGGTAACCTACCAGCGGGCCATGGTGAACTTGTTTCATGACATGATGCATAGGGACATTGAAGTATACGTTGATGACATGATTGCTAAGTCCCAAACAGAGAAAGAGCATATTGAATTTTTGAGAAGACTATTCTTGAGGTTGAGGAAGTTTCAGTTGAGGCTCAATCCGGCAAAGTGGACCTTCAGAGCTAGATTGGGAAAACTATTGGGTTTCGTAGTCAGTGAAAAGGGAATAGAAGTTGATTCAGACAAAGTTAGAGCAATATGAGAATTGCCTCCACCACAACCTAAAAAAAAAGTTCGAGGATTCCTAGGAAGGTTGAATTACATTGCTCGTTTCATTTCACAACTAACTGAGAAATGTGATCCTATCTTTCGCCTCCTCAGAAAGCACAATCAAGGTACTTGGGATGAGGAGTGCCAGAATGCTTTTGAAAAAGGCAAGCAGTATTTGTTGAATGCCCCAGTATTATCTCCACCTAGCCCCAATAAACCGTTGATACTGTACTTGTCAGTGTTCAGTAATTCTATGGGATGTGTGCTCGGTCAGCATGACAAGTCAGGGAAAAAGGAGAAGGCAATTTATTATCTCAGTAAGAAATTCACTGACTGTGAAATGAGATATCCACCACTTGAAAAGTTGTGTTGTGCGCTGATTTGGACAACTCAGAGATTAAGACAATACATGCTATACCATACCACTTGGCTCATCTCAAAGCTTGATCCATTGAAATACATGATGGAGTCAACGGCTCTAAATGGGAGAATGGCGAGATGCAAATTTTGCTTTTAGAGTTTGATATAGTCTATATAAGTCAGAAGGCTATAAAAGGAAGTGCGGTAGCAGACTTCTTGGCCAGTAGGGCTTTAGAGGATTATGAGCCATTAAACTTTTATTTTCCAAATGAGGAGTTAATGTGTATAGCAACGACCGAATATTCTCCTTGAAAGCTATATTTTGATGGGGCTTCTAATGCAGTCGGAAATAGAATTGGGGCAGTCTTGGTATCCCCGAATGGCGATCATTACCCATTTACGTGCAAGTTAGACTTTGATTGCTTGAACAATATAGCTGAGTATGAAGCATGCATCATGGGACTTCAAGCAGCTATAGAGCAAGGTATAAAAACCCTAGAAGTATATGGAGATTCTGCGTTGGTAATTTATCAGCTTAGAGGTGAATGGGAAACAAGGGACCCTAAATTGATCAATTATCGAAAGGTAGTTTTTGGGTTACTTGAGGACTTCGATGACATCACCTTCAATTATCTCCCACGAGACGAAAATCAGATGGCAGATGCTTTAGCAACCTTGGCCTCAATGATTAAGGCGAATAAAGAGGAAGAGATAAGACCAATTCAAATGAGTGTCTACGAGGCTCCAGCTCATTGTTGTAACATTGAGAAGGAAGAAAACGATGATAACCCTTGGTATCAGGATATATTACGATATGTGAGAGATCGTAAATACCCTGAAGAAGCCAATGAAAATGAAAAATGAACTTTGAGAATGTTAGCTTGCGACTATGTCTTGGACGGGGATATCCTGTACAAGAGAAGGAAAGACCAAGTACTTTTGAGATGCATTGATGCTGTGGAAGCTAAGCTAATTTTAGAAGAAGTTCATGAAGGTGTATGTGGGACGCATGCAAATGGGTTCACGATGGCAAGGAAAATCATGAGGTTTGGCTATTATTGGGCCACTATGGAAGGGGACTGTATCAACTATACCAAGAAATGCCATAAGTGTCAGATCTATGGAGACAAAATTCATTTACCACCTTCTCCTCTGCATGTTATGACTTCTCCATGGCCTTTCTCCATGTGGGGCATGGATGTCATTGGACCAATATCACCAAAAGCTTTGAATGGACATCGGTTTATCTTCGTGGTAATTGACTACTTTACAAAATGGGTAGAGGCCGCTTCTTATGCGAATGTTACTAAGTCAGCTGTGAGTTGATTCTTGAGGAAGGAGATTATTTGTCGGTATGGAATGCCTGAGAGGATCATATCCGACAATGCATTGAACTTAAACAATAAAACGATAGCAGAGGTTTGCGACCAGTTCAAGATCAAGCATCACAATTCTTCTCCCTATCGTCCAAAAATGAATGGGGCAGTGGAGGCCGCCAACAAGAAAATTAAGAAAATAGTGGGGAAGATGACTGAGACCTATAGAGATTGGCACGAGAAATTACCGTTTGCACTCCTGGCCTATCGAACATCTGTCAGAACCTCTATTGGGGCAACCCCATTCTCATTAGTTTATGGGATGGAAGCAGTGTTACCTATTGAAGTAGAAATACCTTCTCTTCAAATTTTGACGGAGATAAGGTTAGATGAAGCTGAATGGGTTCAATCCCGATATGACCAGTTGAACTTGATTGAGGAAAAGAGGCTAAGAGCCATTCGACATGGTCAGATGTATCAGAAGCGAATGATGCAAGCTTATGATAAGAAAGTTCGACCAAGAGAGTTTCATGAGGGAGACCTTGTACTGAAAAAGATCCTTCCTATCTAGAAGGACTTAAGAGAGAAATGGATGCCAAATTGGGAGGGGCCATATGTCGTGAAAAAGGTTTTCTCTGGAGGTGCATTGATTTTGGCAAAAATGGACGGGAAGAATTTACCCAATCCAGTGAATTCAGACTCAGTAAAAAAATACTTTGTCTAAAGAAGGAGAATCCAAGGTGAAAACCAGCGAAGGGCGCCTTGAGATTTCAAAAAAATAAAAATAAAAATAAAAATAAACAGAGAGGCCAGGGTGAAAACCCGCAAAGGGCACCTTGTGACCAAAGGGGTTTTGAGTTGAAAACCCGAAAGGGCAGCTCAAATATTGAAGGGCATACGGTAATCTTGCTATATCTGATTCAACAAAGAGCGAAGCACGTTGCATTTTGGGGCATCAACAAAGTACTTTGGATCTTTTAAACACATGTTGAACTCAAGAAAGACTTCATGAAGCTGGTGTATAGACATTCAAGCGACGATATCTTGGGCATCTAACTTTTATCCTGTCCGCTATCTTTAGATTCTATTTCTTCTTAAAGATAGGCTTTCGGATTAATTTTCTTTGTATCTTTTTTTTGATAATTCATTCAAATCCAATTATTCTTAAAAGTTTATTCATCTTCCATTATTCTTTAAAGTATGTTGCATCGAAATAATGATAGATGAACTAAATATGTTCACAAACAAGGTTTTGCGCATTACTCTGGAATTTCTAGATAATACAAGAAACTAAAACAGGACAATTGTTCGAGAAATTCACGTAAGTAAGGGATGAAAGAACTCGAGGAATTTCTTTCTTCCAGTCCAAAAGGAAAATGGACAAAAACCAACGATTTAATTCTAAGGAAAGATTATCTTACAGACATTCCCAGTGGATCGTAGCATTGGAGGAAAGGGTATAGGCCTATAGACTGAGCAAGAATAATGCTTTGAGAAAAGAAAAGACAAATGAAGGAATGAGTAATGACGTCTAGGATAGGGGTCATGTTCACAACATTTTGCATCATAACATTAGGAACATTCGATTCACTTCGATCATAGCATCCTAATTATCACGCATAATCATTCTACAGGTTATCAAAGACGACGCGCCTTAAATCCCCTGAGCAGTAGGGTAATAGGCCGCAGCATAGCAGATCTGGCTGAAGTAAGATCCAAGATGGTTTGGCATCCTTGTGCTTACAAGGAACAAAACGCAGACATAGATGATTTGGCTTTCACGTGTTTATGTTGAAGCAAATCTAAGATGATTTGGCATCTCTGTATTGTCAGAGAACAAATCGAAGTCTGGCGTCTCCATATTTGACGGAGAGCAGATACATAGCAGATCTGGCCTTCAGATGTTTATACTGAAGCAGATCTAAGATGATTTGGCATCCTTATACATACGAGGAGCAAATCGAAGACATAGCTGATTTGGCTTTCACGTGCTTACGATGAAGCAAATCTAAGATGATTTGGCATCTCTGTATTGTCAGAGAACAAATCGAAGTTTGGCATCTCCATATTCGACGGAGGGCAAACACATAGCAGATCTAACCTTCAGATGATTAGACTGAAGCAGATCCAAGATGGTTTGGTATCCTTGTGCTTACAAGGAGCAAATCAAAGACATTGCTGCTTTGGTTTTCGTGTGCTTACGCTGAAGCAAATCTAAGATGATTTGGCATCTCTGTATTGTCAAAGAACAAAACGAAGAAGCAGATTTGATGTCTCTATGTTCGGCGGAGAGCAGATCGAAGATATCAACATGACAGTCATAAGTTTACAAGAAACAGATTGAAGACCATGATTTGATAAGACCAGTCAATTTTGGTCTTTCTAAGTCTTTGCTCGATTCCTGTTACACAACAATGAGCAAAGAGGGGCAGCTGTAATAGCCCAAATTTGACCGGGCCTTAAAACCAAAAATAAATGAATGTTTATTTTTACACAGTCCATTCACAGCCAAGGCCCGTTAAGCCCAAATACTTCAGACCCGCTACACACACACCCAAACAGACTAGTTACAGCCCAATAGTCTAGACTACCCCTATACCCAAATACACCCGTAGCCCAAACCTAAACCAGACCCAAATAGCAGAGGCCCAAAACTAAAAATTACCAGCTAGGGTTTCCAACCCTAGCTCTTTCTCCTCGCACCACAAACAGAATATTCCAGAAGCCATCCCAACGGACGCATCTGCTTATCTCTCACGACGTTCCAGTAACCCCCCATCAGCGCCGTGACTCTGCCTCCGTAATCAGCGCGCGAATCCACACCAGCACATTCACTGCCAGATTCTTCATTGATACCTGCAAAAGAAGGAAAGAACCACAGCAGAAAACAAAACAAATATGGAAAGAAATAAAAAGATTTCTTCCCAAAATATGTAATAACAATAGTGGCTATAAAAGCCCGAATCAAAAAGTTGTAAATGGGGGAGATTTTTACAGACATAAAGTACATACAGATATTACTCACAGAAGAAATAAGAAACAAAGTTCATTTTAGAAGGTGATTATTTTTCATATTTTGTTTTCTTTTCTCTCTTACGAATATACGAATCGTTTTTTTTAAACAGTAACGTTTAAAAGCAAAAAGGAATTACCTGTGGAAGGAGGAGGGTTTTTAACCTTCCGATCACCGTGTGTGGCGGTGTTTGCGGTGGCGCGTGGGCGCGTGGATGCCGGAGGACGATAGCTCGACAGAGCTCTAAGGCCAAACCCTAGTCCTCTTCGGAGGTTTATATAGCCCTAACAAAACGACACCGTTTTAGCTTAGTCTGATAAGCATAAAACGACGACGTTTTAAGGCCCCAAGATCCGCGCGTTGACCTGATTACCCGAGGAGGATCTGCGTGTTTTTGAGGTTTGGATTAATTGCCCAATTAGTCCCTCTAATTTTTTATGTTTACAATTTTGTTTCATTTTATTTATGATTTAGCCCTGATATTTCGTTTCAGTTTTAATTTAGTCCTTGCAGTAACTGTTTTAAGTCTTAAATTAAAACAATGCCATTTAGGGACAAGGGAAAATTTCCCGATGAGTCCCTAAGGTTTTAATGGCCGTTTCAATTAGGCCTTATTTCAATTATTTTCTTATTAAATTAGCCACTGACTTTTATTTACGTTCAATTTAATCCCTTTTATCCCTTCTAATCTATTTATAACCTATTTATTTTAAACTTTATACATATATTATTATATGAATATCGTATTATATATTTTATAATTATTTATTTATATTTTATTATATTATATTACTTCATATCTTTCTATTATCATATTAATATATATTTTAACATATATCATTACTTATTATTTATTATAGTATATTTTTATCGCATAATGTTTATATATTTTTATACTATTATATTATTTTACATTTTAACAATATATTATTTCATATTATTATTATCTATTATATATTTTTATGTATATTATTATTTACAATATTATTTTCATATTAAATTGATATTAAATTTTTATTAATTATTTCCTTTATATTTTTAAAACCTATGTATATTTTTATCCAAAACTATTAAACCGTGTTTTATATATTATTATACTATTTCAAAATTCATCATCAATTACTATGTTTTCATATATTAATAATGTTTATTAATATATGATATTTTTACTATTGTGTTTTTATTTACCTATTATTATAACATGTTATCTCGTATGTTATGTTAATATGCCTCTTCATGCATCGATTTTAAAAAACGACACTCTAAAGTTTTCAAAAATAAAGGCAATGCTTGGTGTTTGGAAATTTCGAGAAAGGTAGTGCCCTAACTTATTGGGTTGCAACTTTTCTCGTTGAGTTCGAATAGTCAAGCACCCTTCTAAAATTTTAAGGTTTTCACAATGCAAGCGACTATCTCGGAATTTTAAGGCGTTGTGTCCTAACTTACTGGATAGGCGTTTTGTTGTTTTGAAATAGGGATTTCCAAAAAGGCTAACTTAGTGTCAAATATCTTAAAAATATTGTGTCCTAAATTATTGGATGTAATATTTTAATACGAGTGAACCCTAATTTTCAAAATCAAAAATACTAAGAGAGGATTGTATCTCAAAACTTTTAAATTTCCGACATTAAAGACACTTGATAATCAATTAGGTACCAATTTTTGGGCGTTACGAGGGTGCTGACCCTTCCTCGTACGTAACCGACTCCCGAATCCGTTTTCTCGACTTTCATAGACCAAAATTAATGTTTTAAAATAAAAATATTTTATAAGGTGGTCCAATCACACCTAAAAAGATTGGTGGCGACTCCCGTTTTCAATTTTCTTAAAGTCGATTCCCATTTTCCAAAACTCGATTTAAAAATGGTTTCGACAAAGATAATTTAAGGCTTTTTAAATATTTATCATGTACAACACTTTGAAAATAATTTTAAGGACTTATAAATAATTTTTACAAATTTAAGTAGGGATTTTAATATACTTTTTGTTATATCAAAATACTTGAAAAACTAAAGGTCACAATCTCCCCCTTTTTGATATAACAAAAACATTTTGAAAAAATTGCTAACTCCCTCTATCTTAAAAATTATTTTCAAAATAAGCTCTCTTTTTGAAAAAAATATTTTAGACGTAATTTCATTTAAATTTCCAACTTAAAGAATTTGGCTTTAAGATTAAGTTGAAACAAATTGTTTTGATTTCCAACTAAGGGGAATTTTTCTTTTGAGTTTAAATTGAAAATTATATTATGCAAATTTTGCATTTTCTCCCCTTTTTTTGTAATATAAAAAAGAATGCATGCTTGAAATAATAGGGAATAATAAAAAAATAGAAACAAAAGAAAAATGATGCATGTAAACAAGTAGATAGAATTAAAAAATACATGGAAAAAGCTACAAAAAATAGATAACATATGTAAATTCATATAATACCATGTTTAAAAAATATCTACAAGAAAGTCAAGTAAAAATATACTTGAAGGCAATCAAAAGGTGGAAAATACATTTACTAACATACTCAAATTTTGATCTATGATTTAAAATACTAACTAACTTAATTATATCACATATTAACAACATTTCAAACATGCGAGAATAAAGAGAAACAAGGAATTTACAAGTTTACAAGTATAATCAAGTAATGTACACAAAGCATGCATAAAGCAACACAAGTGTCCAACAATGTTAAAAATATTATACAAGAAGCTTATGAAGGCATGTTCATTAGTCCTAACTCTCATCTATTGTCCAAAATCTCTCTTTATCTAAAGGCTTTGTAAAAATATCGGCTAGTTGATGCAAAGTATCTACAACTCTAGAACTGTGTCTCCTCTTTTCACATGATCTATAATGAAATGGTGTCATATCTCTATGTGCTTTGTTCTATAGTGTTGGATGGGATTTTTTGGTTAATAAAATAGCACTAGTGTTATCACACCTTATAGGAATGTGATCCATATCAATTCCATAGTCAACTAATTATTTCTTCATCAAAAGAATTTGAGCACAACAACTACCTACGGTAATATATTCTGCTTTAGTTATGGACAAAGCTACACTATTTTGTTTCTTAGAGAACCAAGAAACAAGCATGTTTCCTAAGAATTGACATGTTCCGAAAGTGCTTTTTCTATTTAACTTGCAGCCTCTAAAATCCGTATTGGAGTAAGCATGCAAGCTAAATGATGAATCTTTAGGATACCAAAGTCCTAGGTCTGGAGCATCCTTAAGGTACCTAAAGATTCTATTAATGGCTTGAAAATGTGACTCCTTAGGAGATGATTGAAATCTAGGGCATAAACAAACACTAAACATTATATCCGGTTTACTTGTGGTAAGATAAAGCAATGACCCTATCATAGACCTATAAAGTTTAGTGTCAACAAATTTACCTCTTTCATCTTTATCAAGCTTTGTTGAAATGCTTATTGGTATTGATTGAGGCTACAAGTCCTCTATTTTAAACTTCTTAAGCATATCTTTGATGTATTTGGCTTGATTGATGAAGATGTCATTTTTAGTTTGCTTGATTTGGATCCCCAAAAAAAAGTTGAGCTCAGTCATTATGCTCATCTCAAATTCACCTTGCATAATATTAGAAAATTCTTGAAAAAGAAGTTCATTAGTAGCACCAAATATAATATCATCAACATAAATTTGCACTATTAAAATGTCATTTTCTTTTGTTTTTGTGAACAATGTGGTGTCTACTTTGCCTCTTCTAAAGTCATTTTCAATTAAAAATTTGGAAAGCCTTTCATACCAAGCTCTAGGAGCTTTCTTCAAACCATATGGAGCTTTGGACAATTTGAAAACATGATTTGGAAAATTTGGATTTTCAAAACCAGGAGGTTATTCAACATAATCTTCTTCATTTATGAAACCATTTAAAAATACACTTTTAACATCCATTTCAAAAAGTTTGAAATTTTTTGAACATGCAAAAGCTAATAACATCCTAATGGCTTCTAATTAGCTACTAGTGCATAAGTTTCATCATAGTCTATACCTTTCTTTTGGCTATATCCTTTGGCAACTAATCTAGCCTTGTTTCTAACAATGTTACCATTGTCATCAAGTTTATTTCTAAAGACATATTTAGTTCCTATAGTTGAATGATTACTAGGTCTATCAACCAAATTCCATACTTGATTTCTTTCAAATTGATTTAATTCTTCTTGCATAATCATTATCCAAAATTCAACGTTTAAAGCAACATCAATGTTTTTAGGTTTTATGCAAGAAATGAAGGCAATATAATTACAAGTATTTCTAATTGAAGATCTAGTAATTACCCCTTTAGATGGATCACCAATTATGTGTCCATCCTTAACATATGAAAGCTCTCTTGGGTGCCTAGATTCTCTTTCAACGTGAGTTGGTTCTTGGAGTTTATCAATTTTGACTTCTTGAACTAACTCAATTATACCTTGATCTTCATGTGATGCTTGATTTTGCTCAACTTGATATATTTCTACATCGTCAAAATCAATAGATCCTTTCTAGAATGAGACTTAGATTCATCAAAAATCACATGTATAGATTCTTCTACAACAAGGGTTTTCTTGTTAAAAATTCTATAAGCTTTAGAATTTTTGAAATATCTAAGAAAAATACCTTCATCACTTTTGGCATCAAATTTTTCTAAATTTTCCTTTCCATTATTCAAAATAATACATTTGCAACCAAAAGGATGAAAGTGGCTTATGCTAGGCTTTCTTCCTTTAAAAAGTTCATATGGAGTTTTCTTCAAAATAGGTCTAACCATATCTCTATTTATAATATAGCAAAAAGTGTTTATGGCTTCTGTCCAAAAATATCTTGGCAAATTATTTTCACATAACATGGTTCTAGCCATTTCCTCTAAAGTCCTATTTTTTCTCTCAGCAATTCCATTTTGTTGAGGGGTTCTAGGTGCTGAAAAATTGTGACTAATACCATGTTAGTTACAAAAATGATCAAAGTCAAGGTTTTCAAACTTTTCCATGATAACTTCTTACACTTGAAATTGAATACGCCACTTGGCTTTGGTTCATTTTACAAAAAGTAATAAAATGTTCTAAAGCTTCATCTTTTGAAAACAAGAAGAAAACCCATGTATATCTAAAATAATCATCAACAATAACAAATTTTATTGTTTACCCATGTATATCTAGTGGGTCCAAAAAGGTCAATATGAATAAGTTGGAATACTCTAGATATAGAAACTATATTTTTAGATTTAAAAGATGCTCTCCTATGTTTACCTTTAGCACATGCATCATATATTTTATCAAATTCAATAGGAAAGTTAGGCATGTCAACAACAAGTTCATTTTTAATAAGCTTTGAAATAACACTCATGCTTGCATGTCCTAATCTTCTTCTATGCTATAGCCAACATACATTTTCATTATTAGCCATAAAGCAAATATAATAGGAAGATATGCCCTCAAGATGCACCATAAAAATATTACCTCCCTATGTCTTACAAAAAGAATCATATTATTTAAAATATCTACAACTTTTCACCCATTAGACTCAAATATTACATTGAAACCCTTGTCACAAAGTTGACTAATGCTAAGGAGGTTATTCTTAAGACCATTGACATAAAGGACATTTTTAATAAGAGTGGAAGAATTTATACCTATAGAACCAATACCTTCATTAAGTATGAAATGACTTTTGTCACCTGTCACGTGTCTAGAGCATCCACTATCAAGGTATCATGAGTTCATCTTAGAGTTGCATGCCTTGAAGCAATGCTCTTTCTCCTGCAAACACAAAGTTAAACTTTGGATTTTGGTATCCAAACTTTCTTGGGTCCTTTAGCATTAGTCTTAACAATTTTTGTCCCCTTAGAAATCCACTTCTTTAAAGCATTGTCATTTTGAGATGTGTTTAATCCTTTTGGAATCCACACACTCTTAGTGAGTTTGCTCCTATATGTGAGCCTTCTTAAATAACAAACTTGTTTATCATGTCATTTTTTGTGACAATGTGTGCATGAGAGTAAGGCATCATAAATATAGCTTGGTTTCTCAAAGAAATTTTAAAATTTGCTTTCTTTTTTTAAATTTACAAAACCTAAGCCACTCTTGTCAAAGAAGGCTCTTTGAGATTCAAGCATATCATTTAGTTTTTGTTGCCCCATATGAAACATAGAAAAGAAATTTTACAAGTTTTTATTCTTTAAAATCAAATCATCAATTTGAGCTTGCATATCATTAAATTTCTTTTCTATTTCCTCTTTAGTTATGATTAGAGACTTATTTTCCTCCTTTAATTTTGAAATCATTATCTTATATTTGGAGTTCATAGTCTCAAAATCTATAGCTAATTCATCAAAGGCATCTTGTAATTCTTCAAATGTATATTCATTTAATTCACTAGAATGTAGGATTACCTTTGGTTCTTCAATAGCCATAAAACATAGGTTGGCAACTTCATTGTCCTCATTACTATCGGATGAATTGATATCACTCAAAGTTGCCATCATGGCTTTCTTATTTTGTTTTAATGCCCATTTCTTCTTCAATTGTGGGCAATCAAATTTAATGTGACCTAGCTTTTTGCACTCATAGCAAATTATTGGGTCCTTTTTCCTTCTCGCTTGGCTCACCCTTAATGATGCCTCTTCTTGGGAATCTTTTAGTTTTGCTAAACGTCATGAAATTTTTTAATTTCTTTGCAAACATAGTCATCTCCTCCTCATCATCATCATTACTAAAGCCTTCATCCTTCTCACAAGTTTTTCATTTAAAGGCAACTCTCACTTTCTTTGGAGCTTCTTTGATTTCTTGTGCATTTTGGTTTATCTTCATTTCATATGTCAACAAGGAACTGATGAGCTCATCAAGTGAGAGTAAGTTAAGACCATTTGATTCTTCTATTGTCGTCACTTTAGGTTCCCAAGACTTTAGGAGACTATTCAACATCTTCTTCACCATCTCCTTGTTAGGATAGATCTTCTTAAGGGCTTTGAGACCATTGATGATGTAACACCCCTATCCCGTATTCGTCGCCGGAATAGGTAAAGGGGCATTACTGAACTTGAAACTCATATCAGAACAGTAAAAATTTTTTTCATTTTCTTGAAGTAAAGATCATTCAATTGGATAATTGCTAGACACAACCAGGGATAAAATTTAAAAAAAAAACTTATAAAAGTAAACATTCAAAAGATGTCATATTCGAATAGCTTATATACATTAACCAAAATATCCTCCCACTACGAGTCTATTCTATACATGCCATAAGATAATCCAAAACATAGCAGTACCAAACAGTGGATAGTGATAGTGTGACTAGTTCTTGACGATCCCCGAGCTGTAGCTTCCAAATGAGATCTATAAAACAGAGGAAACAAAGTAAACGGAGTAAGCATTACAATGCTTAGTAAGTTTTAAGCGGTGTCAACAGATAACAATCAAATTATAACATAGTTGTTCGTATTTTTATTTCACTCTTTCTTCGGGCATACCATCCCTTTACCGAATATGCACATCTCATCATATATAATAGGCAGATAAATTCTCACTTGATAGTGATCTCTTATAAACATAGGTACATTACATATTTTCACCTAACTTTCCACATTGACCAAATGCACAATAATCATAGAACAGTCTTATTGCGTTACTCACATATGCATCACATAACGACCTTGGACTAGCTTAAATATAATCTCAAAATACATACCTGACCAACTTAACGCATTGAACGTATTTATTACCAATTGTTACTATGAAGTCGTATAATCTTATGCTTTACTCGAATCTTCAGCGAAACCTTTAGCTCGAATAGTACCCACACGTAGTTATCGGGTCTTACCCGGACGAAATCTCCACACGTAGTCATCGGGACTTACCGGGACATAATCTCCACACGTAGTCATCGGGTCTTACCCGGAATATATTTCCAAGTTTCATGTACATTTAATCACATGTTACAACATTCACATCAACTGTCATATTTGTAATTCATTTGCCTCATCAAATATCTAATAATACACACCTTTCACATTTGGTCATTCGGCCACAATATACACACATCTCCTACATATTTCACATTAGCCATTCGGCTTTACCAAATATACATATCTCATACATATTTCACACTAGCCATTCGGCTTTACCACATATACATATCTCATACATATTTCACTCTAGCCATTCGGCTTTACCACATATACATATCTCATATATATTTCACATTAGCCATTCGGCTTTACCACATATATATATCTCATACATATTTCATATTAGCCATTCGGCTTTACCACATATACATATCTCATACATATTTCACACTAGCCATTTGGCTTTACCACATATACATATCTCATACATATATCACACTAGCCATTCGGCTTTACCACACATATATATCTCATACATATTTCATATTAGCCATTCGGCTTTACCACATATACATATCTCATACATATTTCACACTAGCCATTCGGCTTTACCACATATAAATATCTCATACATATATCACACTAGCCATTCGGCTTTACCACACATATATATCTCATACATATTTCAGATTAGCCATTCGGCTTTACCACATATACATATCTCATACATATTTCACACTAGCCATTCGGCTTTACCACATATACATATCTCATACATATATCACACTAGCCATTCGGCTTTACCACACATATATATCTCATACATATTTCATATTAGTCATTTGGCTTTGCCACATATACATATCTCGTACATATTTCACACTAGCCATTCGGCTTTACCACATATACATATCTCATACATATATCACACTAGCCATTCGGCTTTACCACACATATATATATATTTATCTTGTACATCAATTTCAGCAATAGCTTATAAGCAACTCAAATAGTTTCATCAATGTTTACAACAAAATCACATATTCACTACAAGCTGTTTTCCTGAGCAATAGTCACTAAATTATTTATAACTGGAGCTACAAAACTCAAAATCAATTGCCGTTAATTTTCTCTAAATATATACTCATATATCTTCCATCTATAAAATTTTCAGAATTTTAGGTTTGGCCAATCAATACCAGATTTTTCTTAAAATTTCCCCTGTTTCACTGTTTGACTAATCTGACCAGTCTTCACTACGAATCAAATTTCTCATTGTACAGAATTCAAAATATGTTCTATTTGATTTCATTTGAAACTATACTCATTAAGGAGTCTAAGCATATAAATTTTATCTTATAACCATTTTTGTAAAAATTATAATGATTTTCTAAAAACAGAACAGGGGATTTGAGTCATTCGACATTGTCTCATACAACTTTAAATATCTCTTTATAGGAAATTTCTTTGCTTACGGTCTCTTTTATAAGAAACTAGACTAATTAAGCTTTGATTACATATTTTATTCAGCCTATAATTCCACACCAACAATTTATAGTGATTTTCTAAAATCACATTACTGCTGCTGTCCTAAGCAAATTATTACAATTTGCTCTTAAATTTCCAAGTCTAAACACTTATGAACTTACCATTTGAGTTTAAGACATATCATGGCCACATCATATCTTATTAAATCAACTCATTATGTCCTATTATGATTGAATTTACTCAACGTTTAATCACTTAAAACTTACCTCGGAAGTGGTCGACGACTAGATATCCACGGCTATTCGTTTACTTTCTCTTTTCCCCTATCCGACTTTGATCCTCTTTGCTCTTAAGCTTAAGTAAAACAATAGATTTGCTTAAGTACTTAACTAATATTATTCACTTAACAATCACATTTGGCAATCACATATCATTTAATCTGTATCTAAAATAATAGATTTCAATATGTATCATATTTAATAAAACATGCCATGACTCGATTTCATGCTTATTTAATTTATATCTAATTCACATTCACAAGCAAGGAGTCACTTAATTTATCATGCTTCCTTATACATGAATTTAATCATATTGCCGAATGTCCTTATGTGTACATGGTACATACATAAGGCATATATATATATATATATATATATATATATATACCTATATATGACCATTGAAATTTAAACATTTAATCATAATCGGCAAGCTTTATTTCAACTATTTAAGGTGCAAACATCAATTAACAAACAAACATTATCAACCCATTTTTATTACACGTTTTCCCCAACTTAACACCCCAAATTATGAAACTTTAACAAGTTTAAAACTCATCTAATGACCATTTATAAACTAAGGCATCAACCATTCAAATTCAACTCATCACAACATGGCGAATACACATTTCTCCTACTTCCATTCTAAATAAAAGTTTATCAAGCTTCCATCTTCATTTAACTATGTACCATTTAGAACTATCAATACTTTACACCCTTTAACAAATTATAATCAATTGCCAAATGCATCTTTGACAATTTAAACCACGCATAACTCAAATTCTTACAATTTAAGCTTAGAAATTTCTATTCATGTAAATTTTAGCAACATGGAGTCCATTAAACACTCCAAAATTCCATTTGAACAACAATTGTTCAACCTTCTAGCATAATTTCAATCTGGATGACAAGCATTATTTAACATTAATTTGTTTTATTAGACCATCCGAATAGCTTAATTAACACCAATTTATAGCCCTTGAACAATGAATTAAACCCATTCGATTAGCAACAAAACTAATATTTAACAACCATTGTTTTCTTTTATTTCAAACATGCGTGAGACCAATTCCTCCACATATTACAGCACCTTCAAATCAGCATTTACATGCTGGAACAATTTGTTTTCAAGCTGCAGTTTCAATGATCATTTATGCATTTAATTGTCAAATTGTTACGTCACTACTAACAACTGAAACTTAGTAAGAATAACATAATATTTTAGCTATTAGACTCAATTTATCAACCCTAATCGGCATGAAAATAGAACCATTAATTTGTTCAAATTTTGGACAGACATAACGAAGGCACAAAATTAGACAGTAGTAATTTTTACAACTAATCAAAGAGCTTTTCTTTTCTACAACCCGCATTCATGCCTTCCAACCACAATCCATCATCATTTTTCTTTACAACAAAGTTAAAGATAGAGGGGAGCTTAGAAAGCTTACCAACTTAGGATACAACTCTTAAACAAGCTAAATCCTTAGTTTTCTTCAACATGCAAACTGTCTCCATTTTTCTTTTTGTTCTGACCCTCTTCTTCTTCTTCGATGGATTACTGAGTTACTTGAAATTTCAGCTACCTAACTAGCTAAAATCATAGTTTTTCCTCCTTCTAGCCATCTTCTAAGCCAAAATTAAAGCAACCCAACTTTCTTCTTCCTCCCTCAAGTCACGGCAATGGAGGAGCAAGGGTGAGACAACTTTGGTTTCTCCTCTCATTAACTAGTATTTTATTATTTCTCACACAACATTTTAACACAAAATGTTTATAATATGTTTTAACCCATAGCATGGCCAGCCACTACCTAACATTTTGGGTAATTTGACATGCAAGTACAAGCATTTTCTAACATGCATTAATAGATCCTTATAGATTAACCTATCACATTTCAAAAGTGTCACACATAAGTCCTATTTAATAAAATTCACTTTCAATTAACAAAATTCAAACATGCAATTTTCACACATGCATATATACATATAATAAGCATTAAGTATGACGGTTAATTATTTTTATGACTCGGTTTTGTGGTCCCGAAACCACTTTCAGACTAGGGTCACATTAGGGGTGTCACAGATGATGTAGGTGAAGCGATCAGACATCTCCTTGATTCCTTCCTCCTGTTTTGCCCTAAACAACTCATAATCAAGGATGAGAAGGTTTATCTCGGACTCCTTAACTATACTTGTCCCTTCATGGGTGACTTCAAGCTTGTCTCATATTTCTTTTGTATTGTCACATAATGAGATTCTATTTACTCATTTGGACTAAGAGCACAAAATAGAGTGTGCATAGCTTTCACATTTAATTGCACCTTCTTGATATCATTATCATCTCATTCACTCTCTTCTTTTGGAACAACAACATCTTTGACCCTCTTTATTGGAAAGGATAGCATATTTGTAATTATCCTCAAAACTTCATAGTCATTAGCTTGGACGAATAACTTCATTCTTGTTCTCCGATATGAGTAGTTGGTGCCATTGAATAAAAGAGGCCTCATGGTGGAATACCTTAATTTTTTCCCAATGCCATGAAGCAAATTTCTTAACTTATGGCTTCCATCTTAGATATCTTGAGGATATTTTCTCTTGGTGGTAAAATTATCTCTAGAGTTCTAACTCTGATACCAATTATTAATATCAAAATACACCAAGAGGGGATGAATTAGTGTATTAAAATGCTTTCGGGAAATTTTGGAAATAAAACAACTCAAGTATTTATAATGGTTCGACCTCAATTGCCTCCACTACCTTAGCTTCCCTCAACTAAGGATTTCCCAAATCCACTAGATTTGAACCTTTAAGGACAAAGTTTAACCTTACAAATTCCTATCTTTTCAAAGGTAAGATAGAACTACTGTAACAGCCCGTTTTTAGCTAAATCAGAACAGTGGTTTCAGGACCACAAATTTGACATAAAAAATTATTTTTTATTTTTATTTTTATTTTTACAGCATGATATTAGAGTTGTGTGAAAATTTCATGAAGAAATTTTACCGTTTAAGTGTTTAATTTGGTAAAAAATGACTAAATCGCGTAAAACTTGTGCTCTATTAGTTAAAAGTATCAATTGGCTATGAAATTAAATAGTTAATGGTTTCATGTTGCAAATAGCCCTTTTATAATGCAAGTGGACAGTTCTATGCATGAAATAGTGAATTTTTAATGTTTTAATCAAAGGATATTTTGGTAAATTAGTTAATAAATTAAGTTTAATAAAACAAAATAACACATGCATTTTTATTTCTCTTGTTTCTTTAACCGAAAATGGAAGAACAGGAAGCCATAATAGCTTGAAGCATTCAACCATGGAGAATTGAATGCATGTAAGCTCAATTTTGTTTCGTTTTTAATAATTTCTACGCTTTTGAGTTCGTTGCAGCTTAACCTAGCTAGCCCGTATCTCCATTTTCGAAATTGTTATAGATTTTTTGAGATTCCATTGATGAATATTCATGATTTTTGATGATTGATGATGAAATATGGAAGTTGGATGATAGTTTTACATATTTTACAAAGTGATTTTGAGTAAAAATTCAAATTACGTACTAAATTGTGAAATTATGAAATTATGTGGTTAAAAGTATGAATAAAGTAAAAATATGGGCTGATTTATGATATATTAAAATTTGGATAGCATGGGTTGTCCTTAATTGCATGAAATTGTGATTTTATGTGATAGGGACTAAATTGCAAAAATGTAAAATAATAGGGGAAAAAGTGTAATTTTGCCTAAATGTGTAAATTGTGTTAAATTGAATGAATTAATGATTAAATAAGCTAATTTTTCTTATAACTAGATTGAGAAAAGTGAAATACGGGTTTAGATCGTGGAAAAGATAAAGTATCGAACTAGTCAATCCGTTCTGTCGTTTTAATGATCGAGGTAAGTCCGTATGCAATAAGCATTGTTATATTTATGCTTTTAATGCTTTGATATCGTATAAATCATATATATGTGACTATTGTTATGTTTGATGACATATCGGCTAAATATGGCACTTAGTACGAGGTTCGGTATAGCTTCGGCTAAATTTGGCACTCAGTGTGCGATTTGAGATAGCTTCGGCTATGTACAGAACTTAGTGTGCGGGACATCAAATATGGCACTTAGTGTGCGAAATATTGAGAATGGCACTTAGTGTGCGAAATATCGAATGATTCAATAGGCATAGTCAAGGTAAGAATGAAAGTACAATCGAAATAAGTAATACAGGTACGTACAAAACTTAGGAGAGAATCAAATGAAAGTGGTGAGTTATAATGTATCATGTATCTAAAATGCAAAAGATCTATGTATAAGTACGTTTCATGCCAAAATGCGTTTATTTGGCTATAATGAGGTATGATTTGAATGATATGTGAGATATGAGTTAAATTTGTGTTAATTAAATATACATATGGCATATATGGTGCGAAATATCGTTATTTAATGATATATATAACATGATTCGTATTTACTAAATAAGACGTGTTGGAAATTGGAATGAATCAAGTTACTTGTATACATGTTTATTCATGAATATGTAAATGCAAATGAATTGGTAAGAATGTGATAGATATATATGAGCAATGATATGAGTAAACAAGTGAAACTCTTGGTTAACTATGTAAATGAATTCATGTTATAAAGGTGAAAACATATGAGGACATTATAAGTTATGAAAATGTTTAATATGTGTTTATTCAATAAGTTGAGTTTATTAACATACGAGCTTACTAAGCTTTATAGCTTGCTTTGTGTTATCTTTTCTATGTTTTATAGTGATCCAGATGTTCGCTCGGGTTGGAAGTCAGCAGAGATCGCATCACACTATCCGGTTTTGATTTCAGTATTTATACACTTATGACTTGGTTATATGGCATATATAGGCTTGAGTCTTTTGGATAAAGGTTTTGGTGATGTATTTGGTCATTTTATATGGCTTAATAATGACTTATGTTTGATATGTAATTTACCTTGTGTAATGGCATAATTTGGTATGGTTGGTGATGTTCAAGATGAGCATTTGGTCATTTGGTATATGTTGAGTATTTACTTATGAAAAACATGAATTTGGACTTAATAAGTGAATGGTTAATAGATGACTTATAAGTCAAGCTTTGTGTATGATTGATGATGATAAAATACATATTTGAAATAGGTTGAATTAATGAATGTGATATGTGTTTTGGTATGTAATGGAATAGGTGTAAAATGAGAAATGAATCATGCTAGTTTTGGTATGTGTTTTGTATAGGAAATGGTTATGATTTAAGTTGATGAAATGGAGGGAATTGGTATAACATATTTGGTGCAAAAAATAACATGTTTTGGCTGACTATTAATGTATTAAAATGGTGTAAAATGTTGTGTTTTAGGTATGCATGAGAAGGGTGAGAAATGTGGCTTAAACCAAGCCTATTTTCACTCCACACGGCTGAGCATACAGGCATGTGGCTCGACTGTGTGTGACACATAGCCTTGGTACACAGTCGTGTGTCCCCTAGGGTAGCCCTTCAAAATTAAGTCAGTATACCCTACAAGTTTGGCACGGTCTAGACACACGGGTGTGTCAACTGGCCTTGTGTGAGGCATACGGCCTGGTACATGGGTGTGTGGTCAGCCGTGTGACCCAAGTCAGTAACCCCTTTAGATTTCACACGGTCTGGCACACAGGCGTGTACTCGGCCGTGTGGTACAAGTCAGTATATATGCCATGTTTTCACGCAGTCTGTGACACGGGCGTGTTTGGTGGCCGTGTGAGGCACACGGCCTGTTCACACAGGCATGTGACCCTTATATGTTGAAAAATTTTCTAAGTTCCTCAAAGTTTGCAAATGTTTTTGGTTTAGTCATGAACCACTTCTAAGCATGTTTTAAGGTCACGTAGGACCTTATAAGGGACAATGTGAATGATTTGATTTGATTTCAATTATGAATGCTTAAATGTATGTAAATGAGGTGTGTTATTCGGTAATGCCTCGTAACCCTATTCCGACGACGGATACAGGTTAGGGATGTTACAACCACTTCCCTTTAAGGTTTTCTACCCAAAACCTTAAGTAACACCTCACAAATGAGAGAAAATAATGATGAATAAGATGATACCTCTAAAATATAGATAATCAATAATTAAGATTCTCACATAAAGTTACAACACTTGAAAGAATGATAGAAAACTTAACCTATAAGTGTGTACAAGAAATATTTAGTAAAAGATTGTGAAAGTTTGAAATTTTGAGTTCTTAAAATTTAGGCACTTGTTTCTATATTATTAATGAAAAGCATTAACTTTGTATTTAAATCCTCTAACAACCTTGTGGACATTTGTAGCCGTTAGAAACAAAATAGAGTCGTTATAGCCATAAAAACTTGCATTAAATGCAGTCTGCATCTTCATTGTATCGATAGAAATCCTTCTAAAATATGATCATTGGGCTCGTTGTATCAGTAGAGGTCCTCTTGTACCGATAGAACTTTGAGGTTTCAACTAACTTTGGCTACTGCCTTGACTTGTCTAAGTAGAAGTCCTTAAGGTATCGTTAGAACTCTGGTTGTATCGATAGGTCGGACCAAGGGGTCGATAGAGACTCCAGGCCAAAACTACCTTGCATACTTGAATGCGTTCTATCGATAAAAGTTTGGGTTGTATCGGTAGAACCTAGAGTTGTACGGTAGAATTCTGTAGCCTTTTCAAAGTCTTTCCATCTTGAGTTCTACGATACTTGTCCTCCTAAGTATCAATAGAAGTCCTTCAAACTTCAAAAACTCGTTAAAAATTAAGTTAATTTAAGGCTTTTTAAATGTTTATCTTGTCCAACACTTTGAAAATAAGTTTAAGGACTTATAAACAATTTTTGCCAATCTAAGTAGGGGATTTTAATATACCTTTTGTTATATCAAAATACATGAAAAATTAGAGCTAACATAATATAAACATGAAAATTTGATTTTGTTTCAATTATATGTATAAAATTTTAATTTTGATTTTTTGTATACATTAAGAAAATAGATTCAATTATTTTTATTAATAAATATATTTATTTATGTATACAATAATTAAACTTAAAATAGTGCCATGTGAGTAGTATGTAAAAATTGATTAAAATAAAAATGTCATACATGCATATGTGGAAAATTAAAAATTTTGTATAACAATATATATTAATAGTGGAGAGTAAAATTCGATGTGAGTTGGGAAAATCGAAAAAAATTAGTCTTGTAATTATCAAATCTAGTTATTTGGTTTTTTAATCAACTCAAATAAGTAATTCAGTTTTAGAGTTCGAATCGAGTTAAATTTTATAACTTACATAATTTGAATAACCCAAATAACAAATTGGTGTATATACCACTTGAATCCTGTCAATTTAGAAAAATGAACAAATTGATTTCTCTCAAACAAAATTACAAAATATTTAAAATATTCTTTAAAATATTTTTATAAAAATGATAGATTTTAAAAATTCTAAAATTATATAAAAATTTAAATTATAAAAAATGTTTTTTCCCAAAATGACAAATTTAAGGCATTAAAGAATTAAATTTTCAAATCAAGATTATCGTGAGGGTATCTTGTTTTTTTTTCTTTTAAAATAGTTTTTAAATATATATGATTTTAAATTTATATACTCTAATTTATAATTATTTATATTGTTAATAATATTTTAATTTGATTTTTATTTTTTAAATTTAACTTAAAAATATTATTTAACTTAAAGTTTATTTCACTTAGGTGGATTTGAACAAATAAAATTAAAATAATAGAATAGAACTCATATACAGTAAACGAAAACATTGCATTTGGATTGAATTTTGGGTTCATTTCCATTTGCTTTGCTGATTGTACCTAACCCTAGTAAGATTCTAACCCAAATACGACCTATCTTAGTTTTATTTAAAGGTATGGGAAACTTTGCTAGCCAGCTCCTTCTAAAATCTTCTCTTTCATCTCTCTCTTTCACCTGAAAATACCTCCTCCGTCTTCTTCTTTTCACAATTTTCTTTTCTCGATGAACAGTCTTTTAGACTACTATAATTTAATTATAATGTAAAAAAAAAAAAAGAATTCATAATTTTATATATTTTGATTCTCATGGAAGCTTTGATTGTTGGGTATTTTAGGTTTTGTTTATTTTTCTTGTTATGTCTATTGTTGGATGGGAACTGAGAGTAAGAAAGAAACTGTGTTAAAGAAGAACAAAAATGGTGGAGAAGTTAAGACAGGACAGTGGTTGTTGTTTTCATGTTGTAAACTATTACAACTTTGTACAATTTGGTCTTGTTTTAAACAAGGCAGTTTGAGTTTCAATCTTAGTTGAATCTCTTTTAACAACAACATCCATTGAAAATCTTTTAAAGAAAAAAAAAAGATTGTTGATTTCATCATTAAGTTCATCATCAACCATGAAGAGACTTGGCAGCTCAGATTCATTGAGTGCTTTGATGTCAATCTGCCCAACTTCAGGTCTAATAAAACAAACCCAACTTTTATTACCAAAAAATAAAAGATCTTTGATGTTCATCAGCGTCTTAATTGTTGATATGTTTTGATTTGGTACAGATGAACGTAGTCCAAGAAACAACAATGTTTACAGTCGAGAGTTTCAGTCGATGTTAGAAGGATTCGATGAAGAAGGTTGTTTTGAAGAATTAACAGTCGGCCATGGCGGGGGTGCCAAGAAGAGACGATTAAGTGTGGATCAAGTGAAGGCATTGGAGAAGAATTTTGAAGTTGAAAACAAACTCGAACCCGACAGAAAATCGAAACTAGCTCAAGAACTTGGGTTGCAGCCACGACAAGTTGCTGTCTGGTTTCAAAACCGACGTGCTAGATGGAAAACAAAGCAATTGGAAAGAGATTATGGAGTTCTTAAGACCAGTTATGAATCTCTTAAGCTCAATTATAGTAACCTCCGCCATGAAAATGAAGATCTTCTCAAACAGGTAATTATTAATAACAATTATTCATTTATCTTAGTAAGACTGGGAATCTCTTTGAGTTTAATTTGTAAAGCAAAGTTGAAGGTATGAAAATGATGCAGATTAGTGAGCTGAAGGCAAAACTCATCAAGCCGCCGCCGGGTTCATCTTTGGGTACCTCATTGGAGCCGGCGGAAGTGAACTGCGAGAGCTTCAACGACGGCGGCGGCAATGGATCAGTTGGTGGTGGTGGCGACACCGTTTTCCCGGACTTGAAAGACGGATCATCAGATAGTGATTCGAGCGCTATCTTGAATGAAGAAAACAACAGCGGCGGAGACATGGAGGGGGGCAGCCCAAACAACGGGGCAGCTTCTTCACCGTCCTCCATGAATAACTGCTTCCAGTTGTTCAAAACAACGTATCAAACCCCGCAATTTGTGAAGATGGAAGAGCATGATTTCATCAGTAGTACTGCAGATGAAGTCTGCAATTTCTTTTCAGATGAACAAGCTCCAAGTCTTCAATGGTGGATCTAATCTAAATCAAACATATATGTATGTATGCAATTATGGGATTAAAGAAACGGAATGCAAGAGAATAAGGCAAACTCTCCAAGAATTTTGTCCGAAGAAGAAGAAGAAGAAGAGAGAAATTAATGGGTTGAAGTGGAGGCGGTAGAAGTTGAATTCAATACCCAATAGGTGGCGAGTGGCCAGTGCGGCGGTGCACCCGGTGGGCGAATGATTAGGTCGTAATTGGAAGCTTTTTTTTTTTTTACTGTTCTTCTACTGTAAATGGAAAAATCTCCAAAATCCATCAGAGGAAAAGTAAAGCTTTTTTTCCTTCTAATGGTGAAAAAGCTGAAAAAAAAATAAAGTAGATCATCAACATCATTTCTCTTAGAAAGTTGAAAATTTTAGGGCAGACATTTACCCCCTATCTCCAATTCAGAAACCTTAATATTATAATTATACCACCATTGCTCCCTTTTTCATGACACCAAATTCTTGGATTCCTCATCTCACAACTTAAACAATTGAGATAAATTTAACCTGGATTTGATTTATTTAATTCAGGTTGTCATGTAGCTAAGTTATCATTAAATTACAGTTAAAATATATTAATTTTACTATTCTTACATTCCGAAAATTGGGTTAGAAAAAATTAAGTTAGTGAAATTAAGAATGATCACATCTTGATTTTTTAAATTATGGTTGTGAAAATCATGTAAAATAATTTAATTTGGTTTAGTGGTTAGATATTGTGCTTGTTTATGAGAGGTTTTGGATTCGAATCATTTTCCTTAAATTATGTTAACCTTGGTTGTTTTGGTTTAAAATTAATTTTCACTCAACTTGTGTCAAGAGTGAGCCTGTTCGTTTAATAGTAAAGTGTTGGCTTACTCATTGATCTTATGTTTGAATCCCTATATGAGCAAATGGCAATATTTTTGCAATTTCTTACTGTGCTGCCCATTTGTTGGAGTTTGGATTAAATTTAAACTATTGAAAGTCTAATAAGTTATCAGAAAATCAATTGGATAGATAATATGAGTATTTTTTTTTTATTTTTTATTTTTGTAATTCCTAAAAAGAAATTGCTTTGTTGGGCATGTTCACTCAGTCTCTCCTCTTCTCACTTTTCGTGTTTTCTTTTCCCCTTTCTATTGTTGTTTGTTTGATCCTTCTCAAGTCCCTATACTTGATTTTTTTTATTTTCCAATTATTGCTTCAATAATCTTTTCTTGATAGCAATTGTTACTCCATCGTGTGTTGTCTATGTTTTGATTTCATTTGATGAAAGTTAGTGCCATATTTGGTTTTGAACGATTTAAAGAGTGTGGAGTAAGGAATGTGTGCTAAGATTTGTGCTTGTTTTCATGGTTTTGGCATTAGTTGTTATCTTCTTTATGTGATACAATTTTGGCCACTTTGAAATCATTCGTTTAGGCGAGGTTGGTAAATCACACAACTTACCTCCAATGAATTACGAGTTTTAAGGGACTGTCATGTTCGTTTGGGTAAGTGATTGATCACAAAAAGGATAAATTCTACTTTGTTAAAGAGTAGTGTTAATAGTTGTAATCGAATGAGTTAATTGGAATTTAGTGAATCGTTACTAAAATTAGTCATTTTAATAATGTTTTTAGGTTCTGAAAATCTTGTGGTTGGATTTGCATCGAAAAACAATTAGGTGTGTAATAGAAAACTCATAAAACAGCGAACAGAACGATGTCAATTGTTGACATCACACGGTCGTGTGGCAGACCGTGTGAGCCACACAGTTTGGGTCAATTAGGCCATGTGGGCCACACGAGCGTGTGTGAAGTCGCGTGGGCCCATTTTCTAAAAATTTTTAGCTAGGGTTGTTTTGATTTGTGATGTGTATTTAACCACTCCGTAAGGTTTGTACTATATAAAAATGACTTGAAAACATTATATTTGATAGTTTGATATTGTAGGTAATGTGAAATATGTAAACATGTTCTATTTACGGATGAATTCGATGGCATGTTCTGTTGTGCTATGTTTGTATATAAGCATATGATATCTGATTATGTTAATTTGTAAATCTCTGAATCTACTGTGTAACCATGCATGTGACGTTATGGCAAATTGATTTGCTTATCTTGGATTTGTAATACTTCTATTTTGTAAAGCGTGGAATGCCATGCCTTCTGGTTTTTGTTGTTGTACGACTGCATGTCTTACATGCTTTTCATTCTGATTCTTTATATTCATGTCATGTCACATTGCATGGGGTTTGGGATAATATGGTAAGAAGAAAGTTTTGTAGTTTAATGATCTGCACTATTTGGTGGTTTAACCACATTTCTGTTTTGGCAGCTTAACTGCATTTATGGTGGCTTGACCACATACATCTATTTTAGCAGCTTGGCTACAATATAATGGCTTGACCACATATATGATTTGGCAATTTTAATTGCAATTCTAGTGGCATTGTCCACAATTATCTGTTGGCATGATTTTGTTGGACGAGTTATGGGGAACTCTATTTTGGTGTGTAGCAGAGTTGGAGAGGAAGTTCACTGAAAAATCTACATTATGGTTTTCTAAAAAATACTGCATTAACATAATCATGCATTCTCAGTTTTGTGTAATTGATCGTTATGAAATTCTCTATAATACTCTAATTTGTATATTGTGTTATGTATGATCTCTGTTTGAGTTTAGTTACACACTAATCTTTATAGCCCACCCATTTGTTTTATCTTTGACTTTTCAAGTAATCTTTGAGTTTAGGATCGAACGGCGTGTGGGAGCTAAGATTGTTTCTTGGTTAATTTAATATGATGGTTTACATTTTCACTTTTCTGGATTTTTGAACAGTAAATCTATTTGTGGGTTTTGTTTTGGTTTTTTTTTATTGGTCAGATTTTGATATTTTCAACATTAAACTGCAAAATCATTTGAATTACCAAACTAAAATTTGGTTTTCAAAACTAAAACTTTGGAAATTTTCGCTGCAAGAAGAATTGAGTAATCACTTAAATGCCTTTTTGTAAGTGAATAAATAGTTTTTAACGAACGTTGCTAAAAACGAGAAATGGCTTACCAAAATTAATACTTTCAAAACACATGATTTCAAAATCAAATTCTAGGTTTAAATATGCAACTCTGAACATAAGCTTTTCTAAACATTTGTAAGGGTTTTGTCGAAATGTATGCTTTCAAAATTCTCTCTATGTTTTTATTAAATCAAAAGTTTTAAACAAGTTAATGTAGTTCCCCAAGATCCAATCATAACACCTTGACCGAGTTTGGAGTGTTGCATTTAGTGGTATTAGAGCCAAGTTCAAAACTCAGGCTGTGATTCTTGAGTTAAAAATCTCCATGAAATATGTTTTAAATAAATTGAATTTCTGATTAACTTTGATATTTAAGGTTTATAAAAAGTGAGTATTCATATTTTGATTATTTGTATATTTAAGTCTATAAAAAGAGAATCCACGACTCTAACGCTGATCATGTAAGTATCTTTACTTTAGCTATACTAGATAAACTAGCAAAACTGTAGTGTTAAGATTACTCTACTTTAGCTAAAGATTGTGGTAATTTTGTAAAAAATCTATTAAAACTCTAGTCATGGGATTTTTAATAAACCTAAGCTAATTCATAAAATTTTTGAAATTGTAGATTAGTATAATGAGTACTTGTGGTCATGATGTGTGAGGGTGTGGTGGACATAGTCAAGTGACTCGAACCGAGTCCTCTTCTTGGGGCAATAAGCCCAATCTGAAAATTAGAGAGTATGCTAAGATGCCTGAATCTAAAGGTGATAATCAGGGAGCTGGGGACGCTGCTGTGCCCAAGATGTGTTTAGAGATTTAAAAAGGGTCAATGGGACCCAATTTGGATTTGTGGGTCAAGAGTTAGTGACTGAGTGACTTCAGTCGAATGAGATCAATGAAGTGAAAGAGATTAATCACTTTGAGTGTGAGGAAAAATGAAGGAATAAAAGGCAGAATAAGAGGTGTTCTGAACTTGCAGATTTGAATCCGCGACCTAGGAAGCGGGCCAGAATAGTCAGGCCTCAACGAGTTGAGGAAGTTGTGAATATGGATCAAGTTTTGATTTGTGTTTACTGTAATATGCGCCATCTGGGCGAATGTTGGAGGAAAATGAGGGCGTGTTTCAAATATGGGTTCGTTGAACATCGAGTTAGGTATTGTTCACGGCACTCTTTTAGTTAGATGCAAGCTTCAGCTCAGAAATGAAATCAGAGATGGCGATATGTGACTATGCGTCGAGAGGGTCGAGACGTATCTAGCAACAATACAGGTACTTTTATGATCCATTTCAACTGTACCTTGCTTTGATTAAGAACTGCTTGTATCCAAGTGTTTGTTGCAATGGTGTTTTATGAATCTGAGGTAGAGGAATTGTTAGCGATACTTCTGTAAAAAGTTTCTTGAGACTATTCGAGTTATTAGAAAATCAATTGGTTAGTAATATGGGTATTTTAATTTTAATTTTTTATTTTTAAAATTTCCAAAAAGAAACTGATTTGTTGGGTACGTTAACTTAGTCTCTCCTCTTTACGTTTTCTCTTCCCCTTTCTATTGTCGTTTATTTAATCCTTCTCAAGTCCTTATACTTGATATTTTTTTTTATTTACCAATTATTGCTTCAATAATATTTTATTGATAGCAATTATTACTCCATCGTATGTTGTTTGTACCTTGATTTCATTTGACGAAGGTTGGTGCCATATTTGGTTTTAAACGATCTAAACGGTGTCGGGTAAATAATGTGTGAAAAGATTTGTACTTGTTTTCATGGTTGTAGTATTAGTTGTTATTTTCTTTATGTGTTGCAATTTTGACCACTCCGAAATCATTAGTTTAGGCAAGGTTGGTGAATCACACGACTTACTTTTGGTGAATTAGGAGTTTCAGGGGACCGTCGTGTTCGTTTAGGTAACTGATTGATCACAAAAATAATAATAATAATAATAACTTATGTTTTGTTAAGGTGTAGTGTTAGCAATTGTGATCGAATGAGTTAATTGGAATTTAGTGAATTGTTACTAAAATTAGTCGTTTTAATGATGTTTTTGGGTTCTAGAAATCTCGTGGTTGGATTTGCATTGAAAAACGACCAAGTGTGTAACAGAAAACTCAAAAAATAGCGAACGACACGATGTTAGAAAATCAACTGTCGATGTCACATGGCCTTGTGGCAGACCATGTGATCCACACAGTTTGGGTCAATTAGGTCATGTGGGCCACACAGGTGTGTGTGAAGCCGTGTGGGCCCATTTTCTAAAAATTTTCACCTAGGGCCATTTTTATTTGTGATGTATATTTAGTCACTCCATATGGTCTTTACTGTATAAAATTGACTTGATCGTTATGAAATTCTCTGTGATACTCTGATTTGTATATTATGTTATGTATGGTCTCTGTTTAAGTTTAGTTACACACTGAGCTTTATAGGCTACCCCTTTGTTTTATTTCTGACTTTTCAGGTAATGTTTGAGTTTAGGATTGGACAGCATGCGAGAGCTTAGATTGTTTCTCGGTTAATTTAATATGATGGTTTACATTTTCACTTTTCTAGATTTTTGTACTGTAAATCTGTTTGTAGGTTTTAATTTTGTTTTTGTTCTATTGGTCGGATTTTGTAGTGGATTTTGATATTTTCAACGTTAAACTACAAAATCGTTTGAATTATCAAACTAAAATTTGGTTTTCAAAACTAAGACTTTAGAAACTTTCACTGCAAGAAGAATTAAGTAATCACTTAAATGCTTTTCTATAAGTGAATAAATAGTTTTTAACGGACTTTGCCTTAAAATGTGAAACGACCTGCCAAAATTCATACTTTTGAAACACACGATTTCAAAATCAAATTCTGGGTTTAAATAGGTGACTCTGGACATAAGTTTTTCTAAACATTTGTAAGGGTTTTGCCAAAATGTATGTTTTCGAAATGCTCTCTAAGTTTTATTAAATCAAAAGTTTTAAAGTTAATGTAATTCCTCAAGATCTGGTCATAATGTCTAGGCTGAATTTGGGGTATTACAAGATTTTTTTTATTGATTTCAATCCTTAACGTTATCAAATTTCTCAATTCAGATCAAAGGACAGTTAAAACCTATCGATTGGGAAATTCAATCAACCATATGCTATCACGTACCATGCAATGATGTCACAATGATGTTATGATTAAAAAAAACCTAAAAGCCTTTAAAATGAAAAAAAATTACAAAAATTTTAGACAATTACAAACTTTATTAAAACGCTAAAATATATAAAAAAAGTTTAATAGAATTTTTAAAATATATATTAGAAATTTTATTATTTTAAAATTTTATGGATCATATCTACTAGAGCATGAACATAATATTGTTGTATCTTGGAAGGATACCACCTAAAATAATAGCTAATTCAATCAATAACAATTTATAATTGATAGATTTTTTAGGTGATAAACTTAGATAATATTTTTCCAATTCTTTAAATAATGAAAAATAATATTATTTCAATTAAATAATAATTTAATTAATTATTAATTATTCCAAATATTTCATACTATCTCAAGACAAATTATTTGTTTCTTGACTAATATCTTAATTGTAAGTTTTTTTAAAAAAAAGTCAATGATAAAGCCAGAGGATTGGCATGGGCCCCAAATCCTTAAAATAGAAAATTTTCTATTTAGGTTATTTTATAATTTATATAATTTTAATAATGGTAAAATTGTACTTGCCCCAAAAATGATAAAAATTTAATTTAATCTTTTAAAAGTTATAAAGATATAGACTATTAAAATAGTAAAATTATATTTTTATTTTAATAAAATAAATAATTTAATTTTGTTTTTGCCCTGTTAAAAGTAAAATGGATATCTAAATATTAACATACTCATTCATTATCTTAAAATATTTGAAATCCAAATTTTGTTTGAATCTTTATATCTATTATCACAATTATAATTACAAATAAAACGCCTGCAAATATCTAAATATGTTATCATTCTCTTTATATCCACCACTATTATCATGTGTTTGACCATTTTAAAAATATTAGTACAAAATAAAAAAGCACGTGCACAATAATAAATTAAAAAGCTTACATCATAGATTAAATAGGAACCAAGTGAAATAAATATACTGCAACTCCAGACGCTACCTCGTTGACTCCAATGGTACGAGTAAACTAACCCATTAAACACCATCAACCATATTTTTTTGTTTCACTCCAAACCGCATTTCATTCGGGGATTTGAGTGTAAAAAAATTCAATATTGCTTTCATGTTATTTTGGTTAAAAAAAAGGGGGAATTTATTTAAGTAAAACTTATTATTTCTATATCATTTAAATAAATAGGCCCAAAATGATCATTCAAACACATCACAAAGTACACGATATTGCTTTTATTGTTTTTGTCATTTTAAAAATGAGGTTAAAATGTGAAATAAGTTTTTTAAAATTAATTAAGTCTTTCGTTAAAAATTACATTTAATTAAGCCATTTGAATCATGATTTGCACTTGGGCTTCGTTTGTTTCACTGAAAATGGCTTCCGAAAAATGATTTCTAGAAAAGTTAATATTTTCTAGTGTTTGAAATAATCTGTGTAAAATATTTTCTATTGTTTGATAGATTTCCTAAAACTATTTTATAAAGCGTTGTTTTCAATGAAACAAACATCCGTTTGAGATTTATGATAAAGAGTTAAGTAGTGAATTCATTATAAAGTGGTGTTAAGGTTAAATTATAGTAAATAATGAATCTTCATGATAATAAGGATTAAATTGTAAACTTTTGAAATTTATAATTGAAACAAGAGAAGTGATATACATGAAAATTTATTATGTGAAATAAGATATTATAATGAATTATTTGATTAAAGTCCTTATATGGTGAAAAATAAATTACATAGCAATAGAAACTAAATTAAAAATTGTACAAAAGTTTAAGTGTGAAACAATTTAATATGTGAATAAGGAAATTATGATTTAAGTTTAATGAATGTGTTATAAGATGATGAAATATGCATAAAGTATTATAAAAATGAAATTGTGGAAAATATGATAACAATGACTAAAATGTTAAACATGAGAAAATATGTGGATGAAATAATAGAAGTGAAATACATAGAAATTTGATATGTGAGATAAGATATTGAGATAAATTATGGGATTAAAGTGTAACAAGAAAGAAAATTGATTTAATATGATTAATTAGTGAATATTGAACTTTTATGACAAAAATGGACTAAATTGAAAAGTTATGAAAGTTTATAAGAAAATATTTGATAAGTGAAAAATGTAGTAGAGAATATAACATCTTGATGCTTTGACCCAATGCTGGGGTCGGGTATGGGGGTGTTATAGTGAACAGAGTTTTATCAATTTGAAAAATGTCGTACGAAAAAAATTGGTAAGACATTTTACGGGAATAAGGGGATAATTTTACATTGACCATCCTATTTTACATGAAACAAACATCGGAAAAGGCTAAAAATATTTTCCATAAAAGATTTTATGTCGAAACAAACTAAACCTTAATTAAGCCCTTTGAATTCATTTTTTCGTTGAAGCCCCTAATGGGCCATTAAGTGTTGACATGGTAGCTAAAATGGAAAAAATGATGAATGACAGTTAAAATGCTAACAAGGCAAGCTGGCATGGAAAAAAAATTATATGGAAGGCTTAATTGATTTTATATTATTTTACGAGGGCTTAATTGATTTTTTATTATTTTACTTGACTTAATTGATTATTTAAGTTAATATATATATTAAATAATAATATAAATTTTTATTTTTTGAATAGTAAACTAGATCAACCATGAATATCTCTACCCATCACTCAACTTATGCCATCAAGCATTCAACTTAACATCACTCAAACACCTCACTCTACATCCCCACCCAAGTCCAATCATAATCACATTTCATTCTCCTATTTTTTTTTTTATTATCTAAACGAAAGACACAAAATCAACAAAATAACAAAATTTCTCTATAATTTTAAAAACTTTTTAACATTTTTAATAATTGTTTATTTTGTAAACTTTTGTTAATTTTAATCATTTTGTAATTTTAATAATTTTCTATGATTTATTTATAGTTTTCTTTATAATTTTAATAATTTCTAAGAAAAATATTATACTTTATAATATTTAACGATGTTTCAATATTTTTAAACTTTTTAAAAATTTATCTGAAAATTAAGATTAAAAGACAATTAAACCCTTATAAAATAATAGAAAAATCAATTAAGTCATTTGCGTATCATTTTTCAAGTCAGTTTGCCATAAATGAAAACTTTATTGTTGTGAAAATTTTGGTAAAATAAATTTATTTGATAAGAAATAAAAGATTTAAAAGGTTTATTTATATTATCCAAGGTTATAGTTATTTTATTAGCCTTGGCTAAATAAATGTATTTGACAATAAAATTAAAATAAAAAATTAAAATTTATATTAAATTACTTTATTTCTAAAAATAAATTTTTTATTAACTTAAAATTTGAAAACATTTAAATGGTAATGCAAATTTTGATTACTCTTTTAATAAATCAAATGTATTTAATTATTATTGAAACTTTTCACTCAAGATTTTGAAATGATTGTTTATGTGTTAAAAGGGAAGTGCTTATTATCATTGGGTTAGGCACATAATTTGTCTTCTTTGTTGGTATGTTTGACCAAAATGTTTTGATGATTTGCTTGAATTCTTTTAAAGATCTTGTGCAATCAATCTCATGTTTATCATTGGAGAAGATATTGAATCAAGCAAAATTAGTTTCAAAGGATTCTTATATGATCTACTTATATTATATATTAAGCTATGTAATACATGAAGATATGAGTTGATTTTATGATTATTTTTCTATCCTTACATTAAGAATAATTATAGAAGGCTTGTTTAGAATAAATTACCAATAAATGCCGAAATTTTTTGGAATTTACTAGATTAGGCTTTTTTTGGAAAAATTACGGGAATAGGCCATTTTTTCGAAAACGCTTTCATGTAGATGTGTTTTCAAGTGAAATGCAGAAAAATACTTTCAAGTGGGTGAGTTTTCTGCGTACTGCCAGTAAAACACTTCCAGCTGGACGCGTGTTTACCTAGTCACCTAAAAACGCTTTCAGCTAGAAGCGTTTTCCCCTCTAATGGCTAATTAAATAGTTGTCCCCCCTCCCAACAATCACCTTCCCTCCTATAACCCCCCATTATATCTTTCTCACAAATCAACCTCAAAATTCTCTTATTCTTAAATCACTCTCAAAATTCTCTCAATTTTCTATTAAATTATATTTCTCTAATTTTTTTATTAGAATTATCTTAATATTTTCACAAAATATTTTTATTAAAAATAAATCCTTGTTTTTTTTTTAAATTAGCAAATGGTAGGATCTCTAATATGTTTTGATGGCAACCACATTTTCGTCAATCAATTTCAAATGAAAAGAATATTTTTTAATATATTTCAATGTTGTTTAATTTTTTTATTTCATTCTTATATTTGAAATTAATATTTTGTATATTTTTTACCTAAATAGGTGGAAGATCGAATTTTGGAGTGCTATATTTGTAATCTACTTGCTCCTCTATCACCTTTGATCGAACCATACTTGAGGGAAGCTATTTTTTCGCATGTGGCCCTTGTAGGTTGGGGTGTAAATTGGACCTAACACTCGTAAGCGCATTGGTGGAAAGGTGGAGACCATAGACGAATACATTCCATCTTCCATACAGCGAGTGTACTATCACTTTGGAGGACATGCAATTACAATTAGGGTTACCGATGGATAGGTCGGTAGTCACTGGGTCAGTTTACTCAACCGATTAGAGAGGCGCATGTGGTGAACTTTTGAGTTTGGTTTCGGAGAGAATTTATGGAGGTCAAATTGAAATGAGTTGGTTAAGAAGAAACTTCAAGGACTGGATGAGGATTCCATTAAAGTCGAAAGAGAATGACACGCTTGGGCGTACATCCTTTAGATTATCGAAGGTATCTTGATGCCGAATAAATCACGAAATCTCGTCCATCGAAGGTAGCTGCTAAAACTCGTCAACTTTAGAGAAGCAGGCGAACTCAATTGGGGGTCCACCGTGTTGGTGACCTTATATCGGAAGATGTGTCAAGCGACACAAACACAGAAAATTAAAATTTGTGGTTGCATTCTACTAGCGCAATCATGGGCGTAATACCAATTGAATTCTACTACCAAATGATATATTTACCATAATAAAATTAATTAAAATTTAAATTATTATGCTAACAAGTTATTTTAATAGGTGGAACCATGGGTCAGTTATGTGGGATTACCAAATGATCTTCGAGATATACGACTTTTGTTAGACCAACAATCAGAAACGGAAGTATGTATTTATTTAAATTTGAATCATATAATATTAACGTAGTCGATTTGAGATTTCATTGTAGGCAAATATCACTAAAGTTTTTATTATTTTAATATAGTTTGAATGGACACTATACAAGCATTCGACAATTAAAGAATGCATCCCTGAGGAATTTTTTGTGAATCCGAACATTTGGCATATGAAGGTGCCATTGATAGTGTACATTACTGTTGAAATGCACAAGTCATATAAAGTGTTGCGGTAATTTGGGTTCTAACAATCGATTCCCGTGGCACCTGAAGACCTCGATGATGTGCATCCTATTGAATTGCGGGGTGGGGAAGATGAGAATTTATTGATATTCCACGTGTAATATATCAACATATGGGACAATATGTACGAATTCTTACCTACTTGTGAGGCCATTGTTGCTCCGGAGTTAGCCTGCGATCCTTATTACATATCATGGTTTAGAACCCATGGTAAGCCATACTTGTATAGGGAAGAGGCAAGGAGATGGCAATTGTATATGAGGAGGACACGATGAGCCTTTATACATCTAATGACTAATGAGGCGGGTCCATCGTAAGCATTTATGCAAGAAACGGCATCGATGACCGTACCACCCACTGGTCAGTATGTACTATCTAATTCTGGTGCGTATACAAACCATTTCATCTTTACACAAGCACCATATATTCCACTACATTTTTATGCTTCTACTTCTATGTTAGGTTTTGTTTTTGGACTTCCTTCCCCGATATATTATACGCCCATGCCATCTACATTTTCAACGAAGATGATGCCGACGATGACATATAGGTCATCTATCTTTCGGGCACCGACCAAGAGTCTATTCATTATACCATCAGTGTATAGGACACAACATAGTTATATCCATACGTCATTAATGTGACAGCCCTAATTTGACCCTAGTCGGAGTGTGGTTTCGGGACCACAAAATCGAGTCATAAAATTTAGTTAAAATTTTAATTGCACATCTTATATGTGTGATAGTACTTGTATAAAAATTTGATTTTTTAATTTTATCTTAGGAATGTGAATTTTGCTTGAAAGGATCTAGTTGAGAGACTTAGAAAATTATGATAGGTAAATAAGTAAGGACCAAATAGTATTAAAATAGGAAAGTTTGGGTTTGCATGTCAAAGTGCCCAATTCATGTTAAGTGGCCAGCCAAGCATGGTTCCATTCCTCCAAGTTTATGTTGTTTATTATTTAATATTGGTAAGTAAATTAAAATAAATTAAAGAAAGGAATTAAAAAGGAAAAGATGAATAAAATAAGGAGGGAAGAGGGAGTGTTCATCTTTTTTTTCTTTGGCTATTGCCGTGAGTGAGGAGAAGGAAGGGAGATTCGGTTATTTGTTTGGCTTGGAAGATGGCTAGAATGAGGTATGTACTGAATGATTCTTGAAAATCTATGCATGTTTGAGATAGTTAGTTCAAATTCTACTCATCCTATAGATTAGACTTAGGATTTTGAGGTTGAAATTGTTGAATTGTTAGTTGGGTAACAAATGAAGCAATCGGCCATATGGGGAAAAAATGGGATGTTCATTTTAGTTGTTGTTTCATTTTTGTGAGAAATGGGTCAAGTGTTCATGAGATGAAATTTTGTGATTAGATGAATTAAAAGTAATAGTATAGTTGATATATATATATATATATAGATATACATATTCGGCCATCACTTAGGAGCTTACGTGATGTTGAGTTTAAGCTTTGCATATTCGGCTATATATATATACATATATATATGTAAGCCCATTCGTGATATTACCTTAGGACTATGTGTAAGCCCATTCGTGATATTACCTTAGGACTATGTATATATAACCGACAAAAAAAAGGGAAAAACTAGCAAAGGTGATTGCCGAATGTCCAAGTATACATATGTATGTGTGATTGGATTATTGAAAGTATGGTAATTGCATAAGGTTATTAGCCGAATAGCTAAGAACATAAGGTAGCAAGATAAAAATTTTACCATGCCGTTCCGTATGTCATAAAATCATTAAAATGTGAATACCAATATATGTAGCAAAGCGGTTGAATGAGTTAATTTATTTGTTTAAGCTCAAGATCCTAAAGAGAGGCGTCCAACAAGGGAAATCGAAGGTCATCGAGTAGCCGACTCGAATTATTTTACCCAACACAAGGTAAGTCATTAAGCATATAGTTGGTATTGATTTAAATGATCGTAATACCTATGCAATTGTGTTTAATGAGATGAAATGTATACAAATGTATATGTATGTAGAGATGAAATTGTCGAATGTAAGAAGGAAGTGAAGCGTATAGAGTGGCTGGTTTTCGGCACTAAGTGTGCGGGCAATAAGTGTTCACGGTTGTGAGATTGGCACTAAGTGTGCGGGCTTGAAATGCATGGCACTAAGTGTGCGAGTTTAAAGTACATGGCACTAAGTGTGCGTGGTTGATTATTAAGCACTATGTGTGCAAACCCACTATATATATATTTTCTATCAATTATTTATATTAAGGGTGCAACCTTACCGAGTCGATTTCGGATAGCGGAAAGGGTAAGTACCTTGAGTTCATGGCTAATAGGTGCTATGTTTATATTTGGAGTTGAGTGTGGTAAGTTTTGAACCTATGTGATGATTATAATTGAAGTCACGTACATAAGGTTCATCGTGGAATAGGTGAAAGTTCGTTTAGTTGTATGATTGTAACGAAAATAAAATGATGTATGGAATGCCTCAATTATTCTATTGAATAGCGTATGAAATGTCAATGTAGGACTTGGAATGAGATTGAATCGTAAGGTTTAAAGAAACTATGGCATAGTTCGGTATGGATAGAGTACTTAGCCTCATTTCGTTGTTTCCTCTTGTGAAAATTTTATTAATGGATGGTAGTGTAATGCTTATGACTTACTGAGTTATATACTCATTCGGTGTTTGCTTGTCACCTATTTTAGGTTTCTTGGACTCGACTTTTTGCGTATTCGGGACCGTCATTGAAGTCATCACACCGGCTAGCAACTTTTGGTATTTTCTTCTTAGTTGGTCTAGGAGAACATTTCGGCATGTATAGGCTATTATGTTTTGTTGAAATTTGGTATGTAAACTTTTAGCCATGCGAAAATGGCATAAATGTTCGGTTGGAATTGGTTCTATGATGTTTGGACACAAGTCTTGGTAATTCGGTTTTGGTTGAGTATTGGTAGAGGCCTACTCGATTATTATGCCATATGTCATGGCTGATTATTTTCGGTGTTAAAATTCATGATTTGGTAATAGTGTAGTGGGGAGATGCTCGGTGATGATTAGCCTTTGGCATGGCTAGTCATGGTCATAAATTGTGACATATATGATGAATTATTAGTTAAATCAAGGAAAAATCATGAAATAGGCATAGTTTGTTTTAGTAACAGATGCTGACAGCAGCAGTGATGTGAGATTGAAAAATCACTAAAAATAGTATAAATGGAATTAAATAATGAATAAATTATGAAATCGAAGCTTGATGAGTCTATTTTCATATGGAAGAAACGAAACGACCATATGAGCTGTATGTTAGGAGTTAATTAAATTCTTGTGAAACAGGGCCAGAGCAATTTCTGGATCCCCTGTTTTGATTTATAAAATTCACCGTAAATTTTATCGAGATAATTATAGGTCTTTCCTTATATGTACAAATTCATTATCGAGTCTAGTTTCATTAGAGACAAACGGCATAGGCATTGAAGCCCTGTACAGGGAGATATTTAAATCGTAAGGTACAGAGGTCAGTGTAGTCGAACCTTGAAACAGGGGAGACATTAACAAATAAACTGTACTAATTGGCCCAACAAAAAAATTCTACAAAAATTCCCCCATATAGATATATGAGTCTAGGTTCGGGGAAAATTTACGGAATTGGAGTTCAAGTTTCAGAACTCAAAATATGATTTTTAAAGCGACCACGATACAGTAGCCAGCTTGCCTGGAACAAAAAAAAAATAGGGGGAAATAAATGTAGTAAGCCGGTAACACCTCGTGTTCGATTTTCGGTAACGGCCATGAGTTTGGGGTGTTACAATTAATGTTGTAAATACCTCCGGGATCATTGTTCTACTAAGGTGGATCATCTTCCTAACCACCTATTCTTAGATCGAAGGATGCACGATGGCAACCGAGAAGCACTCAATTACAATCAACTAAAGGCAAAGAAGATGAGAGACTGAGACTACAACCCTAATTGAAGGTTAAACCAAGAAAGAATCTGTTGCACAACTGTCGACCACCACGATGTGGCACAGATTCTAACCAACATTTGGTCTGATTTACTTTATCATTGTTCTCATCATGTTAACATTTAAATAAATATAAAACATTTAAATTGTATCGATGTTGCATATTATTATATTTTTAAATGAATATACGTGAAAGATGGATTACAATAAAATTGATGTTAATGATGTGTTGCACTTGTATTGTCTTTTCAATGTGGATATGACGACATTGAATGGCCTAAGTTCCTACACCACTCGCATAACCTCGGTTGGTTTAACTTCTCTCGAATTTCTATGTTGTCGCGTACCCAAGTTGATGTCGGTCGACCTTTTAGTTTGCGACTCAATGATCTATCAGGTACAACTTAAATGGAGCGTTCGATATAGGCGGCCACCTACGTTTATTTAGGACTAGTGGGAATATGTGTCTCTATGTGTACATGTTTTCTAGTTTGTACACTTTGTCCACAAAACTCATAGGATTTGAGCATTGATTACTACATGCTGCAATTGCATGAGCACATGGAAAACAAAATGTGCCAAATCTCTCACAATAGAAAGTCCTTTGCCTTAGGTGTACCCGAACCCATAGTTGTTCACACAAGTGGCACACTGGATATATAGAGTTTGCTCATGCCATAGCCTTTCTAATTTCTTACAGTACATCCTGGCTCAAAACGTGGCCTCATTGGATTTTCCCAACATAAATCACTACTTGCTTCGGGAAAAGTTTAGCCAAATAGAAGTATGTCTCTTTTACAACTGATGTTATCGGTAAATAATGTGTTCCCTTTAAAACAAAATTGATACATTCTACCAGGTTTGACGTCATGTGGTCATATCATAGACCCTTGTCATAAGATTGTGTCTATTGATCGAAGGGTGTGTTAGAGAGGTAGCTCGCACTCGCATCGTTAACTACCATAAGTTTACCAACGTTTCATGGAAATGATTTTTCATGAGCTCATACCCTGTCAAGAGAAGTGAATAGTGGCAATTACATACCAAAGAATTTCAAAGAATATTTAATAGTGGCGATTACATACCCATGTTGGTCACTTGTGCTCACTCGGTAGTCGAGGGATATTGTCCGTGGTAGTTTGATGGAACATACCCTAGATAGTACCTATGGTGTGTGCTGTCCCAGAGGCTTTCCTGCCTTTCAATTGCAGTCAGTATTCTAGGTCCCCAATCGAAGATGACGCAAATATCGGGCTGAGGGCAAACATGCCTCTTCAACTGAGTTAGAAAGAAATTCCAATTGTTTGATTACTCTCCAAGCGTGATTGCAAAGGCAATCGACAAGATTTTTCGATTGTCATCTTGTGCAATAGCCAACAACAACCAATGGGTATATCTCCCACACATAAAAGTATTATCGATATGTACAAGTGGCTTGCAGTACTGGAATGCCTCCTGATATTGCCTAAAATTCCAGAAATAATGTTTGAACACTCTCCATCCATGGAACAACCGGTCATTGTAGTACATTTGCTTTGTTTCTAAATTGGTTATACAACCTGGTATGTACGTCTCCAAGATGCGACACCACTGTCATTCCTCATTGTATGACGTGTTCCACCCACTGTGCATCTTCTCCAATGCCTTTTCTTTGCAATCAACGCCTTGTGGTATGAAGGCATGTAATTGAACTGGGTACGAACATTTACTATTAAAATTAGCACAACAATATTGGGACTCACTTTTATCGTAGGTAGTATAATGTTTGCGGTTATTTTTTAATATAATTTTGGATGATCCCGTGACCAACAACCACACGAGTACATTAAAATTAGCAATTCAACTGTGACGTAATATATACTGGTACTGATACAGTACCCATTGCAATATAGTATGCGAAGTAGTAAACTTCTTTATCATCCAAAACTCCGTATTTTTCTTAACAGAAGCCATGATTTTCCATGTACATCCACTATCTCGCATTGTGCACTTCGCCTCAAACTTCTCAGATCGAGATTTAACAATGTGGAAGTTTACATCGTTTCTGATGTTGTGTCACCTCATTACAGCGACAAACCCATCTTTAGTGGAAAACTCCTTCCGCACTTCTAAATCTCCTGAATCTAATAAAGAACTCGCATGGCTCAGCCTTTTGTATAGTAGTTCTTTAAACTTTATCCCATCTTTTACCGATAGGTCCATATTATGCATGTGGGTTGGAGGCGAGTACGCTCTGAACCGTGAATCTTCTTCAACATCTTCATCGGGATCTTCACCTCCTTCACCATCTTCTAGTTTAGTTGGAACAAGCGATGGTTCAGAAAATAATATAATTTCTAAACCAACAGGATCAGGCTCTTAGATTGGATTGACATCGAATTCACTATCGTTTTCATTCTCAAACCCACCAACATCTGCCGTGTTGGGTGTCCTCTCACCAGTTGACATTGTAAGGAGTACATCATCCCTTTTTGTGTAGTTGCCAAAATGTCGAAAATCATTTGTCGATAGGTAGCCATTGGAAGTTGATGTCATTCCCCTGTAAGAGTTTCCAACATTGAACATTGGTTGACTAAAGTTCAAATCAATACCACTAATTGAGTGTTGTGCATGGGTTGTGTATTCTGTCCTACCATCCCAACTTGACTGTTCGGTGTTATATCTGTTGCAGTTGAAATCTAGGGCCGAGGCAAATAAGTGTCTTCCCATTGATGATTCCGGGATATTATGATGAGAAATTTCTAACAAAGTGGTGAACCCATTACACAACTGTGTCGTTGGACTATTGGCATGTTCTTCTATTCTAGAATCTCGAATAGAAACAGATGTCGACATCTGATGGCCTTTGTCTGGCCTTAAGAACTCGGTATATAACTCAAGAAACGGTAATCCACTATCTAAATGCATTTCCACCATCGCCTCCAACCCCCTTACACCTTTGATATCGAAAGCGTTATATCTGACGAGATGCTCGAAGCACAAAATTGATATTTAAGGGATGGTACTCTTAGCTGGTTAGATCCAACGATTTTTCGCCTAATTCTTATTCGTAGTTCTGGTGACTATATGTTCTAGTTAAAAGCTAGCCTCATTGTGTTCTTTGATAAAAAAAATGACCTCGTTCTTACTGTCACGCGCTTCACCATCGTAATAAATGTAACGCCAGATTTAGGGCCTAGTCGGAATAGTGGTCTCCGGACTACAAATCTGGAGTAAAATAAATTATTTTATTATTATTTTGGAGTCATTGCATGTTTATATTAGTGTATGAAAAATTTGGTGAGTTAATTTTGACGTTCGTGAGCTCAATTGAGAAAAAGGATTAAATCGCATAAAATACAAAAGTCCTATTTTGATAGCTAAAAGTGCCAAATAGCTAGAGAACCTAAATTGGGGGTCTTTAAAGGGCAATTAGACCCTAGTATTGTGCATGGCTGGCCATAGGAGGTAATTTGGTCAAAAAGTCCAAGTTTGGTAGGTTTGGTGGCTAATTTGACTAAAATAGAAATAAAATAAAAGAAATATGATATCATCCTACTTCCCATTTCTTCTCCACTGATTTTTTTCAGCTATTTTTGGGGGTTTTGAGCTTCAAAAATTTTAGCAACTTTAAGTCTTCACAAGTAAGTGATTTTAATGGCTTTTCTTGAATATTTTTATACTTTTGAGACCCTTAAAGCATGAGTTTTCAAATGAGGGTACTATTTTGCAAAATGATCAAGAGTATAGGGCTTTTCCATGAAAGGGTTTGTAATGTTTGCTGAATTTTTATAGAAGAAATTAAGTCTTGGGTATGTTATGAACAACTTTTGTAAAAGATGTTAGCATGAAAACACCAAAAAAGACTATATTGTATAAGTTGTAAAATAGATGTTAAGTACGTGAAATAGTGGGAATTCAGAGTTTCTATAAGAGTAAAAAGGGTTCGACTAGGCTTAAGATATGAATAAATTAGATAAAAATCAATTTTCGAGCCTAGGGGTAAAATGGTCATTTTGTCAAAGTCTAGGGGCAAAATAGTCATTTTACCAAAGATATGAATTTTCAATTTCTTAATTTTATTTAGTGACTAAATAAGTGCATTTTGCAATTATAGATCAAGAATCACCAAATCCGAACTTAAGCTAGGAGAAAGCTAAGCAAATCGATTAAATCGACTAGTCGCCACATTTTGTAATCCAAGGTAAGTTGTATGTAAATAATACAACTACATTGATAATGCATGTGATTGAGTTGTACTTGAGATTATTATAACATGAATTGTTTGATTGTAGAAATGAGATAATGTAATGAGAATAGAGATAGTAGAATTCCTGAATGAACCTCAGGAAATAAATCGGATATTCATGCTATGATATTTGGGTCACTTGTGTGAGCTAGTGTAAGACATGCTTGGGACATGCATCGGCCACATTATGAGAGCCAGTTTAAGACCATGTCTGGGACATGGCATCAGCATTGAGACGAGCGCTAGTGTAAGACATGTCTGAGACATGCATCAGCCTTGAGACGTAAGCCAGTGTAAGACATGTCTGGGACATGCATCAGCTACGAGATGTGTCAGTGTAAGACCATGTCTGGGACATGGCATCGACATAGATATACCAGACTTGTGTAAAACCATGTATGGGACATGGCATCGATGTCTAACCCTATATTTGAGGCTAAATAAGTATCCGATAATGTTCCATATGGTTCAATGGTGAAATTATGATTTAAAGTTAATTAAGACATTATAACCGTGATGTGAGTGGTACAGGTACCTATATGGTATGTATGAAATGTGAGCTCAATATATACTATATGAGGTGAAATAAATATTGATGAATAAGTTTTGCTTATGCCACTTGTGTATTGTGATACTTGTTGATGAATGATAAAGATATGTTGTCTATTTATTTATGTGCAACTTACTAAGCTTTATACTTACTCCCTCTGCTTTTCCATTTTCTTATAGTGCCGTCTATCTAGCTCAAGGATCAGTGGAAGTCAGAAATATCGATCACACTATCAATCGAAGCTTTCGGTATAATTTGATTTATATTTTTTAGTATGGCATGTATAGGGAATTAGACTTGTGTTTTGTGTCATTAAGAGTTGGTCAAATGTATTGGCTTGGATTGGAAACCCTCCATTTTGTATTAAGCCTTGAATGATGGCTATTATTCATTTTGATTTATTGGCAAAGATGTTATTTTCATGGATGAGTAAAATGCACTAATGGAATGTTGTTTATTGTGGCTGATTTGGATATATGAGATAGCTTTGTATTGGTTTTGGTTGCTTATGTGTAGGTTGTGTATATAAGGGTGGCAATGGGGCTTTGTAAATAGCCTTATATTGTCCACACAGGTAGACACACGAGCATGTTTCTACACCGTGTGTGACACATAGCTTGCCCTATGGATGTGTGGTCCGGCCATGTGTCCCTTGCACGTAAATATTTCAAGTCAGTATGCATGATAATAAACATACGGGCAGAGACACGGCCGTGTGTCTCAGCCGTGTGATGGACACGGTCTAGCACACGGGCATGTGCCTTGGCTGTGTGATATTTTGGGAATGCTAACGTCAAAAACAGAATGTCTATGTTATTGCACACGGGCTAGGACACGGGCGTGTCATGGCCGTGTGAAGGACATGGGCCAGGCATATAGGTGTGTGCCAGGCCGTGTGAAAACCCTTATAGGTGTGCATTTAAAATTATTTCTACACGAGTGGAGAACACGAGCATGTTCCTGTATTGCTTGGGCTGTGTGAGCCACACGGGCTATCACACAACCATGTCGAAATGGCCACATGGGAGTGTTGCCTTTCCATATGGGCGTGTGCCTTGTTTCAAAGTTAAATTTTCTATAGACGGTTTAAAGACCTGGGTTGATCTTGAATAGTTTTTGATGGTCGATTTGGGGCTCGTGGCCCATAATAAGAAGTTTTAAGTAGAAATTGAAAAAAAGTTCTAATTTGGATCAAGTCTTGGTGACTTGGGAAATGTTGTGTGCATGAGATCAAGTTATGTAATGCCTCGTATTCTGCTCCGGCGTGGATTACAGGTATGGGGTGTTACAATAAACAATAGCATTAATCCATCCACTCATTTTAAACCAAATAATCTATCGAAAGACGCTCAAAACAAAAACATTATGCAAAAATTAATGCTGCAACTAAATATGAACAACAAAAATCAATGCTTACTTTTATGCAAATTGCATCGTTACTTCAACTTATACCTTCTCCACGAACTTCTCTTCTTCTAATCTCCCTAACAACTTTTTATTTGCTCGTAAATGGCTTATGCCACTCAAGGCTAAAATATGTTTCATTTATAGATCAAGGGATAAGCTCCAAGTTGATTTTGAAAATTTTCCCCAGCTAATGGGAGGTTTAAATTTGTATAGAGATAACACTCCAAGTAGGACGCACTGTTAGCAAAAGTACTAAAAGTGCGTTTAGCTGAAAGTGTTTTCAATGCCATGTTAGCTGGAAGTGCTTCTAGCTAGACATGTTTTCAATACTTTTGCTGACAGTGCATCCTACTTGGAGCGTTATCTCTTTACAAATTTCAACCCCCACTTGGGACAAAAAACCCATCATATATCCCGGGAATCCGAAAATATATTTTCAAAACTCATTTCGTCAATATTAATGCACTAAGATAAATAATTTACTAAAATATTAGATTAAACTAGTATTAAAAATGTCCAAAAATTTAAAAACTAATATTACATCCCAAACGAGTACTCTGAGTTTCGATGAAAATACGAAGTTTTTAAATTTCGAATACAATAATAATTATTTAACATTTCAAAAACCCTAAACAACACTACTTCAAAGACTGTAATCTTAAACCCTAAAACACAAATCCCCTAACCTTAAAATACAAAACCTTAACACCAAAAATATGTAGGAGAAAAACGCTTCTAGCTGGAAGCTTTTTTTAGTTGATTTGACAGAAAGCACAACCACTTAAGAGTGTTTTCTTGACACCACACTAAAAATAGTTCCAGCTGAAAGCATTTTACAGGCAATATACAGAAAACGCATCCACCTGAAGGTATTTTTCTGGATTTCACCTGAAAACGTGTCTACGTAGAAGCATTTTCGTAAAATCAGCCCACTCTTGTAATTCTTCCAAAAAATGGCCTAATCTGGTAAATTCCAAATTTTTTTAGCATTTATTGGTAATTTAGTCATTTGTTGAACCTTGATAGAAATTTTATTGTTAAGGCAAGTATTTTTTTTAAGTGATTATTGATGTGCCAAGGGAAGTGGCCACTTTCGCTGGCACATTGAGAAGCAATATAACTTAATTATTGGAGTTGAAATCTTTTCAACCAAATCAGTTGGGCAATGACTTAAATGGTTTTGTGAATGTGTGCTGACCCATTTTTGAAGATCCATCTTGTGGAGCTACAAATCTTTGAAGATGATGTCAGATCAAGCAATCAAATCCATTGCTTTGTAGAAATTTGATCAAGAGAATTAAAGACATATCTCTTAACAGCTCACGTTGCTTTGGACTTTATTAGTATATTATTTTTAGCAATTTTAGTTGTTATTTAATAGAGATTTGGATGGTAATTGATTATTAGTATATTAATAAGTCTCGAACTTCTAAGTATTTGGATGGTAAAACTTTTGTATTATGGTTTTACAAACTAAATTTTAAAGGGGATAATTTAGTGGTAAGGCACTAGTCTTTGAATACAGAAGTGAGGATTTTAAATCGAATGTCTTAGAACTAAGATTTTTAGTTGTATTAAGTTTAACAATAGTAAATTCTTCTCATTAAACTAAACTCTATAAATGTAAAGAAACTGAGTTACATAAACAATTTTGCCATCCTATATTTTTGTTCTATTTTTCGTAATGTTTATAGAAATACCCACTTCCTTTGATCGTGTTTTGTTTATTTCATTTATTTACTGATTCACGTCATAGACTATCATAATTGAGCTGGATTAAATCTAATTAATTCAAATCAAATTTCGATTTTTTATGAAAAATTCTTTTTGCAGCCTATTGTTAGCCATGGACATGGTGGAAGCTATAAAAACTTTAAACAATCAAAGGCCAAAAAGGAAAAGACAGAAGATGATTAAAGGGTGTACCCTAAAAAGCAACGCCACATGATTGGATACCTCAAATGTATAAGTGTCCATTGGCAGCCGCAGCTTTTTCTGTTTCAGCACCCTTCTCTGTTTTGTGTTAAAGTTAGCACCTATACAACCTTTCCACTTTTTAATCCCAATCTTTTTTTTAGTTTTACCAAATAAAACTTTTTTAAAAATAAGTTATTTAATTAGTAGCTATAGACAGTAATTTAAATTCATAAAATTATTAATTTAATTTTTCAATATTCAAGACTATATTTTTAGAGAGGTTTATAGTTCAAATACGGTGTAATTATACTACAATTGTATAATTACAAATATAAATTCAAACAATTATAAAATAGAACTAAATTAATACAAAGTAAAAATAGTTAAAAATTGGAATAATCCAAAACTAAAATCGATTTATCAGACTTAAACTCATATATGACAATAGCATATAGTGGAGTTAGAAATTCTCACAAAAAATTATTCATGATGCCATGAGTGAATCGAATATCAACTCATTTGAAAGATTACTTTATTACTATAATAAGATTTAAACCTAAGACACCATGATCTTTAAAATTTTATTTTAATCATTTCAAATAAAAATCTTGTTTGATTTCATATAAATTTATTGCAACATATTTTTACACAAAATTTCACCCACAACATAAATTTATCATAATCTAATACATAAAAAAAAAAAAGTAGTTGAAATGTATATAGAAAAAAGAGTAAGAAAAAATACCCCAGTAACAGCTCAAACCAACTTTTATTTCATCACTTCCAAAAAGCAAACTATCTTTTCTTTTGATTTTTATTTTATATTTCTCTAAATTTGTTTGCTTTTGTAGTACTATTTTGTTTTGGGGCAAAGTAGAAAAAAAGGGAAAAAAGAAAAACCAGGCAGTCCTCTTAAGCTTCTTTAGCTAAAAATGTTTGAGTGAAAAGCAGGGGTCACATGGAAAGGCTTATGTACTACCTTTTGTTTTTCTCCCAAAACATTACCTGCCTTTTTCAGCTTGTGCTTACCATTTTCATGTACCATCTCTTCTCTCATCTCCTTCGTTTTTTTTTCACACTTTCATATTCAATAATATGTTTTTTAATTACTATATGAGATTTGAACTTAACAATTTTTATATTTTAGAGTCTGAATTTTTTTAGTTAAATCAAGTCTTAAACTTGACAATCATTTTTACATTAAGACCTGAATTTGGTAACTTTGTCAATTTTAGAGCCTAAACTTTTTTGTCTAAATTAAACTTTGAACTTGTCAATTGTTCTTACATTAAGACTTGAATTTTAGGATTTTCAAATACTAATTTGAATAAAAAAAGTCTAAGTCCCAATGTGGGAACATTTGCCAAGTTTAGGGCCTAACTTGAAAAAATAAATTCAAGCACTGATGTGAGATCAATTGCTAAATTCAAGATCTAACTTGAACAACAAAAATTTAAATTCCAATATAAAAAATTACCAAATTCAAATTCTAAAATATAATTTAATCCTTTAGTATAATATGAAAACATGATAGTTAAGTTTTTCAAATATAAATTATTTAAAATTATGTAAATGCAAAACTAATTTAATTTTATATCAATGTAAATTGATATAATCTTTTATTGATTTAATTTATATGACTAGTTGGTGGGTAAAAACAGTAATAAAATATAGTAAATGATTAACCATTAGTGACATAGTTTTCAATGTAAATTTAAAAGGTAGTGAATTCAAGTTTTATAATTAAAAAAAGAAATAGATAAAATATTTTGATGTAAATTTTTAATAATAATTTTGTTATAGAATTCGGTCATATTTGTTTTTTGACACAATACATAAAATTATTCATAACCTCCTAACTCATAAATAAGAAGATAATGTATTTTAATGCACTCAACTCATTTCTTCCTCAGTATCAACAATATTATCAATACCAATTAAATTAAAACTCCATCAACATATTTTAATATAATTTTAAATTTTCATTCAGTTAAAATATCAGGTTATCCGAGATTTTAAAATGATGGCATATATTTAAACATAAACGTATATTTTAATTTAAAAATTATACATATTTTAGTTTAAAAAACATAAGTAAAGTAAGCCCCGGAGAAAGGTTATGGCCCTCTCCCTAAAATTTAATTTAAAATTTTCACTTGGAAAAATGGGTCCCATTTTGTGTATTGCTCCTTTAATCTTATCAGATAATAGAAGGGAAGGGCATGTGATGTGGGTCCCATCTTGTATGCATCAAAAGCTAGTCTTTTTCATCAACGATCACAATCAACTTAAAATTTTGGGCCAAAGCTGGAAGACATTAGGAATATTGTGTTTAATCAATTATTTAGGAGAGTTCTATCCAAAACATTTTATTACGACTCTCCTTTTAGCCGTTTGATTGGTGACACGCGTAAAATCTCACATTTATATTTAAATATTTAAATAATTTTATAATACATTTTCAAGTAATAAAACCTCAAACATTTCAAAATTATCACAAAAGGACCCAATATTTATAGAAGGGTTCAAATGAAGTTAAAACTTTTAAAATTATTAATTATATTTTTTCTTTTAAGTAATATCTCATTCAACTATTATGTGTTTTAATTTATACATATTAACACTCATTTAATTTTTACTACAAAAATAATTTGAAGTGGGTAAAAACTCTTATTTAAGTATTTTTATAAAGATAAAATCCTTAAATGATCAAATTTAAAATTTTAGCCCTTATATAAATAACCTATAAAAATATTCAACCCTAATTTGAACTTTTAACCTTAAATAAAAATTTATATTTTTGTTGTTGTCAGAATGTAACCATCTATGGACCTATATTTATATAACAACAAAGAGCATGCTTTTATATGTCAAAAATTTGCACCGCATTAATCCACATGGAATATAAAAACAATAGATGAGTCAACAATAAATTAACTTTAAAAATTTTAATAACTCACATAACTTGTTTTGAGCAATAAAAAATTATTTTACTCGTTTTAAAAAATTTTATTTTTATTAGAATTTTATTCTTATTTTAATTTCAAGTTTGAATTTATATTAATCTTTTATTAATAATAGGATAAAAATCAAATCAAATAGAGAAAACGAAACCAATAGAAAAAACGACCATCTTACAATAACCGTATCACTTAAAGGTTCAAAAACTAACCAAAAATAAATCACCTTAATCAATCACCAATAATTGCACCCTAATTCTACTATCATCAAAACAATTTGACAATAAACTACTGTTAACGAAATAGCCACTCTTACATCTCAAAATGGCTTATCCTCCTTCCTATCATGTCAAAGTTTAACCTTGCATACACTATCATGGTACTTTATCATAACAAAGTCTTCCAATAACAATTCCCAATAAATTTGCCAACACTTCTACTTTGATAAATTTGATGTATGCATGAGAACACAGCTAAAAAAAAAAAAAATTAAACTAGATTTAAAATGAATGAAAAATTAAAACCACCACATTTAAGAGAAGGTAACGTGAATTAAAACTAGAACCACTACAGTTTTTAGAGAAAAGATAATGGATCTAAAAATTTAAAACAAAATCACAAAAAGCTCTTAAAGGGACCGCGACTGGCAACTAACCCAAAGATTAGTATCTTGGTTAACAAAACCAAATTTTGGTTTGAAAAAGATGGAGAGATTAAGACTTTGCAATGAGGAAAATATTACATATTTATTTTAAATGAATTAACGAGTCAAATGCATTTCTTTTTATTAATTATCAATTTGTAACAGCCCAAACCCGACCTAGATGTTACGGCCAAATCTGACGATGTCACATGAAAGGGATTTTGAACACGTAGTCGTCACGATAAAGCCCTTTAATTATTAGTTTCTTATTTGATTAGAATCATCGTCAAACCGTTATTTACTTAGTTGATTTGCCTTAAAACGTGTTTTACAGTAAAAGCTTACGAAAAACCGTTTAATTCTAAAACCCAGTTCATTTTTAAAATTGTGAATTCAGAAAATATTTTGTCATGGCATGCAGTTAATAAACAAGCCAAAACCACCGTTAAAAATCATAACGTTCAGAGAGTCCCAAAAATTACAAACTCTTAAAATATAACCCAAAATATAAAATAAAGCCATAAACAGAAAACTTAAACAGTTTTATGGAAAGGTGGTCGCCGTTGAGCCCTTGCTGCACCGATCCACCTAAGTCTATGGGTTACCTGTACAAAATAAACAGAAAAGGGTGAGTTTACGTAAACTCAGTGTGTAAACCCGCAGAATTAAACATGCACACAGCAAGATAATCAAAATCAGAAATCAGATATTCTACCCCCATCCTCTACACACCATCTCCAACCATCACTGTACACTATGTGGGGTTTAAAACACCCACCCAGCCCTACAAATCATGTTGTACTGATGCGGCACATAAAAGATATAACGTAGCCATGCTGCCAAATAATAGGCATACTGCCTTTCAGAACACTTCCTCCAATATACATCATCCCACCCCAATAACAACAATAGATACCAACATAGATATACAATTTAACATGCTCAACATGCTACTAACCAGATCTCAGTTAGTCATACAGATCAATAATCATACATGCACAATACTATCATGCTCAATCTAGGATATCAGTCAATAAATCATACAGTTTAGGGTTTTGTTAGCCCTTACCGACCCTACAGTAGGCCCACAGTCGTTTGGGCAACCCTAGGGGAAAATTCAGATAGATTGGCCCACATGCCCTTATGGGTTGCCCGTGTGGCCCACACGCCCAGATTTTCCTTACCTGTATGGATCACACGCCCGAGTGGCATGGCCGTATGAGCTACATGGGCCATCACATGGTCGTGTCTTATGTACGGCCTGGTCTTCGTCGATCATACAGTCGTGTCGTTGCACACGGACTACCACGCGGCCTACCACACGGCCGTGTGGCGTCAACAGTGGGGTTTTTCGACTTTCGTCGAATCTTGTTTTTCTACGTTTCGGGTACACACCTAATATTGATTCACTGCGAAACCACTCCCAAGCCTTCCAAAACCTAAAAGTCGACAAAGCAACACTCAAATTCAGTTTTTACACACGATTAAATTGAAAACCCGAACCCAACCATATCTCAAATCAAACACCTAACGCTTACTCCAACACTCCGAACGAGTAGCTACTATCTTGTAGAAGTAGAATCACGAACTCCTTGATTCCCTGCTGCCCAAACATGAGTAAAACCCTAATCAAAATTGGAAAAGCACAAGTTACAGCACAACAAAGCCCTATTTACCAGAACGTGCGAAGAAGATAGGAATAGCGAAGAAAAACAAAGGTGATGGTCGATAAATAGAATTCGAAGCCAAATGGAAGAAGGGAAGAACAATAGAGAATAGAAGACCAACGTCAATTTTTTTTTCCTTAGGAGGAAGGAGAAAATTTTTGCAAAAAGGAAAAAAATGTCAATTCTGATAACCCCCAAATCCCTTATTTTCCTCCCACTAACTCCCACTCTTAGACTTTCGATATAACCAAAACTCTTCTAGGCAGCAGAACAAAATTAATACCTACGCTAACGTAGGGATTTAAACTCAAAACCTCTAACACCCCAACTCCCTTATCACTTGAACCAGCAAACTCATTCTGATATGGAATTGCAGACATTTAAATATGAGCCCACTGAGCAAGTATAAGGCTTAAGTCAGAAAAATACCAAAATTTGCTAAAACTAAAGCTTGAACTTGAGACATCTCACACACACCCAAAACACTTAACCACTGAAGCAAATACACAGTTGTGTCAAATAATTACAGAAACATAAAAAAATATATTGGGGAGTTACACAATTAACTACAATGAATATTTAAATTTAATATTGTGAGAATCAAATTGATAGTTGAACTAGTTAAACTATCAATTTTAGGTCAATCGATTCAACCCAATTGAACTGTTGCCTCAATCATTTTAAAAATCATAAAATTTTAAACAAAATACATAAAATAAAAAATAAAAAGCACAAATAAGTAATTGTTAAAATGTAAACAATTGTTTTATAAAATACAACAACAAAATTTAATATTTTGACTAGCTTAAATTTAATTCTAATAATTTTTCTAACTAGTTTTTTTACCCTTTTGGCCAAGTTTTTACCCCTATTCAACGGATTTTTTTGTTCAACTATTTTATGATTTTGTGTTACTGGTTAATCCGGTTCAACCACCAATTTTTAGTTCAATCAATCATAATCCAAATCTAACAATTATAGCTAAATTAACTTAGTTTTGTCAATAATTTTTTTTATAAAATCATTCAATTATAAATGTTTAATTTTTAATTTCAAAAATTTCAAATTACTTTTAAAATTTTTAATATAATAAATCATTTAAATAATAATTGAAGTTTTTGGAAAATAATTAATTGGAAAAGAAAATGAGACAAAGAAAGTAATTAACAAATATATAAACAAAGCCTTTATACTATTAGACTTTGTTTAAACAAGTCCTTGTATTTTTTAGTTAAATAGGCCTTTAAAAATATTTTTAATATTTAAACTAATTTGTATTTAATGTTGACGTGAATTTGATGAAAATAATTTATTAAATAAAAATAAAATAATATTTTGAAATTTTTAAAAATGCCTATATACATATTAAACTTAATCAAACTCTTTTAAATTTTATGTTGATATTTTCTATTTACTTTAATAAGGTGTGGAAAAAGGAAAAAGAATAGTGAACAATTATTAAAATTTTATATTTTTACGACTTAATAATAATGAAAGTTTGAATTATTAATTAGTATAGGCATTTGAGAAAATTGTTTCTCAAAATAGTTTTTTTTTTTTTTTTGACCTCAACACTTGATGATGTTGAGTTGAGGGTAAAAAATTGAAACTTGAACGGTAGAAATGTAAATTAATTTTTGAATGCCCTGAACTCGACATATACGGGAGCCAAGTTGTTAGCATAAATCTATAAAGTAATCGTACAATATTTTAATGGAAAATTAAGTTGAAGTCCAAGCTTTGTGGCCTCCGGGAGATTCTAATAGAAACCATAGTAGAACCCTAACTATATCACTATTTGATACTGATGGAGGATTTGGATATGCCCAAACAATGCATGAAGATCATATGCAAGAAGAATCCATTAACATAAATAGAACTTTGTAATCAGTTGCATAAGCCTTTTTCACAAGTATTAGATGTATCTATTGGATTAAATAAATATAAAAAAAAAATCATCACAATTGTCTGGAATGGAGTTACACAAGGATAGCAAAACTTGGCATAAGATAATATCTATAACAAAATGATAAAAAACATAACATCAAATAATATTTATTTAAGGGTATCAAATCCTGATAGTAGTATATAATACATCAACCAATATAATTTTGTGATACAAATATACTTACACCACGTTTGGTTAGGGTGAATGGAATAAAGATGTAATTAGTAATTCAATTGTTTGGTTCAGTAGAATGAAATAGAGCTGTAATAGTATTCTTGTGTTTGGTTGAATGTAATAGATATCGTAATAGCATAAGGAAAATGTCTTAAATGACCAAGTTATCCTTAGTAGATTTTTTTTAGGTAGATGATTATTATTATTAAATTTTAATAAGATTATTATTAAATATATTTTAATAAAAATAATAAATAATTTAACCATATTTTAACATATTAATTATTAAAATATGAATTAATAAAATCATAATATACAATATTAAAAATAATATATAACCTACTTTATTATTTTTAAATTGTAATATGTATTTAATGTGCTAAAATATCATTAGCGAAACAAATAATTAAATTATCTTCTAAACTAAAAAGTAAAAGATTAGAAGTAATAATAACTTGAGAATTATATTTTACATCCAAACATAATGTTCATAGATTAACAAAAAGTTACAGAATATCATTAGCTTATATGCCATAATCTATATGTTAAATTTTACAACATCAAAAAGTTACAACAGTCTGTTGCATTCTATGATGTCATTATACCATCCGAATATTACATATACAAAAAAATACAAAAACATCACCAACACAACCATGATTTTTAATGGTCAGCAAGAAATCTTCTCACCCATTCCAATCGCACAAAAGAAGGTAGACTAAAAAAATGAGCATTTGCGTTGGATGGTATGGAATTGTGCTCAACACATGACATCGCTCATCCTTAGTTAATCCTTCTACTTTCTCGGAGGCAATGCTCCTACTTAATTCAAGGCCAACAATCCGTATGTTTCCCTCCAATAACATGGTAGCATTAGTAATTGAAGTAGAAATTTATTCACTTCCATCAGAAATATTTTTTTTTCTTCTTTGAAAATGTGGAACATCTTGGTTTGGCTTCGATGGTTGCGATTGTGTAGCCGAGACATCCATCTCATCCAAGGAGGCATCTCCTTCGCATCTATGGTAATTGTTTCCTTCTTGTAGTAGCTATATCCTCAACATCTATTTCTTCAACAATATTTGCAGCTGTTTGAGCATCTTTTCTAGTGGCTCGATCTTTAACATATATGGAAGTAAGTTGGTCATAATAAGGGAAACTGTGATGTCTGAATTGATAGGATGCTTTATAACTCTATAAAAAAAGAATGAATCCACATTAGATATAAGTTTGGTCAAAACAAGATAATAAAGACAGGAAATAATTTGTACACTTATATATAGGTTCCACACAACATCTTCAACAACAACCATCTGCTTATGCTTATCCCAACCAAAGCCACTATTGTCTTTTCCATTAAGCATATCGTAAACGATTGCCCAATCCCTTTTCAATGTCCTAATCAACGATTCAAGATTAGGTTTAGCCTTCAACATAGCATGAGGTAAAACTTTTTCTAACATTCTTTCCAACTCATTTACATAACTGGTCTTGAATCTCGTATCTGTATTATAGGTTCCAACATTGTACAAGTCAACCATACAGGCAACCAAGGCAACATCTTCTTCTGGAACCCATTTCCTTTTGGTTCCTCTAGAATTTTGGAATGAAACAATTGATAGTGAAAAGCTTGACATAACTATCTTAAGAAAAAAAATGCAAATTAAAATTAGGTTCGATATTATGAATTAAAAAATTGACACTTTATAAAATTATAACACATGACGAATCAAAAGAAAATAAATTGAAGTTGTAATTCAACAAGTCTAGTATAATACATAAAGACAATTCAAACAACACAAAAGTTTCATAAACTAGATACATGAAATTACATAAACAAATTAATCTTCTACTATTCTTTTAATAAACCTAACTAATTTCTAGATGCTTTCCATTCATAGAACATTTGATTGGCTAGTTCCATCCTCCAAGTAGCTCATGTATCCAATGGATGAATATTTACGATATTTGATTCATCATTATCTATCACATTACTAGGTAATCATTCTCCAAACTTCGCATCAATAAGATAAAGACTCATATAGGTTCGAATAAAATTATGGACCAAACAACATGCAATAATGATTCTATTGTACACCCTCACAGGACAGAATGATGGACTCCTAAGTATTCTCCATCTAAGTTTTAATAACCCAAAGTATCTTTCAATAACATTGCATGATGAAGCATGTTTCATATTGAAAAATTCTTTTGGACTACTTAGCTGGTAACCCTGATGCCACTTATTCAAATGATATCTTTTTCCTTTAAAAGGTGCAAGAAATCCCTCACAGTTTGTGTAACCAATATAAACTGGATAAGAACAATCTATAAAAAAAGGAAAAAAAACCTATTTATCATGGTTAATTTTCCCAAAAAAGTATGATCTTAAAAATTAATTCTAATTCCTCTAATTTTGCACTTTACCATGATGAACGTTTAGTCCATGTCTCTTACTAATGACATTTCGAAGAACTCGTCCATCAGCAATAGAACCTTCCCAACTAAGAAGAACATAAACAAAATGCATATCAGGTGTACAAACACTTAACATATTTGTTGCTATGTAACCTTTTCGTATTCGATATCTAGGTTTATCAACTGTTGGAACCCTAATCTTGATGTGAGTTCCATCTAAAGCACATAAGCAATTCTACATCAAATGTATAAAACCTCGGGTTAGGATACTATATTTAAATCTAAATCAACTAAATTATGTATGAGCTATAAATGAAACTCACTTCCATACCTTTAACCATTTCCACCTTAGGTTTGTAGAATTAGCTATAATTGGCTCTGCCTTTTTAGATAGCATATCTGTAAGTGTATGTCAACATTTAAAACATTGTGAAATGATCTGCTAACGATTTTTCGGGACCTATTAAAGTGATGCTTGATAACTTGGTTTTTGAGGTGATGAGAAATGATATGTAAAAACATTGTTACTTGCTCATCAACAAGAATGTTCCTTGACGACTTCAATCCTTCTAAAATCTGTAACATCTCAAAAATTTTTAAAAAGTAATTATATTCATCCTAACTTGTTCAATATAGGTCTCGTCACTAGCATATAAAAGTCGTTTCACATAATCTCATTTTGCATAAAAATAAAAAATATATGATCTAATCCTTGGTCTATAAGTATGTAGGCTATGAACGACACCCAATATAACTAAGAACCAACTCGCAACTATAAACATTTGCAACCATACTATCAACACAAAACCAATTCTTTTACGCCTTTAATTTTGTACTATTAAAGGCAGAGGAGCCATTACTGCAAGATATTAAAAGATTACATATATTCAAATGATAGTAAAAGGGTCACATTTCTTCAATACCAATCTCAATAAAAATAAACAAAATCAAAGAATTTAATTATAAAAGAACTTACAGTGATTCAGTGAATACAAGAGGCTAAGCTGTGGGTGGAGGAAGCAATCAAGCAAGCCAAAGAAGGAGAGGAATCAATAGCACTGCCAAATCAAAATGAACAATACATACTAAAAATCTTTGAAAATCACAAAATAAAAATTACAACTATCTTTGCAAGTAAAAAACCTAACATTCATTTCTTTATCAAATTTCATTCAACAAAATCGGCTCTTTGTTTAGCAAATAATAATGTATTGAACAAAAATTATAGTTGTTTTAAAAATGATATTTAAAGATAACTAAATTACTTGAAAATATTTAAAGATAATGTAAATAAATAAAGAAAATTAAAATAACTAAAAACTGTAAACTCCAACATTCCAATAGCCCACGAAATTGATGGGATTGCACTCATTATCAGCGTTGAGGATGGCATTTGATTTTGGGGGCCAATTAAAGACTCAATTTTTATTTAAGATTTAAAACTTAGTAACTAAGATACATATTACTATATAAAAAGAAGAAAAAAAAACCAAGGTAAATGTAAATTAATATTTCTTTCACAAAGTATATACTCAGGGAATTGCCATATAATTATTAACAAATTAATCCCACTAGTTGTAAAATGAATTACCAATGGTAAAAATATTATACAAGTCATTGTCTTATATCTTGAATTGCATTTCAATCCCTCTATTTCAAAAATAAACAAAATGGTCCTTGTACATTACAAAAAATGAGCAAGATGGTCCTTTAAAAGAACAAAACTAGAGTAAGTAGCATAAATACCCAAAAGCGCATATCCTCGACTTTGAAAAGAAAAATGTAAACAAATAGTTACTAATTTTCAACTAATAACTAGTGTATGTTTATTTAAATCAATATCAATTCATCCAAGCTCCCCATTTTTGCCTTTTTACTTCCATGGTTGCAAATAAAAAGGTATTGACTGCAATATGTCTTAATCTCTAAGTTCAAAATTTATTGCATTTCAACAAAAAAAAAAGGGGGTTCTGTAAAAAAATTTCAGCTAAAGAAAAAGAGAGGAGAAAAATGGTAGGACTAATACCTTTGATAAGATAGAGTTCTTAGATAAATTAGAACAATCATAAGTAATTTGGATTTATAAACAACATAACATCTTCAACAAAAGAAATAAGAAAAAGCTTCAATAGATTCTGTTAAGACTAGTTAGCTTTTAAATAGAAGTTAGCCCTCATCTAGTTCCAAACAGGAGAAAGTGGGATTCACAAAATTAATGATAAACATCTAAATAATCGTAGATAAAGTTTTTGCTTCTAGAATTTTCATTAAGCTAGAAGTATAGGATTTCATTGACTCGGAAAGTGGACCAAAAATAGTTTAAGGAAAAACATAGAACCAATCAAAGATCTTATATAAGAGGGAAGATGTTTAGGTTTACTTTCATACTCCCTGGTAGAATTCAACTGCAACTTTAAAATATGCTAAAGCAACGTGATAAACTTGTCCATAAATGTGTGCCAAAGGAAGATATGATATATATATATATATATATATATATGTGACAACTATTTCAGCGAGGCAGTTAAGGATGAGGATTGTAAAACTTAATTTATTACCATTTAAAATAGTAGCAATCGCAGGAGCATCTAAACTACAACACATATGGTAAAGGATGCAAAATTCTTCGATACAATAAATGGCATAGATAAATGAAGAAAAACACCTACCATGTATAAAATAAATTATAATTACTAACAATTTCGAGCTCACAAAACATAAAACATGTATTGTAACAGCCCGATTTAGACCCTATTCAGAAGGGTGGTTTTAGGGCCACGAATTCGAGTCAGAAAAGTATTTTAAAATTATTTTTTGTGTTTATTATGTGTGAATTTATATATGTGAAATTTTCGTGCTTTAATTTTGTCGTTTGAGTGCCCGATTAAATAAAATGACTTAATCGCGTAAAATGAAAACTTGGCGGTTAATTGTAAAAGGGCCCAATTTATATATGTGAAGTACTTATGTTGCAATAATACCATTGGAGTTATTGATGGACAGTTGTATCCTTGATATACATGTTTTAGTTATTAAATTATAAAGGATATTAATGTAAAATGGTAAATAATAATGTTATAATAAAATATAAAAATAAATATATGGTTTCATAATGTTTGTTTTTTCCGAAACTTAAAATAAAAAGAAAAGAATAAGGTTTTCTCATGTTCAACCATTGCTAAGCTAAATCAAGGTATGTAACTAGCTCGGTTTTTGATAATTTTTACGTTTTTGAGATCGTTGCTATGTTATCTACATAGCCCAAGCTTAATTTTTTATTTTGATGAATATTTTGTGTTATACCATTGATGAATATTTGAGCTATGTGATGTTAGTTGATGAAATATGAAAGATATGTTTTGGATTAACATGTTTTGTATTGGAATTTTTGATGATTTTGAGTAATTAGGACTAAATTGTAAAAATAATAAACTGAGGGACTAAAATGTGAAATAAATGAAATTTATGGAGTTTTATAAACACTAGGAACATTCGGCCTGGGCAAGGTGTATGCAAATTTTGCATGTTTTGTGTTTTGTGCAATTTGGACTAAATTGTAAAAAGTGTGAAATGTTAGGGCTAAAATGGTAATTTTCCCATTTATGTGTTTTTGGACTAAATTGAGCGAAAATATGTTTTAATGAGTTTAATTTGAATATTTTTAGATGAAGAACCAAAGAAATCAAATTTGGATCTAGGGAAAACCAAAGTTTTCGACTAGTCGTTCCATTCCGATTTTCATCGTCCGAGGTAAGTTTATAAGCAAATAGATATTGTTAATTTTAAATAAATATGATTTCTATATGCTGAAATGAATTATTGAAAGTATATATATGTTAGGCGAATGTAAATAAGCTTGGATGCTATGTTAACGAATTTGTTTCGATTGAGTTATGACGTCCAAAAGCCCCGTACGAACCATAGGATTTTGATATGTGATTTCGTGTAAGACCATGTCTGGGACGTTGGCTTCGATATATGTGGTTTCGTGTAAGACCATGTCTGGGTCGTTGGCATCGATATATGTGATTTCGTGTAAGACTACGTTTGGGACATTGGCATCGATATATGTGGTTACGTGTAAGACCATGTCTAGGACATCGACATTGTATTTGATTCGTGTAAGACCCTGTCTGGGACAGTGGCAACGATATAAGATAACATGTAAGACCACGTCTGGGACGTTGGCATTGTATGGTATATGTGATTATCCGAGTATCCTATTCAATTTTGAATAGTTCAACAGGCAATGATATGTTGTGAACGAAGGTGTAAAACAAGCTAAAACGATTAGGTATGAGTTAGATAATTACCTATTTGAAAATAAGGTAAGTTGGCCATTTAATATGTAATTCAAATAATATAAGTTACTAATGTAAACATATGTGCATTGGTGGTATATTCGGCCATTTGATATAAATATGTATGTGATTGTTATACTCTGACTTATATAAGTGTATATGTACTTGGTATGATAAATATAATTTGGCTTGGAAATTGAATGATAGTTTGTTAATGTATATATATATATTCATTCTACCATAAATAATTTGTATGTGAAAGTATATATAATACATGAAATTGTAAGGTTAAGATTTAAAGTGATTATGATAGTATAATTCAATTTAGTTTAAATGAATTGATTATGTTAATTAGTTATTTATTTGCTTATGACTTACTAAGCTATGATAGCTTACAGTGTGTGTTCATATTTACCTCTGTTTTATAGATTTTGAATTCAAGTTACGAGCTCGGGGATTATCATTAAAGTCTATCACACTATTGATTGCCTTCGGTATTTTAGAAGCTGAATTTTTGAAACTATGGCATCTATAGGCTGGATTATATTTTGAAATGTTCAATTTTGGTTAATGTAATCATTAGCCATGCGAAAATGGCTTAATACTTTGATGATGGTTATTCTTGGTTGTGATTTGGTGTTTCAGCCATTATATATCTTCATGTGAATTATGGTTGATTATAATGCTAATGGTTGTATATACTTTTGGACTTGGTTTGAACTTATATTGAAAGTGTGTTCAAGGTATATAATGTTGTGGAGTTTGTTTATGTGTTTCAGCCATAAGATGAATAATGGTTGTTAAATGAGCTAAGGTATATCATGTATTAGTTAGGTAATAATCAAGATTTATGCATTGGGTATATTTGGTGTTCACTTATGGTCTATATTAATGATATGTGTAATTCATGATTTGTTCGTCTTGGTAAGTCTGACATATTGGGATTTAGACTTTATAATAGGAAATTGAGTTGATGGTAAAAGATAATGTGCCAATGTATTCTAATATGATTTGTTAGTTGAACTCATATGTATATATATATGCGCTTATATTATGGTTGTTAATGTAGTGAATTGGTCAAGTAAAGGCAAGTTGAAATATTATTTAGATTTATTAATGTACTAGTAAACTAGGTATTTTATGAATCTATCAATTGTGATTAATAATATTGGTTGGTTTAATATTCAAATGAATGTAACTTATTGGTTAAATTGTTGGATGTTTTATTTCTTAGTAAATGTGTGGTAATAGATATAAAATTTTTATATGATTTGTTTGGGTTAATAAGAGTATGTATAAAATTATGAAACAAAATGTTTGGTTCTTACTTAGTATTCGAATACTATTAAAACAATGTGTTCATAATCTATGTATGTATTTTTAAAGCATACTTGTATGATTTTGAGGCACGACTGAAACTTGAGTTATGATTTATAAAGTAGGTTAAATTGTTAATTGGCCATAGGTTTTATTTTTGTTAATATGACCGATGTGAAATTGTGATTGTTCTGAAGTTGTGTTTTGTTTGGTAATGCCTCATAACCCTAATTCGGTGACGGATATGGGTTTGGGGTGTTACATTTGATTGGTATCAGAGTTACGGTTTAGTCGATTCTAGGACTAACATAACGCGTTTGAGTCTAGCTATACATGTCATATTATATACTACTATAGTGTGATGACTTCTGACATTTGAAAATGTGTTTTCGTATAGTAAATGGATCTTGACAGAGTTGTAGCTGATGATGTCGAGAGTATAGCGTCTGCTTCTGCGCAAGGGACAGCATCAGTTGATTCTCGATCGACCTCGAGTAATCAAGAGGGAGAGTGTAACATCCCTAACCCGTTTCCATCGCTGGAATGGGTTACTATATATTACCGAACCGAATACTTATTCAAAAATTTTCATGCATCTACTTCTATCATCTTCATTTCATTAAGTTCATCTTATAACAACCATATCATACGATTTTATATTATGTTCAGACATAACCAGATGAACCATTATGCTATCTCAAATTAAATACTAAGATCAAATACAATAGCCAAATTATAATTAATCACCTATATAAATGTGTCATAATCGAACCACCCCAAAAACACATAATCAATATTTCTTAGCATTTTCAATAGTCAAACATATGTATATATATATATATATATAATTCATTAATAGCATTACACATCATAACCAAGACGAATTATACCATGATTAAGCATAACCAAATTCAAACTTAGTATTTAAGCCATATTCGCATGGCTGGAAGTATACATATCAAAGTTCAAACAAAATACATATTAGCCTATACATGCCGAAATGTTTATTTAGATCAACTAAGAAGAGGGTACCAAAATGTTGCAAGCTAGTGTGATGACTTCGACGATGGTTCCAACACGCAAAATGGGTCAAAGAAATCTAAATAAGAGACAAGTAAAAGCACCAAATGAGTTTTCAACTCAAGAAGTCATACGCAATAAAATGCAACAATTAACTTAGTGTGCTAGGAATAGAAACTAAAAGGTCCATATATTATCTAAATCATCAATTCAACTACTAGTCAACTATTAATATTAAATTAAAGTATTATATAACCGAATACCTTAATTCTTTCCTCCCATATTTAAATATGATGAAATAGATGCATTCACGCATATATGTTTCAATTTTGATGTCTCCCATTTCTTATTTTAACAATAGTTTTTTTTTCATTTAGTTCCTGTATTTATTCTATCAACAACCGATTTCGCACACGCAGTGCTCCATCAAGGAAATTTGCACCCATAGTGCCATGTTAACCCGCACACATAGTGCCGTATAAATCCGTATACATAGTGCTATACAGATCTGCACACATAGTGCCATTCAAATCCGCACACATAGTGCCAAGGTCATTTCGTTATAACAAAGTGATTGATTTAATTGACTAAATATAATCGGCCACCCACCTTTCAACCAAAAGAATATGTAAACGAGAGTAATTTCTTCATGATATGTATATACCAATTATGTATAGAATAACCAACCTTAATTGCTTATAAACTTACCTTGTGTTGGATAAAACAGTTCCAATCGGCTACTCGATACTCTTCACTTTGCCCTTGCTTGATTCCCCTCCTTTAAGTTCTTAAGATAAAAATAAATAAAGTAAATAGTTTAATCGCCTTGCTAGCTATTTATATCCAATAATATTAATGATTCTCACTACGTCTTACAACCGTCATTGTTCAAGACATTAAAACTTCAACTAATGTTCATCTAATGCCTCAAGGCCGAATATATTGTCACTACCAAAATAACAATTGTTCATCATTTTGTCATTTAACACATGGTTTAACCTTATAGAAACTTTGACCGTGTACTTCTAATTTCATACATTCAATATCTTAATTCCCATTATAATCACTCCCATGATCATAATTTAAATTCGGCATTCATATACCAACTATTTTAACTGAATTCTCCACAGCACCTAGACTAAAATATGCACATTAAACCTAGTACATTTTCATTATATCTTTCACTCTTAAAACATGAAAATATAAGTCTTACCCCCTCTCCCATGTTTTGGTCAATTACTCAAATTATCTCATAACATGATTTTTTTTTTTTTTTTGCATTTCAACTCATCTATCATGATTCATTCGGCCTTAATAATAAACTATTTTTCATACAAGGACATAACAATTAAAATGGACCTTCCATTTAAACCCCCTTATGGCCGAATGCACAAAGAATTTCCCAACTACTAGTTCAACAAGTTCAAATCCAATCCATCATCTACCTATTCAATACCACATTAAAACAACCCCAAATTCTAGCACTTGATATACGGCTTAGTGCCCAAACCACCATAGAAGTTTGAATTATTATTTTTTTTAACATTGCCAAAATGTATTTTACAAACTAACTTAAACATATAAAAAGATTTAACCCAACACTTCAAACTTACCTCCTACTAGCAAGAAGAAAATGCCGAATTGCCTTGGTTTCTTTCTTTTGTTTCGACTTTGGAAGAAGAAGAAGATGAACACCCTCTCTCTCCTTCCATTTCTTCTTTATTCATCTTTTTTTTATAATAAAATATTATAATTAATTAAACTTAGTGGAGGGGCATCATTACTTGGCCAGCCACTTATTAGATTTTTGGGCATTTTGACATGCAAACCCAAGCTTTCACACTTTGTAGTTATTTAGTCCTTACAATATTTACCTATCATATTTTCTAAGTTTCTCAACTAAGTCCTTGCAAGTAAAATTCACATTCATAGGACTAAATTAAAACACCAAATTTTCACACATGCACTATCACACATTGAATATATTTAAATAAATTTTTAATAAATTTTTATGACTCGATTTTATGGTCCCGAAACCACATTCTGACTAGGGTCAAATTAGGGCTGTCACAACTCTCCCCTACATAAGGAATTTTCGTCCCCAAAAATCTTACCACCGAATAAGTTAGGATATCAATCTTTCATAGAGCCTTCAGGTTCCCATGTAGCTTCTTCAACCCCATGCTTAAGCCACAGTACCTTCACTAATAAAATTTTCTTATTTCGTAGTTCTTTTACTTCACGAGCTAATATACGAACCGGTTTTTCTTCATAACTCAAATTAGATTGGATCTCAACCTCAGATGGATTAATTATGTAAGATGGATCGGATCTACAACATCGAAGCATCGAAACATGAAAAACGTTGTGAATCTTTTCTAGCTCAGGAGGTAAAATCAATCTATATGCGACTGGCCCAACTCGTTCGGATATTTCATACGGTCCGATGAACCTCGGACTCAATTTGCCCTTACGGCCAAATCTGAGCACCTTTTTCCAAGGTGAAACTTTAAGAAACACTTTGTCTCCGACCTGATATTCAATGTCTTTTCTTTTTAAATCCGCATACGACTTCTGACGATCCGATGCTGCTCTTAAGCTATCACTAATCATTTTCACTTTTCCTTCAACCTCTCTAATCAAATGAACCCCGTATATTTTATTTTCACTGAGTTCGGTCCAATATAGTGGTGTGCGGCACTTACGACCATACAAAGCCTCGTATGGTGCCATTCTAATGCTTGACTGGAAGCTATTGTTGTACGCGAATTCAACCAAGGGTAAATATCGTTCCCACGAACCACTGAACTCGAGAATGCAACAACTCAACATATCTTCGAGTATCTGAATAACTCGTTCAGATTGTCCATCTGTTTGAGGATGGAAAGCTGTTCTAAAATGTAACTTAGTACCCAATGCTTCATGCAACTTTCTCCAGAATCGAGATGTGAATCTGGGTTCTCTATCAGAAACAATAGAAGTAGGTACTCCATGTAATCGAATAACTTGGGAGACATATAATTCTGCCAATTTATCGAGCGAGAAATCCGTACGGACAGGGATAAAATGAGTAGACTTCGTCAATCTATCAACACTAACCCATATTGAGTCTTTCTTACTCTGCGTCAACGGTAGACCAGATACAAAATCCATCGTGACTCAATCCCATTTCCATTCGGGTATCATGATCGGCTGAAGTAATCCCGAAGGCACTTGATGTTCTGCTTTCACTTGTTGACATATCAAACACTTCGAAACAAAGTCAGAAATGTCTCATTTTATACCAGGCCACCAAAATTGACGTTTCAGATTGTTGTACATTTTTGTACTACCCGGGTGGATTGACATTCGGCTACTATGAGCCTCGCTCAAAATCTTCGAAATAAGTTCTGAATTTCTTGGGACACACAATCGACTTCTGAACCTCAAACAATCGTTGTCGTCTATTTGAAACTCTGATTCTACATTTGAAACACATTCAACTCGTTTAGTAACCAATTCATCATCAACTTTTTAGGATTCATGTATTTGATGAATCAATAATGGTTCAGCCTTTAATTCTGCTACTAACACATCATCGGATGAAACAGACAGGTGAACATTCATCACTCTCAAAATAAATAGTGATTTACGACTCAAAGCATCAGCAACCACGTTAGCCGTTCCCGGGTGATAGTCAATGACGAGCTCATAATCTTTTAACAATTCAATCCAACGTCTTTGTCTCAGATTCAAATCTCTTTGAGTCATCAAATATTTGAGGCTTTTGTGGTCCGAATATACATGACACCTCTCTCCAAACAAATAGTGTCGCCATATTTTCAGAGCAAATACAATGGCAGCTAATTCGAGATCGTGAGTTGGATAATTTTTCTCATGTGGCTTCAATTGCCTCGACGCATAAGCTACAACTCGACCTTCTTGCATCAACACACAACCCAGCCCAAGTAAGGATGCATCACTGTAAATGACAAACTCTTTCGGATTCGGTCGCAGAGTAATCGAGCTTCAGTTAAATAGGTTTTCAATTGATCGAAACTTTTCTAACATTTTTCTGACCATTCAAACTTAACATCTTTTTGAAGTAGTTTCGTCATTGGTGTGGCTATCATCGAGAAACCCTTTACAAACCGTCTGTAATAACCAGCAAGTCCCAAAAAGCTCCGAACTTCAGTAACATTTCTCGGAGGCTTCCAATCGAGTATGGCTGAAATTTTGATCGGATCAACTCGAATACCCGATGCAGATACCACATGTCCTAAAAAGCTAACTTCTCTCAACCAGAACTCACATTTACTGAACTTAGCATATAACTGCTTATCCCGTAAAATCTGCAACACTAATCTCAGGTGCTCGGCATGTTCGATTTCATCTCGCGAATAGACCAAAATGTTGTCAATAAACACAACTACGAACCGGTCCAAATATTGTCTGAAAATCTGATTCATCAAGTCCATAAATACCGCAGGGGCATTAGTGAGCCCAAATGGCATCACTAAGAACTCATAGTGACCGTATCTCGTTCTGAAAGCAGTTTTAGGTATATCTATGTCTCGGACTCGCAACTGATAATAACCCGATCTCAAATCTATCTTTGAAAACACTGAGGCTCCCTTCAGCTGATCAAACAAATCATCAATACGCGGTAATGGATATTTGTTCTTTATTGTCACTTTATTCAATTGACGATAGTCGATGCACATTCTCATGGTTCCGTCTTTCTTTTTCACAAACAATACTGGTGCACCCCACGGTGAGAAACTCAGTCGAGCGAAACCTTTATCCGTCAACTCTTGCAACTGAGTTTTCAATTCTTTCAATTTCGTTGGTGCCATACGGTATGGAGCTATCGAAATTGGTGTAGTCCCAGGTACAAGTTTGATGCCGAATTCTACCTCTCGAACGAGTGGTAATCCCAGTAATTCCTCAGGAAAAACATCTGAATACTCACAAACCACTAGCACTGATTCAAGTTTCTTTTCTGACTCTTTGCTATCAAGTACATACACAAGATATGCTTCACACCCCTTTTTTCACATATTTCTGAGCCAACATCGAGGATATTATTGCTGGCAATCCATTCAGGTCAGTAGACTCAACTCGGATTATCTCATTATTTGCACATCTTAAATCAATGGTCTTTCTTTTGCAGTTTACAACTGCATCATGTACAGTCAACCAATCCATACCGAGAATAACATCAAATTCATCAAACGGTAAAAGCATCAAATCGGCTGGAAAATAGGAACCTCAGATTATTAGGGGACATTTCTTACACACCTTGTCGACAAGCACATATCGACCCAAGGGATTCGACACTCGAATTACGAACTCAGTAGACTCAACAGGTAGAGTCTTACTGGACGCTAATGTTTCACATACGTAAGAATGAGTTGAACCAGGATCAATTAAAGCAAGCACACTAGTACTATAGAGAGTAAATGTACCAGTGATAACGTCAGGGGAGGATGCCTCCTCTCGTGCACAGATGGCATAAGCTCTGGTGGGGGTACGAGTCTCAGATCAAACAGTCGTATCAGTAGTCCCTCTCTGATTACCACCCCTGCTTCCTGTATTTCTCGGTGATCTACCTCTAGTTGTTGTACCAGTCGATCTCCCACCTTACATCTTATTTTTCTCGTCAGGTTCCGTACAATCTCAAACGAAATGATCCCGCAAACCGCATCTATAACAAGCTCTGTTAATAGATTTACCCCAACATTCACCTACATGTCGTCTTCCACACTGTGGACATTCGAGATTTTCTTGCCGATTGTTGCCAACACTAGCAACCGAAGTAGCTCGAGAGTTCGTTGATGGTCGCTCCTTAATAGAAATTCCTGCAGTCGTCTTTGATCTATTAGTATCGTCTCTGAACTTCTTTGCAGCCGAGAAAGAAGTTTTACCCATCGATCTTTTGTGAAAATCTCTAGCTTCAGTTTCAGCTTTCTTTTTCTCCTTTCCAAGCTCTTCAGCCTTGCAAGCTCGTTCAACCAGTGTTACAAATTCTTTTAGTTCTAAAATACCCACCAGTAGCTTTAAATCTTCATTCAATCCCTCTTCAAATCTTTTACACATGGCAACTTCATCAGCTACACACTCCTGAGCATATCGACTGAGCCTTACAAACTCACGCTCATATTCGGATACCGTCAAACGGCCTTGTTTAAGCTCCAAAAATTCTTTGCGCTTTTGATCAATGAATCGTTGACTGATGTACTTTTTACGAAACTCCGTCTGGAAGAAGTCCCAAGTGACTCGTTCATTTGGAACAATCAAAATCAAGGTTCTCCACCAATAGTAGGCCGAATCGTGTAATAAGGATATGGCACACTTAAGACATTCATCGAATGTGCAAGATAGCTCATCAAAAACACGGATGGTATTATCAAGCCAAAACTCAACCCTTTCAGCGTCATCAGTAGCGGTGGCTCGAAATTCCTCGGCCCCGCGCTTTCTAATCAAATCAACAGGAGGTTTACTCAGCCTCATAGGATCAGTAGTTGCTGGTATTATAGGAACCGGAGAAGGATTATTTAAATTCGAGAATTGTTGACCAGCTGGGTTTGTTCGGGTATATTGTGCAACCCACTCATTCATCATGGTAAAGAAGGCTTATTTAGCCCCATCATCTTGATTACTCATAGATGGTTGAGGTTCAACAAGCGCTGTCCCTTGCGTGGGAGCAAGTGCTACACTCTCAACGTCATCCGCTAAGGCTCTCTCTGGAGTGGATTCCATTTACTAATCAAAACAACAATTTCAACCGTCAGAAGTCATCACACTATCATATCCTAGCATTATGGCATGTATAGCTAGACTCATACGCGCTACGGTAGTCCTAGAATCGACTAAACTGTAACTCTGATACCAATTTAGAATGTAACATCCCTAACCCATTTCCATCGCTGGAATGGGTTACGATATATTACCGAACCGAATACTTATTCCAAAATTTTCATGCATCTACTTCTATCATCTTCATTTCATTAAGTTCATCTTATAACAACCATATCATACGATTTTATATTATGTTCAGACATAACCAGACGAACCATTATGCTATCTCAAATTAAATACTAAGATCAAATACAATAGCCAAATTACAATTAATCACCTATATAAATGTGTCATAATCAAACCACCCCAAAAACACATAATCAATATTTCTTAGCATTTTCAACAGTCAAACATATGTATATATATATATATATATAATTCATTAATAGCATTACACATCATAACCAAGACGAATTATACCATGATTAAACATAACCAAATTCAAACTTAGTATTTAAGCCATATTCGCATGGCTGGAGGTATACATATCAAAGTTCAAACAAAATACATATTAGCCTATACATGCCGAAATGTTCATTTAGATCAACTAAGAAGAGGGTACCAAAATGTTGCAAGCTGGTGTAATGACTTCGACGATGGTTCCAAGCACGCAAAATGGGTCAAAGAAATCTAAATAAGAGACAAGTAAAAGCACCAAATGAGTTTTCAACTCTGTAAGTCATACGCAATAAAATGCAATAATTAACTTAGTGTGCCGGAATAGAAACTAAAAAGGTCCATATATTATCTAAATCATCAATTCAACTACTAGTCAACTATTAATATTAAATCAAAGTATTATATAACCGAATACCTTAATTCTTTCCTCCCATATTTAAATATGATGAAATAGATGCATTCACGCATATATGTTTCAATTTTGATGTCTCCCATTTCTTATTTTAACAATAGTTTTTTTTTCATTTAGTTCCTGTATTTATTCTATCAACAACCGATTTCGCACACGCAGTGCTCCATCAAGGAAATTTGCACCCATAGTGCCATGTTAACCCGCACACAAAGTGCCTTAATAATCCATACACATATCGACGATTCAAATCCGCACACATAGTGCCATGTTAACCCGCACACAAAGTGCCTTAATAATCCATACACTTATCGACAATTCAAATCCGCACACATAGTGCCGTATAAATCCAAATACATAGTGCTATACAAATCCGCACACATAGTGCCATTCAAATCCGCACACATAGTGCCAATGTCATTTCGTTATAACAAAGTGATTGATTTAATTGACTAAATATAATCGGCCACCCACCTTTCAATCAAAAGAATATGTAAACGAGAGTAATTTCTTCATGATATGTATATACCAATTATGTATAGAATAACCAACCTTAATTGCTTATAGACTTACCTTGTGTTGGATAAAACAGTTCCAATCGGCTACTCGATACTCTTCGCTTTGCCCTTGCTTGATTCCCCTTCTTTAAGTTCTTGAGCTAAAAATAAATAAAGTAACTAGTTTAATCACCTTGCTAGCTATTTATATCCAATAATATTAATGATTCTCACTACGTCTTACAACCATCATTGTTCAAGACATTAAAACTTCAACTAATGTTCATCTAATGCCTCAAGGCCGAATATATTATCACTACCAAAATAACAATTGTTCATCATTTTGTCATTTAACACATGGTTTAACCTTATAGGAACTTTGACCGTATACTTCTAATTTCATACATTCAATATCTTAATGCCCATTATAATGACTCCCATGATCATAATTTAAATTCGACATTCATATACCAACTATTTTAACTGAATTCTCCACAACACCTAGACTAAAATATGCACCTTAAACCTAGTACATTTTCATTATATCTTTCACTCTTAAAACATGAAAATATAAGTCTTACCCCTAAAACATGAAAATATAAGTCTTACCTCCTCTCCCATGTTTCGGTCAATTACTCAAATTATCTCATAACATGATTGTTTTTTTGTATTTCAACTCATCTATCATGATTCATTCGGCCTTAATAATAAACCATTTTTCATACAAGGACATAACAATTAAAATGGACCTTCCATTTAAACCCCCTTTATGGCCGAATGCACAAAGAATTTCCCAACTACTAGTTCAACAAGTTCAAATCCAATCCATCATCGACCTATTCAATACCATATTAAAACAACCCCAAAATCTAGCACTTGATATACGACTTAGTGCCCAAAGCACCATAGAAGTTTGAATTATTATTATTTTTTTTATCATTGCCAAAATGCATTTTACAAACTAACTTAAACATATAAAAAGATTTAACCCAACACTTCAAACTTACCTCCTACTAGCAAGAAGAAAATGCCGAATTGCCTTGGCTTCTTTCTTTTGTTTCGGCTTTGGAAGAAGAAGAAGAAGATGAACACCCTCTCTCTCCTTCCATTTCTTCTTTATTCATTTTTTTTATAACAAAATATTATAATTAATTAAACTCAGTGGAGGGGCATCATTACTTGGCCAACCACTTATTAGATTTTTGGGCATTTTGACATGCAAACCTAAGCTTTCACACTTTGTAGTTATTTAGTCCTTACAATATTTACCTATCATATTTTCTAAGTTTTTCAACTAAGTCCTTTCACGTAAAATTCACATTCATAGGACTAAATTAAAACACCAAATTTTCACACATGCACTATCACACATTGAATATATTTAAATAAATTTTTAATAAATTTTTATGACTCAATTTTGTGGTCCCGAAACCACATTCCGACTAGGGTCAAATTAGGGCTGTCATAGAGAGGCTAAGCAAGTGTTTTATCAAATGACGAACGACTGGTTTACTTAGTATATCTGAACAAATCCGACTGTACAACAACCTCCACCCCCGATTAATCTTTCTGTGATACCTGCTATACCTCAAGTGAGTGATCCATTGAGATTTCATATGCCTCCTGTTGATAAAATCAGAAAAACGGGGCTGAAGAATTTAGAGCTACTGATGATGATGATACTGAGCGAGCTGAATTTTGGCTTGATAATACTATCCATATGTTTGATGAGTTATCGTGTACTCCGGATGAATGTTTGAAATGTGTCATATCTTTGCTATGAGACACCGCATATCACTAGTGGAATACACTAGTACTAGTGGTTTCGAAAGAGCGGGTGACCTGGGAATTCTTTCAGAATGAGTTTCGTAAGTAATATATCAGCCAGAGGTTTATCAACCAGAAACGCAAAGAATTTCTGGAATTGAAATAGGGTCGGATGACCGTGATAGAATATGAGCGGAAATTTGTGAGACTCAGTTGATGTGCCAGTGAGTATGTTTCGACCGAAGCTATCATTTGTAAAAGATTTGAAGACGGGTTGAACGAAGACATTAAACTGCTAGTTGGCATACTTGAAATAAAAGAGTTCATAGTACTGGTTGAGCGAGCCTGCAAAGCTGAAGAGCTCGGGAAAGAGAAAGAAAAGCTAACTTTGAGCTAGAGATTCACATAAGAGATCGTCGAATAAGTCATTTCAGTCAGCATCAAAGAAGTTCTGAGATGATTTTAGCTGTTCTAAGGCTACTTCGGGTTATTCTAGACGAGATCGGGATAGACCACCTGTAAACTCAAGAGCTACCTCAGTAGCTAGTGTTGGTAATGTTAGATCTAACCAACCTGAGTGTAAACATTACGGTAAACGACATCCTGGCAGTTGTAGATTGCATGATCCGGCCTGTTTTAAATGTGGATCGACGGATCATTTTATTCGTGAATACCCTAAATTAGCTGAACAAAATCCAATACAGAATACAAGATCGGGTAACACTGCAGCTCGAGGTAGACCACCTAAAAATACAGGTAATGTGAGTGCTAGTCAAAGAGAGACAAAAGATACAGCAATTAGATCCAAGGCTCGTGCACTTGCTAGAGCCTATGCTATTCGCGCACAAGAGGAGGCCTCATCTCCAGATATTATTACTGGTACATTTACTCTCTATGATACTAGTGTAATTACATTGATTGATCCTGGTTTGACTCATTCTTATGTGTGTGAAACCCTAGTAATCATTAAGACATTGCCTGTTGAGTCTACTGAGTTTGTGATTAGAGTATCGAACCCCTTAGGCTAGTGTGTTCTAGTTGACAAAGTGTGTAAGAATTGTCCTTTGATGATTCGAGATTCGTGTTTTTCGGCTGATTTGATGTTATTTCCATTTGACGAGTTCGATATAATTCTAGGTATGGATTGGTTGACTTTGCACGATGCTGTTGTAAATTGCAAAAGAAATACTATTGATTTATGGTGCCAGAATGATGAGATCATTCAAATTGAATCTAATAATCTGAATGGTTTATCAGCGGTGATATCTTCGATGTTAGCTCAAAAGTATGTGAGAAAAGGTTGTGAAGCTTACCTTGCACACGTACTTGATAGTAAAGTGGCTGAAAAAAAGATTGAATCAGTACCAATTGTGTGCGAGTATCCGAATGTGTTTCTTCAAGAATTGTCAGGTTTGCCACCTATTCGAGAAGTAGAATTTGGTATTGAGTTAATGTCAGGGACGACTCTGATATCGATAGCTCCATACAGAATGGTGCCTACTGAATTAAAAGAATTAAAAGCTCAGTTGGAAGAATTGACGGATAGAGGTTTCGCGCGATCGAGTTTTTCTTCCTAGGGTGCACCAGTTTTATTTGTGAAAAAGAAAGACAGAATTATGAGAATGTGTATCAACTATAGACAGCTCAATAAGGTAACTATAAAGAATAAATATCCGTTGCCGCAGATTGATGACCTGTTTGATCAATTAAAAGGGGCTACAGTGTTTTCGAAGATAGATTTGAGATCGGGCTACTATCAGTTGCGAGTTAAAGACTCCGATGTACTAAATACTGCTTTTCAAACGAGGTATGAACACTATAAGTTTTTGGTTATGCCTTTCGGACTTACAAATACACCTGATGTTTTCATGGATTTGATGAACAGGATCTTCAGACAGTATTTGGATCGATTTGTGGTTGTGTTCATCGATGATATTTTGATCTATTCCCTCGATGAAATCGAGCATGCCGAACATCTGAGACTTGTTTTACAGACTTTGCGAGATAAACAGTTGTATGCAAAGTTTAGTAAATGTGAGTTTTGGTTACGCGAAGTCAATTTTCTAGGATACGTTGTATAAGCATCAAGTATTCGGGTTAATCTAAGTAAAATTTCAGCTATACTTGATTGGAAACCTCCGAGAAATGTTTCTGAAGTCTGAAGTTTTTTGGGACTTGCCGGTTACTATAAACGGTTCGTGAAAGGTTTCTCCATGATTGCAACCCCCATGACGAAGCTACTTCAGAAAGATGTTAAGTTCAAGTGGCCAGAAAAGTGTCAAAAAAGTTTTGATCAGTTGAAAGCCCTTTTAACCGAAGCTCCAGTGCTAATACAAACAGAATCGGGTAAAGAATTTGTTATCTATAGTGATGCATCTTTAAATGGTTTGGGCTGTGTTTTGATACAGGAAGGCAAAGTCATAGCTTATGACTCGAGACAGTTAAAACCGCATGAAAAGAATTATCTAATACATGATCTAAAATTGGCAGCTATTGTGTTTGCATTGAGATATGGCGTCACTATCTGTTCAGTGAGAAATGTCATGTTTATTCTGATCACAAAAGCTTGAAATACTTGATGACTCAGAAAGATCTGAATTTGAGATAAGGCCGATGGTTAGAGTTGCTAAAAGACTACGAACTTGTGATTGACTACCATCCGGGAAAGGCTAATGTTGGTACTGATGCTCTCAGCCAAAAATCACTATTTGCTTTGTGTAGAATGAATGCGCATATGGCTATGTCTGATGATGGTTCAATAATAACTTAATTAAAAGCAAGACCGCTATTTGTTCAACAAATTTGTAATGCCTAGAAAGTTGATGATGGTTTGTTAGCAAAGTGAGTTCAATGTGATTCGAATGTTGAATCTGAGTTTCGAATTGATGCTGAGGGTTGTTTGAGGTTCAGAAACTAAATTTGTGTCCTAAGAAATTCAGAGTTGATCTAGATGATTTTAGATGAAGATCAAAGCAGTTGGTTATCTGTTCACCCGGGTAGTACGAAGATGTATAATGATCTATAATAGCTTTACTGGTGGCATGGTATGAAACGAGACATTTCTGACTTTGTTTCAAAATGTTTGGTCTGTCAGCAAGTAAAAGTCGAGCATCAGGTACCTTCTGGATTGCTTCAGCCAATCATGATACCTGAGTGGAAATGGGATAGAGTCAAAATGGATTTTGTATCTGGTTTACCGTTGACACCAAGTAAGAAAGATGCAATATGGGTTATTGTGGATAGATTGACTAAATTAGCTAACTTTGTTCTAGTTCATGCAGATTATTCGCTCGATAAGCTAGCTAAATTGTATGTTTCTCAAATTGTACGATTACACGGTGTGCCTATTTCTATTGTTTCGGATAGAGATTCAAGATTTACATCGCGGTTTTGAAAGAAATTGCAAGATACCTTAGGTACGAAATTACATTTCAGCACAGCTTTCCATTTGCAAATAGATGGCTAATCTGAACGAATCATTCAGATACTTGAGGAAATGTTGAGATGTTGCATTATCGAGTTCGAAGGTATGTGGGAACGATACTTACCTCTGATTGAATTTGTGTACAATAATAGCTTTCAATCGAGTATCAAAATGGTAGCTTACGAAGCTTTGTACGGTCCTAAATGTCGTACACCATTATATTGGACCGAGCTTAGTGAAAACAAGATACATGGGGTCAATTTGATCAGAGAGACTGAACAAAAAGTAAAAGTGATCCGTGAAAGCCTGAAAACAGCGTCAGATCGTCAGAAATAGTATGTGGACTTGAAACGAAAAGATATAGAGTTTTAGATCGGGGAAAAAGTCTTTTTGAAAGTCTCACCATGGAAGAAAATACTCAGATTCGGTCGTAAAGGCAAATTGAGTCCGAGATTTATTGTACCATGTGAAATTATAGAGCGTATCGAGCCAGTTGCTTATAGACTGCTATTGCCACTTGAGCTTGAAATGATCCACAATGTATTCCATGTTTCAATGCTTCATAGATATCGATCTGATCCCTCAAATGTGATTAATTCGTTAGAAATTGAGATTAAGCCCGATATGATATATGAAGAAGAACCGATTCGCATTCTAGCTCGTGAGGTTAAAGAATTGCAAAATAAGGAAATTCTGTTAGTTAAATTACTGTGGCATAAACATGGAGTTGAGGAAGCAACGTGGGAGCCAAAGGATGAAATGAAAGAGCGTTATCCGAACCTATTCATCGGTAAGATTTTCGGGGACGAAAATCCCTAAAGGGGGAGAGTTGTAATAGCTCGATTTAGGCCCTATTCGGAACGGTGGCTGCAGGACCATGAATTCGAGTTAGAAAAATATTTTAAAAATATTTTGTGTTTATTATATGTGAATTTATATGTTTGAAATTTTCGTGCTTTAATTTTGTCGTTTGAGTGCCCAATTAAATAAAAAGACTTAATCGCGTAAAATGAAAACTTGGTGGTTAATTGTAAAAGGGCCCAATTGATGTTGTCTTTATTTCATGAAGTACTTATGTTGCAATAATACCATTGGGGTTAGTGATGGACGATTGTATCCTTGATATACATGTTTTAGTTATTAAATTATAAAGGATATTAATGTAAAATGGTAAATAATAATGTTATAATAAAACATAAAAATAAATATATGGTTTCATAATGTTTGTTTTTACCGAAACTTAAAAGAAAGAGAAAATAATAAGGTTTTCTCATGTTCGGCCATTGCTATGCTCAATCAAGGTATGTCACTAGCTCGGTTTTTGATAATTTTTACGTTTTTGAGATCGTTGCTATGTTATCTACAAAGCCCAAGCCTGAATTTTTTATTTTGATGAATATTTTGTGTTGTGCCATTGATGAATATTTGAGCTATGTGATGTTAGTTGATGAAATATGAAAGATATGTTTTGGATTAAGATGTTTTGTATTGGAATTTTTGATGATTTTGAGTAATTAGGACTAAATTGCAAAAATAATAAATTGAGGGACTAAAATGTGAAATGAATGAGATGTATGGACTTGTATGAACACTAGGAACATTCGGCCTAGGCATGATGTGTGCAAATTTTGCATGTTTTGTGTTTTGTGTAATTTGGACTAAATTGTAAAAAGTGTGAAATGTCAGGGGTAAAATGGTAATTTTCCCATTTATGTGTTTTTGGACTAAATTGAGTGAAAATATGTTTGAATAAGTTTAATTTGAATATTTTTAGATCAAGAACCAAAGAAATTGGATTTGGATCGGGGGAAAACCAAAGTTGTCGACTAGTCGTTCCGTTCCGATTTTCATCGTCTGAGGTAAGTTTATAAGTAAATAGATATTGTTGATTTTAAATAAATATGAGTTATATATGCTGAAATGAATTATTGAAAAAATATATATGTTAGCCGAATGTAAATAAGATTGGGAGCTATGTTAACGAATTTGTTTCGACTGAGTTATGACGTCCGAAAGCCCCGTACGAACCATAGGATTCCGATATGTGATTTCATGAAAGATCACGTCTGGGAAGTTGGTATCGATATATGTGATTTCGTGTAAGACCACGTCTAGGACGTTGGCATCGATATACGTGGTTACGTGTAAGACCATGTCTGGGACATCGGCATCATATTCGATTCGTGTAAGACCTTGTTTGGGACAGTGGCATCGATATGAGATAACATGTAAGATCACGTCTGGGACGTTGGAATTGTATGGTATATATGATTATTCGAGTATCCTATTCAATTCTGAATGGTTCAATGGGCAATGATATGTTGTGAACGAAGGTGTAAAACGAGCTAAAACGATCAGGTATGAGTTAGATAATTACTATTTGAAAATAAGGTAAGTTGGCCATTTAATATGTGATTCAAATAATATAAGTTACTAATGTAAACATATGTGCATTTTGTGGTATATTAGGCCATTTGATATAAATATGTATGTGATTGTTAAACTCTAACTTGTATAAGTGTATATGTACTTGGTATGATAAATATATTTTGGCTTGGAAATTGAATGATAGTTTGTTAATGTATATATATATATATATTCATTCGACCATAAATAATTTGTATGTGAAAGTATATATAATACATGAGATTGTAAGATTAAGATTTAAAGTGATTATGATTGTATAATTTAGTTTAGTTTAAATGAATTGATTATGTTAATTAGTTATTTATTTCCTTATGACTTACTAAGCTATGATAGCTTACTGTGTGTGTTCATGTTTACCTCTGTTTTATAGTTTTTGAATTCAAGTTACGAGCTCAGGGATCGTCAGCAAAGTCTATCACACTATCGACTGTCTTTGGTATTTTATAAGCTAAATTTTTTAAACTATGGCATGTATAGGCTAGATTATATTTTGAAATGTTTGATTTTGGTTAATGTAATCATGAGCCATGGGAAAATGGTTTAATACTTTGTTATGTTCCGATTTTAATGCTTTGTTTAGATGATGGTTATGCTTGGTTGTGATTTTGGTGTTTCGGCCATTATATATCTTCATGTGAATTATGGTTGATTATAATGCTAATGGTTGTATATACTTTTGGACTTGGTTTGAACTTATATTGAAAGTGTGTTCAAGGTATATAATGTTGTGGAGTTTGTTTATGTGTTTCAGCCATAAGATGAATAATGGTTGTTAAATGAGCTAAGGTATATCATGTATTAGTTAGGTAATAATCAAGATATATGCATTGGGTATATTTGGTGTTCACTTATGGTCTATATTAATGATATGTGTAATTCATGATTTGTTCGTCTTGGTAAGTCTGACATATTGGGATTTAGACTTTATAATAGGAAATTGAGTTGATGGTAAAAGATAATGTGCCAATGTATTCTAATATGATTTGTTAGTTGAACTCATATGTATATATATATGTGCTTATATTATGGTTGTTAATGTAGTGAATTGGTCAAGTAAAGACAAGTTGAAATATTATTTAGATTTATTAATGCGCTAGTAAACTAGGTATTTTACGAATCTATCAATTGTGATTGATAATATTGGTTGGTGTAATAGTCAAATGAATGTAACTTATTGGTTAAATTTTTGGTTGTTTTAGTTCTTAGTAAATGTGTGATAATAGATATAAAGATTGTTATATGATTTGTTTGGGTTAATGAGAGTATGTATAAAAATTATGAAACAAAATGTTTTGTTCCGACTTAGTATTCGAATACTATTATAACAATGAGTTCATAATCTATGTATGTACTTTTAAAGCATACTTATATGATTTGGGGGCATGAATTAAACTCGTGTTATGATTTATAATGTAGGTTAAATTGTTAATTGGCCCTAGGTTTTATTTATGTTAATATGACCTATGTGAAATTGTGAATGTTTTGATGCTGTGTTTTGTTCGGTAATGCCTCATAACCCTAATCCAGCGACGGATACGAGTTAGGGGTGTTACATGTATCACCGAAAAATTATCTTGTTCCCTTAATTCAAATAACTTAATAATTTATAATCAAATTAATTTCCATGAGAAATACGAAAGGCATGCTCAATACCTTGAAAACGCCCTCCAACCAAAACCTGGATATTCATTTATAGAGCAATAGTTAATATAGGTATGGCAAGATGACATCTAGACTTGACAGAGGAATTCTTTAGTATGCATGAGTTCTCACTAGTCATTACCACTATTATAAAGGATGAGAAAAATGTAACATATAGTTAACTAACCATAAAGGAAGAGAAATAAGCAACACAAGAATGTGATACATATATGTTATCAATAACTGGTCCTACTCAATTTCATAACATAATACGTAATAAAATCCCCAGAATTGTGCTGAACATCATTTCATATCAACTCTTAAACGCAATCTTAGTCACTCTCTTACTATAGCTAAATACCCCTAACTACCTCAGAATTGTAATAGCCCATTTCACTAAAGTATTAGAATAGTAGTTTCGGGGCCACAAATCTAACGTGTGAGTTCGTAAATATTATTATTTAATATTTACAATAATATATAGTATAATGATAAGTTTTGATTTAATGAATTATGTTAAATGGGAGAACAATTAGGTTTAAGTGGTAAGACCCTAAAGTCAAGTTGTTTTTGAAAATGAGGTATCAGGACCTTGTTTCTATAAACCAAGTTGTAAATATTTATAAAAATATTTACATAGTGTTATTAAGGTTGTATTAAAGTTTAGTTAAGAAATTTTAACGTTTATATAGTTAATTAATTAAAAGGACTAAATTGTAAAAGCTACAAAAGTTAAATTTTATTAGCTAAATGAGTTAATTAGAATTATTGAAGGATTTAAATGGAATTTATACCATGTTCAATTATGATTGACTATGAACAAGTGGTTTTAGTTGTTTAAATTAAAATTTTATAACTAAAATAACATTTAAAAATAAATAAAACATAAAAATAAGAGAAGAAAATTTCCATTCTCTTTCATTTTTCTCTCCCACCGAATAATCCACCATGGAAGAAAAATTTGGAAGCTTCAAATACATTTCAACATTTGACCTCTTGTATGGTAGGAAATCTAAACCCGTTTTTAGTAATTTTTATGTTTTTGAGATCGTTGCAACTAGGTCCAACCAGCTCGTACCTTCATTTTTGAAATTGTTAAAGATTTTGAATGTTTCCATTGATGAATATTTGTGATTTTAGATGTTAAATGATGAATTTAAAATATTAGTTGTCATTTATAAGTATTTTGTTAAGTGATTTTTGATGAATTTACCAATCAATAACTAAATTGTTGAAATAGTAAAAGCACAAGGATTTGATGTGAAATTGTTGCAAATGTGGGCTGTAATAGATGCTATTAACATTTTACTAGCGTGTTTTTTTCAATAAAATTAGTTTATCTGCATGATTAGGACATAGGGATTAAATTGAATAAAAATAAAAAGTTGAGGGTAATTTTATAAAAAAATATCAAAAAGGAATAAATTGCATAAAATGAATTACTTTTATTTTATAAATTAATGAATTTAATGAAATTATTAATTTAGATCGAGAACGAATGGAAAATCGAGGAGAAAAGAAAATTACGAAATAGCCTTTGTATCTAGTCTTTGCTGCAAATTAACTAGGTAAGTTCATATGAGCTATAATCACTTAAATTCTAGCTAAATTGAATGTTTAATATGTTTTTCTAATGTAAATGAATCAATATATATATATATATATATATGTTATTGTACTATTTATCATGTAAATAAATGATAGAAATCCAATGACGTTACAGCATTTATCGAGCTCCGTTTGAACCTTAGAGATGCGTAGGATACAAATGACATGTCATTAGGGTTGCCATGTTCCAAGTGTTGGTCCTTAATGTCTTACCGATGGCTGAGTTCCGAATTTTTTTGCGGATACTCATAAGGTTGTGTGAGCGGCATCGTGTAGCTTACATTTCAACCGTCAGCTTCTGTGAGCAGACCCATTTTATGGCTCGAGTGAGCAACAATGTAAAGGAAAAAGGAAATGGAATGGTTTCAACCATATGTTGAACACACTTTGTGTGAGCTTTCCGCTGATCTGATATTATTCTAAGTGGTTCAACGGGCATGAAAAGGGAAGGAATGGTAAGTATTCAAATGACTTGTGTCATGAATCTATGAAAAGGAATCAAAAGGAAATGTTCAATAAAAGTATGCTTATATTCATGAATTTGATGATTTCAAATGATGTTGTTCATGTATAATGACTTATTTTATGATATTTTAAGTGAATTATGTGTATATGCACTAACATGAGTTGAATGACATACTCTTGTGTGAGAAATTTTCTTATGCTATGGATGAATTTACCTATGTCATGAATAAGTATACTAATTCGTGATTTGATAATGTTATTTAAGTTTATGCTAAGTAAATGGAATGGAAAGTAAGTAAATGGAGTAGTTCATAATCTTATGAAAAGGTTAATGACTGTGGAATATGTCTTATAAAATCCTATTATATTAGGAATGAAAATATATGTGATGTTTAAAGAGTTATTCATTTATGAGTTGATAGTTAAGTAGTTGATAAATCTTGAGGAATTGGTATAACTTTATTTTTAACCTATAAAGTTCATTATTGAAATGAAATGTTACTTTTAAAGTTTATATGAACTTACTAAGCATTCATTGCTTACGTATTTATCTTTCTCTTACTTTACAAATTATTAGAAGATCAATTGGTTTGGAAGCTTGTCGAAGATCTATCACACTATCCACTGATTATATTGGTAGTTTTGGATTTATTGGTCAAGGTTAAAATGGCATGTATAGGTGGACTTATAGTTGATGTTTATTTGAATGTTAGTTGATGAGTTTGGCATGTATATTTCATTTTGGTTGATGGAATCTCAGTACTTTTGGTGCCTCGCTGATGTGTGTGAATATGGCTAAGTTATGGTGTATGTTTTGAGTGACTAAATGGTATGTTTGTGTGGAAGTTCTAATTATCATAATTATGGTATGTTTTAGAAGTGGTATTGAATTATATGAGTATGATGAAGATGTGGTAAGTATACTTGTTTAGGTGAATTTGTATGTTTGCTTTTGAGGCACCTTATATGGCATATTGGTTGAATGGATTTGATCTATTGAATTAGTTGTTTTATGCATGTTTTGATATGTTTTTGTTGTCTTGAATTTGGGTACAAAATGCTTGTGGGTGCATGTTTGGATTGGTGTTAGAAATGGGTTGAATTTGATCAATTTCATGTCCACACGACCTAAGACACGGGCATGTGTCTCAGCCGTGTATGACACACCGCCATGTGACATGGTCATGTGTCCTCTGTAAGTTTTAAGGTTTACAAGTCAGGCAGTTACACGATCTAGCACACGATCCGGATCATGGACATGTGAGGCCATTTCGAGAGTTGCACAGCCTAGAGCGCGTGACTTGGCTGTGTGACCCAAGCCAGAGTATTACACGGGCACAGACACGGGCTGGGACACGACTGTGTGTCCTTCTTTTGAATGTTACACAGCCTGAGACATGGGCGTGTGCCTCAGCCGTGTGAGTCACATGACCGTGTGGTCCCTGTAGTTCAAAATTTTGAACTTTTTCTTGAACTTTTCTATTAATACCAATTTAGTCTCGAAATGTTTCTAAAGTGTTTTTAAGGCCTTGAAGGATCGTTTAAGGGACGATATGCATGTTGATGAATGAAGTATGCTTTGTTTATGTTGAAGCTTGAAATGTATGTTTCAAATTTTATTTTTACGGTAATGCTTCGTAACCCTATTTCGGTGACGGATACGGGTTAGGGGTGTTACAAAAATTCATTACAATATCCAATTTTTATAACAAGACTGACCATAACATAGAGCAACATTATATCTTCAAAGCACACAATGCAAAGTTAATAAGAATAAACAAAAATCCTTGTACAAATTACAGACCATAAGAATACAACACGTCCTGATGATAAACTTACAGAAATTGTAGAAATTACATAGAAAAATTATATCTTCAAAGCAAAAAATTATATCTTCAAAGCACACTATCAAACTTACCTACAAAATAAAAGCAAACCCGAAATCAAATTAAATGCAACACATCCCCCCTAAAAAAATCAAACCACAAAAATTCACTAGAAACCCATAAAAAATTAAATTGAGCTAAAAAAATCACAAGATTGGACTTTGAGTAACAAGCAAAAGAAAAATGGCAGACATAGGGATAGAGAAAGAGCATCCCAGGCTGGTTTTACACAACTTCCTCATAGAAGATGAATGAAAGGTTAGAGCCCAATTTTTCAATCTTGATAATTATTGTTTTCACCATCAAATTACGAATGAATTTATCAAAAAACAATTTTCGACACAAGAATTGGTGTTTGTACACAAGAGCTATAACACAATTGGATATAGGCCAAACGTATTTTCAATGATGCTTTCTCATCTCATAGCTACTAACTACGCTCATCTAATCGTCTATTTTCTTCCTATCAGAGGTTATTTTCTCTTAACGATAAGTTGGTTATAGCAATCAAGGATGCCTCAACCACCAACTCTTCCTTGTGTAGTTGGTTTTAGTATGACCTACAAACCAACCCTTACCGATTATCTAACCATGTAACACATGTTCATGATTTAAGATCTCGCCAGCCTTACGATCTAGAAAAGCCCAACTCGAATTAATGACCTCAACTATGTGGGTCGATTAAATCCAATCACTATCTCCCTTTACAGAACCCAACAAGCTTTTTCCAATTGGACACACCAATTTCTTCACGAGAACTAGAATATGGTAGATAGCCGACCCGATTTCCCAACTATACCCCAATACAACTCCCACCCAACGTGCACTTTGAGCTGAAATTGGATCAACTTTATGGGATGATTTTGACAATCCCATATATCGAAGAGGTAGCGAATTCTGTGTTGAAAGGTTTTAGTGCAGGCTCATATCTCACCATTGTTTTTGGTCGAAGTGATAATCGGGTTATAGCTTAAAAAGAAATTAGTTGAGCATGAGATTAATCATGCTTTGCTAGTTAAGGGGAAGGAATTTAATGGTAATGAGTAAGGGTGGAAAGGAAAAAGGACTTAGGAAGCAATTGAACAAAAAATGTGAAGAAACAAGGAAAATAAAATGAAATGGCAGAATGCTTATAAGTTTTTGCTACGGACATAGGAAAGAGATTAGAGATAACATATTATATTTTATTCAATCTCCAATCTCTTTTCCAAAGCCACCATACAAGGTATTTATATACATTCCATATGCTAATTTTAGCTAATTCATCTAAATTTATGTACATTCTATATGCTAATTTTAGCCTAATTCATCTAACAACCAACCACATAAAATCAGATTTTAAATTAGATTTTTTTTCTAAATCTAGCTTTTACAAAGTCAAATAGAAAATCTAATCAGCCATAAATTTCTCAAAATTTTTAATTCAGCCCCCCTTTTATTGTTCATGCTCCAATTTAGCTCGATTTGATTGTTAACTCAAATTTTGATACTCCAACTGCATATCTGATAAAACTAAACAAAAATTACAAACTCAGTAGCAAAAAATACGGAAATTGGGTACGTTAAACATACAAATTTAGCTTGTTATCACCATATCAGTGATTACTTGTGCTATATGATTTATTTCCCTCAATAGTTATAAAAGAGTTTACAATATCGATATTAAGGCTAAAAAAAAAAAGATCCAAAGTTTTTTGGCTTAGGAAGTCAACAACAATAGGGGGTAACTTTAGCTTAGGTGAAAAACGAAACTAGGGGAAGGGTATTTATAGATCCAGTAAAAAAATCTTAAGAAGTCGATGCCCATAGGTGCTAACTTTAGTTAATTATAGATAGTTGAGTTAGATGGTTAAAATTCATTATGGCAAACTGTGAAATTCATTCCTAAGTGATTGTCGAGTTCCTATATTTATTATGGTTAGGTTTGTGGTAAATTGTGAAAATTAATTTATATAAGAACTTAACAACTGTAGGGTGTCAAGTTCCACACCCTGTCTATTTTAGGGATAGGTTAAATATTTAAGTTTAAAACATACATACTACTAAACTCAACACCCTTGGGTGTCAATCTCCTTTCATTTATTCTAATGCTCCTAAACCCTTAAATGTATCAAATGGTCAAGTCTCCTCCCACATATCATACATAACTTGAGGAATTATAACTACTTTATAATTTTTACTAAGAATATATAGGGAAATGTGAACTTGTTAGCACAAAATTTATTATACAACTTAACACCCATAATATAAAGCCTTAAAGAAAAATGTAATGGCTCGATTTCTAGTGGTGTCAAAAAATACAATTTTGGAATCCCATTTTTGTAGATCAAACCTATAAATATTAAATAGGGATATTTACAAATTTATTATATAGATTAATTGAAATTTGATTAAGTAGTTTAACCGAAAAGGGGTTAATTAAGGCCCAAGGACTAAATTGTAAAAGTCCAATCACTATAGATTTTTAATTAGGAAAAGGCTTGGAAACTTAGATAGTAATTAAACAAATGACTAAAATGGTTAATAAACCATCTTAAAATGAAAGCTATTGGATGATGATGACGATGGAAAACATTAATTTAGTTTAAGTATGATTAAACTTGATCAATTAAGATTAATTAAATCATCAACATAATGTATATATATATGAAATTAATGGAAGAGAGATGCAAATTCATCTTCTCCAATTGGCCAAAACAAGAAAAAAAAACTAGGTAGGAAGCCATTTTTGAAAATTTCAACATTCGACCAGTCAATTCAAGTAAGTCCCTAGCTATTTTTTTAATTTTTATAGAAATTAAATCATGGGAGGTTGATTTAACTAGCCCTTCTATCAATGTGTTCAATTGTTAAAACTTCGATAAGTTTCCATTATTAAGAATTAGATGAATTAGGTGTGAAATTGATAGAAATTAAGCTTAGATTATGAAAAGGACTAAATCGTAAAGCTTAATCATTAGCTTTGTACACTAAAGACCAAATTGAATAAATGTAAATATGTTATGAAATTGTGGTAGGAGTAGAAATTTGAATATCCCTAATGATTATATGTGAAATCAGATTTTAATCTGAAGCTTTTGATCGAAAGTTATACTTGTCCCGGGTTTAGGGACTAAATTGAATAAATTGAAAAATATATTTGGCTTTGCATTTGAATTTGATTTGGATGGAAATTGGTATTTTGTCATTGTTGCATCATTATTCATAGCTAAAGACGACATCGAGCAGTCGAATGAGAGAGGAAAGGTAAGACTCGACGACTGAGTAATGCGAGTTTTCGATTTGTATTTCTATGATTCAAGATCAAGTTAGTTATTGCATATGTGTGACACTTGCATTATAATGTATTGAGGTTAGTTTACAATTATTATTTGAATTGAATTGATATGATTGAGATTGAAGACCAAGATAAGGACTAAATTGAATAAAATGAAACTAGTATGATTTAATTGATATATGATAATTGATATAAAATTGTGTTGAAACATGTTAATGAGTTAAAATGGTGAATTATTGATGAATTTGGAATGTTGGAATATGAATTGAATTATATAAAAAAATTGGAAAATTAGTTACTCTATTAGCTATTCAAACTGGTTTGGATAAAGTTGGTATGCATAAGGTCAGGATATTGGTTGAAAACCATCGTTGTAGGGAAACCCGGGGTGGTAGAATGTACATATAGGATCATCATTTTCGAGCAACTCGGGATGACAGAATAATCAAATTCTGAAAATCATCATTGTCTGGCAACCTGATGTGGTATATACATGTTCAGAGTCATCCTTGTCAGGCAACCCAGGGCGTCAAATCTATGTATCTGTTCTAAGTTTATTTATATAGTATATGAATTGGAATGTAGTTTTTATGTGATATACGACAACATCTGAAACATTACCGGAAATGAGTCAAAAATGAGCCCTGGGGGCCAATTGTGCAATGATGAGCCAATAAGCTCGAAAATGGTTGAATTGTTATTATGAAATTAATTATATGTGCCTATAGATGACAATATGAATTGAATAAGTATTATGTTTAAACTTGTTTTATATTGACTTGAACCATGGAAATACCTCTAAGCTTTCTCACTCAGTGTACGATTTTTTTCTTCGTGTGTAGGTTTAGTTGAACCTTGAGATTACGAGAAGTGATTCCTGTAACACCTCAAAATAGGGCCTAACAGGTTTAGGGGTTACGAATTTTAGTCTTAAAGTGCTCTGAATTTAATAGCATGGTAAATCGAAATTATATTAGACCATGACATCTTAGCTGTTAAAACACAATTTTTTTAAAAATGTCTTTTGGAAAACTGATTTGTAACAAAGTCAAAACTGTGAGCATTGTTTGTTACAGTTTCACCAATTTTTAAAATTGAACCTAATAAACCCCCACTCCTAGCATATTTCATGATAATTTCTTCCCTTCTCTTTAAAGTTGTCGTCCCTTGCTTTTCCCTCACCATTCCATTTGATTTTTTATTCCCAAACCATAATCTTCGATTTCCTATCATTCTCGAGCATTAAACATTCCTAAAACTCCAAGAAAAACATTAAAAAAATCCATAGATTTCATCTTCTCCAAATGTTAGTTTTTTGGACTTGCATTAAAACTCAATTAATCTTCCATCAAATGTAATGTTTCAAATTCTTATGAGTTATTCATGACATCTAGTCCTTAAAAATGGAAGAATTAGCAATTGAATCACAAGTTTTTAGTAAAAATCGAAAATTGGGACATTAATTGAGTAAAAGCTTGGTTTCAAAGTGTTTTTCAAATTAATTTTTCATGATTAGAAGGTTTCTAAACTTACCTTGAAGTTTCGTTAATGATTTCTTACATTTTAATGAATTTTGTGAAAATTGCCAAAAAGATGTCAAAAAATTTTCATACCATGAATTGCATAGTTTAAATGGTTTAAAGGATGAGTATTAGGCGTAGAAGACTAATTAGATGAATGGAATTCGTTTTAGACAAAAAGGTTAAGTGTAGAATGAGTTATGAGCATTCTAGGTTTGTTATGTTACATGAAAACTTAGGACAGGTTGATGTTTTAGTTGGTTTAAGTGAGTCCTTGGTTACTATCTAGTTGTGAATATTATATAATTGTTGTGTGTAAACCCTCAGATTTATTGGAGCCTTCTACAAGTTAAAGGAAGAGCTAGTTTGAGCTTTCGACTTCTTGAAGAAAGCATAGGGGTGAGTGTTTGGAATCGCTACTCGTAGACACGAGTAATGTGTTATTTGGGAATTTAGTAATAGCCTAAACCCCTATTCTAAATTTCAAGTGTAAGTTTTCTTGTATCTATATTTATTTTTTGGTTATGTGCTTATATGATTATGAAATTGTGCATAGTGATGAGAAGCTCAAATATGTGACATGTGGATGTGGTGACTGTTGTGAAAAGTGCAAATTTATACATGAAATATATACGTTATATGAACGTGATAGTGTTTTACAAAAGATGCTAACATACATTGATAGTAGACGGATAATCAGTAAGTGTTATGTGTTTGATTTCAAATATTTTGGCCTTATGATTTTGAAACCATTAGATATAGTTGGCATGCAATAGGATTGTGAGTACTCACTTATATGTGTAGTGATTTTGGGCGTTGAGGCCCTGGGACATGTTAGAAGATAAGGGAATGTGACCTAAGCTCTATTCAATTGGACATGTGAGGGGAAATAAGGAGAATGTTAGCTATATGCTAACTTTTGAGACATGTTTGACTCTATGAGTCTATGTGGTGTGTTGGAGATCCGTGTATCCAATGAGTGATTATAGAGCTCACTTTATGTTTCATACCTCAAGTTCCAATTTATCGTTTTATGTGACTTGTGTAAACTGTGATATATGATTGAATGAATATGTATTTCATGATATATGTTGGTATGGGTATTTAAATGCCATGCAAAAGAACTAATAGATAATGCATGTATAGTTACTATATGACACTAGACATAAGACTTCAGTAATCGTACTCATATATATTTTTTTGTGGATGCATGATGACACGCTTGCGATTTGGTTATTCTAATCATTCTCTGAGCTTGTTAAGCTCACCTACTCCCCTTTTTACCTATTCCAGATTAGTTGCGTACCGGTGTGAGCGGTGTGGTTTTCCAAGAGGTGATCCAACCTAGTTTTATGTTATTGCGTAGGTGTTCTTTATTTATTTACATTTTGGGCAAAAGGCAATGTGGTAGACTTGTTTATAGCCATGTTAACTTCTAGACATTTTGCTGGTTTTTGGTTTGGTTTATAAGGATTACATGTTATTGTTATGCTTGGGGTTCATGAACATGAGGATGGATTGACGTTACTTGCTCGAACACGATTCTATGGTATTGAACTGTTAATTAGGTTGTTGAAATATTATTTGTTGAAGTAATTGATGTATGATGTTTAGGAACTCAAATGGAAAGGATTAATTGTATATGTATGTTGCATTTTTGAGGTCTGGAGAAGAGGTATCGATAATCAGGTTTTAAAAATCAATATTTCATTACAGGACTTTGGATTTTTAATCAAGAAACAGAATGCAAGTTTGGTATCGTTTTTCCAGGTGGTATCAATTACCTAATGTCAGTATTGATACCTACGGACATGTTCTTGAAATTTTACTAAATGGTCCTTATGCATGTTTTAAAATGTTTATAAGACTAATTATTGTAAGATTTGAATGAAACAATGATAACTATCACGTTTGAGTGGCTTAAAACCTTCACGAATAATAAAATGATGGAAGTTTTGTTTAGAATGAGTTTTTTACTTGATGTATGCAACATGAGACGTTGGTGTGACATCTCGTATTTGGGCTTGGCAACTAGGACGGGTATAGGGTGTTACAAGTCCAGTATCCAGGAAGCGATCCCCGACTCAACAATGTTTGTATAGTTCTCTTTTTCTTAGTATATGGCATGTACCTAGTGTTGAGTTGGTTTTGTATCACAAATGGTCGTTTCGGGTAATTGGTTGGTTAATATTAGCTTGAATCATGATTTTGGTGTATTTTGGCATGTATGAAATTTGTTTATCATGGTAATGGCTGAAAATTGTGATGTTTAAACTTTGTTCAGGTATTTTATAGTTTGTACCATTTGGTTTTTTTGGATAACAATCAGTCCCGTCGTGTAACACCCCTTACCCGTATCCGATGTTGAGACAGGGCTCGAGGCGTTATCGGACTAAAACATAAACATTCACACAAAGCCAGGCCATAAAATTTTATTCAAATTTAAAACTTTTCAATTTCAGGCAAATTGTCCCTTATAAGGGCCTACGAGGGCCAAAACATGCATCGGAAGCGGGTCGGGACTAATCAGAGAACTTTCAAAATCTTTTCGACACTTAGAAAATTTTCTTGTTTTGGAGAGTCACACGCCCGTGTGTATAGGCCGTGTGGCTACACACGCCTGTGTGGCTTGGAACACGCTCGTGTACCGAGCCCGTGTAACTCTCTGACTATGACATCATCATACAAATAAAGTCATACGGCCAGTCACACGTCCGTGTTCTTAGGCCGTGTGGCAAATTAAATTCTCAAAATTAAGTGCAGACTTCGCACAGCCTAGGCATATGCCCATGTTCTAATGTCGTGTCCTCTACACGGCTGAGACACACGGCCGTGTCTCTTCTCATGTGTGTACTACTAGGCATTCTATTTAACATTAATTAGGGTACAGGGGACACACGGCCAGAACACACGCCCTTGGGGCAAACCGTGTGTCACACACGGTCTAGATACATGCATGTGTGTCTACCCATGTGGACAAATTTAAGGCTAATTTCCAAGCCAATTGCCACCCTTATTTGCACAACACATTCATGGTTCCAAAGGTAGTTAAACATTCATAAACCTAGCTCAAGCATGACAACTTCTCATCCCATTATACTAAATTAAGACTTCATATCATGTCGAACCCCATTCTACCAACACACACGTAGTAGTCCTAATCATTCAACCATCAACAACCAATAGCCATATCATAATGGAATTGACACATACTGTAACAACCCGTTTTCAACTAAATCAGAATAGTGGTTTCAAAACCACAAATCCGACGTTGTGTTTATGGCATGAGATTAGATATGTGTGAAAGTTTGGTGTATTAATTTTATCGTTTAAGTGGTTAATTTGAGAAAAAGGATTTAATCGCGTAAAATGAAAAAGTAGCATGCTATATGTTAAGAGTGCTTAATTGCCATGGCTTACAAAACCAAAGGTCCTTATGATGATATTAAACCATTTGATAGTTAATGGATGATAATGGCATGGCATTTAGTGTTATTATTAATATTCATTAAGGTTAAAATTGGTATTTAGTTATTAAATGTTTTATTAATAAAACAAAAATGAAAATTAGGCTTCATATTCTTCTTGTTAGCCAAATTTTAAAGGAAGAACAAGAAAAATTAGGGTTCTTCATTCGGCCAAGGATATTCAAGCAATAAGATCAAGAAAGAAAGAAGTCAGATTTATATCGAGGAAAATCGAAGGTTATTGAGTAATTGATCCGATTCGTCAATTCTGAGTACGAGGTAAGTTCGTACGTGATAAATGAATTTACAATTATGTTTTGAATGCTTTAATAATACATATATTGTATATATGTGATTACAATTGCATACGACGATAAATTGACTATGTTTGGCACTTAGTATGCGTTTCAAAATAGCTTCAGCTATAAATAGCACTTAGTGTGCGAATTGGAATAGCTCCGGCTATATGAGGCACTAAGTGTGCAATACCGAGATAGCTTCGCTTTAATGTGATGGCACTAAGTGTGTGAGATTGTTATAGCTTCAGCTAATCACTAATGTACTAAGTGTGCAAATTCTTAGAGCATTGAAAGACATCCGAACGAATTAATATATTGAACAAAGAGGTGAGAATGAAATAAATAAATACGGGAAAGTTCAGGTATGTACGATACCTATGTGGTAGTTGATACTATGTGTATAAAGCTTGATGAATTTGTATATACATGTTAAAAGTGGTGGATTAGAATTGAATGATGATATAAAAACTAATAAGTGTTTATTAATTGATGTTTTGTATTATATGAACTGTTGAGTATATTTGATACGAACTTACTAAGCTATGAAGCTTACTGTGTGATATTTGTCTATGTTTTATAGATCATCGAAGCTAGTTTAGATTCGGGGATCATCAAGAAACGTCATTACACTATCGATCTACTTGTTGGTACTTTTGAAGCTTGTTTATATGGTATATGGCATGTATAGGCTAGTGTCATTTTGGTATGTTTTGAGATATGATGTTAACCATGTGATTTTGGCTTGTTAATGATGTAAACGTAGGTATGTTTTAGCCATTTAAGTTGGCTTAAGTTATGTGCTTGCTAAGTGATTTATGTGATGCTTATAATGTCTTATATGTTGGCTTGTTTTGATATATTTGCTATAGTTGTGGATATAATTAAATGGATGGTGATTTGGTTAGTTATCAATGTTTGGGGAATGGAAAATTATGATGGATTTGGTATATTTGTATATGGAACTTAGTAGTTGAATTGGTTGATGATAGATAACTTGTTATGTGTTTGGATTAGCATGCTTTGGTTGCTTATATATGTGTTGAAATGGTACCAATTTGGTTGCTAAGGGCGGAAAATTGGCTTTTCAAATGGCCTATTTTTGTCCACACGGGCAGAGACACGGATGTGTGTCTTGGCTATGTGCAACACATGGCTAAGTTACACGGTCGTGTGTCCCCTGGGGTAGCCCTACGAATTTAAGTCAATCTTGAGCATGGCTTAGACATATGGGCATGTGGTTGGCCGTGTGACCCAAGTCAGTAACCCCTCTAATTTTCCCGCAGCCAAGGCACACGGGTGTGTCTCCAGCCGTGTGGTGCAAGTCAGTATGTATGCTCTATTTTAACACGGCCTAAGACACGGACATGTCTGGTAGCCGTGTGAGGCATACGGCCTGCTAATACGGGCGTGTGACCTATGAATGTAAAATTTTTCTAAGTGTTATGAAATTTTTATATGCGATCGATTTAGTCCCAAACTACTCTTAAGCATATTTTAAGGTCTTGTAGAACCTTATAAGGGACAATGTGAATGTTTGCGAATGGTTTTTGATAATGAATGTATAAATGTATGTGAATGGGATGTGTTATTCAGTAATGCCTCGTAACTCTATTCTGGCATCGAATTTGGGTTAGGGGTGTTACACATACATGTATAGATGAATAGGTTTAAAACCCAATAATCATTGTGAGCCATATCTCATGGCCTTATACAAAATGAATCATAACACCATCAAAAGCCAACACATTGGCTAAACAAATATGACATATAACAAAATGACCAAATTCCTATACATGCCATACTCAAAGTAATGAGACTAACTATACCCAAAAGTCCAATTGATAGTGTGAGCGAGCCTCCGACGTCCTTTGATCCCCGAGCTAGCTTGGCGATACTCTAAGAAAATGGAAAAGAGAAGGAGTAAGCATAAAGCTTAGTAAGCTTGCATGTAAATAATGCGCAATAAAAATAGGCATTTTCATACACACATATAACATAATTTGATTCCTCTCATTTTCAATAATCACTGTAGTCATATCCTATCTCATTCAATTTACATAATGTTCAATAGAATTCAAGATCATAATTCCTTCATTCCTATCTTACCAAAGTTTTATCATTTCGTAATCTCAATAACTACGAACTTGGCGTACATACCTGTACTCTCTCAACATAATCATACCTCGTCATTTCTTTGACAAGTCCTTAGACTACCCATTGAACCACTTGGAATACTAAGGGATACTTAGGAAATCATATTCACTTAGTAGGGTTCCAACGCCATATCCCCGATATGGTCTTACATGGGACCACATATCGATGCCAATGCCATGTCCTAGACATGGTATTATATGGGATCACACATATCAAAGTCGATAGCCCAGCTATGCTCTTACACGATGTACTCATATCGATGCCAATGCCATGTCCCAAACATGGCCTTATATGGGATCATATATCGATGCCTATGCCATATCCCAGATATGGTCATATACGGGATCTCATCAACCCAAATGTCATGATATGTATGCCTTAGTATTCCTAAGGTTCAACCGGCTTTTATCTCATCAAATCTTTGTCGGACAACATCAATAATACTCACAAAGACAATAAACAATTCATGCAACATTAAGTGTTAAACGTATAATAAAATGTTATATCAATTACACGCAAACTTACCTCAATACAAAATATGGACGATTAGTTTGATTTAGTCCAAGATCTTGCATTTTCCCCGGTCTAGGCCCAGACTCTGTTTTTCTTGATCTATAATAGCAAATTTCACTTATTTAATTATCACAATATCCAAATCAGTCCATAAATCATACTTTGGAAAAATTATAATTTTGCCCCTAAACTTTCACATATTTACAGTTTTCTCCTTAAGCTCGTAAAATGAAATGTGTCCAATTTCTTTGTTACCCAAGCCTAGCTGATTCATATTCCCTCTTATAACAACCCACATTTTTCATCAAATCACATTTTTAACACCTATTTTTACGTTTTACAAATAAGTCCTTTTAGGTGTTTTCATGAAAAATCACTTAGAAAAATATATTCATTTAACACCAAACTTCCATATTCCTCCATTAATAATCAAAATACATGCATGACACACATGGGTAATTTTTTTAACATAAACCCTAGTTCAAATAAAGGGTAGAAATGGCTAAATCATGCTTCAAGGATCTCAAAAATGCAAAGAATATTAAAAACGGGGCTAGGATTGATTGACTTACTTTCAAGCTTGAAAAGTTGAAAAACCCTAGCTATGGAGAGCTTGAGAATTTCGGTTATGGCATGGAGAAGATGAGCAAATTTTTTTTGATTTTTCCCTTTTTATTATTTTATTAACCAAATGACCAAAATGCCCTTTTCACTAAACTTTCAAATTTTATCCATGCATGCCCATTTTTGTCCATAAAAATAGAAATTGGGAAAATTGCTATTTAAGGACCTCTAATTAATAATCCAAAGCTATTTCATACTAAAAGCTTCTAGAAACACATGCTTTGCAATTTATTCAATTTAGACCTTAAAGTCAAATTGGACATTTTACTCATAAAATTTCTTCATAAAATTTTCGCACAAGCGTGAAATCAGATCATAGACCTCATAATAATCATAAGATAATGATTTCTACTTCAAATTTGTGGTCTCAAAACCACTGTTCCGACTAAGCCCGGATTCGGGATGTTACATATCGTGACGACGAACACTCAACGTCGCGATAATGTATTCTCAACATCGCGACGAGACCTAGCCAATGAGTTGCATTGTGACAAGGAACCCCTGAAGTCGTGATGTCAACTCAAAACTTTGTAATCTTTACAATTTGATCCTACTTCAATCTTGGGTTAACAAAAGAGCTTTTGTAAGCTCGTATAAGACCCGAAAATGATTACATATCGTATTATAAGTATGTGTTACTTGAATTTGAATGATTAATGATATTAAAGTAAATATAATTTATCGTAGTTGTCAGGGGCAAAGATAGAAAAAAATTTGGGGGGACAGAATTAAATTGTATATTTTTACGATAGTAAAAATGTAATTTTACCATTTTAATAGCCTATATCTTTATAATTTTTAAAGGATTAAATAATTTTTTTACCATTTTTGGGGGACCAAAGTCTAATTTTACATTTACTAATTTAAAATTTTATAAACTATAAAGGGGCCTAAATGAAAATTTTTTGATTTAAGTAGGGTCGAGGCCCCTGCCAGCCGCCTGGATTTGCCATTGGTAGTTTCTCCGGCAACGAATGTGACATCTTGTAGCTCAAATTCGATGATTAAATCAAGTATCAAAGTATTAAAAAAAAGTATTATGAGAAATAGGTTTTCACTCTTCTTAATAACATATATAATAAAAAATCATTAATATTAAATTAAAAAAAATCTAAGTTAAACAACACCTTTACTTTCAAAGTTAACAAGATTGTATTTATAGTCACTATTAGAATTTAGAGTCATCCATCGTGTAATTGCAAACCTTTAAAATCTAAAGGTTGTAACAATTCAAAATATCAATAAATTGAAATCATTGTTCTCACCATCCCTTAGGTCAAAGTTTATTGTCTCGAGATAATAACTTAAAATTTGAAATACTTTTTTCCTAATATAAAAATCAAAGAGTAAAAACTACATATTTGGGCTTATTTAAGTACAAAATAGTATAACAACTTATTCAAACAAAAATTAGTAGTTTAAAGGTTTTTTTAGCATATTAACGGAAGTAATTTCTGTATTAAAAAAATTAGCAAATATGGAATCTTCTTGTTGGCTCTTTCTCTAATTCTGGTGCTTCACGTTGGTTTATTTTAATACTGCTTTTTTGAATTTTGATCAACTCGATTTCGCTTTATTTTTTTTTCCTTTAATCACCTTTTTGGTTATTGTTTTTTTTCAAGCAGCTAACACATGGGGTGGTATGCTCCACTTTTGTTGGCACAAACAAAGTCTTTTCCCTTTCTTGTTTTTTTTTCCATTATTTTATTTTAAATTTAATTATTTCTCCTTTCTTTTTGAAACTTTGAATTCATATGTTATTAATATTAGAATTCACCGCACTATTATATTTTTAAAATTAAAATTAATTTTTAAGTGAATGGTTATTTTAGTAATACAGATTAAAACAAAATAATAATACCTTAGGGTAGGTATTATAAATTTATATTTTTATATTTATTTAATAAATTTACTGTAAATAAATTTAGAATTTTTTTTTTGTTATTGTACTAATGAGTTGATATCGTAGAATCAGGTGACACTTAACTCAACTAGAAGTTTTATACTAGTGTTTATATATATAAGGATAATTCTTAAGTGAAGTTGAGAATCTGAAATTTGTTCGTAATTATGTTTAAATAATAAAAATAAACAAATGTGATGTATAGTAGTTTCTTAATCTTATGTAGAATTTAAAACAAAATTTCGTCCATTGTTACTTCACCAATGTTCTAAAAATAATTTTTACACATTTATATATATATATATATATATATATATATATATATATATATATATATATATATATATACACACATCAACATAAAAGCCCTGACCAAGTTTATTGTCAATGGTAACATTAACTGGATTAAAATTTTATTTTTGTTTTAAAAATAAAATATTATTATAATTGTTATAAATATTACTTTATTATAGATGTTCATAATTTTCAAAGTTGTAACTTTCATTGTAGCAACTCTCTATGAGGGTTTTATATAGTAATTAAACTTCTATTTATTCTTTATAACTTAAGGGATTGTATTATGTTAGAAAGTCTATAACTAGAGGCATGTACAAGACTTGTACAGATGCATAATAAATGAAATAAAAAGTTCTCTTGTTTATCTTCTGTTGTATTACTTATTTGTATTGATATTTTCTCTTTAGTTTGTTCTTTCCTTTCATTATTTCATAACACGTTACTAGCACAAGCTTCTACGAGTTTATAGTGAAGTTCACGTCATTTCGACTTTATATAATTTGCTCGTATAAATTCCATTAAACTATATACGGTATACTTATTTTTATAATTATTTTATTTTATTTTCTACATGAAATATTTGCTTTGGGTAACATTTGCAACTTATTTTTACAACTAAAATCTAATTATATATACATATTTTTTTAAAAATTCAATTAATGTAATTTGTGTTAAGTTATTATTATGACTATTCCTCTCTATGCCAATATTTAACATACATATTATTATTTAGCAAATTTTGTATGTATAATTGAATTATTTTACGGTTGAGAATAATTATTATTTTACTAATTTTTTTATTTTGATTCAAGTGATTATAATGTCAAATCTTGCCAAACTTGAATTTTTAGCCTTAGACATCTTAGGCAAGAATTATTTGTCATGGGTATTAGATGCTGAAATTCACCTAAATGCTAAAGGTCAAGGAAATACTATATTAGAAGATAAAGAAGCATCTAATCAAGACAAGGCAAAAGCAATGATTTTCATCCGTCATCATCTACATGAAGGATTAAAAGTAGAATATCTCACTGTGAAAGACCCTCTTGAGTTGTGGAAAAATTTGAAAGAACGATTTGACCATCAGAAAATGGTGATACTCCCTAAAGCTCGTTATGATTGGATGCACTTATAGTTGCAAGATTTTAATACTGTAAGTGAATACAATTCAGAACTTTTCAAAATTAGTTCTCAACTAAAATTATGTGGAGAAAACATAACTGATGAGGACTTGTTACAGAAAACATTTTCAACCTTTCATGCTACTAATGTGCTCCTGCAGCAGCAATACTGTGAAAAAGGATTTAAAAGGTCTTCTGAATTGATTTCATGCCTTTTGGTGGCTGAACAAAATAATGAGTTGTTGATGAAAAATCATGGAATTCATCCCATTGGTTTTGCACCATTCCCTGAAGTGAATGTAGCAGTACACAATAATTATGAAAATAGAAAATATAGAGGTTGCAGCCGTAGTCGTGGACGTAGTAGGGGACATGGTCGAGGACGTATTAGTAATCGTTATCATGATGGTCATAACAATGATAATTCTAACCACCAGAAAAAGAATAGCAATGAAAGACAAGTGGTCAAAATAATCCTTCAAAGACCGTTGAGAATATATGCTACCGATGTGGTATGAAGGCTCATGTACCTGTTGTACGTCTGAGCATTTAGTGAAACTTTATCAAGCATCCATTAAAAAGAAGGGAAAGCATATAGAGACAAATTTTATATCTCAAAATGATGAAATGGAGGCAAAAGATGAAGATATTCACTATAATACTAAAACCGACCATGCCTAAGAGGGTGATAAATTTAATTACCTTAATAATATAACTCACCTAGATGTGGCAGATTTCTTTTAGAATCGTTAGAAAAATTGATGTTATTTTGACATTTTTATATTGTTTTAAGTATATTTTATTTTCTTGCATAAAAATAATTTATATATTTAATAAACATTTGCAATGGTTCCCATATTATATATTTTTTTTGTTTTTATGAAGAATATGAATATTCAACAAAATTTCGATGGACCCAAAATCAATGGAGACGTGTGTCTTGCAGATAGTGCTACAACACATACGATAATTAAAGATAAAAAATATTTTTCTCATTTGGCAATGAGTAATGCCCATGTTAATACAATATCGGGTAGTTCAAAACTTATTGAAGGCTCTGGAAGAGCTATTATGTTATTACCTAAAGGTACAACGTTTGTCATTGATGATGCTTTATATTCCACTAAGTCTTAAAGAAATTTATTGAGTTTTAAAGATATTTGTCTTAATGGATATCATATTGAGATTACGAATGAGAAAAATATTGAATATTTATATATTACAAATGTTGAATGTGGAAAGAAATATGTTTTGGAAATGCTACCTGCTTTTTCATCAGGATTATATTATACACGTATTAGTGCAATTGAGTCACATGTTACTGCAAACTAGAAGTTTATAGAACCACATACTTTTACTATTTGGCATGACCGATTAGGCCATCTCGATCTATTATGATGCGAAGAATCATCGAGAATTCAATTGGACACCCATTAAAGAACCAAAAGATTCTTGAATTCAATGATTTATCTTGTGTCGCTTGTTCTCAAGGAAAATTGATTATTAGACCATCACCAGCTAAAGTTGGGATTGAATCTTCCGCATTTCTGGAACGTATTCAATGTGATAAATGTGGGTCCATTCATCCACCATGTGGACCATTCAGATATTTTATGGTATTAATAGATGCATTTAGCAGGTGGTCACATGTGTGTTTATTATCGACTCGCAACCTAGCATTTGCGAGACTACTTGCTCAAATAATTCAATTAAGAGCACAATTTTCAGATTATGCAATCAAAACTATTCGTCTTGATAATAATGGTGAGTTTACATCCCAAGCTTTTAATGATTACTGTATGTCAATTGGGATAAAAGTTGAACATCCTGTAGCTCATGTTCATACACAAAATGGTTTAGCTGAATTATTTATCAAACGCCTTCAACTAATAGCTCGACCATTGCTTATGAGAACAAAACTCCCTGTTACAGCTTGGGATATGCTATTTTGCATGCAGTAGCACTTGTGCGCTTAAGGCCAACAAGTTATAATAAGTACTCCCCATTACAATTGGCTTTTGGTCAGGAGCCAAATATTTCCCATCTTAGAATTTTTGGATGTGCAGTACATGTTCCAATTGCTCTATCACAACACACAAAGATGGGTCCTCAAAGGAGGTTGGGAATATATGTTGGCTATGAATCTCATTCTATAATTAAATATATTGAACCATTAACTGGAGATTTATTTACTGCACAATTCATTGATTGTCATTTTGATGAAACAACATTCCCAACATTAGGGGGAGAGAAAATACAACTGATAAGAGAAATTACATGGAATGAATCATCATTATCTTAATTAGATCATCTCACAAGTCAATGTGAAGAAGAAGTTCAAAGGATCATAAATTTGCAAAACACTGCCAATCAACTGCCAGATTCATTTACTGGCCTAAATAGGATCGCAAAACCTTACATACCAGTTGAAAATGCTCCATACGAATTGATATCCCAATAGGGCAAATTTTTAGTACAAAAGAAAGTAATCCACGCCTGAAGCGTGGAAGGCCAATCGGTTCCAAAGATAAAAATTCTCGTAAAAGGAAAGGAGCAATTATTCAAAATGATAATATTGTGGAGGCAAGTGCCTAAGAAGAGGCTAAAGATATAACTAATCAAAAAACCCCAGAAGAGGTTCAGGTACCTGAAAATGGTGATAACAAAGAAATCTCAATAAGTTATGTTGCTTCAGGAAAAAGATGGAACCAAAAAAATATAGTTGTCGACAACAATTTTTATTATAATGTTGCTATTGAAATAACAAAAGAAAATGAGGATCTTGAGCCTAAATCCATTGAGTAATGTAGAAATAGAAAAGATTGGCCAAAATGGAAAGACGCAATTTAAGCAGAATTAAATTCACTTTCTAAACATGAGGTTTTTAGACCTATAGTCCAAACACCTAAATATGTAAAGCCAGTAGGATATAAATGGATATTTGTGCGAAAACAAAATGAGAAAAATGAAGTCGTAACATATAAATCACAATTTTCGCAAAGGCCCGGCATTGATTATGAAGTGACATATTCTCTTGTGGTGGATGCAATCACATTTAGATACCTTATTAGTCTGGCAATATATGAAAAACTTGACATGCGTCTAATGGATGTTGTTACAACCTATTTGTATGGTACACTTGATATTGAAATTTATATGAAAATCCCAAAAGGATTTAAAATCCCTGAAGGATATAGAGTTTCCCGAGAAAATTGCTCAATCAGGTTAAATAAAAGTTTATATGGATTAAAACAATCTGGACATATGTAGTACAATCGTCTTAGTTAATATTTGTTAAAAGAATGTTATAAAAATGATCCAATCTACCCATGTGTTTTTATAAAAAGGTTTGAATCAAAATTTGTGATAATTGCTATTTATGTTAATGATTTAAATAATATTGGAACTCCTGAAGAGCTTCAAACTGTAGTAAATTATTTAAATAAAGAATTTGAGAAGAAAGATCTTGGAAAAACAAAGTTTTGTCTTGGCCTATAGATCGAGCATTTAAAAGATGGAATTCATGTCCATAAGTCAACTTATATGAAAAAGATTTTAAATAAATTTTATATGGATAAAGCATATACATTGAGTACTCGATGGTTGTACAATCGTTAGATGTGAATAAAGATCAATGTCGTCCTTATAAGAATGATGAAGTGTTTCTTGGTCATGAAGTGCATATCTAAGTGCCATACGAGCATTGATGTATCTTGCAAACAACACAAGACCTAATATAGCTTTTGTTGTAAACTTGTTAGCAAGATTTAGTTCTTCTCCAACACGTAGACATTGGAATGGAATTAAACATGTATTTAGATATCTTAGAGGGACCATTGATATGGGGTTATTTTATTCAAATGTTTTAAAATCTCTATTATTTAGTTATGCTGAAACTGGATATTTATCGGATCCACATAAAGGCCGATCTCAAACGGAATATTTATTTACATATGGAGGTACTATCATATCATGGCGTTCGACAAAGCAAACATTAGCTGCTGCCTCTTCAAATCATGCTGAAATAATTACAATGCATGAGGCAAGCCGAGAGTCTGTTTGGCTAAGGTTATTAACCCAACATATCCAGAAGATATGTAATTTTCCTTTACAGGAAAATATGCCAACTATCTTATACGAAGATAATGCAGCATGTATAGCTCAATTAAAGGGTGGTTATATCAAAGTTGATAGAACGAAACATATTTCACCAAAATTATTCTTTACTCCTGATCTTGAGAAGAAAGGTGACATAGAAGTTCAACAAATTCGTTTTAGTGATAATTTAGCAGATCTTTTTACCAAGACATTACCAACTTCAACATTTGAAAGGCCACGAAACAAGATTGGATTGCGTCGACTCAAAGATATAACGTGATGTCACCAATAAGAGGAGTTAAAAACACGTTGTATTCTTTTCCTAGTAAAGGTTTTTAACGAGGCAACTTGTAATAAGAGACTGTGTACACTTTTTCCTTTATTAGGTTTTTATCCCATTGAGTTTTTCCTAATAAAGGTTTTTAATGAGGCACAATTTTCTCCAATGGATATCCAAGGGGGAGTGTTTTAAATATTACTTTATTATGGATGTCCATAACTCTCAAAGTTGTAACCTCCATTGTAGCAACCCCTAATGGAATTATGAACGTTTTATATAGTAATTAAACCTCTATTTATTCTTTGTAACTTAAGGGGTTGTATTATGTTAGAAGGTCTATAAATAGAGGCATGTACAAGGCTTGTACAGATACACAATAAATGAAATAAAAAGTTCTCTTGTTTATCTTCTATTGGATTACTTCTTTGAATTAATATTTTCTCTTTACTTTGTTCTTTCCTTTCATTATTTCATAACAATAATGACGTTGATATTTTTAAACATTTTTATATAACATGTTAATAAGAATTTACGATATTTAAAATAAAAATATTATAAAAATATTTTCATATAATATTCTTAAAAATTAATTTGATTTTTAAAGGGATGATGTAATTTTGGTCTCTGAACTTAGCAAGTAAGTCCACATTGGCCCCTAAACTTTTTTTATCTACTTTGACTCCTGAACTTAAAAATAATTATTCATTTAAGTCCATTTTGGTAATAACTGTGAAAAAAAGGGGACAATATGACTTTTGGCCCCTAAAGTTGACAAGTAGGCCTACATTGGCCCCTAAATTTGACAACTATGTTCACTTTGGTATTTATACTTTTTTTTAGTCTATTTTGAACTTAAAAACTAGATCCATTTTGATCCTTTGAGATTGTACCGCATCATCACTTAAAAAATAAATAAAAATAAATCTAAAAGTTTAATGATGTGACATTTTGAAATTGTACTGCATCATCACATAAAAAATAAATAAAAATTAGATGATGATGTAGTACAATCTCATAGTGTTATATTCAATATTTTAATAATCGAACTGATGGTTGAAAAGATTAGATCACTAGTTCTCGATTCAATTAGTTCGATTGGTTCAACTATCGGACCAACAGTAATTTAAAAAAAATTATAAAAATATAAAAGCCATGTAAAACTAGTTTTATCTTTCTTTTTACTTTTTTTAGATTTTTAAGAAATTTTATTTATTTAATTATTATTGGTCCAACGATTGAACCAATCAAACTGATTGAATTGAGAACTGATGTCTAACCTATTCAATTATGGGTACAATTATTAAAATACTGAATATGACACTTAGAGATTGTACTATATTATCATCTAAAAAAATTATTTTTCAAACTTAGAGTGCCACATCACCTAACTTTTAGATTTTTCAAGTTTAAGGATCAAAATGGACAAAAAAAAGTAAATGTACCAAAGTGAACCTAAATGTCAAGTTCAGGGATCAAATGTTACACTATCCCTTTTTTTTTATGGTCATCAACGGAATAAACTTAAAAAAATAATAGTTTTTAAACTCAAGGGTCAAAGTGGATTAAAAAAAACTCAAAGGCCAATATAGACTTACTTACCGAATTTATGGATCAAAAGTTACATTATTTCATTTTTAAATAATCCTAATATTTTTTGAATGTTTAAATAATACTAATAAATATATTAATTAAATGCCAACATTCCAACAAATTATCTGATATTTTGCTTATTTGTCATTTTGCATTGTTCATCTAAAATTCTCTCTCTATATATATATTATGATAAGTACATAGACCCCATTGATCATCATCTCAATATTGGCCAAATCCGTCATTTTCGTCTTCTATCTCCAAGAATTTATATTGAAAAAGTATAAAAATTTTGAAAAAAGAAAAAAAAGGGAAAATATGATGATGATGGTGGTGGTGTTTATTTAATAGATACATCTATTTCATGGGTTAGTTTTTTAGCAATGAAAAAATTAAATATTAAAAATTCCATGTGGGTTTAATTTTTTATTTAAAAATGAAATGAAGGATATGCCCTACGCATGGAGCACTTAACACTCAATACATTCCATTAGGATCAAACTTTTAATTTTCTTAATTTCTCACTCTTAAATTAAAATGCCAACACGTACCTAATTTATTTATTTACTGATTTTGATAATAAGCTAATTTATTTATTTAAATTCAATATTAAGTACTAATTGACTTTAAACCTCATTAGACTTGCCTGATTAAGAATTTTATTTTGGGAGGTAGAGGATAAAAGAAGGATTAAAGCATGCACCCATTTCATGAGAATTCAACATATATATATATATTATTTTTCTTTTATTTTTGTTTTCCAAAAGAAAATTAAAATTAACTAAAAGTTGTATCAAGGTGGAAATCACCTAATTAGAATATAGATGTGGTTTTAAAATAACTTATCATAAATAATGAAGCATATGGTTTGAAACTAATTAATAATAATACACGAAATATGTACAATATTTAAATAAAAATTATATTGAATTGTGAGTAAAATGAAATTAAAACACATAAATACTCAAATTAAAAATACTAAAAGAATACAATTGTTTATCATAGTGTTGTCATCAATCCTAAGTTGATGTTCAGTTAATTTGAGACACCAATTCAATCAACAATATTATTAATAAAATTAAAATAAAGCATCGGTTGAGTAATAAATTTGTGGTTTTCATATACCAATTGGCATAGAATCAAATTTCACCAAATGCATATATTGTTTATTTTTTATTAAAAAAAGGCTAAAATATCATCAAATAATATAACTTATTTTAAATACGAAAAGATATTTTGGTAGTTTCCCTAATCAAGTTTGTGCTTGGTTTACTTGTGACACCAACTCAGTAAGGGGTTTAAATAACAATATAGATATAACTTATTTTAAATATGAAAAAACATTTTGGTAATTTTTCTTATGGAGTTGGTGCCATGTTAACTTGTAACACCAACTCAATTAAGTGTTTAAATAATATTATAGATATAAAAGTACGCATAATAAGATTAAAATATATAAAAAGTAAAAATAAAGCATTAGTTGAATGATAAATTTAAAGTTTTACTAATATAATTAGTATGAGTTCAAATTTTATTATATATATATATATTATATTTAAATAAAAAATACTAAAATAACTTCGAATAATATAATTTATTTTAAACACGAAACGAAGTTACGAGAATTCCTCTAATCAAATTACAGCCTAATTGGCTTGTAACACCTCTTAAATCACATCAATTTTGCAATTCACACGCTATAAATTCCAATTCAGCGGTCACAATTAATTTTACCAAAAAAATAATATCAAGAATAATATATATTTATTATTTACATTAGACTATATTGCAATGATTTAAATATATGTTGTATAAATAACAGTATTAAATTATATTTAATTTTTCGAAAAGAATAACCAAAAAGAGATATATATATATATATATATATATATATATATATATATAATTAACGGTCAACTTTGAGGGGTGAGTGGCGTAGAAGAAGGCACAACCATTGACAGCGACATTGAGGGTTGATAGATTCGGGAAGTTGAATGCGACGTCGTCGTTTAGGACAAATTACTCTCGACAACGATGCTCACTTTAACCTCTCACTTTCTTTGACCTCAAATCAAATCCCACCACTTTCTTTTTATATACTGGTTTCAAAAATAAAATTAATTATTTTTCATGTTTTATAACCAATTTTTATAAAATTATTAAATAAAAGATCAATACACCTTAATAAAAATATAATTTGATTTTTATATGAGATACAAATTTAATATTTTCATAATTGAATTGATATTTAATTGATTCATAACATCAATCTAATAAAAGATTTAAAATAAATATAAATAATTTATCTTTACAAATAATATAAAATTCATTTTCACACAAAACTTTTGGTTGGCCTAGTTTTAGTGTCATGATCTACGAATAAATTCAATTAGAAGACAAAGTAGAAGATATATATATATTATATATATATATATATATGATAAAACTTGGCCTATAATTTTATTCAAATTAGAAAAGAAAAATAACAAAGTAAAAACAAACCCTGAACTAGAAACAAAGGCCCATTAAAAACCCAATCCGTCCTACAATTCTAAAGCTTAAACGAGCCCAAACCTTAAAAAATACTCATTTCAAAACAAAACCCTAAAGAAACTACCTCGTAACCAGTTTCCATTTCTGACGATCCCTCTTCTTCTTCAACAATTTGTCTCTTCAAGCTCTGAAAGATAACTGTCAACCACGTCAAAACTTTCAATTGATCCAAGGCATCTCTGAAATGAGCGATTTTACTCGCTATTTTAGTTACTCTTTTACTAAAGAAACTTTGGATCTCAAATGCCTTTCCATTTTCCTATCATTTTCTTCTCTTAAAAAATAGAAATACTCTTTCTTCAACCCCTCAAATCTATTGTTTCCTTGTATTCAAATTTGTAAAGTTCCTTAGATTTTACATCATCCCTTCAACTTCCTCCTCTTCCACCTTGTATGTCAACCTTGACGGCCCTAACTATCGAACTAAAAAGACCAGAAGCCAAATAAGTATTCTCGCTCTCGATCAAACCTTCTTTTGCAAGTATATGAGCCACTTTGTTTGTTTGTCTCCTTGCATGCTTAAATCTACAACTAACAAAGTTGCTTCTTAATCTTTTAGCATCTAAAATATAAACCCTGATTTCATATCTATCCTCTTCCTCACTTAGTATTTTTTTAATAATAGCTAGCACGTCGCCATCAACTTCAACTCTTAAAAAGCCTGACTCTGTTTCGAATCTAACCGCCTAGACAAATGCGAGTGCCTCTGCTATAAACGTCGTCGGTATATGCCCGTTATTGTAAGCTTTTACTTTTAAAATATTACCAAAAGAATTTCTGATGACGATTCCTGTACATGACTTTTTATTTTGTTTACCAAATGCAGCATCAAAGTTGATTTTAACATTCTTTCCCTCCAAAGGATTCTAGTGTTCTTTTGCCACTATGTTGACTGGTACTTTCTTGTTAACTCTTTCTACCTCCCGTAAATATTCTACAATGAATTGCACCAAACTTGCCTCTGATTGTATCTTATTTTCATAAACCACTTTATTTCTGGCTGTCCATAATCCCCAATTTGCACACACTATTGTTTTAATTCGATGATTAAATTCTTTTTTGAATAAAACCTTTATCTAGTACTTATAGTATAATTGATCTTGCTCCAAGGTCCACCTGATACCCAATCTGGACCAAACATCAACTGCAAATGGGCAGTCTCGAAACATATGATCAGTGGTTTCAGTATTGTTTAAGCATCTTGGATAGTTTACTGTATTCCCTAGTCTGCATTGATATAGATTAGAGAAAGTAGGATGAAAATTATTTAGGGTTTTCCATACTAGGATTTTTGTTTTTGAAGGCGATTCAACCTTCCATAGCTTTTAGTACATGGTTTTGTAATAATTTGGTTTGCTTGTAAATTTGTTGATCTCTCAGTTTGTATTAAATTTTTGTAATCACTCTACACTGTGTAAACCCTTGAAGCTTCTCCTTGCCATACCACTCAATCCATTTTTTGTTCGAGAAGGAGAGACATGAATAGAATCCTTTCAACATTTTCGACGTGAAAGGTACTTCTTATTAGATCTTCCTTCTATTGATTTAAGCTTTTTTCAATTAATTCTGAGACATAAACTAGATTCTGATCGATTTCTGAATGTTGGATTTTATATTCATCAATGCTCAGAACCCACACCTTGTTCCAAAGTCATATATACTTTCCTGAACCAACTCGCCAACACATTCCTTTAAATCTCAAGAAGTCCTTTAGCTGATCATAAAATTTTTCAGGTATATGATGGTAATTTCCCCAACCTTGCTGGCATGAAGTCTGAATTTGGATAGTATTTAGCTTTTAATGACATTGCTAACAATGAATCTAGGTAACAAATTAAACGCAATCCTTGTTTTGCTAACAATGTCACATTAAACTTTGATAAACATCTAAATACCATTCCTATATCTTCTTTTAACTCCCCAAGCTTCCTCCAATCACACCAATGGATGTCACGTGCCTCCAAAATCTACCCATAATGTTTTCAATTCCGCACAAAATGATTTTTGTAACAAAAAAAATGCCATAGAGTAAATAGGAATTGCCTATAATACTATTTTTGTGAACACTTCCTTACCCCCAATTGACAAGAATCTTGTACTCCACACTTTAAGTTTGCTATTTATCCTATCTTTTAGGAGTTAGAAAGTTCTTTTTTTTATCCCTCCTACCATTTTCAGAAGCCCCAAATATTTCTCCAGATTTCTTGAGGTTCGGAATTCCAAAATGCTTACTATTTGCTCATTTGTTTGCTTCGAAACATTTAAGATAAAGAATGCCATTGACTTATTAAAGTTTATGCATTGACCGAAACAAATTTCATATTCTTGTAAAATGGTCTTAAGGTTATGGGATCCCTTTTATTTGGTGTCCCTAAATAAAATGCAATGACCCGCGAAAAGAAGATGCATAATTGTAGGGCCCTTACGACATACATTTTCCCTTTCATTAGTACATTTCCATGCTGCTAGCCTTATCAACAGTGACAAGCCTTCACTGCAAATTAAAAATAAATAAGGGCTTAAAGGATCACCTTGACGTGACCCAGCTTTAGTTCTAAAAATTCTTTCCGCTTTTTATCAAGATATCGCTGATTAAGATATTTCTTTCTGAATTTTGTTTGGATGAAATCCTAATTCATGCGATCTTTCAGTACCACTACTATCAAAGTGTTCCCCCACTGATACGCTCCGTCTTTTAACAGAGCTATTGCACATTTTAAACAATCATTGGAAGAATAAGATAGTTCATTTAAAACTCTGATAGTATTCTCTAACAAGAATTTAGCTTTTTTTGGGTCATCTTTAGCTTTACCACAGAATTCTTCTGCGTCATATTTACAAATTTTATCAATTGAAGGCCTATTTATACGGACCATTTTTGAATGTTGTGGAATAGAGGGAGTTGATTAGGGTACAGGAGGGGGTGGAGGTTGCTAAGCAATCGGAATTGTTCAAATAAAATTTGAAAACCACTCAGATATCATATGGAAAAAAGCTTCCCACGCCTCCTGCCCTTACAAATAGGCCCACTACTAGCTGCTCCTTGTACGGAGGTTTGAGCATTACTCTCAACTTCATTAGAATCAGCTCAGTTGGACGAAATCTTTTATCCATATGAAAAACATAATTAATTTAAGTTAGGAGACCTTACACTATCACAAGTTATAAAATGACATGTATTTCTAAACTCTATACATGCTACATTCAGTCCGAGAATCGACTAAATAGTAGCTCTGATACCACTAAATGTAACACTCCTAACCAATCTCCGTTGTCGAATTAGAGTTACAAAGTATTACCGAGAAAAGTAGAATATTTAGCTTCACAAGAAAAACAATTATACAAATTAAATTTTAACATTTAATAATTGGATCTAATCATGGTAAAACTTACAAGCCTTAAATTGAGCCTACGTGTCTTTAAAAATAGTTTGAGAACATTTTAGGATCAATTCGAAACAAATTAGAAAATTTTGGAAAAACTTGAAAATTTTGGAAACATAGGACAAACAGCCATGTGGCCTGGCTGTGTGAAATAGTACAGACCGTGTAGACATTCAAAGTCTGGAAACACGGTCATGTATCAGCTCATATAGGTATTCAAAATAGGGTCATGTAGCCGTGTCTCAGACCGTGTGAAACCTGCACCTAAAACATTAATGACACACGACCGTGTGGGGTAGCTGTGTGTGGCACACTGATAAACCGTAAATTATATATATTTTTACCCCATGTTTAATGCATTTTATGGATGATTTCTCATTAGAATTGGTGAATTCGATGCTCCTACTGCTTTAATTTTATGTTTTATACTTAGGAGAGCGTAGGAGAACGAAGGGAATGGGAAATGGGCCAAAAACGGAGAAAATGGGCCAAAGTACGAAATTATACGGCCTAGACTTCCTCACACTAGCAGACTACACGGCTGTGTCCATCTGGCAGAATTGGAGCACGACTCACACGGGTATAGTACACGCCCGTGCCATTCTAACAGGCTCAAACACGGCCTGAAGTAATCGCACACGGGCGTGTCCCTGCCGAGCCCAAGTTAAGTCCAATTCGGAAAAAAGGCCACTTGTGAGGGCCTCTAGGCATTCCAAAGCCTATAAATACACCCTAGAAGAGGAGAAAAAGGGAGACGGACAAGAGGGGGTAAGGAATTACTCCAAGGAAGCCGATTGATCCATCTCAGAAGCCGGATTCATCATCAAGACTGAAGATCTCTCCTCAATTTCCCTTCAGGAGTTTTGGGTTTTCTTTATATTTTGTATTCTTTATTCTTCTGAGATGTTTTCTTATTTAGTTATAAACTAAAACCCCTAAATACCTAAGGGGAATGAAACCTAAGACGAATCTTGTTATTATTTTCTGAATCGTATGATAAATATTTAACTTGTTCTTAATTATATGTTCTTAATTCTTGTTTTGATATCCCAGGATACTGATTCAAGACATGCTCTTATTCAGAGGAGGAATAGACCCTGTCTAAGAGTTCTTTTGTTATAATTAAGCGGAGTTAATTGCGTGCCTAGAAATAGGGTGACAAGATTTTTCCGGATTAGGGTGAAACCTAATAAGGGGATCCATAGATCGAGTTAATGCAACCCTAGAGTGTTAATTAGAGAAAAGTCTCGGTTATTCAATTTAGGGATTAGACATTATTAGTCTTGAATAGGGATAATAACTTAGGGATCTCTACGGAACAAGTTGAATGAATAAATCGTCCGGTTCGGAGCCAGAATAACAAGTAAAGTCTAGGTGGATTTTTCCTTAGGTATTGTCTCATGTCAATCGATTTTCCCAAAGGCAATTCCCTAATTATTTTCTCTGTGTGTTCTTAGTTTAGGTAATTAGTTAATTAAAATAGAAACCCCTTTTATTCTTAGACTAGATAATAAAAAGACAGTCATTACTAGTACTTTTAGTTTCTTTGGGTTCGATAATCCGGTCTTGCTAAAACTATACTACTGTTCGATAGGTACACTTGCCTACATCGAGATAATAGTTAGTTCAAGAACAAGTAATTATAAATATTTCACGAAACCTCGCGATCAAATTTTTGGCGCCGTTTTCGGGGAACTAAAATATTATGAACACTCAATTTTTATTACTTTAGTAATTTATTTTTCTTGTAATTTAATTTAATTTTATTATTATTTATTAACTTCTTTTTTCCTTCTCTTGGCAGGTTTTCATAGTTTATGACTAGAAGAAACCCATTGGGACCATTACTGTTTGACGAAGAAATCGATCGCACAGTTTGTAGAAACCAAAGAGAAATAAGGCAAAGCTTAAGATACACGGAGAACGAGCAAGAAGACGATCCTCAAACCCCAACCGAAGAGATGGCTAAAAACCAAGGCAATCAGCTACCTCATGCAATTGCGGCTAATCAAAATCCTGCTCCACGTACTATGTATGACTATGCTAAACCTTCTTTAACAGGAACTGAGTCAAGTATAGTTAGACCTGCTATTGCTACGAATAATTTTGAACTGAAACCTAACACAATTCAAATGATACAGCAGTTTGTTCAGTTTGATGGTTTGCAGGATGAGGATCCCAACACTCACTTGGCGAATTTTTTGGAGTTTTGTGACACTTTCAAAATTAATGGCGTTTCTGATGATTTTGAACTGCTATTGCTACGACTAATTTTGAACTGAAACCTAACACAATTCAGATGATACAGCAGTTTGTTCAGTTTGATGGTTTGCAGGATGAGGATCCCAACACTCACTTGGCGAATTTTCTGGAGTTTTGTGACACTTTCAAAATTAATGGCGTTTCTAATGATGCCATTCACTTTCAGTTATTTCCTTTTTCATTGAGAAACAAAGCCAAACAATGGTTGAACTCGTTACCACAAGGGTCTATTACTACTTAAGAACAAATGATCGAAAAATTTTTACAAAAATATTTTCCACCGGCTAAAACGACTAAGTTACGTAATGATATCTCTTCTTTTGTGCAGATTGACTTAGAAACACTTTACGATGCATGGGAGAGATACAAGTATCTATTGCGAAGGTGCCCTCACCACGGGTTACCTCTATGGCTGCAAGTTCAAACATTCTAATATGGTGTGAATCCCTCGACAAGACAGATGATTGATGCAGCCGCTGGAGGAATCAGCAACAACTAAACACCTAAAGAGGCTTATGAATTCATTGAAGAAATGTCACTGAATAACTATCAGTGGCAAGTCATGAGGACTAAGCTAACAAAAACAGCCGGCGTTTATAACGTTGACTAAGTTACTATGCTGTCAAATCAAGTAGAACTTCTCAATAAAAAGATTGATGGTTTACTTGGTTCTACGCAGGTACATCCAGTAATGAGGTGTGACTCAAGTGGAGGAGGTGTGCATACAGAATATCAATCCTTCAATCCTACAATAGAAAAGGAACAAGTCAATTATATGGGTAACAATAACTTTCAATCTCAAATTAACCCATACAGTAATACTTATAATGCAAGTTAGAGGAACCACCAAATTTCTCGTCGGGCGGTCAAGGAAATCAAAGACCACAACATCCTCCGGGCTACCAACAACTACCCTACCAATAGGAAAAGAAGCCAAACCTTGAAGAGATGCTCTCAAAATTTATATTAGTGTCAAAAACCCGTTTCCAAAATATCGAGGCAGCACTTAAGAATCAACAAGCATCGATCCAAGGCCTCGAAACTCAGATAAGCCAGCTATCCAAACTGATATCAGAAAGACCACTAGAAAATTTACATAGTAACACCAAATCAAGAGAGCATGTCAAAGCAGTTACACTAAGGAGTAGGAAAGTATTAGCGAAATCTGAAAAGAAGTTAGCACAAGAAGCCGTAGAAAGCGAAAGGAGGGAAGAAAAACCCAAAAATAGTGACAAACTAGTGACGGAGGAGTATAAACCACCAGTTCCATATCCAGAAAATTAAAAAAAGATCGTATTGATACACAATTCGGTAAGTTTCTTAAACTTTTTAAGCAATTACATATCAACTTACCTTTTGTTGAAGCCATCTTATAGATGCCTACCTACGCAAAATTTTTGAAGAGCTTCTAACAAATAAAAAGAAGTTCAAGGACTTATCTACAGTAGAACTCAATGAGGAGTGCTCAGCCATACTCCAAAATAAGCTACCAACCAAACTAAAAGATCCAGGAAGTTTTACTATCCCTTGCTTAATTGGTAGTCTAAATGTTGAAAAAGCACTAGCTGATTTAGGTGCTAGCATTAATTTGATGCCATATAAAATATTCAAACAACTTGGCTTGGGGAACCCAAACCTACTAGGATGAGCATTCAATTAGCCGATAGATCTGTTAAATATCCTAGGGGTATTATAGAAAATGTACTCGTAAAAGTAGATACATTTATATTCTCTGTTGATTTTGTTGTGCTTGACATGGATGAAGATATGGAAGTACCCTTAATTTTAGGGCGCCCATTCCTAGCCACTGCTAGAGCTGTGATTGACGTGGGAGACGATAAATTGGTACTTAGAGTAGGTGATGAGGAGATTATCTTTAAAATTTACGATGCTATGAGATTCTCTAGGGAACAGGATGATTCATGTTATTTCATTGACTCTATTGATCATATTACTCAAGACTCTTTTCAGGAAATTGTACAAGAGGAGACGACGGAATCGTATCCAGCTTAAGACAAGGAGACAGGAGAGGAACCTAATGACCATTCATCAAAACAAGTAGAATTTGAGGGCATTAAGATAAACGATGAACTTAAAGAAAAACCCTCTATTGAGGAGCCTCCCAAATTAGAACTTAAACAATTACCAAACCACTTAGAATACGCATTCCTTGGAAATAATTCTACATTACCAGTTATTATTGCTTCTAATTTTCAACCCAAGAAAAAAGAGGAATTAATCCAAGTATTAAAAGAACATAAAAAGGCCATAGCTTGGAAAAATTCTAACATTAAAGGAATCAGACTTTCATTTTGCACCCACAAAATTTTGATGGAAGATCAATACAAACCGTGTGTACAAGCTCAAAGACGTTTGAACCCCAACATGAAGGAAGTTGTAAAAGCCAAGGTAATTAAACTTCTAGATGCTGGAATTATTTATCCTATTTCTGACAGTTCTTGGGTAAGTCCAGTGCAGGTTGTCCCCAAAAAAAGAGGCATGACGGTTGTGACCAACGAGAAGAATGAATTAATCCCAAAAAGAATAATCACAGGGTGGAGAGTTTGCATAGACTACAAGAAATTGAATGATGCCACAAGAAAATATCACTTCCCCTTGCCATTCATTGACCAAATGTTGGAAAGATTATATGGACACATGAATTACTACTTTCTAGACGGACTCTCTGGTTAATTCCAAATCCCAATAACTCCTGAAGATCAAGAAAAGACGACATTCACATACCCATATGGTACGTTCGCTTATCGTAGAATGCCTTTTGGATTATGTAATGCTCCTGCCACTTTTCAACGTTGTATGATGGGCATATTCGACGAACTCGTGGAAGATATCATGGAAGTCTTCATGGATGATTTTTCGGTATTCGGTAACTCTTTCCATCTCTGCTTTAAAAATTTAAAACGAGTTTTAATAAGATATGAGGAAACAAACCTTGTGCTTAACTGGGAGAAATGTCATTTCATGGTTCAAGAAGGTATTGTATTAGGGCATAAAATTTCTAGTAAAGGGATTGAGATGGATAAATCTAAAATAGAAACAATCAAAAAATTACCACCCCCTAGTTCGGTTAAGGCTATTAGGAGTTTTTTAGGACATGCTGGTTTTTATAGAAGATTTATTAAGGATTTTTCTAAAATAGCTAAGCATTTGACTAAATTGCTAGAAAAAGATATACCTTTTCACTTCAATCAGGAATGTTTAGAAGCATTTAATACTTTAAAGGATAAATTAATTAATACTCCAATCATAATTGCACCTGATTGGAACTTTCCATTTGAACTAATGTGTGATGCGAGTGACTTTGTAGTAGGTGCAGTATTGGGACAGCGAAGAGACAAGCATTTTCAACCTATCTATTACGCCAGCAAAACCTTAACGGCTGCACAAGAAAACTATACTACTACAGAAAAAGAGTTGCTAGCTGTAGTTTTTGCATTTGATAAATTTCGATCATATCTCATATTGTCTAAAGTTTTTGTTTACACTGACCATTCCGCCCATCGCTACCTTTTAACTAAAACCGATGTAAAACCTCGACTCATTCGATGGATTTTCCTATTGCAGGAATTCGACTTGGAGATTCAGGATAAGAAAGGGGCTGAAAATCCCGCGGCTGAACATCTATCCAGGCTTGAGAAATCCAATACCAGAGAACTAGATGACGTTGAAATAAATGATTCGTTCCCTGAAGAACAATTTTTCACTATATCTAACTTCGAGGTACCTTGGTTTGCAGACATTGCGCATTTTTTAGCTGCTAGCATTATCCCAAAAGGGTTAACACACCAGAAAAAGAAGTGATTCTTTAATGATGTGAAAAACTACTTTTGGGACGATCCATTTCTGTTTCACAGATCTGCAGATCAAGTCATCAGAAGGTGCGTTACAGGATCAGAAACATCAAAAATATTGGAACATTGCCACTCAGGGCCAACCGGAGGACACTATAGTGGAACTAAGATCGCACACAAAATACTTGAATCAGGTTTTTATTGGCCTTCGTTATTCAAAGACGCTATCAGGTATGCTACTTCATGTGACAAATGCCAACGGACAGGTAACATATCTAAACGTGATGAAATGCCTCAAAACTATGTGCTTTCATGTGAAATATTTAACGTTTGGGGTATCGATTTCATGAGCCCATTCCCCAGTTCATTTGGGAATAAATACATCTTAGTAGCAATTGACTACATGTCTAAATGGGTAGAAGCCCAAGCTCTACCTACTAATGATGCTAGAGTGGTAGTATGTTTCTTTAAAAAACTCTTCTCGAGATTTGGAACACCTAGAGCAATTATCAGTGACATGAGCACTCATTTTTCTAATACCCAATTTGAAAAAACCCTTAAGAAATACGGAGTTCATCATAGAACAGCCACCCCATACCATCCTCAAACTATTGGACAAGTTGAAGTAGCAAACTGAGAACTCAAATAAATCCTTGAAAAAACAATAGAATCAAACAGAAAAGACTGAGCAACAAAAGTAGACGATGCCTTATGGGCTTACAGAACTGCTTTTAAGACTCCCATAGGGACATCACCTTATAGACTTGTTTATGGAAAAAGTTGTCATCTACCATTCGAACTAGAGCATAAAGCTTTTTGGGCTATTAAAATTTTAAACCTTGATTCTGAACTTGCAGGAAAAAACAGGTTGATACAGTTGAACGAGCTTGATGAATGGCGAGCCAATGCATACGAAAATTCACGCCTATACAAGGAAGCAACAAAGCGGCGCCATGATGTTCGTTTAAAGCAACGAAAACAATTTGAAGTTGGGGATCTCGTCTTACTATAAAACTCAAGAATCAAATTGTTTCCTGGGAAACTAAAATCACGATGGTCAGAACCCTTCGTAATTCAATCTGTTCTTCCATATGACACAATAGAGGTAAGTCACCCATCATACGGTACTTTCAAGGTAAATGGACATCGTCTCAAACTTTATAATGGTGAGAATTTTAAAGTCAAAGGAGAGGAACTACGACTCCACAAACTACCCTGAATAACCAACATGGTAACAATCAATCTTAGACTATAAACAAGCACTTCTCGGGAGGCAACCCGAATACTAACGGTTTTAAATTATTTACATTTCAAGTTTTAAACATTTAGGTCACTAACAGAGTACTTAAAGCATAGGTTCCCAACTCCACACGGCCTAGCACACGGTCGTGCTTAAGGCCGTGTGACCAACACGGATAGAAACACAGCCGTTCGATATGGCCGTGCAGAAACAGGGTAGAAGATTTCCCCAAACACGGGCTGTGATAAAACGACATGACCGTGCGACATGGCCGTGGTCGAATCTGCCAAATAAACATGGGCGTGCGACACGCCCGTGTCTAGTACCCGTGGACAACACTGCCAGAATGACACGGGCGTGCGCCAACCTACACGACCATAGGAAAAGCGAACCACGCCAGACATAGCCGTGCGACACGATCTTGTAGCCACATGACTTATATACACGGGCGTGCGAGAAGACCGTGTGGCGACATCTTAATTTACGACAAACACGGTCGAGCCACGATGCACATGGGCGTGTGCCCCGGCCGTGCCACTTGAAGAATTAGAATAATTATCTTATTTTATTTTTCTTTTATTAAGTTTTTAAGACTCATTAGTTTTTAAGATTCATTTTTTTCCTTTTCAAAAAAAAAAAAAGGCTTACCTTCTGAGTCAAGCTTGCCATCCAGAGTTATCTCCAATACTCAATCTCGCAAATCCAAGGATATCATCCGTTCTTAATACAGGAAGTTTCACTCCTCCCCTTATCTTATTTTTATACTCTAAATATCTATCTTTGTACATTGAGGGCAATGTACATCTTAAGTGTGGGGAGTATTTATTAATAACTGCCTTGTTCTCTTGAAAAGCTCTCATATCATATTTAGGATAAATTTTGATTGACTTATGATTTTGATTAATATATCTTGAATTAAAACATAGGCACTTATGCATTGATTATTTAAACTTTAAGACATTAAAGAATCAAGCATGATAAGTTGATTTTTAAGATTTTAAAATTATAGGTTGTTTTCCCAAGTCTAGGTATTACTTTGAATTGGAATTCACGAGTCTAAACATCAAAAGGCCATAATTTTTGTGAGATGTTTGAGCCTTTTGAGCATCTATTAATTCTTTCATGCTCACTTTCATTATTGCTTTGAGTGCGTCAGTATTGAATTGTTATTCTAGAACTTGCTTGATTATGCATGTCGAGACCACACCATTTGATTTGATATGTCAAAATGATTAAGGCACTTAGGATTAACCCACTCATGCCATGAAAAGCCTACCTCCATGATTAACCCCTAGTAAACCCCCTTGAGCCTAACAAACCATTTCTTGTATTACGCTTAATATTAACCTTTAACCCATTATTGTTGCAATCCCCTAAATTAATCCCTATTTTTGTCGAAATTTAAGTTGAATGAATTGCTTAGCTATGTCTTGTTCTTAATAATTAGTTTATGTTTTTTTTTATTTAACTTGTTCTTAAAAAAAACTATGTATACATATCTGTAATTTCATATTCTGAAAAAAAGCTCTGTTGTACACAAGTGAAGATTAACTCTTTTTCTAGTTAGGTAATTTTTCAATTTAACCTCAATTCTAACCCTTTCTTTCAGTTTGTGACCACACCCCCCTAACCAAGCCTCACTACAACCCTCTAAAGACCTTTTGATTGATGTATCATCTTAAATTATAGTGGTGGAGATTTGATTTTCATGTAAGCCTATGGTAATGACTTTTCATCGTTGACTATTGAGTGCTTCATTTATTGTCCTTAAACACCTCGAGTGATTTGAGTGAATCGTTAGTGAGGATCTGAAACTCTGTGATATTCTGAATCAAAGGTAGTTACTTAGATGCGGAAAGACACCTATGTTTGCATGATTAAATACTCAACTTGGAATGTTTGAAACTTTTATGTTCTTTTAGTTGAATTCTCAATGTATGATTACCTATGTATTGTTCTGAGATATTATCGATAGGAATTGTAAGTTTAGGAGAATTTATTTTGATTATGAGTTGGGAATTTTGCTTGAGGACAAGCAAATGCTTAAGTATGGGGGTATTTGATAAACCGTAAATTATACATATTTTTACCCTATGTTTAATGCATTTTATAGATGATTTCTCATTAGAATTAGTGAATTTGATACTCCTAATGCTTTAATTTGATGTTTTATACTTAGGAGAGTATAGGAGAGCGAAGGGAACGGGAAACGAGCCAAAAACGGAGAAAATAGGCCAAAGCACTAAATCAACACGGCCTAGACTTCCTCACATGGGCAAACCACACGGCTGTGTCCATCTGGTAGAATTGGAGTACGACTCACACGGGTATAGCACATGCTCATGTCATTCTAACAGGCTCGAACACGGCCTAAAGTAATCGCACACGGGCGTGTCACACGAGCGTGTCCCTGCCGAGCCCGAGTTGAGTCCAATTTTGAAAAGGCCACTTTTGAGGGCCTCTAGGCATTCCAAAGCCTATAAATACACCTTAGAAGAGGAGAAAAAGGGAGACGGAGAAGAGGGGATAAAGAATTACTCCAAGGAAGCCGATTGATCCATCTCAGAAGTCGGATTCATCATCAAGACTGAAGATCTCTCCTCAATTTCCCTTCAGGAGTTTTGGGTTTTCTTTATGTTTTGTATTCTTTATTCTTTGAGATGTTTTGTTATTTAGTTATGAACTACAACCCCTAAATACCCAAGGGGAATAAAACCTAAGATGAATCTTGTTATTATTTTCTGAATTGTATGATAAATATTTAACTTGTTCTTAATTATGTGTTCTTAATTCTTGTTTTGATATCCTAGGATACTGATTCAAGACATGCTCTTATTCAGAGGAGGAATAGACCTTGTCTAAGAGTACTTTTGTCATAATTAAGCGGAGTTGATTGCGCGCCTAGAAATAGGGTGACAAGATTTTGCTGGATTAGGGTGAAACCTAATAAGGGGATCCATAGATCGAGTTAATGCAACCCAAGAGTGTTAATTAGAGAAAAGTCTCGGTTATTCAATTTAGGGATTAGACGTTATTAGTCTTAAATAGCGATAATAACATAACTTAGGGATCTCTACGAAACAAGTTGAATGAATAAACCGTCCAGTTCGGAGCCAGAATAACAAGTAAAGTCTAGGTGGATTTTTCCTTAGGTATTGTCTCAAGTCAATCGATTTTTAGAAAAGCAATTCCCCAATTCTTTTCTCTGTGCGTTCTTAGTTTAGATAATTAGTTAATTAAAATAAAAACCCCTTTTATTCTTAGGCTAGATAATAAAAAGACAGTCATTACTAGTACTTTTAGTTCCTTTGGGTTCGACAATCCGGTCTTGCTAAAACTATACTACTGTTCGATAGGTACACTTGCCTACATCACGATAATAGTTAGTTCAAGAACGAGTAATTATAAATATTTAAAACCTATCACGAAATCTCGCGATCACACACGATTGTGTGATAGCCGTGCCCCAGGTCGTGTACTCTATTTTTAACCTCTAAAACAAGCCAAATCAAGAACCATATCTTGCGCACCAAGACACACCATACCTAGCCTATTTCACATGGTTAAAAGCACATTAAAAACATAAAAAAAATGTCAAATTTTCATCCATCCCATATCTAACCAATATGCCATCCAACGGCACCTCAATTCACACACCAATTCAATTCATTCAAAACTACGTTCCATACCTTAAACCTATATTATTCTCACCTACATATCATTGAACCACCTCATTCATATATCAAAAAGTCATATGTTATATACTTACAATGCATTTAAAAGTGACCAAAAGACATATATTTACCTATGCATTTACAATTTAAAAGTAAAACATATCACAAGAAACATAACCACATCACATTGTCCAAATAGCACAATTAAAACTCCTATTACATTTAAGCCCTATACATGCCATGTATAACCATAACCAAATTTTAAAAAAACTACCAAAATGGTCAATTGATAGTGTGGTAGAGTTCCGACAAGATTCCAACCGATCGAGCTTTTCGATAATACACAAACAGAGAAAAACAACTACATAAGCAACTAGTTCTTAGTAAGCTTGTATAAGAGGAACTTAAACTTACCGAACATAAAATGGTAAACCATTCACATTGCTCATTAAATCATATGGATATTTTACTTTCCTATCCACAACAATTCACATAGTTAGTAGATAAACTTAAAAACATATCACCTATGAAACAGGGCACATATCATGAAATGAATTTCCATATACATACCATTCGTCATATGTTTAATTAGTTCCCTTTTCATACCATTTTCACATATCATATTTTCCATTTCATATGCTCATTAACATAACCCAACTCATATGCATGCCTTTCCATTAAACCTTAATTACCCGTTGAACCATATAGAATAACATCAGATTCTCGAGAAATGCTCACACAAAGTAGGCATTTTCATATAACTGAAATAATTTCAATAATGCTCATACATGCTACAAAACAGGCCTCCTCACATGAGCTGTAGGTCAGGATGTTAGGTACACGATGTTGTCGAATGAGTAATGAAGAATCCGTAACAAATGTAGGACTTTAGCCATCAGTAGGACATCCAGGACTAGCCCTGAAACCATATTATCCCTAATGACATATCATTTGTATCATAAGTATTCACAAGGTTCAAATGGGACTAGTACACCATCCAATAACCAAAACATCGTATTATCATCAATTTAAATTATACCTAGCATAACATTAGTTAACATACAATCAAAACAAAAATTAATAAGTTTAATGCTAATACGAACTTACCTTGATTAAAATGGTTGTTACAAAAAAGTCAAAAACTAATCCGAGACTTTCGCTTTCACTCAATTCAAGTTCGGTTATTGTATATATTGATCTAAATAATAATTTCATTTAATTAAATAATTAAAATAGCTTAATATAATTAATTCTAGCTTATAACCCATTCTAATATGAATTTATGAAATTACCCTAACATTTTAACTTATGTACAATTTAGTCCCTAAATCCAAAACTTACAAATTAACCATTTTAACTAAAAATCATGCTAATTGATTTTAATAGGTCTACAAACAGACCATATTTTCTACTATTTAACATTATTAAAATTAAATTTTACCATTTTCGCAAATATGCTCTTAAAACTTAAAATTATCAAAATCACTTAACAAAATATGTCTATCTAAAAACCAGACTTAATAATCTATCAATTAAATTCAAAAACACTATAAATCCATTCATGGAAAGTCCCTATATTTTTAATAACTTAACAAATTAACCAATGGGCTAGCTAACAAATTGACCAATGGGCTAGCTAGATTAAGCTAATACGAGCTCAAAAACATAAAAATTACTAAAAACAAGACAAAGCACCATACCATGCAAGGAATTCTGATCGCGTTAGTTCGTGATAGGTTTTAAATATTTATAATTAATCATTCTTGAAACTAACTATTATCGCGATGTAGGCAAGTGTACCCATCGAACAGTAGTAAAGTTTTAGCAAGACCGAATTGTCGAACCTGAAGGAACTAAAAGTACTAGTAATGACTATCTTTTTATTATCTAGCCTAAGAATAAAGAGGTTTTTGTTTTAACTAACTAATTATCTAAACTAAGAACGCACAGAGAATAGAATTGAGGAATTGTTTTTGGGAAAATCGATTGAATGAAGACAATACGTAAGGAAAAATCCGCCTAAATTGTTCTTGTTATTCTGGCTCTGAATCGGATGATTTATTCATTTAACTTGTTCCGTTGAGATCCCTAAGTTATGTTATTATCCCTATTCAAGACTAATAACGCTTAATCCCTAGATTGAATAACCGAGACTTTTCTCTAATTAACACTGTAGGGTTGCATTAACTCGATCTATGGATCCTCTTATTAGGTTTCACCCTAATCCGGTAAAATCTTGTCACCCTATGTCTAGGCACGCAATCAACTCTGCTTAATTATGATAAATGTACTCTAAGACAGGGTCTATTCCTCCTCTGAATAAGAGCTTATCTTGAATCAGTATCCTGGGATATCAAAACAAAAATTAAGAACACATAATTAAGAACAAGTTAAATATTTATCATACAATTCAGAAAATAATAACAAGATTCGTCTTAGGTTTCATTCCCCTTAGGTATTTAGGGGATTTAGTTCATAACTAAATAAGAAAAACTCTCAGAAAAATAAAGAATACAAAATATAGAGAAAACCCAAAACACCTGAAGGGGAATTGAGGAAAGATCTTCAGTCTTGATGATGAATCCGGCTTCTGAAATGAATCAATCGGCTTCCTTGGAGTAATTCCTTACTCCCTATTCTGTGTGTCCTCTTTTCTCCTCTTCTAGGGTGTATTTATAGGCTTTGGAATGCCTATGAGCCCTCAAAATTAGCCTTTTCCGAATTGGACTCAACTTGGGCTCGGCAGGGACATGCCCGTATGACACGCCTGTGTGCGATTACTTCAGGCCATGCTCGAGCCTGTTAGAATGGCACGGGCATGTGGGATACCCGTGTGAGGAAGTCTAGGCCGTGTTGAGTTCGTACTTTGGCCCATTTTCTCCATTTTTGGCCCGTTTCTCGTTCTTTTCACTCTCCTAAGTATAAAACATGAAATTAAAGCATTAGGAGCATTGAATTCACCAATTCTAATGGAAAATCATCCATAAAATGCTTTAAACATGGGGTAAAAATATGTATAAATTACGGTTTATCTAATACCCTCACACTTAAGCATTTGCTTGTCCTCAAGCAAAATTATCAACTCATAATCAAAATTAATTCTTTTCAACCTATAATTTCTATCGATAATATCTCAAATTAATCCATAAGTAATCATACATTGAGAATTTCAACTAAAAGAACATAAAAGTTTCAAACATTCTGAGTTGAGTATTTAATCATGCAAACATAGGTGTCTCTTATCATCTGAGTAATTGCCTTTGATTCAGAATATCACATAGTTTCACATCCTTACTGAAGATTCACTCAAATCACTCGAGGTGTTTAAGGACAATAAATGAAGCACTCAATAGTCAATAATGAAAAGTCATTACCATAGGCTTGCATGAAAATCAAATCTCCACCACTATAATTTAAGATGATACATCAATTAAAAGATCTTTAGAGGGTTGTAGTGAAGCTTGGTTAGGGGGTGTGGTCACAAGCTGAAAGAAAGGGTTTGAATTGAGATTGAATTGAAAAATTAACTAACTAGAAAAAGAGTTAATCTTCACTACTGTACAACAGAGCTTCTTCTTAGAATATGAAATTACAGATATGTATACATAGTTTTTTTTTCTTTTTAAGAAAAAATTAAATAATCATAGACTAACTTATTACAAACAAGACATAGCTAAGTAATTTCATAAACTCAAATCTCAACAAAAATAGGAATCAAATTAATTTAGGGGATTTCAACAATAATTGGTTAAGGGTTAATATTGAGATTAATACAGGGAATGGCTTGTTAGGCTCAAATGTGTTTACTAAGGGTTAATCGTGGAGGTAGGCTTTTCATGGCATGAGTGGGTTAATCCTAAGTGCCTTAATCATTTTGATATATCAAATCAAATGGTGTGGTCTCGATATGCATAATCAAGCAAGTTCTAGAATAACAGTTCAATACTGACGCACTCAAAGCAATAATAAAAGTGAGCATGAAAGGATTAATAGATGCTCAAAAGGCTCAAAATCTCACAAAAATTATGGCTTTTTGATGTTTAGACTCGTGAATTCCAATTCAAAGTAATACCTAGACTTGAGGAAACAACCTATAATTTTAAATTCTTAAAAATCAACTTATCATGCTTGATTCTCTAATGTCTTAAAGTTTAAACAATCAATGTATAAATCCCTATGTTTCAATTCAAGATATATCAATAAAAATCATAAATCAATTAAAATTTATCCTAAATATGATATGAGAGTTTTTCAGGAGAACAAGGTGATTATTCAAGGATTTTTCTGATAATGACATGAATGCCCCCCCCACACTTAAGATGTACATTGCCCTCAATGTACAAAGATAGGTATTATAGAATATAAAAATAAGATAGGGAGAGAAGTGAAACTTCCTGTATGATGAATTCCTCGAACTAGAGTTTTGGAGAGTAATTAGTTCGAGAGTGGAGGAGGATACTCCGGAAATCGTAGAGGTTCATTAGTCCATAAGTCCTGCACCAAAAGAATATTATATCGAGTGGTAGCTATGGTCGTGGTCGATCAGGACATGGCAGTCATGGAGAACCTTTCCCAGTGGAGTTTTAGTTCCTATGTGACGATGAGCTTAAGAGCTCTATATAACTGTGATAAAATTAGGAACTTTTTAGGGGATATTAGGAAGAATAATTACTCAAAAAGAAATAACTGAAATTAATAATTAAAAATAAAATTTCTAAAATCTAATAAAAATAAAAAGTAGTTTCAATAAAAATTAAAAACATAAAATAATAAATAAATATTTTTAAACATCTTCATCATAGGATGGTTCACAAGGTGGGACTGGCGATGAGATGTGGAGGTGCCGACAAATCTGCTGTAGAGTAGCATCAATGTTGTCAAATCATTGAAAACACTACTGCTCGAATCAGGTGAGGCACTCAGAGTTGTCAGTATATGAAGTCGCCGCATGAACTGGATGAGAGGGTGGTGGTGGCTAAGTCGGTGGGTCCTCATGCTGTGAGGGGACATCATCAGGAATGTCCTTGTAGGCCTCCTCCTCGGTAGATTGGGAGAGATGATACTGGGGAGGGTAGGTTCCTCGGTGCCTCTCGACCATCCTCACGCTAAGCATGCTCGATATGCCTTCTGGAGACATCTGGCTGATGAGGGTGAGGGATGATTCTTGGGCCGCAGTGTTGAGGAACCCAAAGTGTCGCACCAGTCGAGTCACGTAGGGGCCAATGGAGATGACCCCCTCCCGATGCCACTCCATCTGGTTGAATCGCAAGGGTGATAAAATAGGCGAGGTCGATGACGTGCCCTTGCGACATACACCATAAGAAGTAGGCATCGTGAGTATTAACGACGCCCGTGCTCTCTCATCTCTCTGTAATCGTGTAAGCCAAAATGGCTTGTAGGTACCTCACGGATGGTGGGAGAACAGATTCTTTGGAGTGGCTAGGATTGTAGGAGGCTGCGCCAAGGACCAAAGTGTGCCAGCACTTCGAGAGAGAAAAATGTATGTGGCGAGTAAGAGTATATAGTTCATTTTCCTCCTTGAACTCCTCTGTATATAAGCCTAGTGCAGCACTGAACTCTGGGACGCTTAGCTGGCGGACTAACCCACCTAGGCAAAACTGGACTGTGCCGGGATCATTGTAATTTATCATTATGGTCTGAAGATGGAATGTTGAGCATAGTTCCATCGTGAGCTCGAGATACGTTGGCTCTATAATCTCAAAGAACAGCTCCCAAGGGTCGGTGGTTAGGAGGGCCCGAATCGCATCAGCCATCTGAACTTGTTCTACGGCAGCCTAGTTGATGCAGCGGCCCGCAATTAAGGGTCGGGCCTGAAGTATTTGGAAAAGCTCTTCTTGAGGCCCTCAGGGGAACTACAGGAGAGGGTGACCAATTTCCGCGGTTGGACCAGTCGAAGAGGACGCTTCCTTTCTCTTCTTTGAAGCAGTTATGATGATTTTCTTTCCTCATGAAGACGACATCAAAAGCCTGTAATATAAAGAATAATAATAATAATAGGTAAACGAATTCAAAAAAAAAATCAAAGACATGAATTTGGAACTAATTATTTCAGCCAATACTATTAATATGAAGCAAACTCAACCACAATAACAATGAGAATGAGAATAGAAATATAATGGGTATGAGGTTTTCCTAATCTCAATTTAACACGGAATGAATGATAACTAACTTAGGAATGCAAATTAAATGATATACATTGGCATGGTAATAGCATGAGAATAAACATAGTAATGTCATGGGTATGAGCTGTTCCTAATAACTTGATTTAACACAAAATGTATGATAACTAACCTAAGAATGCAAATTACATGATAGAAAAATGAAAAATAGTTCAAAAGATATGAAGAGTATGTTGATAATAAGTATTAGAAATAAGTGAAATAGAACTGAAAGGAGTAAACAAACGTTAGGGAAAGAGATTGATCATCAAAAATGAAGTGGGAAGCGGCGCACGGGCATGGCAGGGAGGCTGTGTGGAGTTACAGTGGCTAGGGTTAGGGTTTTTTGAATGGGGAAGAAAGTGAATAGTGCAGGGTATTTATAGGTATTGGGCCACACGGCTAGGGCACACGCCCGTGTTCCCCAATTTCAGCTCGTGTGATTCGCAAATTTCAAATTTGGACGCATCTGACATTTAGTACACGCCCGTTTTCTCCGGGCGTGTGGGTTTACACAGCCGTGTCACACGGTCATGTCTAGCTTTTTTCGCTTCTCCCACGCCCGTGTGTGTAAACCCCACGCCCGTGTTAATTTAACAGGTTCGACCATGGGTGTTCCACATGGGCATGTCGAACGCCCGTGCTATTTTAACAGGTTTACCCACGGTTCTTCCACACAGGCGTGTCGCACGCCCGTGTTTTTTTGGCAGGCTCGAACATGGCCATATCGCACGGCCGTGGCGTTTAATCGTAGCCCGTGTTGGGGAAATCTTTTGCCCTGTTTTCACACGGCCTTAAGAACGCCCGTGTGCTTGGTTGTGTCTCTGTGGAAACACCTATATTCAAATTTCTATTAAAAAGTTAGGAGTTAAATACCAAAATTTAAAGAAATTAATATTGTTAGTGCTTGGGTTGCCTCCTGAGAAGCGCTTATTTCTAGTCTAAGCTTGACTTACCTATCCAGTGAATGGTCATGGTGGTTTGAGGAGTTTATACTCCTCATTCCTGCTATTAATCTCATAAAAATAAGGTTTTAATCGGGTATTGTTTACTTTAAAAGTGCCGAACTTGGGATGACTCACCTCCACCGTACCGAAATGGAAAAATATTGAGTAAAGTAAGAGGGATTTTCTCATTCGGTTTGGTAGTGACAATGTGGGGATCTACGGCATCTAATAAGACCTTATCACTAACCGTAAGTTGATTTGGAGAGGTATCGGGCTCGTTTCGGTGTAGTTTCAGTTTGTCAGGTGTTCTTGGTTTGTGCGTCCGCCATTCATCGAGTTCCTCGATTTGTAATCTTCGATCTTCATGAACAGGTCCTCTACTGGTGCTTGAGAACGACTCGTGTGCTTCTTTTAGACTCATTTTCTGCAAAGTAGGTTGCACCATATTGTTAGTTTTAGTAGAATGGTTTAAATGATCACCTTCAATTCCTGATGTGTTGCCAGAATTGCGAGCTTGAAGGGTGATTGTTTCATCTCCCACCTGGAGTGTGAGTTCACCTATGCCAACATCAATGATGGTTTTAGCAGTTGCTAAAAAGGGCCTTCCTAGAATTAAGGGAGTGTTGCTATCCTCTTCTATGTCTAGAACAATAAAGTCAACGGAAAATATAAATTTATCGATTTTAACTAGCACATCTTTAATAATTCCTCTAGGGAATCTTATAGTTTTATCTGCTAATTGAATCCTCATCCTAGTCTGTTTGGGTTTCCCGAGACCTAGTTGCTTAAACATTTTGTAAGGCATGACGTTGATACTAGCCCCTAGATCAGCTAATGCATGATTAACATCTACACTACCAATTAAGCAAGGAATAGTAAAGCTCCCTGGGTCTTTTAGTTTGTTGGGTAGTTTATTTTTGAGAATGGCCGAGTAAACTGCGTTTAGCTCCACATGCGACGCCTCGTCCAACTTCCGCTTATTTGCTAAAAGATCTTTTAAGAATTTCATTGCGTTTGTCATTTGCGATAGAGCTTCAATAAACAGTAAGTTAATATGTAATTTTTTTTAAGAGTTTAAGGAATTTACCAAATTGTTCATCTGAGCAGTTTTTCCTTGTCGCGTTGGGGTATGGTACACGAGGTTTATATTCGACATTTACTGATTTTTTTTTCGATCTACCTCACATTGACCTGTACTTACCACAGTTTCTTACCACGACTCTGGTTTAGGCTCTACAAATTCTTCTTCATTTTGAATATGAATCGCGTTGAGCTGTTCCCTAGGGTTGGGTTCAGTATTACTTGGCAAACTACCTTGTGGTCGTTCGGAGATAGTTTGGAAAGCTGGCCTATCTGAGTTTTGAGTCCTTGGATCGACGCTTTTTTATTCTTAAGTGCTGTCTCAGTGTTCTGGAAATGATTTTCTTACACTGATATAAACTTTGAGAGCATCTCTTCAAGGTTTGGCTTCTTTTCCTATTGGTAGGGTGGTTATTGGTAGCCCGGAGGATGTTGTGGTCTTTGATTTCCTTGACCGCCCTACGAAAAATTGGGGTGGTTCCTCCAACCTGCATTATAAGTGTTACTATATGGATTGTTTTGAGGTCGAGGATTATTAACCATGTAGTTTAATTACTCGTTATCCATGTTGTGGCCATAAGGTTGGTATTTCGAATGGTTTGTTCCACCGCTACTTGCTTTGCATTGCATTACTGGGTGAACCTGTGACGAACTAAGAAAACCATCAATATTTTTATTCAAGAGTTTTACCTGATTTGAGAGCATGGTGACCGAATCGACGTTATAAACACCGACTGTTTTCGTTGGCTTTGTCCTCATGACTTGCCACTGATAGTTATTTAGTGACACATCTCCTCAATAAACTCATAGGCATCTTCAGGTGTTTTATTATTGATGGTTCTGCCAGTAGCTGCATTAACCATTTGCCGAGTCGAAGGATTCAAACCATTGTAGAATGTTTGGAGCCAAAGCGATAACCCATGGTGAGGGCACCTTCTCAGTAAGTCCTTGTATCTCTCTCATGCATCATAGAGGGTTTCTAAATCCATCTGCACAAAAGAAGAGATATCATTACGTAATTTAGCCGTTTTAGCAGGCGAAAAATATTTTAGTAAGAATTTTTCGGTCATTTCTTCCCAAGTAGTAATTAACCCTCGTGGTAACGAGTTCAACCACTGTTTAGCTTTATTCCTCAATGAAAAGGGAAACAATCAAAGACGTATGGCATCATCAGAAACGCCATTAATTTTAAATGTATCGCATAGTTCTAAGAAGTTGGCTAAATGAACATTGGGATCCTCATCCTGCAAACCATCAAACTGAACAAACTGCTGTATCATTTGAATTGTGTTAGGTTTTAATTCAAAAGTATTTGCAGCTACAGCAGGTCTAACTATGCTCAATTCAGTTCCTGTTAAAGAAGGTTTAGCATAATCATATATAGTGCGTAGAGCAAGATTTTGATTAACCGCAATTACAGGAGGAAGCTGATTGCCTTGGTTTTTAGCCATCTCTTTGGTTGGGGGTTGAGTATCGTCTTCTTACTCATTCTCTGTGTATCTTAAGCTTTGCCTTATTTCTCTTTGATTTCTGCGAACTGTACGATCGATTTCTTCGTCAAAAAGTAATGGTCCTGACGGGTTTCTTCTATACATAAACTATAAAAACCTGCCAAGAGAGGGAAAAAAAAGATTAATAAATAATAATAATAATAAAATTAAATTAAATTGCAAGAAAAATAAATGGCTAAAGTAATAAAAATTGAGCGTTCCTAATATCTTAGTTCCCCGGCAACGGCGCCAAAAACTTGATCACGTTATTTCGTGATAGGTTTCAAATATTTATAATTAATCGTTCTTGAAACTAACTATTATCGCGATGTAGGCAAGTGTACCTATCGAACAGTAGTATAATTTTAGCAAGACCGGATTGTCGAACCCTAAAGAACTAAAAGTACTAGTAATGAATATCTTTTTATTCTCTAGCTTAAGAATAAAGAGGTTTTTGTTTTAACTAACTAATTATCTAAACTAAGAACGTACAGATAATGGAATTGGGGAATTGCTTTTGGGAAAATCGATTGAATGAAGACAATACCTAAGGAAAAATCCACCTAGACTGTACTTGTTATTCTGGCTCCGAATCGGACGATTTATTCATTTAACTTGTTCCGTAGAGATCCCTAAGTTATGTTATTATCCCTATTCAAGACTAATAACATCTAATCCCTAGATTGAATAACCGAGACTTTTCTTTAATTAACACTGTAGGGTTGCATTAACTTGATCTATGGATCCCCTTATTAGGTTTCACCCTAATCTGAAAAAATCTTGTCACCCTATGTCTAGGCGCGCAATCAACTCCGCTTAATTATTAGACAGGGTCTATTCCTCCTCTGAATAAGAGCTTATCTTGAATCAGTATCCTGGAATATCAAAACAAGAATTAAGAACACATAATTAAGAACAAGTTAAATATTTATCATACAATTCAGAAAATAATAACAAGATTCGTCTCAGGTTTCATTCCCCTTAGGTATTTAGGGGATTTAGTTTATAACTAAATAAGAAAACATCTCAGAATAATAAAGAATACAAAACATAAAGAAAACCCAAAACTCTTGAAGGGGGAATTGAGGAAAGATCTTCAGTCTTGATGATAAATCCGGCTTCTGAGATGAATCAATCGGCTTCCTTGGAGTAATTCCTTACTCCCTATTCTGTGTGTCCTCTTTTCTCCTCTTCTAGGGTGTATTTATAGCTTTGGAATGCCTATGAGCCCTCAAAATTAGCCTTTTCTGAATTGGACTCAACTTGGGCTCGGCAAGGACACGCCCGTGTGTGATTACTTCAGGCCGTGCTCGAGCCTATTAGAATGGCACGGGCGTGTGGGATGCCTGTGTGAGGAAGTCTAGGCCGTGTTGAGTTCGTACTTTGGCCCATTTTCTCCGTTTTTGGCCCGTTTCTCGTTCTTTTCGCTCTCCTATGCTCTCCTAAGTATAAAACATGAAATTAAAGCATTAGGAGCATTGAATTCACCAACTCTAATGGAAAATCATCCATAAAATGCATTAAACATGGGGTAAAAATATGTATAAATTACGGTTTATCAAATTCAAGCTTGGCTGAGAGCTTCTAACCTCTCCAATGGTGGTTTCGATTTGTTTAAAGAAAAGAAGATGATGATAACATTTTTGGCCTTTTATTTTTTTAATTTCTATTTAACTATCAATTTACAATTTTTCCCTTTCTAAAATTAATCAAATTTCATGCATTTCATCACCTTTTTTAGTTTAGTCTTTTTACCTAATTAACTATTTAAATGTTACAATTTCTTAACCAAATTTTAATAAGACTCTAATAATTACTCATAAACATTAAATAAATAATAAAATACTGACTCAATTGTCGAAATTGTGATATCAAAATCACTGTTTTTGACACCATCGAAAATGGGTTGTTACAGGGTTAGAATTATGACACGATCTCTGCAAGAAAATTTTAAAGCGAGAAGAGAATTTTATTTTCCATAATCCCTTTCACTAATCTGATCCTAAAGAACTTTCCGAACAAGAAGAGTTAGAAGTCCACTGAAAGAAAATATTTCTAAGTATATAATACGTTGAATGAACAAAATAGATGTTTTTTCAGTTATGGTGCCAAACCAAAAAGTCACCAATATGTGAAGGGTTTATAGGGATGTTTTTGATAATCTGTTGCGAATTTGAGTTAATGTTACTATTGATATACAACTGTACGCTGTCACCAATAGGTAATAAAGGAGTGAGTATAAGGGTCACCATCTCTATAGGGACTGTATATGTGAATCAATAATTACAAAATTAATTATTAATCAATTTGATGAGTAACAAAGATTTGGATAGGAGGACTTAACTAAGGACTTTAACTAAATTAAACTAAACTAAGAATGTAAAATAAATTAAACGACAACACAAAAGAGAATAATAGTAGAAAAGCTTAACATAAAGTTAAACAATAATGACATGAAAGGCTAGAACAAATATTTCTCTTTAACATGCAATTATTAAAAATCATGCTATAAAATGTTACGATTAATTCGAGGCAATATGATGATTTATTAATTCAATTTCTTCAACCTGTAGGCTTCTCTCGAAATCCTACATTAATCTTTTAGTTGCTTAATAAATATCTATGCCAAATTAACATCAAGATCACCTTATCAAGCATCGTCCATAAAGACTATGCATGTAACGATTATCTCTCAATATCGACATCAACATGCACCATTCAAGTTGTGTGTCTATCAATAATTATCTCTTCTCAGATTAAATAATTAATTCATTTTACTTACAAATTACGGTTATGCATTTGTAAAACATGTAATTCCTAGAATGAATAAACAATCATAAGCACAAACATTAGTAGCAAAGAATCAATAATAACATGTAAAAGATTCATAATCATTCTAGCAAAACAATATTAAGTCATGATCATTAAATTGAAAGCAAGAAGACAATTTGAAATCATGTTCATCAACACAACAACAAAACAACAAAACAACAAATAAGATAAAGGAAATATGAAATATGAATATCCAATGGTGGTTCTCCGTGGCTCATACATGTTTAAGAAGAGATGCTAGCTGAATCTGGTTGTTTTTCGTGGCTAACTTCTGCTTGCTCTCTCACGAAGGCTCTTCTCTTCTCCTAGGCGTTACTCTCCCCTTAATTCTCAAGATTGAGTTTCTCTTTTCAGCACTCAACTTTTGAGAAGAATGCTCTCAATTGTTGTGTGTGAAGATGTTTTTAAAGTGTAGCTAGTGCTCCCTATTTATACTAGTAAGCCTCCCTTGTCCCTTTACTATTTTTAGGCATCTCACCCTTGTTTTTTTACATGTAGGTGGAAAGTTCCTTGATTTGGGGAAAGAGGTGGACGATTTCCTTGATTTGTGGAGGAGTTGTTTGATTCTCTCCATAATTGATTTTGTGGTTGTGGTAGGTGAATACCAAGTCATATGGACAGTTTTGAGGTCTCTTGTCCTCTCTAGTAGATTGTTTGGGCCTCTCATTCCCTTAGTGGATGGTTTGAGTTCTTCCTTTGTTGGATTAAACGGTTTGGGCTATCTATATTTATCGATCTACTCTCCCATTGGGTTGAGAAGAGGTTTAAAGTCCAACAAGCAGAAATGAGGCATCAAAATATGTGCATTTCTGAGATTGACCCCGCCAGTCTAAGGTTGCAACAATGTTGCGGCATTGAGCATCAGAATATGCATTTCTGTCATTTCTTTCTTCTGATTCCATCAGTCACCTTTATGGATGAAAATTACCTATTTTAGCAAAGAAATCGACCAAAGTGAATTATTCAAAAAAAAATTACAATAAATAGAAATTTAAACAATTACAACACAATTTGTCATTAATCACCCCGGACTTGAATGCAATTGTAAGTTAAAACGCATTAAAATAACTATATATTTTAGAGTTATCATAATCTTAACCTCTTCCTTCGAAAACCAAGAATCAAGCATATCATAATTCCAATCATTTCTATCATTGTTGAAAAGGTGATGAACCAAAACAGGTCTATTGGCTCTCAGACAGGGTAACCTAACTCTCCCATCATTGTGATAAGATAACCATTTGTCATCCCATATGAGAATATTCCTACCATTGCTAACATTCCATTTAATAACCATATTCAAAACTCTAACCCCTTCAAAGAGACTTTGCCAAACCCAAGATCCTTTAGGTTTGCCTTCAACTTCAATTAGGTTTTTGTTTGAACTAGGACCGGTTCATCTAAAGTTTAAAAAGTTTTGTTTTTATTATTTTCATTTTACAAAGTATTTTTAGTGAACACAATAAAATAACTTTTCATTTTTTTTCTAATTTTCACATATTTTCAATTTTCATAATCACTTTTTGAAATTTGAATCAAATATATTTTCTTCAATGTTTTCATTGAAACCAAACGCGCCCTAAATTTTCTCTTTTTTTGAAAAATATTTTTAAATATTTTATGACACATGTCAACATTCTATTGATTGTAGGTCCAAAATCTAATAGTATTAATCAAAAACTAATAAAAGGAACCAACTTAACTTAAGGTTTTCAAATTTAAGTACCAATTAAATAAAATAATAATAATAAATAAATACAAATTACCACATTCAAATACGTCTCAATATATTAATTTTTATAACTATAACCTTGTATCAAACTTCGGTCCAAGAAAATTGCTAGTTCCACATGTTTCTGAACTTGGAATTTCTTTTAAATGGATATTCTATCTTTTTAATAAATTTTAAAAGGGTAAACTATAAAAATAGTAATTTTTGTTTGGCTCAAATTACATTTTAGTCATTTATATTTGAAATGTTACGTTTTAGTCATTTACATTATTGTTTTGTTATGAAGTGGTCACGTAGGACTGTCACGTAGAACCGCCGTTAGGGATGTAACGGAGCTTAACAGTAGAGTGACCATTTCGTAACAAGACGATAACGTAAGTGACTAAAACGTAACATTTCAAACAAAAATGACTATTTTTTATAGTTAACCCATTTAAAAAAAATAGCAATAGATTAATATGATAAATAAAACAAAGTTAACGCAATATTTTAATATTTGAAACGAAAAATATATAAAAAAATTAATTCGCTGTGTCGTCTTCTAGATGAAGGCGATTGAATCTGAATGCCTTTGGGGTGAGAAATTGGGCAGAGATATTTTATTTTATTAATTTTTAAAAAATTAAAAATGAAAATGATCAAGATTTTAAAATCGGTAAAGTATATACCTCTACCCAAGTTTAGCTCCATTATAAAATAAAAATTCAAAGAAGAAAATATCATCTCATTTAAATTTAATAGGTTTTTTCTATATTTTATTTTATTAATAATATTTATATATCTTTCACAAATATAATTATATGTTTTATACATATATTTTTACTATCAGTTTTATTTATTTTCAATCTCATGAAATTCTTATAACTTAAATTTTCTGTACTACTAAAATAATTACAAATAGTAGCACAATGAAGCCATGCATTTTAAAAATACCATTTTTAATTTTTTAGGCAGAAGGTTGATGATTGTAAAGACGGATGTTTAAGGGACTGACTGTTGCAATGTAGGTGGAAAATAATAAATTTGGAAAGAGTATGGGTAAAATTATATTGAAAATTGTCTCATACATAATTTTTAGAGCTTTTTAATTTTAAAAGTGGGGTGTAATAAAAAAATTATATTTTGGGTGTCTAAAGTTGTATTCACAATTGTTTTTAAAAAGCATTTTTTGGAGTAAAAACAATTTTCAAACCATAAGTTGAACAAATTATTTTAGAAAGCAAAAGCCTTTTTAATAAATGTAAAAAGCTACATTTTATAGATTTTGGGCTTGGAAAATCATTGTTAGAGTTAAAAGTTATGTTTTTAATCCTCATTTTATCATCCAATGTATTTCTTATAATATTTATATAGGGTATATACTGATTTTCCATTTGAAATTTATTTTAAATCTATAGTATTATATCTTTGATTTTGTATTGATTATGTTTATAATGATTTTAATATTTAAAATATGGTTTATATATTTAAAAAAATTTACAAATAACTTATATTAGTTGCTTAAAAAAGTAGTTAAATTTTTTATTTTATATATCAAAACATTAATAATGAGTTGAACTTTAACGCTCGACTCATTGGCTAAGGGTGCTAATCTCTATAGTGATGTTGTAGGTTTGAATTGTAACAATTACCTATTAGTGGTATGTGTGGGGTATTGATTTACTTGTGCTAGTGTCACGGGGCTAAAACTTTAGCTTAGCAAATCGCGCAACCTTAGACGATTTCTTAAGTTCAAATCCGCCTAAGTTAGGTTTACACTCAAAAAATGAGAATTCTCATAGAAATTCTCTAAGGCACCAAAACAAAGCAAAAGCAAACTCGAAAGAGAAAGACGCCACGAATGAACAAAAAAGCCACAGAAAAATAGCGCACACCAAGTGTTTGAGTAAATGTTTTCCTAAAAGTTTTCTATTACTTTGAAGGTTTACAATTGAGTGCTTACAAATGAGGGAATGCCTCTAATTATAGTTAAGTTCCCTTAGATCCAACGGTACATATCAAATTACTTCAACGGCTAGGATTAATGCCTATCTACAGTATAAGAGTCATAAGAGATTTAAACTCTATACGTCTTTATCCCTTAGGATTTACAATAACTACCCAGGTAACTCTAGTTCTACAGGAGTGTTTTACTGGGCCACCAAAGCTTCAAGTAGATAGGCTTCTCCATGTGTTGCACGAGTTGGACCAGTTCAAGTAAGTCAAATTAGGCTCATTTAATAAATTGACCTACATGGAACATTCTATACACAATAGTCACGAGCTTTGATATGCGGCCCATGACATTCTCCCCCACCCATTCTCGCGACACTCTCGTCATGTCCCTAGAATGACATTGATTTGATTCGTCTCAAAACGGTCTCGATGCCTCGGCTAATTCTCAAATAGTCTCTCTGTCGGGTAGTTCCGCTCCTCGAAACATTTGTCTCGACTTATGTCTCCGTTGTTACCTAACTCGAATTGTATTTCTCTCTTGTACATCTTGATTGTAAGAGACCACTACTCTTACTTGCTCCTATTGTGACTTACCTCGATTGGAATCCTCTTGATCCACATAAAAAAAACTTTGGCACGCTCACATTGAACATCAAGTTAACCTTGAGTATTGCTGCTAACTTTGGCCTGTAAGTCTCTCGACTTTCCTGCTTCAGAACTCTAAAAGGGCCCATTTGTCTTTGCCAAGTCAACAGTAAGTCATAATTTAAAATACTAGATAAGTTTTTGAGATGTACCTCACTCATAACATTTACTCGATTCAATTTTCTAGTTTGCATCACTACTTTTCCCACAAAGTTTGATGCACCACCCACCTCTCTAATGAACGGTAGCCCTAGAGATAACTCAACAGACTTCATATAGGTATTCTACCCTTTTAGCTTTTTCAAAAGGGTCTTTGTAGCACTCCAATCTACCAAGTCTATATCCCCACGACACAGAACATCATAGGCTAGTTATATTGTCAACAATACATTGGTTCCACCCATCATGTCTCACCTCACCAACACAATGCATTATTGTTGTCAAGTATCCAATATGCATAAACAATCGGCAAAAAGAACCAAAAAAGCATTAATCTTATCAAGGAAATTCAAGCCAAGAACAAACTCATAATCATCCAAGTGAATTACCTAAGGTCTTCCTTTCATTTTCATTAACCAATCTGTAGCTTAAACCCTTGTGCTACTCTCACAGTTGGGACCTTTTTGAAATTTACGATCTTGATCTTCTTGGTCGATTTACTATCTGAGAGATCAAGTTTCCCACGGCTTTCTTCGATATGAATAAGTCTGATGTTCCCATATCAATAGCACTCTTTCTTTAACCTACAATGTTGATGTCCACAAACATTAACTATTTCTGCTTGTGATCCTTCTTCACTTTTGTAGAATTAAGTATAATTAACCTAAGTTTTAAAGTCTCACCCTCTGGCTTTGCTTCATCTTCTTTAGTAACTGCGAACAACTTAGATCGCTCTGGCCAATCCCACATCCTATGCAAGCCACAACATAAATAACACTTCATTGACTTTTTTTCTTATTCTTTCTGACCTTCTTGGCTTCGACAGAAACACAATCAAACTAAGTATCATCATTGCTTTGTTTGGCTTATAACACATTTAATGTTAAAAAGCACAAATTTCTTTGAATAGTCCCTTACCATATATAGACCATAAAAAAGAAAGCATTTCACCAGCCCCTTCGGTTTATTGTTGGGCTTCCACTTCCTATTAAGTAGTTTCTCATTGCCACCATTCTTATCATTACCCCCGTTGCCATTTTTAATTTGTCCCTCTTCCTCATGGTCTCCCTCACCATTGCCTGTCTATCTGGGTTTGGAAGATTTGAACTTGTCTTTCCTTAGACCAAGCTCGATAAAGGACTCCGTCTCGATCATGTCTAAAGTAAGTTCAGTGATGCCCAGTTGGCGCAACTCCTATTTTGCCTACTGCTTCAACCCATCTCTAAACAAGTAGAATGCTTCTTTCTCATTCAATTTAGAGATTTAGAGCATCAATTTGTTGAAGTCTTTGACATACTCCTAAATAGTGTCTTATTGCGTAAGTCGTCACAACTTAGCACGAGCCCAATCATCGGTATATTGCAGGTAAAATTGCTTTTTAAATTCTTTTTGAAACTCTTCTCATGCCTCAATCACGGTCTCACCTCGTTTCTTATCTGTGGACCTACGATGCTACCATAAGAGAGAGACATAAGTAAAATAAATTGCAGTAATATTTACTTTAGTGGCATCAACCATGATGCCATCGCACGGAAGTATCGTTCCATCCCCATAGAAATTGTCCAAATCCCTTGCGGACCTTGTTCCCTCAAACTCTTTTGAGTTGGGAACATCCAGTCTGTGTTGCTTCGGTCCCAAAGCTAACATCTCATTACTTAGAGCAATTTTATAGATAGTGAGCTCCCCTTTGAGCTCCGCAACATGTTCCTTCAAAATTGTTCTCATGGCTTCCAGAGCATCATTCTTCTTTGACTGATCACCCTTGGAGAAATTTATGGCTTCTTTCATCACATCTCGATTGGCACTAAGAGCCTTCGCCTCATAGTCTCAGAGTTGTTTTTTCATCAATTCAACTCATATCGCAGATAGACTCCTCAAGATTGACCACTTCACCTTCCAAAGTCAATAGAATATCCCTTAATTTGATATTTTTCTTGGACCTCCCACGAGTTTCTATCGGGACATTCTGTTCATATCCTCTTTTTTGTCATCACATTTAGTATCTTCGAACACTGGCTCTAATACCAAATGTCACGATGCTAGAATTTTAGTCTGACAAACCGCACAGCTTTATGAAATTTCTTGGATTCAAATCCACCTAAGTCAACTTTACACTCGAAAAATAAAAATTCTTGCAGAAATTCTCTAAGGCATCGAAGCAAAGAGGAAGCAAACTCGAAAAAGAAAAAAAAGCCACAGAAAAATAGTGAAAACCAAGTGTTTGAGTATATGCTCTCCCAAAACTATTCTATTACTTTGAAGGTTTACAATTAAGTGATTACAACTAAGGGAGAAGACCTCTATTTATAATTGAGCTCCCACAGATATCACGATACAAATCGAATTACATTAACGACTAAGACTAGTTTCTATCTACAATATGAGAGTCCTAAGGGTTTAAACTCATACATCTTTATCCCTTAGGATTTACAATAATTATCCTGGTAACTCTAGTTCTATTGGAGTATTTTATTAAGCCACCAAAGGTTCAAGTAGATGAATTTCTCCATTTGTTCCACGATTCGGGCCAGTTTTAGCGGATCAAATGAGTCTCATTTAATCAGTTGTCTTCCATAGGACGTTCTATGCGCAATGGTCACGGGTTTTGATCTGCGACCCGTGACACTAATAGGGTGTTGATTTTTATAATTTATTATAATTTAAGTTAATATATTACATATATCATAATATTAATAAATTTGAATGTCATTTAAATACATTTTAAATACATATTTTTACCTTACAACATCATAATTAAAATGAATAATTTAACTTTTCAAATTCACTTTTTAACAATAAAATTATCACTTAAATTTCAAACCAAACTTTGTTAAAACACCTTAAAGTAGGTTTTATAAGTATACTTTGATCAATTTTCTATTCAGTTGGGAATCGGTCAATAACTATTGACCTACCAACCAATGACAGAGCCACATACACCATTGTGGAGTCACCTAACCTCACAAAGAAAAAATAGAATAAAAAATTATTTATATTTTTTATAATTGGTGTATTGACCTTGTAAAAAATTTAAAAATAATCTCATAAAAGATATGTTCTCACAAAAAAATTGAAAAAAAGCCTACCAAAAATTTTGAAAAATAATTATTTTGTAAAACAATTTATTTTATATAAAAATAAATGAATCTCTCTCCACCACTAAAACCCAAAAATCTTTAATTCCTTTATTTTCTTCCAACACTCGTTACTTTTCTCTCAAAATTTTCTTATTCTCTCACACACTCTCTAGAATTTTTATAGAATAGGTGTTCAATCTTTCGATACTTTCAAGTGGATCTCCCTAATGTGGTGACAACGTTTATTTTCATTTCAAGTTTTATTGATTAAACTCTAGAAAATTAATAGGGTAACTTTACTTATGATAGATTAGGATTTTTATGCAAGGTTTAATTTTATTTATTGAATGATTTTAAGATATTGATTTTGTATTAGATTCTCAATATCGTAATTTAGTATTAACTTTTAGAGGTTGATTAATATAAATCATTAAAAAATTAAGATTGATTGTACTTATAATCTTCAATTTCTTGAAAATTAATTAGAAAATTATTATTTTATTTAGAATTTGTTGTTGCCATTATGATTATTGTGCATCTTGTATTTAAAAATTTGATTTGCATTTTCATGACACCAAAAGTAGTTAAATGATTTTTATTTTTGTAAATAAAATTACTAGTTATATGTTGGCTTCATGAACACCTTTATGTGTTTAAGACTTAGATTTATTTGTTTAAATACTTAACAAAAATAAAAACAAAATCTATTAGTGAAATAAAGGAAGAAAAGAAAAATAATTATGTATTAATTCATTTGAATTTTATAAATATTTTAAATTTTGAAGAATTAACACCACAATCTAAATTTCCTAACCCCTCCATTACCATCTGTTGTTGAAGTAGAAGGTGGAACGTGACGAGATCCCATACCAATCTAACAAAAAAACAATGAAATGCATCATACAAATATGCACAAAACATTTGAAATTGCTTTTCTGTCTTCATTTTAGGAACAAACTTTGATGATTACAAACAAAATACTACCAACACTAATCGTAGATGGATCCAATAATTTAGCAAGCGCCAATTGGTATTAAGTACGCTGTGTGCCGGTTGTTACATTTACCCATTTCCAACATATTACAAAACATCAGCTGGAAGGATCCCTTGTTTATATATATGTGTGGGCATGAAATTACAATTTCCTGTTTTGGGGAACATCTTTTTATATACCAACTTGATGCTGTCCATGCCCTCAAACCAAGCATGTGAACCACTTCTGGCATCTGCCTTCATTCTCCTAATATATATATATATATATCAAGCTAAAAGTCGGATTATTTATTTGTAGATCAATGTTTTCGGATTATTTATTTGTAGATCAATGTTTTCTGATTTAAATTTTTATTTAAAATTATTTCAAAATTTTTAATATTTAATAAAATCAGGCCAAGGATTAAATTAGCAAATATAAAATGCATAAAAAATCTTTATGTTCTGATCCTCTAGTCTAATTTGGTTGGGAAAGAGGTGGGCCATAAGAGTTGGTTGTCTTTCATGGACTAGTCGTCGATTGTGATAGAGGGTGGGGAACCTTTTGAGATACACTAAAAAACAGGCATAATAAGTTTTCACTTTCACAAATCCCTAGAAGCATCTCAACTTTTGTCCCCCTTTGATTTCTGTGCATTTCATTTCATATAACAATCATCCCATATAACTTTTTTGTTAATTTAATTCTTTGCAGAATTCTTTTACCCCATTAATATAAATAAAATAAAATAAATCCCAAACTAGGAAATGTTTCTCCATATTGTTCAAAATAAAACAAGTTTTAGATCATTGTTACACAATTTTTTTTTCTATCTTTTTCATCCCAACTAGCAAAATTTTTTTTTCAATTGGAAATCAGATTTAGCAAACCGATTTTTAGCAAAATTTGTTCTATTTTGGACAATATTAATGAGGTGAAAAACCTCAAATTTTCTAAAATTTTAAGTAATTATAATTATTTCATATAAGTAAGTATATTACTTATGATTTATTAAATCAAAATGATATTATTTCAAATTTTTAATAAAATATTTAAATTTTCTATTAATTATATTTTTTAAATAATAATAATCTTTAATGAGTGGAATTAAATATATCAATTTAATAAACTATTAAGTTCTCGATTAAATATTCTACTATGAATTTGGAACTTTATAAATTTATAAATTGCTTGCTTGAATTTAATAACTCATAATTAATTAATTAATTAATTTGATCACTTATACTAATTAATTAAACTTGTTAGATTTATGAATTTCATAATTCGTCATATTAAAGAATATAAAATAAAAATGCATAAAAGTAATATTGCATGCACTGCTATATATTTTTAATTTTGTTGATTTGAATTTCACTTTCTTTATTTGATGAAAATTCAAAATATAAATTTTATGATGGTTACAACAATTATCTCTCTATAACATGTTGGTATAGGTGTATAATTGTTGAAACGTCGATACGCCCCATGTCGTAGCACGAAAAAAATTCAACGATCACAACCTATGGCTTCATGTACGGGGAACAAATCCAGGTTGAGAATGGTTGAAAATATACCTTAAATCATCAATATGAGTTTGAAACATCTGTCGATGTGGAAAACTTTAGTCACAATGAAAATGTCCCAACCTCTACATGATTCACCCGGTTGAACAACGATCAGAACACTCTCCAAACCTTTTAGAGAGAAAACCAAAGACTTTTGTTGCTAGTCAAATAGTGATATTTCAAGTAACCAAAAGGAAGGGAAATTTTGTGCTATTCAATCTCATTTAAAAACCCTCTAAATTTTTTAATAAGAATCAATCAAAAGAGGATTTTAGAAAATCTCATAAAACATAATTTTTGCTTTCCATAAAATAGAAAAAAAAATTTAATAGAAAATTTCTTTATAATCTCGTTGACTAAATTGTAAGTACTCTACTTAATAATTTCGATAAATTAGATTATGCTCGGTTAAAATATGTAAAAACATTTTACATGGTTTTAATTGGATCCTCTACCAATATTGTTTCTTATTTTTATTTATGTTGAATTAAATTAATTATAAGAAAATTTATATAATTAATTTAACTTGTTTGACATGATAAATATTGTAACACCTTCGACCCGATCTACCGGATCCGAATCTCAAGTGTTACATCCTTCTTACATTTGTAACTTGAAATTTCTTTCTTTTATTCATCTATGTAAAAGGCTATCTATGATTGTAACAGAATCTCGTATTAGCATACATTTACATTTTGCCTATGTATAAACTACTATCTAAGGCTACTACAAAGTTTTTTGTCAAAATACAACGTATGGTTATCATTTCGACTCAATAAAATATCAGACTTTCCTATTGTCTGTCTAAGTCTACTGTGTACATCTTGGAGTACTACTTATTTATTTAGGCGTAGACTTTAGCTATAAACATATTGAATTTCTACTTAAATGACTTATGCGCAGACTTTGACACGCCCCTTGATTTCCTTTATATGCATAACTGCTCAACGCGTTGCTCCCTTAGCGTAGCCCTGGCATCGTCTCTCAGCGCATTTTCCTTTATAGACCTAAAAATAGAAACAATTTTTGTAAGTTCGTAAGAACTTAGTGAGCTAAACCTTAATATACTTTTTCATTCATTCTATATTGCATATGTTGTTTTGCGCATCCTTGGGGTGTTTCTTGACCTGACTACCTTCTTTGGCGAGTACAATACTGAGGCTACCATCTTTCATTCCTCAGAACTGTAACACCCCATACCCAAGTCCTATGCCGAGACCGGATATGAGGCGTTACCACACTTAAACACGTTCATTCCAACTTTTTTGAATCATCAAGACTTGATAAATTTTAAAACTTTATATAAACTCCTTAACATTTGCCTACGAGACCTCAAACATCCATTTGGGACTGGTTCGGGTCTTTAACCAACTTTAGAAAAAAAACCCTTGAAACAGAGCACACGCCCGTGTAGATGGGCGACACGCCCGTGTGGATGGGCGACACGCCCGTGTGGTCATTAAGACATGGTCGTGTTAATGGTCCGTGTAACACACACAGCTTAAGCATCAAAGGACACCCCCGTGTCCCATGCCTGTGTGAATTAAATTCTAAATTCGAACCTACAAGGGTTTACATACAGCCTGACACACGCCCGTGTTTATGACCCGTGTCCAAAAACCTTGACATGATGTTTCTGACGTCAGCATCCAATAAGGGGCACACGGCCAAAGTACACGCCCATAGCCATAAGCTGTGTCCTCCACACGGCTGAGACATACGGTCGTGTCTCTGTCCGTGTGTTTACTACCATGCATACTGACTTGAAACTTTTATGTGCAGGGGACACACAGCCGGACAACACGCCATGGGGCTGGCCGTGTGTCATACACGACCTAGACACACGCCCGTGTGTCTACTCGTGTGGACAATATAAAGCTATTTACGAAGCCCTATGCCACCCTGAAACACAATTTAATACCAATCAACATATCAAAATCTAACTTAATATGTTTTATCAACCAACAACCATAGCTAAGACCTATATACATTTCATAAATTCAACCAAGCCAACAATTTCACATTCGTAAAAGACTATCTTGCATTCATTTTTTGGCTTACAATATTAGCCAATTTCATGGCCTTATACAAAATAAGTCAAATGCTAAAACAAGCCAACACCTTTGGCCCCAAAAAAATGTGACACAAAAATAAAATCAAAAGTTCCTATACATGCCATAATCAAAATGATAAAACTAGCTATACCAAGTGCTTCAAGGATAATGTAGCTAGCTTTTCTGACATAGGCGACAATCCTCGAACTACTTTGGCTGCACTATAAGAAAATGGAAAGGAAATAGGGTAAGCATGGGAGTTAGTAAGTACATATATATAAATAAATGTAATTAGAAACACATTCATCAAACAGTGGTTTATCATACTTAAAGGATATATCATTTTAATCTTACTATCTTGCTCTTCACTTATTTTATGCATACTTACTACATCTCATCACATACTAAGGTCTTCATTCAGGAGTTTAGTATACATACCTGCAATTACCTATAAAATAACTCAAATTCATTCTCTCTATTAACATACCTCACTGGAAGTATCACCAATCCATTCATCGAGTTACCCATTGAACACTCAGAAATACCAATGAATTCTCAGATAGTTTACTCCTAAGTGCTATACAAGTAGCCAATGCTACACCGTAATTTGTAATACTTGCATAATTGAGCTACTCACGGGCCTTTTTACCAAGTCAATACCCGGACCCTATAGCTCTATCATGTAATGCCCGCTCATTGAGCTACTCACGGGTATGCACACAAAGTCAATACCCAGACTCACATTACATATTTCGCTTATCTCATGAACTCAGACTCAACTCATGAGTTTAGACCACTCAATTTCTCATGACTTACCTTTTTATATCCTATACTATTTCTGAGGTTCAATGAGATCTCGTATCTAACCTAACGTTGTCGCACTTGTTCATAACGTAAGTTACTCTTACCTCGCATTATTTATACTTTTATGACATCGAGTAAAAAATTATGATACATGGTAAAAATAAAACATTTAAAAGTAAGCTATAATGACACATTATTTATATATGTACTTACCTCGGTACAAAATAATGGGAACGAGCTTAATCTTTGTAAACTTTATTCTTACCCCGATCAAGACCCGAATCACACTTCTCTTGATCTATATTGATAAAATTCATTCGTTTCATCAGCATGTAAATCTAGATACTCAAAAATTTATAATTGAGAAAAATGACAATTTTGCCCCTAGGCTTTTACAAAATGACCGTTTTACCCCTAGGCTCAAAATTTGATTTTTATCACATTTTCTCACTAACCAAGCCTAGCCGAATACTTTTTATACTAGAAGCAGTCCACAATTTTCATTATTTCATACATTTATTACCTATTTTACAACTTATGCAAAATGGTCCTTAGTTAGGGTTTCCATGAAAACTTCTTCACAAAAGTTGTTTATTACCTATCCAAGACTCATTTTATTTCATAAAAATTCAGCAAACAACCTAAATGATCTCATGGCAAAACCCTAGACTTTCAACCATTTTGCAAAATAGTCCCCCACTAGAAAGCTCATGCTACAAGGGTCTCAAAAGTACAAAAATATTTAAGAAAAGTCATCAAGATCACTTACTTGTAAAGGTTTGAAGTTTCTGAAATTTTGAAGCTCAAAAACCCCTCTAAGGCTGAAAATTTTGGTGGTAAGAGAAGAGAATGAAAAGATGAAGTCATTTTGTTTTGTTTTATTCAATTAAGTCACCAAACCACCTAGACTTTTGACTTTTTAACCAACTTGTCCCTTATGGCTGGCCACCCTTCTAAAATAGGCCTAATTTTCCTTTAAATACCTTCACATTATGATTCATGGCAAATTAACACCTTTAGCTATCAAAATGGGACTTTTGCATTTTATGTGATTTAGTCTTTTTTCACAATTAAGCATGCAATCGCTAAAATAAATTCACGAAAATTTTCATGCACTCATATAATCATGTTATAACACATAAAATAATTTCAAAAATATTTTCTCCGACCTTAGGTGAATGGTTCTGAAACCACTGTTCCAACTAGGCCCAAAATCGGGCTGTTACAAGAACAATTTTCCTTCTCTTATGCGTATTATACTTAACATCTCTTTACCTTTTGTATCATTTCTTAAATATTATCTTTACATATCCTTAACTTCTTCATTTACCTTATTATCAGACTTAATAACTTATTTCATACTCACTAGTCTTATCATTATTTATGAGTGGGAGAGACTATGCCCAATACTTATATCAAAATTTGCCCATATCTTCCTTACTTTAGTGAACTTTCTATTTTTACTCTTAACTCATATCTTTGCCTTGCCACATACTCAAGCGTACACTAGCCTTTCTATTCCTCCATTGTAACTATACGAGGTTCGCCATTCATTCGATATCCACCCAAAGGCATTGTCTTCAAATGGTCATCATGAGACCCATTCTTCATATTCTACCACGAATTCCTTTAACAAGAATGGCCACAAAAGCATCCTTTTAACAAAGGTAGCCACAAAGGCATCCTTTTAACTGAGATCACCACAAAAGCATTCATTTAACTAAGAAAACCAAAAAGACGTTTGTTTAACTAAGATAGACAAAAAAGATTCCTTATACGAAATTAGGTGTTTTTGATGATAAGAATTTGCCTAAACTCACCATTGTGAGCTTTACCCCTCATCGCTAGTACTCACCCAACCATCTTTTACATATTATATACAATGCCATGACCTAGCCATGGTCTTACACTATATAGTCTTCAGAGTGCCATGGGCTTTTCCTTTTAGAGATTCATGTTTTTAGTACTGACAGACCCCTTTAGACGACTCTGGAGATAGATACAGACACTTCATGCAGACTCATACTTGACAGATTCATTCACATCTGAGTTCCTCATGACAGACTCTTTCACAACAGACTTGTCCATGTCATCAAAACATACATTTACACACTTTAAACAGACTAACCATTGTCCATAGAGATTATATTCATATAAATAATTCATACAAGTTTATCAAACATACATTCTTCACAGAATCATCAAATCATCCATTTTAAGGTCATTTTCACAGATGGTTTTAACATGCATAACACATTTACAAGAATCAGCTTAAAAACTCACCTTATAACCTCAAAGGTAGATTAGTTTCAGATCTAGCCCTTTCTTCTTTAAATCAACCGTTTAAGCTCCAAATCCTTCAATTAGCTAGATGTTACGACTTTCTTGCCTTAGCAAACAGAGACTTTTTTAGAACTCATTCGAGTACTTTTACCTCTACTTTAACTCAGACATATCACTAAGCCTTATTTCTTCGAGTATACTCAAAGGTCTGCGTTTCTTTAGCAAACAAAGTCATGAAACATTGTTGGGAGAGAGATTATTAGCAGAAATTGGGGGTTTCAAACTCATCTGATGAGAGGCAGCTTTTATCTGCTCCTAGCCCTCATCCTTAATAAGGAAGATAACCCCTTTAACTTAACTCATGTGCCCTTTTAACTTAACCCAAGTCTTCATGCGAACTTGGTGAACTTTATGTCAAGACTAAGTGGCTTATCAAAATCTGTCACATTTAAGAAACTTATCGGATACTCTTTCAGCTTTTGTCTCTTCTGGTTGACATTTGGTTAGCTCTCAAATAGCTTTTCTTACAAATCAACTAGTACGGGACCACATTAGTCACTGGAGGTATTATGCCTTCTAGAATGGCCTCATACCTCATAACAATCCTTCTTGTAACCATTACTTCCATTTCACTTATAATCCTAATCTAACTAGGAATCCTTATTTACTTATTTCAGTATCAGAGTCTACCCATTCTATATGCCAAAAATGTACTTGGGCGACTACTATTACTCAGTTAAATATTCCTTCTTATGGTTCCTTAATAGTTCCTATTACAAAGGGACGTATAAACAAAATACTCTCAGTTCGCCAACTCTATACGCCAAAATGGGCCTTTTTGGGTGAACACTACTTAGATTATTGTACGTCTTTATAACCAGATGACTTATTCAGATACCTATACCTTTACCACTATTCTTGATTCATCATACTTAATTTTTCCCTAAGTTAGCCATAGGCTTTGTTCCTTCAGAATCTGTCAGACCAGAGCATCATTGGTGTATGTTGAGATCGAAATACACCAAGAGGGGGTGAATTGGTGTATTAAAATGCTTTCGAGAAATAGAAAAAATAAAACGACTCAAGTATTTATAGTGGTTCGGCCATAATTTCCTATCTCCACTACCTTAGCTTTCCTCAACTGAGGATTTTACAAATCCACTAGATTTAACCTTTAAGGACAATGTTTAACCTTACAAATTCCTATCCTTTCAAAGGTAAGATAGAACCACTTCCCCTTAAGGTTTTCTACCTAAAACCTTAAGTAACACCTCACAAATGAGAGAAAATAATGATGAATAAGATAATAACTCTAAAAGTAGATAATCAACAATTAAGTACTCTCACACAAAGTTACAACAATTGAAATAATGATAGAAGACTTAACCCACAAGTGTGTACAAGAAATATTTAGTAAAAGATTGAGAAAAATTGGAACATTGATTTATTGGAATTTAGGCACTTGTTTCTTTTACTTAATGAGGAGCCTTTACCTTGTATTTAAGTCCTCTAACAATCTTATGGATGTCTGTAGCTACTAGAAACAAAATAGAATCATTGTAGCCATAAAAACTAGCATTAAATGCAGTCTGCAGCTTCGTTGTATCAGTAGAAGGACACTTGTATCGATAGAAGTCCTTCAAAAATATTACTGTTGGGCTCGTTGTATCAGTAGAGGCCTTTTTGTACCGGTGGAAATTTGAGGGTTCCAACTGGTATCGGTAGAACCCAACAGAGTATCGGTAGAACCCAACAGAGTATCGGTAAAAGTGTAAGGGAGGCTGAACTTTAGCTACTACCTTGACTTGTTTCTGTAGAAGTTCTCAAGGTATCGGTAGAACTCTAGTTTACCAGTAGATAGAACCAGGGTATCGGTAGAGATCCTAGGTCAAAACTACCTTACACACTAAAGTGCGTTCTACCGATAGAAGTCTAAGTTGTATCGGTAGAACCCGGAGTTGTATCAGTAGAACTCCCAGTTCTACTGCTAGAATTATGTAGCCTTTTCAAGTTCTTTTCATCTTGAGTTCTACCGATACTTGTCCATCTAAGTATCGATAGAAGTTCTTCAGACTTTAAAAACTCGTTAAAAATTAAGTTAATTCAAGGCTTTTTAAAGTTTATTTTTTCCAATTTGAAAATAATTTTAAGGACTTATAAACAATTTTTGCAAATTTAAGTAAGGAATTTTTAATATACTTTTTATTATATCAAAATACTTGAAAAACTAAAGTTAACAGTGTACTCGAAACTAATTTATACTTAATCAAATCCTAAAGTTGGACACTCAAAACTATCCCCTTTAAGCCTTATTCTTATGAACTATATTTCAAACTTTTAGGACTTCACCCAAAGGCGTACTCATAAACTTCTATTTCTTAAATGGATCTATTACTTTACTTATTCATAACTCATTCCAAAATTCTTACTTATAAAACAACACCCAAATACTAGGGCTTAGTCGGATAGGTTGTTATAAATATAATCTCAACATTTTTTTTATTCTGATCATTTCAACCATAGGGTGTGACCTTGTAGGATCCTGTAACACTCCGTTCGGCATAGTTTTGCTGATGGATTGTGTGGGTTGAGAGTTCGTTAAAATTAAGCTATGGAAAGGCTGAGTTGTGTTCTATTCACCAAAGTTGTATTTTGAAATGTTTACTATGCCATGAATAATGGATTGTCTAATTAATCTAGTAGGTTTTTAATGATTTTGATTGAATAGTTCACCTTTTGGGTAAAGTGTTAGATTTTTGGTTTTGTGTTTTAACGTAGTCATTGTGGGCACCCTCCAATTAGTGTCTTCTATTGGTAAGATATGTGATAGATCTTTTTATTAGTATTGTCAGTAGTGGAATGTGGGATTATGGAATCGATTGCTTTTCTTATTTGAAAACGTGTGTTTACTATTCCATTTTAGTTGAGCTCTTACTAAGATCTAGTTAGGAATTAACTAATGCTTTATGACGATTTTATTATGTGATATACCTAGGAATGATTATATTGGCCACAATAAAGTATGAGTTAGCTTTGCATGTTAACCACGTGTTAGTTCTGAGAGAAAGAGTTGTGAGCTATAAATATCAATGGAACTTTTGTTTGATGGTTTTTCTCTCCTTTTCTCTTGCTCTGTTATACTCTTGTATCCTACTTAAGGAAGAGTTCTTTGTTGGAGAGGAATCAGCAAGTGATCGATTAGTGAGGAATAGTTGTGCGTGTAGCAATAGAGAGTATAACAAACCTCATTGGAAATATCTGTGACTATCCAGTTTGTTTTGCTTTTTTCTGAGTTTCCTTCTATCATGTGTATACCACTAATTGTGGGTTTACAGCTTAGTGTTCAAGTGAACCTGTCGACAGGGAACTTTGTAAATCTGTTGCATGTAATCTCTTGTGTTCGTGTGTTTGTGGAATGAAATGGATATAAATTCCTTGGGGTATAAACTCGGTATCCAGATATGAAGAGCCAGTAGTAGGGCATGCTAGCTGCTAACCAGATTGGTGGCCACTGGTAGGGTATATTAGTTACTAACCAATTGGCATGAGTGCTAGGATTGGTAAAGCATGTTAGTTGCTAACCAGCCTAGCGATATGGGTGCTGCCTACAGTAGGACATGGTAGTTGTTAACCATGGAAAAGAGCCCTGAATTCACGAGAACATGCATGTGCTCGAAATGATAAGAAATGTGATATATGTTCTAACATGTGACTGGGGGATCCGAGGTTTAACCCAAGGAAATATTTGAAAAGAGTAAGTCAATATGACTCTGTATGTGATATATGTTATGTATTGAAAATAGTAAGTTAATATGACTCTGTAGGTGTTAAATGTTATGTACAATTGTTGACAGAAAGGAAAAGTTGAATGTTAAGTGGTAAGTTTTGTTCCCTATTTGTTGTGTTAGAAACGTAGCGTATTTGTTAAGTATTGGTATTTGGCGTTTAGAATCCGCCCTAATGAAGGTGTGTCTGATTGAGCCTAATGAGATGTCTGAAATGCAAAGATATGTGTTAGAAAAGATTGTATTCGGTTGGGAAGTGGCAGCTTTGTTAAGGTTAAAGTTCTCTTTGTGTAAGGATGAAAGTATCCGCCCGATGTTAAGGAAGAAAGTATACGCCCGATATTAAAATTTGCCTGATGTTAGAGTTGTTGGAAAAAACGAGTTTGGAAAACGCAGCGAAAAATAAATTTAGGGAAAACCCAGAGTTTTAAAAATTATTCCAACACAAGATTTTGATTGTGATATCTAAAGTAATGAACACTTAATCAAAATTCTACATTTTTGATTCGTTTAGGATGAGCGCTTTGACCGAGTAGTCTTCTCCGCTATCCTTAAGCTCATGTTTGCCGAGTGTGGACTCACTTCGAATAAAAAAAAATTCACAAAAATTACCAATGGGTAAGGTTTTCAATTTCTCTAAATTTTTGGGTCAACTTATAAATCAGAAAAATATCTCTAGAAATTTTCTAGAATAATCTCTTCAAAGAATTTTCTCTCTACAACTTTCTCTTGAATTTAAATGTGTGTAAATAATGACCCAAGACTCTCTTTATATAGTGAGAGTTTAATATTAAATTAATAAAATATTTAAAATTAATATTAAATCTTATTAAAATAATAAAATATTTTCTACAAAATAAACATTAAATTAAATTTAATATTAAGATAATCACTTCAATATTAAATTAATAAAATACTATAAAGATAAGTATTAAATTTAATTTAATATTAAACTATTAAAATTATTATTATTTGAATAATTAATCTAAAATCAAATTCTCTAGTAAAGTTCCAATAGGAGTGTAACTCTTCCACTGCTCAACCATCATAACCAACTGCCGTTGTCGCAGCCACTAGCATCGCTGTGTTCGGTGATGCAGCTACAACACCCTTACGGCACCCCGAGCCCATTTGGTTGCTACTAGTTCAGTTCAGTTCGGGTTACTGACGATCCGACCAGTATGGTCTAGCCACTGGTTGGACCTTCGGCCCGGTTTCACATATTGGGCCCGATTTGACTAGTTTTTGGATCTTAGTCTCGATTTTGGGCTCCCGAATCCAATTTACGATCTCAGATCCAATTTTCAAGTTCAATTACCCATTGGGTCAATTGTCTGACTTGAAAATTAATTTCTAAAAATATTATATTAATTTTAATTAATTTGATTAATTTAATTTTACTTAATCAAAATTAATTTTTCTAAAAACCACTTCAAATTTTTAGTAAAACAATTCTCACGACCACCTAATTTAATTCCACATCGAATAAATTAACTTAATTAAATTATTCCCAAAGTCATAGAATTTTTTTCTGATTCAAATGTAGTCTGATCGAGCTTTTATTGAGCTAGCGAAGGGACATACCGAACATATAAAAATTAGGCTCTAGTAATTGCAATTATGTCCCGAAGCATCGTTTTGATAATTCGCGATTACTTAATCATGGAGTCATTCCACAAGAAGTACCATGATTGAAAACTCCTTACTGTTACTTTTTACGAAAGCAATCCATACAACTATTTTGTCCAATGACTTTGTCATGTGTGTGTTACCCTTATATGATATCCTTGATTCCTTTAAGTTAAATTCGTTCACTCAATACAATCCTATTTTATATCATTTTCACCATTATGTCTTCTTAATGATTAGTATGATCACTCTCAACAAATGACACTAATAAATTGCTCATTCGAGAACAAGCAACTCGTGACCACTTTTCATATTTATCAATCCACATAATACCAATAAGAAGATATCATCAAATCTTTAATTGAGCTATGAATTCCACTATTGCTAGTAAAGCCATGCCATACATAAGTCATGTACCCAACATACGGACTATGGGCTCGATCATCTCTAGAGAATAAGTCTCCACTTATATCAAAGCACATGAGTTGCATACACATGGTCAGTGACTAACTTAGGATTTAGGTAAATCACACCATGAACGTCACAAGTTAATTAAGTTACAAACAGATTTAAAATTAATTCATCTTAGGTCTAGTCCAATGTATTATTCTACCAATGAATACATCTATGTCTCTACTTGTGGAGTTTACTATTTCGAGAGCCAAGACTAGCCATCTCCCAAATTGGAATTTAGATGACATAATTCTCAGTATTTGAATCAAATGATCACTTTAGTGGACATGATAATCTTTCTATCCACATGAGGTGGAACTGAAGACATAGTCGGTTTCTTCTTTCCCTTAGCTTTCTATTTCCCCTTAGAGGACAAAAGGCTCATAGCTAAGTTTGTTTTTCCTGAACTGACTTACTACCATTCAGCATCAACTCATAGGATTGTAATTCCTTTATGAGCTGAGTCAAGGTAAGCACCTTGTCCCCGAAGTTGTAAGTGGCCCTAAAACCAGCAAACTCTTTGGTTAAAGATTTGAACACTATTTCAATTTGAGTGTTCACATCTAGCTTAGCCCCATTGTCCTCCGCTTCTGCAAAGAATCCCATAAGCTTAAGCATATTTTCTTTTACCGGAATGTCGTTTTTCTATTTAGAATTCATCAAATTTGTAATAGCAGATTGACGAACCAATACGACTTGGCCTCTAGCAAATCCTCCAAATTTGTCATGATCCCTTCAGCAGTACAAAATCTCTCGTGTTGCTTTTGCAACACACTACTCATCCCCACTAACATATAACATCAAGAAATCGAATTAGAATCTCTCAAGCGATTTCTTGTTTTAGGATGAGCTTCAGGAGGGTACGTTTCATCAAGAACTAATTTATATTTTTCACAGCTGAGAACTATCAGTAAGTACATTTTTATTCTCAAAAGTTATCCTTATTTAATTTGTTCTCAGTAAGAATGCTAATAAGAGGAGTAGGAAACATATTTGAACTGAAGAAAAAACAAAGATTCGCTAATTACTATCTTTGTATTAAGCAAATATTTTTCATTTCAACAACATATCAAGAATGCAGCGTGATGCATGCATCTTGTATTAAAACCTTGAAAAAATATTATTTTCGCTGCTACGATCATTCTCACACCCATCAACCTTGTCGCCTTGGGGTCGCATAATTAACTAGAAAGAACATGGATTACATTCAATCAGTTCGTGAATCTTAATTCTTAAAACTCCACATGAACTAACGACCGTTTAACGTTTGGCCATTATCTTTAGCTTAAATATCATCCCTTGGGACACTATTTAATAAGAGATGATCTTAAGTGTGTAACCATTGACTCAGCATTCATCATGAACATACTCTCATTTGTGAGTCATTTTGGGAAAATCTCTCTGAAAGTCATGCATGACTAGTTGTCCTTAAAAGGAAATCTCATCTAGTGAGCCCACATGACAAAGTTAACCTTGGGGTGTGGCCAGGGTAGGATCTAGATCAAAACTTTATCATGCTATCACTTAGGGACCATCAATAGAGGTCGTAGGTCTTGTTCAAGGACCTTCTCCCACTTAATATTTTAAAAACATGCAAGGTTTTTAATTCCAAATTTCAAGAATAATCATACAATAGTCCTAGTGGCATTCTTACCTAATCTAAATGACATGCTTCCAATATATGCATGGCATGCTATGGCAATAATATCCATTCACAAAAATCAATCAATCTTAAAACAAATAATTTTGGTTCTCCATAGCTTTTCTTTTAAGGAAAATACCAAAGAAATGAATGTGAACCGTGTACCAGGTAGGGTCTTAAGAAAGGGAGGTGAGTCAAATTTGACCGCTTAAAAATCAAACCTTTCCTAGCTCGAACCAATCCTAGACATGCACCTTCTCATTACCACACTTCTCACAGTTATCAAATAACCTAAATAAGTTAATAAAACAGTACAACACATGTATTTTCTCATTACCACACTTCTTGTTTTTAATCAATCAATTGTGAATCATCTCATATGTATATATATATATCATAATTATAATATTACATAATATAAATATTATAAACAATTATAAAATAGATATATAATGAGATAGGTAATTAAAATAAAATTATTAGCCAAGGTTTTCATGGTTCTATTTCTAGAAAATAAATGAAAAAAATAAAATTACATAAATTCTTACCACAAGACATTCTTTGGGTCTTCAACCGCCATCACATCTTTTCCTCGTCATGGGATCCTTTTGGAAAAATTACATTTCAGTCCTATGTCTGTTTTCGACTCACAAGAATTCTATGAATTTAAAAAGAAATAGTCTTACGTGAAAATGATAGTCTACGGTCTATTTCCTAAGAACCACAACCTCGACAATAAAAAAACAATTATATAACTAATATATAATATCGGATCCATTCCAATATATAACTCAAAATATGCATAAGATCTAAAGAATGCCACTTTTTATGTAATCAAATCATTCAAGAAGAAGAGAAATTTGTTTTGATTATTTGTTTATACTGATAGATAGAACACAGCTTGGCTCGGATACCAATTGTTGGAAAAAAATGGGTTTGGAAAACGCAACGAAAAATAAATTTAAGGAAAAACCAAAGTTTTAAAACTTTTTTCCAAAATAAGATCTTGGTTGTGATATCTGAAGTGATAACATTTAATCCAAATTGTACCTTTTCAATTCATCTAGGATGAGCGCTTCGATCGAATAGTCTTCTCCACTATCCTCAAGCTCATGTCTGCCGAGTGTGGGCTCGCTTCGAATAAAAAAAATCGTAAAAATTACCAGTGGGGTTGTTTTTTCAATTTCTCTAAACCTTTGGGTCAATTTGTAAATCAAAAAAATATCTCTAGAAATTTTCTGGATAATCGCTTCAGAAAATTTTCTCTCTACAACTTTCTCTTGAATTCAAGTGTGGGTAAATAATGAGCCAAGACTCTTTATATAGTGAGAGTTTAGAAAGTTCAATTATAATTAAACTTAATCACTTTAATATTAAATTAATACAATATTTACTAAATTTAATATTAAATCTTATTAAAATAATAGAATGTTTATCTACAAGATGAACATTAAATTAAATTTAATATTAAGATAATCACTTCAATATCAAATTATTAAAATAATATTAAGATAAGTATTAAATTTAATTTAATATTAAACTATTAAAGTAATATTATTTTGGAATAATTAAACTAAAATCAAATTCTTTGTAGAGTCCTAGTAGGAGTGTAACTCTTCCACTGCTCAAACACCGATAACCAACTGCCGCCAACCACTAGGACGCTGCCATCACAACCACCGGCACCGCCGTGTCTGGTAAGTAGGTGTGATACCCTTATGGAATCCCGAGCCAATTCGGCTACTACTGGTTTGGTCCAAGTCAGTGATGACTCGACTGGTCTGGTCTAGCCACCGGTTGGACCATCAGCCCGGTTTCACATACTAGGACTAATTCGACCAATTTTTAAGTCTTGGTCTTAATTTTAGGTTCCCAGGCTCAACTTACAATCCCAAATCCAATTTTCAAGTTCAATTATCCATTGGGTCAATTGTCTGACTCGAAAATTAATTTCCAAAAATATATTATTAATTTCAATTAATTTGATTAATTTAATTTTACTTGATCAAAATAATTTTTTTCCAAAAATCACTTAAATTTTCCAAATTAATTTTTCAAGATATTTCATTAATCAAATTCTTTAGTTGAACAGTTCTCATGACCACCTAATTTAATTCCACATCGAATAAATCAACTAAATTAAATTATTCCCTAAGTCTTAGAATTTTTCTGATACAAATGCAGTTCGATCGAGCTTTTGTTAAGCTAGCAGAGGGACCAATCGGACTAATCTTGCTTATTTATTTTCATCTAAAGTGTTGAATCTTTTCTTTTCTAGAGCTCACTAAGTTCTTTTGAACTTACCCCATTTTCCTTCCCCTCTTTCCAGATGATACTTTGTCGTAAGTTTGTAGAAGGGAGCATGTAGAAAGAGTGACCTTTACAGTGAGCTTTGCCTGTGCTATGTTGTTTTGTAACATGAATATGTTCTATAGGGGTGGCGTGTAACTCTTATTTGAATTTGAACCTGTAATAAGTACCTTTTATTTAATTACAGTTATATTTGAATGTTACCCTTGAAGGATTAGATAAATTTTATGAATTATGTTTTGTGAAGTGTTTTCTGCTCATATATGTCAAACTATTTTCTATGCTATGACCACTGCCACTAATACTATATTTTAAAAGGAAAGATTTCAACTGAAAGTTTTAAACTCATTTGCGTATACATTATGGCGTATACCAATTAGTAACATATGCTTTAGAGATCTTTTTTGAGTTAACGCCCAGTTCATTTGTTATACATTGAAACTATGAATAAGTCTACTTTTCATGCAATGCCTCAGTCGACCGTTGGGGATTAGGGTGTTAGAAACAAGTTGGGACTAGATTGGGTATTCAAAAAAAAAATTTCAGAAAACATTAAAAATTTTCAAAGCTGTAGGGTTCACACGGCCTTGTGGCCAGACTGTGTGATTCACATAGCCAAGAGACACACTCGTGTCTTAGGAAATGTGGACACTCGAAATAGGGACATACAGCCATGTCCCAACCCGTGTCCGAGCCCGTGTAACTATCTAACTTGGGTCACACGGTCAAGTCATACGTCCATGTGCTAGGCCATGTGAGCATACTAACTTGCATTCTTAAGAAGATACAAGGGACACACGACCGTGTCACTTGGCTGTGTGTCACACACAGATGAGACACACGTCCATGTCTCTACCCGTGTGGACGAAAATATGTCATTTTTCAAGCCATATTTCTTACCCAATTTGACACCAACCTAAACTCACCATATTGCACATCAATAAGCCATATATTCAAAACAAGCTAAAATCAAGTCTTAAATATGTATTATCACAACATACAACCAATATGCCCTTAGGCACCTTAAATGACAACTTAAAAACATGTCAACCAAGAACCCAAATTTACCTAAACAACCATATACATATATGCATAATCCCAAATTGTACCAATTATACCATTCCAACAAACATCAATATGATAAAACCACATATATATATACATCAAAATATACCAAACACAAGCATTTAAGTGGCTAATCTCAACAAAACAATTATATGCCAACAATGGCCAAATTAACCTATACATAACATTATAACCGATATTAATTTACCAAAAGTACTAAAAGAGTCGATGGATAGTATGAAATAGCTCCAACAAGCTTCCAACCCGAACAAGCTTTCTAATCACTATAAAACACGAAAATTAACATAGAGTAAGCTGATAATACTCTAGAATAACATATTTTTATATATTAATTACATATTTATTTTGAGTATGATCCTACTAATTTGAGCTATTTATGGTTTTTTATCTTGTAGGAACTAAATTGAAGGCAGAAAGAAATTTAGGGGCAAAAATTGTTAATTTAAAGATAAAATGGGTTAGCATGCGAAATAGGGAAGAAGTGGTGCCAGAAATGCAAAGTATGAAAGACTTAGGGGAAAAAGTGCAAAGAAGAGATTTTATAAACATAAGACTCTATTTAAATTTTCATTACATTAGGAAAATTGTTAAAGATTATTATTTAGATTTAATTTTAGCTTTTATCTTTATTTATCTCTATTTATCTTTATTTATCCTTCTTTTCTTTTAGAATTTAGATAGGAATAGACTAGGCTTTCTAAGTACTATAAATAGGGGATAGAATGACACAAATTTCACTTATTTTTTTCTATAACACTCCCTCTCCCAAAAAGCTTAGCCTTCGTTCTTTCCTTTATTCAATAAAATTTCATTTTTATTAAGTTTATTTCTTTTTTTCCCAAAAAATATGAGCCACTTAATTCATTTAGCCAAAGGTTGTTGAGATTCCCCAAAAAAGGTTCATGAGGCTTAGAATCCGCACTTAGCCTTCTCAACGAATATTCATCGTTTCTTCGCATTACGGGACTAATGCTTCCATCCATGTCTCTTCAAAAGTGATTTTTTCAACTTGTACAAAAACGGCTACTTGTATGTTTTGGGAAGGTTGCACAGTCAGTTCGTTAGCTTACTGCGTCAGTGGTTGTCAAGCCCAAAAGGTAAAATGGTGTGACATTCACCATTGAGAAGTGATGATCAAGTGTAAGACGGTCCCACAAAAGCAACAGTTTGCTAGAGTCATGTTCCTCTAAATCATAACTCTAAAATTTAAGTGGAGTTGGTGGTCGTAGGTGTCCTCTTCCACTATAACTGGCTTATTCTGTTTGAGAATGATCACTTAAAAGCCGAGGATTGAACCCAAGGAGGATTGAGACAACCAGAGGCTGGAATCTCTCCATCAAAAACTTTTTTTTCTAAACACTATTTATCTTTACAATTTTAATTTCAATTTACGCAATTTCAATTCAATCAAACTTTTAATTCTATTTTTTTCTAGGCACACAGGTTTTCTTGGGCACGACTCTGTCCGGGATCTCGAGGAACAGGAACTTGTGCAAATCCAATCCCTAAGGATTCGACTCTACTTCCCTTATACTTTTCTTTTTATTATTTTATAAGGATAGGATATTTTTGGTGCTCTCAACGATGCATCAAATTTTGGCGCCATTGCCAGGGACTGGTAACATACTAATCTTGTTTCTTTCTTTCTTATGACCAGATCTGCTACAGGAATTCTTGTGTTTGATTTAGAAATAGAGAAGCCTGCAAGAGCTAATCGCAAAGAAACGAAGTTACGAAAAAAGCAGTCAAGGGTGGTAGGGACTTAGAGTAACCCACCACAGAAAGTAGAAGCAGACGATGAGGTCGAGTCTAGGGTTAATGAAAACCCTACTCAAATACGAAATCATGAAAGAATAGGAGTCGATCCACCAGAAGAAGTGTTTAACGCTAGTGTTAACGAAAAGTCGAATCTAGCGCATCAATCTATGGCTCAAATGATTCAGCAATTGGCCGAAGCTCCTACAGAACAACCGTCGTTATGCATTGCGTATCCTAATATGGATACTAATTTTGCATTGAAGTCAGGATTAATCTAGTTACTGCCAACTTTCCACGGATTACAAAATGAAAATCCACATAAACATCTAAAAAAGTTTCATATGGTTTGTCTTAGTATGAAACCTCAAGGCGTAACTGAGGATCAAATCAAATTGAGTATGAAACCTCAAGGCATAACTGAGGATCAAATCAAATTGAGTGCTTTCCCTTTCTCCCTAGCAAATTCTACTAGGGAATGATTGTTTTTCTTACCTCCTGGATCTATTACAACTTGGGCTGATATTTCCCATTTGTTGCTTAATAGGTTTTTTCCAGCATCGCGTGTAGCTGAGTTAAGAAGGGAAATCGTTGGGATAAAGTAAAATGATGTGGAGTCTCTTTACAACTATTGGGAGCGATTTAAGAAGTTGTGTGAAAGTTGCCTATAACATAGTATAACAGAACAGTCTCTACTCCAATACTTTTATGAAGGCTTAAAGCCCATAGAGGTGAATATGGTAGATGCAGCCAGTGGAGGAGCGTTGGTCAACATGACTCCCCAACAAGTAAGGGACTTAATATCCACGATGGCTGTAAATACTCAACAATTTTGAGCCAATCCTGAATCCACTAGAAAGGTTCACCAGCTAAGTATTTCAACTTTAGAAGATAAAGTTGACCGACTTACTAATATCATGAATTCTCTTTTTGCAGTAAAAATAGGACCAACAAGACTATGCAAAATTTGTGCAACACCCGAACATACAATTAATGCATGCCCTAGTTTGTGTGACGATACTATGACACATTTAGATGTTTTGGAGAACTTTCCTGGACTGCCCCCAAGGCGATATGACCCCTATGCAAATACATATAACCAGGATGGAAAGACCATCCTAACTTGAGTTATGGGGCAAACCTGTAATATAACCAGCCATACCAAAACCAGTTTCCACAACAATCGCGAGCTTCAAGTACCTCTCTAGAAACCATGGTCAATAAATTAGCAGCTAATATGCTTGATTTTCAACAGAAAACCGAGGCGTCTATAAGAGAATTGACTATATCAATTGAGAAAATGAACTCGCAAGGGAAGCTGCCATCACAAATGGAACCTAATCCAAGAAAACATGCAAATACAGTGACGTTGCGAAGTGAAAAAGTACTGGAACCAAATTCGACCAAAAATCTTGATCAAGATTCTGCCCAAAAAGAGTAGGAGAATGATGAACAGGTCTGAACAAAACCTCCATTGTCCATAATTCAACCTCTATTTCCAGGACAATTGAACTAATATTGAAAAGGCAAAAAAGACAAAGAGATCCTTGAAACATTCAGAAATGTCAAAATCAACATACCGCTGTTGGATGCCATCAAACAAATTCCGCGATATGTTAAGTTCCTTAAAAATCTTTACACCAACAAGCAAAAATTAACTAGTAATGAAAGGGTAAGCATTGGTGAGAATGTATCTGCAGTGTTATAGCGGAAGATGCCAGCGAAATGCAAAGGTAGGAGCATGTTCGCAATACCATGCAAAATAGGCCACTTAAGAATTAAAAAAACCATGTGTGGTCTAGGAGCTTCCATAAATGTAATGTCTTCTTCCATTTATGAATCACTTAACGCGGGTTTTTCGACGAAAATAGATGTTATCATTCAGTTAGTAGACAGGTCTATTGTGCATCCCGAAGGAGTCCTTGAAGACGTATTAGTGAAAGAAAACGAGCTTATCTTTCTTGCAGACTTTTATATGATAAAAATGGAAGAGGATAACGCTCCTAGGTCTTCAGACATCTTGTTGGGCTGACTTTTCCTTAGTACTACAAATACTAAGATTGACATGCGTAGTAGAACCCTCACGATAGAGTTTAATGGGGAGATCGTGAATTTTAACGTTTATGATGCTATTAGTCATCCTAGTGAAAACTTGAACGCACCAGATGTGGAACTCAAACCACTTCCCGAGTATCTCAAATGAGCATTTTTGGAGAATGATGAGACCATTGCCGACTTAAAAAGGATTAACCCCTTGAAAGGCACACATAAGATTTTCTTGGAGGAAAAAATGAAACCAAAGCAGGAGGCGTGTAAATTGAAAAATATATAAGATTTTTCCTATATAAATTATTACCTTTTTATTTAAATTTGTTGTTAAAACCAAGTAATTGTTTAATAAATTAATGAAATATGTGAAAATATGAAAACAAGACATAGAAATTATTAAAATGCGATTTTATGCTTTATTATATAGTTTCCATGCATAAAATGACTTATTTTATACTAAATTGAGCATATTATATTTTTATGACATAAAGTGGGCCATGCATGATTAAATTAAATAATAAAATATAAAATTATATTTAATAACTCATTTTAAAATATTTCATTAATAATTTGGGTTTTAATTAATTTAATTAAGTTGGTAAAATTTAATTCTTTGGTCCTCTAACTTATTGATTTATTTTTGGGCAGGTCTGAGAGCTTTAATTTGATTACAAAACCGTCCAAATGGAGGGCCAAGTCAACCCAAAATTTGGCTGAATATGGAGGTTCATAAACCATCTTTTGGTTTAATTACACAAGGTCCTTGAAGAGTTGAAGAAATCAGAGATTTGTCCGAAGATTTGCTGGTGACCGAGTCTTAGTCCTGAGTTGTTGTGGCACTCAAATTGAACAAGAATCAGGAAAAATCAGCCACATTCCCTTAATTCATGGCCGACCACCCTTGGAAGGAGTTTTGAAAGATGGACACTCCTATTTTTAGCAAACTAGCTCCCATGCCTCACCTATAAATAAGAGCCCCTTTCTCACTTTTTCAATCATCCCTCATCCTTCATTCATCCCTCACTCATTCATCATTCTCTCCTCTCCTCTCTCAATTATCTTAGATTTCTTAGCCCTCACGCCTATCATCTTTGCATAAATATTTTGAGCAAATTAACCTCTTAAAGAACCCTTGGTCGGCCACCTCGGAGACCCACAAGCAAATGAGCAAATCGAAGGAACGAAAGAGCCCTCATCAGTCAGAGTCTTGGGTGACAGCCTCTCTGAATTGGGTTTAATCTTTCGTACTTTAATTTAATTCAAGAATGTTTGCTATGTGTTCTTTGTTCTTGTTTACAACAATGATAGCTTAATTTTATTTAAGCTAGGATGATTGCCTTGATTTAATAATAATTATTTGATTCATGCTTATAATATTTGTGCCTCAATCGATCATGTTTTCAATTAAAATCAAGTTTGTACTTCGTTCATACGTGATTAAAATGCACCTGAATTAGCTAACGGAACCTAACCAGACGACGGCTAAAGGACGCATAATTGAAATGTGCATGCTCAATTTAGATCCTAACCCGATTAAATTGTAGGTTGCATAACACCCCTAGCAAGGCTCTGTTATCTGCATAGTTTTTAGATTTGTGTGATTAAACTATTTCAAACCTAACACGTCCCTATTACCTCGCACGAATACTAAAAAACCCTTAGTAAATAAGGATCAATAAAATGCATATTTACAAAGTAAAGGATTCCGAAAGGACCTAACGTGGTTTCTAAACTCATGAAAGATGGAGTCGCCATGGAATGTTTTTCCGAATATTGATAAGCATGTTGATAATAATTTGAGTTTAATTAAAGTAATTGTCCTAGCTTATTTACGTTATAATTGTTGATTATTGTGTTAATTCTGCTAAAATCTATCCATTCATATAGTTTGCATACTTAGGATAAATTGCATTAGGGATTATTGCATTTAGTTTCATATACTTAATTTTTCATCACTTCTCAATTATATTGTTTTTATTTATCAAATTGTTAATACACTTTTACAAATTAAGTGACTTAGCACAAATACAATCCCTGTGGAGACGATAACTCGATACTTACTTATTACTTGATAACAACTGTGTACACTTGCCCAAACCTGAGCATTACAAGACGCAAGGATGATTAAACCCAAATATGGTAGATGTGGTAGAAAAGAAAAAATTTCAAGCCCATACGAATGAAAGAATTCAGCTGGAACAATCCTAAAACTAGTTTAGGCGTCAAGCTAACGACGTTAAAGAAGCGCTTGTTAGGAGGTAAATTTTTATTTTTATTTATTTTATTTTATTATTTATTATTTTGTTTTGTTTTGTTTTGTTTGGATATTAATAAATTTCTCTTCTTCTGTCTAGGTAAACTGGTAAGAAAAAAGCTCAAGAATTGGTATGCTTTCACAAACATCCCTTATTCTATCCCTATTCCAAGTAGGAATAGCGCATCCCTGCTTTATACTTACCCAAAACCTACATCTAAACACCCACCCTACAGCCAAACACCCTTTCTTCTACACCTTTAAACCCTAAACTTTTCCCTACTTTCACCAAAATAACCCTCTAACCCCGTCCCCTTTCTCCCTCACCCTCACCACCGGTTTTTCCCACCAGCATGGTTAGGACCAAAAGTCGTGTCGTCACCGAACCCTCTTTTGCCATAAACAACCACCAATGTCGATTCTCGGAGCCCCAACACGTAAACTTAGCCGACAAACGCCTTTATCTCATTCCTCTCCTCCACGTGACGTCGAACCTTCTCCTCTTTGCAGCTATGCATGAACGACAATGACTACATGGGGAGTTTTTCCTAAAACCTTTTTCTTTCACATATTTTTTTCCTTTTTCTTTCATATCGAGGACACTGTGTTTTAAGTAGGGGGAGGCATTCCTCATTATTTTTGTCATTTTATCTGTTGTTTTTATTGTTGCGTTCTTGTTGCTGCTTCCTTCTGCTCGTTTCTGCCCATATTTTTTTTTAAAAATATTCTGCCTCTTTTCATGCCCAAGATTTTTACCAGCAATTGTCCACTATTTGACCTGCGAGCATGATTCTTATCTACTGAGTTAATTATGATTTTGCTAGTTTGGTTTCGTCTCCATGTTTTATTTATATTAGGCTAAAATAATTATGATTAATAGAGTTAACCCTATCTTGCTTATAGTAAAATCGATTAATTCTAAATGCAAAAAGGACACTTAATATAAGTGCATGCTAAAATTATGTTCATGACTATTAGGTGGTTGCTGAAACTTATTTTTGACACTTGATTATTTTTCTTAAGTCCTCCAAAATTAAAATTTCGTTTAATGATAATAATAAATTTTGATGTCTCTGTTGTTATGAGTGCAGCTTAAAAACGTGACTTGCTGAGTAACCGGGGTAGGGTGCTTGAGTTGTAATCCTACTTCGTGTCAAAAGGTTGTGTGATGTGTTAGGTAAAATTCCGCTAACCGGAATTAAACAAAAAAATTTTAAGAATGTGTTTGGCTGAGTAACCAGGGTGGGGTGCTTAGCTGTCCTCTCTCTTCGCATCAAAAGGTTCAATATATTCTTAAGAAAAAAATCATATATAAATATAATAAATTAGGAGTATGTTGGGCTGAGTAACAGGGGTGGGGTGTTTGGCTGCCATCTCTCTTCGCATCAAAAGGTTCAATATATTCTTAAAAAAAAGATGTATTAATAATAAAATTGCATTTGGGGATAAAGGTGGAAACAAATAGAGTGTCTTGGTAAGTTTAGTAAATTACCTAATTTTCATGAAATAATCCAAGTCGATTTTGATTTTTGTGTGATTAAATTGGAATACTTTTTCAGATTTACTTATAACAAGCTAAAGGTTCTCTTTATTTTCATATGCATCAAGTCTAATTTTTATAAAACTTTGGAGTGATATTTCTTTCATGGAAAAATCTAAATTTCATAATGGATAGGAGCCATACTTGAGTGCAACCATGGGCTAAGTAGGGGAATTTGATAATACTTTAGAATGATATATTTTTATATATTAATTACATTTTTATTTTGAGTATGATCCTACTAATTTGAGCTATTTATGGTTTTTTATCTTGTAGGGACTAAATTGAAAGCAAAAGGAAATTTAGGGGCAAAAAGCGTTAATTTAAAGATAAAATGGGTCAATATGCGAAATAGGAAAGAAATGGCGTTGAAAATGCAAAGTATGGAAGACTTGGGGGTAAAAGTGCAAAGAAGAGATTTTATAAACACAAGACTCTATTTAAATTTTAATTATATTCGGATAATTGTTAAAGATTATTATTTAGATTTAAATTTTAACTTTTATCTTTATTTATCTCTATTTATCTTTATTTATCCTTATTTATCCTTATTTATCTTTTAAAATTTAAATAGGAATAGACTAGGTTTTCTAAGTATTATAAATAGGGGATGGAGTGACACAAATTTCACTCATCTTTTTCCGTCACACTCCCTCTCCTAAAAAGCTGAGCCTTTGTTCCTTTCTTTATTCAATAAAATTTCATTTTTATTAAGTTTATTTCTTTTTTCCCAAAAAGCATAAGTCACTAAATTCATCTAGCCAAAGGCTGTCAAGATTCCCCAAAAAGGGTTCATGAGGCTTAGAATCCACATTTAGCATTCTCAATGAGTATTCATCGTTTCTCCGCATTACAAGATCGACGCTTCCATCCATGTCCTTCAAAAGTGATCTTTTCAACTTGTGTAGAGATGGCCGCTTTGTATGTTTTGGGAAGGTTGCACAGTCGGTTCGTTAGCTTACTACATCAGTGGTTATTGAGCCCAAGAGACAAAATGGCGTGGCATTCGCTATTAAAAAGTGATGATCTAGTGTAAGACAATCCCACAAAAGTGACAGTTGGCTAGAGTTAGGTTCCTCTAAATCATAAGTCTAAAATCTAAGTGGATCTGGTGGTCGTAGGCTTCCTCTTCCACTATAACTGGCTCATTCTGTTCGAGAAGGATCACCTAAAAGTCGAGGATTGAACCCAAAGAGGATAGAGACAATCGGAGGCTGGAATCTCTCTATCAAAAACTCTCTTTTCTCAACACTATTTATCTTTACAATTTTAATTTCAATTTACGCAATTTCAATTCAATCAAACTTTTAATTCTATTTTTTTTATTTTTTTTCCAAGTCCGCAGGTTTTCTTGGGCACAACTCTATCCGGGATCTCGAGGAACAAGAACTTGTGCAAATCCAGTCCCTAATGATTTGACCTTACTTCCCTTATACTATTCTTTTCATTATTTTATAAGGATAGAATATTTTTTGTGCTCTCAACGACGCATCATAAGCATTTAAGGTTAGTAAGTTCGTATAACAAAGAAATTAATTTACCAGTTAATCACATTTAAGGTAAGCATACAAAACATATCCAAACCAATTTGGGCAAAAACGTAAACACATATCCTCAACATGTTAGCCATGTAAAACACATATAATAACGAATAAACATAGATGAACATAACCACTAAGCAAGTTTCATATACTTGTATCATCTATTTCATGTTCCAATATATCATGTAATATCATTTCCATGTATTTTATGTATTTACTTGTACTAGCTCATTTTGAACTCTTATAAACTCATAACAGAACTATACCCGTTGAACCATTTAGAATATCATTAGATACACAGGTAGTACATACGAGGTGTACTGAACTGTAATCTGGCAATTCATATACATGTATGCTCATTCGAGCTATGAATCGGTATGCTCTCACGAGCTATGAATCGGTAAGCTCATACAAGCTATGGTGTGTCTACAACACATGCAGGACTTCAACTAAATCGATAACCCTAATGACATGTCATTTGTATCCTACGAATTCCTAACGTTCAAGCAAGACTCGGTAATTTTCAGATATGCGATCGGTAATTATTTATGGAAATTATACAAATCACATACATATAATTCAATTTAAAACATATAAATTTATAATTAAATTACAGGAACTTACCTCGATAAGTGTACGTAAATACGAAGGCAACTAATTTGATATTTTCTCTTTGCCTCGATCTAACTCTGTACAAGGTCTGACAGGATCTATACGAATGAATTTAACTCATTTCAATATAATTCTCATTTAATTTAATCTAACACGGAAATTTTGGCAAAATTACCATTTTTCCCTATATTTTTAATCCCTTTGTATTTAGTTCCTAGGCTCGAAAATAAATTTCATGCAATTTAATCCTTCCTCAAGCCTAGTCAATTTTTATGCATATTAATAGCAGCCCATATAATTCACGATTTCATAAATTTCACCATAAATTTATCACCTTTCTCAATTTAGCCACTAATTGATGATTTCACCAAAAAGCTCTTTACAAAAGTTGTTTATCTAACAACAACCGTTCATTTTATATTATCAAACTTTAAAATTCAAGTATGTTGATCAATAGCAAAACCCTAATACTTTAACAGTTTTGCAAATTTATCTCCGTGCTAGCTAGATTAAGCTACAACGATCCCAGAAACATAGAAATAATAAAAAATGGAACAAAAATACATATCTAATTGAGAAAAATAAGCTTGCCTATATTTTAAGCTTCCATGGCTAGGTTTTCTTTCTTTTTTTAAAATTTTGGTGGAAGATGATGATAATAGTGTAACAGCCCATTTTTAGTCAAATTGGAACAGTGGTTTTGAGACCACAAATTTGACGTCAAAATAATTATTTTATTATTATTTTAATGTCTATAGAATGATAGTATGATTTTTTTGAAAATTTCGTTAAGAAATTTTATCGTTTGAATGTTCAATTTGATAAAAAGGACTAAATTGCGTAAAGTGTAAAACTTGTGTTCCATTAGCTAAAGGTGTCTAATGGCTATGGAATATTAAATTGGAGGTCCTTATGTGGTAATTAGACCATTTTTATTGTGAGTGGACATTTATGTGCATGATTAAGTGATTTTTGATGGTTTAAAATAAAGGTTAATTTAGTAAATAAATAAAACAACATGAATTAAGTTAAAAAAAAAGAAGAAAGTATCATCTTTCTTCTTCATTTCCCAACCAAAAATTAGAATAAGGAAGCCATTTTTCTAGGGTTCAAGGTCTGGCCAAGTTAATCAAGTGCATGTAAGTTCATTTTTGTTCCGTTTTTAATGATTTTTATGTTTTTGATATCATTGCAGCTTAATCTATCTAGCCTAAGGACTAATTTGAAAAACTGTTAAAGGTTTAGGATTTTGCTATTGATGAATGTATATGTATTTTTATGTTTGATGATAGAAAATGTATACTTGTTGTTAGATAAACAACATTTCTAAAGTGATTTTTGGTAAAATTGTCAGTTAGTGATTAAATTGAGAAATGTGAAAATTTTGTGGTAGAAATGTGAAATAAATGAAAAATATGGGTTGCTATGGTAATAAGGAAAATTCGGCTAGCATGGGTAGGGACCTAATTGCATGAATTTTAATTTTTATGAGCTAAAGACTAAATTGAAAAGATGTTGAAATATTAGGGAAAAATACATTTTGGGATAAATTGAATCGATTGATAATTGAATGATTTAAATTTGATATTATATAGATCAAGAAAAGTGAAGTTCAGACCTAGATCGGGGGAAAAACAAAATATTGAACTAGTCGATCTATTTCATTATTTTTGCAATTGAGGTAAGTTCGTATGTTAATAATCATTATTATAATTGTGTTTGAAATATGTTATTATTGAATTTAATTGTGAATACGACCTTACGGATATGTTCGACGAAGATTTGCCAATGTGAAATCCCAATTGAACCTTAGGAATAGATTAGGATACGAATGACATGTCATTAGGGGTAATATGATTTGGGTACTGGTCCATACGTCCTACCGGTGGCTAAGTTATCTGGCATGTGTTTCGGAATCTCGTCAGCTTGTATGAGCAGCACCGTGTAGCTACGTCATGACTGATAGCTTGTGTGAGAAGACCCGTTGAAAGCTCGAAAGTAAGCATTATATGAGATATGAGATTGAGATAGCTTCGGCTATGTATTGGCACTTAGTGTGCGAGATTCCCGAGTATCCGATAGAATTCCAAATGATTCAATGGGTATAACGAATATATGAAACAGTGAGAAATAGATACGTATCAGTACAGGTATGTATGAAAACTATATGAACATTGAACCTATGAAAGTTGTGAGTTCATGATTACTTATGTGATGGAATACATGTTAACCTTATAGTCTAATGATTTTGTAGTATACTATGTTCATACTACTTGAATTATGAATGAATAGTGAGCTTTATTTATTAACTATACGAGCTTACTAAGCTTTATAGCTTACTCTGTTTACTTTTTTGTGTTTTATAGTGTTTATCGAAGCTTGCTTAGATTTATGAGTCGTTGGAGATCTCATCACACTATCAAGCTCTCGTTTTGGTACTTTTGAACTTATGTATTTGGTTATATGGTATGTATAGGAGTTATGGTCATTTTGTTATATAGTTTGGTCATGGACTTAGCCATTTGAGTTGGCTTGTAAATGATAAATGGTTGGTTATGTGTATAGCCATGTGATTTGGCTTATTTTAGCATGTTTGGTGATGTATGTATATATGTGAAAAAGGTCTTTTGATATGTTGTGTATACTTGCCATTTATATGCTTGTTGTGAATTAGCATTATGGATGCCAAATGGTTGAAATTTAAAGTTGATATGCTTGTGGTTTTAGGCAAGATAATGTATGTATGAAGTTAATCATTTAGGTAAAATTCTAAATGTGAAATTGGAATGTTTTGTATAGGCAAGTTATGATGTTATGAGCATTATAATTCTTGGTATGAAAATAGCATGAGTTAGACTTGATTGAGATTGGTTGGAATGCCTATTCATGTCATGTTATGTGTCATTTGGATGGTATGAGTGAATGCAAATTTGGGTTAGAAAGATGGGTTGGTAAATAGTCTATTTTTGTCTACACGGGCAAAGACACGGGCGTGTGTCTCAGTCGTGTATGACAGATGGTCAGGTGACACGGCCATGTGTCCCCTAGTGTTTAATTAGAAATCAAGTCAGTATGCTCCACACGGCTTACAACACGGACGTGTGACTTGGCCGTGTGGCATAAGTCAGTATACTTTACAGGTTTGGCACGACCTAGCATACGACCTGGCACATGGGTGTGTGTGGCCATTTCATTGGGCACACGAGCTGGTCACATGGGCGTGTAGTTGGCCGTTTGACCCAAGTCAGAGAGTTACATGGGTCAGACACGGGTTGGGATACATCCATGTGATTCCATTTGCTACACGGCCTATGATACGATCGTGTCTTTGGCCGTGTGAGACACATGGCTGGGTCACACGGGCATGTGTCCCCTGTATTTTGAAAAAATTTCTAAGTTTTCCAAAAATTTCCTGAGTTATCGGTTTAGTCCCGAACCACTTTTAAAGCATGATTTGGGCCACGTAGGCTCGTATTAAGGATAATGTAATTGATTATGAACGACTTGTATTTGAAATGGAAAAATGTATGAGAAATGTATGTTTATTTGTGTAATAAGTCTGGTAATGCTCCGTAACCCTATTCCGGCAATGAATACGGGGGAGAGGTGTTACAAATAGTTTATTTTATTTTATTTATCATAACTTTAATCACTAATTTCCAAAATTAACCTTAATAATTCATTCTAATTCCAATGATGACTACTCATGCTTATCCACTAACAACCTTAATAGCTAATTACTCTATAAGAACCTTGAATTTAAAATTCTATAGGTATTTAATACCTTTAGCTATTAGACCACAACTTTTGCACTTTGCACAATTTAGTCCATTTTATCAAAATAAGTATGTAAACAGTAAAATTTCGTAACAAAATTTTTATACGGTATTTCTATCATATAGTAGAATATAAAATAACAATAAAATAAATTTTCGACTTCAGATTTGTGGTCTTGAAACCACTGTTCTGATTTCACTTAAAATAGGCTGTTACAACCCAAGTTAGAGAAAAACATGGTTTGACATAACCTTTTGTGATATTATTATGTAGTATATCCTTTTGTCCTTGATATTTAGATTGAACACAAGTTATGGAATAGTCACACTTGTATAACTCAATCTCTTGTTTCTTGGTTTCCGAGGTAGACTAAGATAAAAAAAAATGAATGTGATATCTCATTTCAACTCATTTAAGCATGGTCGTGCATTTCTAGTCTCACTCGATCAAGAAACTTGAGATATTTCACCTATTATGTAAGAGGGACAAATCTTTTCTTGATCATTCACATGCCACTACACAGATTGTGGCATACCCAACATCAATAGTACAATCATTTATGGAAGACATTTGATTGTGTCATAGCATACAACTCATAATGTTGGAATAATGGTGATATCAAGTCTAAGGATCATACATGCAATTATCATTATGAGAAATGTTGTGACTATTATATAATAATCAAAGAAACATTCTCATGATGGTTCAATCTAGTATTTTATTCTCTAACATATACTTATATGTTGATTTGATATCATATATCTATAACAACACTTGTCATCGATCAAGCACATATTAGTCTCAATGTATTATTTATTGTCTAAGCCCGCGATAATACTTGACTTAGGACACTTAAGAATGATCATATCATTCTTTGGACATTATCATTATACATTTTATTTAAAGACAAAAATAAGTACTGAAAACAATAACGACAATGTCTTTATTAATAAACTAGGTAAATAAGTATGTTATTATAATCATCATATGATTGATCTTTGAGAGATTCCAATAATAACCACCACCACTATAATAGGCAAAATGTTGGCGAACAAATAGAGTAGTTATAGAGAGGGTTAACTGTATACTGTAATTGAGGATTGTTGATACAAGGATGAGAATGTGATTAAGATGGTTGGTTCGCTTTGTTTAAGATAGGATCGAGAGCAGTGCGTATGGAGGTTAGATTTATAAGGAGGAAGAATAGGGAATTGGAGTTTGGTGAGGGAAGAAAAAAGTTGTGTCATATCCTCCCTCTCCTTAAGCTTATATACAAATTATCTCATCTAAGGTGTCATGTGGAGAATTGATATTAGAGGATTAGAGGTCAGAAGCCAATAGTCCAACATTACTAGACCAAGTAGGTTGGCACTATGATTCTAAGTGATCCTGTTTGTGCCCTAGATGTTCTTGTTTGACTCTATAGTTATTTAAAATGACAGATAATGAGTAGGCTCACCTATGAAACAAGTAGCTAGTTGAGGAGGGCTACTGCAAAGAGATTGTTTGGGTTGTGACTGCTCAAGGTAGCTTGAAGGCTCTTAGCAGGCGTAACTAGAATTTAATTTTAGATTTAATTAGTATCTTATTTTAAAAGTGATTGAATAAATTGATTGGAATGCAAATAGTCTTTAGATTTATTCATTTTACAAATCTTTTTTCTTAAAAATTTAATATTGTTATTAAAGTTATGAAATTTTATATTCGAATCCCATCATACATAAAATTTATTTATACTATATATTTAATTAATTAAAACTAAAATAAACTCAATATAAAATTTATTAGATATCTGTTTAATTAACCAGTTGTGGTTTTAAGTTCCAAATTCGTTTCAGCTTTACCTTTTCATTTTCGTTTAAATTTGATGCGCATATTTTATTCGCTCATTCATATTTTTTAACTTTATTATTATTATTTTGTATAGGGTTTTAAATATTAACATTTTTCATTCATTTAACCCTTTCTTGGGCTTTGGACTATTCTGCTTCAGCCGATCTACAAGGCAGGCGGGCAGACCTAATCTCCACATCTTCTTCTCATTCCTTCTTGTTGCAACAATTTCTTCTTCCACCACTAATTGTAGTTTCGAGTCTTAAAAAATTAATCAGTCATAAAAGATACAAAAATACATTTATAAAAAACTAAAACTAAAAGTTGTCTTTTTTTTATTAGTTTCTTTTTGTAATCAATATTTTATTATCATTTTCAGTGACTTTGTCTCCCATCTTTTAAATTAACAATTTTCTACTCCTATAGCAGGTAGAATAAATGGTTTGGCTGTGTTAGAGATAAGTTCAATTAGTTCATTTTATTATTAGTTTTATATTTACATTTAAATAAAAACATTTTTAATAATATTTAATTTAAATTTAAAATCAATTCAACTTCCAACAAAAAATATTCTTATCCAACTCACCTTGACTAGTCTCCAGCATAGCAAATTAGGTGTGCCACTCAACTTGTATACAAGTCTATCTAAAAAAATTCAAATTTGAGTATTTTAACATTTGATTAATTGGGTCTAAGTTATTGAGTAACCCAAATTAGTTTTCGAGTGTAATTGAGTGTTTTTAATACCTAATTTCTATTGAATTTTTTAATTAAAAACTTGACAAAGGTTTGAATGAAAAATAAAGATAATTTTTATTAAAGGTTAATAATTTTTAAAATTATATATTTTGAGCATAAAAAAAATTCATTTTAAGCATAGTCGTTAAAAACCATTTTAGTTAAATCTGCTGTTAAAATTGTTTTTATTTTGATCACTCACTACCAATTTAATGTTATTGTATATTCATTTTGGTTACTCACTTTAGTATATTTTCATTTTGTCACTTATTTTATATTTTTAATTTGTCTTTAATTTTTGGACTTAATTTTAGTTTTTTTAGTAAAAGGGAATGACTTGGGTGTGCATGAAAAATTTAGATATTTACATAGAACAGTCATTTATCCTTTTAATTTTCTTTATTTTCTCTTTTTAAAATATATTTTAATTTTTCTCGATAAGAAGAAAATTTTGGAGTTTTATAAGAAAATAACTGGGTTTTATAACTTGAGTTTTTCTTTTTAGTGACAAGTGGAAAACTTAAATTTTTCCAGTGAATTACTTAGGTTTTTACATAATAAAAAATTGAGTTTTTATAATGAATTGAGTTATAAGAAAAATTCAAATATTATTTTCGCTATTGAATAACTCAATTCTATTTATAAATCTAGATTTTTTAATAAAATTAATTTTAAAAGAAAATGAGTAGTTAAAATAAAATTTATTAAAAGTTGAGTAGGTAAAATTTATTTTAAAATCAAACTTGAACTTTTGTGACTGGATTGAAGAGTTGGTTTAGAGTAAATGAAGAAATTGTAGCATGCTGAAGCAAATTGAGCAAGGACGTCCCACCAGGAAATTTGCAAACGCTTGATATGATGGAAGCAGGATCTGACACTTGAAGTTTAATCTCGCTGAACATGAATTGTACCCCTGATTTGATTTGCCTAAATCACTCAACTTTACCCACAAATTTTATATTTTTATTCTTTTCCTTTTAAAAATAATTTGGCATGATATTCGAGTTGAAGCTAATGTGGCTGTCGATATCAAATAGATGTGCAAACATCCAAAAACACAAGCTGAGACCCAAGGGAAAAACAGATGTGACCCAGACTTTCGTGGACTGGGTCATTTATCCATATTCGAAACTAAGCTTAAAAATAAAAATTTTAAATATAATATAATATTTAAAAATGAATTTGACTAAAATTAAGGTTTATTCTCTATATGAATAGAGCTTTTGGCTAAGATTTTTAGTTCAAATTCAGCAGAATTCGAATATATTATATTATAAAAATATTTTATTAATTATATATATTAAATTATATTTATATTTATATTAACTCACTAACCTAATAATAATTAAATTTATTATTCAAAACTTTAAAAAAATCCACCTAAAATATAAAATTTTAAAATATATATTTAATACAATAAAATATATATTGTATTTATTTATGTTTTTTAATATAATAAAATATTTATTATATTTATGGTAGTATTTTTTAATATAAATACTTTTCGATGTGTTAGAAAACTTTTATTTTAACATTTTTAGTGCTGTATTATATTTTTTAAAATTTATTTTCAAATAAAATTAATATAAAAATCAAATATGAGCAGGTCGAGTGAGGCTCAAATTTACCTTTTTAAATTAGACTGAACTTGGGCAAAAAAGTAAGTCCATTTTTTGGGTCGAACCTGAGCTTGAATATTTGGTTTAAAAACCTTGTATAGGCTTGACTTAATTTTGGCTCAGTCCAACCCATAAACACCTCTACCCAGACTCTTTATAAGCATGTTTTCTTTTATGGATGACAAAAAACTTCCTTGCTTGAATCTATTTTGTTTAAATGTAATGTCAACCTCGATTTAATTCAATTGATTTCTATTAGGAGTACAATAGTGTTTTTTAACATTATAGAAGAATAGTTAAATTTCAATTTTAATATTTTTATTAGGTTTAAATTTTAATTTTAATTTTTATACTTTAATTTTTAATATAAATTGATTTCTATTTTTTATAATAATATTGATTAGTTTAAATAGTTAATATCATTAAATTTTTATTAAAATGTTACGTAATTTAGGGTACACGTGATCTCTTTCGTTTTTTAGGCATTATTAGACAATAGTCAAACTTTACTAGACTAAAACATGAAATTTCATCTATATACTTGATATTTTTGACATAATTTGGTCCTGTTATTTTATAATATCATTAGTTAGTCTAAATAATTATATTATTAATTACTTCAATCAAAATATTAACGTCATTTCTATAAGAACACTATTCGAACAAAATGTTAAAAGAGTTATATTATTAACATTTTGTAAGTTACTATAGAACAAAAGGGTACTAGAAAGCATTAGAGTTTGTGTTTTGAGAAGCTGTCTAAAATGTTTAATAATAGAGAAAGTTTAATAAAATAAGCTAGAGGATTAATGAAGGGAAAAGGAGAAGAATTAAGGAGAAAGCACACTCTTCATTTGCCCTTTTCCTGTGTGATCCGCATGTTATACAAATGGTGTTGTCCACTTCACCTCTATTTTCGAAGGTTTTTATTTTAATTTGTTCAATCTTTAAGTTTTTCTTTAAAATGAATTTATAGACTCTTTAATGAAGACGAACTTGTACTAATCTTGTTGATTATTTTGTAAAATTCCACTTGTATGAATCCTATTTTATGGAAAAAAAAAAACATAAGTGATATAACATGGATTTAAAATGACTCCAAGCTATTTTAATTGTCATTGTCTTATTGACTTGGCGTACCTTGCCGAACAAGTACTAGGGAGGAATTCAAACTTGTTAATTGCTCGTTTCTGCATTTATTACATGAAAGTTGAAATTAAGTACTTTTAAGAAAAATGAAAAAAAAAAAAAAGTCATTCTCACAACAGGTGGCATGCATTTAAACCGGAATGGAACTTAAAATAGTGGAGGCTCCTTCACCAATCAGCAGATATCTGGCAGAGAAAGCATTAAACGTTAAACCAGGCTCAGCTCAGCAGGTGGTGCCTTGCCTCGTGGGGGTGTGGGGGCAACAAAAGCCACAGCTCGGATTTAATTGCATATCGATAGGACTCTTTATCTACCCCTATTTATGAATAAGCTGATGAGACAATACATTGAAAGAGAAAGCCTCATTTAATGGATTTAACTGTAAATCAACACTATTGCTTTCACATTGCATCTCATCTGGATTTTGTCAGGATGGATGGGCCCTTTACTCCACAATTATGATGTTACATATCTATTTCTATTCAACAAAATTGGGTTTTTCCTAATGTCGACAAACATTTGTATGTTAGCCGTTTCTTTGTAGCTTCATTGTAGATAACGAATTCAACCTACGTATCTTTCCATTTTCTTCACCATTTATTCAAATTTACATCAATAACTGTTACATAATCTCATTTATTATAATGGGAGTGACTGAATTTTGGTGTCACTCTTAATTCAGTAGGTATTTAGATTGTGTTTTTAATTTTATTGTTTGATAATGGATAAGTTAATTTAGTTAATTGAATTTTAGTTTGATTGATATCGGTATTTTTAATGGAGGATGTGAGTTCAAGCGTGTCGAAGCACATTTATCCTCCTATTTATGATTTAGGTAAGGGTTATGAATAGTTCTAGGAATTGTATAGAAAAAATAGATAATTAGTTTAAAACATTTTTAGCACTTCTATACAAATGTGAGCAAATATGTAGTTAGTGAGCCATTTATAGATCTAAGGGTATTTAGACTTTTTAATTTTTAGAGCAAACTACATTATTGTCTCTAAACTTTAATCGAGATTACGTTTCAACCACATAACTTTTTTTTTGTAACGCCTCAAAAATTTAGGAGTTTAATTGTGAGAATCTATAGTAATTAAATTATTGTATGTATGGTTCTGTGCTCTGCTTTTGGGTCTAAAGTCTGGAGTTCGAGTTGCATTGCTAAAAGTTTTGCTATTTTTAAACAACCCTTATCCATGTGTTAGGTGGATAAGTGCAATTCTTGATAAATCAGTGTCAAGAATAAGTTTAATGGTTCACTAGTTAAGTATCTGTCTGTATTCTGTCTTGTTTCGAGTTTGAATCCCATCGTACGCATTAGGAATTTTTTTTTTTTTTGCAAATGTCGGAAGGGGTGGTGGTTAATTTAAAACATTCTAAGAAAATGTTATCGTTCTTTTTATTTTTTCTAAAATTTTTGTTCTTTGTTTTCCTATTCTTCCTTTTTTTTATTTTTTTTCATTTTTCTTTTATTTTTTCTTCTTTTTGCAATTTATTTTTATGTGAATCAGGAAGTCTTATTGTCTGTAAGGCCGATATTGTGTAAGTTTCGTTGTGATTTACTTTCGTTTGTGATTTCCATTGTGTCAACAAATTTCCTTCGAAACGGGATTTTGCTCGTTTACTTGACGTTCTGTTAAACACTCGATCGGTTACTTTGTTTAGGCAAGGATATTGCAGGATACGTTAATCCACTGTGTTAGCCTGATTTCTCCTATTTCGTGCGAGGTGAGTGTACAAATTGAGTTAAAATTGCGTCAAATCTTTCGACATAATCTTTGCAGTGGTTTGATTTTGCTAAATATTGAAATTGATGGTGAAATTGGTTGTTGAATGATTAATTAGGTTTCGGGTAGTCTCCGTGTTGTTTCCCCATCAAAATAAAATCAGGTCCGTACCAAAAACTTTAATTTCGCAAGTTTCGAATCACCAAAAATAGTACTTGTCGACGCCACACGGGCGTGTGGTAGGCCGTGTGATCGGCCGTGTAACTCATTGTTTACTAAATTAGAGCCACACGGGTGTTTTTCTAGGTCATGTATGGCCATACTAATGTAGGGTTCACATGGGCAATGGACACGGACGTGTATCTGGGTCATGTAACTCACTGTTTGTAAAACAAGAACCCACAGCCAAGGACACGGGCATGTGCCCAGACCGTGTAACTCACTGTTTGTAGTATAAAAGCCACATGGGCGCGTACTCAGGCTGTGTGAGTCACATGGGCAATGACACGTGCGTGTGTCCAAGCTGTCTAACTCACTATTTATGCTTAAAAATCACACAGTCAAGGCACACAAGCATGTAACCAAGCCTTGTGGCAGGTTATTAGGACCGAAAACTGTCTTTTAAGGCCGAGAATGTTACTTAACCTTGATATTGGTTTCCTCAATGTACGAATAATTGAGTTTGATTACATAAGAACTGTCTAATATACTAGGACTAATCTATGAGCAACATAATTATATGTGCACTGTAATACGTACTATTGAACTGTCTTATTTAATTGTATAATGAGTTAGAATAACTGAACATATGTTATGGGTGATTGTGTTTTGCAATGGCATGTGTTGGGATGTTGTGAAATGGGAAGGAGTCTGTTTTGAAATCGTGGCTATGCCACAATGAGTATTACTCTGATTTTGGCGCTTGTCGCATATTAATCTATTAACTAAGCTACATTTTTGTGAAAGTGTCAATGAACACTCAAAAGGTGTGCAGGGTTGGGTGGGCATTAAATGCTCATAGTGGTGTGTTGGGATGACCGAAGAATGTGTGTAGCAGACGAAAATAGGAATATTGCATCTGAATCTGATCTGAACCATATTTGAATTGAAATCGTATATATATACATATATGTAACTCATCTGCTCTGAATCTGGACTGAAATTACTCATATTTCAATCGAATCTCTGAATTTGGAATTTCTTTATGAGCGAACATTATTGAATTAAACTCATTTTACGCACTGAGTTTACAACTCACTTTGTTATTGATTGGATTTTAGATGGTCCCCAATCTTGAGCGGGTCAGTGTCACGGGAGCTCGATCAAGCTTTTCTTTTTTCTTTTTAAGCATTACTACTAGAGATTGATGTTCTATTATGTTATGGTATTTATGAAGATTATATGTTTAAATAATTATTGTGATGGATGTTATGTAATGAATGGTTCGGTTCGATTGTGTTAGGGTAGTAGGAATTTTAGTATGAATGACGTAACTCTTCAAACTCAGTTTGGACGTCTAGGCTAGGTTTAGGGTGTTACATTTAGTGGTATCAAAGCCAGGTTTGTCAACACTCGGACTGTGTTTTGTCTCATAATGTGTGAGAAAAATAACATAATGATAATTTAGTATCTGAATTAATATAGAAACACTAAACCCTTAGTGAACGACCGAGTCTCTGACGTTGGCTCTGTAAGTATTTCTGCTCTGTTATAAAAATTATGTTACTTAACTATTATTAGAAAATGTTTTGATGTGAACTGGTGAAATCATTCTGCTGGAGGTGTGAACTGATCTGTGTACTCTGATGTTGTATCTAGATTGCCATAATGAGTTCACGCTGTAACCGTAGACATGGTATGCTAAGGCATCGAGGATGCTGAGGAGGAGCTCAAGCAGAGTCATCCTCTACGTGTAGTATGCCCAATTTGGAGACCAGCGAGATTGTTGGTACTCCCATTGCTAAGACGGAGTCCTAAACTCCGACGGCTAGGGACAGCGTATTGTCACAGGCCATGATTCGAGCACTAGAGAGGGTCATTGAGACCCAATCGAGGTTGGGGAATCGAGGGTTGCTTACTGAACGACTCAGGTCGAATGGTGCTGAATTGTTCAAGGGCGTCATAGGAGTCGCTCCTACTGTTGCTGAATATCAGCTCGAGGCTATCAAGCGTATTATGATAGACCTTGACTGTACTCCTACTTAAAAATTGATAGGTGATGTGTCTCTACTTAGGGATGAAACTTACCAGTGGTTGTTGACCGTTGATCAAGGTGCTCAGCCTGAACAAGTGAACTGAGACTATTTCAAGAACGCCTTCTAAGGCAAGTATGTGGGGGCGAGTTATGTTGAGGCTCACCGACGCGAGTTTGTGAGCCTAATTCAGGGTGATCGATCTGTGGCAAAATATGAAACCGAGTTTCTGTGACTGAGTATGTATGTATGGACTTTGGTAGCGTTTGACTACAGCAAATGCGTAAGGTTTGAGGAATGACTAAGATATAATCTGTGAGTTTTGATAGCTCTTCATAGGGAGTGGGTTTTTGCGGTCCTAATTGACAAGGAAAAGATAGTAGAAGAAGTGACTCGCACTGAGCACGAGCGGCGTGATCGTGAGAAGGATTAGAATAATGTTAACAGGGATTCGAGCCTCTCTGGTTCTGCTCAGCGTCCTAAGAAGTGGGTGAGATTTTATAAACCCCCGAGGGCCGATGCACCAGCTATAATGACTGAGATTCAGCTGTGCAGTGATTATAAGAACCGCATCCAGATAAGTGCTGAAAGAAGTTAGGAGCGTGCCTCCGTTGTGGCTTGATGGAGCATCTAGTTCAAGATTACCCCTGTCAACCTGATTCGATGCCAGCTGCGATATAGACCCTGGCTTCAAATTTTGTTTGACCTCCGAGAAAGATTCAGCTACCATTCAGAGGTCGTGGTACTGGTAAGAGTGGTAATGGATCTGGGAGAGGATAGAGAGCACCGGGTAAAGGTGCAGGTTAGGCTAAAGCTTGTCAACCGACACTAGTGTATACAGCGAAAAGCTGCGAGGAGAGTGATGATGCTGATGTCATTACAGGTACCTTCTTTATTCATTCCATTCCATATTATGCTCTCATTGATATTGGCTCTACTCACTCGTACATAGCTAATATTGTTTCTGCAAATCTGGGTTTAACTGTTGAAAATACTGCTAGAGAGTTTCCAGTGATTAGTCCTTTGGGTCAGTCAATTCGAGTTGATAGAGTATATAGGCGAGTACCCCTAGAGCTCCAGGGTTTGGTATTTCCAGCTGATCTAATAGAATTACCTTTTAATGGGTTTGATTTAATTTTGGGAATGGATTGGCTCGTTGAGTATCGAGTCAGTCTAGACTGTGTAGCCAAGAGGGTTACTCTGAGATTGACTGAGAATGACGAGATGGTCATGATTGATGAGCATCGGGATTATCTCTCTAATGTAATCTCTACTCATGTAGTAGATAAGTTAGTCCAAAAGGGGTGCGAGACATACCATGCTTACGTATCAGGACATCTTTCTCGAGGAATTGCTAGGAGTACCTCCGGATATAGAGGTGGAGTTTAGAATTTATCTGTTACCAGGTACGACTCCAGTGTCCATTGTGCCCTATCGCATGGCACTGAAAGAGCTAACTGAATTAAAGGTGCAACTTTAGGAACTCCTTAACAGAGGATTTATTTGACCGAGTGTGTCTTCGTCGGGGCACCAATATTGTTTGTTAAGAAAAAAGACGGGTCGATGAAAATGTGCATTGATTATAGACAGTTGAACAAATACCCGTTACTAAGGATTGACGACTTGTTTGACCAGTTTCGAGGAGCATTCTTCTTTTTCAAAATCGATCTACGCACTAGTTATCATCAGCTCAAAGTCAAAAAGATTGATGTGTACAAAACTACCTTCAAGACTCGTTACGGACATTATGAGTTCTTAGTAATTCCTTTTGGATTAATGAATACCCTAGCGGCATTTATGGATTTAATGAATCGGGTGTTTCAAACGTACTTGGATCAATTTGTAGTGGTTTTCATTAATGATATCTTAATCTACTCTAAAACTGAAACTGAACATGATGATCATCTTCGTATTGTATTTCAGATACTCCGAAAAAAATAGTTGTATGCCATGTTTAGTAAGTGTGAGTTTTGATTGCAGGAAGTCGCCTTTCTAGGTCATGTGGTGACGGCGGAGGGGATCCTAGTTGATCCAAAGAAAATAAAAGCTATTTTCGAGTAGAAACAGCTGAAAAATGTATCTGAACTTAGTAGATTCCTGGGTTTATAAGATTACTACCGAAGGTTCATCGAAGGGTTTTCTCTGATTGCGTCACCTCTAACGAAGCTGCTGTGTAAGCATACCCCATTCGTGTGGTCTGAGGCACAACAGTTGATAAACCATAATTTATACATATTTTTACCCCATGCTTAACACATTTTATGGATGATTTTTCCTTAGAATTGGTGAATTCGATGCTCCTAATGCTTTAATTTCATGTTTTATACTTAAGTGAGCATAGGAGAGCGAAAGGAACAAGAAACGGGCGAAAAACGGAGAAAATAGGCCAACGTACGAAGTCAACACGGCTTAGACTTTCCCACACGGGTATACCACACAGCCGTGTCAATTTGGCAGAATCGAAGCACGACTCACACGGGTAGAACACACGCTCATGCCATTCTAACAGGTTCGAGCACAGCCTGAAGTAGCCGTGCACCGGCGTGTCCCTGTCGAGCCCATGTTGAGTCCAATTCAGAAAAGGCTAATTTTGAAGGCTTTTAGACATTCTAAAGCCTATAAATACACCCTAAAGGAAGAGGAAAGGAGAGGCGGAGAAAAGAAGGTACGGAACTGCTCAAGAGAAGCCGATTGATCCATCTCAGAAGCTGGATTCACCATCAACACTGAAGATCTCCCCTCAATTTCCCTTCAGGAGTTTTGGGCTTTCTTTATGTTTTGGATTCATTATTCTTCTGAGATGTTTTCCTTTTTAGTTATGAACTAAATCCCCTAAATAACTAAGGGGAATGAAACCTAAGACGAATCTTGTTATTATTTTTTGAATTGTATGATAAATATTTAACTTGTTCTTAATTATGAGTTCTTAATTCTTGTTTTGATATCCTAGGATACTGATTCAAGATAAGCTCTTATTCAGAGGAGGAATAGACCCTGTCTAAAAGTATATTTTTCATAATTAAGCGGAGTTGATTGCGCGCCTAAAGATAGGGTGACAAGATTTTACCGAATTAGGGGGAAACCTAATAAGGGGATCCATAGATCGAGTTAATGCAACCCTAGGGTGTTAATTAAAGAAAAGTCTCAATTATTCAATCTAGGGATTAGATGTTATTAGTCTTGAATAGGGATAATAACATAACCTAGGGATCTCTACGGAACAAGTTAAATGAATAAATCGTCCGATTCGGAGTCAGAATAACAAGTAAAGCCTAGGTGGATTCTTCCTTAGGTATTGTCTTAATTCAATCATTTTTCCAAAAGTAATTCCCCAATTCTATTTTCTGTGAATTCTTAGTTTAGATAATTAGTTAGTTAAAACAAGCCCCCTTATTCTTAGGCTAGATAATAAAAAGACAGTCATTACTAGTACTTTTAGTTCCTTTGGGTTCGACAATCCAGTCTTGCTAAAACTATACTACTATTCGATAGGTACACTTGCCTACATCGTGATAATAGTTAGTTTCAAGAACGATTAATTATAAATATATAAAACTTACCTGTCACGAAAATCGCGATCAACAGTCTAGTTTCAACAAGCTTAAGTTCGTTCTGACACAGGCTCCTGTTTTAGTTCAACCAGAATCAAGTTGAGAGTTTATGGTGTATAGCAATGCTTCACATGTCGGGCTAGGATGTATGCTTATGCAAGATAATAAGGTGGTCGCTTACGCATCGCGACAGCTTAAGATACATAAGGCTAATTACCCTATGCATGATCTTGAACTAGTTGCGGTTGTATTTGTTCTAAAGATCTAGAAATATTATCTGTATAATGAAAAGTCTATTATTTACACCGATCAAAAGAGTCTTAAATATTTGTTAACCCAAAAAAAGTTAAATCTTCGACAGCATCGATGGGTTGAGTTACTTAAAGATTATAATTGTACGATAGAGTACCATCCGGGTAAGGCTAATGTGGTCTGAGAGCAATTTTTTCTCTTCTGAGTTTGGTTGAGGATGGAGGACTATTGACAGAATTGTAGCTTAAACCGATTTAGGTGAAGCAGATTCGAGCTAAACAATTGAGTGATGAGTCCTTAGTATAGCGTTTGCAACATGTTGGTTCAAACAAGAATTTCGATTTTAGCTTGAATAGTAATAATATGTTATGCTTCAAAAGTCAGATTTGTGTACCCAATAATAAAGAATTAAGGCATTCTATCCTACAAGAAGCATATAATAGTTCTTATGCTATGCACCCTGGTGGGAATAAAATGTACCGGAATCTCTGAGAACTTTATTGGTGGCTCGGACTGAAACAGGAGGTAGTCACTTTTGTGTCTCACTGTCTAATGTGTCAAAAAGTTAAGGCTGAACATCAGTTGCCCTCTAGACTGCTTCAGCCAGTCAAGATTCCACAATGGAAATAGGAGCAGGTAACAATGGATTTTGTAACAGGGTTGTCTTTAACTTCTGCTAAAAAGGATTCAGTTTGGGTCATCATTGATCGGTTGACCAAATCGGCTCATTTCATTCCTATCCGGACGGATTAATCTTTGTAGAAGTTGGCTAAACTGAACATCGCCAAAATTGTGAGGCTACGCAAAATTTTGATCTCAGTTATCTCGAACAGAGATCCGCAATTTACGTCTCAGTTCTAGAAGAAACTTCATGAGGCTTTAGGCACTTGACTTAATTTCAGCACTGCGTACCACCCTCAGACCAATGGATAGTCAAAGTGGATTATTCAGATTCTAGAAGATATGCTTCAGAGTTACGTGATAGACTTCAAAGGTAGTTGAGAAAAGTATTTACCGTTAGTGGAGTTTGCATACAGTAAGAGCTTTCAGTCTAGTATTTAGATGGCACTCTACAAGGCTTTATATAGTAGTAATTGTTGTACTTCACTGTGTTAGGTAGAATTATGTGAACGTTGGATATTGGGTCTTAAGCTGGTTTCTAAAACTGAGAACACTTTGAGAGTAATTAGGGACCAACTGAAAGCCGCATCTGATTGGCAAAAGTCGTATGCTGATATAAAAATGAAAGATATTGAGTTTTCTGTTGGTGATCAAGTTTTCTTGAGAGTGTCACCGTGGAAAAAGGTCATCCGATTTGGATGCAAAGGCAAGTTAAGCCTGAGATTCATTAACCCTTATCGTATCTTGAAGCGTGTCAGACCCGTTTCTTACCAGTTGGAATTACTGCCGAAGCTAGATCAAATTTACGATGTATTTCATGTCTCGATGTTGAGGCTGTATCGGTCGAATCCGTCACATATTGTTGCTGTCAACGAGATTGAATTGCAACCAGATTTAACATTCAAAGAGGAACCTGTCCAAATCCTGAAACATGAAGTTAAGATGTTGAGGAAGAAAACGATTCCTCTAGTGAAAGTCCTGTGGCAAAACCACGGTACTGAGGAAGCCACATAGGAACCAAAAGAATCAATCTGACGGCTGTATCCGTATTTTTTTGACTCAGGTAAAATTTTAAGGCTGAAATTTTTTTTAGGGGGAAAGTGTTGTAACGCCCTAAAAAGTTAAGCGTCTAATAGTAGGAATCTGCAGTAATTAAATTTCTGTATATGTTGTTCTGTGCTCTGCTTTTGGGTCTAAGGTCTGGAGTTCGAGTTGTATTGCTAAAAGTTTTGTTATTTTTAAATAACTTTTATCCATGTGTTGGTTAAGTGCAATTCTAGGTAAATGGTGTCAAGAATGAGTCTGCTGGTTCATTGGTTAAGCATCTAATCTATATTCTTCCTAGTTTCGAGTTCGAATCCCATCGTATGTATTAGGAGATAATTTTTTTTTTACAAATGCCGAAATGAGTGGTGGTTAATTTAAAACATTCTAAGAAAATGTTATCGTTCTTTTTATTTTTTCTAAAATTTTTGTTCTTTTTTTTCCTATTCTTCCTTCTTCTATCTTTTATCTTTTTTTCTTTTATTTTTTTCTTCTTTCTGCAATTGAATTTTATGTGAATCGGGAGGTCTTGTTGCCTGTAAGGTTGATATTGTGTAAGTTCCGTTGTGATTTCCTTTCGTTTGTGATTTCTATTGCGTTAACACTTTTCTGTCGAAATGGGATTTTGCTCGTTTACTTGACGTTCTGTTAAACACTCGATTGGTTACTTTGTTTAGGCAAAGATATTGTAGGAGATGTTAATCCACTGTGTTAGTTTGATTTCTCCTGTTTCGTGTGAGGTGAGTGTGCAAATTGAATTGGGATTGCATCGAATCTTTTGACATAATCTTAGTGGTGGGTTGATTTTGCTAAATATTGAAATTGATGGTGTAATTGGTTGTTGAATGATTAACTAGGTTTCGGGTAGTCTCCGTGTTGTTTCCCCATCAAAACGAAATCAGGTGCATACATGAAACTTTAATTTCGCAAGTTTTGGATCGCCAAAAATGGTGGCTAGCGACACCACACAGCCAGGCACACGAGCATGTGACTAGGCCGTGTGATCAACCGTATAACTCACTGTTTACTAAATTGGGGCCACACGGGCTTGTATCTAGGTCGTGTGTGGCTATGCTAGTGCAAGGTTCAAACAGGCAACAGACATGGGCGTGTGCCCAGACTGTGTAACTCACTATTTTTGGAACAATACCTCACGGCCAGGGACATAGGTGTGTGCCCAAGCCGTGTAACTCACTTTTTGTAGTATAAAAGCCACACTGGAAGAGCCACGAGCGTGTACCCAAGCCATGTAAGTCACATGGGGGCGTGCCCAGGCTGTGTAACTCATTGTTTGTGCTTAAAAATCACTTGGCCAAGGCACACGGGCGTGTGACCAGGCCACGTGGCATGTTATTAGTCCCGAGAACTGTCTTTTGGGGCCGAGAATGTTACTTAACCTTGATATTAGTTTCCTCAATGTACGAATAATTGAGTTTAATTACATAAGAACTGTCTAATATACTGGGACTGATCTGTGAGCAACATAATTATATGTGCACTATAATACGTACTCTGTTATTGAACTGTCTTATTTAATTGTATAAAGAGTTAGAATGACTGAACATATGTTACGGGCAATTATGTTTTGCAATGGCCTGTGTTGGGATGTTGTGAAAGGGGAAGGAGTCTGTTCTAAAATCGTAGTGTAACACCCTATACCCGTAACCCTCGCCGGGGAGGAGCACAAGTCATTACCTAACTTGATCTCATGCATACAACCAATTTCAAATCACTAAGACTCGATCCAAACTTAAAAATTTATCAATTTCTACTTTAAACTTCTTATTATGAGCCTACGAACCTTAAATCGACCGTTGAAAACCATTCTGGGCTATACCGGACCTTAAACTAACAATGACAATTTTGTCCTTAAAATAGAGCACACGCCCGTGTGGAAGTGCAACACGCCCGTTTGACCAACTCGATATATTCGTGCTGATGGCCCGTGTGGCTCACACGGCCTAAATACCCTAGGACACGCCCATGTCCCACCCGTGCAGAATTAATTTCTAATTCACACCTATAGAGGTTTTCACACGGCCAGACACACGCCCATGTCATTGGCCCGTGTCCCTCACAAGGCCACGACACACCCGTGTCCTAGCCCGTAGGTAAAAACCTGGGTATTCTACTTCTGACGTCAGCATGCTCATAATATCACATAGCCAAGGCACACACTTGTGTGCTAGGCCGTGTCCTCTACACGGCTGAGATACGCAGTCGTGTCTCTGCCCGTGTGTTTATTACCATGCATATGACTTGAAATTTTTACGTGCAAGGGACACACGGCCAGACCACACACCCATAGGGCGGACCGTGTGTCACACACGGCCTAGGCACATGCCCGTGTGCCTACCCGTGTAGACAGTATAAGGCAATTTACCAAGCCTCATTGCCACCCTTACATATCTATTTCCATACAAATACCAACCAATATCGAAACAAGTATAACTCCTATAACTAAATCAGCCATAATAGACATTCATTCAACTATGAGAATGCATCTTTTATAAATTCAAAATAAATATTACTGTCATTCAAGGCTTAATACAAATTAAAAGGGTTTCTAACCCAAGCCAACACATTTGACCAATCTCAAAGACACAAAATAATAAAGTCTAAGCCCTATACATGCCATATTCAAAAACATAAATCCAACTATACCGAATGCTTTGGTTGATAGTGTGATCGATATCTCTGGCTTCTGGAATCCTTAAGCTAGTTAGACGACACTGTAAGGAAATGGAAAGGAAAGGGAGTAAGTATAAAAGCTTAGTAAGTTGCATATAAGTAAGTACACAACAACAACATTTTATCAATGATCCACATGCTCATGATACCAAGGTAGGTACAGGCATAACTTACTCATTACCATCCATACTAGTCACATATTATTCAATGAGCTCATATCTCATACGTACCAATTAGGTACCTGTACCACTCACAATACGGTTATACTTTCCTTATTAGCTTAAAAACATAACGTTCACCGTCAAACCATTTAGAACATTACCGGATATTCATTAAACCTCAAACGTGGGTAAAGTGCCGATGCCATGTCTCAGACATAGTCTTACACTAGCTCACATCTCAAATCAATGCCATGTCCCAGGCATGGTCTTACACTGACTATCATCTCGTAGCTGATGCATGTCCCAGACATGTCTTACACTGGCTTACGTCTCGAGGCCGATGCATGTCCCAGACATGTCTTACACTGGCTTACGTCTCGAGGCCGATGCATGTCCCAGACATGTCTTACACTAGCTCTCGTCTCAATGCCGATGCCATGTCCAAGACATGGTCTTAAATTGGCTCTCATAATGTGGCCGATACATGTCCCAAACATGTCTTACACTAGCCAACAAAAACCCATTTGTCACGGCCTGAATATCTGATTTATTTCCTGGGTTCAAACTGGAGCTCTACTATCTCTATTATCATTATGCCATCTCAGTTCCACAATCAAGCAATTCATGCTATATTAATTCAAATACAATTCAACACATACATTAGTAATGTAGTTGTATTATTTACATACAACTTACCTCGGATTACAAAACGTATACGACTAGTCGATTTAGTCGATTTGCTTGGCTTTTCCCTGGTCTAGGTTCGAATTTGGAAATTCTTGATCTAAAATAGAAAAATGAACTCATTTAATCACTAAATAAAATTAAGCAATTAAAAATTCACGTCTTCGATAAAATGACCATTTTGTCCCTAGACTTTGGCAAAATGACCATTTTACCCCTATGCTCGAAAATTGATTTTTATCGAATTTGTGTACATCTTAGGCATAGATGAACTCTTTTTACTCTTATAGTAACCCAAATTCTCTCTATTTCATACATTTATCAATTATTTTACAACTTGTGCAAAATAGTCCCTTTAGGTGTTTTCATGGTAACACCCTTCACAAAAGTTGTCTATTACACAACTAAGACTCATATTCTTCCATAAAATTTTAGAAAACACCCTAAATTATCTCATGGAAAAACCCTATCCCTTTAACCTTTTTGCAAGATATACCCCTCATTTGAAAGCTTATGCTTTAAAGGTCTCAAAAATGTAAAAATCATTAAGAGAAACTATCAAAATCACGTACTTGAGAGGGCTCTAAGTTGTTGAAATTTTTGAGGCTTTAAAAACCCTACAACGGCTAGTATTTTTGGCTAAGAAGAGAGAAAAGATGATGACTTTTCCTTTTTGTTTTATTAAAAAATACAACTAGTCAAAATTAGTGACCTAGCTTCACCTAATTTTGACCTTCTCTCCAATTTGTCTCCCATGACCGGTCAAGCTATTGTATAAGGGTCTAATTACCCTTTAAAGACCCCCAATTTTGGTTCTCTATCTATTTAACATCTTTACCTATCAAAATAGAACTTTTGCACTTTATGCGATTTAGTCCTTTTTCGCAATTAGGCTCACAAACGTTAAAATTAACTCACCAAATTTTTCATGTACTAATATAAACATGCTATGACTCAAAAATAATAATAAAATAATTTTTTTACTTTATATTTATGGTCCCGAGACCACTACACCGACTAGCCCCAAAATCAGGCTGTTACATTTCTCCCCCTTAGGGATTTTCGTCCCTGAAAATCTTACCGGTGAATAAGTTTGGTACTGATTTCTCATAGTCTCCTCGGGTTCCCATGTGGCTTCCTCGACTCCATGTCTACACCATAAAAATTTCACAAGTGCAATACTCTTATTTCTCAATTGTTTGACTTCCCGGGCTAAAATCTTGACCGACTCTTCACCATATGTCATGTTCGGAAGAATCTTAACCTCTGTCGACTTAATCACATGCAAAGGGTCTGATCTATATCGACGTAACATGGACACATAAAACACATCATGAATCTTTTCCAATTCCGATGGGAAATCTAATCGGTAGGCAACCGGTCCTACTCTCTCAATAACCTCATAAGGCCCTATAAAACGAGGACTCAGCTTGCCTTTTCTACCAAATCTGAAGACTTTCCTCCACGGGGACACTTTCAAAAATACCTTATCACCGACTTCAAATTCAATTTCCTTTCGTTTCAAATCCGCGTAGGATTTTTGTCTTTCTGAGGCGACCTTCAAGCAATCACAAATTACTTTAACTTTCTCTCTCTGACTATATTGACCCTGTGAACCTAACTCTCTTTAAGCTCAATCCAATATAAGGGCGTTCGACACTTTCACCCATACAAAGCCTTATAAAGCGCCATTTTCAGACTTGTCTGATAATTGTTATTATAGACGAATTCAACCAACAGTATATACTTTTCCCAACTACCTTGGAACTCAATGACGTAACACCATAACATGTCCTCTATATTTGTATTACTCTTTCTGACTGACCGTCAGTTTGCGAATGGAAAGCTGTGCTAAAACTCAACTTTGTTCTCAATGCCTCTTGTAACTTTTTCAAATACCTCGAGGTAAATCTCGGGTCTTTATCTGAAATAATCGATGTGGGTACCCCGTGTAGTCTCACAATCTCAGAAACGTATAAGTCGGCTAATCTTTCAAGGGAGTAGTCGGTACGCACAGGTATGAAGTGTGCCAACTTGGTTAGCCTATCCACAACAACCCAAACAACATCCTTTTACTTCGGGGTTACTGGCAAACCCGTCACGAAATCCATAGTAATCCAATTCCACTTTCATTCGGGGACCATGATAGGCTGAAGTAGACCCAAAAGTACTTGGTGTTCAGCCTTTACTTGCTGACACACTAAGCACTTAGACACAAACTATGAAATGTCTCTTTTCATTTTCGACCACCAATATATTTTCTTAAGGTCGTTGTACATTTTCACATTACCCGGGTGGACGGACAAACAACCACTATATGCCTCTCAAAGAATCTTCTGAATAAGCTTATTGTTCTTGGGTACACAAACTCTATCTTTAAACATTATACATCCATCGATACCAAGACGAAAATCTGATTCAATTCCCGACTCACACTGAATTCTCTTGCCTGTAATTTCTCATCACCTTTCTGAGCTTCACGGATCTCTTGAAGAAACGTCGATCTAGCTCCCAACTCTGCTAAAACCGAACCATCATCAGACAAAGCCATACTGACATTCATTGGTCTCAGCCTAAATAATAATTTTCTACTCAATGCATCGGCAACCACATTCGCTTTTCCCGAGTGGTAGTCGATAATCAACTCATAATCCTTTATTAGATCTAACCATCGTCTTTGCCTTAGATTCAACTCCTTTTGAGTCGTCAAGTGCTTGAGGCTCTTCTGATCAGTGAATACTCGTCACTTCTTGCCATATAGATGGTGTCTCCAAATTTTCAACGCGAATACTATGCAACCAACTCTAAATCATGCGTCGGGTAATTTTTATCATATGGCTTTAACTTTCTCGAAACTCTGTTGGCACTTTTCTGTCCATTCAAACTTGACATCCTTTTGCAGCAGCCTTGTCATCAGCGTAGTTATCATAGAGAATCCGTTTACAAACCGTCTATAATATCTAGCTAAACCCAAAAAGCTTCGAACCTCAGTTACATTCCTCGACGATTTCCATTCAACAATAGTCGAAATCTTGCTTGGGTCAACTCTAATCCAGTCACCAGACACAATGTGCCCTAAAAATTCGACCTTTTAAAGCCAAAATTCACTCTTACTGAACTTGGCGTAAAGCTGCTTATCTCTCAAAGTCTGTAACACAGTTCTCAAATGCTCCGCGTGTTCATTCTCATCTCGCGAGTAAACCAATATGTTATCGATAAAGACGACAACAAACTTATCTAGATACGGTCAAAAAATACAGTTCATCAAATCCATAAACACCGTCAAGGCATTAGTCAAACCAAAGGGCATGACGAGGAACTCATAATGCCCATATCTTCTCCGAAAAGCAGTCTTCAATACATCTTGCTTTTTGACTCTCAACTGATAACAATCAGACCTCAAGTCTATCTTGGAGAACATTGTGGCTCCCTTCAACTGATCCAATAAATCATCTATCCTTGGCAAAGGATACTTGTTCTTTACAGTTACCTTATTGAGTTATCTATAATCGATACATAACCTCATCGACCCGTCTTTCTTTTTCACAAACAACACTGGTGCGCCCCACAGTGAATAACTATGTCTCGCAAAACCTTGATCTGTTAACTCTTGCAACTGTGCTTTCAACTCCTTTAATTTTGTTGGAGTCATCCTATACGGAGCAATTGAGATAGGCATCGTTCCAGGGACCGACTCAATTCCAAACTCGACTTCCCTCACTGGAGGTAATCCAGGTAATTCTTCCGGAAACACGTCTGTAAACTCACAAACCACTGGTACCAATTCAATATTCAACTCAGTCACTTAAGTATTCAACACAAAAGCTAAATAAGCCTCATATCCTTTCTTCAAATATTTCTCAGTAGTCAAAGATGATATTACTACAAACAGATTATCTAACTCATCTGGTCCAACTCGAAGAACATTCCGTCTTCACATTTCAACTCAATTATCTTTTTTCTCGCAGTCCACCACAACACTATGAGCAGTCAACCAATCCATTCCAAGGATTACATCAAACTCATTAAACGGTAGTAATATCAAGTTAGCCAGAAAATAATGACCTCTAATTGTCAAAGGGCAATTTATACGTACTTGGTCTACTAGTACATGTCTACCTAAAGGATTGGACACTTTTATTACAAACTCAATGGACTCTACTAGCATACTCATACGAGGTATCAAGTCTATACAAATATAAGAGTGAGTAGATTATGGGTCACTTAAAGCAATAACAGATATTTCATGGATAGAAAAAGTACCCGTGATCATGTCGGGAGACTCTACCTCTTCCCGAGCTCGTATAGCATATGTCCTTGCAGGCGCTCTACCCTCGGACCTCACCACAGCATCTCTTGGCATGCTTCTACTGCTAGCCCCACTCACAAGGTTCTTCTGTGGCCTACCCCTCAAAGGGGCACTACTCGCTTTCGCATCTTATTTTCTCTCTCTCATCCAATTCAGCACAATCACGGATGAATTGTTCCAATGATCCGCACTTGAAATAGCCCCTTTCATTCCCTCGGCACTCGCCAAAATGACACCTACCATATTGTGAGCATTCTGGCCTATTTGGCCGAGTGCTACCGACACTTGCGACCGAAGTGGTCTGGGCTTTAGAAGTTGTGTTCTGGCGGTTTTTGTTCCTATTCGAATACTCCAATGAAGCATTCGATCGGGTCGTGAATTATCTCGATCTTTTAAATGAAGACTGATGTGATTTCCCCATCTATCTCTTCTTTGAATCCCACGACTCAAAAGCCGCTTTCTTCTTTTCTTTAATCAACTTTTCAGCCTTGCAGGCTCTTTTAACAAGTGCTACAGATTCTCGTAGCTCTAAGATGCCCACAAACACTCAGATATCTTCATTGAGGCCGTCCTCAAACCTTTTATACATGGTGGCTTTTGTAGATACGCACTCCCGCGCATACTTTCTAAGTCTCACAAACTCACATTCATATTCCGTCATTGACATTCGGCCTTACTTTAGCTCTAGAAATTCTTTCCTCCTTTAGTCTATAAATTGCTGACTAATATACTTCTTTCAGAATTCTTCTTGGAAGAATTCCCAAGTTACCCTCTCTCTCGGTACCACAGACACAAGAGTGTTCCTGTAACACCCCTCGCTCGTATCCAATGTTGGGATAGGGTTCGAGGTGTTACCAGACTTAAACTCAACCAACTACATAAAATCGGGCCATAAAATTTTTATCAATTTAAAACTTTTCATTTCACATACATTTTGTCCCTTAAAAGGGCTCACGAAGCCCAAAACATGCATTAGAGACGGTTAGGGACTAAACCGAGTACTTAAGAAAAACTTGGAAAATTTTCATGCTTTAAGGCTTCACACGCTCGTGTGAGTATAAAGCACACGCCCGTGTGCTAGGGACATGCCCGTGTCTCGAACCCGTGTCTAAAAACCTGGACATTCTGCCAATTTGGTCATGAACAAATTGAAGCCACATGGCCAAGGTACACGCCCGTGTCCTATTGTTGTGTCCTTCACACGGCTGAGACACATAGCCGTTTCTCTTGCCTATGTGCTTACTACCATACATAATGACTTGAAAAACTTAGGTGCAGGAGACACACGGGCACCCATGCTTTTATCAATGTTCCCAACATATTCTCAAGTTCATAATAAGTTGTCTTCTTGTACAACAGTAGATAAAATATTTATATATAGAGCTACGAAACTCCAAATTAAGTTCTGTTAATTTTCCTTGAAATAGACTCATCTATCCTTCTACCATAAAATTTCCAGAATTTTTTGTTTAGCCAAATAGTACAGTTTATTCCTCAAATTTACCCTTGATTCACTGTCTGACAGTTCTGACCCTTTTGTACTAAAGTTCAATTATCTCATAGAATAAGACTCAAGTAATGTTATCGTCTATTTATATTGAAAATAGACTCAATTTAGGATTCTAAACATATAAATTATAACTCATAACCATTTTTGTATAATTTATAATGACTTTCTCAAATCAGAACAGGGGATTTCGAAGTCATTCTGACTCTGTCTCACACAACTTCAAATATCTCATTATAGGAAATTCTTTTGCTAACAAGGTTTCTTTTATAAGAAACTAGACTCAATAAGCTTTAATCTCATATGTTATTCAGCCTCTAACTATTTTCCACTATTTTTAGTGTATTTTCAAATTTACACCACTGCAGTAGCCCAAAACTATCCAGGCTAATTTTCTCATTCACAATAATTGTTCACCAAATTAATACAACATCATATCATCTATCATGGTAAGAACATATAGCTATGCATCATAAGCATGGACTCATAATCTCAATGTCATCAAGTATCAAAGACTTATTCCAAATCATGCCATTTTCCTAATATTCACCTATTACTATATACATCATGAATATAGACCCATAACAATAAGGTCATTACACAATCATTCTCATAAACATGACTTACTTATTTGCATTATTACCAAATGTGCATTATAGACCGAATCATTTCTCACGAGTTTTGCGTACATACCTGTACTACTTCATGACATAATCATTCCTTATCAAAGCTTTGTTATAATCTTTGAATTTTCCGTTGAACTACTTGAAGTACTAAAGGATACTCGGGGAAATTTATACACATAGTAAGATGCCAATGCCATATCTTAGATATGGTCTTACATGGGTTCACACACATCGATGCCAATGCCATGTCCCAAACATGGTCTTACATGGAATTTCATAGCGAAACTTTATCGAATGTCATCGAGACATCATGAATCCATTTCATAAAGAAAAATACATGTACATATACATTTCATGCAATATTTGAATATTAGACATATAATAATAACTGCACGTTGCATTATTTTCATACAACTTACCTCGACACCAAATTGGTAAAAGAGGCCTAAACATCAATTTCTCGTTTTTCCTCGTTCTAAGTCCAAATCTCATTTTTCATCATCTATAACATCACATTTAACTTATTAAAACAATATACTAATCAAAGTAGTCCAACAACACATTTTGAAAAAAATTTTGATTTTGCCCTTATACTTTGCCAAAACTACCAAATTGCCCTTAGGCTCGAAAAATGATTTTTATCACATTTTCTTACACATTAAGCCTAGAAAAACCATTTTCATAACTATAGAAACTCACAAATTCAATTATTTCACACAGTTACACTTATTTTACAAACTTTACAAAGTAGCCCATTTAAGTGCTTTGCAAATTCCTTTCATGAAAGTTGTTTATAACACTACCAAGGTTCATATTCTTCCATAAAAACTCAGCAAACAACACATATGCTTTCATGGCAAAACTCTAGACTCTTAATCGTTTTGCAAAAGAGTCTCATCATTTGAAAGCACATGCTTTAGGGGTTCCAAAAATGTAAAAATCATCAAGAAAGACATTAAAAATCACTTACTAGCTTGGAAGTTTCTTTGCTGAAATTTTCCAGCTTCTAAACCCTTTCTTTGCTTCCATTTTCGGTGGAGAGAAGATGAAGAAAAGATGAGATTCGGTGGAGAGAAGATGAAGAAAAGATGAGATCTTTCTTTTCTTTATTTTTTTCTATTTTTAGTCAATTTAGTCACCTAAAAGCCACAAATTTTGGCTTTTTGACCAATTTGTCTCCCTTGGCCGGCCATCACACTTTAAATGGCTAAATTTCACTTTAAATACCCCCAATTCAAGATACAAAGCAATTTAACACCTTTAGGCATCAAAACACAACTTTTACCTTTTACGCGATTTAATCCTTTTTTGAAATTGGACTAGAAATCGCTAAAATTAATATACCAAAATTTTTATGCACCTTTATAAACATGCTATATCACATAAAATAACATCAAAATAATTTTCTCCGGCCTCAGAATAGTGGTTCCGAAACAACTATTCCGGCTAGGCCCAAAATCGGGCTGTTACAATTCCATCACTAGTAGGCCGAATCTCTTAAGAGCGACACTGCACACTTCACGTACTCCTTAGGTGTCTATGACAGTTTATCAAATACCCTAATGGTATTTTCTAGCCAAAACTCTGCTCTCTCCAGGTCATCATCTATGCTAACCCAGAATTCCTCGGCCCCCTATTTTCGAATCTTATCTACCGAGGGTTTTCTCTTCTAACCATGTCTGCGTCTTGCGGAGCTACCCGGGCATACTGAGGAATCAGATGAGGTGGGGGAGGTGGAGTGTTCAGATTTGCACGAACAAACTCCGTATACCAAGCGTCCATCATCCGAAAGTAGGCTTCTCTAGCCCCTCTGTGTTGGCCCATAGTTACGGGCTCACTCTCTACTGGCGTAGTCCCTTCAGCGATAGCCGGTGCATTACTTTCCACGTCATCTTCCATAGTTCTATTAGGATCCATTTACTATATAAAAACATAATTTATAATCGTCAGAAATTGTCACACTATCAATATAAAGTTATGGCATGTATAGCTAGACTAGTACTCTCGCTAGGTTAGTCCTAGAATCGACTAAACCACGGCTCTGATACCACTAAATGTAACACCCTATACCCGTAACCCTAGCCAGAAAGGAGCACAAGGCATTACTTAACTTGATCTCATGCATACAACCAATTTCAAATCACCGAGACTCGATCCAAACTTAAAACTTTATGAATTTCTACTTTAAACTTCTTATTATGGGCCTACGAACCTCAAACTGACCGTTGAAAACCATTCGAGACTATACCGGGCCTTAAACCAACTATGAAAATTTTATCCTTAAAATAGGGCACACGCCCGTGTGGAAGGGCAACACGCCCATGTGACCAACTTGACATGGTCTTGTTGATGGTCTGTGTGGCTCACACGGCCTAAGCACCCTGGGACACGCCTGTGTCTCACACTCGTGCAGAATTAATTTCTAATTCGCACCTACAGGGGTTTTCACACAACCAGACACAAGCCCGTGTCCCTCACACGGCCACGACGCGCCCATGTCCTAGCCCGTGTACAAAAACCTGGGTATTCTGTTTCTGACGTCAACATGCTCATAATATCACACGGCCAAGGCACACACCAGTTTGCTGGGCCGTGTCCTCCACACGACTGAGACACACGGCTATGTCTCTGTCCGTGTGTTTATTACCATGCATACTGACTTGAAACTTTTACGTGCAGGGGACACACGGCCGGACCACACGCCTATGGTGTAATGGCCTAAATTCAAGGTTATCGGAATAGTGGTTTTGTAACCACAAATCCGATTTAAAGAGAAATTTATTTCAATATTTTTGCATGAAAATTGATATGATAGGAAAATCGTATGAAAATATTGATAAAAAAATTTTATCGGTTTAGTGGTTAGTTAGAAAAAAAATTATTGAAGAAATTAGATAAAATAAGGTATCAGGACCTCTATATCGTAAAATCGAGTCAAAAATAATTTTATAAATATTTATGAAATGTTAGTAATGTGGTATTAAAATTTCGTTAGGAAATTTTAATGTTTGGATAGTTAATTAAATGCAAAGGACTAAATTGTAAAAGGTGTAAAAGTGGATGGGATGATTAAATAGCTTAAGTGTCTAATGAGAGAGGATTTAAAAGGAAATTAGACCCAAAATTTATTTGGTCTGGACGGCAAGGGCATGAAATCAGCAAGAAAATTGATAAATTAAGGGCAAAATTGGAATATTGCAAAATTAACTAAATAAAGCTAGGACTAAATAGGAAATATCTAGATTTCTCTTCATTTCTCTTCAATTCCAGCAGCTAAAAACGCCATAGGAGGGTTCTCTAAGCTGGTATTCCATAATTTTTGCACCAAGTGAGTTAATCCTTGCCTTTTTCTTATAATTTTTGTATTTCTAAGACTTTTACAACTAGGTCCTACTATTAAATTCATTAGTTTTTGATTTCATGGATGAAATTGAAAGTCACCATGGTTTAGTGCTGTAAGTTTATGATGAAATATAATGAAATTAAAGCTTTAATTTGTTTATGAGATGATTTTATTAGGTAATTTCAATAGAAATTGATTTTTAGGACCTAATTGTGAAAATGTTTGGAATTAAAGTCTATTGCTGAAATTTTGATTCCTAAAGGTTGTAAACTAGTTTAAGATGATAGAATAAAGTGTTAATTGAGAAAATTCAGCTCAATTGAGAGGCTAATTGAGTAGGGACGAAATTGTTATTTATTAAAAGCTTAGGGGAAAAATGGTAATAAACAGCTTGTACTAAAACAATATTGGACAACAGCAGTAGACTAACTTTGAAAAATCATCATAAATTGTATGAATCAAATTAGAAGATGAACAAAATATGAAATTAAAGATTATTGAGTCTAGTTTCTCATATATAAGAAACAGTGTAAGCAATGGATCTGTAAATCATAAGATATAATGAATTTTGTGAGATAAGGTCAGAATGAATTCGAGCTCCCCTGTTTTAACTTTGAAAAATAATAAAAAAATTAATTAAAATAATTAGGGTCTTAAATTATATGTATAGAATCTTGAATGAGTCTATTTTAAAAAGAAACAAAAGGGAACATTATCTAAATTCGTATGAAGAGATAATTAATTTTAGTGAAGAAGGGTCGAATCGTCGGACAGCAGAATAGGGGTGACTTTAAAGAATAAACTGTACTTATTGGCTAAACCAAAATTATGAAAATTTTATGGTAAGAATATATATGAGTCTAGTTTTATGTAAAATTAACGATATTAATTTGGAGTTCCGTAGCTTGAGTTATAAATAATTTAGTGACTATGACTCAAATAGACACTTTGAATAAACTATAAATAATAATAATGAAATTATAGAAATTGTTGCATATGAACATGAAATGTATTAAATTGATAATTAAATTTATTTATTTAGATCCGTAAGATTCAAATACTGAAGCTAGATCGAGGAAAGGAAAAAGTTTAGGATTAGTAGATTTTTGTACATGAACAAGTATCAAGGTAAGTTCATGTAACTTGAATTATATTCTTAAATGCTTGAAATGTATGTTATTGATGTGAATATGATTTGAAAGTTCATTGTATGAAAATTTATGAAACATTGATATATTTGATAAAAAGAGGAAGAAATCTCGGTTGAATGAAAGGAAATTTCAATGGATCTCTGAGAAGGAATTGACAGTAAAAAGGATCTAGCCCGGATGGGTGATCCTATCCTGATATAGCCCTCCCGAAGAATATGTGGAAAACGGATTTAGCCCGGATGGGTAATCCGAATTAGGGTCTGAATTTAGCCTAGACTGGTAATTTAGATCCAAGCTCATTAGAGTAATTGTCGTTGCAGGGGATTTAGCCTGGACTGGTAATCCCGACAATACTCTATGAGTTTATATTATGAGGATTTAGCTCGACCGGTAATCCATTGTAAGGATGAGGTTCATGGAGTGTGCTCTCTGAAATGGAAATGTGCGTACATGAATATGAATTGACGGACCCGGAAATGTACACTAAAAGTGTACTTCTAAAATATCCATCGAAATTCTGAGAAATTCAACGGGATAAATATGAAAAAATAACAAGGAAATGGAAATCATGGTATTGATGAACTCATCAATCATAGTATATATTATTGGTACATAGAAATTATTGTACTAACTTGAATCTTGAGTTTGTGCATGTTAGGGTAATAACGCATTGAATGGATATAGGAATGTTTATTGTATTGTATTGAAAATATTAAGTAAGTATAATTCTTGTTACATGAGCTTACTGAGCACAAAGTGCTTACCCTGTTTCATTTTCCCTTGTTTTGTAGTGTTAAGAGCTCGGAGGTTGGATTTGGTCGGAGACACATCACACTATCAACCTCAGGATTTCGGTATATAAAGAAACTTTATTTTGGAAATCAATGGCATGTATAAGCTAATAAAGTAAATGTTAACGTGAAATGAATGTAAAGTTAGCCATTGGTATGGCTAACAAATCTTGGTTTTGGTATGCGATGATGTTATCTTATAAATATGCGTGAATATATATGCGTTAACCTATCTTGAAAATATGTTGAATTGGATTGGTTGATGTGGATTATTTTTGGTTTAAAATTTCAGGGAAGGTTAGATATTTATAAAAGGGGTTATATTGAAAAAAAAAATTTAACTCGTAAACTCCGGTAATACCTCGTACCCTATTCTGGCAATGAATACGGGTAGGGGGTATTACACATGAAGCAAACTGTGTGTCACACACGGCCTAGGTACACGCCCGTGTGCCTACCCGTGTGGACAGTATAAGGCTATTTACCAAGCCTCATTACCACTCTTACATATCTAGTTCCATACAAATACCAACCAATATTGAAACAAGTATAACTCCTATAACTAAATCAGCCATAATAGACATTCATTCAACCATGAAAATGCATCTTTTATAAGTTCAAAATGAATATTACTGTCATTCAAAGCTTAATACAAATTAAAGGGGTTTCCAACCCAAGCTAACACATTTGACCAATTCTCGAAGACACAAAATAATAAAGTCTAAGTCCTATACATGTCATATTCAAAAATATAAATCCAACTATACCGAATGCTTCAGTTGATAGTGTGATCGATATCTCTAAATTCTGGAATCCTTGAGCTAGTTAGGCGGCACTGTATGGAAATGGAAAGAAAAAGGAGTAAACATAAAAGCTTAGTAAGTTGCATATAAGTAAGTACACAACAGCAACATTTTATCAATGATCCACATGCTCATGATACCAAGGTAGGCATAGGCATAGCTTACTCATTACCATCCATACTAGTCACATATTGTTCAATGAGCTCATATCTCATATGTACCAATTAGGTACCTGTACCACTCACAACACGGTTATACTTTCATCATTAGCTTAAGAACATAACGCTCACCGTTGAACCATTTGGAACATTACCGGATATTCATTAAGCCTCAAACGTGGGTAAAGTGCCGATGCCATATCCCAGACATGGTCTTACACTGGCTCTCATAATGTGGCCGATACATGTCCCAGACATGTCTTAAACTAGCCAACAATAACCCATATATCACAGCCTGAATATCCGATTGATTTCCTGGGTTCAAACTGGAACTCTACTATCTCTATTATCATCATACCATCTCAATTCCACAATCAAGCAATTCATGTTATATTAATTCAAATACAATTTAACACATACATTAGTAATGTAGTTGTATTATTTACATACAACTTACCTCAGACTACAAAACGTATACGACTAGTCGGTTTAGTCGATTTGCTTGCCTTTTCCCCAATCTAGGTTCGGATTTGGCGATTCTTGATCTAAAATAGAAAAATGCACTCATTTAATCACTAAATAAAATTAAGCAATTAAAAATTCACATCTTCGGTAAAATGACCATTTTGCCCCTAGACTTTGGCAAAATGACCATTTTACCCCTATGCCCAAAAATTAATTTTTATCAAATTTATTCCCATATTAGGCCTATCTGAACTCTTTTTACTCTTATAGCAATCCCAAATTCTCTCTATTTTACACATTTATCAATTATTTTACAACTTGTGCAAAATAGTCTCTTTAGGTGTTTTCATGGTAACACCCTTCACAAAAGTTGTCAATTACACAACTAAGACTCATATTCTTCCATAAAATTTCAAAGAACACCCTAAATTCCCTCATGGAAAAACCCTAGACCTTCAACCATTTTGCAAGATATACCCCTCATTTGAAAGCTTGTGCTTCAAGTGTCAAAAATGTAAAAATCATTAAGAGAAACTATCAAAATCACTTACTTGAGAGGGCTCAAAGTTGCTGAAATTTTTTAAGCTTTCAAACCCCTACAATGGCTGGTATTTTCGGCTAAAAAGAGAGAAAATATGATGGCTTTGCCTTTTTGTTTTATTAAAAATACAACTAGTCAAAATTAGTGACCTAAGCTTCACTTAATTTTGACCTTCTCTCCAATCTGTCTCCCATGACCGGTCAAGCTATTGTCTAAGGGTCTAATTGCCCTTTAAATGCCCCCAATTTTGGTTCTCTAGCTATTTAACATCTTTAGCTATCAAAATAGAACTTTTGCACTTTATGCGATTTAGTCATTCTTTACAATTGGGCTCACAAACGTCAAAATTAACTCACCAAATTTTTCATGCACTAATATAAATATGCTATGAATCCAAAATAATAATAAAATAATTTTTTTGACTTCAAATTTATGGTCCCAAGACCACTATTCTGACAAGCCCCAAAATCGGGCTGTTACACGTCGCTACGCCACAATATGTATTACTCTGATTCTGGCACTTATCACATATTAATCTAGCAGCTAAGCTGCATTTCTGTGAAAGTTTCAGTGAAAACTCAAAAGGTGTGTAGGGTTGGGTGGGCATTAAATGTCCATTGTGGTGTGTTGGGATGACCGAAGATGGTGTGTAGCGAACGAAAATAGGAATATTGCATCTGAATCTGATCTGAACCATATTTGAATTGAAATCGTATATATATACATATATGTAACTCATCTGCTCTGAATCTGGACTGAAATTACTCATATATCAACCGAACCTTTGAATTTGGAATTTCTTTATAAGCGAACATTATTGAATTTTAACTCCTTTTACGCATTAAGTTTACAACTCACTTTGTTATTGATTGGATTTTAGGTGATCCCAATCTTGAGCGGGTCAGTGTCGCGGAAGCTCAGTTAAGCTTTTCTTTTTTTCCTTTTAAGCATTACTACCAGGGATTGATGTTCATAGTGGTGTGTTGGGATGGACAAAGATGATGTGTAGCAGACGGAAATAGGAATATTGCATCTGAATTTGATCTGAACAATATTTGAATTGAAATCGTATATATATACATATATGTAACTCATCTACTCTGAATCTAGACTGAAATTACTCTTATATCAACCGAATCTCTAAATTTGGAATTTCTTTATGAGCAAACATTATTGAATTAGACTACTTTTATGCATTGAGTTCACAACTCACTTTGTTATTGATTGGATTTCAGGTGGTCCCTAATCTTGAGCGGGTCAATGTCGCGGAAGCTCAATCAAGCTTTTCTTTTTTTGCTTTTAAGCATTACTACTAGGGATTGATGTTCTATGATGTTATGGTATTTATGAAGATTATATGTTGAAATAATTGTTGTGATGGATGTTATGTAATGAATGGTTCAGTTCAACTGTGTTAGGGTAGTAGGAATTTTAGTTTGGATGACATAACTCTTCAAACTCGGTCTGGACGTCTAGGCTGGGGTTAGGATGTTACATTTTCTACTTACATAATAGCCATTAACTTGATCGAATTGTTACATTTTCGTCACTCATTCCTAACCTCCCATTAAAATGATGGCATGGCACATTGGTTTAAAGGGCTAATAATCAATTTGGTCTCTGAAATATAAATAAAATATTATTTTGATATTTTATTAACAACATTTTTTTTCATTTTTAAACAATCCCATTATAGGTTTTGATCGTATCTTTTCTTTTTGACGCAATACCTAGAACTACTTATAACCCTCTTCTTATTAACAACATTATTAACACTAGATTTTATCACACCCATGATGGGAATGAATAAAATATTATATATTAAAAAATATGTTTATAAATGTATATAAACAAATGAAGTGGCTAGGATTTCTATATGAATTTGTTGGTCTTGTGTTTGATTTCTAAATAATGTTTTTCAATTGTCTTATTTGAAGATTATATAAAAGTATGAAAATATGAAAAATACCTTTATAATAATATTAAAGCATAATGACTTATTTTCTATCAAAAAAGAAAAGAAAAGAAAGCATAATGACTTATCTGGTCCTCCTCTAAGTTTACTAAACAAATTATTTTAACCCTCCATTAATTTTGTCTCTTTTAACCATTGAACTTGCATTATTTGTCAAAACTCTCCAATTAAAAATATTAATAATATTAATAATTTTTTTAATTTTTAAATTTCAAAGAATTAATTAATTGCTAATATGACATCTATATGGCAATCCTCATGTATGCCACGTCAGCAAAGTTAACAAATGTTAACTTTTCCATCTATTTTTGGGTGATTAGACAAAAACGCAAGTTTAAGGGCTAAAAGAGGCGAAAAATTAGATGGATGTTTAAAATGATTTTTTTGTAAGGTTGGAGGGCCAAATAAGTCATTATGCCTATTAGTAATTAGTAACTACCCTTTAAGGTAAGGGTATTTTTGTAATTTCACAATTAAGTTGGTGTCGAGTTTACTCGTGACACCAACTCAACCAGTCACTTTATATATTGTGACATCCCTAAATTGACCCTAGTCGGAAAGTGGTTTCGGGACCACTAAACCGAGTCATAATAATAATTAACCATCATAATTGATGCTCATTATATGTATATATGCATGTGTGAAAATTTCATGTTTGGATTTTGTTAATTGTAAGTGAATTTTTATCAAATAGGACTTATGTGAGAAAATTTAGAAATGTGCTAGGCAAATGTAAGGTGGCCTATTAATACATGTGGGAAAGTGTTGTCCTTGCATGTCAAATTAGCCAAAATGAAGCATGATGGCCGGCCATACTATGGGTGGAAACATGTCTCCAACATGTTAGACTAGTGATGCATGTAGGAAACAATAAATTAAGAAAGTTAGCATTAAAGAAATGGAAAAAGAAAATGATGATAACAAAAAAAAAGAGTGTGGATGCTTTCCCCCTTGCAGTACATGAGAGAAACAAAAACAAAGAAAGAAAGAAAAAAAATGTTCATTCTCTCATTTTCTCCTTGCTTGGCGAATGTACTAAGAAGAAAGGGGAAGCTTGAGAAAATCAGCCATGGGAGTTTGCTAGACTAAGGTATGTTGATGTTATCCATGAGATTTATGCATGTTTTAGTTGATAGTTTGAGTTCCACCTAACCCATGGTCTAAACCTTTACCATGAAATGGGGATGATATTCGCCATGGGTGTTGTCTTCTTGGTATCATTGATGTTTGATGTTTGATGTTGTGGTGGTGAGGCATGAAGATGAGTTAAGGTTCAACTAAGGTGGATTTGTGGATGTTATTTGCATGCTAAAGGTAAAGCTTGTAATGATGCATGGTATGGTGTTGTATGGCATTTGGCCATGGTAGGAAATAAAAGGAAACTATGTTCGTTGTTCATGTCATTTGAATGAGAAGTGCTAGTAAGGTGAAGTACAAATGTTAGTGTTTGATTTACTAGTGTATATATGCATACTAGCCTAGTTGTGAACTTGAATCAAATTGGTGTTAAGTCGATACAAGCGACCTTACTTGTTGAATGTATCAAGTGTGGAAATCGGCCTTAACATGAATGTGTATGTTCGGCCACATGAACGAATACATATGTTGATGTGTATATTCGGCCTTAGGTAGCCTATTGAGGGCCTTAGCTTTTCCTTGATGCTTGAATGAATTGTATTGAATTGCTTGATGTAATATAAAATGTGCATGACCAATGTGTATCCAAGCAAAAGGGTGGCCATATATGAGTCTAAATTCAGGGAAAATTTACGAAATCGGTTTAGAGTTTCAAACTCGAGATATGATTTTTATGGCGATGATGACGCAGCTTTTCCAATTTGTCTGAAATGCCAAATTGGTTGGTACCTTGAGAAGATTTGGCCCATTAACCCTCGTGTCCAAACCGTGACGGTCACGGGTTCGGTGTTACATTTAATTGGTATCGAGCTATGTTTTAGTCGGTTCTAGGACTACCATAGCGTGTGAGTCTAGCTATACATGCCAAATTGTTAGTGCTTAATAATGTGATGACTTGACGGTTGAAATTTTTTGTTTTGATTTGCAATGGAACCCGGTAGAGAGACCCTTGGCGGATGACGTTGAAAGTGTAGCGGCTGCTCTGCGCAAGGGACATCGCCGTTGAGCCTCGATCATCCGCGAATAATCAAAATGAAGGGCGAAACAAGCCTTCTTCACCATGATGAATGAGTGGGTCGCATAATATGCCCGAACCAACCCGGCTGTCCAACCATTCCGAATTTAAATACTCCACCCCAAGAGCCCGCAATGCCTCCGATTCTCGATCCTGTGAGGTTGAGTAAACCACCGTGGACTTGATTAGGAAGCGTGGGGCGAGGAGTTCAAGGCCATAGTTCTTGATGATGCCGAAAAGGCCGAGTTTCGCTCGATAACACCATTAGAGTGTTAGATGAACTGTCATGCACACCGATGAATGTCTTAAGTGTGCTATATCCTTGTTCGAGACTCACTTACTATTGGTGGAGGACTTTAATTTCCATAGTCCCAAATGAACGAGTTACTTGGGATTTCTTTCAATCCAATTTGAAAGAAATACATTAGTCAACGGTTCATCGATCGAAGTGTAAGGAATTCTTGGAACTCAAGCAAGGCCGGATGATCAGATATCGAATCTGAACATGAGTTCGTAAGACTTAGTCGGTATGCTCGGAGTGTGTGGTGATGAGGTTGCGATGTGCAAAAGATTTGAAGAAGGATTGAATGAAGAGTTAAAGTTACTAGTGGGAATTTTGGAGATAAAGGAGTTCGTGACACTAGTCGAACAAGCTCGCAAGGCGGAAGAACTTGGGAAGGAGAAGAAGAAGGCTGAATTTGAAGCAAGAGATTACCGTAAAAGATCGACGAGTAAAGCTCCGTTCTCGGTGTAAAGAGGTTCGTGGAGGACACCAAGAAGTCGAGGACGATTGCGGGAATTTCCATTAGAGCCCGACCATTGACGGACTCCGAGCTACTTGATAGCTAGTGTGGGCAATAATCGTCAAGAGAGACACGAATGCCCCAATGTGGAAGACGACACCTAGGTGAATGTTGGGGTAAGTCATTAATAGGGCTGTTATGGATGCGGTTCAAAGGACCACTTCATTAGAGATTGCACGGAGCTAGATGAGAGGAATAAGACGCAAGGTGCAAGACCTAGTGGAATGACTTTGGAGGTAGGCCCCCAGAATCTCTCGGAGGTAGGGGTGGTAATCGAGAGGAGCCTCTAATACTACCGTCGATCCGAGACCCGTGCTCTGCTAGAGCATATGCCATCCACGCACGAGAGGAGGCATCCTCCCCGACGTTATCTTTGGTACTTTTACTCTCTTTGATACTATTGTGATTGCATTGATTGACCCGGCTCTACTCACTCATATGTATGTGAAACCTTAGCATCTAGTAAGACTCTACCGTTGAGTCTCTTGAGTTCGTAATTGAGTGTCAAACCCTTTGGGTCAATACGTTTCGTTGATAAAGTGTGCAAGAGATGCCCCTAATAATTCGAGAATCTGTTTTCCTACCAATCTGATGCTTCTACCATTTCATGAATTCGATGTTATTCTTGGTATGGATTGGTGACCGTACATGATGCGATGGTGGATCGCAAAAGAAAAACCATTGATTTGAGGAGTGCAAATAATGAGGTAGTCCGAGTCGAGTCTCTTGATTTAAAAGGAGCGCCAATGATAATATCTTCTATGACCGCTTCGGAGGTATGTGAAAAAGGTGTGAAACATACCTTGCGTATGTGTTTGGAAGTAAAGAGACGGAAAGGAAACTCGAATCGGTACCAGTGGTTTGTGAGTATTCAGATGTTTTTCCGAGGAGTTACTGGGATTGCCACCGGTTCGAGAAGTGGAATTCGACATCGGTTGTACCGGGTACTACGCCGATTTCAATAGCCCGTATCGTATGGCATTAACGGAATTAAAGGAATTGAAGGTTCAATTGCAAGAATTGACGGATAGAGGTTTATTTCGACCGAGTTTTTCTCCATGGGCGACTTTGTATTGTTTGTGAAGAAGAAGGACGGAACCATGAGGTTGTGCATCGACTATCGTCAACTCAATAAAGTGACGATAAAGAATAAATATCCATTGCCACGAATTGACGATTTGTTTGATCAATTAAAGGGAGCCTCGGTGTTTTCAAAGATAGATTTGAGGTCGGGTACTATCGGTTGAGGTCCGAGAATCGGACATACCAAAACCGCTTTTAGAACGAGGTACGGTCACTACTGAATTCTTGGTGATGCCGTTTGGGCTCACTAATGCCCTGCGGTGTTTATGGATTTAATGAATAGAATTTTCAGGCCATACTTGGATCGGTTCGTAGTTGTATTTATCGATGACATTTTGGTCTATTCGAGAGATGAAATCGAACATCTTTGAACACCGAGGCTAGTGTTGCAAATCTTACGAGATAAGCGATTATACGCAAAGTTCAATAAATGTGAATTTTGGTTGAAAGAGGTTAGCTTTTTGGGGCACGTGGTGTCCGATCGGTGTCGAGGTGGACCGAACAAAATTCGCCATAGTCGATTGGAAACCACCAAGGAATGTTACGAAGTTAGGAGCTTTTGGGGCTTGCCGATTATTACCGACGATTTGTAAAAGGTTTCTCGACGATAGCCACGCCAATGACGGCTACTCCAAAAGGATGTTAAGTTCGAATGGACGGAGAAATGTCGAAAAGTTTCGATCAACTGAAAGCTTATTTGGTGAAGCCCCAATTCTAGTGCAACCCGAATCGGGCAAAGAGTTTGTCATTTATAGTGACGCATCCCTACTTGGGTTGGGTTGCGTATTGATGCAAGAAGGCGAGTTGTGGCCTATGCGTCGAGGCAATTAAAGCCACATGAGAAAAATTATCCGACCCATGATCTCGAATTGGTCGCCATCGTATTCGCCTTAAAGATATGGCGACATTACTTATTTGGTGAGAAGTGCCATGTGTATTCGGATCACAAAAGTCTCAAATATTTGATGACCCAAAGAGACTTAAATCTGCGACAAAGGCGATGGCTCGAGTTGTTAAAAGATTATGAGCTCGTCATTGATTATCACCGGAAAGGGCTAATGTGGTTGCGGATGCCTTAAGCGGAAATCACTTTGTTTGCTTTATGACGATGAATGTACACTTGTCTATCCTACCCGACAATGTGTTAGTAGCTGAATTGAAAGCCAAACCATTATTGATCGTCAAATTCGTGAAGCTCGAGAAAGTCGACGATGAGTTGGTTGCAAAGCGGGATGAGTGTGTTCGAACAAGGACTCGAATTTCAAATCGATGATGACGATTGTTTGAGGTTCGAAGTCGTCGTGTGTTCCAAAGAATTGAACTTATTCCAATAATTTTGAACGAAGCCCATTGTAGCCGAATGGTAATCCACCCGGGAGTACGAAGATGTACAACGATTTGAAGCGTCGGTTTTGGTGGCATGGTATGAAACGAGACATCTCGATTTTGTTTCGAGATGTTTAATATGTCAACAAGTGAAAGCGGAACATCAAGTGCCTTGAGGATTACTTCACCGATCACGATACGAGTGGAAATGGGATCGAGTCACAATGGACTTTGTATCCGGACCGCCATTGTCGGTGAGTAAGAAGGATGCGATTTGGGTCGTTGTCGATAGACCGACTAAGTCGGCTCACTTTATCCCCGACGCACGGATTTTTCAATGGACAAACTAGCCGAATTGTACGTTTCTCAGTTGTGAGATTACACGGGTGCCTATTTCCATCGTGTCGGATAGAGATCCGAGATTTACCTCGCGATTTTGGAGGAAGTTGCAAGAAGCTTTGGGTACCAAGTTGCATTTCAGACCGCCTTTCACCCCAAACCGATGGTCAATCCGAGCGGATAATTCAAATACTCGAGGATATGTTGAGATGTTGTATCCTTGAGTTTAGTGGTTCATGGGAGCAGTATCGCCTTTGATTGAATTCGCTTACAACAATAGCTTTCAATCAAGTATTAAGATGGCGCTTACGAGGCTTTATACGATCGTAAATGCCGTACCCCATTATTCGGTGAACTTAGTGAAGGTAAATTCTTGAGGTTGATTTGGTTAAGGATGCCGAGCAAAGAGTTCGAGTAATTCGTGAAAGTTTGAAAGTCGCCGGATCGCCAAAAGTCGTATGCGGATTTGAAAAGAAAAGATATTGAATATCGGGTTGGAGACAAGGTCTTTCTCAAAGTTTCACATTGGAAGAAGGTGCTTAGATTTGGTCGTAAGGGCAAATTGAGTCCGAGGTTCATCGGGCCATATGAAGTATCCGAACGAGTTGGGCGATCGCATATCGATTAATTTTGCCCCGAGCTCGAAAGGATTCTAGCGTTTTCATGTCTCGATGCTTGACGATATAGGTCTGATCCATCGCACGTAATTGCTCCATCCGAGATTGAGATTCACCTAATTTGAGCTATGAAGAGGAACCGGTTCGCATTATGAGGCTTGAAGTAAAAGAGTTGCGCAATAGGAAAATCCGTTAGTGAAGGTGTTGTGGCATAAACACGGAATGGAAGAAGCCACTTGGGAACTTGAGGACTCTATGAAAGAGCGATACCGAGCCTATTTACGGTAAGATTTTCGGGACGAAAATTTCTTAAGTGGGGAAAAGTTGTGACATCCCTAAATTGACCCTAGTCGGAAAGTGGTTTCGGGACCACTAAACCGAGTCGAATAATAATTAACCATCATAATTGATGCTCATTATATGTATATATGCATGTGTGAAAATTTCATGTTTGGATTTTGTTAATTGTAAGTGAATTTTTATCAAATAGGACTTATGTGAGAAAATTTAGAAATGTGCTAGGCAAATGTAAGGTGGCCTATTAATACATGTGGGAAAGTGTTGTCCTTGCATGTCAAATTAGCCAAAATGAAGCATGATGGCCGGCCATACTATGGGTGGAAACATGTCTCCAACATGTTAGACTAGTGATGCATGTAGGAAACAATAAATTAAGAAAGTTAGCATTAAAGAAATGGAAAAAGAAAATGATGATAAAAAAAAAAAGAGTGTGGATGCTTTCCCCCTTGCCGTACATGAGAGAAACAAAACAAAGAAAGAAAGAAAAAAATGTTCATTCTCTCATTTTCTCCTTGCTTGGCGAATGTACTAAGAAGAAAGGGGAAGCTTGAGAAAATCAGCCATGGGAATTTGCTAGACTAAGGTATGTTGATGTTATCCATGAGATTTATGCATGTTTTTAGTTGATAGTTTGAGTTCCACCTAACCCATGGTCTAAACCTTTACCATGAAATGGGGATGATATTCACCATGGGTGTTGTCTTCTTGGTATCATTGATGTTTGATGTTTGATGTTGTGGTGGTGAGGCATGAAGATGAGTTAAGGTTCAACTAAGGTGGATTTGTGGATGTTATTTGCATGCTAAAGGTAAAGCTTGTAATGATGCATGGTATGGTGTTGTATGGCATTTGGCCATGTTAGGAAATAAAAGGAAACTATGTTCGTTGTTCATGTCATTTGAATGAGAAGTGCTAGTAAGGTGAAGTACAAATGTTAGTGTTTGATTTACTAGTGTATATATGCATACTAGCCTAGTTGTGAACTTGAATCAAATTGGTGTTAAGTCGATACAAGCGACCTTACTTGTTGAATGTATCAAGTGTGGAAATCGGCCTTAACATGAATGTGTATGTTCGCCACATGAACGAATACATATGTTGATGTGTATATTCGGCCTTAGGTAGCCTATTGAGGGCCTTAACTTTTCCTTGATGCTTGAATGAATTGTATTGAATTGCTTGATGTAATATAAAATGTGCATGACCAATGTGTATCCAAGCAAAAGGGTGGCCATATGACCATTTAAACTCCTTGTCATATTCGCCATAAGCTAGCATAATGAGGTTTTAATAAGTTAAATTTGTGTGAACTAGCTCAAGAACTCAAAGGATCAAAGTTGGACAAGGGAAAGACAAAGTAATTGAATAGCCATTGAAAGCGTATGACAACATCCGAGGTAAGTCATTAAGCATATATTTGGTATTGATTTAAATGATCATAATATATATGCAATTGTGTTTAATGAATTGATGTGTAAATGAAAATGTATGTGTATGGAATGATGCCATTGTTGAATGTATAAAGGCAGCAAAATGCATAAGGTATTGGTCACGGCACTAAGTGTGCGGGTATAAATGGACACGGTGACAAGATTGGCACTAAGTGTGCGGGTTTAAATTGTACAGCACTAAGTGTGCGAGTTTGATTCTATAGCACTAAGTGTGCGAGCTGAAAATATATAGCACTAAGTGTGCGGATTCACTATATGCTCTTGTATTACAATTGGCACTGAGTGTGCGACATTATCGAGTTAATCCCGGACAGCGAATCGAGTAAGTACCTTGAGCTCATGACGAATAGGCAATATGTTCATGCTCGGGGTTGAGCTTGGTAAGCTTTAAATCTATGTGATGATTGCAATTGTGTGATTGTGGTGAAAATGAGTTAGTGTGTGAAAATGCCTCAAATATCTTATCGTATAAATATGAAATGTGGATGTATGGCTTGGTATGAGATTGAACCGAAAGGTCCGAGGAATTATGGTATAGTTCGATATGGATGAAGTACCTAGCCTTGTTTCATTGTTTCACTTTGTGATGAATTTAGCTAATGGATAATTGTAAAGTGCTTATGACTTACTGAGTTATAAACTCACTCGGTGTTTTCTTGTCACCCATTTTAGGTCTCTTGGACTCGTATTGTTGCGTGCTCGGAACCGTCGTTGAAGTCATCACACCGGCTGAAATATTTTGGTATTGTCTTCGTTGTTGAAGAACATTTGGCATGTATAGGCTATTATATTTTGTTGAACTGTGGGTTGTAAACTTTAAGCCATGTGAAAATGGCCTATGTGGTCGTCGAGTGGGATGCTAGAACCTATAGCCACGAGTCTTAGAAACTTTAATTTTGATAAGGTGGCCATAATTTGTGTCATGTTTGATGGATGATTAAGGCCAAGGAAAGATTCATGAAATTGGCATAGTCTACTGCAGTAACTGTTGCGGACAGCAGCAGTGAGGTGAGATTGAAAAATCACTAAAAATAGTAGAAGTAGAATTAAATAGTGAATAAATTATGAAATTGAACCTTGATGAATCTAGTTTAATATGGATGGAACGAAACGACCATATGAGCAGTATATTGAGAGATATTAAAGTTCTCGTGAGACAGGTCCAGAACGGTTTCTGGGTCCCCTGTCGTGACTTTGAAAATTTACTATAAATTATCCAGAAAGAATTAGAAGTCATGCCTTATATGTGCAGATTCCATTTTGAGTCTAGTTTCATTAGAAACAAACGGCACCAGTATTAAAGCCCTGTACAGAGAGATATTTAAGTTTTAACGCGCGAAGGTCAGTGTAGTCGACTTCTGTAACATTGGTGACTTTAACTAATAAACTGTACCAATTGGCCCAACCAAAAATTCTAGAAATAAATCCATGGATAAATATATGAGTCTAAATTCATGAAAAATTTACGGAATCAGTTTCCGAGTTTCGAAACTCGAGATATTATTTTTATGGCGACAGTGACGCAGTTTTCCAGCCTGTCTGGAAATGCCAAATTGGTTGGTACCTTGAGAAGATTTGGCCCATTAACCCCTCGTGTCCGACACCGGCGACGGTCACGGGTTCGGGTGTTACATATATAGTATATATATACAACTGATGAAGGCAATAAATTGTGTAAATTAAAATAAAAATGTATAAAAAATCCAAATAAAACATTGGTTGAGTAGTAAATATAATGTTTTACTAATCCAATTAGCATGGAATCAAATCTCAATATATGTATATTTTTATTGGCTTTTGTTAAAGTAAAAGATTAAAGTATCATCAAATAATATAATTTATTTTAATTACAAAAGACATTTTATAGTTTCCTCAACCGAGTTGGTGCCGGTTGACTTACAACACCAACTTAAAGGGTTAAATGGAAGTATAAATATAGATAATAAATTATGTATATTAAAATAAAAATATATAAAAAAAATTCAAAATAAAATTTTGATCGAGATAAATTTAATATTTTCCTAATTAAATAATCTAATTATATTTTATACTTAATATTAAGTAAGTAATTAATTAGTGTTTAAAAATTGAGCTGAAGATTTAGTTATGGGTAGCATGGAAAGAATTGAAGAGACAAATGAAAGTTAGCCCAACCAAACAAAGCTGAAACGGAGCCCAATTATAAGACTAATGCAAACAAAAGACATTCATTCTAAACTAAATCATTCAAAATCTCAAACAATCTTTGATAAAAATCTCAAAACTCTAAATCAAATATCACTCCTTTCAACTTTGAATTAGAGTTAGTCTTTTGGGGTTTATATTGTTACTAATAATATTTATGTGCTTGCATTTAATATTTTATAGTTTTGTTAATTCTGAGTTTTAATTTTTCATTGTTTATGTTATAAATAGTTCTGCTTTCGTACTTTAATTTGTAATATTTAATTTATAATATTATTTTTATTTTTGCAATACATATTGTTTGAATTTTAATTAAATATATGCTTTTATTGTAATTTATTTTAAAGGTTGAATATACAAAATGAGTAACCAATTCTTTGCATACGTGTATTAAATTGGAAAAATCATTTCATAAAAATTGGTTACGAATTTGATTCGAGACATCAGCTAAGCATGAGGTTCAAGAAGAAGGTCAAACTTGATATAATGAAATTAAATATTTCCAAAATCCTCAAATCTGTGCTGAAATTGTTAAATGATGATGATGTCGAGACAATGATAGCAACATATTGCTCAATTAAGAATGTTGTAGTGGAGCTATATGTTGAGTTATATGATGATTAACAAAGATATGGAATAATAAATCCTCTCAACTTTTTCCATAGTTGTTCAAAAATCTCCATCAGTAAATCAATAAAATCAAGTTCCAAGCTTATATACAGAGGTAGCATCAATACTTATGAATAAACTATCTTCTGTATATAGATTGAACTTTAATTTAAATATAGTCTTTATTGATCTATACAAGTATGAAGTGCCATCAACATCTAGCATGATCCATACAATCTTTAATATCTAGGTTTGAATCTAATTTAGGGTTTCACACAGCTAGTGCAAAAGTTCCGGTTAGAGCCATTACACTAAAAACAAATGCGAATGTTCTTTAGCCTAATATAGAGGATGTCCCATACGATGATGTGGAGGTCGAGAAATTTTAGTACTCCCAATATTGATGATATGCTTGATGATGTCAATGACAAAAAAGAAGGTGATGATGTCGATTTCGAATGAGACGTCCCAAAAAATATTACTACAAACTTCCCTTAGCATGGTCATCCTACTCGTGTTCTTATACTGAATGAACATTTATAGTATACGGAACATTGACATAGATGCAATACATGCCTTATAGTTTTCGAAATATCTTGATATATTACTGAGTAAAATGATGAAGTTCAAGTTAAAATTTCGGAAAGTTAGTATAGGATTATAATTTTAGTATTTTTGAAATCAGACCGATCAGTCTGATTGAGAATCTATCAATACCAAAGTCTGGAATAAGAATCAAAAACTGAATTGAACCGTGAATCACCTACCGAACGAACCATTAAAACCGGCCAGCTGAACCGGTTTTTATTTATTTTGGGCTAAAATTTTCTGGGACCAAAAAAACCCTTTTCTGCCCAAATACCTTCTAAACCGGCCCAAAATTTAAAATTTTACAAACCCAACCTAAGTCGTAGCCCAAAAATAATAAAACAAATTTAAAATTTAAAGAAAAAACCCTAAAATTTTCCCACCACCCACCCGTGTCCCCTCTGCTGTACGTCTGATCTACTCTTCTTCTTCTTCAGTTATTTTCAAGCTTTCTCAACAACACAAAAAGATAAATAAAAATGGGAGAGAAGAGATTGAAGGAAGTGGAAAGTGAAAAGCGCAAAATAAATAAACATTAGAGATAAGAGAGTGAAAGAAGAAAATAAAAATGAGAGAGTAAAATGAAAAGAGATGATAAATATGGGGAGTGGGGAGGAGAAACCAAAAACTTTTTCCAACAATTTAACCATTTTTACTATTTAGCAAATAATTTTCTTTCCCAACAAAAGTATAAAATCATTGTTTAATTCCCATCTGAAGAAGCCATTGTTGCAAAATAGAGCATTAAAGTGTCCCGTGGACTACAAAACTTATTCAACTTTATATGTTGACGAGTGGTAGAGAAGGGTGTAAGTGAAGTTTGAGGGGCTTCACATATTCGGGAGATTCAAAAACACCCATGCATGCACTGCTACGTATGCCTAACGTACCATTTAGATTTTGACTTAAATTGTAATTCTGCTCTTTGTGAAACTAGATTTAAAAAAAAATGAAAACAAAATCCCTGTTAAAAACAATACCAATCAATAAATCAATCAATTTAAATAGACTGGTTTCCACCAAACTTTATCTAAACATCCCTATGCAACCCTTTTTCTTTTTTTGGGCTTCATGTACCACGAAAGAACGATATTCATATATATGTTAGCAACGCTAATGAAATGAAAACTTTGATAAAGTCCATCACTGGCGGGCGCCATTTTTTTATCACATCCTGACGAGAAATATACAGAGCTCAGGACCAGTATTTCCATCGGGGCTCAACATGTAAAGGGTCTCGCAATCCTTGGAGCCAACGACTCGATCGAAAAAGGCTCTAATATAGGCCAACTCTCCATCAACACCCTCAGTTTCAGAATTCCCCGGCAAAACCCCAGCCCCCATTGAAACCGCCTTGAGAAGCTCCATAACGTGCAAATCCTCCGCCGTCGCCTCTCGTTTAACCCCGTGGCCTGTCTTTTTCCCGTTGCAAAACATCGTCCACAAAGGCTCATCGAATAGCTTAACTTGCTCTTTCCCACATCGTTTTTCGCATTCTAAAGCGATTCTCACCATGCCCGCGCTGAGTTCCTTTTGTAACGCGTTGGTTTGCAAGGAAAACTCAATGACTAAAGAAGGGAGACACTTGGGGCTCTCTTGAATCGAAAGGCTAACTTTGCCTTTACGATACCCGAACAAAGTTCCGGTTACTCGAATCCCCGAGATGCTGATGTGAGAGTCGGTTTGTAAACCAGGGCTGGTGGGGAACTTGCATGCGGGAGTGATGATGGGGAAAGCCCGGAAAACTGAACGGAAAGCTCGAAGGACTTTGCGTTTTTGTTTCTTGGACTGTAATTCGGATGGTTGGATAAGGGAGAAGGGTTGTGGAGATGAAGGAGCTTTGGGGGTAGAAGGGTTGGGTGGTGGGGCAGTGGATCCGTCCCTGGAGTTGCCGTTGCCGGTGTTAGGCCTAGAGTCCGCCATTAATGGACGTTGATGAAGAACCAGGGACAAGGCAAGGCCATGGGAGAGAGTGGGAGATAGATGATGAAAGATGCAGATAGGTGGGCATGTTTCAGGTTAGGTAGGTATTGGTTTGAGGCATAGGATTTTCCATATAATTATGGTCAATTTTTAGTTCCTAAGCCCCTGCCTCTTTATTAGGAACATTCAAAATGTACATCATTTTTCTTTTTGTTGGGTAGTTGCCATTATCATTATTCAAATTATACATATATTCAAGGTTAAATGATGTTATTATTCCATGTATTTTTGTTAAAGTTGTGAATTTAATCTTTACATTTTAATTTAGTCATTTTTAGTCTTTATAATTTTTAAAATTTTAAATTTTAGTCCTAAAAATAATAACTGTTAAGTTCATTAAGTTAAGTTCTACTATTTCCAAAATCTAATGCACCAAACATATGATCATACATGTAATGTCATGTCAGCTTATTATTTTCACTTATTACTCAATAAAAAAATCAATTAATGGATTAACAATTTTTCATTTACGTCAAGATTGGAATTTCATGATTTAGAAATTACAAGGACATAAAATGATCCAATTAGAGAATATGAACCAAATCAATAATTGTATGCATAGTGCAAGACTAATAATTGAATTTAACCTAATTGCTACTATTTGGGTCATAATTAAAATTTTAAAATTCAAAAAGCATATAAACTAAATTTGACTAAATTAAACTATAGTGATTCAATCAACAAGTTTTACAAAGTAAAAAACTAAGAGTATAATTTAACCTATATTTAAATTGTAGTTTTTTCTTGTCTTTTTCTGAATTGAGATTAATCATTGTACTTACAAAACTAATTTGATTAATGATATTAACTCAATAAAAATGTATGTATAAATCCGAATTTTATATTTGATTTTTAATTCCATTATTTGTATTCTACCTTTGAATTCATATAAAAGTTTTAATATTAATTAACAATAATGGAGCTGAAAAAATTTAATTTTCATATATAAAATTTTCATTTTGAGAAATAATGTTATAAAAAAGGAGCAAATAGCTTTTTCTAATTTGAGAAATTACGTTAATAAGAGTGATTAGTTAGATGTTAAAAGTAGTAGTTTATTTAAAATTCTGAATTTTAAGCAGTCACAGATAATTTTTCTTTTAAAAAATATTTTTAAATACATTTAAATAATATTAAAAATTTTATTACACTCGTATGCTTATAAAAATTACATATATTCAACGTTTCCTCAACTCAGCCCCTACAAATTCCTATCTCCTCCGCATTTGACGTCCCTTAAATGTATTTTGTTGGTTTAAATATCCTTTATTTCTCTTTCGATTTTAAATTTAAGTAAATTGATTCCTCCAAAAAACTAATTTAACTTTTATACATTTGAAAACAAGTAAATAAAGATAATTAAGGATGTTGGGTCGAGGTCGATATAGAGATGAATCCTGGGTCGAGGTCGCAACGACGAGGAAGAGGAAGAGAGTTTAGTAGAGTGATGAGATGTGAAGAGAAAATCGATTGGAAAATGTCTTAATAGAAAAAAAAAAGTTAGACATTTCCTGAAAACAAACACCAGTTTCCCATGTTTTGGAGATAGTTTTACCATGGGAAATCATTTTCAGCCAAACAAACGATAGAAAAGGTTGAAAACATTTTTCGTAAAAACTTTTATAAGTAAACAAATATACCTTTATTTGAGCTATTTCAGTAAATATATGGTGGTAACTTTTAAAATAAGCACAAATGATTTTGAGATGATACCCACCTTAAAGAACTTGCAGAGTTAATAGGCACAGAACTATTTGGTAGTAATTTGTTCACCCATTTGGGTGACAGTATACTGAAAAAGGGTGTTGGTTACCATAATGCCTAACACAAAAAAAAAAATTGAAAATGGGTGTCGATCATCTACTACACAACACCTAAAATATTTTTTATACTCGGTATTATATGTATTGTACAAAATACAAGTGAAAAAATACACATGGGTGCTAGCCATTGCACAAAAAATATTTTTTTAATCTTTGTTCCAATCATCAGGTAATTATTGGGAAATTTCTGACAGGGTGTCGGCCATGGGATGCTGGCACCCGTGCATTGTTCCTTTCAAGTTATTCTCGTAAATATTTTTGAACTTGAGTTATTCTTGTAAATATTTAATTATTTTGGGTTAGTTTGGTAAAATAACCGCTAATTGTCAACGTGCCATAATATTTTATTGATGTTGAGGTTAAAATCTTTATTGTGTTGATAGAACTTGATCTTGAATAACTACAATGAATATTATTAATTTTTTCATAATAATTTCATTTATTAAATAAATTAATAAATTTCCTTTAAAAAATTATTTACATACATAAGTGATAGTGCTTTGAATGTGAATGTTAAGTACAACCAATTCTTATTTGAGCTATTTAAATAAATATAAAGTATAATTTAGAAATAAGAGAAAAAGAATAAAGAAAGTTTATTTGAGGTGAAATAAATATAAAAGAAGAATGTACAAATAACTTTTATTTGAGCCTAACACGAGGTTAATGTGAAATTTTGAACAGATGGAACCGCCCCGGCTCTTTGCACGTGAGAGTACTTCTTACAAGCCAATGATGGGGTTATTTTGAACCGTACACGGTCCAAAAAAGCATCATGTAAATTTCATGTCTCTAAATGTTAATGATTGAAGGATTGCAATTTACTAGATTATTGTGGAAAATGAATCATAATATAACGATGTCGTTTTCCGTTAGATGATTAAAGGGGTGGCAATTTGTTACACTACACCCACGTCAGCGTATCGTCTCGTATCAACGCGTCCTGCCTTTGCGGTAGTTCCACTTACATTCCACGTTGGACACCTCGAAGATACAGCATCACGCTTCTCTAATGGTCGTGATCCACACGCTAGACCCACGCCTCTATAATGGACCGTATCTTTATCTAAACACTTTTTAATGAAGTTATTAAAAAAATTTATTATTTGTATTTATTAGTTTGTATTAAAATTATAAGGTAAAAAATTAAAATATTTATATATTTTGTATATTTAGAATTTAATTTTCTATTTTTATCTTTAAGAATTTAATTCATCTACTTTTAGATATAAAAATTTAGGTTTAATTGTTATCATCGTTAAAATTTTTAAATTAATTATGTAATATAAAATTTTGAAATAAAAATATTTACTTGGTAGTCATGTTGTGAATACTTGTTAAGAATTTCTTTTCTTAAAAACATCAATTCGAACTCGTTATGATAAAATATTTTTTATTGAAATAGTACTTTTCAAGAAAATTTGATGTCAACATTTTGATTGATATGTTAACAATATAACTATTTAAACTAATTGATGACATTATAAAAATAGAGGAATAAAATTATGTCAACAACTAAAATGTATAGATTAAATCTCAAGTTTGAGTATAGTTTAAGGGCAAAAATAAAATTTGACCATTGTTTTATAATGTTTAAAGAAATAAAAATTATGTGTGAAAATTTTTAAAATATTTAAATTATATATAATCATGTAATAATTTAATAGAAAAATATTATAAATTGGGAATAGCATGGTTTTAGACGAGATGAAATCAATTCAAATATTAGTAAAATTTATGAGGGCTGGATTTATGAATAAGTATCCTTATTTTATGTTTATATGATTAAATTCAATGTCTACTTTTTCCCTAAGCTCCCTCCTTCTGTCTTCTTACTTCTTTAAATAATAATGATGTTAATTTATGAAAAAAAATAAAACAAATAACTATCAACACGTAACAGAAATCACAGTATCGGAACAAAATCGTATTGTGAAACAAAACTTTACAGCGACGGAAGGATCCCACTTGATTCGCAACTGAACCACGCCTATTAGTTAGCGCGTGCTCCTCTGCTACAATCAAACATTTCACTTTCTTAATCACTCAGCTTCCATTAATCATCATATCATTACTTAAATCTCACCTTTCCATTCGTTTTTTTTTTTACTTTCGATCCCCCCCTCTTTGTTTTCCCTTCAGCTTTTCACCTACCATTCAGCAAATAATATGTTTGATTTTGGAGATGAACTAACCATCGAAGGCTACAGAATTCCATGGCTAATTTGGATCCAAATACTCGTACTCTTCCTTCTAATACTTCTTCTCTATTGCTTCAGCAGCCCCTTCGCTTTGGATCTCTCCGATGGCTCCTCCTCCGCTTCCGCTTCCCTTTCCTCCCAATCCCACTTGGATAAAATGCCTGCTCTTCATCATACTTCAACGCTTGTCTCCGCTCGTTTCCAGGTATAATCCCAACTCTTCTTTTCCTTTTATTCTATTGGGTCTGAGTCCTTTGGCTTATTTTGCTTCGTATTTGGATCTCTGGTTTATGTCTCGTGTTTGGATTTGATTGAGATTCTTTTGAGTTTAGGTTTTTTTTGTGGAATTAAAATTCGATTATTTCTGACGGATTTTTGAGGTGGGAATTCATTTGATTAGTTCAACCCAAAACAGACAAGTCCAAATCAAAAGAAACGTTAGAAACTAACATAACAGCTAGAAATGGTACACAAACTGGGAATTCTTGGTGCTTCAATAATTTGGACATACAGTGGATTTGGGGAAATTATGTGAATAGTATTGGCTTTAGGCCCCCTTTATCTGTTTTTTTGTTATCAAAACTATGAAATCGCATCCCAAACGGAACCGTAAAGCGTGTTTCCATTAGTTACTTTTAACACAAAGTTGTGCCACAAAAACCCAATCCACCAATGGAAGGAAAATGAAATTTTTTTCCAACTTTATGCTTTCTTTCAAGGCTTAGTTTAAACATATTTAATTGTTTATAACATTGTGTGACTTTATTAAGTCTACTAACTATACTATAGTTCTTTCTTTCTTTCTTTTTTCAGAAAAAGAAAAATTTTAAACACAACAATTTCTATTTTATGGGGAGATGGCAATAGAGTCTAGATGGATGGATGGGCACGTATATTACCTTATTAATTTTAGTTTAACATCTATAATCTGTTCATATTTTTACTAATTATTTTTAAAATTATTATAATTTAGTCATCAATACTGTTAGGGTATATATTGAAAATATAAAAATGGAGCGGAGTATAGATTGTGTCCACACAACATAATTGCTGTGCCTGCTGTTTTTAATGAAGTTAATTGAGTAGCACTTGGATTTTTCCTTTTTTTATAAAGAATAGTTGCTTCATTAAATGAACTTAATTGCATTTTCTGCTGTTTTGTTAGGCTATTTGCGTAGTTTACTACTTATTTAGGTATTTTCTAAGCTTAACTGCCTAATTAGTTTTGGTCTATCTTCTACACTATCAACTACTCACTAAATCTTTCCCAAACCCAACTTTACTTTCTTTTTCAAGTAATAAATGCTTTATTATGTTTTGTTAACCGAAATTAAATATTATACGTTGTTGTTATGATTTGCTCCGTATATTCACATGTAATCAATGAAACAATAAGGACTAAATTGAAAATTGTACAAAAGTTTAAGTGTGAAACAATTTAATATGCGAATAAGGATATTATGATAAAAGTTTAATGAATGTGTTATGAGATAATGAAATATGTATAAAAATATTATAAAAGTGAAATTGTTGAAAAATATGGAATTTTTTTATGACAAGGACTAAATTGTTAAACTTGGGAAAATATGTGGATGAAATAATAGAAGTGAAATACATAGAAATTTGATATGTGAAACAAGATATTAAGATAAATTATGTGATTAAAGTGTAACAAGAAAGAAAATTGATTTAATATAATTAATTAGTAAATATTGAACTTTTATGACAAAAAAGATTAAATTGAAAAATTATGAAAACTTATAAGAAAATATTTGATAAGTAAATAATGTAGTAGAGAATGTAACATCCCGGTGCTTTGATCAGGTCGGGTATGGGGGTGTTACAATGAACAGAGATTTATCAGTTTGAAAAATATCTTACAAAAAAAAAATTTGGTAAGACATTTTATGGGAATAAAGGGGTAATTTTATATTGACTGAAAAACATTTTGTGTTAGACATCTTATTTTACATGAAACAAAAATGGAAAAATGCTGAATAAAATTTTTGCCTTTCAACGGAGCCTAATTTTTTGTAAACTTCAAAATGCATTTTAACTATAATATTTCTATACCCTTATTTCTATACCCTTATTAACATCTCTATATGTTAGAAAGTCAATGAAACTTTCGCAATGTTGGCAAAGGCAGAGGCTAAAATACTTAGATTTGAGGGATCCTTAAAATGGAAATTTTATTTTTTAGTCCCTTAATAGTTTATAAAATTTTAAATTAGTATTAGTAAAATTGTACTTTGATCCCTTTAAAATGATAAAAATTTGATGTAGATTTTAAAACTTATAAAGATATAAGTTATTAAAATGGTGAAATTACATTTTGTTATTGCAAGAATGCATAACTTAATTCCACTATAGTAAATGCCAAGTGTGGGGTCTCTCACAAATTATTCTAGGCTTCAATTTCATCATGTGTAGGTTTATCCAGATATATTTTAATTTTCAATCCATTATGTTGAGTTGATTTTAGTTATACTTTATTAGTTATATATTATTTATAATAATACTTTTAAACTAAATAAAAATCCGAGTAATATAGCTTTAAATCTCCCATAAAGGACTTCTCATTTAGATGTACATTAGGAGGCTCTTTTATTTACCTTAGGGTCGGGGAGAGGAGTGTGAATAGTTATTCTTTCTTTTATATATTCAAGGATGATGGAATCGAATTGAATTAGTCGGTTGGAATGACTAGATCAAAAATTGGTAGATATATTTGTTCAGAGAAAGAGGTTGATATGCAAATTGTACAAATCAATTAAAATGAGTCAAAAACCAATTGAAACGGGTTTTAAATATTTTAATATTTTAACATTTTTTAATTTTTTAATTAATCAAATCGAATTAACGAACCAAACTGAGAATTAGTGGCCTGCTGACCACCAATTTGGTTACCAAAACATATATTTTAATTAAACTCATTAGTGTTTTCAGTTAAGTTGTGGTGACTTACCATCTGAAATTTGTTTTTTAGTAGTTGTGTCCAACACATTTACAGAGTTGTACAGGTATCATCCTCTTGATATATGAAATAATTTAATTTCCAATCCAGATAACATAGAGAAATCATCCCAAAATTGAACTGTTTTCAATTTACATCCATTAGTAGTGGAAGCGAAATCATGTGTTGACTTTTCAAGGGCAGGTCTTTTTGGTTTGACTTGAATTAAAATTTTATCAATAAAATTAAATATTTTATTTTAGTTCAGAGTATAAACAAGTATTTTGGGAGTGACATAATCAGGTGGTGGCAGGTTGGAGAAGAAGAGCAGAGTATAAAGGGTGAAATAGGCCCAGAAAGAAGCAAAGGAATAATAAGAGGAGCAGAAGATAGTGTAGAAATGGAGGAATGTGGAACCAAAGAAACTGGACATCAAAATTGTTATCATCCATGTCACTATCTTAGCCTTGCTAAGCTTGCATTTCTCAAGTGTTTGGGTCTTGATTCCTTGTCTGAACCTAGTTCAAAATCTAATGAGCAAACAAAACCAAGATAGTTTACATAGTACTATTGACTTCTTAGTTCAATGGATAAATATAGTTTCATTAAAAAAAATTATGGTTCTAAATTTAGTTCCAGCTCAATATATCAACAGCTGGAGCTTGGTCGGCTTTGATATTAGACATGCAATCCATACCTTCATGCTTAATCATTTGATGCAATGATTGACAAAAGAGATATTAGTTTTAATCTTGGAGTTAACATTGTTTGGAGAGAGTCATGAATCTTTGAAAAATATGGTGAAAAAGATTTTTTTGAAAAATGTGATTTAAAATTTTAAGTAATTAATAATGATATACTAAAATATCTATTTTAGATATAATATTATAAAGTAAAAAATTAATTTAAATAAAAATGTATTAATATTACAATAAAAAGAAATACATTTAAATAATTAATACAATTTATTTATAAATTTTAATTCAATATATAAAAAAAAAATTAAGACAGGGGATCCATAGTAAAACTAAAATGTTTTACACTGTTTAGTAACCTTTGATTAAAATTAAATAAAAAACGAAGATAAAATATTGGTTTTTTATATAAACATTATTTTAATTAAAGATTATCTATTATTTGTATCTCTTTTCCCCTATAGCTTTTATCTGTCTCTGATTCTTTAAAAAATAATTTATTAAAAAAGACGAAAAAATTCAAAGATCATATAAAATTGATGTTTTAATTTTAATCGAAATTGGATTTTTTTAAATTTTATTCACTATTTCTCCACCCAAGAAAATAAAACGATGGATAGAAAGTGTATCTTCTTTTCTGGATTCCACTGAAATGGGGACAAAATATATAACAACTTCTTGGTGTTGTGGTATATAATGTTCTTTACACAACAACTATATTATTTGAGAAAAATATTTCATATTTGAGTTTTAGATGGCATTTGTCTTTGTTAAACAACCAACCCATTTTTATTTTCTAATTCAATATGAAATAATTTTGGACATGCTTTCATATGGATTAATGGAGGAAAATGATATTGTGAAATGAAACGATCCAACATAATATGTAATTTGATATATGAATTTTAATTTGTGTAATTATCTATATAAAATTTAAATATTAGTTTGCAGGTATACATGAAATTTTGATTTTAATTTAATTATACATATTTAAAGAAATAAATAGGTACATTTATTTTCATATTAGATTGATATAATTGTTTGTGTATGTAATATATTAACGTAAAATTGTGCTAATTTGAAATTTGTTATTAGTGATTTGTAAAATTAAATCAAATCAAAATTTTATGTATAAAATTGCACAAAATCAAAGTTCATGTGTGACATTACACATTAGATCAAACTTCATGTATAATCTTGCTATTTATTCCTAAAAAAAAATATTATTTGATACTTTGGCGATGTATATTTTTAAGGCATGATGACTTATTTGACCCTCTAATTTTACAAAAAAATAAATCATTTTAGCCCTCCATTTAATTTTTGTCTTTTTAGCCTTTAAACTTGCGTTATTTGTCAAATCATCCTAAAATAAATGGAAAATTTAACTTTTTAAGTTTCTTGATATGACATACACATGAATTTTCACATAGATGTTATATCAATAATTAATTAATTTTTAAAACTTAAAAATTAAAAATATATACAAATTATTAAGAATTTTAAAAGTATAAAAACAATATTTTTAACTTTTTTTATTTTATAAAATTTGATTATTTGTTGATATGGTATATACATGGGTTGCCATGTGGATCTCACGTCAACAAAGTTAATATTCGTTAACTTTTCCATCCATTTTGGGGTGATTTGATAAAAAATACAAATTTAGAGACTAAAAGAGGTGAAAAATTAAATGGAGGACTAAAATGATTTTTTTATAAAATTGGAGGGCCAAATAAGTCATTGTGTCTATTTTCAATTTCAAAAATATTAAAAGTTAATTCAATTAACTAAAACTTAAAATAAAGATAAAATTATTTAAAATAAACTTTATATTTGACATATAAATTTTTTAAAGAAAATAAAATTGAACAAAATGCATAGGATAACTTTAAAAATTTAAAGGTAAACTATATCATTAGTCATCCAATTATTAGCATGTTTCTGTTTTGATCACTAAACTATAAAAAATTCAATTTCATCACTAACATTTTGGATTGTTTCTACTTTGGTTAGTACTCTACATTAAATGGTTAACATAAATGATGATGTAACATTTTTCTAACCGGTACAATAACACATTATATCAAATTGATCCTAATTTTAATAATTCAATAAATTTAACCCTCAACATTTATAAATTCTATTGATTTGATCTTCAAACGCATATATTTAATATAAATATAATTAAATAATTATTATATAGTATATATTATGAAAAATAAAATAAAATATTATTTTTATATATATATATATTTTTTGAGGAAATTGTACCCAATAATTTTTTTCATCATTGAGAACAATACGTTTGGACTGTTCTCATCGCTGCACCCAATTTATCCGCCTGCTTGATGATTCCAATGCCATCGCATGCTCTTAAAGCGTTAATACTTGGTTGAAAGTCACCTTGGTGTTTTCGTCTAGGAAAGTTTTCCAAAATTAGGGGTAAAATGTTTTGTAAATATTAGTATCATCATAGTAGGCCTCGATTCCTAATGTGCCTTTCCATGGTGGAAATCACCAAACTGTTAAAAGAGTCAGCATCTTAACTTTTACAAACAAATGGATTGTCATTAGTAATGATGATTGAAAAACAATGTAAACTGAAGATTGAATGTTGAGTAGTTTCATCAACTTATCTTTGACAATCTTATTTGGATTAGTAAATTAGGAAAATGGTGAAAAGATCAATCGATATTCAATTTCCGAACTGACATTTCGAAAAGCCTCTGATAAAAGAACTAATTTTCCAGAATCACCCCAAAAGCATCGTCCTCATAAAGTACAACCACCCTTTTCCAGTTGAATGAACTAATGGTAGCTGCAATACATTTCATTTGTTCGAAATCACCTTTGGCCATCAGGAAAAGTCAATTTCCTTAATAGGTTCTCTAGATTTTGTTATAGAAAAATGAGCTAGTAAATATAATATTATTTGTGTATATTTTGAGGAATTATTATATTATTTATATTTAGTTTTGGTACAATCTCCCAAAAAATATGTATATAAACAATTCTTTTTCATAATATGTCGTAATCATTTAATTATGTGTAGTTATAAATATGGAGAGTTAAATTTATTAAATTATTTAGAATTAGAAATAAATTGACGGAATATGTAAGTATTTGAGGAATAAATGTATTATTATACTAGTTAGAAAAAGATCATATCATCATTTTAATTAAGCATTTAACAAAGAGTGACAAAAAGCAAAAAGATCTAAAATATGAGTGACTAAATTGAAAATTTGTATAGTTTGGTGAAAACAAAAACACATTAATAGTTGGATGACTAGTAGTATAGCTTCAGGAGCGAATCTAAGGGGGCTGGTAGGGCCTCGACCCCCCTAAAATGGAAAAATTTTCATTATAGCCATATATAATTTTTATAATTTTAAATTAATAAAGGTAAAATTGTACTTTGACCTCTTAAAATAATAAATTTTTAATTTAATCCTTTAAAAGTTACATTTTTACTATCATAAAAATTATAATTTAATTTCAGTTCCCTAAAAAGGTTTTCTGACTTTTCCCTACCCAAAAATTAAAAGATAATGAATAAAGAGTAATCTATCCAAATAAAAAATAAGTACTTCAAATGGATAGTGTCACCTGTAAAAAAAAAAACTGCAACATAAATATTATTATTTTTTCCTTTTCCATATAGAACCTTGTAATATATTAGGAAAAAAAGTATAGCATGACATGTTTTGGTAGGCTCATGTGTCCTCTCTGATTTTCTTCATTATCGTTAACTCCAAATATTAAACTGGTGGATAAAATTAAACTTTTAATTCTAAAATGCACTAAAAAATTTAAATATCAAGTGAAAAAAGTGGTATAATTTAAGGGATAAATAGTGAATAAATTTAAATAAAAATATAAAATTTTATGGTAACACATTATTATTATGATATATAAAATATAAAATCAATATATATATATATATATATTGTTTAATTTGATGGTAACACTTATCAATTGGATTTTAATTTTATTGTTAAATGATTTACAAAAATCTATTTTTTTGAACAAAATTATATTATTTTGAATATGTTTATGTGAATTTATATTTGTATATAAAATCAATAAATATCTGAAATTTGAACTTCACATCAACATTCAAACAAACGTTTTATACATATTCATAATGATTTCAGCCTAAACATAAAATCTTTGACATTATATGAGAGTTGAAGTGAATAAATTGGGCGTAGCATTACAACAACTATCCCCAGCTTTCACGTGTGATTCATGTCTACCTTTAAACACCTACAACTCATCCAAATCATATGATTTTGTCACCACCTATTTCTTCAATGTTTTTATTCTGGAAAAAGGTTTCTATTAATAAATAAAACCCCTATGATTTGGACTTAAAATTTGATCCCATGTATAAGTTCATATATGAATTTTAATTATAGTTTAAATGTGTATATAAAATTTTAATTTTGATTCAATCATATACATTTAAAGAAATAAATATATATTAATTTATTTTTATATTAGATAAATATAATTATCTATGTATGCAATATATAAATATACAATGATGTCATATTAATAATTGTGTCAATAATTTGTAAGAATTGAAACAAATCAAAATTTCATATATAAAATTACACATTCAATCAAAATTCATATATAATTTTAAAATTTATTTTATAAAAATTGAAAGTTTTGAAACATATAAAAATCTTTATGATTTTAAAATAAAATAAAACTAAAACAATAGAACACATACTGCTTCAAGTACATGTAGAATACATTTTAATCTAAAAAGTTAATGAAGAATACATTTACCCATATGGTTCAATAATTCTCACTTACATAATTACTTCTATCAAGTCTGAAGAAAATTTTATAAATCTTTGAGATCTATTTATTAAGCAAATTAATTTTAAATAAAATGACAATATAATACATTGAAATCATATAAATGTAAGCACAAATCATGATTTAAATGAAATATAGGCAGCGGAAAAATCAAACATAAATACCTTCGGCCATTGTCCGAATCAAATGTCAAAATCTAAATGTTGTAACCAATTGTTGAGCACGTCAAACAATCGATGAAGACGTCATATTTAGCTATGTGAAAACACGAAAATTGAAAAACACAAAAAATACCAAGGTCTTCTAAGCACTCGAAAACCTCACTCGATGAAATTGTTTTCAGAAAATGTTTTTGGTGCTTAAGGACCTTATGCTTGGGGGTATTTATAGTGGTGGTTCCCTATCAAAAACCACCCATCACATACCCCATTAACACACGAAGTGAAAATAGTGGCCAAAATGTGGGAATGAAAATGTGGGGGTTATTCCCACGAACCATACACGTCTAACATTCTCCCACTTGGTTCATATTGCCCATGAAAACTTAAAGTCGAAACATAATACACAAATCATGACGATATTTTCTCTTAGAATTTGAGTAGTATCTTCCATGTATCACAATATATCATGTCTCAACGCTTTAACTCAAATTTCTTAATGAATAAACCTAATGTTTATTTCAGGTCCAAACTTTAGTGACATTTCTCAAAACAATCAAATTAATCTACGTACAAAATATGAGAAACATCGAGTATCTTTATAATCGTTATTATAACGAAAATTTACAATGTGGGAACAAGTCCCAATGTGACAACATGATCCTTAAATTTGTATGGTGGCATGCCTTTAGTTAAAGGACCAGCTAACATATGCTTAGTGTTACTGTGCTTAATGACCACTTTCTTTTCTTTAACATGTTCCCTTATGGCTAAATACTTAATGTCAATATGTTTACTTCAACTTCGACTTTTGTTGTTTTTAGCCATAAAGGCAGCAACTGAATTATCACAATATATCACCAATGGCCTAGAAATCGAATCTACAAGTCTAAGTCTAGATATGAAACTCTTCAACCATGCTCCAAGTAAGTTAACCTTAAAACATGAAACAAACTCAACCTCCATAGTGGAAGTAGTAGTTAGAGACTGCTTGACGCTCCTCCAAGATATAGCTCCGCCAACAAACATAAATATGTAACTTGATGTTGATTTACGTGAATCAACATAGCTGACAAAGTCTGAGTCGTAGTAGCCAATCACCTCCAAATTGTCTAATCGTTTGTACGTAAGCATGTAGCCCTTTGTCTCTTTAAGATATCTCAAAACTTTTTTTGCAGCTCTCCAATGGTCAATATCTAGATTACTCTGATATCTTCCCAACATTCCAACTACAACTACAATGCCAAGTCTTGAACAGACTTAAGTATACATCAAGCTTCCAACAATAGAAGCATATGGAATGTTTTACATTTGCTCCATCTCAAATTTGTTCTTTGGGCATTGGTTCAAATTGAACTTATCACCCTTTACGATAGGAGCAACATTCGGTGAATAATCTTTCATCCGAATTTTTTTTAAACTTTGTTGATATAGGTTTCTTGAGATAGAACTAAGATAGCACGATGTCTATCATGATGAATATTAATGTCAATGACATAAAATGTATTACTTATATCTTTCATATCAAAATTTTTAGAAAGAAATTATTTCACCTCATGTAGCATACCCTCGTCATCTATTGCAAGTAAAACGTCATCCATATATAGAATAAGGAAACAAATTTTAACCTCACTGGCCTTCTGGTATATGCATTGATCCATTACATTCTCAAAAAAACCAAACGAAGAGACAACTTCATAGAACTTTAAATACCACTGTTGTAGGCCAATTTTGGCCCAAATACAACCAAATACCCACCCCAATTTCATCAGCCCAACATCATCAAACCCAATCTAAACCAACAGCCCACCTAAACTAACCCACTAACCCTAGCCCACCATCACCAAACATTTTCCAGCAAAGAAAAAAAAAAACAGCACACCCCTCAACCTTGGCCAACACTCTCCCATGCTGTCTGCCACCAGCACCATCACACACCCCACCGTCCATGCCCATGCCCTGCAAATAAGCAAAACAGAAGCAATAATAGAAAATAATAATAAAGTATGTAAAAATTAGGCTATATAAAGCCATCCAAACAACAAACGTAAAAGGGGGGAAAGATGTACAAAAAAAAATTTGGTATCAAAAACAAAAGAAAAAAGAAAAGCTTAGAAGGTGAACTTCAATTTTTTTCCTCTGTTATCTCAATCTTTCTATTTATCTTTGATTTGTTTTATTTTTTATTTTATTAACTTACTTTAAAACAAAAAAGAATCAAGGAAGAAAAGAGTCTTACCGGATCTACCCCGTGGCCGCTCCCCTCTCCATTCGGCACGGTGAACTGCCGGCGATGATTTTGGTGTTGAAACCTTAGCTGAAGAAATGAGGAAGAGATAAAAAGGGGGTTTGAGAGCGGTTTTCGGAAAAAATATATAAAGGTTAAAATGGTTTTAAATAAAAATTGAAAAGTCAAAAGGAAGCGGCGCCACTAACATTTGTATGTTTCGCTTTTAGGGATATTTGTTCCCTAGTCCTCAACCTCTCCGGTCTTGTTGTAATTTAGTGCTTTAGTTACCTTTTTCCTATGATTTTGCAATTTGGCCACCTAATTCTCTGAGGTTTTCAATTTAGCCCGTACCAAGTCTTGCGTCTTAATGATTGGGGATATTTCATTTCGGTCCTCCCATGTTGCGCGCATATTGCAATCTGCCCTCTCCTCCTTATTTTCTTTTCAAATCGCCCCATAACTTTGTTTTTAGTTTAATTTTAGTCCTATTTTCGTTTTTTCGTTTTTATCTAAATATCCTTGTTATTTTCATATTATTGATATTATTATTATTATTATTATTATTATTATTATTATTATTATTATTATTATTATTATTATTATTATTATTATTATTATTATTATTATTATTATTATTATTATTATGTGCTTTTGTTATATGCGTATATATATATATGTATTTGTATTAGGTTTTTATTTATTTTAATATTTTTAATGCTATACTTGCCTTTATATTTCAACATTATTATTATTATTATTATCACCAATGTTTATATATGTTTTACGTATATATGTATATATATATTTACGTATAGGCTTATTTTTTACTTTACTTCAATATCTTTATTGTTTTTGTTTTTGTGTTTCAATATTGTTATTATATTTATTATTATTATCATTATAATAGTGTATATTTCTATTTAAGTACATAGATTTATATATATAGTATTTTGTTATGTTACATTGTTGTTTTTTTGTATTTTAATACCATTACTATTATAATCATTAACCGTAGTATATGTTTTATTATATACGTATATATTTTATATATTATGTATATTATTATTTTATTATACATATTACATTATATATTAAATATCGTACTATTCATGTATTATATCATATATGCACATATCTTTAATATATATATATATAAGTATATCTTTATGTAATATTAGTATTATTATTAATATTAATATGTTTTAACATCATAATTATATGTGTATATATTATGTAAAATGTTTTAATATTATATTATATATATGCTTTATATATATTATGAATATGTATTTTCAATATTATTAGTTAAATTTTTGTATATATTACCCTATGTACATATTTTAATAATACAAGTTACATATACCTATTTACTATCTTATGTATATACTTCAAACACTATATATAGTATATTTCTAACACTATTACTATTTATATATACATATATATATATTTTACATATATACTCTTAATTATCTTTATATGTATATTCATCGTGTTCTCATTGTGTTCTCGTATTTCATACTATTGTTACATTTAATATCGTGTGCATTGTCATTGTTTAATATTATTGTCGTATGTATTATGTGCCTTGATGTATTTCCAACTATTATTTTTCGTTTCGCCTATTTTATATATTACCCTTTGTTCACTATTTTAAAATATTTATTCGTGTTTTTATTTAATTCAATAAGTAAGGCAACGTACCGATTTTAAACACTATGCCATCGATTTCATCGCTATGTTGGGTAAATATCAATCGACTTGTGTTAAAACGGTATATCCTTCTCAATAGAAAACGAAACTTGAAATTTCTCGTGTTTTGATCGGATCACGATTCAATGTTACTTTAGACTAGCAATTTTAAAAATTAAGACAACACTTGTTTATAAGATACCAATTTTGGGCGTCGCATGGGTGCTAATACCTTCCTCACGCGTAACTGACTCCCGAACTCAAATTTTTCTCTGTACTTTAACGTAGACCTAAACTCGGCCTTCTTTCGTTTTAAAAATAAATTTATTAGGTGTCTGATCACACCTATAAAAAGGATCGGTGGCGACTCCCTTTATAAATAAAATCGAAAGTTGGTTTTCAAATGTTTAATGAATCATCACAATTAGCGACCAACCGAAAGCTAAGCCAAAGCGAAACAAATTTTTTACGTCGCTACAATCACTGTCAAGAGGCTTGTTTTAATACATATATAGACTTATTTAGCTTGCATACCAAGTGTTCACCATCATCAGAGGAGAATCCTTTAGGTTGTTTCATGTATACCTCTTCCTCTAGGTTACCATTCAGAAAAGCGATTTTCATATCCATTTGTAACAACTCAATGTCAAAATGAGCTACTAATGCTAACACAAATCGCAATGAATCTTTCTTAGATACAGGAGTGAAAGTCTCAATATAATCGATTTCTTCTCGTTGAGTGAATCCTTTTGCAATAAGTCTAGTTTTATATCTTCTATGTTTCCTATTGAGTCTTTTTTTTTTGTTTTGAAAACCCATTTACATCCAATGGCTTTTATGCCTTCATGCAACGACACAAGATCCCAAACATCGTTACTTTTCATGGAATTCATCTATTCTTTTATAGTATTGTACCACAATTCTTACTCTTTGCAACTCATGGCTTGTGAAAATGACTTACGATCATTATTATTTTCATCTCCAATATTATAGTCAGACTCTTGCGGATACACAATATAGTCACTAGAAATTGTTGATTTCCTTTCTTTAGTAGATCTCCTCAATGTTGATCATTTTGTTTAACTGATTGTTTAACAATTTCCAGATTTTCTCGAACAACTTGATCTATTGGAGTGTTTTCAGCAGCTTGTGGATTTTCATTAATTGGTTGTTCAACACCTAGTTGAGCTTGTGAGGTATTTTGTATGATAACCAATCTCTCACTTGAGGTGAAAGTTTGACCTACGGGAATCATATCCCGAAACAGATCGTTCCCATTAATTGAGTCATTCTCAAGAAACTTTACATTTCTTATTCTACAATTCTAGTTCTATGAGATGGACAATAGAATTTATATCATTTGGACCTTTTGGCATATCCAACGAAATACCCACAAATGGTCTTTGGGTCTTGTTTTTTCTTTTCCTGTGGGTTATAAACTCTTACTTCAGAAAGGTATCCCTATACACGTATATGTCGCAAACTTGATTTCCAACCTTTAAACAACTCAAAGGGTGTCTTTAGAACAACCTTGGTTGGAACTCGATTTAATTATACACAGCCATTTTGAGAGCTTCAACCCATATGGACTTAGGCAGCTTAGAGTTGCTAAGCATACTTCGAACCATGTCCATTAAAGTTCAGTTTCTTCTTTCCGCAATACCATTCTGATTAGGTGAGTTTGGCATGGTGTATTGGCCAACTATACCATTATCTTGAAGAAACTTTACAAATGGACCAAGTGTTTGTCCACCTCAGTGTATATACCATAATACTCACCACCTTCATCGGTTCTCACAATATTGATTTGCTTATCGCATTGTTTCTCTACTTTAGCCTTAAAAACTTTAAAGGCTTGTAATGCTTCGCTCTTGTGATGAAACATGTAGAGACACATGTATCGTGAGTAATCTTTTATGAAAGTGATAAAGTATTTCTGACCTTGCACATCCATATTTGTGCAACATATATCAGAATGGATGATTTCCAATATGGTCGAACTCCTTCTGGCACCTTTTTTTGACTTGTTTGTCTGCTTACCCTTAATGCAGTTTATACAAGTATCTAAATCAGTAAAATTTAAAGAACTAAGTACCCCCATCATTTACTAATCTCGTAATCCTTTCAATGGAGATGTGTCCTAATCTCTGGTTTATAAAATAGAGGAATCTTCATTATAACACAACGTTTAGTACCAGTTTGAACATGCATAACATTATGAGTGACATTATTTTGCAAATTAAGAGAATAAAGACCATCAGATAAAACACCATTTCCAACAAGTTCAGATTTATAAAATAAATTGACGCTAGTGTTTGAAAAACTAAAACAATACTCAAATAGTGCAAATCTTGAAATAAAAACTAAATTTCTAGAAAAATTGGGAATATAAAAAGTCTTTTCTAAAATTAAAACATAGTCACTCTTAAGCATTAATTCGCATGTTCCAATTGCTTCCACATGCGACTCTATCTTATTTCTTGAATAGATGTGTCGCTCAACTCAACTAGTTTCCTCAGGTTTCTTAATCCTTGTATGGAATTTGAGATATGGATTGTAGAACAAAAATTAATCCATCATGTGTTATAACTAACATCAACCCTATTGGACTCAAAGCAAATAAGTGATATTAATTTACCTTTCTTTTCAAGCTAGCTTTTAAACTTGACACAGTCCTTTATGTGTCCCTTCTTTTTACAAAAGAAACATTTAGAGTCTTTCTTTATGTTCTCTTGAGGTTGAGTCTTAGCCTTCCCCTTTTGCCTTGCTTGGATCGTCTTCTTTCCTTGAGTAACTGTGAGTGCACTCTCTCCCATCTCCAGTATGAGTATAGCCTCCTTCTGAAGGTTGCATTTTGGCCTTTCCCTTTTGCTTGGCTTGGATCGTCTTCTTTCCTTGAGTAACTGTGAGTGCACTCTCTTCCATATCCAGTATGAGTCTAGCCTCCTTCCAATCACACATAGTCAAAAGCTCATTGATAGACCACTTATTCTTATGTTCGTTATAGGAGGCCTTACATGGCTTATACCGAGGTGGAAGAGTGTTCAATATAAAGTGCAACAGGAAAGATTCAAATATTTCAACCTCAAGTGCTATTAATTGAGTTGTTAAATCTATCATCTTGTTGATGTGATCATTTACACCTTTCACGGTAGTGAACTTCATTGATGTGAACTTCATGATTAATGTGTTGTCTAATGACTTTTGAGAAATCTTGAATTGTAACACCCTAAACCCGGTCTAGACGTTACAGCCAGATCTAGTGATGTTATCATAAATTGATTGAAAGTTCATAATCTGTATATTTTGAAAAAAGTCAAAAGCTCTTATTACACAAAGACCTAGTTTATTTGAAAGCATATCTTACTTAGTTGTTTTATAGTGAATGTTGTTTGTTTACATTTTCTAAAAACGTATAGCTTTACAGCAGAAATTCTTAAAAAGTGAAATTTTGGAAAAAAATAGTTTGTTGTTTTGAAATCCGTTGTTTTGCAGAAAAATGAACATTGTAGATAAAATGTTTAAACGATATCATGCGAAAGTCAAAAATAATGTCCAAAACAAAAACAATTCTAATAGTCCAAAATTTACAAAAGTCTCAAACCCAAATTTAAATAAGTTAAATTTATGCAAATATTGTTATAATTGAGCTCCCATCGCACCGTCCCACTTAAGTCTGAGGGTTACCTGAAAGTGATAGACAAACAGAGGGTGAGTTTTTGAAACTTATTGTTTAACACATATATTTATATCATCAGAAATTAATTAGACAAAAATATCAGATGCAGAACTTATCAGAACAGTGCAGTTGTAGAAACATAATTCTACCCCCTATCCGCTACACACCGATCATCCCAACACACCATATGGGTATGAAACACCCATCCAGCCCTACACACCACTTAGTGTCAATATGACACTGTTCAAAATATTTTCAGTTTAGCTGCCAAATCCATAGATGAATTATCGCCTTGTACAGAAATAAATGTGGCGGTGCCACAAGTAATGATGGTTAATCAAACTACCCACACTTCCTCCAATACATAAATATCATCCCAAATGTAAATGCAGAACTAACAGATATCAAATATGTTTACAATGTACATCTTATCATGACTGATACAGAATATACAACATAATTCAGATTTTACACATTATTTCATTTCAAACATGCTACAAATTTCTAATTTTACACTAGCAGATGGCCAGAATTCATGTTTAAATGCTTAATTAACAACATACCAACCCTACAGAAGGTCTATTTTTTATCCAAATGTTGTTTACAGTCTTAGGAAAAATCTAAATTTTTGGGCCCACTCAGTTTGACACACAGCCTCACACACGCTTGTGTAACCCATACGACCTAATTGGCCCAGACCGTGTGTCTCAGATAGTCCAATACACGACCTATCACACGGTTGTGTGGCGTCGATAATGCAGTTTTGACTTTTGTCGCTCGTTTTTTTTTTTGTTTTTCGTTACACACCTAGATAATTCTTGTTACGAATGTAACAACTCAATAGTTAAGGGTGTCGAAAAACGTATTTTTGGGACTCCGATTTCGTAAACTGGACCCGTAAATATTGAAAATATTTACGAGGCTAGCTTAGTAACTAATTAATTTTTGGAACAGTGAATTTTGTGAAATTAGGAGTTATTAAAGTACAGGAACTAAATTGCGTAAGGGTTAAAAGTTTGAATTATAGCTTGAAAGAAATTAAAAGGACTAAAGAAGCAATTATGCCCTTGTTTCTTAGTCATGTTTTATCTAAAGTCTTTCTTACTGTTTAAAGAATATCTTTATTAAAGATTAAAATGAATGGAAACTGTGCACCAGGTAGGATGCCAGAAAAGAAGAGGTGAGTCAATTAGGCGCTTAAGTACCCACTCTTCACGGATCCAATCCTGAACATGCACACAACCATTGCCACACTTTAAGCGAGTGATTGTTCAGGGAAAACCAATTCGTTTAAAACCATTTGAAAAGGTTATTAATTTTGAAAACGTTTTCGTTGCGGAAGCTTTGCTTTGTTATCACGATATTTTGAAATCAAGTAACCTTTTTAAAACGTGCCCTAGAGCTATTCAATTTCAAACAGTTAAAACAATATCATATCTAAGCTAACAAAACATACTAAATGTAACGCCCCAAAAAATTGGGCCTAGAAGAGTTGGACTTTGAGTCTGGGATTCGGATAGAAGGAAACCTGAATATTGAGGAGTTTTAAATATTACTAGTGTTTAAAATATATATATTGATAAAATATTTATGTTATTACTAATATTTTAATTTTTATGAAAATTATTATCATTATAATTATTAGATACAAATATATTTATAAAATTATTGTTGTCAATTTAGTGTTTAAATTAAATTATTATTAGAAAATTTTACTATATCTATTTTTATTGATTTATGGAAATTATAATTATTATTAGGAAAAATATATATATATTATCGTATTTGAAATTTTCATTATTATGGTTATTATTATTATTATTTTAGTTTTTAAATAAATTTAGAAGTATTTAAAGTCCGGGAAAGATTCGGTCCAAGACTAGCAAAAATTATTATTTTTGTTTCTTTAGGGATCTGGGCGTAAGGTTTATTAATAAGTTGGGCTAAAATTGGACATAAGGAGGAGCACGGCCTTGTGGTTAGGCTTGTTAGCGATAGGAAGGGAGCAGGGGTTCGATTCACGAGTGTGCAAATGTGGGTTTTATTTTAGAAAAACCAAGGGTTGTCATGAGTAGGCCTTATTAAATGTTCAAAGCTAATTAATGTCGAAGCAAGCATCGGCCTAGTGGCTAAGTATGCTAGGAGGGCGGAGGTGGAGCACAGGTTCAAGGCGTGGCGTGCGCAATTTGGGTTGTTTTAATATGCGATCGCGGCTAGAATAAGGGTTAAGAGGAGTTGCGGGTTTAATTTAACACAAAGAGTGCCGTGGTGTAGTGGCGATAGCGTCTTTGGACATATGGAGAGGGCATGAGTTCGATTCGATGCATAGCGAATTTTGTTTTATTTTTAAAATGGACGAGGCTACGATGAGGTAAGGTTTGATAATTAATGCGACGCTATTATATTAAGAACAAAGTCGCGTCCCAGTGGATGGCAGCATGCGTGGGAGCCTGGAGGTCCTGTGTTCGAGCTACCTTATGCGTAAATAAATTGCTATTTTTTTGCTGCGTGGGAAGGTATTTGAACTGGACCGAAACACCTGACCTTGATTGGAATTTGAATTAAGCAGGGGAAAGAATTTGGGTGTAATTCAAATTAAAATTTTGGCAAAAATTAAGGAAGGAATTTTAATTGAATTCAAATTGGAAGGAGGTGGGGTAAGTATTTAAGCCAACTAGGGGGTGTTAGTTGGGGAGTTTTTCGGCTAGTCTCTTGGATTTGAGTAAATTAGCCATTGCTGATTTTTGTTCCCTTTGATTGTTTTTTTTTCTTCAGTATATATTTGAGGTATTTTAGAATATTTCCTTTGGGTTTTGATATTTTCTCTTCTTCCATTCCCTTTCCTTTTTCTTTTCTTTTCTTTTTCTCTCCATTTATTTTCTCCTCTTCTTTTTCTTTTTTCCTCTATAGCTGAATCTTCCTATCATCCTATACATCTCCATCTTTTATCAGTCGTTTCTAAACCTTCATAACCATTTGTCATAAAAAGCCGAAATCCCAAAAGCCTATATTTTCTTCTGTGCCTATTTTTCCTAGCCAAATCTTTTTACTTCTCTTCATCATTCTTGATCGATACTCTAGTCCTCTAAACCCCAAGTTTCTGTCAACAAAGCCATTACAAAATCCTTATCTTTTCTTCATTGTTACAAAAAGCCGAAAACGCATAGCCATAGGGACATAGTCGAATTTTAAGATCACTAAAGGCTCGACTTTTGTTATCATTTGAGGGCTTAAAACTGCATCAGAATCGAGTAGGAATTAAGGGGAATCGTTGACTGAAGGAATCGGTGGTAAGTCCTTCCAACCTAGTCTTTATTTCGTATTTTAGAAAACAATCGAAACCCCTAAAGGTTAGGGAGGCTGTCGATTTGGGTTCACAGCCCTAAGGGGTTGTGATAACTATTTTATCTTGATGATAGTGTGATCTAGAGGCTGCTGATTAAGGGCTTGGACAAGGGGAACAAGTGGATCTAAATCTAGTCGCTAACTTCGGCAAAGGTAAGATTGCTAGTGCCTAAGGTGTTATTGGCTGAATAAGGTAAGGGATTAATATGTAGTTCGTTTCGGTAGTTAGATTAACGTGGTAGTAATATAATTGTAGGCAGTTCGTGCGTGGATCTCGTCAATGAATTGTCATAAAACAGGTGTGTAAACGACACCCACTCATAGACTAGATCGGCAAAAGCCGAAAAGCCGAAAAGCTGGCATTTATGAACTTGCGAGCGTGTGAGCGCTTGCGAGGTGGTTTGGTTGTTAATTTTGGTAATCCCAAGCAGTATGATTGTAGAGTGTGCAATTTCGTGCACTTCAGTATATTTGGGCTTAATGGTAGAAAGCGAGTTAAGCCAATCAGCCCAATTCGATAAAAACACTTTCGGTAAGTGCTTACATTAATGTGTTAATGGTTATAATATGTATGTAAACTCTAGAGTAGTAAATTTTCTTGAAATACCCTAAGTATGAAAATTACCATTTTACCCCTAGATGCAAAATGACCGTTATACCCTATGGTTAATTTTGGTGAAATGCATGATATTTCGATTACATTTGTTATATGCCATGACATGTATATCATTGCATGGGGTTGGGTTTTGTTATGGAGGAAGAACTGTTCGGTGGGTGTGCCACATATTATGATATAAGCGACTTTCTTTGCGGATTATAATTAATCATGAACCGGTGCTAACTGCTTTGTAAGTGTAGGGATGGCGTGGGTGATTTATTCCCACAGGAAGTGTAAGGATGGACGGAGGCAAGTGCGGGGTTGGATGGGGTTATCATGCATTAATCATATGAGGCTGTTTTATTATGGGCCATTGTATTAAAATGGGCCTAATCGTGTTAATATGGGCAAGACCCAATATATCTCGACTTGTAATAGGGCTACGGCCCGGATCGAATCTTGATATGGGCTAGCCCGGTATGCTCGATATTGTAATAGGGCTATGGCCGATTAATCTTGATATGGGCTAAGGCCCGATTAACGATTTGAATAAGGCTTAGGCCCGATAAAGCTTGAGGCGATTTGGGCTCTGGTTGGGATACTTTACACTAAGTTTTCCAAACTCACCCCCTTTTCCCATCTTTGCGGTGAGCCTTAGATCGATGGACTTGGAGTGGGTGGGGTTCGAGTGGCCACGAAGATTAAGTTTTGTTTTCTTTAAAATAAGTTTCGCATTTATTATTTTGATTATTTTTATTACGGTTAAAGTTGTAATAAGGCCGCTCTTTTATTATTTTTAATATTTTGGGTTATTAAATTGGTTAGCTCTAGGCTGCGTTTTATAAAAGTTACTTATTTTTAAAATATCACGATAATCGAGCAAAGTTTCCGCAACGTAAATATTTTCAAAGGAAATAAATATTTTAAATAGACTTAAACTTAATTTGTTGTTCGTGGACAAGTAATAGGCTTAAGGTGTGGCAATGGATGTGTGCATGTCTAGGATTGGATCATGGAAGAGTGGGTACTTAGCGGTCTAATTGACTCACCTCCTCTTTTCTTGAATCCTACAGTGCGTAGTATCCATTCACTTTAAGCCATGACAAAGAAGGTTTGATACTTAACTGTTTTTTTAAAATAACATGATTCTGCCACTACAAAGGTTTACAAGTTTTCAAAGTTTCCCATAAGATTTTACAAGGTATTTAACAATGCTTTGATTATTACAATGAATCACGTTTTGGAAAAAAATAAGGCTAAGGTTTTATTCAAGTTTAAACGGTAAAAGTTTCTAAACATCAAGAAGGGTTTTCAATGAAAACATGGTTTTCGAAAAACACTTCAATGTGACACGCCGGATTCGGTTGTAACGTCTGGGCTGGGTTTGGGGTGTTACACTAAAAACAGCTAAAAATAATTAAAGCGGCCTTATTACAAATTAAAACCCGAAAACATAAAGGAAATAATCTAAAATAAAAGTGAAGATATAAACACTTATTTTAAACAGTCCACATGGCCACTCTGAATCCCTCCAGCTCCAAGTCCACTGATCTAAGGCTCACCTGCAAAGATGGGAAAAAGAGGGTGAGTTTGGAAAACTCAGTGTGTAAAGTAAACCCAACTAGAGCCTAAATCAGTTCAAGCTCTACTAGGCTTAAGCCCTATTCAGAAATCAGAGTTAACTGGGCCTTAGCCCATATCAATATTAATCTGGGCCATAGCCCCTTATAGTATCAGAGTATACTGGGCCTAGCCCATATCAGTGTCAATCTGGGCCGTAGCCCTATTACAAGTCGAGATATGTTGGGCCTTGCCCATATTAACACAGTTGGGCCCATTTTAATACAGTTGGCCCATAACAAAACAGTCTCATATGATTAATGCATGATAACTCCATCCAACCCTGCACTTGCCTCCGTCCATCCCTACACTTCCTGTGGGGAATAAATCACCCATGCCATCCCTACACTTACAGTGTTATCACCGGTTGCGGTACTAACTATAATTCACAGCAAAGCTGCTTATATCAGAATATGTGGCACAGCGACCAGAACGAGCTCTTCCTCCATAACAAAACCCAACCCCATGCAATATGACCTCCATAACAAAACCCAACCCCATGCAGTATGACATGTATACAGAGAATATAAATTAACAAGGCATGCTTCAGACAGTCAGATTATAGCGTAAGAACAGTTCTTTACCCTCGAGGGGCATAATCATAAACTTACCCCTTTAGGGGTATTACAGTAATTCTACCTTACAGAGGTATTTCAGTAATTTTATCAGTCTTTTTAGGGTTTCATGCTCATTACTGTTATTAACGTATTAACAGAAACACTTACCAAACTTTTTTACCGAATTAGGCTCGTTGGCCCATTTAACCCAATTTTGGCCCATTAAGCCTAAATATACCGAAGTGCACGAAATTACGCACTCTGCAATCTTACCGTTGAAGTTACCAAAATTATCAATACAAACAATCCCATGAGCGCTCGTACGCTCGCAAGTTCTTGAAATGCCGGCTTTTCAGCATTTTGACTTTTTGGCTTTTACCGATCTAATCTACTAGTGGGTTTCGTTTACACACCTTATTTGCGACAACTGCTACCGAAATCTCCCACGATATCTTTTGCCAAAACTAGTGACTAGATCTCAATCTAGTCGTTCCACTTGTCCAAGCCTTCGATCAGCAGCCTCTAGATCACACACAGGTTCTTTCAACCAAAACGATTCCATTTTAGTTTCTACTCAGATCTGATGCAGATCCAGCCCTTAAACACTTGTAGAAATCGAATCTTATAGATCTAAAGATTCGGCTATATGTACCCAAAAACTATGGTGTTTTCAGCTTTTGGAACTGTGAAGAGGAATATGACTTGGTATGGTGGTTTTTGTAGTGGTATTGCCGACAGGGGTTGAGGTTTAGAGGATATGAAAATCGACCAAAAGAGATGAAGAAAATAGGAGGATTTTGGCTAGAATAAATCGGTACAAGAAACAACTTTTGGGATTTCGGCTTTTATGTTAGAAAAGAATGGGAATGAAAGAGGAGACGAGTAGAATGGTAGGAATGTTTCGGCTAGAGAAGAAAAGAAGGAGAAAAAGAAAATAGAAGAAGAGAGGAGAAGAGAAGGAAGAATTCGGCACTCAGGAGATCTAACTTTGTGTTTTTCAGCTTTTGAGATACTGAGAAGAGAATAGAATGAAAGGGAAAGCTCTAGGTGGCTAACCCTAATTCGACAAAACAAAAAGAAAATAAAGCTTTCCCTAATGGCCATTCAGACCCACGGCCCAACCTTCCTAAAGCCCTAATCAAATTTCCACTTAAGCTCTATCACATGCCCAGCACATGCACAAAAAAAAAATAAAAGTAACAATATGCTTACCTTGTGACTTGAACTCTGGCTCCCCCTAAACATCCACACGTCACTCCCCAAACACCTAGGTGGCGCCACATGCCATTTTACCACATATCTTTTTATGTCCTATTTTACCACCTCAACTTTAAAAGCCCATATCGCCAGAACCCTCTCTCCCAAAATTAAAATTCAGGAATTGCCTCAAATTAAATTTACTCTTGGGCCTTTTTTCCCACACCATAAACCCTTCGTAATTTATTTAATTACTAAACTAAACATACGAAATAATAATAATAACATCCAAATTATTCGGGCCATTTTCCACTCGAACCCAGACTCAAGGCCCAATACTTCCAGGCCCAAAAATCGAGGCGTTACAGTTAAAAGTTTGAATTATAGCTTGAAAGAAATTACAGTTAAAAGGACTAAAGAAGAAATTATACCCTTGTTTCTTTTAAAGTTGACGGTTATAATGGACATTTATGACATGTATATATATTATATATTTTGTTAATATAATATGTATATATGTTATAATAAATAAATTGTATAAAATATATGTATATTATATAATAAGATATAATAATAGTAATAATAATAAAAACAAAAGAAAGAGAAGATTCATTCTCTGTTACATGCAAATTAGAAAAGAAAGAAAAAAAGAAAAGAAGAAGGCTCACGCATGGCTAGGAAATTCAAGCTCAAATTGGTTAGTGCAATGTAGTCCCTATACTTGTAATTTTTACGTTTTTGGAATCCCAGTACTTAGGGCTACCCGACCCATAATGCAATAGATGTTGACATTTTTGAATAGTTTAAGTAGTAGGGATTAAATAGATAGATTTTTAAGTTAGAAATGAAAAAGGACAAATTGTGGAATTAATTGTTGATTTTGAACAATAGCGACTAGATTGTGAAAAATTCAAAATTAAGGGCTCGAATTGGAAAAGAGGAAGCTAAATATGGTCTAGAGTAAATATAGTATAAAAATATGAAGTTAATTGTGAAGGTTAAAATTAGTCTCGGTTTAGGGACTAAATTGAAGAATAAGAAAAATATAGTGTGAAAATTAAAATTTAATGTAAAGTTGAAATGTGTAATATTAATGTGATTTAATTGTTTTATTCCATAGCTAATGTTGTACCAGAATCCTCGAGTAAAAAAAGGAAGGATAAAAACGGTGTCGAATAGCTCGAAAATCACAATTTGTGTTTCTATAATCCAAATTAAATAATAGATTGTTGCATATATAATTGTTTGCATATGGTAAGCATTTGAGGTGAGTACTTCGATACTTTGGGATTGAATTAAATTCATAATTGAAATGAAATGGATTGATTTTTGTATATTATGAAAAATATTGATTATGAATATATGTGTATTGAGAAAAATGTGATTATTATCAAATTGAATATATGCTAAAATGTGATGATATATTCATGAAATTGAGACATTGGTTGTATTGAAAAGTGAAATGAATCCTTATTAACTATACCGAGTTGAGTTGGATATAGGTGGCATGTCATAAGATAGGAAGAGTTCAAGGATTATTTCGACCTCGAGTCGATGAGGGACTGGGTGCAACACCCTTCACCCGTATTCAACGCCAGAATAGGGTTACGGAGCATTACCGGACTTACAAAACAATTAAACAACATTTAGCATAGATAACATCCTTTCATATATTTATCATTAAAATTCAATCAAATTGTCCCTAATACGAGCCTACGAGGCCCAAAACATACTTTGGAAGTGGCTCGAGACTAAACCAATAACTTAGGAAATTTTTCAACACTTAGAAAATTTTGCATAAAACAGGGGACACACGCCTGTGTGGCTCGCCCATGTGTCTCACATGGCTAACAGACACACCCGTTTCACAGGCCGTGTGAGCATTAAAAATGAGAGCACATGGCCATGTCCCAGCCCGTGTCCAACCCCGTATAACTCTCTGACTTGGGTCACACAGCCAACACACACGCCCGTATGACTAGCCTGTGTGCCCTAAAAATGGATATACACGCCCATGTGTCAAGCCATGTACTAGGCCGTTCCAAACCTGTAAGGTATACTAACTTTTGCCACACGGCCAAGTCACAGGCTCATGTGTGAGGTCGTGTGGAGCATACTGACTTAATTTAAATTCCAACACCAAGGGACACATGGTTGTGTAACAAGACCGTGTGTTACACATGACTGAGACACACGCCTGTGTCTTTGTCTGTGTGGACAAAAATTAGGCTATTTACCAAGCCAATTTGCCACCCACAACTTCATGTACCTAAACAACCGAAATGAAACCACAACATAACATAATTGAACATATATTTTAGCCACAACCAAGACAATATCATACCATTTCCAATACTAATAACCAACATGCTTAACTTATGTTTTTCTTAATCAAAACATACCTAAACACATATACCAATCAACTAGCTAAACATTTACCAAACACACGCCATTTTGTACCAAATCATAAGCATGATACCAATTCCACAAACCTCATAATATATGTTATTCACATATTCATCCCTAGACTCAAAATACTTTTACATGAACTCACAACATAAGCTATATATTTATATATATACCTACACTTGGTTCAGACATACCAAAAAAAGCCAAATTAAGCCAAGTCCTACAACTATATATATAAATACAAACCAAAACATAACCATTCACAAGCAATCTCAAATGGCAAAACTCACTATCAAAATACATTTAAAAAACAACCATAATCCTATACATGCCATATGACCAAACCATGAGATCAAAAGTACCAAAGTGATGGTTGGATAGTGTGACGTATTCTCTGACGATCTCTGAATCCGAGCTAGCTTTGAAATCACTATAAAAAACGGGAAAAATAAACAAAGTAAGCTATAAAGCTTAGTAAGTTCGTACGAAATATATTCAACAAATCATAATCCACAAATCATTAATTTGAACTATATAACATATAATTCATGATAACAACAAACCTTCCATCTGCTTAATCATATGCTTATATGTAAATTTATAACTTCTTCTACTTGAGTCTCATACTTTACATGTACATACCTGTACAATTTTGTAACAAACTCATACCTTTTCAGAATACTCGATACCTCGCACACTAAGTGCCAATACATAGCCGAAGCTATTATAATCTCGTACACTAAGTGCCTTACATAGCCGAAGTTATCTCAGTCTCGCACACTAAGTGTCATATATAGCCGAAGCTATTCTGAATCGCACACTAAGTGCCATATATAGCTGAAGCTATCTCGTATTACACACTAAGTGCCATATATATATCCGAATCATTGTAAAACATGACTATAATCTTATATACACAATTTATGCAATATCAAAGCATTTGAAGTATAATTATAACAATGCTTAATCCATACGAACTTACCTCATATATTAAAACGACGAATCGAGTTGATTAGTCAATAACTTTCGTTTTTCCCCGATCCTAATTCGAATTCCATTTTTCTTGATCTAAATATATTCAAAATTAACTTGTTTAATCAACTATTTATTCAATTCAATCCAAAATATACATTGGGGCTATTTTACACATTTGCCCCTAAACTTTCACATTTTTTTCCAATTTAGGCCTTATTACATAAAATTGCAAATTCATGCAATTTAGTACAAACCCATGCTTAGCCCAATTTAATACATGTTACTAGCAGCCCATATTTTCAATTTATTCACACTTTTAACCACTACATTTCACATTTTCTCAATTTAATCCCTTTTTGACATTTTTGTCAAAAATCACTTTACAAAAACTATTAATCTAACGTTAAACCTTCCAAATCTATCATAAATCATCAAATTACTCAATCATTCAACAATGAAAACATGATAAATCTTTAACAGTTTCAAAATTTAAGGTACGGGCTAGCTAGAATAAGAAGCAACGATCTCAAAAATGTAAAAATCATTAAAAACGAAGTAAAATTGCATACCTTAATTGCCTAAAATAACTTGATCGAATGAAAGGAATGGAAATGGCTTTCTCTAGCCCTAATTTTCGGTTGAGGAAAAAACTAAAAGATGATACATATTTTTTATTTTATTTATTTTATCATTAATACATAATTTACTAAATTAACCTTGGTTTAAATAATTAAAATTCATTTAATCTAAACCTATAATTGTCCACTTATACTTTTAATGGTCTAATTACAACATAAGGACCTTTAATTTAAGGTTCTATAACTATTAGATACTTTTAGCTAATAGAACTCCACTTTTGCGCTTTACGTGATTTAGTCCTTTTTATCAAATTGACTATTTAAACGATAAAATTTCTTAACGAAAATATCACACCAACATAATATCACACTGTAAACATTAAAATAATAATAAAATAAATATTTTGACTTCAGATTTGTGGTCTCGAAACCACTGTTCTGATTTGACTAAAAACAGGCTACTACATTGGGTGCCAGTTTGCTTCAATTTAACTGATGAGACACTGGGTGTCAATTTTATATAGCGTTGGACACAGTTATTACTTTGGATTTATCCTATGAGGCATTGGGTGCCAAACTGGTGTGTTGGTTTGTAACACCCCTAACTATCATCCGTCGCCAGAACAGGGTTATAGAGCATTACCAGACTTTTCAGATCAAATACGAATACTACTTAATCATCCACACATAAACATCATAATTCAATTATATCGTCCCTTTTATGAGCCCTTGAGGCCCAAAATACGTGATAGAAATAAATCGAGACTTAATCGTGTACTCCGAAAATTTTTCGTGAAATTTCAAAATTTTTCCTAAGCGCAAGGGTCATATGCCCATGTGATCAAAGGACATGTCCGTGTGGCTATTAGACATGCCCGTGCCTCAAGCCGTGCTCAACCCCGTGTAACTCCCTCACTTAGGTCACACGGCTAGCCACACACCCGTGTGCTAAGCCGTGTGCCTCACACAGCTAAGATACACGCCTGTGTCTCTGCCCGTGTGAAATTACCTGAGCATTCTGTTTTGAAAATTTTAAGTTATAGGGGACACATGACCGAACCACACGCCCATGTGATAGCCGTGTGTCTTACACGGTCCAATCACACGCCCGTGTGCCTGGCTATGTGGACTCAAAATGAACCTTAAGCATCAAGTTTACCATACCCTGCAATCTTGAACATCAAGCAACTCAAAAATCAATCGTTCAACCAATCCATAACACATTCAAATACATGTAAAACATGTCAAAACATTCAACCTAATGACCTTACCAATGTACCTTCATAGGTACTTCAAACATATTTTCCAAATCAATCCAATAGCACAACATTCAAACTAATTCTAAATTTATACCAATTTTTAACCAAAACATACCATTTGATAACTTTAAACATAACATATATGTTCATTTATATATTCAACCAATTTCATATTATAACATCATACAATCATTTCCTAAAATGACCTACACAAAACAACCTAGGTACATGCCATTACCAGAAAGAAATATACTTCACCACGTTTTGAGTTCGGGATCTTGGATGGATGTTGAATCGACAATCAACTTTAACACCTAACCTGCGCACGGAAAATAAATCGTAAACTGTGTATGAACTCAGCGGTATTTCTATAATCTGAATGCTTAAAGGTATATTAATATAACATATACATTTAAATCATAAATAACCATAGTTATACAATTAATCTCACCATAACAAATATCATTCAAATAATCAATTTCATAAATGCACCATTCATGGCATTTCCAATTCTCATCTCTTGATATTTCAAATAGCTTTTCTCAATATAATACACAATTTATTTCCATTTCACATTCAATGTTTTTCAATACCATTCATAATACCTTTTTTCTCTATTTTCCCCTATTAACATGACTCGGACTCTGATGAATACACAAATCTAACCAAACACACCAATTTGGCACCCAGTGCCTCATCGGATAATTCGAAGCAATAAGTTGACACCCAATGTCTCATCGGCCATGCAAAAGTAAATTGGTACACAGTACCTCATCGAATTTATGTGAAGTAATAATGTGAAACCTAGTCTCTCATCCACTCGAAGTTGAAGTATCCCTAAACACTTCCAATCCTATGGCATGTCATTATATCCAACTCAGCCCGATACAGTTAATAGGGTTTCAAATCACTTCTCAATTGCCAAAATCATCCAATATTCAAATATCACATTAATCATAAATTCACATATATTCAATTCTATATCATAATACTATTTACTTACCTTATTCACTTACCTTAAACATTAAATAAAAAATACAATAATTAATATTTACTATATTCAAATTATAGAAATACAAACCAGAATTTCCAAGTTACTCATCGTCAACTTTTTCATTTCCCTTCTTAGCCGAAGTTTCTGGCACAATGTTAGCTACAAAAATAAAAAAATTAAAAATCATCAATACAACACAATTTCACATTGAATATTTTAATTTGTATTCAACTTTTGCCTAATTTCCAATTTAGTCCATAAACCGAGACTAACTTTATTTCTTTAAAGCTAATCCCATATTTTCATTTAATTTCTACTTTAAACTAATTTCACTCTCTAATTTCACTTAAATCCCTAAATTTAAAAATTTTCTCAATTTAGTCCCTATAACTCAAAACTTATAATTTATTTTACAATTCAATCCCTTTTTCATTTCTAACTTAAAATTCTATCAATTTAACCCCAAATACTTAAATTATCCAACATGAACAACACCTAAAATCCATAAATTTCTAAAATTTCAACATAAATCAAGTAGTATTTTATGCTAGAATTCTAAAAACATAAAAATTTCAAGAAAATGGACTATATTAACTTACCAATTGAGCTTTGAGCCTTAAAACCCTAAATTTCTCCCCTTTTTTTCTTTCTCTTTTTCTTTTCTTTTTCTTCCTTCTCTGTTTCGTTCCAATGTTTCTCTCTTTTTCTATTTTATTTCTTTTATTTCTTTATTGTTTTGTTTATTATTTACTTAATTATTATTATAATATATTTTTATATTATATACTTAAATATTAAGTATTCATATATTAATATTTTATACATATGTATGGTATTTATACACTTGTATTTACTTATTACCATACAAGTGTTACATATGGTTTATTTCCTAATTTGATCCCTTTACTTTTCTTTAATTAATAATTAAACTTTCACCCTTTATTCAATTTAATACTAACACCTAATTATTCCTTAATTCAAGCTAATTCACCTAGCAAAAACCTAATTAACCACACAACTAGCTTCGTAAATAATTTTAATAAATATTTACGAATCCATTTTACGAAAACAGAGACCTAAAACACACTTTCCAATACCCATGATTATAGGGTTGTTACATTTCTCCCCCTTAATAAATTTCATCCTTGAAATTTAACTGAAAAGAGATAGGGGTACTGAGATCTCATTGTTTCTTCTGGTTCTCAAGTTGCTTCCTCAACATTATGGCTTCCTACAATACTTTCACTAATGGAACTCGTTTATTACGTAATTCTTTTACTTCTCGTGTTAAAATCTCAACTGGCTTTTCTTCATATGACAAATCCAGTCTAATTTCAATATCTTCTGTCGAAATAACATGAGAAGGATCCGATTGATATTTTCTGAGCATCGAAACATGAAAACATCATGAATTTTCTGTAATTTCGGAGGTAAAGCCAAATGGTATGCAACTGGTCCAACTCTTTGTATAATCTCATACGGCCCGATAAAATGAGGACTCAATTTTCATTTTTGACCAAATCTCAGAATTTTCTTACAAGGTGAAACTTTAAGAAATACCTTATTGCCGATAGAATACTCAATATCCTGACATTTCAGATTTGCATATGATTTCTGTTTGTCGAAAGCTGCTTTCAATCTATCTCGAATCTTCTCAACAGTGTCCTTCATTTCTTTAATTAATTCTGGCCCAATTATTTTTTTCATTCAATTTCATCCAACAAACAGGTGATTGACATCTACGACCATATAAAGCCTCATACGGAGCCATTTGAATTCTTGATTGGAAAATATTATTATATACAAATTCAGCTAACGGTAAATAATGTTTCCAACCAGATTCAAAATCAATGACACAAGCATGGAGCATATCTTCTAAAATCTGAATAACTCGTTCAGATTGTCCGTCAGTCTACTGATGAAAAGTTGTGTTAAAGTTGAGTCGTGTATCAAAAGATTCATGCAACTGTCTCCAGAACCTCGAAGTAAATCACGGATCCCGATCAGAGATTATCGACATAGGAACATCGTGCAATCTCACAATTTCCTTAATGTAAACCTCGACAAGTTTTTGAAGTGACCAATCAGTTTTGACTGCTATAAAATAAGTTGATTTCGTAAGTCAATCAACAATTACCCAAATAGCATTTTTTTTACTTGCTGATAATGGTAACTCTGTTACAAAATCTATCGTGATATATGTAATAGCCCGTTTTTAGGGTTAATTAGAACAGCAGTTTTGGGGCCATCAAATCCGACGAGTAGGTTTGTAAATATTATATTTAATATTTATGAGTTAATTGTGATTTTAAAAATATTTTTGATATTGTGATTTTTGTTTTATAAGCTATTTATTAAGTTCAAGTGGTATGACCCTGAGGTCAAGTGAGTTTAGAAAATGAGGTATCGGGACCTTGTTTCTATAAACCGAGTCGTAAATATTTTTATAAATATTTACGTAGTGGCAATAAGATGGCATTAAAGTTTCGTTGAAAAATTTTATCGTTTCGATAGTTAATTAAGTAAAAAGGACTAAATCGCGAAAAGTGCAAAAGTTGTGTTCTATAAGCTAAAGGTATTAAATAGCTATAAAACTTTAAAATGGAAGTCCTTATTTGGTAATTAGCCCATTAAAGAGATAGTGGGATATGATGGCTTGGCGTTTGGTGTACTAATTAAAGTGTATAAAGGTTAATATTGTAAATTGGTTAAAAATAATAATAAAATGAATAAAATAAAAGAATCAAGGTGTCATCTTTTTCATTATCTTTTTACCAGCTGAATATGAAGGCTTGAGAAGCCATGGGAGAAGTTTCCAACTTTCGACTAATGCATGGTAGGCATTTCTAGTCCCGTTTTTAATTATTTTTATATTTTCGGGATCGTTGTTGATTAATCTTTCTAATGAGGGGGCTATTTTGCAAAACCATTGAATAGTTTGATATTTTACATTAATGAGTATAATAGGGATTTGAAGTTTAATGGAAGAATATGAGTCCTTGTTGATAGTTAAACACTTTTTGTTAAGTGAATTTTTGTGAAATTGACAATTAAGGGCTAAATTGGTAAATGTGAAAACTTTGTGGTTAAAATGTGAAATAAATGAAATATGTAGGCTGCTAGAGACACTATTGATATTCAGCTATAGTATAATTTTACTCAATTTCATGAATTTTTATTTTTATGATATAGGGACTAAATTGTAAAGAAGTTAAAATATTAGGGGCAAAATTGTAATTTTTCTATAAAGTGAATTATGGAATTTTTTTATACCATGAACATTTGGCTAAGCTTAATTATGGTTAAAAATGGTTAATTTTCATGTTTTGAGCTCAGGGACTAAAATGAATAAAAGTAAAATTTTAAAGGCAATTTTTTTAAAAAAGACAAAAATGACCAAATTGTATGAAATGAAGTGTTTTACTGTCTAAATTAATATATTGAATGAAATTATTAATTTAGATCAAGATCGGGTGGAAAATCGAGGAAAAAAGAAAAAATTACCAAAATGCCCCTGAACTTTAGTATCTCTACAATTTAACCAGGTAAGTTCGTATGCAATAAGCATTGTTAAATTTATGCTTCTAATGCTTTAATATCGTATAAATTATATATACATGAATATTTTAATGTCTGACGACATATCGACTAAATGTGGCACTTAGTGTGTGGGCAATCAAATATGGCACTCAGTGTAAGAAATATTGAGAATGGCACTTAGTGTCGAGATATTGAGAATGACACTTAGTGTACGAAATATCAAATGATTCAAAGGGCAATTATAAATTGTGATTGAATGATTAAATCGAGCAAAGTGAACAGGTATACATGTTATATTATATGAATTGTTTATGAGACGACTTTATAATGGTGATATTCGGGCTTTGAGCCTAGCAAGCCTTGTGCTGGTAAATTAAATCGGGCTTATACCTAGCAGGCTTAATGCCGGTGTATAAAATCAGACTTTGAGTCTAGCAAGCCTTGTGCCGGTGTGAGATACAGGCTTAAGCCTAGCAGGCTTTATGCCAGTGAATTATTATAAGTTTATGCCGAAAAGATTTATTGCTGATATGGTATTTGAATACGTTAAACGAGCTAAAACGATCAGGTACGTGATAATTGATTACCTATTTGAAAATAAGGTAAGTATATGTGCAAAGAATGTATTGTGATGTATGTGGAAATGAAATATGATTATGTGCCAATGAAACATAAATGAATGAATAAGATGTGATTTGTAAAGTTGCATACGTGAAATTTGTCAGATGCTATATGAATGAAAAGTGTATTTGATTATAAATGATCATATGAGATTCATATGAGAAAGATATATAATTAAATGTGTTATTTCCTATAATGTGTTCATTTGGCTATATGAAAGTGTGAAAGGGTTGATGTATGAAAATTTAATTGAATAAGTTTGTGAAAGTTAAAGTTGGTTAAGTGAGTAAGTATAATATTGAATGATGATAATTTGATATGAGAACATGTTATGAAATTTAGAAAGGTTGTGTGAGATAGCATATTATGTTTACGGCATTGTAATGAAAGTATTTGTTATGTTAAGTTTATTAAGATACGAGCTTACTAAGCTTAAAAGCTTACTCTGTGTTTTCTTTTCTTATGTTTATAGATTTTCAGAGATTTGCTCGGGTTGGAAGTCGATGGAGATGACATCACACTATCCTGTTATCATTTCAGTAAATAATATTTTGAGACTCGGTTATGTGGCATGTATAGGCTAGTCTTGGAGTTAATTATTTTGAATGAGTATGTATTTAAAGCCATGCGAAAATGACATGCTTATTATGCTTAAGTTTGGTTTTACATGTTCTTAATTAAAATGTTTAATAAGTTTGGTTTTGGTATTCATTTTAATAGTTAGTTCATTTTGGAAATATGAAATGTGGTATAATTAGAGTGGTGGATGATGGTATATTAACTTAACAGGTTCGATTACTAAGTGGTAAGTAATGAATATGTTTTATGATTGTTTTGGTTGATTGTATTGGTATGGGTTCAAATTGTTAATGATGGTTATGATTAAGTATGTTTTGGGTTAGTTAATAGGATAAAAATATGAAGTTTAGGTATATTAATATAGATATGAATTAGATGCACGCTGGAGTGTTATTTGTGTTCAAGTGCTAAGTATGACTTTTATTTTTAGGATGAATTGCGCACTTGTATATATATGCATCATTAGTATGTTCGGCCATGTTATAATGTATTTAAGTTTCATATGTGATTGCATAATAATTCATGTAATATGATTTAATTGGTTTTATTATGAACTTGTGTAGAAGTTATCAAATGATATGTTTGATATACGATTAATGAGATAGAAATTGGCATATATTTGAAGTATGAAGTGTAATGATATATAATGGAATATAATTTTAATTATGAAAATGGCATTAATATGATGGATATAAGGAACTGAATATTGGAAGTATTAAATATGTGAACATGTCTTTGATATATACAAGTTTGGTTCGAATTTAGTAATTATGGAACATAATCAGTTGGGTTTTGATATATGTTCGTACTGAATTAGTTGGAATTTTTGAAATGTGCTTATTTGTGATATATGTTCAGTAAGGTTTGATTATTTCTGAATTGGAATTATGACCCATGTATTCAAATTTATAATAAATGAATTGTGGATATTTGAAATTGATAAGTTTTAAATGTTTATTAATTCTTGGTGTATGAAAGGTGAGGAATGAGTGTGCTGAACTGTGTTTTATACAGTAATGCCTCATAACCCTAATTTGGTAACGGATACGAGTTAGGGGTGTTACAATACAATCCCATTTCCATTCAGGAATATTAATAGACTGAAGTAGTCCAGTAGGAACCTGATGTTCTACATCACTTTCTTTCATCTTCAACTATGTAACACCCCAAATTTTTGTAATTTCGGCTTTTGTGAAATTGCAGCATAAAAAAAATATCTGAATATGTTTTTGCATGAATTTGCATAATATCTGTCTGCTTTTGGGTTTAAGTGCTTTGGGGGTGTGTTAGGGAAGTCCCAAGTTCAAGTCTCAACTTGGGCAAAATTTTGTTTTTTTTTATTTAAATAAAGCCTAGCTTTTGTTTAGTGGGCTTATAAGAATTTATTGGTAAAAACTTAACAGAATGGGCCTGCTGGTCTAGTGGTTAAATGGTAGGGGTTTATGTTAGAGGTCCTGTGTTCGAATCCTGGCTTGGGCATTATTTTTGCCACTATGGCCGGGATAAAATTGGAGGCGAGCTAAAACACTAAAGTGGTAGGGTTTATCAGATTTTTCTACGTAGTTTCCCCAAAAGAACTCTCTCTGTCGAAATTCTTTGTTATTTTTCCCCTCTCTACGTTCTTTTTCTTTTCTTTTTGCCGAAATTTCCATTGCCTTCCTCCTATTTGTTTTGATTTCGTATTAACAGTCTTCTGCGAGTTATTGACGTTCTCCTCATTGGTAAGTTTTTGTTTGTCTTTCGTAAACATCATTTGATTAAGAGATTAAGGGGGAATTTTCTTTGGGTGTTTACGTACTGATCAACAGGCTGTTCTTCATTCCTGAATAGTGAATTAAACGTGTTGTATTCGCTGGTTTTCGCTCGAGGTAAGAAATTTAACGATTTTGGGGCGGAATACCTCGTTTAGTTTCAATCGAAAATTGTTAAATGACTGAAATGGGTCATGACATTGTGGAATATAGGTTTTGAAGTGCTCGGGATTGCGTTAGGCTTCAATCAAAACCAGGTGTGTACTCTAATCAATCTGAAACCGCATTTCGACGAAAGCCAAAAACGTTGTTGTCGACGCCACACGGGCATATGGACTACTTGTGTGGAGGCCGTGTTGTAAGACACGACCGTGTAATCGACGAAGTAGGCCGTGTGGGCGCCACACAGGCACGACGGACACGGGCATGTGAGGCTAGCGAGGCTATGTGCGAGGCACGGGCTTGACCAATTGGGCTATGTGGGCCACACGGGTGAACTATACGGGCGTGTGAGATCTTGGGCCAGGCCGTGTGATCCACACGAGCAAGGCCAATCTGGGCTGTGTGAGCCACACGGGCGTGTGGGCCCGCACAGGTAGGGTACACGGGCGCGTGAGCCTGACTTGTTTGAAATATTGTGCAAGTTTACAGGGGTTTCCTGAGTCGACTGTGACCTGATTGTAGGGTTGGTAAGCATTACTTAGACCCCTATACTCTGATATGATACTAAGATGTATGTAAAAGCATAATAATTAAAGCATATGTATCTGTTCTGATTTGATGATGATGTTATGATTTGATATCTGCACATGAGCTTGCCTTATTATTTATGTTGCATTGCATTGGGTTGGGCATGTTGTTGAAGAGAAGGAAGACTGAAAGGATATTAGCTCATCATCGGCAATTTATGTCATATATATCGATACGCATCGTATAATGATACCATTTGGTGTGTAGGGTTGGATGGGTTGATTTTATCCTCATACTTGGTGTGTAGGGCTGGGTAGGTCAATTTTATTCCCACATGGTATGTTGGGTTGGACGGAGATGGTGTGCAGGGTTGGTGGGCATTACTGTTCTGATTGATTTGCATGTATGTTTGTATGGGCTAAGGCTCGAATGTACCTGATACTGTTCTAAGTGGGCTAAGGCTTACACTGTTCCTGTTAAGAGCTTAGGCTCGATTATGACTGTTTGACTGCTATCCATTTACATGCATGTTTTACTGTGGGGATCCACACACTAAGTTTGCGAAAACTCACCCCTTATTTTCTTTGTATGTCAGGTAATCCCCAGTAGTAGGTGGATCGGTGTAGCGGAAGGGCTCGACGGTGACCACTGCTACATACATTTTGGTTTTAAAGGTTTTTATTATTTTGATTGCTATAGTTGGGAGCAATTATGTAATTTCTGGTTTCAGACTGTTTGGTTTAGGTTTGAAATTTTGAAATACTGTTTATGGATTTTGGAACTGTAACTTTATTTGTTCTTAAGCTTCCGCGAACTAAGAAATGTTTTCAAACAAATTAATCAATATATGTTCTCTAAGTTAAGTAAAAGGTGGTAAATTGAATGGTTTTTGGGTAAACACAGTTTTAAATACATTCTCATGTGACTTCGCCAGATTCGGCCATAATGTCTAGGCCGTGTTTGGGGCGTTACAAGCTGATAATAACCTAACTTCAAATGAATCTTTGAAAAGACAAGCTCTTTTTAACTGGTCAAATGAATCATCAATACAGGGTAACGAGTATCGATTCTCGATCGTCACTTTATTTAATTGCTGATAATCAATACAGAGTCACATTGAACCATCTTTCTTTTTAACAAAAACCACTAAAGCTCCCCAAGGCGAAATACTAGGACATATAAAACCACGGTCCAAAAAATCTTGTAGTTGCACCTGTAATTCTTTCAACTCTGTAGGTGATATATGATATGGGGGCATTGACATTGGAGCTGTACGAGGATATACTTCAATTGCAAATTCGACCTCCCGATCTGGTGGTAATCCCGATAATTCTTCAGGAAATACATCAGGAAATTCACAAACAGTCCAAATTTTACTGCATTGACTTTCAACAGAATCTGAATTGATAACATAAGCTAGGAAAGCTGCACAACCCTGATGAAAAAGTTTATTAGCTTGAATTGCTGAAATAATGCGAATTGAGCTACTGGTTCGAATACCATTCACTTCAGTTTTATCTTCATTTTAACTCTGAACAATAAACTTCTTTTTACAACAATCTAAAATTATCCTGTGCTCTGAAAGCCAATCCATTCCCAGAATTATATCAAAATCGCCAAATGGCATTATCAACAAATTAACAGGGATGATTATGTTTTGTATCGTTAATGGAAATCTACTACACACCTGATCCACTAGTATAGATTGCCCCCAATGGACTGGACTCTAGACATCTCAAATTTTAAATTTCCCAACTCAACCAATTTTGTATTAACATAAAAATGTGAAGATCCTGAATCTATTAAAGCATAAATAGCTTTCGAATGCAATAAAAATATATCTGTCACCACATTATTTACATCACCCTCTTCACTAGTCTGTACAACATATGCTTGAGCTGGTACTTTGGCTTCTGATTGTTGAGAAGTAATATCACTTCTTTTTCTAGTACCATCCCTAGAAAATGAGCCACTTCGACCCGATCCACGAATTTTAGAAGCAGGCAGAGATCTCTGAGAAGTAACAGGTGTAACATTCACATTTATTGAACAATCTCTAACAAAATATTCTGTAGATCCACAGTGAAAACATCCTCGAATCAATCTCCAACATTCACCTCGATGCTTTTTCCCATAATGTTCACAATTTAGAATTTTAGTATCTCGAGATGGACCTCTTACACTACTAGTAGAAACTGCCAACTATCCTTTATGGTTTCTATCTCCTCTGTTTGGTTTAAAGCTCGATCTCCAACTACTACAAGATTATTTTAATCTTTTGGATTATAGGTTTGAACTAACAGCCCTAGAATGTTTTCGAAACGAACAAGTATTCTCAGCCTTTTTATCAAGACCCAGTACTTGTTCAACTATTTTTTCCTTTTCAACTAAATCTGCAAATTCATTGATTCAGTGCGATACAAATTGCACTTGTAGTTCGTCAGGTAGACCACGTAAAAATTGCTTCCAACTGTCAGCTTCTGTAGGCACAAATTCAACTACATATCTACTTAGTCGCAAGAATTCCCGTTCATAGTGCACTACTGACACCTCACCTTGTTTTAACATCAAGAACTCTTGCTTTCTGTCATCAATGTACAACTCACCCACATACTTTTTCTGAAATTCCCTCTGAAAGAAATCCAAATTTACCTGTTCTGCGGTACATGACGTGTAGAATCCAAACTCACCCACATATGCCTCTCATTGCAGTAGAGAAACAACACATAATAAACTTTCTCGAGGGGTACACTCAAGTTACTGTAGAATTCTTTTTGTAGCTTCAATCCAATTTTTAGCTGTATAAGGATCAACTCCTTTTAAACCCAGAAATTCAATTGCACCATACTTACTTAATTCTTTAATCAGGGCTATACGGGTAGTAGGGGCATGCAATCTCTGCTACTCGTTGAAGAGCATCAGCTATAGCTCTAAGTAATTGTGAATCATCCATTTCTCTAACATTATCTCATTCTACATTAGGAGGTTGATTACCCACTGGGTTAACACTCGGTGTTGCTGACTCGATTTTATCTAATTTATAGGATTCATCATGTCCTGTATACATTTCTTGATCAGTATCATCAATATATTCATCGGGCATTTTTAACTATAAAACAAAAACAAATACATATATAAGCATCCAAATCCTGACTCAATTCAACTCATTTATGGCATGTACCTCTAGACTCAATTCCGAGCTTGATTTAGTCTGAGAATCGGCTAAACCTGCAAAACTCTGATACCACTAATTGTAACACCCTCAACCCTTATCCATCATCAAAATAGGGTTACAGAGCATTACCAGACTTTTCAGATCAAATACGAATATTACTTAATCATCTACACATAAAAATCATAATTCAATTATATCGTCCACTTTATGAGCCTTCAAGACCCAAAATACGTGATAGAAACAAATCAGCTAGTAATCGTGTACTCTGAAAAATTTTCGTAAATTTTTAAAATTTTTCCTAGGTGCAGGGATCACATGCCCGTGTGATCAAAGGACACGCCTGTGTGGCTATTATACATGCCCGTGCCTCAGGCCATGTTCAACCTCGTGTAACTCCCTGACATAGGTTACACAGCTAGCTACACACCCGTGTGCTAGGCCGTGTGCCTCACACGACTGAGACACATGCCCGTATCTCTGCTCGTGTGAAATTACCTGAGCATTTTTTTTTTGAAAATTTTAAGTTGTAGGGGGCTCACGGCCAAACCACACGCCCACATGATAGTCGCGTGTCTCACACGATCCAGTCACACGCCCGTGTGCCTGGCTGTGTGGACTCAAAATGAACCTTAAGCATCAAGTTTACCATACCCTGCAATCTTGAACATCAAGCAACTCAAAAATCAATCGTTCAACCAATCTAAAGCACATTCAAATACATGTAAAATATGTCAAAACATTCAACCTAATGACCTTATTAATGTATCTTTATAGGCACTTCAAACATATTTTCCAAATCAATCCAATAGTACACCATTCAAACTAATTCTAAATTTATACCAATTTTTAAGCAAAACATACCATTTGATAACTTTAAACATAACACATATGTTTATATATATATAAATATATATATATATATATATATATTCAACCAATTTCATATTATAACATCATTTACAATCATTTCCTAAAATGACCTACACAAAACAACCTAGGTACATGCCATTACCAAAAAGAAGTATACTTCACCACATTTTAACTTCGGGATCTCGGATGGATGCTGAATCGGCAATCAACTTTAACACTTAACCTTCGCACGGAAAATAAACCGTACGCTGAGTATGAATTCAGTGGTATTTCTATAATTCAAATGCTTAAAGGTAAATTAATATAACATATACATTTAAATCATACAATAATCATAGTTATACAATTAATCTCACCATAACAAAGATCATTCAAATAATCAATTTCATAAATGCTGTAACATCCTGATTTTGGGTCTAGTCGGAACAGTGGTTTTGAGACCACAAATCTGATGAGGAAAATTTCATTTTTATTATTTTTTTATGGTCTACGATTTCACGGAATGATTTCGTGAAAATTTCGTTCGAAAATTTTGACGTTTGGGCACTCAATTTGGTCAAAAGGACTAAATTGTAAAAAGTGAAAACGTTGAGTTCTACATATTAGAAGTGTCTAATTGTTATGAGTTTTTAAATTAAAGGTCATTAAATGGTAATTAGACCATTTTGAAGTTTTTGGACAAAAATGGACATGGTATGATAGGCTTTTAAAAGTTTTTCATTAAGGGCATTTTAGTAAATTGGTAATTAAATGAATTAAAAATGCCAAAATAAGCCAAATTTGCTCATCTTCTTCCTCATCGCCGAATGTCTCATGAAAAACACCATGGATAGGGTTTTCAAGCTTTCCAAGCTCATTTGTATGTGATCTCGAGCTCTGTTTTTAATGTTCTTTACATTTTTGAAGTCCCGGTAACAAGTTCTAGCTATTTCTACCATTTATTTGAGCTAGGGTTTGTGTTTAAAAATTTACCCATGAATGATATGCATGTATTTTTGTGTTTAATGGTATAATATGAAGCTTGAAATTGTATTAAACAACTTTTGCTAAGCGATTTTACGTGAAAACGAGTAAAATGACATAATCGGTAAAAATACCTAATGTTCGTAAGTACATGTTAGAGTGAGAATTTGATGTTTCCATAGAAGGTAAAAATGATAAACATGTCATAAAACATAAGAAAATAGGATGAAGTTTAATTTCCGAGCCTTGGGGCAAAAGTGCAAATATATAAAAGTTTAGGGCTCAAAATGAAAATTTGTAAAAATATTATTTGTGGACCCATATGAATAATGTGACTAATTATTAGGCTAAATGTGATATTATAGATTAAGGAAATCGAGATTCGAGCTTAAATTGGGAAAATACAAGGTTATGAACTAAAATGGTAAATTATCGTTTCTGGATCGAGGTAAGTTCGTGTGTTAATAATAATGCAATACCATGCATGAATTGTAATTCTCTATTGATATGGCATAAATTTTATGATTTAATATGTTTAAGAGAAGTTGATAAATGGTGTGTATGATATGGAAAAATGTAATGCTTGTTGTGTCATGTGAAATTGAATGGCAAATTATTGTTACATGAATTGAGTGTTAAATTACTATTACCTGGCTTGTATCAATTGTTACATCGGTTGTACTTGACGAGATTTCAACAAGTAAGTTTGGATAACTTAAAGTAAACTCCTAACATGCCTAATTGTATGATTTATGAGTGCATGATAAGTGCATTTATTAATGGCATGAAATTACATGAAATGTATCTTTGAAAATGATTTGTCGATAAATGTCTCGGTTGAGGTTAAAAAGGGAATTCAATGGATAAACCATGTGTTACATGTGTAATGAGATCCTGCATGTGTTGCAGAAAAGGATTTAGCCCAGACGGGTAATCCGCTGATCTCAATTATAAAAAAGATTTAGCCCGGACGGGTGTTCCTTTGGATGATCAAGCCTCCCGAAGAATATATGTGCATTGGATTTAGCCCGAACGAGTAATCCGATTAGGGTCTGAATTTAGCCTGGACTGGCAATTCAGATCTGAACTCAGTAAGGGTGTTTGTCGCAATAAGGGATTTAGCCTGAACTGGTAATCCTGACATCACCTTATGAGTTTACGATACGAGGGATTTAGCCTGGACTGGTAATCCCACTGTAAGATGTGAGGTTCGCGGGAGTGCATACATGAAATGATCATTCTTATGAATTGACAGTAAATGGATAATCCATCCGAATTTCCTAGAAACTCAACGGGATTAATATGATGTATATCAGTGAAATGATAAATGATGAGCTCTTCTAAGACAAGTTTACATGGTGCAATGTCATGAGACTAATTTGATGATTGAGTGCATGTGATAGGGAATTATCCTATACTTGGAATGTATGACTAAGTGTGCCCATGAGAAATAATAACTTTTATATTGAGCTCCATTGTGAAAAAAATGAGTAAGGGATCCATGAAATGGTAAGTTCATGATAGTTGGAAATGATCTTATGATAGTGATCATTATATTGTACCAAAACAGATTTGGACAGCAGCATTGGTCCAAATTTGAAAATCCACTAAAAATAGTGGAAATTGATTTATAAGCTTAATAAAATATGAAATTAAAACTTAATAAGTCTAGTTTCACATAAAGGAAACGGTGAAAACAAAAGAATTTTGTATCATGATATAGTTGAATTCTTGTGAGACAGAGTCGGAGTGATTCCAGACTCCCCTGTCTCTAATTTGGAAAATCACTAGAAATTGTATAAAAATAATTATGAGTTAAAATTTACATGAATGAAATCTTTAATGAGTCTAATTTTAGGATAAAGAGACAAGAACATTATCTGAGTCTCGTACTATGAGATAAATAATTTTTTCTAAAGAAAGGTTGAAGCTGTCAAACAGCGAAACAGGGGAGACTTTGAATAATAAAATGTACTTATTGGCTAGACCAAAAATTCTGAAACTTTTATGATAATAATATATATGAGTCTAGTTTCTGGGAAAATTAACAGATCTTAATTTGGAGTTCCGTAGCTCCGGATATAAATAATTTAATGACTATGACTCGGGAAAACAACTTAGCTGGAATTTGAATAAATAGAAAAAAAATGAAAATAGCATGTTATCGCATTGCTTATTATTTTCATGCGAGCTTACTAAGCGTAAATCTTACTCCCTCCTTTCCATTTCTTTTAGTTTTTTCAGGTCAGCTCGGGTTTGGAGATCGTCGGAGGCAGCATCACACTATCGAGCCATTATCCGTAGATTATTGATATGTGTATGTTAAATGTTTTCAAATGAGTGGCATGTATAGGGACTTAGTTTTTCTATGATGACTATTATTGTAATTAGCCAAAGGTATTGGTTTATATTGATTTGTTGTTTATAGCCATGAGATATGGCTTATAATGATTTTGGCTTGTAAGCATATTTATCCATGATATGTGTTAATGTCTTGTGATGTGGTTATGTGATTGTGCTTATTCACTATGTATGAGAAGTATATGGCATATGTACATGATGAATGCCATTGAAATCGTGTATGTGTGTGTATGTAAAGATGACAAAAAGGCTTGGAAATTATCCTAAGTCTTGACCACACGGGTAGAGACATGGTCGTGTGTCTCAGCCGTGTGGAGGAAACGGCCTCTGGCCACGGGTATGTGCCTTAGCCGTGTGCCCTTAAACGGTTGTTGATGTCATAAACAGAGAGTTACATGGGCTGAGGACACTGACGTGTCCCAAGCCACACGGACGTGTAAGACCACACGGCCCAACCCACACGGGCGTGTGACTCTTCAAAGCTAGAAAATCGTTAAGTTGCCCAAAGACTTTCGAAAGTTCTCGGTTTAGTCCCGAACCACCCCGATGTATGTTATAGGCTTCGAAGGCCTGTATAAGGGAAAATATGCATGTGTTTTGAAAATTTTTAATTTTGGGCGAAATTTGGTGACCCGGTTTTGTATGTTTGTGAATGTTTAAGTTCGGTAATGCCTCGAACCCTGTCCCGGAGTTGGATACGGGTAAGGGTGATACAAATGCACCATTCATGGCATTTCTAATTCTCATCTCTTGCTATTTCAAATAGCTTTTCTCAATATAATACACAATTCATTTCCATTTCACATTCAATGTTTTTCAATACCATTCATAATACATTTTTCTCTATTTTCCCCTATTAACATGACTCGAACTCTGATGGATACACGGATCCAACCAAACACACCAATTTGGCACCCAATGCCTCATCAGGTAATTCGAAGCAATAAGTTGACACCCAATGTCTAATCGGCCATGCTAAAGTAAATTGGTACCCAGTACCTCATCAAATTTATCCGAAGTAATAATGTGACACCTAGTGTCTCATCCACTCGAAGTCAAAGTATCCTTTAACTCTTCCAATCCTATGGCATGCCATCTATATCGAAATCAGTTCGATATAGTTAATAGGGTTTCAAATCACTTTTCAATTGTCAAAATCATCCAATATTCAAATACCACATTAATCATAAATTCACATATATTCAATTCAATACCATAATACTATTTACTCACTTTATTCACTTACCATAAACATTAAATAAAAATACAACAATTAATATTTACTAGATTCAGATTATAGAAATACAAACCAGAATTTTCAAGTTACTCCTCGTCGAGTTTTTCCTTTCCCTTCATTGCATAAGATGATGTATTCAAATGTTAAATGAAATGCCATTAATATATATACTTATATATTTGAACATGTGAAAATATTAGTAGATGTGAATAAGGAATGAGCAAAAATTATACTATTGAATTGAAACACATAAACATAGCTTACTTGTTGCATTTTTCATTTTAAATACTTATATCAAGTTTATGTTATTCGGATTATAGAAATACCACTGAGTTTTACTCAGCATATGATTTTATTTTCCGTGCGTAGGCTAGGTACTGTTTGAATTATTATTGATCAATATCAAATCACAAAACCCAAGCTCAAGTGTGGAGATATTTCATTTTGTAATGGCATGTACCTAGGGTGTGTTTTGTCGATGTCGTTTATAAGATGTGGTTAACTTAGTTGCTAGTGAAATAATGGTTAAATGTGTATATGGCTGTGGTTGAGGCTATGTTGGTATGCTAGCCTAGTTTATATTTTGGTATGTGCTTAGTTTCATATTTGGTAACTTTAGAAGTTTGAAAGTTAGTTCAAATATGGTAAGTGTGATATGAATGAAGGTCTTAAATATTTGATGTGTTATTAATGTTTTTGAACATATAAAACATGGTACCAATGAGGGTACATTGGTTAGGCATATTAGGTGATAAATTTGGTGTATTTTGAGCATGTTTAATCGTGTTTTGAATATGTAAAATGATTGGTAATTGAGTTGCTTAGTGCCCAAGTAAGTAAGAATTGGTAAACTTGAGTTTTAAGGTACTTTTAGGTGTACACGACCTGGCCAGATAGGCGTGTGTCTTGGCCGTGTGACGCACACGGCCTTGCCACATGGGTATGTAACCCCTGAAATCAAAATTTTTGTAATTATTTCCTAAACTTCCAAAATTATGTCAAATTAGTCCTTGCCTATTTTTAAACTATTTTTAGGGTCCCGTAGACTCGTAATAGGGGCTGTAAGAGTAACTTTTATTTTGAATTTGGGTGGATTAGCAAACCTAAATTAAGTGTATTCCACTAACATTATCGAAGATAAACTAAAAAGATAATTGTAAACGAAGTATGGACTAATACTTTGATGCTAATAATTGGAATAGTCTTATATGTATCCGAATTCTGACATTCTAGAAGGGATAAATAGTGATAAGAGTGTAGACAGTGGAAGACTAAATTTAGCAATGTGTAAATAGTGATAAGAGTGTCGACAGTGGAAGACTAAGTTTAGAAATGCATAGCATAATTTATTATTCGAATGTATAAGAATCTAGCATGAAAGTATTAGATTGTTGTGACCTACCCCTACATATTATAATGTTATTAGTTAGTTTATATGTTGATTATGATTGAATCAATTGTTTGATTCATTAGTAATGCTCGTGACCCTAATCCGACGACGGAGAGGGGTTAGGGTGTTACAACGAAATCGACCACAAAACATCAAGAACCTAAATTCAGTAATTAAACAATTAATTTTGATATTGATACACCAATTTCCAAAAACTCATTCAACTCAACAGGAGGCACTAAAATTTATCAAGCCAAAATTAAGTCTTCTAACATTCAAACACTTACACAAACAAATACGACAATTTCCCCAAACTCCTAAATCACCCAGGGTAAATCGTGCACTTCACCATCGTCGCCTAAATCAACGATTTTAGAGTGGTCAAACTTGTATCTCAAAGAAGAAATAACAAACCAACCATAACATGAATTCCCAAAAGAAATAATTCATGAATCTTACCCCCATTACCCAGTTCGTTCAAAAATAGAGATATCACTAACCTTTATCCAAAGAAACCAAAGCAATGATAATGCACAATGGAACACAGTTACTATCAATAAAAAGTATTTAAGCCCAAAATTGAAAAAAAAAAGATTTCAAGAAAAGAATTCTGGAAGACAAATAGACTAATCGCAGTGGAATTGAAAAAAAGAAAAAGAAAAGGAAGAACAAACGTGATAAATAGTAGGAGAAAAATAGCAGAGCGTGCAACAACCAATTCTTTTGAAAAGAAAAATTCCAAAAATCATATAAAATAGAAATAGAAATTAAAAGAATTTGATAGATATCATGAAACAAAGTTATCAACTAACCACATGATTTCCTGATAACCACTATTATCTAGTGTTTGAATTTAAGCCAAACACTAGTTCATGGACGGCACACCAAGAAATTACAAAAATTAGTACCATTTCACTCACACCGAAATTCAAACACAAAACCGAAGGGTAAGTTAAAAAATACCTTACCATTAAATCAGCAGACTCATTCTGACATAGATTTACTGAAAATAATACTTAAGTCAAATAAACAGAATTAGACTTAAGAACAAAAATAATAGAATTTTTCAAAAAGCGAAACTCGAATCCAAGTCCCTTAACACATAATCAATGCACTTAACCACTGAAGCAGATACTAATTATGACTGAATTTAACAAAATAGGAATTTAAGATTTTTAAGGTGTCACATGAAATGTTTTTCAATAGCCGTTAATAATTCTTGGACATTCTTATAATGCTCAATTGAGCCACGAACATCAACAGGAACCTTACTCTTTATGAACATGATACTTAAGCGATTGATCACTCCTATTTTTCATACAGAGCAAGATCAAACTGAGTGTTGGTTTTAGTAATATGCGGCTCAGATTTCCTTATGGCATAGTCAATATCCAAGCACCCTAATTGGAGAAGAATACTCTCCTTCCAAAACTTAAAGTTCTCACTAGTTAATTCAGGGATAACTGCTTTATTATCAAACATAATCACAAGTTGTAAAACTATAAAATAAATGAACATACATGCTTAACAGAAATTTGAGGCAAACATAAATCATAATCTACCAATGCAAATTATATAAATAATGAATCTAGTGACATAAAAATTGCTTGTGAGCTAAATTTTTACTTCAATTAGATTCATTTTATGACGTAATTATTTACTATATTTTTATAAAATTATTAAATTCATTTTCATAATTCACGTGGATAATTATGAAAATCATTTAATAACTTTAACTTAATAAATTATGTAATGAGATTTAATACCTATGCTTTCCATATGTGATTTTAACTTTAATAATTTTATTTAACTAAAGATGTTGTGACTAGTCTTTAACTAAATAAAATTATGAAAATCACTTAGCTAGATATTAATCCTTAAACTTTATTGAAGATTGCTGTTAAGCCATTATGTAACATGTAATGTCTATAAACCTTATGAGATCTTTACTATAATAAATAATTTCATTTAATGAAAGTTGTTGTGGCTAATTCTCTAGTTAAATAAAATTATTTGGATTCCTATACATTTATTTTATAGTTTTATTGCTAAATACCTTATGCAATAAGTCTAAAAATTTTATACACCTAAAAATGTATGTAACTAACAACCAGATAATTCACACACAACCATTTACTTCAGGCACATAAAAATATTCAAATAAAATTTTCTAAAAATTTTCTACATTATTTATAACAAAATTACTTTTAGAAATTTCACTTTAATAAAATCCCACGATTTTGCATATAGTTTGCAAGAAAAATTCTCAAAAAAAGTTTGAAAATAACTCAAGAAATGTGAAATCGTTATTTTAAAAATTTGATAAACTTTTAGAACCGAACAAGGCAGAGATTAACCTGGCTCGAATACCAAATGTAAGCAAAAATCACAGTTTAAATGAAATGTAAGCAGTGGAAAAACCGAACATAAATACCTCCGGCCATTGTTCGAATCACATGTCAAAATCCAAATGTTGCAACTACTTGTTGAGTGTGTCAAACAACTGATGAAATCATTGTATTTAGCTATACAAAAACACGAAAAATGAAAAAACAACAACAACAACAACAACAAAATCTTCTAAGCACTAGAAAACTTCGCTAGATGGAATTGTTTTTAAACAATGTTTTTGGTGCTTAGGGACCTTATGCTTGGGAGGCATTTATAGTGGTGGTTCCCCATAAAAAACCACCCATCACATACCCCACAATCACAGAAAGTGAAAATAGTGGGCAAAATGTCAAAATGAAAACGTGGGGTTATTCCCACGAACCAAACCCGTCTAACAATATATACATTCTATTTACTTTAGTCAATTTTCTATTTTTAATTATAAAATAATAAAATTTTAATTATCATTGTTAGCCTAAATGAAAGTGTGGTTACCTATAGAATACAAGTTTAGATTAATGTATAGGTTCTCATCTATATTTATTCTAGTTTATATCTCATTGTATATGGATGTTTATATATTTATTTTGGTATAGGTATACATTATTTTGATTATCAATCTAATCGTGCTTTATAATTATTAATTTTGATTATAATTATTTGAATATATTTTTGGAATTGCAATTAAGATTTATACATTTAACTTCCAAAAAATTTTATTAATTGAAAAATACATTATGTTTAGTGTGAATATAATAAAATTTATAATTTAATTTATTACTCTATACATAAAAAGAATGTCCAAAGGCCAAGTGATGTAGGTTTTGTGAAAAAGAATCAATTAAGTTTTATAGTTTCACGTTCCATTTCCGATAACATCATTATTGCTCAAGAGGTTCTTCACACGATGAAAATGACAAAAAACAATGAGGAATGGATGGCTATTAAGGTTGATCTGGAGAAAGCCTATGGCAGGGTTCGATAGGATTTCCTACAAGATATATTATATGATACAGGTCTGCTGAAAATTATAGTTCGTGCACTAATGTACTGTGTAACGTCGTCATTATGCAACTTTATTGTGGAACGATGCTTTGTCAAATAAATTCATTCTGTAACAGCCTGTTTTTCAATAGTGTCAGAAACAGTGGCTTCAAAGCCACCAAATACGACGAGTAAGTTCGTAAACATTATTATTTAATATTTACAAGTCAAACATAGTTTTAAAAGGTTTTTGATATATTGATTTTTGTTATATAAACGATTTATTAAGTTCAAGTGGTAAGACACTAAGTTCAAGTGGTAAGACACTGAGGTCAAGTAGTTTTAAAAAATAAGGTATTGGGACCTCGTTTCTATAAACTGAGCCGTAAATATTTTTGTACATATTTACAGAGTGTCATTAAGGTGGCATTAAAGTTTCGTTACAAAATTTTAACGTTTCGATAGTTAATTAAGTGGACTAAATCATAAAAGTTAAAAAAGTCAATCGTTATTAGTTTAAAAGTGTTGATTGATTAAAGAATTAAGATAATGGGACGGTTGGATGTTTAAATTTCATTTTATTATAATGTTTTATATGATCTTATTATATGATAAAATAAAATAAAGAAGAAAAAAAGGTTAATAAAATTAAAACATAAGCCATCATCTTCTCTAACACCGAATGGCCATGGAAAGAAAGAAATGAAGAAGCTTCAAGTTTCGGCCTAGCTTTGGACGATGCATGTAAGTCTGTTTTACCCCTGTTTTCAATAATTTTTATGTTTTTGAGATCGTTGTAACTAGGTTCAGCTAGCCCGTACCTTCAATTTTGAAACTGTTAAAGATTTTAAATACTTCCATTGATGAATCTTGTGTTTTATGTTGTTAAATGATGAATTTGGAATGTTGATTGATAATTAAAAGTATTGTGTTAAGTGATTTTTTATGAATTTATCGATTAGGGACTAAATTGTTAAATTAATATGCAAGGATTTAATGTGAAATTTTTGCATAAATGGGCTATTATGGATACCATGAACATTCAGCTATGCTCAATTTTAGGTAAAAATGGTTAATTTGCATGTTTTGGGCTTAGGGACTAAATTGAATAAAAGTAAAACTTTGGGGGTAATTTTTTTAAATGTCAAAAATACCAAATTTCATGAAATGAAATTTTTTTATTGTTTAAATTAATATATTTAATGAAATTATTAATTTAGATCAAGATCGAGTGAAAAATCAAAAAAATAAAAAATTACCAAAATGCCCCTAAACTTTGATATTTCTACAATTTGACCAGGTAAGTTCGTATGAACTATATTCTGTATTTTTTTTTATTAAATTGAATGTTAATATGTGATTATATTGTGATTAAATCAATATATATGTTAGTATGCAATTTACCGTGTTATGAAACAACATAAACCCAATGACGTACGAAGATTATCGAGCCCCGTTTGAACCTTAGAAATTCATAGGATACAAATGACATGTCATTAGAGTTACATGATTTGGGTGCTGGTCCTGAACATCGTACCGATGGCTAAAGTCTGACATGTGTTGCGGATACTCCACAGCTCATACGAGCAACATCGTGTAGCTACGTTCTGACCCACAGCTCGTGTGAGCATACTGATTCACAACTCATGTGAGCATACATGTACAATATTTGATGGATTATAGTTATATGAGCTAGCACACTATGTTTGAGCTATCCCGAATATCCAACGGAATTCTAAATGGTTCAACGGGCATTATTCAGAAATGAAGTGGTAAGAGTTCGATATGAACTAAGATATAGATACATGTGAATTTCATTGAAATGGTATTACATGGTATATTGAAAGTGGAAATGGATGGTATATGTATATGATACTTGAATAAATGTTGTACTCATCCATGTTTATAATGCGTATGTTATATGTTTATTTGGATAACATGTTTGGTGTACATGCTTAGGCTTTGGCCAAGTTGTGGTTGGATTATGCCACGTTAAACTTATAAGTTATGAATTGAAATGGTAAATGCTTAAATGGAAATATGCTTGTGATCATGAAAGGGTGGTAAGGTTTAAGTTATGTAATTTCTATTGAAATAGTTTATCATGTGGTTAGTTCCAAAAAGAATTATGTTTAAATGCACTAGCTTGTGGCTATGGTTGAATGATTTGTTTATGTCTCGTGTGATATGCATATGAAACAGGTGCGGAAAGGTAATGAAATAGTAAGTTCATACCTGAAGTGTAGAATGATGAAAATGGGAACGATGAATTGAATTGATGTTGTTATTTGAGCTAATGAGAGTAAATGCAATGGAAAGTAATGAAATGCAAATGAAAATAAGAAAATTTGAAAGGGTTTAAAGTTTTATAAAATCCTACTATGTTAGGGATGATATGTATTTGTGATACTGTGAATTTATTCACTTTGCGAATTGTTTAATATAGTTTCATTAATCTTGTGGTATCGATATAGAATTACTCTTGATATGTATAAATTTGAAATGGATTGATATGATTAAATTTTATATGAGCTTACTAAGGATTCATTGCTTACGTAGCGGTTTTCCTTAAATTTTCAGATTATCGGAAGCTCGATTAGGTTGGAAGCTAGTCGGAGATCCATCACACTATCTATCGGCTCTACCAGTACTTTCGAATGTTTTTATTTTGGTTATAATGGCATGGATAGGCATTATTGGCTAATGTTTGGCCTATTTGTTTTGGTTATTGAAATAGCCATATGGTTTGGTTTGTGTTATGGTATCTTGGTTGTGATTATGGTATTTTGAATGTTGACAAAGGTTTGGTTTTTTGTATGTATATAAGTGGCCTTAAATTGGTTGATAACATGGCTTATTATGCTAAAAATGTTTAAATTATAATGATTGATTAAGCATGCATATTAGAAATGTCTTGTGGTTGGTATGAATGTGGTAATTTGGTATATTTACTATAAATGAAATATGTGATCTTTTATGCAAATTGTTGAATGGTATATTTGGTATGTTTTATTAGGTAAAGTAAATGGTCTGTTGTTAATGCAAGCTTAATCAAAAGTTAGTTGAACAATACGGCTAATTTGAATATGTAATGGTACATGTTTAGATGATGAGTTTGAGGTGCCATTAGGCATATTGGTTGTATGATGTTATACCTTATTTGAATGGTTTGATTATGCATGGTTTTGGTGCATTTTTTAAGGCTAGTAATATGTGCAAAAGTGCTAGTCGATACATGTTAGGTTGGGTAAGAAAAATGGCTTGAAAATGGCCTATCTTTCATCCACACGGGAAAAGACACGGACGTATGTCTCAACCGTGTGTGACACACGGCCAGGCGACACAGCCGTGTGTCCCTTGTAGCTTTCAAAGGGTTGCAAGTCAGGCTGTTACCTAGTCTAGCACGGCCTGGCACACGGGCGTGTGAGGCTATTTCGAAGGGTACATGGGTAAGTGGTTTGGCCGTGTGACCCAAGTCAGTGAGTTACACAGGCACGAACACAAGCTGGGACACAGTCGTGTGTCCCTATTTCGAATGTCCACATGGCCTAAGACACGGGTGTGTCTCTCAGCCGTGTAAGCCACACGGCCTAGCCACACGTCCGTGTAAGTCACGTGACCCTGCATTTTGAAAACTTTCATCTATTCCCTGAAATTTTTATATATTTCTAATTTTGTCCCAATTTGTCTCTAATGTGTTTTTAAAGGCTTGAGGGCTCATATAGGGAAAAATATGTATGTTACTGAGGAATTTTCTATGATAAATGTTGTGAAGTAAATGATTTATATTTTTGAAAAGTTCTGAAATGTACACTCCGGTAATGCTCCATAACCCTATTCCGACAATGGATACGGGTTAGGGGTGTTACACTTTCCATCTAAAGGAGTCAAATACGGGGATCATTTCTCTCCTTATTTGTTTGTTTTAGTGATGGAAAGGCTTGGGCATATAATTGAAGCGGCTATGGAAAGGGAGTCTTAAGAACCTTTATAACTTTCTTGTAGAGGTCTTGCCTTATCCCACCTTTTCTTTGTAGATGACCTTATGCTTTTCTACAGAGCTGATGATAAAGGTGTTGATTGTCTCAACCATGTCCTGGATAGATTCTGTCATTACTCAGTTCATTGTGTTAATAGGTTGAAGACTCAAGTATTTTCCTTAAGGAATGTTTCAGAAGAGGTTACTTCAACCAAACTTGGTTTTTCTAAAGTCGACGATATGGGAAAGTATCTTTGTGTACCCTTCTTTCATAATAGCATGGGGATTGGTATGTTTCAATTTCTAGTTGATAAAGTTCGGGCTAGACTTAATGGTTGGGATGCTCAGAAAAGTATCATTGGCTGGCTGTCTTACCCTGGTAAAAAGTGTATTAATTACAATCCTCAGTTATTTCATGGCTACTGCCAGAATTCCAACATTAGTCTACTATGAAATTGAAATTTTGGCTTGTAATTCTTTGTGGGGATCATCAGCTTTGGAAAGAAATGTGTCTTTGGTCAGCTTGGATGTTTACTGTACATCAAGTTTAAATAAAGGGCTCAGGATTAAGAGAGATTAGGATCAGAACAAACTATTCCTGTTAAAATTGGGTTTCAACTTGGTAACTAATACTAAGATGCTCTAAGTTCAGGTATTGAGGAATAAATATAATTTCATAGGATATTATCAAATGACATTCAGTGTGGTAATTGCTCCTACATCTGGTGATTCATAGTTAATGTTTGAGAGGATGTAAAGAAGGGTTTCATCTGGGCCATTTGAGATGGTTGACTAGTTAATTTCTGGCTTGAGCTTTGGTTTAAGGAGTCGGGGCCTTTAGCACAATATTACACTGGTAATAGACTTATTCAAGCTTCCCTAAATGTTTTCGATATAAATACGAATGGTTCATGAAATGTGGTTTGGTTACAATCAGTTCTTCCTTGTGATTTTGTGAAGTAGATACTGGGTTGCACTCTACTAGTGGAAACTGCTGGGCAATATTACTTAACATGGAGATGGATGTCGGGAGGTGTTTTCTTTATTGTAGGAACATACAAGAATTTGCTTGCCTCCAATGTCCAAAGGAAACTCGAAAGCTACTCCCTCACTTGGAAAGTTATGGCACTACAAAGAATTCGTATTTTTTATTTGGTTACATGCCTATGGTAAACTCTTGACTAATGAGAAACGTACAAGGTGAGGTATGTCCAATTATCCCTTTTGTGAATGTTGTGGCTTGTGTATAGAATTTGTAATTCATATGGTTCAAGATTGTGGGTTTGCTCAAGTAATTTGGAAATCAGTTGTCTTAAGGTTTAATTGGAATATTTTCTTCAACCTTCCACTTGCCAAGTGGAATATTTGGAACATTAGGAATCCGGAAAAGTTCAATTTCAAAGTGGTGAATAAGGTTCTTTCTATTTTATTGTATGTTGGTTCCTTTAGAAAAATCAGAATGATTTTAATTTTTATCATGCTAGCAGCAACAACCATGATTTTATTTCCTCAGCAGCCGCTTGGATAGGGTTTCTGAACACCAAGTGTTTGTCTCCTGTTTTGATAGGCAATTCTAGTTTAAGGGGGTGGTGGCAACTTCTGAACATTAGATAGGCCAAAGTTAATGTGGATGGCTCAATTTCAAAGGTTAATTCGAGGGCGGCCTTAGGTAAAGCGATAAGTGTAACCTCCCCTAACCCTATACCGTCACCGGAATAGGGTTACGAGACATTACCAGTCAATACAGTCCAATTTCGGTCATTAATTAAAATAATATTCACACACATCCTAGTTTTAAGATGTCGTCCCTTTAATGGGCCCTCGCGGTCCAATATGAACAGTAAATTCAATTCGAGACTAATTTAGAATCACTACGAATTTTTAGTAAATTTCAAAATTCATACTACATACCATTGCCAACCATAATTTACTCATTTCATCAATACTTTTACAACCTAAATGACTCTCATTAAACATCCTAAGTACATGCCATTATCAATACTCAACATACTTTACCTTAATGAATTCGGGATCGTCTTGGGATACTGATTCAACGTACTATCTTTACTTAACCTGCACACAGAAACAAACCGTACGCTGAGTATGGTATACTCAGTGGTATTTCTATAATCCGAACAATTAATAATATAACAAATACTTAAGATCATAATAACAATTACAATTATTCAATTATTTATTCATAGATAAATTTCAACTACTTACCATATAAATTTTATACAAATCATATAATAAACACAATAACATAATTGTTCAATTCTTAACTAAATCCATTATTATTTACTCCATTCTTTCACTTACTACTCGGTATAGCTTTCCTTAATTTACTCACAATTCAATATCATTAAACTATATTCAACTATACACTTATCAATCATATTCCATTTTAATTCATTTCAATAACAGTCAATTTCATTTATATCGTATCAACTTACATCCCTGATATCTTTCAGTATATACATACGATTCATATATCTCAAATCACATTTCAATTCATCAAGTGGCATCATATATAATCAATTCGAACTCCAATCATTTCATGAACCTTTGGTTCATATTTTCAATTTCATATCTAAATTTTCAATTCTCAATTCAATTTCTCGTTTCATTTCAATAGCTTGATCAATAAAATTTATTCGATTTATCTTTCACTTATTTACCCCTATTAACAAACCCGGACTTTGACGGATACACGGATTCCAACCCAAACACACCAGTACGGCACATTGTGCCTAAAACGGTACATAGTACCTGATCAGTATACGACACATAAAGTGCCTAAAACGACACACGAGGTGCCTCATACGACACACGAGGTGCCTGAAATACGACACATAAAGTGCCTGATCGATAAAGCAGGCAAATCCCGTACACTTTCAGATCCTATGGCATGCCAATTATATCCGACTCAGCCCGACTAGTTAATAGGGTATTTCATTCACTTTCTCAACTTAATAATTCTTTCATCAATATCTCATTCTGATAATTACACATATTTACCCATTTTCACAATTCATACAATTTCATTCAATTCAACAAATATATTTCAATTATGCACATTAATTCATAATTCAATACAATTCAATTCACTTTTCAATACCAAATATTCAAATATCACAATCTCATATATTCATATCAATTTCCTCATATTTCCAATCAATATATTTTTCAATATAACATTCATTCAATATTCAAATTTCTACATAAATCATATATATTATATAATTCAATCAATATAATTTCAATCAAAATAATTTTAATCAATATAAATTCAATAAATTCATCGCATACTAAAACCAATCTATTTCAATTGTAAAACATCATAATTCAATCACTAACAATTGCCATATGTATATAAATATAATAAATAATGACTAAGTTCGGATTATAGAAATACAAACCATAATTTTTGAGCTAACTCTCGTTGACTTTGTCTTGTCCTTTCTTAGCCGAGATTTCCGGTACCACATTGACTACGAAATTAATACAATTCATAATCATTAATACATTACTAATTCATATCTTGAGTTACAGAATTCTAAATTAAGATCCGCTAATTTTTCCTGAAACTAGACTCACAAATCTTCTTACAATAAAATTTTTAGAATTTTTGGTTTAGCCATTAAGTACAGTTTATTCTTTAAATTCACCCCTATTCTGCTATCTGACAGTTTCGTCCCTTCTTCACTAAAAATTAATTATCTCACAGTACAGAACTCGGATAATATTCTCGTTGATTTCAACTGAAAATAGACTCATTAGGGATTCTAAACATATAACTTTAAGCCTCTAATTATTTTTCTTCAATTTTTGGTGATTTTCCATAGTCAGAACAGGGGAACCCGAATTCATTCTGACCTTGTCTCACAAAATTCATTATATCTCATAATTTAAAACTCAATTGCTTATATCGTTTCTTCTATAAGAAACTAGACTCAATAATATTTAATTCCATATTTTATTCATCCTCTAATTTAATTTCTACAATTTTTGGTGATTTTTCAAACTTAGACTACTATTGCTGTCCAAAATAGTCTTAGTACAAAATGTTGATTTACTTTAATTTCAATTTAATTCTAACTAAATTCACTTACTTTTCCATCTTAATTCATACTTTATTTCTACTCAATTTTAACCAAACTTAGACATAATTATCTATTTTTCATCATAAAACCATAATTTCGAAATTCTTTCAATTTAGTCCTTAAAGCATAAAACTTATGAATCACTTTACAATTCAATCCTTATATCATTTCTAACTTGAATTTCTATCAATTTAGCCCTTAATTCATCATTTTATTTAACATGGACAATATCTAGAAATCTAATAACTTTTAAAATATCAACTTAATTTCATCAAAACTTTGTTCTAAAACTTCTAAAACATCAAAATTAAGTAAAAAGGGCTTGATTGACTTACCTATTAAAGCTTAAAGCTTCAAACCTTAAATTTTCTCTTTTCTCCCTTTCTTTCTTTCTTTTTCTCCCCTGCTCTCTGTTTCGTTTCATTCTGTTTCTATTTCCTTTCATTTGCTTCTTTAGTTTATATAATATAATATAATATAATATAATATAATTCAAACATAAAATATCTTTATTATATAATAATATAATAATATAATAATATACTAAACATAAAAAAAAATCTTAGATTTTCTTCACGATAAACCGCCTTAATTTATACTTTTTGTATAATTGCCCTTTTAGTCCTTTTTATTTTCTTTTAATCTATAATTCAACTTTTACCCCTTATTCAATTTAGTCCTTTTTCTTAATTACTCTTAATTAAATTAAATTCACTTAATTAAACTCTAATTAACCACTCATTTTACTTCGTAAATATTTTAATAAATATTTAAGAAACCGTTTTCGAAACGGAGACCCAAAATACACTTTTTGAGAATGATGAAAATTTCGTCGTTACATTTCTCCCCCCTTTTATAAATTTCGTCCTCGAAATTTACCTGAGAGAGGTGGGGGTATAAGTACAAAGATCTCGATGTTCCTCTCGGTTCCCATATTGCTTCCTCAATATTATGACATTACCGCTCGGGCTAGTATCTCAACCGACTCTT